>NW_028288848.1:4939166-6245000 GCF_059628265.1 Tinamus guttatus | reverse complement strand
TCAAGAAAACCAATACAGACAAACACATCAGACTCGAGAGTGGCGACCCTTGGAAAAACCAGGGTCCAACCAGATATGAATCATTTTTCTTTGCATACTTTAAAGGAATTACTAGTGATATGCACGGCTGTCACTGCAAACTACATTTATGGATTTGCAAGTCATTTCCATAAATCAGCTGCATTGGATCCATCAGAAGAGCAGAGCCTGGTGTCGGTGCGGGGATGATGGAGCTCTCTTTGAACGTATAATGAAGTGTTCCAGGGGCTGCAGTTATTTTTCTGCTTGTTAAGGATTTTTTTTTTTTTTGAAGGGGGAGGGGGGCCTTTCCGAATTTGATTTTAAATTAAAATGTCGCCAAGAGATGTTTTATTGGTGATCACCCTTATGATAAATTTATGCTTCAATAATTACTTTTCACGGGATATCGATTTCCTCTGGCAAAAGCCTTTCTGCCTCCTCCTAAACCCCTGTCTCCAGCTTCCCGAACACGCCGGGGCTCCCCACCCGGGGGCTGCCTCCCACGGAGCCAACACATCAGCAGCCCCAGGGCAGGGAGAGGCCAAGCAGCTCCCCAAGAGGGAAGCGAGGAGGTGGCTCCAGCTTGAGCCATGGCCAAGGATCCCTCTGCAGCACCCCCGAATCCTGTCCCACATTAAGCAGTGCCATTACAGAAGTGAAACAGCATGTAATGTGCTGCACATCTGACTGCAGGACATGAAGGGGAGGAGGGGGGAGATAAGGGGACTGCTAAGGACCCCCACGAGCTCCCTCCAGGTTCCTGCTATCTCCACAGGTCTTGGGAGATGAACTACTGTTCCTCACCCACCCTGGTCTCAGCCTGCCCAAACCCACCAAGCAAATTACCCTGTAAGAGAGCAGGGTCAGTCTCTCTATCTGCTACCCCGCCACTGGAAACACGTTCAGGGTGTTGATGCAAACACAGGGGGTGGGTCTGCAAAGAGTTTGTAGCAGAAAGCAACTTAGGACCTTCTTGTTGCGCAAACACTATACTACCAAGGCATCATAACAACCATATTCAAGTTTTACAGATGAAGAATCTACCCAAATAACTCCTGATCCACTTTTTCCTTGACAACAATAAATAAAATAAAATCCTCCCAGCTTCCCCATTCATTTATTATGGAAATAACTTCCCCCTTAGAAGGAATTCACTCTGCTCACCCTGTTTTCCCTTCCCATTTATTTTTTTGGCTCTTTCCTGAGAAATACAGGGAAGATGATATTTGGTGGAAAAAAAAAATGGTGAAAATTGTGTGTCCAGGACTAGTTTCCTTTTGGGAGGCCGCTCAGCCCTGCCTGCACAAGCTGCTCTGCTGTGAGCCCCTCTCAGTGTCGGCAGCTGCCCATCCTGGAGGGGTTGGAAGCCAGGCAGGATTTGGGGTTGCCCGAATGATGTGTCCCCCTGCGCCAGGCACAGGGCCTGTGCACTCTGTGCTCCCGATGCTCTGCAAGACACCTGGCACAGTCCAGCAGAGATTGTAGGGTGGGGAGAAGCAGAGAGGAGCACAGAGCCGGACCCATGGAGGCACCTGCACCTTGCTGCAAAGGGCTGTCCTTTCCCAGCTGTTTGCACTACCACCGCGTTTAGCTGCCATTGGGAAGGAATAGGATTACCCCATTTTTTCCCCGGAGCAATGACAGTGTTTCCTGCAGATACTACCTGCAGATACTAGCTGGGCCCTGTCGTGGCTTACTAAATTCCTGTGCATTGCCTGAGAGTGCCCACCGCACCAACGGGAGCTCAAGCTGGTGGGCTCCAAACCCACCAGCAAGAGAATAGGGCACAAGCAAACGGAGAGGTGAAATGGCCAATCTCACCTCACTCTCTCCCCTGAGTTTTCTTCAGGGTCCCTCTGCTCTCAGCACAACCCATAACTGTTCTCTCTAACCAGAGTTTGGCTACCTGTAGTCACAGGACAAGCTGTCACGACCTCCACATCATCCTCACAGCTGCTTCCCCTGCAGCTATGGGACTTCAGGTCTCACCGGGATCCTGCTTCAAGGTCACTGCTGCCCAAACCTCACACTGCAACATCCCAAAGGGGAACAAAGCCCATCCTGGAGGTGTCAGAGCAGTGTTGTCACCCATGGGTGTCCTCGCTTTGCAGTAACACTGGGACATGCAGAACACCCAGGCACCAGCCTTGACCCAGCGTGTGTCCCTGGGGAACAGCAGTCACAACCTGTGATTTTTCCCCTTCCATGTAGATGCATCCCTGGGTATGTGCTGAGCATCTGCTCGCTGGCCGGCTCGCGTCCCCTTCGTGCTCAAACCTTAGGCAAGGGGGACCTCTGCAGGCTCCGCATCCTCCCTGCCATGCACAGGCCTGTGCCTGCGGCCTCCACGCAGCACTAAACCCTTCTGAGAGGCCTTTTTGGCAAAAAGCTACTTTCTAAAGCTAAAATTCATTAAAAAAAAAAAAAAAACACTGCATAGTACCTATTCTTTGATGAGGTGAGCAGTTATTTGGTGTCATGTAGTAAAATAAGTCTTCTTTCCCAGGCTTGTCACAGTAATAGCAGACAGCCCATCTGAAGGACCATATTGCTCCCTTCTCTATCAGTGCTCTGAGAAGCAGAATGCTGTCGCAGCAACCTGGCCTGCACCATAGACACTGGTCCATAGCGATTTCAGAGAGCATTTCTGCCCACAACTAAGGGGCAGCAGTGCCACAGTCAGCTCTGGGGAGACCTGAGGGACAGGAAGAAAGGTCAAATTGAAGACACAGCAGGGCCAAACGCAACACGACCACTTGGAGAAACAGTGGGGCAGCAGGGAAAGAGCTGGCAGCTTCTCCTAGAAGCAGCTCTATACACATGTGCACATGTCCATCCATGTCACCCCAAAATGTAAATCTCTTGTCTGACTTCAACCAAAATGCTACCAAATTGAAGACAACTGCAGCAGACTAAGTTTCCACATGTTTCAAATCCTGTGGCATTACAATCCTGAATGTGTATGAGCTCCCTGCTGAAGGCACCCCGCTCCTTTGCGGCATCTCCAGCAGAAGCTCCTTCCTCCCCACCTCCTGCTTCATCCCCAGAGCCTGGGGGCTGCATATGAGACCCTGGATCACAGCCCTAGGAGCTAAAGGAAACTTTAGGGATTGATAACAAATATCCTTTTACCCTAAAATGTGTTTTCTTCTGGAATGTGGTGGCTGCTACATCTCTCCCTGAGCTTCTCTGGTTCTGTATCATTTACACAGCCCATGTGACCTGGGAGCTGGTCTCCTGGGAGCCAGCATCACACCAGGACTCTCATGTCCCTGCCAGCATCCATACACTCCTTTACATTCACGCTGGCAGATCCTCAAGGCAGTTCCTTGCTCCGCATCACATCCTTGCACAGCACTTTGCACAGGCATCCTCATCCATGGCAGGGATGATTTTGGTGTGGAGAAAAGGAGCTATAGAGAAGATGGAGCCAAACTTCCTGGTGCAGAAAGACCAAGGCACAACTATAACACCAGCTGCATCAAGAAAAATTCAGAGGGAAAGAGGGAGAAAAAAAAAAAAAGACTCCACAATGACACAATGAGAGTAGTCCGACAGTGGAATGGAAACCAGGTGTTGATCTCCATCTATGCAGATACTCAGAGCTCAGCCACACAAGGTTCCAAGCAACCTGATCTAGCACCAGAATTAGACACCTCTGAGGGAGGGCAGGACCAGATACTTCCTGAGGCCAATTCCAACCCCAGTTATTCTCTGATTCAATGATGATGTACCTAAACTCAAGCTGACCTTGTACCTCATTCCTTCCCTCTTCATCGGTGCTTTCCAGATACCTGTATAAATTGAAGCAGTCAAGCTACTTCCAAGCCCCTCAGTAGTATAGAGCCACTATCAGGCAGCTTGTAATCAACTGCTTTTCTCACTTCTGAAAAACATATTTTATGATCCAGTAATGCCTTTTTTTTTTTTCCTCCAAATAATCCCATTTATTTCTCACCTAATTCAGCCACAGCCCTTAATTGTTTGGTACTAATAGCTTTCATCTCTTTCCCTTCTCTTTTCTTTGCCCTGCAGGAGGAATTAGACACAACAACCTGAGTAAGGTTGCAAAACAACTTCTGCCCTGCCCAGCCCAATGTGTGGAAACTGGCCAAGGGGGGAGGCAATTTGCCCCATCTAGTCAATTAATATTTTAATGAAACACAGACGAGTCAGAGAAAAAAAAATAAAAAAGTTTGGCTACTGATGGGTGTGATAAGGGCAGGATCACCCCAAAATAAGAAGAAAAAATAAATACAAGGTAATTTGGGTCTTCCACCACCAGGACCATGCATTCTGTGCAGCTGATGGCTGGGGACTGACAGAGGGGACACAGAGCAGGGATCCCATGTGGTTTCTACCTAGGCTGGTCCAGCATGTGCAGGGTCTAGGCATCTATCTGCAAGCAGCTCTGGCAAATGGATACCTCATTCACTGTTTCCTCAAGCCTTGGCTCCTGTTCAAAGCCAGGAATGCCAGCTTCAAATGAAAAATGCCCAGGAAAATCCATTCCTTAGGGATCCAGAAGGTGAAGCTCATGGCAGCCCCAGAGATGGTGAAATTGCCTCCCTGCATATGATATTCTCTGTCTGCACTGAGTAATAACAATCCTGTGACAGTCTGATTTTAATGGAGTGCTCCAAAGGCCTGCTAATTGTTTTCCCATTAATCCTTGCTTTTGAAAGCAGAGCTAGAGTTGAGTGGGAATAGTTATGAGAGCCTGGATTGAGAGGTGGACCTTGGTAGCAAAGATGCTGAGGAATAGCTAGATGGGCAAGCGCTAACGGGGGATTTTGAGGAGAGCGGCTGAGTTGCTCATGCACATGCTCACCTTGGAAGCTCATCAGGCCTGGGGACCTCCCAGCTCCAGAGCACCGGGCAGCAGTAAAACTCCAGCTTTACCTTCCCATGGGATGAGCCCTCCTCGCTGGCACCAGCGCACAGAGCATCCCTGGCGGGTCCCCGGCCATGTCGCTGGCTGCAGCCAGCAAGTTAAGAGGCCGGCTGCAGGGGAGGAGGCAGCAGAAAGGGTGTTCAGGGAGCTGGAGAGGCCAGGGAGCTGTGTTAACATCACAAATAGGCAGTTCCAGGATGCCCCGATTCAGGAAAGGTAGGAAGCACAAAATCTTCCCTTGCGAGCGCCTACCAAGGTCTGTGGGAAGAGGTTTCCCACAGGCCATTTCTCCAGGAAGAGTGTAGAAAACATCTCCAACCCCCAGCCTGCATTGAAGATCAGAGTTACTGAGTGTTAAAGTGCCTTCCTGAGAAACAGGCTTTTCCCCCCACAGAGAAGATCCCGATTTGCCCTGTATTCCATGAATCTAGCCCCAGGAAAGAAGTTATCAGGCATAGGAACCCAGCAGGCAGCCATTCCCTTTCTCAGACACCCAGCTCTGTTCCTCACCTGGAAAAGTTATTACTGAGAGGCAGGAGCAGCTTTTCATCTGCCTGCACTGCTAATACTATCTCTAAATACCACTTCTCCTCATGTGACAGGGAGAGAGAAGAGGCAAGGAGGAAGAGGAGACAGCTGCAGCAGGAGAGGAGGAGAAAGCACAGGTGCTTGCCATTCCAGGGAGCTTTCCCCTAGTTTAGGGTGAAAACCCTAAAATCAGCCAGTTCTCTTTGACTGCAAGAGAAAAGCATTCTTAAAAAGCCCTCTGTTTACAAAACAAAAAATGTTTCTTCTCCCTTTTTTTTTTTTTTTTTTTTTTTCCAAAGATAAGCAGCAGCCTAGCCAGGGCAGCAGGAGGAAGGTTTCTAGGAGTAAGACTGACAAAAATTTTGGTTGGGAGAGGATTAGTTCAAGGAGATCCTGCCTCATAGCAAGGTAGAGGACAAGGCAACCTTGCAAAGTCCTCTTGTGCTATGTCCTAGAGAAGAGGAGGAATCCAAGGGGAAGATCATAAAGAGAAGAGAAGAGCTGCACTAAAAGACAAAATTATTTTTGCTCTCATGCCTGCCTTTGTTCCAGCTCACTCCAGCCCTGCAAACCTCCCAGCTGCCTCTAATTCGCTGTTAAGCCAGAGCAAGTCAGGCTGAGGGTTTTTATACTCTGGTGGAGCTTTGCCCTTCTCCATAGCCTCCTGGGAAATGTAGTTTCGTGGCTGCATGGCCATTTCAGAGCCAGCTTTGCTGCCCCTGTTTTGCAGAGCAATGAGGCTCAATGCAGGAAAGTTTTTTGCGGAAGGACGGAGCTGGGATGAGGCTTTAAGTGCATCTGCTGCTTGCATCATTTACTTTATTTCTCCAGAGTTGAGGACTGGGAGATGCTCCCTCTTTCTCCTGGGACAAGCCACGGATGCTCTGTCTAGCAGGCTGCCCTGTGGCCTCAGGAGAGCGTGGGCCAAGCAGGGCTGAGACTGAGCACAGAGCAGGAGGGGACAAGGGAGTCGGTGTCACCAGGGCGATCTGCTCATCCCCTACGAGGAACTGACAGACATGCGGGTACCAGAGGCTGGGGACATGTCTGGCCTCGAGGAGAAGAGGCACTGGGCAGACGAAAGCTTGCGAGAGGCTGAAGAGGCGGCAGTGGTAAAGGAAGGCGGCTGCTCGGGAGGGCCGCAAGGCCCGGGCCGCCCCGAGCCTGCGCTTGCATGCCCACCTGCATCAGGGCCATGCACCAGCCTGTTCTAGCTCAGCTTTCCCAAGTGAGCGTCTCGCTTGGATGCATCTTGTGCATGGAAATAAAACAGCCTTGGTGCTGAAAATCCTGCAAATCAGGCCTGTCTTGAGAGAGAGTGAGCAGGCGGCATGAAGGGGTTTACATAAACTGGAGAGGCACACATAGTTTCTTGACAACAGGAGGGTAGAAAAGGCTGGAGGTGAAAGCTGGATATGAGCATGTGTCTATCCCTAGCAAAGCTAGAAAATCCCCACAATCTAGGGGGAAAAAAAAAAAAAAAGAAGCAGTTTTGCATGTTCCAGAGTTTGGAGCACACGTGAGAATGTGAAAGTGAGGAGGCTGGATCTGGGGGGTTCCTTCCCAAATGGAAACTCTGAATCATCTGTATTTCCTCTATTTCCTCCCGTGCCTTTTTTTTTTTTTTTTTTTTTCAAAATTTCCAGCCAGAGTTTCTTTTTTTTCTCTTGGGAAATATGAGTTGCATCCAGTCTGCACCTCCCCCTTTCCCTCCTCAAAATAATAATAGCCTCATTCGCTAAAGGCACTATTAGGATATTAAGTGAAAATGAATTAAGCTTAATTCAGTTCTTATTTTAGGAGCTTTGCATCGTAAGGGCTTTACAAAGCTTCATTCCTCCACTCGCTGGAGACCAGCTTTAACACGCCCCTGCTGAGCTGTTGCTGCAAGCCACAAACCCATCACGCGGGGAGTTTTACTTAATGCTAAGGGTTGGATTTTATTTTGCTGAGTGTCAGAGTCTGCCTGCCATGCTGCTGGGGGAGCAGGGAGAGCCAGGGAATGATCAGCTCCAGTCCAACCTGCTTGGCCTAGAAAAGCCTGTTGGGCTGGTGATTTCTCAGGCAAAACCCAAACGTTCGCTTGTCCAGAAAGCACCATGTCCCTGTCCCTCTGCCTCAGAGAGGCTCAGAGCTTTATCAACTTGTAGCATCAGGTCTCACCTCCTGGTTGGCATCCCAGCCTGCCTCTTCCCCATCCAGTGCTGTGCAGCAGAGGAGTTGCTGTCCTGGAGACCCTGCCTGGCGGATGCAGTTTCAGTGGCTCTCAAAGCTGTGGTTGCTCAAGGGGATGGGGAATAGCTGCAATCCTGCACTGGCATCATTGGGTGCTTTGTCCTTAAAAGCAAGAGCGAAGCTCTGGGGAGCATCAGGGTCACACCGAGCAGGCCCTGCTCAGGAACTGGGCCCTGGTTCCCCATCACACGGGCAGGCGATGCCCCCACCCAGGCCTGGCAGAAACTTAGAGGGGGAGAAGGAGGAGAGAAAAGGAGAGGAGGGACCCAGGTTTCCTGGGACAGACGCTGTGTCCTTTACCCTGTGGGCGGGCAAGCTCCTGGGTGCCCGTAACTATATGGCATTCGCCGGGGTTTTTGAAGGAGATACATGTCCTTGAAATTCCCAGTAGCAAGAGGATGAGAGAGACCGTGACCCAGAGGGGTAAGACGAAGGGGGCTCAGTTCCCCACCAGATCCCAGCCTGAGGGCAAGAGTGAGCCTAATGCTCCTTAATACTTGCACAGCTGGACTGCAAGATCCATCATGTTCCTCCTCCCTCCTGTTCCTGCAGCAGAGATGGAAAAGAGAGGACAAGACCCCCAAGATAAATGAGCACACGGTGTCAGGACAGCTCTGTGTCAGCAGCGGAGAGCTGGAAGAGGAAGCACTCAAAACAGGGCTCTCCCAGCTCCTAACCTTGCTTCAACCACAGCCTAGAATTTATGGCATAAAAGCTTGGCAGTGACCTCTGCTCCGCTCCAGCACCGAGCGTGGACTCAGATGGCATTACAGCGTGATGTACGGCCAGCGGCTCTGCCGGGCGGTCTCTTGTGAGCGATGGCTTGTGATATTTCTGGAGTTTATACCTAGCTCTTCAGCTCGACGGGCTTTCTGGGTATGATTTGTGCCCTGTGTAGCTCTATAAATATTGAGCTTGGAGCATTATATATGGCGACAGCCCTACAGCACTCTGGGTGATATATCCCTGCGTTTGCAGTTGTAGGCAAATAATTTTAGTTTGAGTGGTGTGGCAATGAGAACAAGGAGGAAGTAAAATAAAAGGGTAATTCAAGACCAAGTGAGCAGCAGGGAGCATATGTGAGATTTGGCTTATCATTCAAAGCTTTTCCCACCAAATCATTCTGGCAATTGATGGCTGGAGTCAATTCCCAAATTAGTTACCTTATCCTTGTGCTGTGCTGCTGCCTGCAAAGCAAGCAGATGCCACTTAGCCCTCCCTTGTGTCAGATTTTAAAGGCAGAGGAGAGGAGGTGCCAGAACAGGGCAGGAAGGAACAGAAGATGGGCTGGATGCTCCTCTGCTGTGGAAATCGCCATGTCTCGTGGCATTAGAGCATTCACTGGTGTGAATCCAGCCTTTTCCTAGCACTTTCTCCCACATCATGTTCCCGACAAAGCTGTGGCAGAATTGCCCTAGGAACCTGCCCTAACAAGCAGGTCACTGCTCAGATTTGGGAACATGCACCCTGCATGACTAAGCCAGGACCATGTTTACAAGTGGAGGGAAAGGGACTTCGTGACATCCCAAAAACGCCCCATGAGGACATGACCTGGACCAAGCAGCAACGATGCGGGAAGCAGGTCAAGGGCAGGTGACAGCATTTAAAAGGAGCTGGGTTACTTGCTCGGATTTGTGCAGAGATGGAAGGTCTGCAGAGATAAATAGAGCTTCATGGTGACATTATTTCAGGACAGGGATTGCAGCCATTTGCTATTGCAGCTATTGCAGGCACAAGGGATGCAAGAATTGATTGAGTTTCTTCCTCCGGCAAAGATTCAGAGGAATAAAAATGATTTCCACTGGAAGCCGCTTCTTTAATCTTGAAAAGAAGCAAAATGCACAGGGAAATTGGGATGTGGCACAAACACTACTAGTGTAAAGTTGCAATTCTTAACATGGGAGAAGTCTTGAAGCGCAGCAGCAGAAGGGCAGGGTCTCTGTCAGCAGAGCCCTTTAATCAAACTTTGATGTTCCTCTCAGAGATTTGCAGTTAATTCAGAAAGATGGGGTGGACTGGAGCACAAATGAGGGGCAAAATGCTGTGCCTGTGAGATCACGTAGCCAGATGAATGGTGAGAAGGATCCTTTCTGATCGTGAAGCTCATTAATCCCTCACCTGAATGAGACTTTGTGACTTGAAACATCTCATATTCCCAAGACAAATTTTTTTGGATGATTTTCCCTTCTGAGGAGAAGCAGCAATGCCAGGCCCCAAACCATGCAGCCCGGGAGAGGAGACCTGCAGACCAGGGCCAGCCCTTCCAGTCACAGCCAGGGGGACTGGACTGTGGGAAGCATTTTCAGCACATGGTTCTCCATGGTGGTACCATCTTTATTTCCTCTCACCAGAAACTGGAGAATTCCTGCTGAGACCTTCCTGTAGCCTATTAGTACAAGATTTATACTGTGAACGCCCTGATTGTTTAACATCTAAGCCCTTTCCCATGCACTTTTCATCCCTTGTGCTGGTAATATTTCTCTCCAAGAAATACAGACTTGCTGCAGCTGAGCCATTCCTGTGCCCCTTAGTCCCTGCTGCCCTCCCAACTGCTCTGCTTGCTTGAACGAGACGCTTCAACCTACACTCTATCAGCCAAATGCACCCGGGAGGAGGAATTGGCTGCCCCAGTGACAGCTTGGTTGCTTGGAGAGGTCACAGTGCAGTTGGCACAACAGGGAAAGGGAGAAGCTTACCCAGGAGTTTCCCAGGTGCTGGTGGCTCAGGGCTCAGATTCCCTAAACACCCCCCAAAACCAAGGACTGTGTCAAATGGGACTCACCTGGGCTTTATCCTGCAGTGCTAACGGTTGGGAAATGCTGCACTCCATCGTGTTCTGTTTGCATTTCCGTGCACTCCCTCCTGCCCAGGGCAATCAGCTTCTGACTCTTCACGGCTTTTCTTCCTACTTCATACATCAATGAGCAGTCTCGACGTCATCCTGGAGATCTGGAGGAAATGCTCAAACAGCCTCTTCGCCCCCAAACTGAGTAAGGGGCTTTCTGGGCCAAGGAGAGCAGGTCCCCATGCTAGGATGGCAGGGACAGCTGCCATCTCCCCTCTGCCGTGCAAGTGGAAGCCCACTTTGAGCAGGTATCTTTAGGACTGCCAAATTCAGTTGAAATTGGCTCAGAGAGAACAAAAATTATTAATGAAGATGATGGGCACATGCAGGCATTCATCCACATGTGCACACACCAGCATATGCTCTCAAAATCCTTTTAATCCTTTTTTTTTTTTTTTTTTCTCGAAACAGGCTAAAAAGAGGAACCAAAGAAGTGAAAATTTACAGCCAGTAGGCTGACCAGACAGAGGTGGTTTATCCCAGATTTCAGAGTATCATTTTAGAGCATATTTTGGCCACTGGCCTCTGGGCACTGTTTCCCTGATAAATGCACCATGGAATAAATACCAAGTGATGGCAGAACATGAATAATCCCTTCTCAGAAAGAAATACTTTTTCTGACAGATACTGGGGAATAAATGCAGCTTTTAAAAGCAATAACTTGTTGAACAAACACACACCAGCAAACCCCATTAAAGTTGTTTGATGTAAGCCAGGGAGAAGTGTCTCTAAATCACATAATTGTTTTAGAGACAAAAGCACATTTGTCTAAACTGGTTCAGATCACCTTTGGGGAAGGAGGAGAGAGGGTTTGTGTCTGCACCATTAAATGCTTTGTGTTCCTGCAGCTCACCCCAGATTGTAGCCAGAGGATTGCCAGCCTCTTATTTTGATTGCATTAAAGAACATTGATATGCACTAATAAAACAAAGGTGATTTCCTTGAGTTTTACTGGCTTCTTACATCATGAAGAGAAAATTACTGCTTCCTTGTCTGTCTGTTTTAGCATTGTTTTGGTTTTAATTTTTTCTGTTCTGAAAGAAAAGGGAGTTGATTAATGTAAGCAGCTTCTTGGCAGTCCTTGAGGGCTGTTTCTCAGCCTGATGCTGCCGTAGCCCCCTCTTTGACCAAGCTCATCCCTCTATGCTTAGAGAAACCCAGTTGCTCCACCCCAGGACTTAGTAAGCCATGCTAGCCAGAAGAGGGCTAGTGGGCAGAGCTGGGATGGGGTCACCGTCTCCCTGGGTGCCCTGGCAGGCCTGGAGATACGCAGAAAAGTCTCCGCTTGCTGCAATTCTCAACAGTGAGTTCATGCTGCAGGTGTTGCACACACTTCCCAGACACTTCCTGGCCCATGTCTTCCCTCCATCCTCCTACCCATTAACCAAAGGAGCAGGTGATAGGCATGGAAAGTCTGTTAACCTCTCACTTCTAAACCCTCATAGTAAAAAATGAATTTCCTGCCCTACTCCAGCTTTCTCAGTGCTGGCTTTATACCTGATGAAATGCATGCCAGGCAGGTGTGGGCAGACTCAGAGCAGGCGAGCTGCACCTGGGGCACATCTTTGCAACCTGACCAATGTGATCACTCTTCGATGGGATCTCCCTGTGCATTACTTAGGGTCACTTTGGGAACATGTCATGCCTTGAAGGACCTGTCCCCACCTGGATCAGGCCACACACATGCTGTCACCAGCACAGCCTCCCCCTTGCTCGCAGTTGGGGCACTGATTTTAGCGGCTTGGATCCCCACATCAAGGCGGATGCACCTCTGCATGGGCAATGAGGATGGGATGAATGGGGGTGATGTGTCACTGCTGCCACCAGGAGAAGCTGTTGAAGGAGCAGCGACACGCGCTGTCTCTTGCCCCTAGATGGAGCTCGGTGCCCACGATTTGCTCTAGGATGGCCCGGAGGGCTGGGAGCAGCGAGCAGGGCTGGCCGGGCGGACAGGGATGTCCCAGGGCAGCAGTCCCCGGCTAGGGGCCAGCAGGGCTGGGGTGCCACCAACCCAGCCTCTCCCGCGCACCCATGGGTGCAGGCGACTGGCCAGCAAGGAGGCCACAGAGCCACGAGTACCTGGTGGCAGGAGGACAGCATGTGCCATCCCCTGGCCTTGGCGGATTTTGGCAAGTCCTGCTCCAGGGGGCAAACCCCCCACGCTGCAAAAGAGAGTTGGAGGGGAAGGGTCCATAAAGTCTCAGGTCTGTCCCATGCTTCAGACTGCCAGTCTCACCTCCCACTGCTGGAAGCAGCTGTTAGACATGGCCAGGGCACATTTTGGACCTGTCACAACAACTGATAAGATTTCAGCACTTGCTTTTGCTGAAAGGAAAGGCAACTCTATCCCAGCATTTCTAACAGGACCAGGAATGTCCTCTTGCTGGCTTTGGTTGCTAGAGGTGGGCAGGACAACAGGTCCCATCCCGCTGCAGAGGACAGGGTCCCTCCAGCAGGATGGGAGCAGGAAGCTAGCAGTGGATGGCAAAGCAAAACCACACATGGCTCCAGGCCCTGGGGTGCGAACCCTGCCAGGGAGCAGCCCTCCTCTTGCATGCTCCACAGCAAATGCTTCACAAAATGGAGAGAACTCATCAACCTTTCTCCCCACCACTTTCATAGGAGCATCTCCCACCTCTTGCTTTCCCATCTCTTGGAGGACTGGCTGGCATTTGCACTCTTCTCCCCGATCCCCCTGGAGCCACAAGGTCCAGCTGCCTGGTCATGAGGTCACACATCAGCTACTCTTGGAGCAGGCCTGGAAAAATTCCCCCAATCAAGCAGGGAAGATGCTGAGTCTTGAAAAAGGGGGGACGCAGCTCAGGGAGGAGTTGCAAGCCAGGAGGAGTCCAGCAGGCACCAACACACGTGACTTTTTTTTAATTACTGGTTTACTATTTTCAGGCTATTGCCGTCTATGCGAGACAGACGGTTCACTGCAACCTTCTCCATGACGGCTGGAGCTTGCAGTCTTCAGAGGAAGTGGGAAACCGAGTTGTCTCAAACCTCACTCCTGCTCAAAGACCAGGTTTGAGGCTCCTCATACACGAGGATCATTTGTTTTCCACTCCCAAAGCCCATGAGCAAAGGGAGACACAATGGTGACTAATGCACTTCCAGCCCAGGCGGACAGTTTGAGTTAACTCAGCATTGCTTGACTGCAAACATTTTTCATCTCTCTGGAGTTCAGATCTCTAGGATGTTTCAAGTTTGACTTTTCAAAACAAAGCAAAACCCACTAATACCCATTTAAAATGGCAAAATAGCAAATCTCATTGGTGGAAGTAAACAGGGACAGACATGGATGTCCAAATCTGGGGCAAGCCCTGGGATATTACCACAGATTTCCTGCTGCAACTAAGGCCCAAAAAAAAAAAAAAAAAAAGAAAACAGAGTCCTGGACAGTTTTGCAAATAAAAAGTCTACCAAAAATGGAGAAACTCAGCATGGTTTCATTCTATCAGAAGTTTGTTGTGATAATCAGTAGCTCGGTGTACTTTTGTACTGTTTAAAAAAAAAAAGTTTTTCTTCACAAATGGAAAACTTTTTATTAAAAAGAAAAGAAAAACAAAATGGGACATTTTGATAGCTCCAATTTTGATTTCATGTGTTCTTCAGATAAGTGTCAGTCAAAGCTCATGGTGGCACAAAGAAACCAGCGTCACTCAACCTTTTCTGGGAGAAAACAAAACTCATGAATTTAAAACCTTCCAGCTGTCCCAGGAACCCAGACATGGTCTGGGCTTTGCTTTTTGAGGCAACCCCAGCAGCTTTGAAGGGAACAATTTCCAGTTTTGTCTGTAAATCAGCTCCAAGCAAGGATACATCCGTGCGCAGGCACTGGGTTGGGCTGGGAGGCCTTTGGCCCCGTCAAGGCCTGCGCTCCCATCGATGCCACGCAAACTCGGGAGCCCTGAGCTGAATCTCTCAGCTGATTCCAGATACATCCAAGCATTCGCAAAACAGGCAGCAGGATCTGGTTACGGCTTTGTGGGGACTACAGAAACACCCTGCAGCGAGGTAGCCAGGAGCAGCCTATAGATACCACGTGCTGGCCCCCAGCAGCTGCAAGGCCAGTGCCACGAGGCCCGCGCTGCACGAGGCTCATGTGGGCGCCTGCGTTGGGGCAGGCAGCTGCTTGCAGGCCTCACGGCTGGGCCGAAATTCCCGGCATCCCACTCGAGGCTCAGAGCCGCTGCTGGCTCGGGCGACCCCAGGCTCAGCTAATTGCCTAAATGGGGGCCAGACCTCGCAGTCCCTCATGCCCAACTGGGACCGAGCCCAGACAACCGCAGTATGTCCAGCTGGGCTTCGTCTCCTTCAGCTCCGCACAGATGTTTCATACTCGCTTTCCTCCAGCAAGGGCTGTTTCCCCCGCCTGGATTTTTGCCTCTGAAAGCTCAGTGCATCTATAGGCAAACCAAAAAAATCTGTTGCTCTCAGTCACCCAACGCATCACCAGCAATATCCATGTATGCAATCGCTCCATGATCTCCTACGCAGTGCCTATACGCTCAGCTACATGTATTGCATATATAATATATACTGCCAAAGTGCACTCTGTCTTGCTTTGCATTTCCCAGATCTGGGCGAGCAAACAGTGGAAAACCAGTTTGTGCTAATGCTGGCTTCGCGCTGGGGATTTGCTCTGTTTGGAGATTATGGAAGGGGGAAGAGACTCTCCAAGCTTCTTAATGCAGTTTTATTCCTGTTTGCAAACAGGTATAATGCGAAAAATGAAGTCAGCCTTCAAGCTGGTATGGATGGCCCCAGGACATGTCTGAGGTGATGTCAGTCGGCAAACATGTAATTATGTCTCCCCGTTTCATGTCATTGCTTACTGATTTAATTCCAGCATATTTCAGACAATTTTTATTTTCTTGATGAAGATCATCATATTATGATGATAACTGGAAGTGCATATGCAGATAGCAAAAAAACTCCTGTTACTGAAACAATTTTAGGAATGAATTCAGGAGAAATGTTTCCACAGAAGTCCCTTCTGAAAGCAATCACTACAAGAACAGAAAAGACCAGACAATTATTTTTTTCTGCTTCCAATATTACATATATTGTCATTTCAAGATTTCTTCCTTCCAACGTCTGCTTTTTTTTTTTAACAGGAAAGATTGATATGAAAAGGAGGAAGTCAACAATTTCTAGAACAAGATATAGCTAAATGTTGTATCTAAACACATACTCTTGAATTTGCATTATCATACATTCAACTTTGCCAGGAAACATTTTGGAATATGAAATGAGTAATGTGGATATTATAAAATGGCTGTCTCTGAATCAAATTTAAAGATATTGATGTGTCATAATAATAAAATAGAAAACACTTGTAATATCAGGAGTGAGCACTGTGATCGGTTTTCTTATTTCGTGACTGCCTTTTTCCCTATGCAGAAAGCTCAGAAAGAAAAAGAACTGTACACTCCAGCAAACTGTAAACTGTTAAAGATTTGCACGCGGTGATGCCTCCTGAAGGAGTAAGCCCTAAGCACTGCATTACCTTTGTAGCCAAAGTTGGACATATATTAAACTATTAGCTGAACCGGCTCCTAAAAACCTGTCTCTGTCATGAAACAATTCAAATGAAAGACATTAATCAAATTTACCTTGGGAAAAAAGTAAGCAAATATATATATATATATATATTTTCCCCTGAGTAGTCAGGCATCCTTTAAGAATATTTCCTAATCTGTGTCCTCTGCAATTTGCTTATTTTTCCAGGTTTCTTCATTTTCAGCTTCTTGTATCTCCTCCTCGGCGCAGACCTGTGTTTTCCTGTCTGTGTTGTACTGCAAGATGAGAAAATCCCTGGCTATCACCAATATTCAGCCCCATCCTGCATTAATTATATCAGGCAAAAAAGAATAAACTATTAACCCTTGCACTTAAAGTCCCCAGCAGTGCTGCATAGCTTGCGCAGAGGAGCGTGCATGAGTTTGCCGAGCTTGCCCTGCAGCTTTGGTCCAGTGACTCCCTGCAAGCGGCCGAACGTCCACCCGGCATTTCCAGCCATCCAAGCATCCTTTAGCTACAGCTTTCCACAGCACTGGCAGGAAATCCTGGCCCAGCTTCCCTGGGAACAAATCTGGAGTCTTCCCCCTGCTTGATTTTCCCCTGACAAAATCTTCTCCAGTCGGGGAAGATGATCGAAAATAAGGTTGAGGTGAACTCGGTCCCTAGAATAATTCCCTGCAAGGCTGTCTTTAAAATACACAACTCCCTATTTCTGTATAGAAAATTTTTCTACATAAAGTTTAAGCACTAACACCTCTAAACACTCCCAGCCCAGCTAAGTGCCCATAACCATGCCCAGGAAATATTCAACATGTGTTCAAGGCCCTGAACAATTTTCTTCTCCACCTTGAGAGTCCTGCAAAGGCTTAAAGCAGGTACTAAACACACTGCTGGGTTGAGGAACAAAAGTGCTTGCAGGATCAGGAATTAAAATATATCAAATTATCACCAGGGCTTCCAAAGCAGACTCCAGCATAAGTGAAATCGGAACACTAGCTCCAATTTCATTTTAAGCAAGTAGCAAAAGCTTCAGCATTAAGCATCCTGATGTACTGTCTTCTCTCCGGCAGCTAACAGACAGGAAGAGCAAGGAATTAAATGATTTATTCAGTACCCTGGAGATTTTTTTTTATTATTTTCTTTCTCGTTTCCACATAAATTACACAAGCACTTTATAAAATGAATATACATAAAACACCTTATAAGTGCATAACTTAAAAAAAAAACAAAAAAAAAGAATGCTTTTAAAAATCTTGCTGAAAATAGGTTTTCCGATTGCTCGTTTGTTAACCAGCTGCTTAAATTGGCAGTGCTGTTTTAGATTATAAGTAACTGAAAAATATATACTGTATATATATATAATCTATATATTCCTGTCATTTGCTATAAGAAGTGCTTTGTTTAACTGTGTCTCATTCCTTCAGTACAATTAAAGAAACAACTACATTAAAACGGCTGGAAGTGAAACAGCTTTTCACCATCACAGACTGCCCTCTAGAAGAAAACAGGTAAAAGAAAAGTATTAGACAACATTTTGCAAATGATATGGAACCAATCCATGGAAAAGAACCGGGTTAACCCTGCAAATTACCACCGAGGTCTTCTCATTATTCAAATACAAGCTGCTCGGCACGGGGTCCGTGGTGGCCAGGGACTGTTTGGGCTCTTGGTGCGACTGAGATATCATATTTACCGTCCTCAGGAGTCTGTCACGTCCTTCTCTTGTTCTCCCCCTCACCAGAAGAAATTAATGAAAAAAGGGGAGGAGACACAGCTAGGTGTGAGCCGGCAGGGCCACAGTCTGTCGCGAGCAGAAATTGCTGCCAGGAGGGGAAAAAAAAGAAAAGAAAAAGAAAAATCCAGGCATTTTCCTGCATTTGTTGCATCCCTGGACACCTCTGGCAAGAGCTGGGGCGATGCTGAGGTGTCCTGATGCAGAAACGGGCTTTCCAGGGAGCTGCATCCTTCTGTTTCGAGCCACCAGTCCAATGTGTATATACACACATATACGTATGTGCATGTATATATATATATATATGCATATATACGTGTGTGTATTTATATATATATATATATATTTTTACACGGAGGTGGGTGTGGACAGAGCCAGGCTGCGCGCTGCCGCCAGCAGGACCTGCAGGAAGTTTTCTTGGCGGCGGCTGCCCCGTCCCTCAGGGCTCGGCTTTGTCTGGCGGCGCGTCGGGAAGTTCATGGTCGGCACCCAGGGCTTCCATGAGGACAAAAGAGGCTGGGATGGGGGGGGATAAGACCCCATTGTCACCACATACGAAGCATCCCGGACGCCTGGGAGCTCCCTGGTGCTCCTGGCTGCCCTGCCGGGTCGAGGACAGCCTCACTCGCACGCGGAGGCAACGGTGGTGACGCTGGTGATCTTGGTGGAGTCATCGGACCAGGGCTGGAGGTTCTGCAGGGCGAAGAGCGAGGAATTGTGGACGCAGATGGGGTCCGCCTGGATGGGCTGGTTGATGGTTTTCTGGAAAGCCTCCTGCTGCAGCTGCATGAGGATGCGGTTTGCCTGTTGCCGCTCTGCCTCCCTCTCCTCTGCTGTCTGCCTCCTAGGAGCAAAGGGATTTTAGCAGAGGGACTCACACACTTAAGTCACAAGCAGAATATAGGCGAGATGCTAGAAACTAACTTTTAGCAGCAAACTCAAAGAAAAGAGAGCCAGGACAGAGAGTGCAGGAAGTTTATAAAAGCAGGTTAAACACACATCTCACTGGAAAGACATGGACAGAGCTCAGCCTAATAGTGGGGTGACTAGGGGACTCCAAAGGTCCCTTCCAGCTCTGCTACAGTCCAAGCTCTGGAATTTCTGGGAAAAGAGGACATGCCTAAATCCACAATGAAAATCCTGACCCTGTTGTGCTCCTGGCTCACTCTGGGAGCTATAGTCACCTCCGATTTACCAGTGATCCTCGCAGACATCAGGGAACGTGGGTCTCTGGGACTCCGTCCTCACGGCAGGGCTCCAGCCGGGAAGCAGGTAGCTCTGGGCTCAGGTCCCTGCTCTAATCACCGTGTCAATGTCTCCCGTCAGGCATCCCGGGGAGAGGGGCTCGAGCGGCTCCAGCTCTGCTGCCATGAATATTTCATGGCTCCCGGCACAATAGCGAGATGCTCCCGGAAGGAAGGAGGGACCCGCAGCTGGGTCAACCGGGGAGCTGGTGGCCCTGAGACACTGCTTGGTGTCTGACACAAGCCCAGGGGCTGCATCTGGGCCGGCTGCCCAGCACGGAGGCCACAATTCCCTGCTCCCCCTTCTCCAAGAGCGCCCACGCTCACCACTAACCCATCCAGGAATGCAAACACCGCCAATGGCAGGACTTATGAGGTTGTGACCCTCCGGTTCATGCCAGGGTGGATTCTCCCACGTCTCATACCGTGGCTGAGATCATGCTGCAGCCTTTCCCTTACAGGGAACCAGGCATTTACGTCTCTTTACCCAGCTATTTTTGTGAAATATCTAAATAGGTTTGCACCCTCTGCCAAAGGGGCTGAACTTGGCCAGCAGGCTCAAAGACTATTGACAGACACAGGGAGACCCGGCCAAGCTGCATTTGCCTCACTTCCTTAGGAAACCAGGTTAGAAGACAAAGCTGACCCCCCTTTGCAGGCCCTAGTGGGACTGTTCCTCCTCCTCCTCCAGGATTTTCCTCCTGGCTAGCAGAAATCACTCCAGCCAGAGACTTCCTGGCATATGGAGTCCCTAGGAAAGAGCCCATCAGTGGGGACTCACCCGCTCCCTTGCTTTCAGAGCTCCTTGTCCTCTTCTCCCATCTCTTTCCAACTCCAGCCTTCCCAGGCAACCTCAATCTCCTGGGAGGAGACCCTGGGGAAGCCCTCTTCTCCCTCCTTGAAGAAGCTGTAGAAACAGCCAGGAGGGAGGAGTGAACCTCCAGGTTGCTTGCAAAACACCTAGGCTCAGTCTGCCACAGCTGCACTCCTAGAGTCATCTTTCCTGTGTGATCTGGTCATGCAAGCCTCATTCAGCGAGTTCTCACTGAGGGAAAACAGAAGATGCCTCCTACATGCAGCCTGTACCAAGGCACCCAGCACTCATCTCCCTTCTCTGACCCATTGGGGAAGCTGCCCCAGGAGAAGGGGAGGCTCCTGGAGCTGGGGCATCTCCTTGTGGATGCCCTGTGGAGCCACACTCAGCAGGGAAAGGCAGGCACAGTGACAGAGACCGGGAACCTCGATGTGAACCCTGCCACCTCCTCCTCTCCTGCCAGCCTTTATCTTCGTATCTCAGAGGAGAAAAAAAAGCATTTTTGCCAGAAGAAGAAACAAACTCCAAAGAGGTGAAAAGCAGTGTGTTATGCAGGACATAATGCACCAGGATAGAGCAGGATTTGACCCAGACATCCTCTCTCTCTGCTCCCCTCCAGCAATGGCAAGTCCCATGGCCACACACGGCTGCTCAGGACAGCCCCAGCCCTGGGACAAGTTCAGCCATTCTGCTGCCTCCAAGCTCAGGCCCCTCAGCACAACTCTGACCAGTGGTCGTTGTGGTGCCCCATGCTCCACTCTAAGCTGAAGCCAGGTGCTTACAGCAGCCCCCACCACCCACTACCCCCACCAAGGGAGCTGTGGGGGCCGCTGCACCCCTGGCTGCGGGGGCTCTGGTAGCGCACACCTCCCACACCTCTTGCACAACACCCTGCATGCACACAAATGAGCCCTGCACGCACACTCACACACGTACATGCACACACTGCATGCACACACAGCGGTGTGCTCACACACTAAGTGCACACCACACTTGTGCACACTGTGCACACACCCTGCGTGCATGCACACCCAGGCCCGTGCACAGGCCCCGCATGCTCACACATACACGCGGCATGTGTGTGCACCCCCCACACAAACACCCAGCCTGTACACAACCGCCCTCACACATGCGTGTGTGCATGAGCACACACACAGCTCCCTGCATGCATGCGCACACCCAGAAGGTGGGCACACACGAGCCGTATACACACAGCTGGCAGAGAAAACACAGCACAAGTGTACTCACATCTATCTCCTCGCACCCCCTTTCCACTCCCCCTAGCCCCAAATCCTCACCTCCACTTGGTGCGCCGGTTCTGGAACCAGGTCTTCACCTGGGCATCTGTCATCTTGAGGGCCTTGGCCAGGGCCGCACGCTCTGCCGAGGCCAGGTACTTCTGCCGGTGGAAACGCTTCTCGAGCTCGCAGATCTGCAGGCGCGTGAAGGACGTGCGTGGCTTCTTCTTCTTGGGGGGTGTGCGGTTCTGGTAGGGGTGACCTATACGGCGTGTTACAGTGAAGGGTGAGAGGGCCACTGGGGGGGACATGGGAGGGGGGATGAGAGGGCAAAGAAGCAAGCAGCAAGACATCAGCAGAGGGCCGGCCGCGGCCCCGCGATCCCGCCGGGCCCCAGGCACGGGGTGACACCCGCAGCCCTGCTGGGCTTTGCCGTGCCCGGAGGCAACTCCTTTCCCGGCTTTGCCCCGAGAGAAGAGGGCTGAGGGAGGGCGGGGGGCGCCGGCGGACCCCGAGCAAGAGAGATTTCAAGCCGTTTTCGTAAAGAAACGAAAAAGCGAAAGGGAAGCGCCGCAGAGTAGGGAGCTTCGCGGCGGGAGCGGGACGGACGGTGCCAGGTTCAAACCCGCAGCCACCGCTGTCCCCTCCCGCGACACCGCTAAAATATCGTTTAAAATTTCGTTGCGGGCGCCGCGCCTCTGCGAGCCCGACCCGGCCCCTCCGATGTCGCCCGCGCCCCGAGCGGCTGCGCCGGGCCAGTCCCGGCCCCTCCCGGGCCTGCGCTCTCTGCAACCGAGAATCGTTTTAGTTTGCCGTTTGGCATGGCGATATTCGCCACTCCGACTTCCCGGTGCTGGAAATGAGAGTTCGCGTTTGGTTTGCTTTTATTTTTTTTTTCGTCTGTCTCCTTATTTTCTTTTTTCCCGAGAAAATTAAAATCGGTAAAATTCGCGGCATTTCTCTGCGCTGCTGGGTCGAAGAGGTGCTCTGAAAACGAAACAAAACAAACAAAAAAAAAAGAAGAAAAAAAGAAAAACGAGCGAGCCCCATGCCTTCCTAGGAAACGGCCCGTTTTTACGCCCTCCGATAGCGGCGGAGGGCGACCGGATCGAAATATGTGCGATCAGATCGAAATTAAGCATGAACTCGCAAAAATCGGGCCCGGCTTCCGCCGCCGAGAAGAGGGGTCGATCCGGGCGCTGCCGGCCCGGGAGGCTAATTCCTCCCCATTCCCATTTCTTGGCAATTTTAACCTCTTCGTTTGAGTTTTGGCTTTGTTAGCACCGAGCGACAGACCCAGGTGCACCGGGAAAAGGCGGCGGGTCCAGGCAGCGGCTTCCAGCTACCAAAAGTCCGTTTCGGTGGGGGAAAAAAAGGGGTTGAAACTGGCAGCGGAGGAAGCAGGAACAGCAACATGCATGGGACAAAAAAAATTGTGTATTTACACACACACACATATATATATATATTAAGGGTTTAGCTTTAAAAGCGCCTGGACACGGGCCGGTCGCTCCTGGGACGGTCGGATTTAGTGCCTAAAAATATCCCTAAATTTAGGGGCAAACTTTGCGGCGGGTTTTGCTCGGCGAAGACCGGGAGAGCCATGCCCAGGAGCGGGCCCTGTGTGTGGAAAGAAAACAGCAACAACGAAAAAAAATAAAAGGAAAAATAAAAGAAAAAAAATAAATAAACGAAACGCATCTATGGGTGCCTGGATGCGCCCGATTTACTCCCTTTCTTGCTCGTGGCCTCCTCCGGGCTGCTCTGCCGAGCAACCCGGGGCGCCGCCGTGTCCGGCTCTGCCGCGCCGGGAGAAGGGAAGCGCGGACGGACGGGACGGGACAGGGGATCTCGGGGCCGCGACTCACCTGTGAACCTGTCTTTCGTGTAGCGCCTGTTGCTCTCCATCCAGGGGAAGGTGAGCCCCGTGAGACTGTTCATGCCGTTCACGGCCGGCACGGAGGCGGCGGCGGCGGCCAGGGGCTGGTGCACGCCGCCGGCCACGGGCCGGTGCGCCGGCACGCGGATCACGCCGCCGGGCGAGCTCAGGGTGTTGCCGTTCATGCTCACCGCCATGTTCACGTTGTAGGAGCCGGGCAGGGCGCCCATGCTGCACGAGGTGCCGTTATAGGCGCCCGCCGCGCCGCCGCTCGGCCCGTAGCCGCCGCTCACGGTGTTGTAGGCGCTGCCCACGATGCAGCCCAGGCCGTAGTCCGCCGAGTCCTGCAGGCGCGGGTGCGACACCATGCAGCTCCCCGGCTCCGACGTGTTGAGGATCTGGTCGATGCCGAAGCTGATGGGCTCGGCCTGGCCCTGGTGCAGGTGGTGAGCCCCTATGTGATCCATGCTGCCCCGGGCACCCCCGCCCCGCCGGGCCGCGCTCAACGGGCCGGCCCCGAGCCGCACGGGACCCCGGCGCACCGCAGCCCACGCGGCGCGCAAGCCCCGCACAAGCGCTCAAGCGCCGAGGTGCAGCGGGGCCACAGCCGCCCCCCGGGGCCGGGACAAGCTCCCCCGCGACCCCCGCGGAGCTGCGCGGAGCGGAGCGCGGCCGTGTGCGAGTGCGAGCGCCCCGCCGGCCTGTTTGCCCATCAATCACGCTCGCCAAGGCCTGCTCCTCGCAGGCCCTCACTCTCCATTGGCTGCATGGTGCGAGGAGCCGCGTGAATGACAGCGGAGAGGCACGGGCGGAGGGGGAGAAATTAAAAAAAAAAAAAAAAAAGAGGAGTTTCTGCCTCCCCCCCAAGCCACCTTATAAAGGCTGCGCTCGGTGCGCACAGAGCAGCGCCTGGCCGTTTGGGTGGGTAAAGGAGCCGCTGTCGCCTCCTGGGGTCCGGCTCCACCGTGGGGGGACATGGGGCGCCACGGGAACAGCGCAAAGCCCGGGCCGGGCCGAGTGGAGCGGCAGGTACCGCGCGGCGGAGGAGCCAGCCAAAGGGCCAGGGTCCCGCCACCCTCGCTGGGGATGGCAGGGAAGGGAGAGCTTTTTGCCCCAAAGTTGCGGCAGGAAGGGACGGGACTGCCGGGGCCGCGGCGGCGGATTTTCGGCCCTCGCGAGGACGCAGGGCCGCGGTCCCCGCGGGCCGCCCCTAAGCAACCCCACGGATTCCAGCAGCGATGGCTGAGGCGGGAGGGACCCCCTGGGACTCGGTGGGAGAGGGAAAGGCCGGCGGGCTCCCCGGGCAGCTGCGCCGGGAGCCGCAGGTCTCTGTCCCAACCCTGCGGGCCGCTCCGGCAGCGGCTCCGGGCTGCGTTGCCGGCCCCAGCCCTGCTCTGGCCCGTGTGTCCCCTCATCCCAAAATGCTCCCGGCAGTCTCCTAATGAGGAGCCTTGATACTACTCCCCCGGGACGGGCTGCCGGCCCCTGGGTTCCTACCCGCTCCTTCCCGGGGGCCAAGGAGGCCGCTCGGCAGTGGTGGGGGAGCCGGGAGACCCCAGATGGGACTCGCCTCCCCAGACTGTCCCCCACCTCGGGGCGGGCGCTGCCAACTTCCCTCCTCCTCTCACCACACAAGTGCCTGATTTCTCCAGCTGGATTTTCTCACCTTTTGATTTTCAGCAAGTCTAAAGCCGCGGAGGAGAGTGCCCATATACAACCACCCCCCCACACTCCCTCAAGCCGAGGGGACTCCTGAGGGACCCCACGGCTGCCCGGGCCTGGTGGGAGCTGCCCCACAGCGGGAAGGCAAAGACAGACCCTCGAGCACGGCCAGAGGGGACGGGGGCTTCCTCTGGAGCATCGCCGTGAGGGTACAAAGGAGGGGACACAGTCCGGGGCCCGGGAAGGCGGCTGCCCCCATCTGCTCCCCCGCCGCAGGGCACCAGGGAGGTCCCGTAGGAGCCGCACACAGCGACAGCCGCGACGGGGACTGAGGAGGGAGTCGCTGCTGCCGACCGCTGTGTCCTTCCCTGCCCGGGGCTCTGCCGGGAGCCGGTGGCCTCGCGGGGAGATTTTTGTCTTTCGTTACCACAAACAGACAAACAAACAAAAAATCTGGCTGGCGTCAGGATCCTGGTGCGAAACTTCGTTTGGCTCCGTTTGGCTCGGAGAGCAGTTTCTGGGCCCGGGCATCCCCCTCCTCCCCGGCCGGGCTCGGCAAAGCGCCCCTGGTTTAACGTGAGGTGCAAACACCCAGATCAATGCCTCCGCTCCGAGCCTCTCGCAGAGTCTAACACGGACCCTCGCCCGCTCACCAACCCGCGTGCCGGCGGACACACGCGTTTATATCCAAGGACACCGCGCTCTTCTATACACCAGCCTCCCTGCTCACTTTTGTGCACCCCGCTGCACATGCTGCCTTCCCCCCCACACACGCATCCTCGCTCTCAGCTTCTCACACCTACGCGTTCACACTCAGACCTCCACAGCCACAGACATACAAACGCTCTTAAACACACGCGCGTTCCCGCACCCCCAAACACACACACACAGCCCACAGCCTCGCGGGACCCGCCATCCCCGCTGCACCCATGGGCACAGCCCCGCGTGGGGCTGGTCGGGGGAAGGGAGCATGGCCCGGTGCCCGGAGCGGTGCCCGATGCCCGGCCAGCCTGCGCCCCCCCGCCGCCCAGCCCTGCCCGCCCGCCGGGGTCGGGTTTCCCCCCTCCCCGTACCTGCCTCAGTTCTTGACTTCTGAACTCTTCAGGGAACTCGCTGGCGCCAGCTCCATCAACCAAAGTCCTTGTGGTTAGGAGCTGAGAGGGGAGGGAGGGAGGGCTGGGGCCAGCCGGGTTCGGGGTGGGGGGGGGCACCCTTGGGCAGGGGGCCTTCTCAGCCCCCAGGACCACGTCTGCCTTCACCCCTCTCTGTAGGGCAGTCCGGGCCACTTCTTGTGCCCCTTCCCATGTAGAGAGCGGGAGGCAGACCTCATTTCCAACCCCAAAGATTTCAGTTTGCCTAGGTGGAGAAGGCACACACTGCACCAGTGTGAGGACGTGGGGGTTCTCCCTTGCTCTCAGTGAGTCCAGGGGGGATCTAGTTCTGGGGTCGGCACCTGGACGATGCCCCTTCTGAAGTAAATAACAATCACATGCTGTTTGTGACACTGTGAGCATTGACCAGTGCCCTCGGTCAGTGCATGGGCCCCTGCGTGGTGGGCAAAGCCTGTGCCCTCCCCAGCACCAGAGATCCCTCAGCCTGAGCAGATGCTGAGGGCTCCAGAGGGACCAGCCTTGAGAAGTCACAAGGTCACCACCACTGAGCCATCCTGGGTGATGAGGGTCACAAGTCACCAGCTGCTGAGGTGGGGGCTCTCAGGCTGTAAAACCTGCTAGGACAGAGACTGCAGGTAAGCTCGAACAGGGCCTTTCTTTGCCAAGTGGCAGTGAGGAAAAAGGAGATGGGCAAGCAGGGCTGTGATCCTAACTGGGATTCAGGACGATGGAATTAGTGATGTTTTTAGGGATGATACATAGCTGCGGAATTCTATTCCTGTTTGAATCACAGACCTCACCTGCAGCCTTGGGAAAGCCATGCAGCTCCTGGTATGGAAAGTTCGGGCACTGAAAGTCTAAATATCACGGAAATACCCGATTTAGATGCTCAGGTTCAAATTTCTCGCCACCTCAAATTTCCCCTACAATCCCCAAAGGAAGGAAAGTACTGAGACAGAGGGATCTGCAGACATGTGTGAGCTCCATTCACCCACTTTCCTGCCGAGTTCTCTGCCCATGGTAGGATGGGGCACTTAGCCACTCTGTATCTCTCTCTCCCACAAGCTCCTGTGATATAGTCCAAGTTGGAGGACTACACCCTTCATCTCCAAAGCTGCTGAAGACTTTCAAAGCTGGATGAATGCAATAGTGGGAGCTCAAGCCCAGCAGAGGCTTCATATAGACTCTGTCAGCTTGACATCAGAGCTTTCACCATCTGCTGAGTGCTTGAGTGCTTGTCCTTGCACTGGGAGGTGCAGTGGGAGTTCTTTTCTGGCTAGAGAAATACTCCCCCCACTACCTTCATCTTGAGGAAACATCTCAAGAAAAAGACAGATCAGCCTTCTTCGAAGGCAGAAAAATAAGGTCTCCAAAATCCAAACTTCTTTAAGTCACTGCAAAATTAGTGAGGTGAGGAGAGCAGTTCCCTTGATTTCTAGTTCTGCAGAATCTTTTCCAAATGGACCTCCACTTTAAGCACTGAGAGTCGCTCGCCTATTCCTGTGAGCTTCGAAACTTTTATCTCTCCTCACCTGCCCCAGAGCAGCTGCCCCGGGTGCCCGGGTGCGGGGCTGCCGCTTCCCCACGGCCACGCTACGAGCACGCAGGAGCCCCAGGGGGAAGCCTATTGTGAGGGGGGCAGAGGCGGCAATGGAGATGAGGGGACCTCCTGTGCTGCATAAGCCCCCTCTTTGCCCTCCCTACCGCGGTCTGGGGACCCTTTCTCAGGTTTTCTCATTGATCCGCAGCATCTGCCTCCAGCTTGTGGAGAGGGAGTAGGGCAGCCCGAGCTCCAGGTTCCTTCCCTATCATCCTCTGAGTCCACAAATTTCCTGAATTTTTTGGACTCCCCTTAAGCATTGCCCTCGCCCAGATCGCAGCCTCCCCCATGTCTTTGGCATCAGACACAAGCAGACCCCCAGCCCAGCAGCTGCTGCGAAACACCAGCCACCCCCCAGGGTGGACCAGGGACAAAAGTGGCGTGCCTGAGACCTTGGCAAGGTCCCAGCAAAGCGCACAGAACCCTACGATTCGACTTTCTTTGAACTTGTAAACCATTCCCAGTTACCTGAAGAGCGATCGAGAGTCTGCAGGAGGCAGACTTGACTGCAGCCGGACATCACCTTGAAACCGCGTGGAACAAAACATTCATCCCACTTTCTAGCCTCTTAATTAATTTATTTCGTTTTGGCAATGGGTGTGGGAGCGTGGATTGACCAGCGCCGGGTGCTTATTCACCCTTACGCCCATCCATCACTTTCTGCACTTCTTTCTCTCCTGCCCCATTCCCTGTGAAATCAATTTCCGCGGTGCCGACCGCACCCGCGCGGGACGGGAACACGCAGAAGGGGAGCCCGCCTGGGAGCCCCCCGGGGACACGGCGGGGACACAGGGCAGCCGGCGAGGCCCCCAGGCTGCACCGGGAGGGAGCAGCAGGACCCACTGGGGCCGCTTTCCGCCCCCCCCCGCCCACCCACCTCCCTGTTTTTAACCACTCGCTTTAATTACGGCCGCCCTTTCCACGGCTCCCCTCGGGGGGTGTCGCAGCTGTCGCGATACTGCTCGGCATTGGCGCCTCTGCCCGTGTTCGGCGCTGCGCAACCGCAGCCCCCGTCCCGCGGACGCATCGGGCTCTCCCGGGCCGAAACCCCCGACGAAGAACACTTTGCTTGGGGAAATCTCGTTTCCCGCATATTCTCAGGAAAAAAAATACCCCCAGAGGACAGACCCAGGCTCCCCCCGGCCGGCGCAGGGGCACTCTTCATTAAGGCTCTGCCAGGGCGCCTTTTCTGCGGCTGGACGTCCACGGGAAGGGGGGGCCGCGCTTACTGCACTTTAAAAGTAATTAACACCATTTGGGGAATTTTTAATTGCTCTATAAAGCACGCCGTAAATAATTACTCCCAGCTCTGTTGATCCCTCGAATATGTACTGACAGTTGTAATTTATGGCTTTGCAAACGTGGCCCCTTGTATTCAGCATAACTCCTTATTACAATAATGACTTAGCTCCGCTGCACTTAATGAGTATAAAGTGCCCGGCGCAGCGGGAGCAGGCGAGAGCCGCATCATCGCACAAACTTCGCCCGCAACAACATTTCTCCCCTTTATGGTTACAAATGACCGGGTGGCTACAAATTAATATGGAGTGGAAGGAGCCACGGTGGCCAGGCTGCCTGGGCCCGTGAGCCCTCTCCCCAGGCTCGGGCAGGCCCTGCGAGAAGCGCGACAGCCCCTCCGTTTGCTAACGGGTTTTCGCCTCACGCTGGGAGTCTTCTCCGCTCCCCAGCACAAACGAGTGCGTGGTCGGTGCGGGAGCTGGACGCCACATCGGGATTGGGTCTGGTCCCCTTTTTCCCCGGCGCCGGGTGCGACTCTCCGGGAAACACCGTTTGGATCAAGGCTTCCCGCAGAGGCAGCTCTACTCCCATCAAAACCAAGGTTAAGGGCAGGTTAGCAGCTCCTTCCTCTCCTCCCGGTGATCTCCGTTTGCACTGTGAAAAAGAATCTTTTGCATCCCCATCCCTCGGATGAAGTGGGTTGTTGATGTGAAGGATCCGGCTATCAAGAGAACTGACATAATTCAGCTCATCTATGGGCGCAAGCGACTCATTCGCGCAGCGCCCTGCAGGTCAGGTCGGTCCTGCACACAACAAACTTTCGTCGCTGCCCCTACCCAGTACAGAGCCTTGCACAGGGACTACTCAGCTCCGTGCAACAGGTTGGCGACTGGGGCGGAGGGGTAGGGGTGTGTGTGGTCAGAACCCCCTGGATGGGAAACACCTGGAGCGGGGGGAGTTGCTGAGCCCGTCGGGGGGCTCTTTGGGGAAGGAAGAGGCTGGGGAACGAAATGCCCGCGGCGCCCTCTGAATATTCATGGTCCCTTTCGTCGGAGCAGCATCTGCCAGTAAGTTATTGGTCCGCTGGCACCGGCCTCTGTTGCCACCGTGCAGAAATGCGTGTAATCCCATTAGCCCCTTTCGCTGCCCACCCGCCCGCACCAGCCCTCCCGCTAATGAACGAGGTCTGGTCGCCTCCCACCCCCCGGGATGGGGCGCGGGGGGAAACATGAGGCCCGGGCCGCCCCGGGGCTCCGCCGGGAGCGAGGCACCTCCCTCATTAACTCCCCGCTTAATTACTCCGCCCCGCTTAATTGCGGCTTCTCACAGCACAGGGGAGAAAGTGCGGGCTGGAGGGGTTCGCTCCCCGGAGCGCCGACCCTCGCAGTGTTGCGACGCAGAGGGCCTGTCGCGACAGAGCCGGAGGCGGTGACGGCGCCCCCGGCGCGCTGCTTTTGTCTCCTCTGCTGCTCCCACCCCAAGGCCTTTCCTCAAGCAGAGCAGGTCTCGTTTTGCCAACAGATTTTTTTTTTCTCCGAGCTAAAAAGCAGCCCTGGTGGGCGGGGGGTAGGGGGAAAGGAGGACACAGATAACTCCGCAAAAACCGTGGCAGGGGTGGGGGGAAAGCTCCGCTAGCAAAGTAGTTTTCACTAATGAACGAGAAGATGCGACAATTAACGGTCCTAATTATTGCAAACACCATTCCTGACTTAACTGTAAAAACCTCCAAATCCTCCTCGGCCAATATTCGCCTTTCCCTCTTTAGTTTCCTTCCCTCGTCTCCGAACCGTCCCCTCCGCGCGAACCGCGTCCCGTATCGGAAGAGCAGGGGGCGGGAGTGGGGTCACAACTTCCTTTCCTTTAAAAAAAAAATAACTATAATATTATTATTAACAACCACATATAAATAAAGGAGAAAGAACCGACTAGGGCTGAAGGAAGGAGGGGGCAGCCTCGGCTCAGGCAGAGCCGGGGGACAGAGACGGTCTTTTGAGCCACTGTTCCCGTCCCCCAAACATCTGAGCCGTCACCTTCGTTTGCCGAGACACAAGGGGCAGCGCGGGGTTCAGGCACCGTTTCTGCGCGTGTAGAAGTTAGACCAGCTGCTGTCACGGTGTTTGCAAAACTCGCCACGAGTCCTTTTCGGTTCAGAAGCACCATCCAGAGGAACCAGAGCATGTTTTGAGTTTACTGCAGCTGAAAACGGAGAAAGAGGAAATTGAAGACAGAAATTTCTGGAAACTGAAAATAGTTGGTGTTTCTGTGTCATATGTATTTTCTCTCGTGGCGCCGAGTGCCCAGCTCAGGCTGGAATTCTGCCCCCAGCTCGTCCCGCTATCTGCGAGACTAAAACACGGCTCGAATCTACCGTCCGGGGGGGGTGCGGAATTTACTGTCCCAAACCTAAGAATGTGCATTTCCCAGAGCCCATTAGGATTTGAAGGAAGATCAAACATTGATTCTAACAGCATTCACGACATTTGTGAATTAAATAATTCCGTTTGTTTTTTTCCACCACTATAGTAACTGTATTTTGCCCCTGCATTTCGTTGCAATTCCCTTTACTGCAGCGTCCCGGACTTCAGTGAGGATTCACGGTGCAAATGGAGCCGTCTCTACACTGGAGGATTTGCAATTTCTGGGTTTACCCGTCCAGGGGCGGGGAGGATCCTGAAAGCCATCTCAGAGAGAGCAACTGAAAACAAACAAATACAAACGGGTGGGGAGATATAAGTCGCGGTTGGCTACACCGGCATTTTAGTCCCGTGCATATCACTGGCAGCTCTTATTTATCGGTTCTAACACAAATAGGGCAAGCAGGGTAGGGGTTTTGTGTGTACTTGTGCTTCCACGATGCCCCTTCTCCTTGCCTTGTCACTGCTGTAGCTGGACTCGGTTCGCAGAGTCCACCAGACTTCCAGAAACACTTCTAGAAGTTAAACCCCCGATGAAAGCTTCCCCCTAGCCCAGAGGTGCTCAGATGCGGGACTCTGGAGACAGACCCACATTCCAGCTCTAGATCTAAGCTACCAGGGTCGGCGGCGTTTGCAGCCAGGAGAAACCCGCTGCCCTCTCTTCCGAGCCTGCTGTCAGCCTGGAGATCCTGCCGAGGAAGGCAGAGCTGCTTAGGTAGATTTCAGTCCTGGGAGAGATCCCAATCAATCATCGTGCTCAGCAGGCGGCATCCTTGGAGCTTAACCCTGGCTACAGCCTCGCCGGGGAGCCTTACAGGTGCAATTAAAAACAAGAGCTAAGGTAAGGCAGCGAGCGAGCTGGCAGCGCTATTGGCAGAGAGGCTGGGTGAGAGCTTGGCTCAACTACAATCTAGTGCAGAAAGAAGAGCAGCTTGGCAAAACCCAGCTCTTCATCCTCACTACATTTCAGGTGCGGATCACTAAAAAGCTTAGATTAAGAGTCCCATTAAACACTGAGCTCGCCACGACAAAAGCAGCAGCCCTGACATCACCTTCCCAGGCTCACATGATCCCCAACCCCAGCAGCATTTTTTTCCCCAGGATTTTTACTGCTCAGAGTAGATGAGCCAAGACATTTCCTTCTCCCCTTTCATAAATATTGCATCTCCCAAATGCAATTACCAAGGGCGAAGTGACACAAGTGTTTGCTAAATAAGATTATGTGATAATGTTAATGTATTTTATGTCTCTGCTGTGACACCAGACAATCCCCCTATTAATAACAGCTCAATGAGATGTGGAAGTTCTTAACAGGGGTTTGGGGGGACTGGGATTTTTTTGCACCATGTTAGCAGGTCTCCGGCAGATGCAGAATCAGATGGGAAGAAAGATGAAGCAATGTCCACATTAAAGACTCAGATTAGCGCTCCCCCCCCCACCACCCTTTTTTTTTTTTTTTTTTTTGGCAGGGAAGGGGAAACTACTGCCAGACGTAGCAAATCGACCTTCACCATCTTTGTGGCCAGCTCTCATCTGCAAGAAGAATGTACTCCAAGGAAACCATGATGTGCCCATTGTCACTGCACTGCTCCGGGAGTCTTTCTCAGGGGGGCTAACAAAGTACAAACCTGATGAGCTACTTAAGCAAGACTAGGGCAGCAGTGGGAGCATCACAAGTATGTCATGTGGTTACTCCAGAGAGTCCACATTTTGAATAGAGATAGACAACAAAATGCATCTATCCAATAAGTAGGCTGATTCCTAGGGACCAACTGAAGTGGCAAGCAGGGCCATAAGTAGCCTGGAGGGTCTAGTTGTGCTGTATGTAACACATAGATCAGTTAACAGGGTGTAAATCACTCACAACACTTCATAATGCAACAGGCCTAGAGAGGTTTCTGCACATTACCATGATCTTGTGCCTGAATTACAGCCTGGCTATCAGCCATGCATTATCCAGCATTTGTGGGCCCCATGGGCTCATCAGAATCATGCTGTGCCAGCACATGTGTCCCCAGCTATTAATAACACCAGGCAGAGCTGCCCCCTCTCCCAGCTAATGCGATATTCAGAAGAGCAACAACAGAAACAGTCCTTCTGTTCAACTTCCCTCAGCCAGAGCAGAAACAACTCACTCACTTCTGATATCCTTTCCAGCTCTCCTGGCTATGACCTTCATCTCCTTGTCCTTCATTTTCTCCTGTGGCCATGTCCATCTACCACACCTTGCTGACACATTCATCCCTTGTGGTCTCTTCTGTCTCTGTCATATGGAGACCATCTATTTCTGCATGGTCCAAAGTAACTAGCATTTTGATTGCCTGACCTGAGAAATTTTGCTGCATTCCATGTTTAGAAAGTTTTTTGAATGATATGGCCAATGCCCAAGCTTTCTCCAGCAGTCCCAGGACATGTAAGTGCCAGCTCCCACATACCTCCTGGCAGCATCCGCCTCTGCAGTCAGGAGGAAGAAAGAAAAAGCCACTGCAGGCAGGTGCCACAAGCAACACAGCCTGGGCAGCCCTGAAGCCTCCTGTTCCCTCCATCACACCCAGGAACAGGCCATGGTCCATGTGCCTGACAGACAACAGGCCCAAGTTGTCCTTGTGCCAAGCCAGCACAAGGGGCCACGCTGAAAATAAGAGATATTCACAGTGCTCAAGTCAGTGGATCTCCTATAGCCATTTCCCATAAACCTGCCCTTGAGCCGACAGACAAGGGCCCTTCTAGGGGTAATGTCCTGAGCTTGGCCCTCAGGGTGGCAGGGCCACCATCACCATGTTGATGCAAACAGTGACACACGAATCCCTTGCTTTCTTTGATGCTTCCAGGGAAATTCCTCCAGAGCCTGAAAAGTTTGCTTCTCTATTTCACATTAACACTAGTTTGTAGCTGCCCTCTGGCCCTATGGGTGGAAGGTCAATCCTTTATTTACTTAGCTCCTCACTTAGTTCATCTGCGTCCCTTTTAGTGGTTTTGAAAACAGAAACAAGGCAGGCTGCAAACCTGCTGTACTGCCTGTGTCTGCCCTAATTCTCCTCCACCTAGGAGGAAGAGATCAACCTTCTCCAGGAAAAGCCCAGCACAGCCAGACAGGCTGGGCAGACATCAGCTCTTCCCAGCATACAGGCAAGCCTCCTACAGCACAGGCTGATGTACCCCAGAATCAATCCGAGCTCAGAGATAGGCAGGCTCAGGTTAAAAATCATGAGCAATAGAGAAGAACTTCATCCTAGGCATCACCTACAGCCTGGCAGGTACCTGTAAGCCAGCTGCACCCAGGCCTTCATTGCCCTGAGGAAGGGCAGCATGCCCAGACATTACAGTTTCTTTGTGCAGATACCTCAAGAAGTGCCAGGGCCTTCTCTGGTCCCTCCTGGAGGGCACTTGCCTCAAGAAACTTCCAAAATAATCTTTGCCTTCACCCTGTCTTTCCGTGCAACCCTAGTTCATGCAGATTTCTCACATTCAATAGTAACATTAAGTTGTAATTAAATAACATCAAAAGGACCTGATTTGATATTTATTGCTACCATTTGATTGCTAAAATTATTACTATTGAACAGTTTAAAATTAAATAATACTTAAAGGGTAAATTAAAGGGCTTTCCAAGAACATCCATAGTTGAGGGGAATTTAGGTCCTGAAGAAATAGACAATAGGCCCTGACCCTTTCAGATGATGCCTATATCACCAGGTGGGTAGCCTATGTTATGAGGTACCCACCTCAGTCCTCATCAGCATCACTTCTTAATAGCAAGTAACCCATCTTGCTAGCAGCAGATGCTGCAGCAGCAGTCTTTGCAAGGACTGGGCAAAGCAGAGGTGGTGTCCAGGGGCTGCCAGAAGAAAGAGCAGGTTTTCCTCAAAGGCTCCAGGCATGGGGAGGGACTTCAGCCCCTCACCCAGGTACCGGGGCTGAGTGTTTATTCAGGCTGCTGCTTGTGGAAAGGATCCCATAGAACAATGGAGCCGGCCGGAAAAACAGCCTCCCTCCAGTCGCATCCCCAGCATCACCCTGAGCCTCCCACAGGGCGAGCCGGTGACTTGGCCCAGAGCCATGCTGCTTGTATTTGTCACCACGGCACCTTTTTTTAATCTTCTTGTTTTCCCCCTTTCTGTGCGGGACAGGAAACAGCAGCTTCTCAAAGGAGACATCGGGGATTTCAGGAGTTTAAAGCTAAAGAGGTCATGCTCTTGACCATTTGCTCATCCATCCTGACCCTCTCCCCAAGCTTGCCTGGAGTGGTGGACAGAGAGCCATGGAGGTACCATCTACAACCCTGCTCCAGGCCAGAGCCCTGCTGCAGACCTGGCCCAGGGAAATCACTGCACCCTCTGCCCTTGCTCCAGCTGACCCCAAGCAGCAGCAGGGGACATCCTGGCCAGGATAGTGCTGGAGGTGTACTAGTGTCTGCAATATCAGAGATGCTGCAAAGCCCCCTGCTCCCCATGCTTCAGATAGGGCAGCTGGGCAGCTGTTCCCTGAGCTCCTAAGTGCCAAACATTTAGAAAGGGCAGGGACTATTTCCTAGCACCCTCCAGCCTGGGATGGGCCTTGAAACTCTTGGCAGGTCCCCTTTATTTCCACTCCATCTCCCCTCTGCTGCAGCCCAGCAGGGTTGCAGAAACCTCCCCAGTAACTCACCATAGGGAGCATAAGTCCCAAATGCCACAAATCCAACCCTCCCAGAGACCTCTGTGTGTGCCTGCCCCTGGCTGGCCCCCACATCAGCCCATCAGGGCAGGCTCGGCTCACAGGGCTGCACCTCCAGCACCTGCAGAAACACCTTCCAACAGCAGCAAGCAGCCAGCTCCAATTAACACCAAACTACAGCCCAGGCTGGCAGCCAGCCCCTGTGACTTCCCCATGCCAAGGCTCCTCCAAAGCCCAGGCTGGAGAGGACCATGGGGCAGAGCACAGCTCATTTTCCTAGGAAGTGTCTCATGCTGGGCCACTCTGTCCCTGTGAAACAGGGGTCTCTCACAAAAGCATTACTGGAGCAAGAACACCAAGATCGTGGTATCTAATCCTAGTTCTGCCACATCCTTCCATTTATCTAGGCTTGAGGCTTCAGAGCAGTAAGTTACCAACAATATGTATCTGCCAGCAAGTTCAGCAAGGCTTCAGATGTCCTTCCTGCCCTCAGAGCAAACACACACACCAGGGGAAACCCAACCAGCCCTGCCACAATCTGGAAAAAAGCCTGCATCACCCAAGACTTGCCTATCATCTCCTGCCTCCCAACCCTGCAACCAGCCTTACTTGATTCCAGCAAAACACCCTGGCCTCTTCTCTTACTCCAGGGATCTAGGTAAGACCACCTCTGCACTTCACTGGAAAGTCCAGCACAAACCCACCTCTCCTGGGGCACCTCAGAGCCTGAGGAAACCAGCCTATATGGAGAGCACCATCACCTCAAGGTCTGTAGAACCAAAGCTCAACACCCTCCCAGGTGCTCAGTATTTATCAGGATGAACCTTTCCCAGCTGTCAGAGGATTTTTGCAAAGCAGTGCTGTGCCTCCTGGTTGTATGCAAGCCATGCTCCCCAAGTGAGACTTGCTCCTGCTCTGATTGCATTATGGGATGTGATATACTGAGATTTCCCAGCAAATTAATGAGCTCCATATACCTTGCCAATCCATCACTGCCCCAACCAGCTACATAATGCATTAGCCACTTTGGCCAAATGTCCAATGCTGCAAATGCATTGAAGGTCAAAACGACACTGAAAACTAGTCTTGGTTTAATGCAGCCACCAGGCAGGCATGGGGCTTATTTCGCCATCCAGGCCTGTGTATCCCCTCACCTGTTGGCACACTGTGCCCGAGCCCAGTGTGAGCATTGCCCCTGCAGGCAGTGGGGTCCAGCAGCTGCAGAGCCACCTCAGACATGTCTGTCGTCACGCGACTGAAGAGCCAGACATGCATTTGTGAAACCTCCGCCCGGTGCCTGCGAATGCCACCTCCGGCGCTTAGCGGTGCTGCAGAGGAGAGGCGACGGCTCCCTGGGCAGGTGCCAGGTAAGCAGCCGCCCTGCCTGGCGCCGTGATGTCCCACTGCCATGCTGGCAGCCACAGCAGCCTGGCCACGGTGGGCCTGGCATGGAGGCCAGCAGCTGCAGGTTCAGGTAGCAATGTGTCACATGAAGGTTGGCTATGGCCATAGAGGCTAGGGTGTCAGCCCCACTGCTGGAGGGTTGGGGGCACTAAGGTCCCCATTCCTTGGGGGACACTTCAGAGGGGACATCCCAGCCTCGCTGACAGGCCTGGTGCTGGTGGCTGCTATTCACATCCCTTCCACCGCAGCATCTAGAACTGGGGGGCACCGAGATGCCAAAACTTCCAGAAGAAGGAGGTATCAGCAAACCTTGTCAGTGATGCAATTTGCTCCACAGTTCGCAGGTGGCAGCCTTAGGTGATACCAAGCAAAATCCCATGGCCGACCACCCCCCCAGGGTCTTAATGGGGATGAAGGTGTTTGCTTATTTATTTATTCTATTTCCCAGCCCATCCTAATCATACACAAGGAGGGCAACGGGAGGCAGAGGGTGACTTTGCCATCATCTGAAGAGGGCTGGCTGGAAATGCTTTCTAAGCAGCTGCTGCTTTCCCTGAAAAATGGAACGACATTAAAGCAGCTTCAGAGTAGCTGGGCAAATGCCCATGTTGCTGTTTTTCACTCGGCTTTGTCTCCATTGGGTCATTATGGAAAATACAGTTTTCCAAGAGCATCATTTTTTCTTCTTCAACTTAAAAATTTTTCTTCCGCCTTGTTCTCCTGGCAGCATTTTCTACTTTATCCCAGTTTTCAAAAACTAGTAAGAATAATAAATATCCCATTTCTCAGGAAGCTCAGGAAGAAATGGAAACAAAAACTTACTATTTTAAAACTTTCTCACTAGCAAACTAAGCACCAAGTGAAGCATTTCTTTTCCCCAGCTATGTCTAAAATGTTTCCCGCCCTTGAAAAATTTCAAAAGGAAAGAGCCACCAAAACACCAAAAATTCAGTAGTTTCCTCCCCGAACTGATGGAGATCTCTCTGGAGGAAACGTGTCCGATAAGCTAAAGTAAAGCTGCCTCCCCTGCTTTATCTCAAGCCGCGTGTCAGATGGGTATTTCCAGCAGGATCTCCCCTGGACACTCAGAGCATCGAATTACTCCCATGCCGCACTCCTCCGCTGAACTCCTTCGGCACAAAAATGTGGGGCGTCCGCACTGCGGGGAGGTGCTGTCTGGCCCCTTTCACTGGAGGATGCTCAGGTTGGGAGAGCCGCTTCGGTGCCTCAGTTTCCCCAGTGCAGAGGCCGGGAGCAATCACCTCACTGGTGGCTCTTGCAAAGCCAGCGTGGACCAGGGACGTTGGCGCTTCTAAGACAAGAGGCACCTCACTGCCCACAAGAGCAGCAAGCAGACATCCTGGCACCCACCCGGGTCTTTTTTCCGTGTTTTAGGGTTTTTCTGACAATACTCCCCCTTACACAGAGCAGTATTCCCACCAGTGACCCCTGCCTCGACTGCCATCCCAGGGGGATCAACCTGCATCTCCCTTCTGCAGTTCCTTCTGCACTGGCCATGGGGATGCCCCTTCCTTCCGAAAGGAGTCCAGCCCGGAAAAGCCAACTTAAATCCAGGCCAATTACCCATTAATTGATGACGCTGCTCCCCAGTGATTAATTGTGGAGAGAAAGCGTGTCACGCTGTGCAAGCCCAGACTCCGGCGCAGCGACACCGCGGGTCCTTTATCAGCCCCGGGGCCAGCGGCGGCACCAGCCTGTCTGAGCCGGCCAGGTACCTCCGAGTCCCAGGGCTTGTTTGTTTTGGTGTAAGCTGGAGCGTAATTGGGGCTGGAGAAAAATACCCACAGCAAAACAAACGCGGCGCCAATGATGGACACAGCCCTGCAGCCAGCACAAAGACGGATGGGAGCAGAGCCTGTCCGGAGAAGCCTGGCTGGAGATGCTTGGAGAGTTCAACGTGCTGCTGTCAAGCACACAATTAATTTCCAGTGGCCCCTTTGAGGGTGCAGAGCCGGGCCAAGAGCGCTTCCCGTGACCCACGTTGTGCCCACGGCCAGAGGGAGAGGTGGATGTGCAGCCCTCTGGATCCTCTGTGGGGCCCCAAATCCCAGGAAACTTCATCTCCCCATGCCAGCTTTAAGCACATCCCTCTGGACTTTGCAACAAGACAGGGCAGCCCATGCCCATCCAGGTCTGCGTAGCCCCGCTTTGCCCCTCATCTTCCCCGGCGCCACCCTTAATAATTCATGTACGAGACAGAGAAGAGGATAAATCACCGGCAGTGATTAACATGAGTTATTTTTCGCGCTAGGAAGATCTATTGGCCCGGTTCTGCCAGGTTGCAGTGATTAATGCAACTCTGCTCCCCTGCACAGAAGCCCTTATATTCAATTACAAATGCTGGTGGGCTCCCGGGCAGCAAGAAATCAAATGGAGAAGATACCAACTGGAGGAGACCCTGGGCCACCATGAGTGGTTTCAGCTGGATCCCCCTCTATGCTAGCCTCAACCAGGTTTAATGGGGTCCGCAAGGGTTAAGAAACCCAGTGCATGTAAAAAATGGCCGTGCTTGGCAATCCCCTTGCCTTGTGACTTGGGGCAAAGCCATCAAAGGCACTTCTCAGGTCTGTCCATCAAACAATTCTCCAGGATTACCAGGATAGCAATTGGTACCCTGCAAGCAAACAGGCCTAGTGTGCAGAACCGAAAAACAAAACACAGCACTCTGGCTTGATTAAACAATTAATTAAAAATCCTTAACATTAATTACATAAAAAGATGGAAATTATTTAATCCCATGGTCACGACTCACTCCAAACTCCTGTTTTCCTGATCCGGCTCCTCACAGTAACCCCAAGATTGATGATTTTGCTGTTTGACTGAGCCCGCTGTTCCCAGATCTCTTCCTGGACCAATTTCTTTGCAGAACTTCATCTGCAAAGAATGCTCTCTGCAGAACTCGGTGCTGCTGCAGGACACGAGGACTTCTCTTCCCAGGCCCCATGTCCCCTTTCCGGTGATGCCATTGCCTGTCAGGGTTTTGGCCCCATAAAGTGGCAGACACAATAGAGCACAAGTAATTTTAGAATAAGGTACATGTTGATCTATGTTATGCTGTAACAACATGGTCTAGAGCCTGATCGCATCAGGTTCCCAATGCCCCGTGCTCCATCCTCTGCCAACTGCTGCATTCAGGCTCTGTTCGAACACATCAGCATCACATTTGCTGCTCCTCACTCCATCCTATCCCTGCGGCCACAGTGCATGGAGGGCAGCTGGGACACTGGGTTAAGAGCTTCATGGCAAGACTGAGCCACAGCCAGCAGAAACCAGCAGGGCTCCTGACCGTGTTAAAAAGGAAGTTTTCAAACCTCTTCTATGTTCCCACACCCTTCAGCTTTGCAGCTGATGGAGCAAAGGGGGTGAAACTGCCCTTTCTTTGCCCAGAAATGAGGAGCTCCCCAGCACCCTGCATGACGTGGGGCCAGAGCTGCGGGCCCTGCCGGCCCGGTCCACAGCAGGACCGAGCTCGAGCTCCAGCACTGCAGCGTCAGCGGCCGCTCACTCCCCACCACGCCGGATAGCGGTCTGCCAGCAAGGAGTTATATTAGCCTAAGCCATTAACACAGAAAGTTATTAGTAGGCTCTTGGGCAGAGTCTATTTTCATACTCATTTGCCTAATTAAATGTAAATCATTGCTCAGGATTACCACAGCAGAGCCCCAGACCCATCAGTTAGCCTCTATTCACAGGGGAGAGAAGGTGTCACCCCTTGTGCAGGGGGTAATTCATGGCTCTGCTGGGTCATGCAATGCCAGCTAGGAGATCCATCTCCCGTCTGCAATGATGAGCAGAGGGGTTTTATCTGGACTCTGAGCTGTGGTCATCCAGCAGCATCTACCCCATGTCCCTGTGCATTGCCTGTGACAGCACCAGGAGGTCACTGCTTCCAGCCCGCCGGGTGCTGAAAGCGGTGACATCTGGCCGGGTGACATCCGCAATGGCAGGCCTTGGAGGAGGCTCCCACAGGCATCTTGGCAAGGATCAATATTTGGAGCCTGCTGGTCCAGCCTGCCCTCCCCAGGGGCTGGCAGAGCATATGGGGGTTCCCCAGCCACCAGCTAATGTTGCAGAGGCTGTTAAGATGTCACCGACTTCCCCATGGGACCCTCTGCCCTTCACACAGGCCAGAGCGTGGGTGATTCCCACTGCCCGAACTGCTGGGCTCTCCCCACCAGCCTGGCCCTCATGTCCTGCTCCCGGCACATCCGTGTCTGGATGTGGAGGTGCCAGCTCGTCCCCAGGGGCAGCAACCTCGAATCACCAGAGCACAGGGCCTGGTGCTCCCGATGAGACTGAAGAACTGTGACGGGGTGGGAGGAGTGGTGATGGATGCCCTGGGAAGCAGCATGGTGACTCTTCCCCACGGCCAAGGCACCTGCAAGGAGGGACACGGTTCCTCCTGTGCCAGCCTCCCGCCTCTGCTGACCGCATTCCCTGCATCTGCGTTAGGCCTCGTCCGCAAACAGAGGCACGGGTGGATCTGGTTTCACTCCCTTCCCCAAAGCAAACAAACACAGGCATCCTTGAACACGGCATCTCTCCGGGGGCGCTCCGGTCCCTCCGCGAGCACTGCACACCGACAGCCAGCTGTGCCCGCCACAGCCCCACTGCTCGGCCGCGGCACCGGCTCCTCCTTGCTTCCCAGTTCTTCCGTGTGGCTCTCAGTGACCTTACTACTCCCGCGCCAGTGAAGCCACTGTTGTGCTCGACACACAGTGGGGTTAGGCTAGCAGGGCTGCACGGAGACCTGGGAGAGTGGCACAGCATCCGTAGGGCCCTCGAGAAATGGGGAAGGGGGGTCCAGAGCCGAACATCCGAGTGGGGGGACGCAGAGGGCCCCATGAGAGTGTCAGGGAGAACTAAGAAGCTGCCCAGCCCTGGCCTCACTGCCTACTGTCTGCATTCCGGTGCCTCTGGCAAAATCCACCTGCCACTCAAAGCCGCCTGGGCTGGCCAAGGCCCTGCATGTCCCAGCTTGTCTCAGGTAGAGGCGACGGGGACTCGCCGGCAGCCGGAGAGGAGAGGGGAGGCCGTGGGGCACAGGCCAAGAGGAGATGCCTTCGGCACCCACCAGGGTCCTGCAGGCAAACCAGACTCTGAAGCAGCCTGTCAAAAGCATCCCTGGCCTTCTCCATAATTGGGGAGCAGGAGTGGAGCAGCTGCCATCTGGGGAGTTGCTCCCGGAGGCCAGGACCCTTCCCACTCCAGAGGTGTCTAACCCCAGACAGAAGGAAGAATTAGTTGATATGGAGGGTGCTAACATCTGGCAACGGAATAGATTTGTGCCCCACATTATTTTAGGTCCTAATCCAACCCAGGTCTGCTGCTATGGCAAATATATCCCTGCTAGCTGGGACCACGCTGCCAGTGTGGGTATATGTGGGTCCTTGCCTGGGCTTGCAGCCCAGGAGCCTCTTCAACGGCCGTCCCCCCTGCTCGGGTGGTACCAGCAGCCCCGTCCCCAGGACCAGGCTGGCTGCGCGGCTCTGCCGGCTGCTCCACCAGCTCACGGTCCCTGCTGCCCTGTGTTATCAGCTGCAGCCATCCCACCTGTTTGCCTTGCAGTTTGTACAAGTAGCCCTGCCCGTATTAACCCCTGACCCCGTCGAGCCGCCCTTTTCCTCTTTTGACCCTCATGTTTACCGAGCGCTTGGAGGTTGCCTTGTTCTCCGTGCCAGAGATTAGCCATCCTGTCTTCAACCAGGCCTGTGCCCGGCTCGGAGGGGCCATCGGGGCGGCCACTTGTGCCCAGGCACTGCTCCCTGCCAGCTCACAGTGCTCCCAGGCCCGTTCCAAGGCAGCAGGTCTGGCTGAGACAGGGGCAGCTTTGGGAAAAAGTGCCAAGTGGGAGGGAATGGGAGGCAGGAGGGTTTCCACTAACTCTGCAGCAAGTCAGCTTGCCCAAACCTCAAGGGATTTCCCTTCACTCTGCTCTCCTCATCCCTTCCTCCTTATTCTTAATGGGCCAGCTCGTAAGAGCTTCTATTAACTTTATTACCAGATCAATTAGTGCTTTCTTTCCTCCCTCCTCCCTCCCACCATGCTAATAATCCCATCAAATATGAAGACAGCATCCGCTCCGGTGCCCAGCAGCCTGGAGAAGGTGCAGGGAAAATCAGTCTCATCTGAGCTCCAGATGCTCCATTGGATACTTCCGAGATGGATGGATCCTTCCAAGGCACGGCCCAGCAAGGAGGGGAGGGAGACGGAGAGCAAGAAGATTAATTGGAGAAGATTCTGGCACTGAGTGGCTCCCAAATCTGCCGGCGTGAGCTGAGCAGGAGTGGCTTGGCAGTGGGATAGGGCCCCCCCGCCCTGAGCCCTGCACACTGGCAGGGTTGGCACAGCCCGCGCAGGATACAGGTGTTTCTTGGCTGGCTCCAAGGAAGGAGCTGAAGCATCCATCAGCAGCTCTCGGAGGCAGAAGAGGGATGTTGGTGACAAGGACGTCACCAACCCAGCCCAAAGGCCCTCAAAGGTTCTGTCCCATTCTGTCCTCTGCACGGCCCTGCAAGCTGCACCCATGCCAAGCACACCAGCGTGAGCAGGGCCGCAAGGGTCCTGATTGACAGCCCCCAAAAGAGACATGAAGGGAAACTGTGGGAGCAAAAGGATTTTAAAATGTTTGACCGGGGACCTTGCTTGGAAAGCAGCTCCTCTCGCAGGGACACCAGCTCCCCCCACAGAGTGTTCCTCAGGAGATCTCATGACCTCCCACACAGTTTGTTCCTGGCTGGGAGCACCCACTTGAATGTCCTGGAAAGGCCACAGCTTTCCCAGAAGCCTGAGCCACGTGTCCTGTCTGTGTCACGCTGACAGCTTGCAGCTTTGGCAGCAGGAAGGACTCCAGGGCCACTGCGAAACCACAGGCCTGCCAAAGCCACGGAGCAGCCTGGCCACGTAGGCCACAGGCTGCAAGCCCAGGGGCTCAGGTTGGGCTCATGTTGGGTTTATTGCTCCCCAGGCAACGACGAAAATCACAAGGACGGTAACATGAGCAGGACTTAGGCCCTTGAAGCTACACAGAGTATTTATTTCCTGATGGCTTTTAGGGGTCAGGAAATACATGCATACAGAGTATGCATACTACATATATATATATATATACATAGCGTTATTGCTCCTTGACTACATCCACTGCAAAAATGTTCCCAGCCAGAGAAGAGGTAACAGGAACCACTGTCCCACCCTCCTTTCCTAAGGAGGTCTCAGTGGTTCCCAGTGTTGCAGGTTGCTTGCTATGAATATCCAGTGACTGCATGGACATTTGTAGCCAACAGTCCCACCGCGCACAGGGGTCCTTCCAGAGCACCACAGCACAGAGAGCTAGTTGAACACCCCAAACTCTTGTTCCTTCTGTTGTTTTTAAGTGGCCCAGCCTTAGTTCCTTTCTGAAAGAGCCTATTCCTTGAGTCCCAGTTCAGATTTGCCCTGCCCTCATCTCCAGTGTCCTCCTCTCTATGAAGATGCTCTGAGACCTTTTAGACTTCTGACGTAAAGCCATTAGGACCTGCCCCATCGTGACAAAACATCCCTGCAGAGAGTCCTACCAACACAGGATCCCCGGCTCACGCAGGCAGGATCCTTGCTCTGCTATTTGCATGGCTGTTGCTTCCAAGGGTCAGTGCAAACCACGATCTTTCCAAGTGCCATTTTTTCTAAACCACTTTTTTTTGCAGCTCATTCCCAGCAAAAAGAAAGCTCCTGGCCTCCATCTGCTCTTTGCTGAGCAGACTCAGTTCCAGCAATCTCCAGTTCCTATCTGGAATGCTCAGCTCCCTGCAGGCCTTCAGAGACATACAGAAAGTGAACCCTCCCAGAAAGGTGCCCAGGCTGGCACCGCACACCAGAGACCAGGCCCAGCAGGGAGGCAGGATGCAGCTGAGATGGGCACAGTGACTTAGAGGAGGAGGTGGCTGCCTCTGGTTTGACCATGCCACAGTTGTGGCTGGAACATGGCGACTTGGCCTGTGGGGCAGAGCACAACCACCACCACAGGTTTGGGAACAGGGAGAAAACCACTTTGCATCTTCCCATCCTCAGGCCAGAAAGAAGTGCTGCCCCCTCTAGAAAAAAAAAAAAAATCCTAAAAGCTTCTACATTTATGGTTAATGGTTCCACCTGGTACCCCATGGCACTTCCCAGCCCTGCAACACACTCAAATGACCTTGGGCCAACCACATTCACAGGCAAGGAGCCCAGCTCGGGGGATGCCCTGTGCTCACAACTAGCCCAGCTCCTTCCATCCATGGCCTCTCCCATGCGTGCTCAGATATGATGAGCACACAAGGGACGACAGTGCTCCACTTGGACAGCATCATTGCTTCTGGGGCCTGAAGAGGAGAGAACAAACCCATGCTGCCTCCCTCCTTCTCTCAGCCCCTCCAAAATAAACAGGCCTGGGAAATAATAGTCAATGTGAAAGGAATTAAAAAGGCGCGCGCGTGTGTGTGTGTGTGCATGCGAGTCCTGCCAGGTTAATACTGCTGCCTATTCGCCTGACAGCTCCAAGATTGATTACCCGCCTCAGCGCTCTTTATAACTTGATCAGTCGAATTAATCTCTGGCTGCGGGCCCATCTGATGCCAGGCATCACAAATTTAATTTGGAGGTGTACGGGATCTTTTATTCCTCTCTCCCTCCGCCACCCCCCTCCATCCCCGTCCCTTTCGTTTTCTTCTCTGCTTGCAAGCACGCGCAGGCGCGAGGCTCCCGCTGCCGTACGGATGACCTGGGCTGTCAAAGCTTCGCTGGGGCTGCAGGGAATAACATCATCAGGTAAATCCACGCTACACACAGGAGAGAAAGAAAAAAAATCAGGAGGCCAAAGCAGACACTAAGTAAGACATATTAATGTACTAAAGACTTAATGAAGTTGGGGGGGGGAATGGAGGGGAAAGTGCTTACTTTATTAGTTTATGGCCGATTAATGGGAACGGTCATTACAATGATGGAGATGGATTGCTCCCATCAAACCCAACCACCAGCTCCTTTCGGAAGGTAGAGGAGTCCCCGGCAGGAGCTCCACGGAAGAGCTTGCGCTTGGCCGGGCCTGGGCCGGGAGGTCTGGGCAGGGTGTACAGCCTGTCGGCAACCTCAGGGCCCCAAAGACACATTTGGCTTCCAGATTCAGAGGGAGGGCAGTCACAGCCCAGGAGGGGACAGGACAAATGGACTGACCAGGAACTCAGGCTCTGTCTCCAGGTGGTATGCAATGGGACAAGGCCAGGCTTGCTGCTGGCCATGCAACTCATCCAAACAAAGCTGGTTCTCCTGGGGAAGAAAGGACACAGGGACACCCAGCTCAGTAGTCTCCATCCACACTGCATGTGCTTAAGGGTCTCAAAAAGCAGCCAAGACCCTTCCTAGGGTCCAATACTCTGTGTCTCATCTGCAGGATCCACCAGTGGCCACCATAGAGGAACAGGAATTTGGTGGCCACAAAGCCCTGGGGTCTCACAGACACCCCCACACCCTGCAGCCCTCACACACACCATGTGCTATCCCAGCTCTGCACCGCCAGTGAGGGCTTCAGGATCAGGAGGTAGAAATCGCTTCAGTTCACACCAGAGCACTGTTAAATACCTGCTCAAATCCCAGGTGCCCCACAGCACTGACCCAGAGGTCCCTAGGCACCTCATGATAATCAGAATTATCTAATAACTCTCCAGCCACTAATTGGTAGTTACCCTTTAAATCCCTGGGGAAGGGCAGTAATTCTTATCCAGCACAGGCCAGGCTACCAAATGCCATTTATTAGGGCCAGGAGAATAAATTCAGCAGGGAAATACTTACAGTCACTCAGTGCCTTTAATCCCTCCTGTACTGTGTTTGCATTCCCTTGCATATGTCTCCCACCAAAAATTTATATCAACCACAGGGGATTTTTTTTCTCCTCTTCCAATGGCCATAATATTCAATGTGGAGAGAGGAGACAGGACAGAATATCTTGGACACTGGTGGAAACTTTGCTATTTGCCTGAGAAGCTAACATCTAGTAAGGTTCACATATTGGGGAAAGCAGCATCTCAACCCATCCAGCCAGGCATCCACAGAGCAGAGGGTCCAAGGCCAGGGCAGCAGAGGTGAAAAGGCATTTGCCAAGACCTTTGGAAGCAGCTGTCCCCCTTCATGGCACTGCCAGGTCATTACTTGATGGTCCAGGCAGTTTCCCACGCAGTTGCTGGACAGGCGCAGGCCCCTGCCCTGCCAGCACCACCGCTCTCCCAAATCCACTTGGGCTCACAGCCTTTCATCATTCCCGAGTGATGAATAACCATCCTAATGAATGGAGGAAAATTGGATTAACACTGAACACCCATGTGCTTAAACTGTGCCTGATTAAACCCCCATCTGTGCAGGGGAAGGCCGAGCCGCCCCGGCGCTCCAAAGCAAAGGAGCTGGCAGCACTTGTGCACAGCCTCCCTTGCAGCCTGCGTCCACTACTTTGGGGTGTTTTCCACCTCTTTCCCCAGAAAAGACTCCTCTGAAGGCTGGAAAGTCTAGGGCTGACTTTCCCTCACATCAGGCATCTCTCAGGGTGCTCACCTGTTCCCAGTGGATGGCTTTACAGCTAAAAGAGGTAAACAAGTTGCAAAAGTCTTAATGTCATCCTTGGGCTCTGCCTCTGGTTGAGGCAAGAGATGGGGGCAGGGGGAAACCACAAGTCCATCCTCCACGCCTCAGTTTCTCTATCTCTGTCTGATACAAGCAACATCCTCTTAAATGTTGGGATATTAGAGATATTAAGGCTAGGAGAGATGCTGGGATTGTCTGCTCTAGCTTCTAAAGCAACTCAGGCTAGGTAACTCCAGCAAACTCCCAAACCCTGAGACCAAGAATTTGCATTTGCTTAAAGCACCTCTATGAGAGAAAAAATACCTACCCACCCACACAGAGAAGAGGACCTCGTTTTGCTCTGAAGGCAATCAAAGCAGGGTAAGCCACCTCTCTTGGTGGACAGGCTTATTTCAGGCTCCCTTCACTGTTAAAACTACTGAAAAATAGTTAGAACCTATTCACAGAATCACAGAATGCTTAAAGTTGGAAGAGACCTCTAGAGATCATCTAGTCCAACCTTCCTGCTCCAGTAGGGACAACTAGAGCACATGGCACAAGATGGCATCCAGGCAGGTTTTGAAGATCTGCATTTGTTTTTCTTTAAACACAGTCAGTCTAGATTACAAAAGTCCTTTCATTTGTTCTTGAAATCCCACCTGTGGCTCTTTACACCATGACCCAGCATCCCAGGACAGACAAGGCCCTCATTTCCAGCCAATGCCACCCCCTCTTCTCTAGCCACTACACAGGGACACAAAGATTTGATCCATCAGTAGCTCTGCCCAGAGTCACTGTGGATCAGCACAACCAGGGTTTGGCTGCCACTCTGCTTTGGCATGTATTATCTCTCACACGGGTACAAGATGAGGCTGCAACATCTGCTAAATAGGCATTGGTACATAATGAAACAGTCATTGCTCTGATTCATAGCCCAGAAATCCTGCTTCAGGAACCTCTTGGAAAGGCTCAGGAGCAAAAGGGAAACTCCACCACCGTCCTTGGATGGATTTTCCTGGTTTCTCTGCATAGAACTGAGTCGGTGCCATACACAGAAATGACATGGTTGTCCATCAGGCTGGAGAAAAGAGCCGTTGTCTACATTTCATTGGAGTTTAGCCACTAATGCCAGTTTAATTGCCTGGCTCATTTGCTGCCAGGTCCTCAGGAGGAAGGTGGAGAACTGACTGTCAGCTTCTCAACACGGCTGCCATCTGCAAATCACACCACGGCCAACACCATGGCGGGTGGCTGAGAACTTGCCTGTGGCACCACAACCCCAGAGTATCAGTATGGGACAGGCAGGTACCTCAGGACAGGGGCTGTGAGACCAGGGGAATGGCCACCACTGTCCCAGCCAACCATGGTCCAGCACATGTTGGACAGCAGCTTGAAAGTCCCTGACCCTGCTTGGTTCACATCCCCAGTGAACAAGCTTTCCAGGCCAAGACAAGATTGCCCCTGAAGATCCCTCACAAGGTCAGAGGAGCTCAGGCTCTGTGACACTCAGCTTCATCCAAACACCCAGGGTCCTGTCCTAGAACTAAGTCACATCCCAGCTAGGGTCTCTGCTTCCCAGCAAGCTCCATCCCAGACCATCCTATCTGTGCTCCTGCAAAGCACGTATATTGCACCTACATCAGAGATGACTTCCAGCAGAGGAGGGAGGCTGATAACATCCTGGGAAGAAAGAGGAGTTCACAAAGCTCTGGTGTCCTTCTTGCACGCTACTTTTGAGCTGCGGGCCAGGTCTGGCAACTCACAAACAAGCCCTTGCTGCAGGACCTGCAAAGAGGGACACCTAAATGCATCTTTTTGCAGGGCTGACTACCCAAATCAGTACTAACCCAAGAGCAATTCCTCCAACCAGCACACTGAAATTGCACCAGGATGAGTAGCCACCCCAAATTGCTCCCAGCCAGCTGATCTCACCTGCAAAGAGCTGGCAATGCACAGCTTGTTTTGCAGTGATGCACTGGTTATTCACACTCCTGGTCTTCAGTCCAATGAGCAGCTGTGCTAGAAGTGGGATTAAGATGGTGACCCAGGGCTGGGAGATGCTGTCCAAACTCCTGTTCCAGATGTCTCACCTGCATGAACTACAGGAACCTTTTCAAGCAATGAGGTCAGCAAAAATTATCCATAAAACTATTCCAGAGAATGGGAAACCAGCTGCTGGTAGATTAAACACAACCACCAGATCTGTCCCCAACAGTGAGCTGGAAGGCCCCTTCCCTGACAAGACCATCTCTGCTTGCCCGGTGGACATCCAACTCTTCTCAGCAAATGAGCTAGAAAGACTGTCACAGATGCCTGGTTCATCCCACATTCCCTAGCACAGTCAAGGGCCCAGTCACCCTCTGCTCACAAGTGTTTACCCTACTCTTAAGAGTCTCCAAGTGATGGAGGAACAAAACTCACCTGAGATGTGTGGCAGGGTACCAAGTTTTTCAAGATGATGTCCTAGCACCTGACCTGGCTTTTTCCAGACTCAGAATCCTAAAGGTAAAGTCCACCCCTTTCGCTCACCCTTGAGGACCACTATGCTCCCCTTTTCTCCATATCCAAGGCTAAGCAACTGTTGCTATTCCTTACGGGCCACATTTCCTAGATGCCATCTTGGAGGTCCTCAGCTAGCCCATGTCTCAAGGACATTGCCCAAAGCTGGAGACTGTGCCAGAGCCGCAGCACAGACACCACATAACCCCACTTAGGCTAACCCCACAAAGGCTGCAGAGCCTTGGCCTGTTATATCCATGAGTCTTGCCACCATGCCAGTGCAAACCCCCGCAGTGTAAAACCCTTCAAGGCCTGCACTGTGAACTCCCCTCCCAACCTGCCCGCTGATGCTTCTCCTGCCACCTTTGAGCTGTGCCCTGGAGGGAGGGCAGCAGGGAGCCCTGGCTAATGCACCCGGCAGGGAAGGACTGCACATGCCAACGTCTCTTCAACCATAATGAAAGTCTTGGGTATCCCAGCCCGGCCAAATCACCTCCTACACACACAGCACAGTACTGGAGTAGCAATAAAAGTGTCAGGGACATCTCCTCGTGCATCACCAGACTGCAGCATTTCAGAAGCAGCCTGCACAGAGGTTAATTATTGCTTCCCTCTCTTCCCCTCTTGCTCCTAGTTTAAGATGGATCTGACTGTCAGGAGGGGTGACAGATGAAGACAAAGCACAGGTACAGCTCCCATGAACTCTGCGTCCGCCTGTATCATCCTAGAGCAGCTGGGAACGTGTGGAGCAGAGCTGGGGGGAGGCAGAGGAAGGGGGCGAGCTGAGAAAGCCTCGTGCTGGAATAGAACTGCTGCGTGGGGACTTCTGGATGCTGAACTGGGAGAAGTGCAACTGCAGCTCCTTTTGCCTTCTGCTGTGGGAGACTTCTCTGTCTTCCTTTCCTCTATGCAGTGGAAGAGAGGGGGTCCCTGGTGGGATGCAGTTTTATGACTTTGGGATATTGGCAGAGATCTTTTGCCAGCTATCAAGAATTTAGGTTGAACAGGAGAAAGGGGGCACACGGTTTGAAGTCTTCTTCTCCACAGAGGTTCCATCATTACAAGTATAAAAATGTACTCAGGCATCTCCCCCTTAAGGTTTAAGGGCAATAAAACTTGGGATCAGAGCCCTGCCCTGTCACCCTCATAGGTCTCAAGTCCCACTTTGCAGAACTTTGTTCCCAGGTTGAGGAGTATTCCTTATTGCCATTGCAACCTTGCTTTGGCTGCTGAGAATGGAAGGACAGATGTCAGTGATCTTTTTCTTGGTTTCCCAAGACAAGTCGCTTAGTCCAGAGATTATCAGATTTGCCAGCCCACTCTGGTCATCTTCAACAGAGGCCTCTGCAGCTTTCTCCTGCCAGTAGAGAACCAGATTCATTGCCCAGGAAACACCCAACCCCACAGTTCCCAGCAGGACAGAAGACAGTGCCCTAGAAGAGACTCCTTTCCATTTTCCCTATGAATGAGAGAAAATGCCTGGAATATCCACTAAAAAAAACAGTTCCTGTGCAGCAGACATGAGCCCAACAGGTTATCCTATGAAAAACCAGCTGTGTTGCCTCCAATGCTGTTTTCCCTAGTTAAGGGATGCTCTGACAAGGAAACACGTGCCCTGCTGCTGCAGCACTGCTGGGTTTTTTTCCCACCGCTTGCCCCTTCTCCCCTCAGTGCAGAAATTCCCTGTCTGCAGGAGCAGGGGCCGGCCTTTTCCGCTCCGGGACAGGCTGGAGTGCTTCATCAGGAAGATGGATTCGCACCCCTTCCCTGGAGCTCGCAGGGGAGCTGGCCGCAATCTGGTTTAGCTCTCGCCTGTGCAGAGGGGCTGCCGAGGCACCGCATGACATCAGTCTTCCTGGGGGTTGCGGAATGGGAACTGGGGCCACAGGAGATGCATCTGCTCCTCAAGGGCACAACAGCACCCCCATTGTCCCCTCAAACCAGACTGTTCCCATAGGACAACCCCCAACACGTGCTCCTAAGGGAGAAGTGGCCTCAGGGAGCTTTGTGGCAAGCAGGACTAGGGTCAGCCCTCCTTGAAGCCGCTCTGCAGAGCCCGTGCGGGAGGAACTGAAGGCCTTCATCTCCGTGGAAGGGCTTTCATGGATAAACCCGATGGAAAAGTCTAACTCAAGCCATTCCCAAACTGCTTTTCCTTTCCAGCCATTTCAGCCTTGTTTGATGCTGTTTAGCTGCAGTTGCTGAAGGAAACATCACTTCAAATTAAACCAAAAGGGAGCATTTTAGCTGGACAACTTTGAAGTAAGAGATTTTGATAAAAGCCTACATTTCCTCCCCCGTTTGATTTTTCCCCTCTCCAAATGATGAGCTTTGGCATGGCTGCTCCCACACGGACTGAAGGAAAGAGGGCTACGACTCCCACCTAGGGGCAGCTTCCCTCACTGAAGCACAGTCCCTCTCCAGGGACAGACTCTGGCTTTGGGAGAAGCAGCTGAAGTCAGGTTCATCCCTCTCTTAGGGCCAACAGCAAGTTTAAAACAAAACCATCCCCACGTCTTCCCCCTGCCCACACTTATCGGGTCACTTTCCTGCTGCAGGGATGGTGCAGAGCTCAGGAGTTTTTCCCCAAGCCATAAGACAAGTTCCTGGTGGACATCAGCTATTGATGCAGGGCAAGCACAGAGGGTGCCACGTGGCAACCAGGGAAGGACAGCCTCTTTCAGGCCAGAAGTGTCTACTCCCATGGTAGAAGCAAGGCAGAAGAGAGAAGATACTTTAAAACTGCACTGAATTACTGCCCTGCCCTCCTGGGAGCTCCCACAACCCCAGGAGGCTCCCGTCTCCCAGGTTGGCTTCCAAGCAGAGAAGCTCTGGCGCTGGGCAGGATGGACCACCAGTGCACTGAGCATGCCAGGGCTCTGCCCGGTCCCCAGCGAGCTCAAAACCCTGTCCTCACCCTGGTCACAGGCAGCATGCAGGCAGGCGCGTGCCGGCTGCTCACCCGAGAGCTCGGAGCACATCCCTCCCCGCACGGCAGCTAAACGAGCCGAGACAATTAAATGTGCCATTTGATGGCTGCCTGGCAGAGCCGGGGGCTCTCTCTCTCTTTTAATAAAAGGCCTCTTTCCCAAAGTCGCTCAGGCTGCAGAGAGCTGCTGCTTGTGAAGCATGAGAGCCCTTCACATTTAATTAAACAGCACGTCCAACCCTGCCTTGCTGCAGCAGAATGTGCCGAGCTGACGGCGCTGCCCAAGATGCCCCAGCTCAGCTGCAGCGCGCTGCTCCACATGTCCTTGGGTCTCCCCATCCCCAGCCTGGTACCCGGGCTGAGCAAGGGCAGCCCCCTCAGGGTGACCAAGCTCCGAAGCAACACGGCCCAGAGGGTGCTTAGGTCTTACTGAGCTGCTGTCCCTGTAGTGCAAGTCCCGTGCTCTAGAGGGGAGCTGAGACCCAGCCACTCGTTGTATACAGATTGCAGAAATCCAGCTCCCCTAGAGATCCCAGGGATATCAGGCACCTGCATGGCACAGCCCATTTCCTGCTTTCCCCCCATCTCTCATCCCTGTCTCTGCCCAGGGAGGGACAGCTTTGTGAGACCCCATGGTGACAGATGGCCATCCCTTTGCATGCATGGCCTGGGTCTGCAGAAGCCCCAAGGCCAACGTGCAGCCAGGCCCCCTTGCACAGCCGCCCCACCATGGCCCAGCTCTTCCCCTTAGAGCAGCTCTGAGCCCCGCACACAGCGAGCTCCGGCTTCCGCCTGTCTCCAGCTCTGGTCCTCGTCAGGGCAAAGAGGGGAAATGCCCTGCTCTTGCCCAGGGCAGATAAGAGAGATGGATAAGGGTGGGGGCAGAGGGGAGGTCCTGCACTTGGGTAGCTTTTTGGAAGAGCACTTGCTTTGCCAAGACCTTCAGCATTTAACTCTTCCTTCCCCAAGGGCAGAGAAAGTTGAGCTTTCTGGCCACAGGATAGCCTCCTAACACACTCTGTGCTTTAAGGCCCTCGCCTCATGTTTAAAGTGAGTCCTGCTGAGCTGGATTTAGCAGCATACTTTGGCTCCTCCATTCATCAGAGCTGCCTGTCCTTCCTCCTGAAAGTGCCCATCATGGCACTGCTGCTCCCAACCAACAAGCACAGCAGTCCAATGGATCACTGCTATCCTGGGAACACAGACCCACACAAAATAAGCAGGGCACCAGATGCTCCTCTAATTGCTTGGCCAGGTAAAGTGTGAGGATCTGACCAAACAGGGCAAACCCAGAGGTGGCTGCTAGAGAGAAGAAGGACTGAACAGCAGTATGTGAACATGGGCCCATAACCTCAAAAACCATCTTCACCTGCTCTTTTACCACCAGCTCCAGCTCTCCAGCTTGCAAGAGCAGCTCTTGTGACCTCATTTCATGCCAAGGGAGAAGGGGCTGAAGCTGCTGGTTTTCTACATACAGACACAGTGGTTTCAGCCCACCACCTGGGACAGTACTCATAGACCACCACAGATCAGGGATCCCAAGCTCCTTGTGATCAGCCTTGCCAAGTAGGGGCTTTTTATACCCTTTCCCCCCATCCCACCTATGCTGTCCCAACAGAGAACTAGCTCCAGCACATGACTTTGGCCAGCACATGACTCTGACCTTCACCACATAGAGCAACAGGCCACTGCAAAGCAGAAAAAGATGTATGGGAAGAGGAGATTGGACCTGACACTGCATCCTCCTGCCTCCTCCCAGCTGTGTCTGGAAGAGGGAGGTTGTAACCAGAGGAGAGCTCAGTCTGTGTTTTGGAGGTGGACCTTACAGGATGGTCACTAGGACCCAAGTATTGCTGTATATAAAGGGCTGCCCCATGTCTCCCACCCCTGCATCCCACACTCCCGAGTCCATCAAGCCCAGGCAGAGTGTCTAGTTCTGCAGCCAGGGCAGCTGCTGGCTGGTGCGAGTGCTCTCTAACCCACAGAAGCTCAGGGTCTGCTCTGCAGAGCCCCATCACTCACACTTTGAGGCCTGCCAAGCCAAAGGCTCAGTAATTGCAAGGCAGATACCCCCCCCACACTTCTGAAAGAGCGTGCGCCGGCGGGGACCAGGCACAGAGGTTCCCATTTCCGCCTGCCTCCGGCTGTTACAGAGCAGAGAAGTGACGGAGAGCAGCCCCAGGGCAGAAAACACTGCGAGGAGAGACAGCAACCAGCTCCCCAGCTCGCTGATAAGACAGATCCCTGCTGAGCACCTCTGCACTTCAGTGATAACCCAGCCCAGCTGTGAGGGCTACCTGCGTTCCCAGGGCCTCGGGAGCAGGACTGTGCTCAGACCCAGCCTGGTTCCCTGCTCCGGCTCAGCCCTCTCCTTCCAACCCACCTAGCACTGCCCGGGGGAAGGACCCCAGCCACGCATCTCTGCAGCCCAGCACAGCAGGGAAAGGCTGGGCAGAGAGGAGCTGTGCTGGATGTGGGAACTGGACCAGGACACGAGCTCCCCACAAGGCCAAAGCCAAGTGAAGGACTCCGGAGCCACCTCCAGCACCCACAGCCCTGGCTTTAGCAGTCAAAACAGGCAAAGGGCTTTTCCCATGTACAGCCAAGCAACCCTTCCTTCCTAGCTCCATCTTAAACCCACAAGACCCCAGCCTGGCACCCTCCAGCCTTGCAGTCTCATCTCCTTGACCCCTAGTTCAGACGCTGTAGAGCTGCCACCTCAACACCCAAGACCACTGACAGAAGCACAAGCTGAGATGTAACCAGAGCATCTCCATGGACTGCAAGGGCAGCTCCTTTCCACAGCTGAGCACAAGCAAGGCCAAGAACCCCCTGCACTGCACGGACATTCTTGCTGCTTCATGCCAAGGGTTGTGCTGGCTCTTCGGTCCTCCTCAAGTTAGTGCCACCCTGGACAGTCACATACAAGGGACAGGCTAGACAGCACATCCCTCCACTAGCACCACCTAAGCCCCATTTCCACAGGGAACAGTTCCTCCACCACCTCTGACCTCTCTTTCAGATGCTGTATTGGTCTCCATCAGAGCAAATGCAGAACCTGGACAGTAGAAAGGATCTTCAGCCCTCCTGTGCTTGCTTTTAAAGGCAGCGCCAGAGGTGGTGAGGCGAGAGGGGGGCAGAGTCACCCAGGTGAAGCTGCTTTAGGGAGGGCTGTGGGTAAGAGGACCTCCTGGGGAAGGAGGGGTGGGAATTTATGTTGTTTTTGTCTTCTTTCCCAGAAAGTTCCTAGTAGGGAACCCAAAGGGCTGAAGCTGAGATTGGGACCAGCAGGCAAATGAAGGCCCAGGTGTAGATGTGTTTGGCTGTAATGGGTTTCACCAGCTGGGCAGTTTGGGGTGCAAGCTTTGGGACTACAAGGAAGGAGGGAAGTTTAACCTGCCCTATAGGCACCATAGTGTAAAGGTCTTGTCCCTGAGGGCTGCTCTCATCTTGGAGGACACCACACAAGGAGAACCCCAGGTGCTTGTGCTCCTTTGCAGTCAGCCTCGTCTCTGCAAAACCGAGCGGCAGCAGCCCTGACTGCTTGCAGTGACTGATACAGGGAGCCCTGTGCTTTTATTAAACTCTTAGCTTCCTGTTTTAAGCTTAATAATAAATTGCATGTCACATTATGCCTGTGTTTATTAAAACCCACTGGCGGGGGCTCTGCTCTGCAACAGCATTTGAATTATTGAAAGCCACCCCCCGTGGAGACCTATTTGCTGCAAACGCAGGAGGATTTATTTCCTTTTTATTTATCGGGTGGTGTAAATGCTGCAGGGAGGCAGGGGAGTGCTCTTGCTCTCTTCTCTCTATCTGAACCCACAAAGCAGGGTGAAAAGGTGCCATAAGAGAAACTGGACGGGGACTGGTTTGGGATGTGGGTCAGGGATGAAGCTGGCGCTCAGCCCCACATGCCTCCCTGATGCTGCTTGAATCCCTAACGCCGGGTTGCTCTGTGCCTCAGTTTACCCATTAGCAAAGCAAGGTCGCAGCAGTGTGAGTTTCCTCCCAGAGAGACCAGCACTAGGCTCAGGAGCGCAGAGATCACAGAATCACAGAATGGTTAATTCGTGATCCCCATCACAAGTCACCAAATTGCCGGGGGTAGACATCAGCGGCTCTGTGGGATGGACAGGTTGCTCTGGGTTTTGACTTGCAACGAGGGGGTTTCACCATCTTGCAGCCCTGATGTGAAACTCACAGTGAGGGCAGCAACTGAGCAGCTCCAAGCGATGCCCCATCCAGGTAGTCTGTGGACACTGCTGGTTGAAAGGAGATGTCCTGCTTCCCAGGAGCCGCCCCGGGGTGGCCACACGTCTCACGTCCCTAGGGCCCCTGCGGCAGGGGCTCGAGGGCCAGCGCGGAGGGGACGCTGTGGGACTGGCAGTGCCTGCGAGCCCAAAGGGGCTCCAGGCTGGACTCCTGCGCCCTGGCAGCCCACCCGCCTGCCCGCCCGCCGGCGGGTCGCGGCGCGGCTGGGGGCTTTGCCAGGAGATGGCACTGTTTAGCGGCTAATCACGCCCGCGGCCCGCACCGGGATGCTGGGATGGACTCCCAGGCATTTCTCCTGCTTTGGCCCAGGGATGAGGATAGGTCGCGGCACCCTGGCTCTCTCGGGGTACCCTCTGCCCACAGCAGCTTTTCCGTCAGAGGGCCAAGGACCCGGGGAAGCCACAGTGTCCTCCAGGCTCAACCGCAGCCTCCTGGCCCTGCTCCCCTTCCCATGGACTGCCAGGGCTCCAAGGGATGGGGCAGGCACTGGGGTGCTGGGCTGGCCATTAGGGGACTGGTGTGACCCCTGGATCAGTCACTGACCATCTCTGTGGCCTCGTGGCCCACAGTGGTATCAGGAGCAGCCTGCATCCCCACTAGAACCAAAGCTGGGATGAGCTGAAGTCCCCTGGCAGCTTGTAGCACGGGCTGAATACAGGAAACACTAATTTGAGGCTGAAAACACCTGATCTGGAGCCTTTGGGAGAGCAGCTTTAGCCAAATTCCCCTGTAGCACTAAAAGCTGTAGGTACAAACAGCAGTGATGTTTGCCATGGCAGGAGGAGGGCCACTTCTGTGCATGCCCCCCAAAGTGGTTTGACACAAACTTTTGGCTGCTCTTAGCTTGTGTTTTGGGGCCCTTTCAGGTGCCAGGAGGGTGATTCCCTCTTTATTGCCTCCAACCTCGCTATGACCTTCGGTGCCTGGGGACATGCACGCGGCTGGGAGGTGCCGGGGGTCGGTGCCTGCCTGGGGCCACGTTAGCGCTTCCCGGTCCAGCGGGCTGATCCCGGTCCTGACGTCAGCCCCACATCTGGGCCCAGCCACCGCACTGGCACGCACGGCAGGAGCCCCCACCCACGGCCGCGCATCCCGACGGACGCAGCGGGGCAGCAGCGCAGGGAGCTGGGCAGGATGCTGCCAGAGGATGGAGATGCTCCAGGACTAGGCGCCCATCTCCATCCCCTGAGCCTGCAGGTGTCCCCTCCCTCCTCGCGCTGCCTGGGACCTGGGGACCCCGCAGGGCAGCGCTAATGCTGGCAGGATTGGAGCCAGGGGCTCTCAGCGGCGCTGGGGTTGCGGGAAGCATCGGAGCAGCTTGGAGCAGAGCCGCCCATACGTTTTTAGAGACAACAAATAACCTCAATTAAGCTCAGTGGCAGTGAGCGATTCCAGCTGTGCAGCGATATTGGCTCCTTTAATTTTTCAGTGGCTGCAAGCAGCAAGGTCAGGAGCCAGCACAGGGATCTTGGGGGCTTCTCCAACCCTCCAGTGCCCCTGGGGCTGCTCCTTGCACAGAGAGCGGCCCCAGCACCCCCATCCTGGGGCAGGCTGCGACCTGGATTTGCACCGGCAGGACCGGCCGGGCGAGCCGGTGCTGGGGAGGGTTGGCAGGGCAGCCCTGGCCGGCGGCCAGGCCGGGCGTCCCAGCGCGCCCGTCGAAACGCCAGGATGCTCTCGGGTTTCCCGTCCGCGGCCTGAGCATGGCCCAGTTCCACCCAGTGCTTCATGTGTGAGAGAACGAGGATGAGGACCAGAACAAATGTTCTCCCAAGGCAGGTTTTCTGCCCAAAATAGAGGAAATAAAAGCAAAGAGGGGACAAGTCCCACTGCCCACAGACATGCTGTGGGACAGCCCTGGCAAGGCTGGAGGGCAAGCGGGAGGTCCCAGCCCCTCCATGCCATGGCAGACCCCTTCTGGCTTGTCCCCAGACTGCCACCACCTGGGAGCTCGGGCTCTTCACAGGGCTGCAGGGAGCGGGTTTCATCCTCCTTCACAGAGAGAAGCAGCCTCCATCCCTCCCTTCTGCTGGTGGCAGGAAAACTTGCTAACAGAGCGATGGGGTGCAGGATACCAGCCGCTGTGCCCAGGGTCCCCAGCAGGCTGTGGAGTGGAATTTCAGTCCACTGCCAACTCCAGACAAATCTCTTTTATTTGCTTCTGCAGGTTCCGATGCTGTAATTGCACCGTCTGAGCCAGCTATCAAGAGAAGAAGAAAGGAAAGAGGAGAGGGACCACGGGCTGCCCGCTCGCAGCCTGCCCGCTGCTGCTGGGGACAGCCTGAGTCCTTCCCTCCGATGTCTGGATCTTCACCCATAAACCCCTTTGGATGTGAGCTCTGCCATGGGACACCTGCGGGAAAGGGGCAATTTTGCATAGGAAATGTTCCTGAGCAAGGGACCCTGACACCTGCTCTGTCACTGAGCACCCCCATCCTCATGTGGGGTGTGAGAGGGACAGGAGTGACAGCAAGGAGGAGACTGAACCCATGGCAGGGCCCCCGTGAGCACTGGCGAGGCACAGAGATCCTTTGCCTGCAAAATCCAATGTTTTTGTACGCTCCCTCACCCTTGGAATAATCCCTGTGGATACAGGACAGTCTGTGGCATCTGCATCAGCATTGCCCTACATGTACATTTTACTGGCATTAACTGGAGCATCAAAATAAAGAGCTGCTTGGAGGAGAAAGCACAAAGTCGGTCTGAAAAGGCCAAAGTGCTCCTGACTGTGCTGGTGTTGGGGCCACCGTTGTCCAGGGGAGCAAAGATCGAGGTGAAAGCTACAAACCTCTGGTTTCTCAGGTCACCGCTTCGCGGTTAGAAACTCAGTGGGAAAGAGGGATGTTTGGGCAGCAAGTCCCCTCGATCCTGGGGAGGGAGCGGGGCCGTCCCCTGCCCTTGGCAGGTGCAGATCAGCCCAAGGGGACACGCACGGAGTGTCACCACCAGTGCCCACCCTCCACGCTGGCTTCTCCAGGACCCTTCGCACAAGGGGCAGATTGGTGGGATTTCCCAGCAGAGCAGCCCGGAGCGGTGCCCGATGGTGGCCACAGCATCCCTGGCAAAGGCACATGTGACACTGACCCCTACCCCTGGGAAGAAGCTGCCAGGACTGTTCAGAGAAGGCCTTTTGGGCTGGGGGTTGTCTGCTCTGGAGAGGTCACCGTCCCCAGGGAATGGCCACCATGGGGCAGAGCCAGAGCCTGTCCCCAACAGCGACCTCCGTGGCCGCCTGTGCTGTCTCCGGGTTAGTAATAGTCCTCCTCGCTCTCCCCGTAGTCCTCAGGCATCGCACGGAGCTTCGGCAGCGAAAAGCCCGTCAGGTTGAGCTGGTCTGAAAGGGCAGCGCAGGGACGAAGGGTCATTGCCCCCACTCGACGTCCTTCTCCCAAGGCCAGGGTCTCTGCTGCATCCAATTCCCGGGGACCCAAGCGGAGCTGGGGCCAGGCTGCTCACTGGGCACTGTCACGTGAAGCCCCACAGCTCCCGAATCTGCCCAGCTCCCACTGCAGCAGTGCCCCCTGCCCATAGATCCCCTCCTCATCCCTGTAACAGGCCACACCAGTGAAGCTGAGGGATGCCTCAGTTTCCCTCCTCCCTTAGCAGCACCCTCCATCCAGGGAAAACCCACCCAGAAGAGCCTTCTGCAGCCCCCCAAGTAGCGCTGTTGCCTCAGAAAGCCCCCATCGAGCTGTGGGAGGGGACGGGGACAAGGGCACGATGCCCCTGCGCTCACCTGGCGTGAGGACAGTGAGGCTGGCTAAGGCCACCACCTCCCCGACCTTGTTCCTGGCGAAGCAGCGGTAGGTGCCCTCGTCCGTCACGCGCACGTCCTGGATCTGCAGCCAGCCGGTCACTTCGTATTTCTGGGGGCCTCCCCTGAACTGCAAGAGGAGGGGACTTAGCCCGGGGGCTGGGACGGATGGGAAAGGTCCAAGGAAACTCTCTGTCCCTACACTAAGCTCCACTGGGGCTGTGCCCCAGGCGCCTGGCTGTGCCCCATGTCACCGTGGTCCCCAGAGGGAGCATCACCCTGTGGAGGGAGGATGCAGAGCCGGCTGTAGGGCTCAGTGCAGACAGCTCAGCTGGAGAGAAACGCTGCTAAAACGCTGGGCAAAGAGGTCTCCAGCACATTCCTCCTGCCCCACAAGTGCGGTCCATCCTGGGGGCTGAGGACAGGGTCCCAGCAGTCCAGTCCCCACCAGCCCTGCTCCCAGGCCCAGCAGAGCAGCACGGCGATGTCCCCTCAGCAGGGCTTCAATGGCCAGCCAGGATCTAACGGGTCCCTCTGGCTCTCGTCCTCGGACACGGCTCCGGCCCTTGGACGCAGCTCAGGCCAGGGCAGGACGCACAGCCGGAGCTGGGTTACATCTGAAGGGTCAAGCTGTGCTGCCGCCAGGGTGCTGGGCTCTCCCGCCTGCTGGGCCACAAGCCAGGCGCTGCTGGCAATGCGGAACAGCCACGTCAGCCGCTCGGGGAAGGCTGGGGCTGGGGCAGTGGGACAGGGTGGCAGGATGCAGGGGGAGAGGCTGCCAGCCTCCCCCCACACACTGGCAGTGAGATGGGCAGGAGAGCGGTCAAGCCCCTGCAAACACTGCAGAGCTTTGCATGAGGCACCACCAGCCCTGGAGGAGACCAGAATCTCTGGATTCGGGAGTCGGCAAGGACCCAGGGCGGCTCCGAGCACGCAATCTTCTCCGGCAAGAAATAACCTTTTCCTGACCCAGCTGGGCGGTAGCCGTGTTGCAGGCTGCTATTACGGCCGAGGGTGGGGGACAGCTGAGCTTCGTAGTGCACTCGACACCGGCCAGCCCTGTCTGGAGGGAAGGTCCTTGGCTGGACGCTGCGATGGGCTGCATGAAGATCAGACCCGATGGAAGGAGACCACCACCTCCCCCGTGACAGCATGGGCTCCTGCCTGCTTCCCTGGCTCCCCCGTCCGCCCAACCGCTGCCTCCTCCTCGCTTGTCCCCAGCACTGGTGCTGCCCGTGTTGCTGCCCACACCCTCTAATCGCCGGGTGCTGCTGGAAGGCCACCACGGGCGCTTCCTCTCTGTTATATTCGGGGCCAGCCGTGGGCTGGTTGCTGCCCCTCTGGGTGTGCCAGCATAGGAGGGGAGGCATGGAAACCGCAGGGACACTCTGAGCCTCCTCGCAGGACTGTGGGACAGTTCCATCTGGAAGGAGCCTCAGGAGGTCCTCAGAGGCATCCAGGTTCAACCACATGCAAAGGGTGACCATGCGGCAGGAGAGGTGGCCCAGAAGCTCTGGGAAGGGCTCAGCCACACTGGTGCAAGCTCTGAGCAAGCCCCTCACCTGCACAGAGATGTGGGGGTCATCTCCTGGCAGCAGCATCTCGGTGCCATCCTTCCTCCACTCGATGGACGCCATGGGGTAGGCGAAGACCTCGCAGCCAAAGATGACATCCTGCCCAGTGACGTTCCAGGCATCGTAGGGAGGAGAGGTGATCTGAGGCTCTGAGGGATGGAGGGGGACATAGGAGGTGTCAGTGTGGGCTCAGCCAAGACACTAGAGCTGTAGAGGAAGAGGTCGCACAGCCCAGCTGGTCCCTCAAGACTTTGCGGGTCCCCTGATGCCTGGTGGTACCAGCGAGGTCACCACAGCCAGGCCTGGCACAGGGATCCTGATTCTATGATTCTATGACCCTTGGCGTGACTGGTCCTGTCTCATCAGGCAAGAGAGGACAACAGCTTCAAACGACAAGGAGCCACAGAAAATAAAGGCAATGCTGGCCACCCTTGGGCTGTGGGACTGACCTGAGCCACACCGGCGTGGGGCCTCCCAAGAACAGACTTTCCCCCCTGGATATGGCCCCCAACCCCAAGGAAGGTTTTAAACACGGATGGAAAGGATGCCGTCAAATTCAACTGACCCAGGTTTCCATTTGCAGGAGGCAGATCTCAGGGAGGGAGCAGGGAAAACTTATTTCTTGAGAGCGACAAGGCGGCGTGCACTGTCGGCCCTACTTCCAGCAACACCGTGCCGAAGCCAAGAATTCACTAACAATTCCCTGGAACTTTCCCATGCGTTTCGGCAGGATTTTCTGCTTCCCATAAATCCTGCACAGTCTTGGCACAGCCGCTCCCAGCCCTTTACCAGCTGGATCTGCACAGGTTTCCCAGAGAGGAAAGAGCCACAGGGGCTCCTGGGGTGGGACCTGCCACGGCTGGGATCCGTGTATCCATTCCCTGTCCGCTGAGCCTTACGGGCACACAGCAGTGGTGCAGGCTACTGCATCCAGGGGGACGCAGCAGATTTGCCACCAGGAGAATCATCTCAGGTCCCCCTCCTTGTCCCTTGCTGAGAGCCAGGAGCAGCCCATGCGCCCGTGCACAGCTGGAGAAGCCAGATCCCTCCACATCTGGAGAGCCCAATGCTGCACTGCAGCAAGGAGGAGATGCTTCCCCAGGGCACAAGACCCCCCTCCCACTGCCGCAGCGACTCCGGGCGCTACCTGACTCGCAGGGCCCCTCATGAGCCACCGTGAGGTTGGCGTCGGGGCGGGCGCGGGCGGCCTCCAGGAAGCGGCAGATCTGCGCGTAGGTTTTCCCGTCGGAGCCGCACAGGGCCAGGCGGGAGAGGCAGGCGCACTGGGGCTCGGGCACCTCTCCGCGCCGCAGGTCCCCGGCGTCCAGCCGGCACTCCAGGTGCTCGCCGCACTTGCCGTAGAAGTGGTTGGTGTTGTCCAGGTCACAGATCTGCCCCTCCAGGTTGGCGCACTCCCAGCAGCAGTCGCAGGCGTCCCGCACCGTCCCGGCCAGGCACCCGCGCGGCACCGGGCACTCCTCCGGCCGGCACTCACCACAGTCCTCCCCTTCCTCCAGCAGCCGCTGCCAGCCCCGCTGCAGGTAGTCGGAGGTGCTGGGAAAAGCCTGGCCCGGCTGGAGCAAAGCCCAGCACCAAAAGAGCATGGAAAGCACGAGGCAAGGGCACGTCAGGGTCTTGGCTTCGGACATCTTCGCCGCAGCTCCCCAGGGCCGGTCCCACCATCACTTGGACATGGACCTTGGGCACTGTGCTGGCCTCCCCAGTTAGAGCAGAGGAGCCATCCTGGCCTTCAAAAAGGGATAGCACGTTACCCACGCCAAGTTTATTTCCCATCCCTCTGGGAAGCTGTATCCTTCCCATCCCGCTGTTCCCACCTCCCTGCAAGCTCTTAAAGCTGATGGTGAGCAGGGGGTTGAAACACTCCATTCCCCCTAGGAAAGGTTGGTGAAACCCCCAGTTATCTCACAGAAACCAAGGCTGAGCACAGGGGAACTCAGTGCACAAGTGGACAGGCAATGCTGAGGGGCAGCAGGCCCAGTGTGGGCAGACTGTGCTGCCACACCGATGTCCCTGTGCCCCTGCCCCGTGCAAGCAGAGGACCCTGCTTCCCACCACTGCCAGGGATCTCAGACCCCATCCCCGGAGCAGCGGGCAATGAACTGAGCCCCTTTGCAAGCATTCCTCAGACCCTCAAACTACTCCCCAGCCGCCTTCCCCCAGATGGGGGGACAAGAATGAAATTACTGTCACCCGTGCAGCCACCCAGCACGCGTGGGGCAGGGCTGGGGAAACAGCCCCATTGCCCGGGCTGCCCAGCTCCCCTTTGCGCTCAGCAAACTACCAGCTCCAGCCCCCGCGTAGCCCCAGCCGCTCTAACCCCGGGCCCCGGTGCTTCCACAGCCCACAACCACCTAACGCAGCTGAGTGGGGGGCAACGGGGGCAGCCAGGCTGGCAGGATTGCGAGGGTACCCGGACACACACACCCCTCCCGTCACCCGTTGCGGGGACAAAAAGCCTCCATGGGACTGCAAAGTTTCGCCCCATTTCACAGACCCCGCGGGGACAGCGGGTGCTGCCGCCGAGCCCTTTACCCGAGCACGAGCCCTTGCGAAAAGCCGCGGCCCCGGCTGGGGATGGGGGCCGGGAAAGGGGAAAACGAGCTGGTCGCCGTCCCCACGTCGGGGAGCCTCGGACCGGGCTGCGGGCTGGCCCTGCGGTGCCGCGGGGCGGTGCAAGCCAGGGGCGCCCAGACGCCGCGGGTGCGGGCGCGGGCCGCAGCCGCCACTTACCGGGGACGCTCGGGGGCTCGGGCCGCCCTGCTGCAGGCGCCGCCGCGCAATGGCCGAGGGGCCCCGGCGTCCCGGCTCCGCGGCACGGGCCGTGATGTCAGCGCGGAACGCCAGCCCCGCCGCCCGCCCCCGGCCCCCCCGCACGGGCACCCGCACCCCTTCCCTGCCGGCCCCGCGCGGAGGGGCTGAGCCCCCCTCCCCGCTGCTGCGGGGCGCCCCCCGTCCGGGAAAACCCTGCGGGGGCTCCGGGAAACAAGGAAGCAGGGAGGAAAAGTTGCCCGGGAAGTGGAGCAGAGAGCGGCTGCCTGTTCCCACTCAGCATCAGCCTGCGACGTCCCAGCGGGAGCGTGTCATGGACTTGGGATTTCGGTCTGTGCCTCAGTTTCCCTGTGTCTATGAGGAGGGGGGGGTCACGCTTCTCCCCAGCCACTGCCAATGGAAGGGTGGAAAACTGTGCATCCGTAGGCTGCTGGGGGAATCTAGAGCCTGCTCCCCTCCTCCCAACAAGGAATTTGTGGGATTTGCTTCCCCTGAAAATCTCAGGCAAAGCAAAGCCTTTGTGGGACCCCTCGGAGGATCTGGTTTCCTTTATTGCACTGCAAAAAAATCTGCTTTTGCTTTCCAAAACCCTCCTGTAAATTCGTTCCGGGCTCCAGGCTTCTGCTCAGTCACGTTGCAAATCCAGCCATGGCTAATGGTGGAAAATGCACGAGGCTTCAGCCCCCTAAACTCACCTTTGCTGGCCAAAATTCCCCCTCCATCTGCCTGTGGCCAAGTTGGGGGGATCCTGCCAGCTCTGCCTCCATCCTCTCCTCCCAGGGCCCTCCACGTCCTGCTCCACGCAGAGTTCCAGCCCTGGTACCAGCAGCTGGAAGCTGCAAGCAGCTCAGCTCCATCCCGGAAAGCAAAATAGAGCCTGAGCCTGGCAGGCTCCAGCTTAACTAAACCCCCAGCTTAAAAAGACTGATGAAGGTGCTAATAAACAGCAACAGCTATGAATTAGGGGTGCAATATCTAACCTGTGCTTAGCAGGGAGTTGCATACAGCTGCCTCCCTGCAAGGCATCTGGAGCAGACAGGGGAAAGGGCTCCAAGCCCAAAGCCTCATTCTGCTGAGGATGCTCTGCCAGTGGGATGCACCCATCTGGCTCACGGACAGCACGGGATGTCCCTGTCCTCCTGTCTGCAGGGTCCTGCCCAGACCTCAGTGAGACTGAGGAAAATGCCACCCTGGGCCATATAGCTCGAGGCACGTTATTTCAGAGAGGATTTGTGAGCTGGCGTCAGGCCTGGCTGTGTTTGGAGGTTGGCTAGTGTGGCAAGAGCAGGAGCAAGGGTTAGAGGGAGATGCTGGGCTCTTGGTGCAGAGTCAGCTTCACCTCTGCTGCCTGGGGCCATGAAGGTCTGATTCTAATAATAAACCACATCCCCCTTGCTCCTGCTCAAAACCACCACTGCTCCTCTCTGTTTCCTGTCCCTCAGCACAGCTTGAGACAGGCGGGATGCAGCCAGCCCATCCCAAGGTCGTGTGGCTTTTGGTCAGCCATGGGCATGAGCCACGGTTGCTCCTTGGCAGCACACAGGTCCCTCCAGCCCCGCGTGCCAGGCAGGACCTGCTCTGGTTAGCAGCTGGGCTCAGGTTTCTCCCAGCTTTTCCAGAGTGAATTCCTCTCAGGAACAAGTCTGTCAGCAAATTCTTCAGGAAACGGTTGCAGCTGTGTGCAGGAGGGAAGTGGGTTTCTCAGGCTGGCCCCGAGGAGATCTGGCTGGGTGGAGAGCGACACTGCAGTCCACGGGTGCTCAGCAGTCTGTCCTATCACCTCCACGCGGCCTCCGGAGCATCTCCTGGGCCCGATGAGCAGCCTCTGTGGAGCATCCAGCTCCTGGGTCCGTCTGACTCCAGGGACTTGTCTCCTGTCCACACTTCCCGCCCAGGCGGAGGAGCCTCCTGGGTGCTGCTGAAGGACAAGAGGCACCGTCCTGCTTCCCAGCTCTCAGCTCTGCTTCTCCGTCCTCTCAAGTCTCAGTTTCCACTGCCTCCCATTGGATCCCCACTGGATGTAGCTCAGCTCCTTGCACAGAGGAGCCCCTCGGTTCTCACTGGGCTTTTTTCCACCAGCCCCGTCCAAGCGCAGGTCGTATAAACCAGGGCCAGGAACCAAAACTCGGCAGTGGGGGCCGCATTCCTGGGTTGCTCCCGTGGACCACTGGGATAAGTCCCCGCTCTGTGTGCGCCCGCCAGCTGACGCTGCCCTGCCAACTTTGGCACATAGGGGCCAGGTTAGCACTTTCAGGCATCCTGCCACATGCCAGGCGCTCGCAGCAGCAAACAGGAGCTATTCTGGGCTTGGTGGGTCAGGGCCCCCAGCCTGGCTGCTACCCCAACATTGACAGGGCTGGAGGAGAGAAAGGGGCGATGCTATTTGGAAAGGACACGGGCCTCCTCCTCCTCCTCTTTCCTGTGTTGGATGAGGGGTGCACAGAGAGAAAGAAAGCAGGACACTTTGTGAGCTTGGAGCATGCCAGAAACCTCCCCCAAGGCAGGAATCCTGCTATAACGCAGGGGAGACTGAGGCATGGGAGACATCAGACCCCTAAACTCACCCTGGGGAGCCCAGCAGCCCTGATTCTCCCTCCCAGCCCTTCTGTGGGCATTTGGGCCATGGCACCGTGGTGCCTCCAGGCAGAAAGTCAGTGTGGGGGCTTGTTCTAACTGCAGACAAGCCCAGCTAGGGGAAGAGGTCTCCTTTCCCTTCTGCCTCCCCCTCGCTAATGCCTTTAGTGCCCAGGTGGGTGTCAGAGCCAAAACAGGCCCCAGGGAATGAGTCAAATGGGCCTCAGGGAACCACCACAGCTGGGGAACTAGGGAAATTGGGCTGGAAATCGGGCTGAGCCCAACCTAGGGCTCCCTGCACCCTCTGCCCCTCCTTGGCCCGGGAATGCTGGGGGGATTTTACGAACCAGGAGCCCAGGAGAATTGGCTGGGTGCTGGCAAGGTGCAGGCAGGAGGCTCCGGGGTCTTTGCTGCCACCTCCAGGGCACTGCTGGCCTCGTCCCCGGCCCCTGGCTGTGACACCCTGTCCCGGTGCCCCCAGGCCTGGTCCTGCAGCTCGGCTGAGCAGTGCGTGGCCACGCCAGCCCACCCAGCCCCTTGCACACCAAAACGTCCCCCATGCACCCGCCGCAAGGTAGTGTCCCTGTCCCAGGCAGGGAACAGGCCTGGACACCCTGCCAGGCTGCGGGGACCCTCTGCTCATCATGCCCTGGGCACTTGTCCCTGGGTTGGGAGCTGCCGGCCCTCCTGCACCCCCTGTCGCCCCTAGCTTCTGCCCAGACTGGACCCCAGACATGGGGCGCATGGGGACACCCCGTCCCTCCCCAGTCCTGGGACACGAGCCCCAGGCAGCTCCATCTGCCAGCCCCACATGGGATGCGGGAGCCAGGGAAGGTCACCCGGCACCCATGCCAGGGTCCCAGCACCCCCACACCCCGGCGGGGATGCTACGTGGGGAGGGGGCTCCTGCCCACCCTCCCCGCAAGAGGCTGCCCATTTCCAGGCGTCATTAAAGAGCAATTAGCTGGAAATTAAGCTGAGAACAAGTATTGATTGGCTCATTAAGGCTGGGGGAGCTGGCTGCAGCGGTAGGAATTGCTGCCGCTCGCCCTCATTACGGGCAAGGTTAAAGCTTGTGGTCGGGCAGCTCATTAAAAATGCCGGGGACCAATCGATGCCCCCAGCCCAGCGCCTCCCCCGCGGCCCCAGCCTTGGGGGCTGCCCTGTGACCTCTGGCATGAGCTCAGGAAGGGATCCCGGCATCCTGGGCCACTGCCGGGCCTTGTGAACCCCAGCAATATTCACCAGTCAGGGGCTGCTCCCCAAGCACAAATGAGTTTGTCAGGTCTCACCCAGCATTCATTGGGCATGGGGAGCTAGGAGAGGGTGAAGGAAGGGCCTTGGGAATGGGATGAAAACATGTGCAGATGTGGGGATGGGATGAAGGCAGGTGGAGATGCACAGCAGAGCCCCCCATGCAGAAGACCCCCAAGCCCCCCAGGGGCTCTGGGCACCAGGTCAGACCCAGCTGCACAGAGCACCCGTGTCCCCATCCCGCCTCCACCACGTGCCTCCATCCCGTCCCCACCTCCAGGTCTCCTGCAAGGCGGGTGTCCCTCGCAGCCGATGGCATGTGCAGGCTGGCGGGGGGAGCAGCGGAGGGGTGTCATCATTATTTTTGTTTTCCTTGCACCACCCTGGAAATATATTGTATTCTCGGCTAATCCCGTTCAATTACAGCACAATAAAACACATAATAAAAACGTAATTCATTTTTCCCGAGCGCTCCATCTCCCCGCGTCTTGGCAAGCTATTAAAAATTTGTCTTCATTTTTCTGGCAAGAGCCTTGTACCTTTTCATCTTTAATTTATGAGAGCAGAATAGCGATTGACAAGCCCTTATTGCACGGCGAGGGGCTGCATTATTTATAAGCCGCCAGGGCCCGGCTCAGGGGAGACACGTGCAATATGCCGGGGCTGGCAGGACGCAGGGGTTCGTCGCTCCCCACGCCTGCTCCGACGGGCTCCCGGAGCGGGCACAGGCGCCCACCGCGCTGCTTGCCGAGTGAGCAACGGGGCGAGCTTGGTGCTGCCGGCAGCTGCTCCCTTGCTGCTCGGTTTGCTTTCCGTAGAGCCCTGCAGTAGCCCACCCCCCATTCCAGCTTGCCCCGCTGCCTCTGGATGCCACCGCCAGCTGCCCACTGGGCACATGGGGCCCCAGAGTCCTGGCTCGCCCAGTGCTGGTGCCTTGGGATTCTCCAGGTGCCGAGTGCCCTCTGCTGGGAACAGGCACCTGGAAGGGGCCAACGCACCAGGATGGAGCAGGGCAGGGAACTGGGGTGGCAGTGGCCCGCGTGCCAGCAGCTCGGGCCCTGCTGAGACCTCCCTCCCCTGGGCCTGCTCTGGGGGCAGACAGGGCTAGCGACTGGGCTGTTTGGGCTACCAGCATGAGGAGCTGGAGGGAGTGAGAGTGCTCTAGGGGCCTCCCCGCACACCCCTTGTGAGGCACCCTCGGAGCCAGACCTGGGGGAACAACAGAGCTCAGGACAGGCTGGGAGAGAGAGGCAGCGATTTGGTGCTGGAGACGAGCCGGGATCTTTGGAAGAGCCAGGATAGGGGAAAGCAGCGAGGAGAAACTGAGGCAGTCGGGTGCGTGGGGAAGCATCTGGCGCACAGGCACATTTCACTGACCCGTGACAAACGCACGTGGCAGAACGTGCCACCACCCCAGCTCCCTCTCTGGCCACAGGCACCGCAGTGCCCAGGGCATCACCCGCAGAGCGGGGACAGAGCCGGGCACCAGCAGCGGGGAGGACACGCGCTCCTCGTCTCGTGGGCGCCGTCAGCCACTGCGGCCGCCAGCGCTGCCTTTGCAGCGTCGCTGCTTTACTGCCCGGTTCGACGCGGAGCCCGCGGGGTTGGGGGCAGCTTGGAGAGCGGGTGCTCCCTCTGCACGGCCACCCCTGGCTCTCTCCTGGTCCTGGCACACGCCGAGAGGGCGCAGCCGCTGCCCGCGGGCCGGCAGGGCCCTGCTACGGCAGCAAAGTGCCCTCCCACAGCCGCGCGCGGCCAGAAAGCGGCTTAAAAATAGCGCGGCTGGAGAAGCAGCCCCGAGGGCCACGGCGCTGGATGCAGATTTGAGCCGAGCGCCCCGCGCGCCTGCAGCGTGCGGGGGTGGGAGCGAGGGCGCCCGCGGAGGCGCCTCCCGCCTCCCCAAAGCGCCCGAGCTAAAAAAAGCCTCCTGACAGCTGGATGTGCCCGAGCGCGCGGGGATGAGCCACCGGGGCAGCCGCAAAGGCAGCGGGCTGGAAAACGGGGGCACACGGTGTCCTGGCCCCAGCGACGCAGCCCCATCGCGGGGTGCCGGGAATCAACGCACTTCTCTCCAGTTTCGGTTTCGTACAAAGCACCTGCCTTTATTATTTGGTATATATACGTTGTACATCATATGTATATCAAAAATAACTGGAGGAAAGCACGGTGTGCTTAAAGCCATGGGAGAGGGGCCCTCTGAAAGCAGGCGCTGCGAGGAGTGGAGTGACCCTGCACAAGGAGCCCAGCCCCCGGCATGGATGATATTGGAAGGGGAAGAAACCAGGGCTGTTTGCAGAGATTAAAATGTGCAATTTGCTCTGGTGACAGGAGGCCAGAAAGCCAGATTAAAGCGCTGCCCTGGAATAGCCCAGAGAGGAAGCTGGGGGAGCTGTGAGTGCGCACCCAGGGTAGGAAAGAGACCGCCAGGTGCATCCGAAATCACTCACCCCAGCCTTTTTTTTTTGGAGGAGGATGTTTTCTTCACATGGAGTTTCTCTCCATCTCTCCAGAGCAGCAGCCAGGCTGCGGGGCACTGGCGAGTCCAGCCCTGCCGCTCCGGGGGCACCGGGTTCAAACCTCAAGCACCGGGATGGTCTCCGGCCTCCCAGGCTCGGGAGCTCCCTCCCTCGGCACGCTCCTGGCCCAGCCGTGCCGCTGCCCCCCTCGCCCCTGTGCACACCAGGACGGGGCTGCACACACGGTGCAGGTTCACGCACGGGGAACATGCTGGCACAAGGGCCAGGAGGAAAAGGGAGGTCCCGGGAGCAGAGCATGGGAGCGGGGCTGAGCCAGGGCCTGTGGCAGTAGATGGTGGAGACTGCGGATGAGGGGGGCATGAACTGGCATCCCCAGCCGTGGCGATGCATTGATCCCTGGTGCCTCCTGCTTTCCCAGCTCCTCTGCACTGACCCTGGAAATTCGGCACGTCCATGGCGCCCAGCCCCTCCTCGCCCAGCACCATCTCCATCCCCGGCTGCACCAGCCCCTCGCGAGCCTGCGCCATGGGGTAGAGCAGCCAAAGAGCTCCCGGTGCAGAGCAAGGGGGACCCCAGCATCCCGCTCCGAGGAGCTGCCTGGGTTTGTTCAGGAAGGACGGGCACAGGGGTCTGCGTCACTACCTAGGCACCGGGCGCTGGGACCTACGGACACACGAGAGCCAAAGTGAAGCAGCGGCGGCCCCGGAAGGCGGCCCCAGGGCCAAGCGCAGCAGGCGCCGCCTCAGAGCCCCTTGTTGAAGTAGACGAGCTCCACGCCGGCCGCTTCCTCCCGGATCCGAGCTTGCAGGGGCGGCTCCAGGCGGCTCACGTGCATGGAGCTGCGGGGGTGACGGGGCTCAGGGCCGGGCGGGGGGTCAGCCAGCCCGCTGCCCGCAGCGTGGACCCGCGCGCTTACCTTTTCTGCGGGAAGAGCGCGCAGCACAGCGGCGTGGCGAACACCAGGCTGCAAGGCAAGGCCGGGCGGGCCGTGAGGGGCGTCCCCGCGCCGCGGCGCCCCGCGGGGCCTCGCAACGCGCCTTACCAGAGTCCCACGAGGCCGACCTGCAGCGGCGCGTTGAGGTAGGGGTAGCGCTGCGGGGCACGGGGAGAGCGTCGCGTCAGCGCGGGGCTGTCGGCACCCGTCGCGTCGCGCCTGCGCCCGGCCTTACCTTGAGGAACGCTCTCTTCTCCAGCGCGTTCATGATCACTGGCGGGATGGCTGTGGTGGAGGAGAGGGCTGTGAGCACCCATGGGCTGGCACGGAGGCCGCCCGGCGCGCTCGCGGCACTCACCCATGGCTGGCGCCGCCATGCCGATGCGCGACACCACCACCTGGAAGATGGCCTTGCGCGCCGCCGCCGTGGACTCGCCCAAGCGGTTGCCGTTCTCGTCCGTGACGGGGATGCCCAGCTTCAGCTCCCTGCATGGACGGAGAGGAGCCCGGAGCGACCACTTGGATGGTGACACCAAGGGATGGGGCAGGGCCCCAGCGCCCCTCACCAAGGAAGGGTAATAGACTGGAGATCACGTCCACCCTTTGCGGGGGATCTCAGGGCTGGATGATGACGGGAGGTATCAGCCAGGTATTTGGAACCTCTAAACCAAACCACCCCCAGGCTTTGTGGAGGGGGAAGCCGATGCATGAGGAAGGAGCCCCCCTGCAAAGCCCAGCACACCAAGGAGCCCCGAGTACCCCACGCCTCTGGGACTCACCTTTGCCTCATCAGCGGGATGTTGATGCAGTTGGCGGCAGCCACGGCTGCGAAGGGCACATAGCGGCTGATGATGGCCGGCAAGTGCTGGGCGAGAAGAGGGGCACGTCACGGAGATCCTTTGGGGTCAGGGCTGGCTGTTCCCAGCTTTGCCACCGGCTCCTGTAGGAGCCCGGGGTGTTCTTCCCCTCAGCTCCCAGCCCGGAGGGAGTTGGACCCCAGCAATGGTCTTAGCAGGGCCATGAGCCAACGATGGCCAAAGGTGCAGCGGCCTTACCTTGGTGAGAGACTTGAGCCCCAAGGCCGTGACAACTGCGCCCGTGGTTGCGCTCACATAGGCTGTTCCCAGCTGGCTGCAAGGGCAGGAGATGACAGCGGTGAGCTCGGTCCCCACGCGCCAGCCCTGCTCCCGTGCCTGCCAGCACGGCTCATGGCCGGCCACCACCCAAGAAGCTCCTTGTGAGGCATGAAGGGCTCCACCAAGTCCCCCAGCATTTTGGGGGTGCTGGGGCCAACGCAGAGGGGTGCTCACCTGGGGGTGATGGGTGCGTCCCCACTGCGGTTGGTGTAGTTGACGATGGCGTTGAAGGACTGGTTCACCCACTGCCAGAACAGCACAGCCGGTGTGGTCCTGCCAGGGACACGGCATCACCGAGGTCTCCCACCACCATGGGGCACATACGATACGGGCTGCCCCCCAGGTGTGGGGCACGTCCACCCTTCTGCACCCCAGGGGCACTGAGGGGGCCGGGTGGGAAGGAGGTACCTGTAGAAGGTCAGCATGCAGCCGGTGATGGTCATGTTCATGGGCACCTGGGCTGACATGCGCCCAATGAGGAGCATCTTCTCGCCCGTGTCGGGGTGGAAGGCCGAGTCGTAGACGTACTTTGCCCGCCAGAGCTGGTCCTCCGTGAGCCCGGGGGGCACCGTGCCCGCCCTGTGGGGCACAGAAACAGTCAGACCCCCAGCTGCCCACCCCATGGGGGGCAACTCCGCACCCCAATGCCATGGGGCACACCAGCAGCTAGCTTTAGCCCAGAGGGGCAAAGGGCTGGTGCTGGGTCCATGGGCATGGGGTGCAGGTCCTGGTACCCATGAAGACAGGGACAGATCCAGGCCCCCACTCCGTGCCATCGCTGCCCCCCTTCCCTGCTTGGGGCCAGTGCCTTGGCCCCCCATTTCCCTGCACACCGGTAGCTCTCCACCACACGTCGGGCCTCCTCCAGCGTGGCCCCGGAGAGCAGCAGGTTCCGCGGGTCTGTCACCATGAAGAAGTGCTTGGCCCGGCCCTGGAAGGTGCTCTGGTCCCAGCGGGGCTCCCGGATGTTGATGGTGGCAGGCAGGGATGGCGCCATCCTCTGGGGACACAGCGAGAAAGCAGTGGGTGGCCCCTAGTCGTCGTGTGTGTGTGCCCCCCCCCTCCTGCTTTCTGGGGGGTCAGATTTAGCCCAGCCCACCCCCAGGGGGTCCAGAGGAGCTGAGGAGATCCTGCTTTGCAGTTATGCTGAGTAGGGACCCCAAGGATCAGGAAGACCACAGAGTTTAACATTAAACACCCCACACATATCAGCTAGGAGCCCCAAACCTGTCTGGCACCAGAGGACATCCCAGCAGCCCAGCCCAGACGGCTGGGCTCCCAGTGAGGACGGGGAGGAGGATAACAAGGGAATCCGGGTGTGGGGGGACCCCAAGAGGGACTGCAGGTGGGTGGGAAGGGCACCCAAAAGAAGGATCTGGCCTCGGGGCACCAATATCACAGCCCCTTCCGCAGCCGCCGCCGCTTCCCGCAGCCGCCGCTTCCTCCCCGGCGCTTCCCGCGCTGCCCTCAGCCCCAGCCGTGGCCAGGGGGGTTAATCCGCCCGGGCCTGACCCCCCCGCCAGCAGTGATCCTGCCCCCCACCAGCCCTGCGCTGCCAGTGCCCTCACTGGGGTGTCAGGCGGGTGGTGGGGGGCAATCCCCCTTCTTGACCCCCTGGGGGGGTGAAACCTGTGCCAGGGGGTCAGTGCCCCCCCCCCCCCCATGCCCCCAACACGTTCGACCCCCCCCGCCTTTCCCCGAAAACGCCCCGGGCGCGCGAACACGGGCGTCCCCACCCGTCGCTCCGTGACATTCCCGCGGGGTGAGTCACCCGCCGTGACGCCCCCCACACCGCCCGCCCCACGGCGCGAGGCCGAGCCGGGGGCCGCGAGCGGGGCCCCCCCGCCGCCCCACGGGCACTCACGGCTTCCCGGGGCGCTGCGCGGCGGCTCGGGGCGCTCGCACCGACAGCGCCCGCCCTGCCCGCCCCGGCCCGTGACGTCCCGGCCTCGTCACGGGCCCGCGGGCGGCCCGGGCGGACGCAGCGGCCGGGCCGGGCCGGGCCGAGCGGAGCGGAGGGCTTAGCGGGAACCGGGCCGGCCGTGGGGGGGTGACGGCTACGTGCCGGGCGGCACGGCGCGCGTGGGAGCAGGAGCAGCCCCTGCGCGCGCGGTCGTGCCCACGGGCGGCTCCGCGCGGGCCGTGCACGCGCGCAAGCTCACGAGCAACGCGGGGGCGGAGTGGGGACACGGGGAGGTTGCATCAAGGCGCGTGCACTGAGTGCCCGCTCGCTCGTGCACACGCGTGTGCCCGCGCCGCCCGCCCCGTGCCTCAGTTTCCCCCCTGTTCGGCGCCGGTGCCGCTGCGAGTGTCAGAGCGAGGCGGGCGGGGGGGGCCGGCTGCCGCCCCCCCTCCCCCGTGCGGGTACCCGATACGGCCGGTCCCGCATCACCTGAAACCGCCGCCGCGCGCGGGTGTCGGGTTCGCGCTGCCGGCGCCGCTGCGAGGTCACGGCGAGCGCGCGGCCGGGGGGCAGCGGCGCCCCGGGCGGGGGGACAACCCTCGAGTCACCCCACGGGGCGTGGGGGGGGACCCCCCTCGCTGCCCCCCCCCCGTGCCTCAGTTTCCCCGGTGCGATGGGGCCCTTCGGCAGCCCCCGCGCTGGGGGTGGCGGTGGGGGGGGCAGCGTTTACACCCCTGAGGGGGGGAATCCCCCCCTGCCCGCCCCCCCGCAGCCGCGCGGGCGGGGGGGACACGCACGGGACAGTGCCACCCCCGCCGCGGGGCAAGGCCAGCCCCGGCCGGCCCTGACTGACACCTGCAGCGCCCTATGGCAGCGCCGGCCGCGCGGGGGCGGCCAATGGCGGCGGGGGGGCGGGAGCGTCCCCCCCTCGCGGGCACCGTCCCCCCCGCGCCGCGGCGGCGGCTCCGCGGGCGGCACCGCGCGCGCAGGTGAGGAGGGCGCGGGGGGGACGCGGCGCCCCGGGGGGCGGCCGGGCCGGGCCGGGGCTGCCGCGCCCGGCGGGTTTTCCCTGCGCCCGGGAACCCCCGTGGGAACCCCCATGGGAACCACCCCCCCCGCCGCCCCGTCCGCCGCGCAGTGGGGCCGGACCCCCAACTCCTGCAATGGGCCCGACCCCCCCGCGGCGGCGCCGTGTGGCGGGCAGGGGGTTCACGGCGCCGCTGTCGCTTGTCGCCACCGCAGGTCGGCTGCGTGGGAGCGGGGCCCCGGCCCGGGCATGTGCTGCTGGGTCCCTCCATGTCCCCCCCCGGCCGGCGGGCACCCCCGGCCCCGTGAGGACCCTGCTGCCCGGACGCCGGGGCCCCCGGCGCCGCCATGGCGCAGGGCTCGCCCCCGGGGCCGTGGGAGATGCCCGTGGCGGGCAGCCGGTCGCGGAGCTCCAGCAGCGAGGCCAGCCTGGCCGCCCACTGCCTCCTGAGCAAGCAGAGCCGGCTGCTCAACGGGGCCGCGCGCGTCGGGGCCGGTGCCCGCGCCGCCTCGCCCATGGGCCGTGTCATCCTCATCAACTCGCCCATCGAAGGTGCGTGCGGCACGGGGCACCTCGTGGGGGCTGCGCGCACGGCCTCGCTGTCCCCGTGCGGAGCTGCTGTGGGACGGGTGTCCCCGTCACCTGCGAGCAGCCGTGCGTCCCGCTCCTCATCCCCTGCCCGGGGCCAGGCCGGGTGACATGTCCCGGCCCCCATGCCCGCAGCCAGCAGCAACGAGAGCGACAGCATCAGCGCCATCACGGTGGAGAAGAGCGCCGACGGCAAGCTGGGCTTCAGCGTCCGCGGCGGCTCCGAGCACGGGCTCGGCATCTTTGTGAGCAAAGTGCAGGAGGGCAGCGCCGCCGGTAAGGGCCATGGGGCACCCGTGGGGACAGATGTGCTGCATGGGGAGCTCTTCGAGACGTGAGCACCATGTGGGGCATCGTCCTGCTGCCTGTTCCGTCCTCTTCATCCTCTGGCTGCAGCTGGTTCAGGCTGCCCTCGCAAAGGGCCCCGTGTGTTGGCCCTGAGCTCCAGTCAGGCCATCCCCAGGTCACATGAGGTGACAGCTCTCCCATTCCTGCTATGGCCTCAATAGTGACCTACATCCCCATGGGGATCACTCCCCTAGCCTGGGTGCTCTGCGGACTGGGGCTTCCCTGATGTTCCCAGCATCCCCACCGCGGTGGGATGGACGTGCCCATGTGCATGGGATGCCACGCTGAGCCACATGTGCCCCGCAGAGCAGGCCGGGCTGTGCGTGGGTGACAAGATCACGGAGGTGAACAGCGTGAGCCTGGAGAACATCACCATGAGCAGCGCCGTGAAGGTGCTCACCGGGAACAACCGCCTCCGCATGGTGGTCCGGCGGATGGGCCGCGTGCCAGGCATCAAGTTCTCCAAGGAGAAGACGGCCTGGTGAGCGGGACACCCGCCGCGTTGGGACCCCCGAGGCCCGGCCCCATGGAGGGGACACAGCGGGATGCTCTGAGGGAGCCGAGCGCACGGCTGGGCGGCAGGGAGGGCGCAGGATGGCTGCAGCAGTCTGTGGGCTGGGAAGGACTGGAGCGGGAAGGGTGGATGTGACTGGATACATCCCTGTCCCCAAAGCCCCCTGCCCGTCGCTGTGCTTGCCTGGGCGGTCCCAATGGCCTCGTCCCGCTGGAGGACGAGAGCCAGAGGCTGCAGCTCCCTGCACGCAGGGTGGACGTGGTGAACCGGCGCCTGGTGGTGGAGAAGAGCGGCTCGACGCCGTCCGAGAGCGGCTCCGAGGACGGCCTGCGCCGCATCGTCCACCTCTACACGACCTCCGACGACTACTGCCTGGGCTTCAACATCCGCGGCGGCCGCGAGTTTGGCCTCGGCATCTACGTCTCCAAGTACGGCCGTGCCGCGTGCCCAGAGCTGGGGACAGGGGGCTGCTGGGTGCACGTGTGGGGCGGGCTCGGCCCCATCCTGCCCCCCTGCCGCCCTAGGGTGGACCCGGGCGGGCTGGCGGAGCAGAACGGCATTCGGGTAGGAGACCAAGTCCTTGCAGCCAACGGAGTCAAGTTCGAAGACATAAGCCATAGCAAGGCAGTGGAGGTGCTCAAGGGGCAGACCCACATCATGCTGACCATCAAGGTACCCGCGCGGGGCGGCGCAGGGGGTCGGTGCCCCCCGTGCTGGGGCTGCCCCAGCTCGGCGCGGCGCCCGGCCCGGGGATGGCGCCGCCGCGCGGGGCCGCTTGGGTTTCAGGCCGGTGGGAGGGGGATGCATTATTCATGGCGCAGCGGGATCGGGTTCGCGCGGGGCGGCCGGCGCGCGCTGACCCCCGCGTCTTCTCCCTCTGTGCCTAGGAGACCGGCCGCTTCCCCGCCTACAAGGAGCTGGTGGCCGAGTACTGCTGGCTCAGCCACTGTAAGGGGGCAGCGCCGCGCGGGCACCAGCCCCCGCGCCAGGGCCGCCGGGTGCCCCCGCGCTGGGGCTGTCACAGGGGCGCCCGGGGGGAATGTGGAGGCAGAGGGTCCACGTGCCACATGCAGCTCCCCAGCCCAGCACCTGGGAGGTCCCCATAGAGCTGTGGGCTCCTGTGTGTCCCCTGGTCCTTTTAGGGGACACAGCGGTCCCCATGCCACGACCAGCAGGCTGGTGGTCCTCGTGTGTCTGTACCCTCGGAGGGGCTCCCTGTGCCCGTCGGGGTGTCACCCCAGTCCCTGCTGTGCCTCCGCAGTGACCAACGGGCAGCTGCAGCAGCTCTCACAGGCCTCGGAGACCAGCTCCTCCATCTCGTCGTACTCGTCGGCGCCGGGGGCGGTGAACGGGCTGGGCGCGATGGCGCCGGGCGCCCCGGCCCGCACCGTGGACGTGGCCATCTCCACGGAGGACGGGCCGCGGGGCGGCCGCGGCTGGGAGCGCGCCGAGCGCGCCATGCAGACGGAGCCGGCGGCCGAGGCGCTGCCGGAGACGCGGCGCACGGTGCGGCCCCCCGAGCTGCTGCGCGACACGGCCATCCGGGGCGGCCAGGGCGGCCGCGAGCCCCCCGGGCCCCTCGCGCGCCGCCCCTTCGCCCACTCGCCCAAGACGGCGCTGCTGCTGGCGCTGAGCCGGCCCCGGCAGCCCATCACGCGCTCCCAGAGCGACCTCACTGTCGCCGGTAGGCACCGACCCCCTGCCCCACACCTGCAGCCCCCCAAGGCCTTATACCCCGGCCCTGGGCTCCCCCGGGGTCCTGGGCACCGCATAGCCCCCCCCCAGGGACCCTGCACCCTCCTTGCCGCCACCTGGAGCTGCCCCAAGACCAACTCTGCCCCCATGGCTTGTCCTTCCCCCCCATAGCCCAGGCCCTCCAGCTGGGGTCCCCCCACATTGTGCCCCGTGCCCACGGCTGTGCCCCTTCCCCACAAGCCATGTGGGGTGAGTGCCCCGCTGTGCCCCATCCCTCCCGAGCCCGACACCCCCCTCTCTGCCCAGAGGAGAAGCGGAAGAAGGAGAAGCCAGAGGGGCAGAGGGTGCGGGGGGCGCCCCCCGGCCTGCACCGCTCCAAGACCCTCGTCAACCTCTTCTTCAAGGGCAGCCGTGCCACCAGCCAGAGCTGGGCCCCCCCCGGCCAGGAGCCCCCCGCGCCCGACCGCCAGGCGCGCGCCAAGTCCCCGGGGCGCCCCGACGGGGACAGAGGTACCAGCTGGGGGACGGGGCCAAGCGGGGCGCCCGTGTGGGGCAGGTTCCCCCCAACGCAGTCACCATTGTGGGCACTGCAGCCCCTCCAGCCCCTGGCTGGGGGTGCATGGGGCAGGCTTGTCCCCAGGGCTGGTGCTGCCTGTGCCCCCCGTGGGCTCTCACCCCTCTCCGTGTCCCTTGCAGTCGGTGCAGTGCAGAAGTGTGTCATCCGGAGCCTCAAGCGGGGTAACGGGGGTGCCCGTGTGGATGCACAGCCTGCATGGGGGGTGTCCTTGCACGCTGCGCCCCACGGCGAGGGGGCGGCCACCGTGGTGCCATGTGTGTGGCCTTGGCATGGACTGAGCCCGCGGGCACTGGGATCGTGCCCCGCTGTGTTGCATGGAGTGTGCAGGGGAGTCTTGTCCTGCTGGCCACCGCCTTGCCCTGTCCCCTCTCCGCAGAGAAGAGCCGCCGTGCCAGCATCCTGGGCCCCGCGGGCCTGGCCGCGCCGCAGCCCAACGGCAGCGAGCCCGAGGGCCGCCTGCCGCTCATCCAGGACACGGCCGCGCGGCTGCTCAGCGCCGACGAGGTGACGGCCGTGCTGCGCCACTGCACGCGGGTACGGCGCGGCGGCCCTGCCGGGGGGTAAACCGGGGCACGGGACAAGGGGACGACGCTGCTGACCTGTCCTGTGCTGCAGTACCTGCACGAGGGCAGCGTGGAGGACTTGGTGAGGCCGCTGTTGGCCATCCTGGACCGGCCCGAGAAGGTGCTGCTGCTGCGTGACGTGAGGTGGGTGCCGGCGCGTGGGGACCGCGGGTTCGCGGCCTGCAGGGCTCCGGCCTGGCCGGGCAGCAGCCAGGGCAGCTGCCAGCCGGCCCGCGCGCCCCGCAGGAGCGTGGTGGCACCCACGGACCTGGGCCGGTTCGACAGCATGGTGATGCCCCTGGAGCTGGAGGCCTACGACGCCCTCAAGAGCCGCTCGGGTAGAGCCCGGCCCTGGGGGGCACCGCGGGGCTGCAATGGGGCACGGGGGGGACTGCGGGGTATGGGCTGACCCGCTGCTCTCCCTGCCCGCAGTGCGATCGCCCGCCCTCCGCCCGGCCCATCACGATGTCCCCCCCAAGAGACACCTCATCACACCAGTGCCTGGTGGGTGCCCCACGGCAAACGGTGCCCTCTGCCCGAGGGTCAGGAAAGGGGTCTCTGGATGCTGGGGATGTTCCCGGGTGCCAAGGATGTTCCTGGGTGCCATGGGTCCCCAGGGATGAGAGGAAAGTGAAGTCTGGTGTTCCTGGGTGCTGGGGTGTTCCTGGGTGCCACGAGCCCTTAAGGATGGGTGGGAAGAGCGAGGGTTGATGAGCATGTTCCTGGATGCTGAGAATCTTCCTGGGTACCAGAGTTTTCCTGGGTGCCGTGGATCCTTAGGGGTGGAGGGAGCGTGTGTGTGGTGTTCCTGAGTGCTGGGATGTTCCTGGGTGCCATGGATCCTTAGGGATGGAGGGAACGTGTGTGTGGTGTTCCCGAGTGCTGGGATGTTCCTGGGTGCCATGGATCCTTAGGGATGGGGAGAGCGTGTGTGTGGTGTTCCCGAGTGCTGGGATGTTCCTGGGTGCCATGGATCCTTCGGGCCGGCTGGGAAGGAGGGGTCCTGGAGCTGCTGGGATCCCAGGGAAGGCAGCAGGCGGAGGCCTGGAGGAGCGCGGGCTCCCCGCGTGCCAGCCGAGCCTCCCTCCGTGCAGACTACCGGGGCGGATTCCTGCTGAAGCCGGCGGGAGCCCCGGAGCCGGAGGAAGCGGGGGCGCCGCGCGCCGCCGCCAGCCCCCGGCGCTCGCAGCCGCGCTCCTACACGCCGCTCCCCGACGTGCCCGTGGACGCGTTCGCCGGCGCCGGCGGCCCCCCGCCCGCCGCAGGCCCCGCGCCCCTCAACTGGCTGCTCACGGAGCCCCCGGGCGAGGGCAGCGGGCGCTCGCGCAGCCCCCGGCGCCCGGAGCCCCACGGCGCCGGCACGACGCCCCGGCGGGCACGGCGGCTCCGCGCGGCGCAGGGCGGCGGGGCGGCCGCCAACGGCCCCACGACCGACAAGGAGGATGAGGAGGAGGCGGCAGGGGAGTCCCGGCTGCTCACCGTGACACTCTCCAAGCTGAAGCACTCACTGGGTGCGTGGCACCAAGCGGGGTCGGGGGGCTTCCATTCCGGGGGAGGGAATGTGGCTTGGGGACCCCCGTCCCTGCGCCCCATGTTGGCAGGGGGTACGTGCGAGGGGGACGCGGGCTTGGGCACTGCCGGGTCGCGCTCCTCGGGGAGCCCAGAGCTCTGGGAGAGGAGCTGCCCTCCCGCCTTACCCGGGCAGGTCCTACCAGAACCGGCTGCAGCCCGGGGGGTCGGGACCAGGGCTGGGGCATCGCCGCTGTCTTGCAGGGATCAGCATCTCGGGCGGCATCGAGTCCCGGGCGCAGCCCATGGTGAAGATCGAGAAGATCTTCCCCGGGGGAGCCGCCTTCCTCAGCGGCGTCCTCAAGGTACGGGGAGGCCGCGGCCCCGCGCGCTGCCCCCGTGGCGCAGAGAGGGGGACAGTACGGACAGGAGCGGGGACCGGGCCCCCGGCTCCATGCCCCGGTGCCGCGCGGCGCCGCTCCGTTGCAGGCCGGGCACGAGCTGGTGTCGGTGGACGGCGAGAGCCTGGAGCACGTGACGCACCAGCGGGCCGTGGACACCATCCGCCAGGCCTACCGCAACAAGGCCAAGGAGCCCATGGAGCTCGTGGTGCGCGTGCCCGCGCCGCCGCCGCCGTGACGCGGGGCCGCCGGCCCCAGGAGCCCTCCCGGCGCCCGCAGAGCCGCCCTCGGCGCGGCACGAATGGGGAGCCCCAGCCGGGCCGGCCCCGCGGAGCCGGCGCAGCAGGAGGCACCGGGGACGCGACGGAGACGCGCAAAGGGGGCAGGCGGCACCGGCCCCGCTCTGGACACACAGCCGTGACGCCGCCCTGGAAAAATAACACAGCCAGGAGCTCGTTTTTAATCCACACGGCCGGGTGGTACAAGGGCAGGCCGGGCTCTGGCTCCGGGACACAACGGAAACAGTAATAAAGTACAAAAATCCCCCCCAGGAGCCGGGGGCGACCAAGCCAGCGCTGGGCAGTGCCGCAGGCTCCTCCTTTGGTTCAGGGCAGCCGCCTCGGGCCTGGCCGGGGGGCAGCCCCACAGCCCCCACGCGCCCCTCGGCCCACGGCTGGGGCATCACCGGGGCTGGCTGCCGGTGGAAGGGGGCCGGGGGGACGAGGACGTGGGGAAGGCACTGAGGACAACGCGCCCCACGGCAGGGGTGCCGCGGGCAGGGCGTGAGCCGGGGCGGGCAGTGCGGTTTGGTGGGTCCTATAAAAATAGAGTTATTTAAAATGGCACAGAAACGAATCCCCTGACAAACACACGGGCTGGGGGGAGGCAGGGACAGGGCACGCGGTGCCCTCGGCCGGGTGGCAGTGCCAGCAGGGAGGAGAGGGGGGAGGACGGCCCCGCGCAGCCGCTCCGCAAGGTGACCCCGGCTGCAGCCAGCGCGGATAATCCCTGCGGACGCTAAGAGGATCGGCGGGAAGCGGCTCCGGGCAGCCCCGGAGCGGGCGCAGCGCCCGCCGGGCACCCCGCGCCACCGCGGCCTCCCCGCGCAGAGCAGGGGGCACCACCTGAGGGCCCTCCCGTCCCCTGCCCGCGCCAATAGTCTCTGCGTAGCAGGGCCAGACAGCGATCCCCAAGCTCCCAAAGTCCAGGGCCCCGCGGCGCTCGGGCGCGGGGCCGGCGGCGTCTCAGATCTCGGTGGCCGTGATCTCCTCGAAGGGCGGCTCGGGGCTGGCGGCGCCGCCGGGCTCGGCCGGGGGCTCCTCGCCGCGCAGCCGCAGCCGCTGCAGCCGCTGCTCGAGGCGCCGGTTGCGGCGGTACATGTGGATGTAGTTGCACTGCAGCTGCTTCTGGTAGCGGATGACGCGCTCCTTCTCGCCCTGCCACGTGCCGCGCTCGCGCTCGAAGGCGTCGCGCTGCTCGCGGCCCCGCTGCCGCTCCTGCGCCACCTCGGCCCGCAGCCGCTCCAGCTGCCGCCGCAGCCCCGCGGCCTCGGCGCCCGCCTCGGCGCCCGGCTCGGCGCAGCGCCCGCGCGCCGCCTCCCGCAGCGCCGCCACCTCCTGCTCGAGCCGGCCCGCCTTGGCGCGGAACAGGTCGGCCTCGCTCTTGCGCCGCTGCAGTTCGTTGGCGCAGACCTCCAGCTCGAGCGCCTTGAGCCGCGCGGCCTCGCGCAGCCCCCGCGCCTGCTGCTCGCCCGCCTGCAGCTCGGCGCGCGCCTCCCGCAGCTGCGCCCGCAGCGCCAGCAGCTCCGCGCCGCGCTGCGCCAGCTCCGCCTGCGACTCCTTCAGCTGCTGCTTCAGCAGGGAGATCTCCCCCGACTTCTGGCACACCTGCGGCAGGGCGGCGCGTCAGGGAGACCCCGCGTGCGCCGGAGACGCGGCGCCGCAGCGACGAGGGCGGCTCACCTCCCACTTGGTCTCCTCGAGCCGGGGTCCCAGCTCCGTGTGCTCCCGCTGGAAGGACGCGCAGCGGCGCTCGAGCAGCTCCCGCTCCTGCAGCAGCTGCGCGAAGTCCTCCTGCAGCTGCTTCTTCTCCTGCTGCAGCTGCAGCACCTGGAGCTGCAGGAGCTGCTGCCCGCGCTGCGCCTGCTGGGCGGCCTGGCGCACGTGGGCGGCGCAGCGCTGCCGCAGCCCCTGCAGCTCCTGCTCGCAGCGCCGCTGCTTCTCCTCGTACACCTGCGCGGGGCGCACGCTGCCAAACGCCTCCGCGGCCGCCCCATGGGCCCCCTGCTCCGCCGTGGGGCTCCCCTCATCCCCAGGCCACCGCCGGCGGGGAGGGCGCCCCATTCCCAGGCCCGCGCAGGACGGGATGCCATGAGCTCCATGCCGATCCAAGCAGGATCCCCACAGACCATGTGAAGGTCCCCAAGGGACTGTATAGGCCTTTCCCGCCGCAAGCTCCACACCAATCCAAGGAGAATCCCCACAGATCACATGAAGGTTCCCAAGGGACTGCCCAGGGCTTCCTCAGCTCCATGATAGAGAGCCCCCATTCCCAAGCCCACGGAGAAGCGGGATCCCTCAGCCGCACACAGGGACGGCCCCTGCCTCCCCAGCCCCGCTGCAAGCGGAGAGACCCCCCGTCCCCGGCGCAGGGACCCCGCGCGCGCCCCCGGGGCCCACCTGGCAGATGGCCACCTCGCTCTCGTCCAGGCTGTCGCGCAGCTGCTGCAGCTCGGCCTCCCTCTCGCGCAGCTTGTCCTCCAGCTCGCGCACCAGCAGCGCCTCGTCGCCGGGCAGCGGCGAGCGCCCGCACGAGCCGCTCTCGGGCGAGCGGCGCCCGCGGCCGCCCAGCGAGCCCGAGCTCTTGCTGGAGGACGAGCGCCCGCTGTCCGAGGCGGAGGGGCCGGCGGGCGGCGCGCGGCAGCCGCCCTGCGCGTCGCCGTGGCCGTGCGGGGAGGCCGCGCGGGCGCCCGGCTCGGCGGGCTGGCTGCAGCCCGTGCTGCACGTGGGCAGGCTGGACAGCGAGTTGCGCCCCGAGTCCGAGAGGGTCCCCGCGCGGCTGCTGGCGCGGCAGCCCGCGGCCCCGGCCGTGAGGCTCAGCTGGCTCTCCGAGAGCGCCGGCCGCGGGCACGGCCCCACCGCGGCGCTCCTCGCCTTGGGCACCACCGGCTTGAAGGCCATGGGGCGGATCAGGGTCTTCTCCACGTTCTGCGGGGGACGGAGGTGACAGCGCGGGGCTCAGCGCAGGGATGCCCAGAGCAGAGCCCATCGTCTCCCCCCGGGGAAGCAGCGGGGGCGACACGTCCGTGCGGCCGCCACGCGCCGCGCCAGGACCGCACGGGCGCGGGGACGCGTCCCCGGGGACGCCAGCCCGGCCCGGCAGCCACTCGGTCCCCCTACCTCCTCCAGCTTCCCGGAGACGGGCACCAGCTTGGGCGGAGGCCCCCGGATGCTGCCGCCCGGCGCCCGCTCGTCGCGGGCCTCGTCCGAGTCGCTGCCGGCGCTGGCGGGAGAGGCGCCGTCCCGCCGCTCGAAGCCCTCGTGCGCCGCGGCCGCTGCCGGTGTCGCCCGCAGGGGCCCGTCCGCGGCGGCCGCCGCCTCGGGGGGCTTCCCGTGGCCGGGCCGGCCCGCGAGGAGGCTGCCCACGCTGCCCATGGCGGCGCGCGGCGGCGCGGCGCCCTCAGCGCCCGCCTCGATGCGCACGGGCAGCGGCTGCGCGATGGCCATGGCGGCAGCGCCGCGGGCGGGCGGGCGCGCGGGGGGAGCCTGCCGGGACACACACGGCCGTGAGGCCCCCCAGGCCCGTCCCAGCCCCACAGCTCCCGACAGGGATCCCGGCTGCCGCCCCACAGCCCCGACGGCGTCACCCATGGGGACGGCCCGGGAGAGCCCTGCAGCGACCCAGGATAACAGCGGGATCGGCCGGGGGCGGCACAGGACGGGCCGGGGCCTCTCCTGCGCCAACGGATGTGGCACTGGGAAGAGGACGGAGGGGCCCAGCTGTAGAGGGGCCCCCAGGGCAGCAAGGTGCCCCCAACCCCATAAGTTGTGGGGCCGGCAAGGTGCCCCCTACCCCACACATTGTGGGGCCAGAGCGACACTCGGAGGCCACGGGCACCCGGATCCCGCATCCCCATGGATGCAGCAGCTCTCGCAGCTGCCCCACAGAACGCCCCACAGCCCCGTCCCTCCTGCGCACGAGACCCCCAGGCCGGGCCGTGCCCCCCGCAGGGCAGCACCCGTGGGGCCCCGCGTGGCACCGTGGGGCAGCGGCGACACAGCCTGTGCCCTGGCGCGACCCCACGCCGGGAAACCCGCCAGGGCCACAGGCAAATCCCGGGAGGCCCCGGAGCGCCGGCTCCTGCGCACGTCTGCCCCCCAGCACCCGCCAGCGCCGCCCCACAGATCGCGGGGCAGCCCCACACACCGACACTGCCGCCTGCCCCATGGCGCCTCCACTCTGCCCACAAACCCTGTGCAGCTCCGTATCCCCACCACGCTGCTGCGGCCGGTCCACCGCCCCCCACACTGCCCCACGCCGCAATCCTGCCCCACAGCATCGGACACTGCCTGCTCCCTGCCCCACAGCACCCACAGCCCCACAGCCCTATGCCCCAACCTCTGCCCCACAACACTCAGAGCCCCACGCACCTGTGACCCCGCACTCGCTGCCCCACAGCACCCCAATACCCCGCACTCGCTGCCCCACAGCACCCCTGCCCCACAGCTCTGTACTCCCCAGCACTCGCTCCCCCCCAACCGTGCACCCCAATAGCACCCGCTACCCCCCACCGCTGCCCCACAGCACCCGGCACCGCCGGGGCCCCCGAGCCGGCAGGCGGGCCCGGGCCGAACCGGGCCGCGACCCACCTGGGCCGGGGCGCCCCATGATGCGCCCGGGCTCGCTCGTCCGCGCCGCTCGCTCCGCCCGCCGGGCCGGTACCGCCCCCGGTGCCGCCCCCACGGGGCAGGGAGCAGCGCGGCCGGGCCCGGCGCTGCCCCGCGCGCCCCGCGCCCCACGGCTGCCCCAGCGCGCGGAGCAGCCGCCCCACGGCGCCCCTCACCTCGGCCCATGCGCGGGTCCCGCCGGCGGCTCGGACACGGCCCTGCCACGGGAAGGGGCGGGCGTCAGGGGCCGTCCTGCCCCCCATGCCGAGCGCCCAGCTCCGGGCACGGCCCTGCGCCCGCTGCCCCACGTCCTGCGGGACGGGGCTGCCACACGCGGTGGTGGCGCCGGGGAAGCTCCCGGCCAGCGGGGCCTCGCCGGCAGCCCGGGCTGCGCTCCGGGGGGCAGGCCATGGGGAGCTGCCCCTGGGCACTGCCTCCCGCTCCCCGTCATCCCCCCTGGAGAATCCTTCCTTGCCCCCCTCTCCGGATCCACCTCCTGGAGGGTCACATCCCTGAGGATGGAAAACTTCCCACCAGGGAATCGTCACCCCACCAAGGGCAGCTGGACCCTCCCCTGGGCCACCAGAGACTTTGGGCCCTCAGCATCTCCCCACAGTTGGGGGGCTAGCAGGGGGGACCCTACAGACATAAGGTGGCCTCTTCATACCTGTCATGGGGTCCCCCACCTGGACCCACACAACTGGGTTCCTGGGTCTCTGGCGCCCCACAACAATCCCCAAATGCTCCCAAACAGCCCCAAAGTGCCCCCATGACACCCCAAAGTGCCCCAGGGAGCCGCTAGGCCTCTGCCACCCCGCAACACCCCCAAAGAGCCCACGCAGGACCCCTAGGCCTCTGCTGCTCGCCCCACACACCCCACAGCGCCCCATAGCCCCCTAAAGTGCCCCAGAGAGCTCTTGGGCCTCTGCTGCTCCCCAACAGCAACCGAGCACCCCCAAAGTGCCCCAGAGAGCTCCCAGGCCTCTGTCCCCCCCCATAAGTCCCCCTAACATGTCCCACAACATCCCCAAGTGCCCCAAGTTGTTTCTGGGCCTCTGCTGCCCCATAGCTCCCCCCCAAGTGCCCCACCAGGCGCTGGAAGTGCCCCCACAACACCCCGAAGTGCGTCAAGCCGTTCCCGGGCCTCTGCCACCCCACAACAACCCCGAAGTGCCCCAAAACAGCCCCAAAGTGCAGCACGGGGCTCCCGATTCGCTGCTGCCCCATAGCTCCCCCCAAGCGCCCCACAACACGCCCGAAGTGCCGCCACATCCCCTCCAAAGTGCCCCACGGAGCCCCGGGGCCTCTGCTGCCCCCAAAAACAACAACAACAACAACTCCCCCCCACCCCCGCACGCTCCCCCAAAAGTGCCCCGCGGGGCGCCGGGGCCTCTGCCGCCCCACGGCTCCCCCCAAGCGCCCCACGGAGCCCCCACGGCAGCCCAGAGCGCCCCACGGCGCGGCCCGGCCCCGCCGCCCGCCCGACACTCACGCGCCGCCGCCGCCGCCGCCGGCCCGGCCCGCGCCAGGCCCCGCCCGCCGCCCCCAGCCCGGCCCGGCCCGGCCCGGCCCGGCTCGGCCCGGGAGCCCGGCAGGGGGGCGCCCTACGGCCGGGCCGCGGGGCAGCGACGGGGCCGGGCCGGGGGGGCCATGGGGCTGCGCAATGGGGGCCGGGGGGCTCCGAAATGGGGGCGATGGGGCTGGGGCGTTGTGAAATGCGGCTGTGCAGGGGGCTGTGGGGCTGTGCAAGGGGGCACTGCGTGGGGGCTGTGAGTACTATTGCGCAGTGGGGAGGACAGCGCGGGGGCTGTGGGGCCGGGGTGCTGCAGCCGGGGCTGTGGGGCCGGGCTCCGAGGGCTGTGCAGTGTGGGGGGCGCGGCGTGAGGCCGTGGGGCTGGGCTCGGGGCGCGGGGGGCAGCGCTGCCCCCAGCCCCACAGCCCCGCTCGGCGCAGCCCCGGCGGGACGGGCCCTGCCCCACGGCGCCGCTGCCCCACGGCGCCGCCCCGGGGGTCTCGTCCTGCCCCTTCCCGGGAGCTGCCCCATGGCCTCAGCCCGGGCTCGGCCGCCGCCTCCCGTGGACGCTGCTGTCCCGCGTGGCGGCCCCACGCGGCGGGCGGATGGGCAGGGCAGGGCGGCCTCCCCCGCAGCCACGCGGGGCTCCCGGCGCCCACGCGGGAACGCGGCGCCGCAGGAAGCGGCTCCAGGCGGGTCCCAGCCCCGGGCGCCGCCCACGGCGCAGACCCACGGCCCGGCCCCCTCGGGACACGGGGTCCCCGCGGGGGTCCCACTGCGTGACACCGTCCCCAAAGCAAAGGGAAGAACACTCGATTTCTGCTTTAATAAAACTACAAAGGGAAAAAAAAAAGGATTGGACCAAAATCCAACCGCGGGCTCTTCCTGCCACAGCCAGGATCAGCCAGGTCACAGTGTTCACCATGGATCACCCTGGAGGAGGGTCCCCCGGGACGGGCAGGGAGGTCCCCGGAGGGGCAGCGCGGCCGGCGCCGCGGGTCGCTCCGGGCGGCTGCTCCACGCGTTGCTGCTGGTGCCACCCGCGCTGGGGCCGTGGGGACGGGGAGCGCAGGGCCCCGGGCACCCCGGTCCCTCCCAGGGCTCCCGCGGACCCGTCCCAGCCCCGGGCACCGCGCAGGGCCACGCGCAGCGTCCCCGCTGCCACGCGCTGCCCCGGAGCAAGCGGAGCGCGCCCGGATCCCCATCCACGGCGGGGGGATCCGCAGTCCGGCGCCCATGGAGGCAGCCCAGGGTTTTGGCTGCACCTGAACACCCCGTTCCGGGCGCAGAGCCGGAGCGGCAGGTTCTGCCCGCTGCCCACACGGCCCCCTCGCGCGGCGCCCACATCGAGTGACCCAAACGGGCACAGACAGCCCCTGCCTGCAGCAGCAGCAGCTCCGCGGGCACCGGCAGCCCCAGCTCTCTGTCCCGGCGCGGCTGGGGAGGCAGCGCAGGAACGAGGCCGCTCTGCTCCAGCGGGGGCCCCTTCCCTCTCCCAGCGCGGCCTCCACAGCTCTCCCGGAGGCCGCGAGGCCTCTCCGTGCCCGAGGAACGAGGACAAGGAGCAGCGCGTGACGGCTGTTCCCGGCGGACAGCCCCTGCTCCCAGCACCAGCCCCAGTTCCTCCCAGCAGAGCCCAGAAGGGCCCAGCTGGACTCAAGGCTTCTTGGAAGCCCCCGTGCCTCCCGCTGGAGGCTTCTTGGCTGGAGGCGCCTTCTCCTCTTTCATTTTCTTCAGCTTGACCTTGGTTTTGCCAGAGGGGGAGAAGGTGAGTGAGGCCTTGCTGAACTCCAGGGGGAAGACGCCTACGTCCCCGTCGAAACGGTTCTTGGATACCTGCAGGGACCGCTTCCCGGGCCCCGTCATGAGCTTCCGATCCTGCAGGATGAGGACGTTGTCTGCCTCCTGGCTGGCCTGCGGGAAGGAAAAGGGCTCCAGGAGGGTCCTTAGGGCCCAGGGACCCCCACGGGATGCTCCCCAGTGGAGCAGGGGGCTGGCGGGAGCTCCACATCACCGCCCGGTGCAAAGCTCCTGGAAACACATCCCAGCCCGTCCCGGGAACCGGCTGTGCCCGAGGGACGGACAGCGCCGCCCCGGCGCCCTCACCTTGGCGGAGCCGAAGATGGAGGCTGTTTGCAGCTCCTTCTCGTCATCCTCCTTGCGGGGGTGGATGACCAGCGTGATGTGGCAGTTGTTGTCCGTGGCGAACTTGCGGAAGGCCCCGACGATGTAGTCCTGCACGGCGAGCCTGCGGCGGCAGCGCGGGCACCGTGAGGCCCGGGCCCTGCCGGGAGGCCGCGGGACGTTCCCGGGCTCCCGCGGCAGCCGGACGCCGTTACCTGTCGGCAGAGAGCTGCTCGTGCCCCATCATGAACTGCAGGTTGTCGATGACCACGTGGGTGATGTCGTACACGTACACGGCGTGCTGCATCGTGTCCACCACCGTCCTGGCACGGGGGACACGCGGGTGAGACGCGCGCGGCCGCAGGGAGAGGGCAGGAGCCCCAGGGGCCCCGCAGCACCCGCCACAAGGGACAAACATCGCGCGGGCCAGTGCTGCAGCACCCGGGGGGCAGGTTCGGGACCCTACTTGATGTTCTGGTGCCCGTGGAAGGTCATGAAGTAGAGCGGGAGGTCCTCGAAGCGGTCGGCCCACTCGTCGTACTGCTCCAGCTGCTCCTCCAGGCGCTGCGTCGCGAACTGCGTCAGCATGATCTTGGCCAGGCGGATGTTGCTGATCTCGAAGCTGCCCCACAGCGTGCACACCCCCTGCATGCACAGGTCCAGCGCGTACTCGCTGATGAACGTCGTCTTCCCGCTGCCCGTCGGGCCTGGCGCCGAGGAGACGGCGGGAGAATCAGCCGCGGGAGACGACCCGACCCGACCCGCGCCGGGGGGCAGGACAGGGACCCCCCGCTCCGCATTCACCTGCCCAAACCCCCGCAACGGGCTCGGAAGGAGCCTCCCGCCCTCGGGAGCTGCCACATGGGGCGCCCGGGGAGGAGAGGCCCCCGCGAGCCCGGGGCAGCCGCTCACCTGTGAAGATGGTGAGCTCCCCGCGGCGGTGCCCTTTGAGCAGCCTGTTGAGCTCGGGGAAGCGGGCCCACTTGACGCCCGCCACCTGCTCCGCGTTGACCAGCTCCCCGAAAACCTCCTCGCGCAGCTGGCGGAAGGAGACGATGGATTTGTGGCCGGCGGGCAGGGCGCCGCGCAGGATCTTGGTGAGGTTGAGGCCGCGGTTCAGCGCGTCCAGGGGCCGGGGCAGCTGCTCGCCGGGCCGCACCAGGGAGCAGCGCTTGACGTTCAGCTTGCGGGCGAAGAGCTTGGCGGCCTCCCAGGCGCGCAGGTCGTCGCCCAGCCACAGCGTGATGCGCTTGAACTGCTCCAGGTAGGGCAGCAGCGGCGGCGGCAGGCACGCGGGCCCGCGCGGCAGCGACAGGCAGGGCACCCCCGTGGCCTGGTGCAGGGCCACGGCGTCCAGCTCCCGGCCCGTGAGCACCACCTCGGCGTCGCGGCGCCCGATGAGGGGCAGCCCGAACAGGTTGCGGTAGGAGCCCGGCCGCGGGAGCGTCTGCTCCGCGTAGACGGTCGCGTCGTCCCGGCGCTCCACGGCCACGAGCTTCACGCCGCGCACGGAGCCGTCGCGGGGGCTCAGCCAGGGGAACACCAGGGACTTGGCGGCGCGCAGGTACCGCACGCCGAAGCGCTTCAGGGTGGCGTCCGCCAGCAGCGAGATGCCGAACGCGGCCTTGGTGAGCTGCGTCTCCTCCGCGTCCAGGAGCTCCCCGAGCGGCAGCGCGCGCTCCCAGAGGCGGCGGGCGTCCTCGCGGGCCCGCGCCGCGTCCTCCTCGGGCTCCGCCGCGCCGGGCAGGGCGCCGCCATCGCGGTGCCGCAGCTCCACGCTGGCCTGCAAGTCCTGCCACGTGCCCTCGGCCAGCGTGGCCGTGCACAAGAAGCTGCCCGTGGTCTTGTCGATGAAGAGGGTGTACGGGGCGCCGGGCGCCGGCCGCTCGCCCGCGAAGGGGCTCGGCGTGTGCAGGCAGCTGTAGCCGTCGTGGAAGGGGATGCCCTGGGCGCGCAGGTACTGCCGGATCTCCGTGACGGACACGGCGGGCGCGGGCCCCTCCGGGCAGGGCAGCACGTCCTTCTTGTAGCGCCGCTGCGCCAGGCGCCCGGCGCCCGCGCGGCTCCGCGCCCCGCACAGCAGCGCCACGAGCCGCGCGCCGCCCCGCCACGGCCGCAGCGGCGCCAGCGCCATCCCCGGGGGGCCGCCCCCGCTACCGCCGCCCCCGCGCTCCCGCCATGGCCCCGCTCACGGCGCCCCCCCCACGTGCGGCTCCGCGGGCGCCGCCATCGCCGCGGCCCCGCCGCCCCGCGGCGCGTCACTTCCGGCGCGGCCGGAGGAGGAGGAGGAGGCGCGGCCGCCATGACGGGCCGCGGGACGCCCAGCCGCTTCCTGGCGGCCGTGCTGCACAACGGCGTGGGCCGCTACGTGCGGCAGCTGCAGCGCCTGCAGGTCGTGTTCAGCCCCAGCGCGCCCGACGCCCGCGGCGCCAGGTACCGCCGCGGCACCGCGCGGCGCGGCCGTTGGTGACCTCTGACCCGGGGGGGGGGGCGGCCGTTGGTGACCTCTGACCCGGGGGGGGGCGTTGGTGACCTCTGACTGCGGCCGGCGGGGGAGGGCGCTGCTGACCCCGACCTCCCCTATCCCGCTCCCTCACCCCCATCCCACCCGGATCCCCCATCCCATCCCCTATCCTGCTCCCTCACCGCTATCCCACGTGGATCTCCCATCTCGCCTGCATCCCCCATCCCACCCCCTGTCCTGCTGCCTCACTCCCATCCCACCCCTTATCCTGCTCCCACACTCCCATCCCACCTGGATCCCCCATCCTGCTCCCTCACCCCTATCCCATTGGGATCCCCTATCCCGCTTCCTGTCCTCCCTCACTCCCGTCCCATCCCATCCCATTCCACTGGGATCCCCCATCCCGTCCCTTATCCTGTTCCCTCACCCCTATCCCACTGGAATCCCCCATCCCGTCCCTTACCCTATTCCCTCACCCCTATCCCACTGGGATCCCCCATCCCGTCCCTTACCCTCTTCCCTCACCCCTGTCCCACTGGGATCCCCCATCCCGTCCCTTACCCTATTCCCTCACCCCTGTCCCACCGGGATCCCCCATCCCGTCCCTTACCCTCTTCCCTCACCCCTGTCCCACCGGGATCCCCCATCCCGTCCCTTACCCTATTCCCTCACCCCTATCCCACCGGGATCCCCCATCCCGTCCCTTACCCTATTCCCTCACCCCCCATCCCACCGGGATCCCCCATCCCGTCCCTTACCCTGTTCCCTCACCCCTATCCCACCGGGATCCCCCATCCCGTCCCTTACCCTGTTCCCTCACCCCTGTCCCACCGGGATCCCCCATCCCGTCCCTTACCCTATTCCCTCACCCCCCATCCCACCGGGATCCCCCATCCCGTCCCTTACCCTGTTCCCTCACCCCTATCCCACCGGGATCCCCCATCCCGTCCCTTACCCTGTTCCCTCACCCCTGTCCCACCGGGATCCCCCATCCCGTCCCTTACCCTATTCCCTCACCCCTGTCCCACCGGGATCCCCCATCCCGTCCCTTACCCTGTTCCCTCACCCCTATCCCACCGGGATCCCCCATCCCGTCCCTTACCCTATTCCCTCACCCCTATCCCACCGGGATCCCCCATCCCACCCCTTATCGCGCTCCCTCACCCCTCCATCCCACCCGGATCCCCCATCCCGCCCCCCATTCCACCCCGCAGGCAGTTCGTGGAGGAGGCGGCCGTGGACTTCGCCCGCCGCCACCCCGGGGTCGTGCTCTACGTGAGCCCCCGCTCCTGCCCGGCGCCGCTGCTGCTCGCCGAGTACCGTGAGTGCCCACAGGGATGGGAACGGGGACAGGGATGGGGACGAGGGTCACTCCCACCGCGGGGCAGGGGGGGCGTGAGGTCCCCACGGGGCCCTCCACGGCCCCGTACGGGGGCCGTGGAGGGCCCCGTGGGGACCTCACGCCCCCCCTGCCCCGCAGTGAACGGCACCGTGCGCGAGGAGCTCGTGAACAGCCGCAGCTGCGAGGAGATCGCCCGCATCGCCACCCGCCTGGCCAACCAGTCGGGGCTGGACATCGTGCGCATCCGCAAGCCCTTCTACACGGCCAACCCCAGCGTGCAGGGGCAGTGGCACCCGTTCACCAACAAGCCGCCCGCCCTCACGGCCCGCGGCCCCCGGCGCCCGCCGCCGCAATAAACGCGCGTGGATACCGCTCCGCGCGGCCTCACGGAGCCACGTTTTTATTGCCCGGGGTTGGGGGCTCTGCGCCCTGGTGCTGAGGAGCCAGCGAGGAACAAGGTGGGGGATGTGGGTATCCCGAGTCATCCGGCCTCTCCCTGGCACTGGGAGCAGCGCTGGGCAGGGGGAACTGGGGACAGTGGCTCCCCTGAGATGTGCCCCAGGGAGCCAGACGCCCACGGTGGGAGCCAGGCCCTTCCCAGGGCTCTCGGGGGACACATGGGGACTGCCCCTTCCAGCACATTGCACCCAGGCTGGGACAAGGCTCTGCTTGACGCTTCCCAAATCTTCCCGGCATGGGCAGGAGCGGGACAGTGTTGGGGGACACGCGTGCGCCGGCCCCTCTCTGCACGGGGACCCGCAGCCAGAGGTGCTCCCTGCCGTCACCGCGCGGGTGACGGTGACTTGCTGCCCGCGGCGCCGTCCCAGTCGCTCCCCTGCAGCCGGCAGCGTCCTGCAGAGACGGGGCAGAGCTGGCACAGGAGGCGCCCGGCCGGCGCCGCGCTCCCCAGCGGGGCTGCCCCACGTCTCACCTGCGGCCGCTGCGCCCTCCTCGTCGCGGCGCTCGCTGTGCGGGGCCCTGCTGAGCAAGCAGGGACACGGGCACCTCCTGCTGCCCCGGCTTCATCCCTCGCGGATCCGTCCTCTCTGGGCGAGGAGACCCTGGAGCGGGGCACGTGGGTGAGCGGGACACGTGGGTGAGCGGGACACATGAGTGAGCGGGCACACACAGGCCCGGCCCTTCCCTCCCGCCAGCCACCGGCGCTGGTGGCCCTGGCCTGCCCTGTGTCCCCGCTGCTCGCCCACCTCTCGGCATCCATCCAACTCGGGCGCTCGCGCTCCTGGGACGCCTGGAGGGACAGGCTGAGTCTGTGCGGGGCGACGGGGTCTCTCACCTGGACAGGCAGATGGACAGAAACCCTCCCTCCCTCCCTCCCGCCGTCAGCCAGGCTCTGGCTCCTGCCTCCAGCTCGTGGCCACCATCCGTGGGGTTTTATACATAAATAGAGCTCCCAAATTTAAATAAGATTCTTCTCTTTTTTTTTCCTGTCTTTTCAGTTCTTTTGTACAGAGTCTCAAAAGTGAGTGAAAAGCCAAAGGAAGCGCCGAGCCCAGCGCGGCGCCTCGCTTCGGGAGGTAGTTGTGCCTGAGTCTGTAACACTGCTGGCAAAGGGGCGGAGAAGGGAGCAGGGTGAGGGCTGGGGGCGCCCGGGGGGCCCGGGGATGCCAGGGCCCCCCCCGGCCCCTACACGGAGCTCTCGTCCAGCTTCTCCACGAGCTGCGTGTGCTTGCGCTTCTCCAGCATCCTGCTGAGCTCCTCGGCGAAGGAGGCGCTGCCGAGCGGCGAGGCGAGCGGCTCCTCGTGCTGCTGCAGCAGCATGTAGCTGTTGCCGTTCATCTTGCGCAGCACGTTGGGCAGGGCGCCCACGCCGTTCGTCAGCTCCGAGGGCAGCGGCGGTGGCGGCGGCGGCGACGCCGTGGCCGGCGGCTCCTTGCCTGGGGAGGCCGTGGCCGTGGGCGCCTCGCCGGGGATGATCTGCAAGCAGCCGTCGCCGTAGGCCAGCCCGTCCTCGTCCTTGCCGTGGCCCTTGCGCAGGCAGTTGGCCGAGACCGTCTGGAGCTCCACGCTGGAGGGCCGGGGCTCCCCCAGCACGTACTTGCCCCTGCGCTTCTGCAGGCAGGACACGTGGAGGAGCACGGCGCTGAGCACCACGCACAGCCCCACCAGCACCGTGATGGCCGCGACATAGGCCACGGTGGCGTCGCCGGCGGCCAGCGCGGCGGCGTGGGGCCGCGGCGGCAGCGTGGCGGCGCGCAGCAGCTCGGGCAGCACGGCCAGGCGGTAGGCGGCCAGCAGCGTGCGCAGCCCGTGCTCCTCGCCGTAGCAGCGGTACTCGCCGCTGTGCTCGGGCTGCGTGTCCGTGACGAGCAGCCCGTCGACGCCGACGCGCAGGTGCTGCCGCGCGCCGGGCGCCTCGGAGCCGTTGAGCAGCCACACGGCGCGCGCCAGGTTGGAGCGCTGCTCGCAGGGCAGCAGCACGTCGTCGCCGCGCAGCACCGTGCGGTTCCTCGGCGGCGGCAGCGCTGCGGGCAGAGCGCGGTGGTTGCAGCGCGCTGCCCGCCCCGCACGCCCCGGCCCCGCGCGCGGCCCCCCGACTCACCGCGTGCGCTGCCGCTCCGGCAGCCCTCCTGGCCGCGCTGCACGTCCTGCACGAGCACCGCGCTGCTGCTGCGGGGCGGTGCGGGTGTCAGCGGCCACCCAGCCTGCGCCCCGCACGCGGCCCTGCGCCCCGGCGCCTACCTGTGCCCCGCGGCCACAGCCTGGCACGCCTGGCCGTCCCAGGCGCAGTAGGGGTCACGGGCCAGCACGCAGTCGTAGCACGAGCCGTAGCGCGCGCAGGAGGCCAACGGCACCTGCAGGATCCCGCTGGCCGCCCCCACGTAGAGGCTCCGCTGTGGAAGGGGCGAAGGGGCTCTGGGCATTGCCCTCCATCCCGGTGCAAAGGGAGAGGACCCCCATGTGCCACCGCTGTGTAGGGCTCTTTGCCCCACGCACCCCCAGACGTGTCCCCAGGGCTGCCCTTACCTGTGCGCGCGAGATCACCAGGGTCTCCACGGGCTGGGGCTCCCGGAACACTTGGAGCTCCTCAATGATGTGGACGCCCGAGTCCAGCACCACGGCCTTGTGGATCCAGCCGTCGCCTGCGGAGCGGAGCAGCGTGAGGAGGGCGCACGGCCTCCCACCCCACGCCAGCCCCACGCACGCCCACGCTCACCCGTCCCCATGAAGAGCACGTCGTAGGAGCGCCCGTCCAGCGCCTGCACCCTGTCCACCGCCAGCTGGCTGTAGGCCACGTTCTTCTTGACCAGCAGCGGCCCCGCGCCCGCCGGCTTCACCTCGTCGAACATGAGCGGGTGCAGCTTCACGAAGTCCAGCACGCTGTTGGGCAGGTCCTGCGAGGAGTTGTAGCCCTTCCTGCGGGAATGGTCCGTGATGCACTGCCCGGTGGGGGGAGACACGCGTCAGGGCGGGAGGCCGGCGCTGCCGCGCGCCCTCGCCCTCCTGCCCCACGTGTCCGGCACTCACGGAGCCGGGCCGCGGCTCGGGCACGCTGCCCTCGTAGCGGGACCACTTGCGCGCCGAGTCCTGGTACTCCATGTAGGGCCCCTCGAAGGCGCGCTGCACCTCGGAGATGCTGTAGCGGCACACGGCCGAGGCCTCCATGGTCCTCCTGGGGGGCAGAGCGCGCCGTGGGGCACACGGCGGCACCTCCCTGCGGCGCGGGCCGCGTCCCGCGCGCCCGTGCCCAGCGTTGCCCGCCCCAGCCCTGCTCACCACTGCGCCGAGAGGGTGAAGGCGGCGTAGAAGACGGTGCTGGGCCAGGCGCCGCCGTCCAGGCTGCAGACGCTGCGCAGCACCTCGTAGTAGGGGATGTAGCAGACCAGGCGCGCTTTCATGAAGGATGTCCACTTGCGCTGCAGGATCTTCTTCCCGCCCAGGTCACTCTGCAAGGGCCAAGAGGGGATGCCGGCCCATGGCCGGAGCTGGTCCCCCTTCTCCTTCCCACCACCATGTCCCGTACACATGGCCCCAGAGAAGCTGAGGCAAGAGCTGGAGCCCGAGTTTAACCGGAGCAGGGGGGATGAAACGAGCCAAGCTCTGGTTTCCCCTTTGGGCACGTGTCCCTGCTCAGCCTCTGCCTCAATGACCCTCGAGGTGCAAACATGGAGCCCCTGGCACTTCACTGTGTCATTACCTTGCACACACGGGCCACGCGGGCCACGCGGGCCGCCTGGCTCTTGTCGAAGAAGGACGTGGTCTCCTCGCCAGCCCGCTCCGTGAAGAAATAGTAAATCTTGTCATCGTCACCCACGGGGCTGTCCTGGCTCTCGCGGACCAGCACAGAGGCCACAAACTCAGCATCTAGGGAGCCAAGATGGAGGTTGGAGAGCTGCGGTGGGGCCTGTGCCCTGGTCCCTCTCAAGGTGACAGAACGTGTCCCACCACCCAGGCAGGACTCACGACGCCAGGCCTGGTTCACCCACCGTTCAGCCAGTGCAGCGGGGACTCCTCCGTCTTCAGGGGCCGCTGGTGCAGGTTCCTCCTGATGTCGGGGAGGCTCCGAAACTCGTAGCGCGTGGCCGTGTACAGGCCGCCATCTGGGCAGGGCAGAGCCATGAGCACAGCCCTGGCCCATGGGGACGGCATGGACCACCCGAAAGCAGCAGCACCCACGTGCGCAGGAGGGGGAGAGAGCAGGCCCGGCTTTGCTACGGGGACGGGGACAGGGGCAGTCACATCCCAGGTGTCACCGGTGGCCCTGGGCAAGGCGCTGCTTACCCACGATGAGGCCGGTGTAGCCGCGGGAGGGGTCGTACGGGCACTTCTCCTTCCCTTCCTCAAAGTGGGATGGCAACGTGAACCTGTCGGCATCCTGGGGGGACAGGGGACCGCGTTAGCCAGGAGGGGGCGGCTTGGCCAGGAGGGGAGGAGGTAGCCAGGAGAGGGAGGGCTGTGCAGGAGGAGGCGGGTTAGCGGGATGGGTCCCACGGCCGCCCCACGCCCCGTGAGCTGGCAGCCCTGCGCCCGGCACCTGCCCGGCTTCGCGAGGGACGTGCGCCACAGGCGGCTGCGTCACCGCGCGGTGGAGGGAGCCGCCACACGGGGGTTAAAGTCTCCCCGCTGATGGGACACGGTGTCCCTGCCACCCTGGCAGGCCCAGGAAATTCCAGGGGAGGGCCGGCCACGGCGGGGCTACACGCGTCGCGGAGGACGCGGCTGCCGCTCCGCGTCCCAGCGCGGCCCCGTGCCCGGCCCAGCCGCCGCGGCGGGTCAGAGTCCGCGACACGCTCCCAGGGCCGCGCCGGGCCGCCCCCGCGTCCCTCTGCGTCACGGCGGCAGCGCCCGGACACCGCTGCGCCCTGCCTCATCCGGCGCCTGCCTCCCTGCTCCGTCCCTGCTCTCCTGCCTCTTCCCAGGGCGGAAACGATCTGGAGGGATGTGGTTTGGGGACAGCAGGAGCGCGCGAGGGGCTCGGTGGCCCAGGGGACTCACGATGGCGGCGCAGAGCGGGTGGAAGGCGTAGGTGCCGCACGCGTAGAGGTGCGTGCCGTTGAGCCGCTGCAGGAAGCGCACGTGGTTGAAGCACTCGGTCTGCGGAGCGGGAGGAGGGCGAGCGTGAGCGCCGGGCGCTGCCGCCAGCCCCTCCTCGGCCCCGTGCCCCGCGCTCCACCTGGTTGTTCTTGCCCTTCTGCAGGCAGTCCAGCCGCTTCTCCGGAGATGCTTCCCAGTGGATCTGCAAGGGGAACAGGGGCTGAGACCTGACCGAGGGCCAGGCTGCCAGCCCAGGGCAATGAACCCAAAGCCATCGGCCCCTTTCCTGCATTTACCAACCCTTTCCCTGGATTGCAACCGGCTTCCCAACCCGTCACGACCCACATGGCATCGCGGAGCCCCTCAACGCCCTGGGTCCCCTGGCCGTGGGGCTGGTGGGGACCCGCTCACCGTGCGGTGCGAGCCGTCCGCCACGTCGCTGGCGTTGAGGGCGAAGATGGCCCCGCGGGCGCCCACGTAGAGGAGGCCGCGCGCGTCCTCCAGCAGCAGCGTGGTGTAGTTGAGGTTGCGGGTGCTGAAGCGCCGCACGCCGGAGAGCTCTGCATGGGAAAGGGAGAGGACGGATCAGCACAGACGGGATGGGACGGGGCAGGAGGACGCTCAGCAAAGCCGGGCGCAAAATCCCACACGAAGCTCTTGGAAAAAGCCCAGCAGCGGCAGCAGGAACCGGGAGCCAGGGCTGGCAGCCTGCCCTGAGCCGCTCTGCCCAGCGCCCGTCTCTGCCTTCGCCGGCCCCGCGACGGCGCCGTGGGCCCGGGAACAGAGAGCTCTTCTGGGGGGAAAGGTTCAAAGCGGTTTTCTCTGCAAAGCCTCCAGCAGCAGACCCCATTTCCTTCCTGTTTTCTCTCCAAACACGTCTGTTCTCCTCCCCAAACCTCTACCAAGAGCCCTGGCTGAGGGTTAGCAAACACTTCACGCTCTGAGGTCTGCGCAAAAGGGAAACAGCAGTGCAGCAAAACTGAACCTGTAAAATACCCGAAGTCTGGACTTCCCCTTGTTCCCACCAGAAATAAGACCTCTTCCATTGGGGTCCAGGAGCTCTCACCCCAGGTCCCCACCTGAACCAGGAAGACCAAGACCTGCTCGCAGGGCACTGGGAGGTGCGTGCCAGGCGTTATCGGGCAGGCGGTGCTGGGTGCCGGCAACCGTGCCAGGAGCAAAGAAAGGTTTGGGAGCAGGTGAAAGGCACTAGCTGCTCTGGGGCTCATGGTGGGAAATTCACCCGGTTAATTAAAGCCACAGTGCAGACTTGGGAGCCGCGAGCATCCACGTCCAGCAAGGAGCTGCCACGCGGCTCAGCAAACTGCTGGAGGAAGCAAAAGGCACCTGCAGGGACCCTGTGGGCAGAGCGAGGTCCCAACGAGCCCAACAGGATGCAAAAACCTGAACCAAAACTGCCGTGAGACGGGGTGGCTCGTCGCAGAGGACCTGAAAGCTCTGCCCGAGCGGCACCCACACGTACTATGTCCCCTGCAGACACAGGGTCCTCCACCCCATCGTGCTCCCTGCCCTGGGGATCAACAGCAAAACTCACCAGCAACCAAACCTCTCCCTCTGCCTTCACCCACATCCAGCCACAGGGGCTGCCCAGGGCTGCCGTCACGCTTGCACCTTCTCTCTGAGCCAAAGTCACTCCAAATCTCCCTGTTGGAGCACACGAGCCTCCGGGCAGACCTCCTCTCTGCAACGGGGCAGCACGGAGGGGCACCGAGGGGCTGGACCCCCAGCTCTGCTGAGGCAGCGGCGTGGGGAAACGGGGCTGAAGGAGCCACTTGGCCACCTGGGGCACAGCCACGCCACGGGACTTGCTGCTGCAGGAGACGCTGGAGACCAACAACCCAGCCAGAGATCCTGGGAGAAACCTCACTGAGGACTCCCAAGGCCCTGATGGATGGATGCCCAAGTGCAACGCCCAGCTCAGGAAGTCCTTAGCCAGCTGGTGGAGATGTGCTGGGGGGAGCCCAGGCGCTCCCCGTGCAAGCCCTTGTCCTCGGGCCTTGCTCGTCCTCGCTGTGGGAGAGACGCCGCAGGGCGGCAGGGCCATTCCCCACCCGCGGGGCTCGGGGCACATCGACTCCAGGCCCTCGACACGGGGCAGCCTGACGGGCTCCAGCGGCTGCAGCTTGAGGGGCTGGAGGCCGCCCCGTAGCCTCTCCACCGTGCTCAGTCCCTCACCCCGTCCTGCAGGCAACACTGTGGCTGGCGAAGGCTAAACACAGCCAGGATGCACCAAAGACCTTGCAGGAAGACCCCATGTTTCACTTGCCACTGCCAGACTCATGCCACCCCGCCAAGCCTGTCACCTGGCCCCACGTACCCCAAGTGCAGCAGCAATCGGAGGCTTGGCCAGGAAAACTCGGAGATTGCCAGCACCTACCGTCCCTGGTGGAGCAACTCTGCCCCAGGGGAGAAGCTGAGGGTTTCCCCTGCAAGCAGGAGGCACCTCAGGAGATCTCATGTCCTGCTCGAAGCTGGGGCAGCACAGAGCCAGTGAGATGTTGGAAACCTTCAAGGATGGAGATGCCACCACGTCCCCCACGCCAGGCCTCACCGGGACACGGAGAGGCCGCCCCGGGCGCGTTCTTACCCTCAAAGGTGACCGTGGTCCTGGGGGTGGCGTCCAGATCAGTGGCCGAGCGCTGGGACGGGTAGCCCATGACGGCTGCGGCGAGGAGGGCGGCCAGCAGCGGGGCCGGGCCCCTGCTCATCCTGCCGGCCGCGCCGGCACCTCCCGGCCACGGGCTCCGCGGCTCCCCGGCACCGCAGCGGCCGCTGAGCGCTCCTGCAACGCAGAGCACCGCATGGTCAGAACCCTGGCACTGCCGAGCGCTCCTGCAACGCAGAGCATCGCGTTGGTCAGAGCCCCAGCACTGCCGAGCGCTCCTGCAACGCAGAGCACCGCGTGGTCAGAGCCCCAGCACTGCCGAGCGCTCCTGCAACGCAGAGCACCGCATGGTCAGAGCCCCGGCACTGCTGAGCGCTCCTGCAACGCAGAGCACCGCATGGTCAGAGCCCCGGCACCGCCGAGCGCTCCTGCAACGCAGAGCACGGCATGGTCAGAACCCCAGCACCGCCGAGCGCTCCTGCAACGCAGAGCACGGCATGGTCAGAGCCCCGGCACTGCTGAGCGCTCCTGCAATGCAGAGCACCGCGTGGTCAGAGCCCCAGCACTGCCGAGCGCTCCTGCAACGCAGAGCACGGCATGGTCAGAGCCCCGGCACCGCCAAGCGCTCCTGCAACGCAGAGCACCGCATGGTCAGAGCCCCGGCACCGCCAAGCGCTCCTGCAACGCAGAGCACGGCATGGTCAGAGCCCCAGCACCACTGAGCGCTCCTGCAACGCAGAGCACCGCGTGGTCAGAGCCCCGGCACCGCTGAGCGCTCCTGCAATGCAGAGCACCGCGTGGTCAGAGCCCCGGCACCGCCGGACCGCGCTCTCCGTCCGCCTACACAGCGTCCGTCACGCATGCGGCATCTGGGCAGGGGCATCTTCAGGAGGTGACATGAATAACACCCCAGGGCCAGCACTGAGGGGGAAGAGGCTCTGCGGTCTGCTCCAGCCTCCTCCTTGCCTTGCTCCGGGCCATCTATTTGCCTGGCTCATCCCGTCCGAAGGATTTGCGTAAGCAGACACAACAGAGCCCCGAAAGCACCACGGGTCAGGGGACGCAGAGGGAGAAGAAAGGAGCTGTTCTCCAGAGGCTGCCCAAGGCTTTTCCACTGCATCTCACCCGAAAAGGACGGGAAGGAAAGAGAGCTCGATTCTGCTGGGGAGCCGGCTCGGGAATCCCGCTGCCTCTCCGTGCCGGCTGCGGGAAGGGGCAGGAGTTCCTGGGAGCCAAGGGCTCCTTCCCCGAAAGCACCGGCCGGGATTTATGCACGTCCTCCTCCCAGCACGACGCGCGCCTCGCGCCCCGCTGCGAAGCCCTCGTCCCGGAGCGCCTGGGCTGCTGGGACACGACACGTTTCCCCCAACCCAAAATCAGGAGCCCCCTGAAGACAGAGTCCCAGGGGCAGGAATGAAGCCCAAGAGGAAAAGCAGGTGGCAGAAGGCAAAGGCAAACTGATATAGGAGCCATTTGGCATCTTTATCAAGCCCTCTCCAGAGACTGTGCTCCCCCCCACAGTGTTTTTCCACTCAATTTCAGTTTCTCTTTCATCAGAGCTGCCTGGAAGTTCAGCATCTACCTTGGCTCCAGTTCCAGCCAGGAAGAAACTCCATCCAAAACCACCGAGCAGCCTCCGATCCGCTCCGCTCCTGCAAACGCCACGAGCCCCAGCTTCAGCAGGAGCCCAAAACCTCCGCGCCCGGAGCCCACCAAGCACCACGGCCGCTCGGTGCGGGCGGCTATCGCTGCTCCCCATCACCCAACACGTAGACCTATTGTTTTTAGCAGCACCCCGGTTCCCCAAGCGACAGCGTCTCAGCGCTGCGGCCCTTGGCTCGTGGGCCCGGCCCGGCGCCTGCGCAGGCAGCGGCACGTCCCGGCGCGACCCGCGCTCGGCGCGGAGCCGACAGCGTCTCGCGGGCCGAGCACGCGAGGGCCCCGCCGCTCGGCACCGCACGGGCGGCCCGGCCACTCTGGGCCGCGTCCGAGGCCGGCACAGCGACACCAGCAAAAGGCAATGGTTAATCCTGAAAGCCTCAATGAGGGATGAGGCTGTTGGGAAACTGCCTATGAGACCAGTAAAGCAACCAGCACCGCAATGATTGCTTGGTGTTTTTATGCGTGTATATGTGAGCAGAATCCCCAACCCTTTGGAAAAGCTGTTCCAACACGCTCGCTGCAGACGCCTTCCCTAAAGCGAATACCTCCGCAGGCCTCCGCCGCGGAGGAGCTCGCGCCAGCACCACGAGCAGACTGCGAGGGCTCGCGCAGCGACGGCGCCAGGGCCTGCGCTGGCCGTGAAGCCTCCGCCGCCAGGAAGAGCAACGGTTCATCCCGTGGCATTCCTGCGGCACTCGTGCTCCTGGCTTTGCCCACGGGGAAGCCGAGGCGCGGAGAAGGAGCCGGCCCTGGGCTTCGCTTGCTGCCCATGGCCGGGACGACACGGCAGCCCTGGGCTAAGGTTTAACCAGCGCAAGGGAAAATAAAGAAATAAACAAAACTAAAGGCCTGCGAGGCCGGCGCAGGCCGGCGGGGAGGGCAGGGGCTGCGGAGCCGCCCTGTGCGCGGGTGCCCCCCGCCGGGATCGCGATCCTGGCCGGCAGGGCCGGCTCCCCTCCTCTCCCGGCCGCCGCAACACCCCTTCATGAGAGCTCCTTTCGCCCGAGATCAGATGCAACTTTGTCCTAGAGAACAGCTAATCAGTGAGCTGCCAGAGCGGGTTAATGTTTCACTCACAGAGAAGGGCTGCTCCCAGTTTTGTTTTTTTTTCTTCCTTCTTTCCTGTTTTTAACCCCGGGAGGCAGAGCGGGAGCAGGGGCGCTGCTTTCCCGGCCGGAGACGCGGGTCCCCGCGCTCCCGCGGGGCTGCTCCTCGCCCAGACCCGTCAGCAGGGACCTGGCCACATCGGCAGCCGTTTCCGCCCCCGGCAAACCCACGGACACAGGAGAAGGGGGAAGCGAAGCCGCCGGGACGGCGAGGGTTAATGGCAGCCTGCCCTGGGCACCAGGTGCTGCTGCGATGCTCCAGTTGCTGCGGGAGCCTTCACCTTTCCTCTGAGCAGAAAGATAAGAGATCAGGAAAAAAAATAATTAAATAAGTGAAACGGAGCTCGGTTCACGCTCTGGCGAGGCGCTGGCAGCAGTTCATGGCTCGCGGGGCCGTAAACCTGTGTGCAGGCTTGGAGCCGTTCCCGGCGGCGCCGCAGCCCCGCTCCGCGCTGCGGGCAGCCTCTCCTGCAAACCCAGAGGGAAACCGAGGCTCGGGACGGCCCTCGTGCTCCTGCTGCTCCCCTGCCTGCCCTTCTGGGAAGCAGCCTTAGCTCTCTCATTGCAAGGGAAGGCAGAACAGAGCGAGACGCTGGGCAACATCCTCCCTTTTCTGGGTTGCACTGAGCATCCGTCCCGGCTCATCCTTATCCACGGCACAAGCAGAACACTTCTAAAATAAAAATAAACCCAGGACGCCACAGGAACACCACTCTGGGGCTCCTGAGCAGAGCCCACGTGTGCTGGGAACGGCGAGGAAAACCAGAACCTTGAGGAATTGCTCAAAGGACCCCGGACCACTTGCCCACAGCAATCCCATTGCTGAGCTGAGCTTCCCCACACGGAGCCCCGGCCCCCGGCAAAGGCTCCCCCGGCCTCTGGGTGCTTCTGCCCCCACGTTGCAGACTGTGCATCATCCTCCCCTTCTGCTTTGTCACCCCCAAGCGAAACGCAGCCCCCAGCAGGCTTGGGAGCACACGTTTCCCCTCCTCTGCAGCTAAGGATTTCCTCCGGGCTGCCCTTGGACTGCACGCTGGCAGCAGGTTCCTCCACAAATGGCTCATTTACAGAGCAACCACGGTGGGAAAAAAATCTTTTTTTTTAAAAAAAAAAAAAAAAGAAAGCCAAGCCCAGAGACAGCCCGGGATGCCCAAAGCATCTGCTCCAGGATGGAGAAGATCCCCAGGTGCCCTTGGGGAATCCAGCACCACCAGCAGTCTGTAAAACACCCATCAACAGCCTGGGAAAGACGCGTTTCTCAGGTGCCGGCTGCATTTTCACCGCCCGGCTGCAGGTGTGAGGGAAGACGGGCCGGAACCGAGCGCCCCATCTGCACCTGGGCTTCGCTTTCCCCCACGGAGCAGCAGACCCAGGCTGGAGAACGGCTGCGAAAGCCGGTGAGATGCTGCAGGGGACCCAAATGGAGGCCACCGCGCAGCTTTGATCCAGGCTCTTCCCAACTTCCAAGACTTCTTTGCCCTGGAACCCAATGAGCAGATCACAAACCAGCTGCGGGTCTCTCTGCAGCACTCAGCAAAACCAGGGTGCAGCAGGGACAGGGGCTCTGCCCGCGGGGCCGGGATGAGCCCCCCTTCCCGGCACGGGGAACGCGCTGTGACCTTGGCCGGGAATTCGCCCCTGGCAGGGGGACCGTGGCGGGACCGGGCTGGCTCTGCTGCACTTCACCGGATGGAGGTTGCTCAACAAACCCGGATTTTGTCAACAACGGCAAGAAAACGCTAACTTGCCAGAACTCCTTCAGGGAAAGGGGGCTTGTGATCGGTTTGGGCGATGGCGAAAGCGGAGGGAAGGGCTGCAGAAGAACGGAGTGACCTCTTGGATGCACCGCTGGAGCCATCGCAGTTTATGTCTAGCAGCTTTTTTAAAACAACAAAAACCAGCTCAGCACTGGGGCACTTCAGCTCAGCCACACGGACGATTTGGCCACCTGCAGCGCCGATATTCCTACTTTGCCTGGATTTAGGATGCATGGCAGGGGGTGGCACAGAGGGGACAACCACCCTCTGGGGTCTCCGAAAGGGTCCCAAGACGAGACAGGCGCCTCCAGCCCAGCCCCTGCCGCAGGGCCCCTCTGCCACGGGCGCAGTAAAGAGGCGCGATGTGAAATTCGCCGTCTGTCTGCCCGGCAGCAAAAAAAAAAGCAGGGAAAGCTCCCCCGAGGCCGCTACCCACGGTGGGGAGCGGAGGAGACAACTTGCTTTTAAAGCATCCAAGAGAAACCCAGGGCTTTTCTCCCTCTCTAACTGCAGGATGGCTCCATGTGCCAAGGGGAAGCCCTGGGGACGGCAGGGAGGAGACAGTGGGCGCAGGCGAGTGGAAAACGCTGCATCTCCTGCAAAACCGCAGGGCGCCCCTCGGCAGCACCCCCTCCAGCCCTTCCCAGGGAAATCCCACACGACAGGCGGCCGGGACGCGGGACGCTCTCACCCGGCACGGCAGGAACAGCCGGGAGCCCGGCAGGGATCGGCGCCCGGGGCGCGAGCCGGCAGGTCCAGGGAGGCCGAGCCCGCGGGGCCGGCGCGGGAGGGCAGCGGGGCCGGGCGCACCGTGGGAACGGGCTCCGCGCTCCCCGGCCGGGCCCTCCTCGGCAGCGCCAGCGCGTCGGCACGCCGGGAGCATCGGGAGCGTGGGGAAGAGGCCGGGCGAGGAGGCGCCACGACACAGACAGGGAAACGCGATGGATGGGAGGGGAATGGGGATCATTCGGGACCCGGGTCTTTTCAGGATGCAGCTCCCGCAGAGCCCGGCATCTCGACACTCTCACACGGATGAGCTGTTCCATGAGCCAGAAAACCAAAAACCCCCTGGTTTCCTACAGATTTGTAACTCTGCCCCTCGCAAACCCCCAGGTCTCCATCTCCACCGTCCTGCAGCACCCTTGGCCCAGCCAAAGGGCAGGAATGGGAGCATCCTTGCTGCTCCCCAGCTCCCCGTCTTCAGAGAACCAGTAACCAGTAGGTTTTGAAGCCCACCTCCAGATTTTGGATTTTGAAGGCGATCGGGCAGGATTTCAGGCTAAATTACGGCACTCTGCTTCCCCCAGATGGGCCGGGGCTGCTCCTGTCCCACCCTGGGAAACATCCCGGGACGCCGGGGCGCGCAGCATCCCGGGACGCGCAGGAAGGGGGAAGGCAGCTCCGCCGCACGCGGAGGGACGCGCGCGCGGGCGGCCCTGCTCCCCTGCGAGGGGGCGTTCGCCGCGTCCCTCCCTCGCGCGCCGCAGCGCGGGATGCGCTCTGCAACGCAGCCTTAAAAGGATGTGTGGTGGCAGAGCGCTCCTCCTGCAGCAGCAGGGAGAATAATTTGGGAATTAAACTCCCCGGAACAGCTAAAAAGAAAACAAGAAGGGAAAAAAAAAAAAAAAAAGAAAAGAGAGAAAGTTTAAAGGGACATCTCCGAGCGAGCTACGGGAGGCAGCGCTTTCCACGCTGCCGGCACATCCACGCTCCGGTTTCAGGGTGCTCTGCATGGCTCTGCCTGCCCCGGCCCACGCGGGGCCTGCGCGTTGCGCGGCTCTTTGCCCGGAGCCGGTTTGTCTTCCCGCTTCTCTCCAAAGCCGGGTTTGAGTTTCAAAGAGGCTTCTTGGCAGCGCCCCACGGTTCCCACCGCGAGTGCATCGGAGTTCCGGCAAGCAGGAAGGGTTTCTCCTCCGCGGCCCCAGCCCCGCGGGGAAAACGCGTCCCGGAACGTCCAAGGGGCTGCGGGTCACGTCGGAAGCAGCAGCAGCAGCGCCTGGAGCCAACCCAAGCGCGCCCGCTCTCAGGTCAGGGCTCTGAACCACAAGCCTGTCCCTCTCCGCTTTATTTATTCCGAGGATAAACTGTTTGCTTTTCAAAAGTCCAGCAAAGCAGATGATAGGAACATTTTTATTGGTTCCAGCTTGCACGATCTTGTTTTCTTCCGTTTGCCTCCAACTAAACATCAACTCTGGGGTCACAACTAACTCGATGCTCCTTTTCACTGAGTGCTCAAAACCGCTTGCGCTGAATCCCGAGGCCTGGCACGGTGCTCTGCCTTTTCCAAAATTATTTGTATAAACAACGCTGCAGGGAAACCAGACCCTCACCTTATTTGCATGGGCTGGGCTCTGCAACAGGAAAACTGGAGCTCTCCTCAGCTCCATAAGGTTGGGAGAAACAGGGTGGTACCTGGTAGGGAGCTTTGAAATAGTAATAACAGAAAAAAGCACAAGCTGGGACAAAACCTGCATCACGGAGCTGCTTCCCAGCCTGCGCACGGCCCGGGAGCGAAGGAGCCCGAAGGCTCCGCTCCGCACAGCTCCCATCGGAGCCGCTCGGCCGGGGAGGCTCCTGCGCGGGCGGGTTGTGCAGCGCCCTCGTCACAGCCCGGGCCCTCGTAAAGCGCAGGGAGCGGTGCCGTCACCCACCTCGGCCAGCCCCGTTTCCCTTTCGCTCCCATGCACCTGGCCGGCTCTTCCCAGCCAGAGGCGCCAGCAGACTCTACCAGCTCCGGGAATGGCCTCATTCCTGCCGGGAACGTGGGGAACGGCACAAGCGGGTGCTGCAAGGGACGTGGGGAGCAAAGCAGACGGGTGCCACGCACGGCCCTCATTCGCCACAGCCGAAACGCTTGGGGATTTTTTCCTCCCCCCTCCGCCGCCGCTGCCGGTTGCAACACGCAAACAACTCCGGAGTCAGGACACGGATCATTGCGCGCCGCTGCCCCTTGTCCCGCGGGGCAGAGCGAGCCGGGAGCCCCGCGCGACGCGGGGACGCGCAGCCCCGGGCGCAGGCGCGAGGCCGGGCCCAGCACGTCCCGGCAGGAGCCGGGATATCAGCGGCGGTGGCGGCAGAGCAGCCACACGCGAGAGCCGGCACCGCTGCTGTTAATAATCTCCCTGCCTCTGGGGGAATCTGGGCTCTCCATCCATTTTGGGCAGCCTCTTTGTCTGCCCAGACCCTGTTTCCTGGCACTGGGACATCCTTCCCAGGCTTCCTCCTCTCACACGGGGCTCCTGGGTCTGGCCCAGGCCCAAGGTACCGGCAGGGAGGGCACGGGGAGCCCCAACCCTCGGTCCTGCCCGGCAGGTCCCTCACACCGCGGCTAGAGGCGGCTCTGCCCTAGGCAGCCCCGCGTGAACCGCGAGGGGACGAGTGCCCAGGCGGCGCCCGGCTGACCCGTCTCCCTGTCCGCACGGCCCCGTGTGCCCGGGAGAGGTGCGGGAGGAAGGGAATGGCCCAGCAGCAGGTCCGGATCTGCCGGAGCCGGCTGTGCCCCCGGCCGTCCTCCCCATGCGCCGCTCGCGCTGCCCTTCCCTCCGACCCCCGATCCGCCGCATCTGCTGCTGGCGGGGGGGAGTCTCCAGCCCCCAGCCCCGGAGCTGGTGCCCTCCTTGTCCCCTCTCCTCTTTGGCACGTCCCCCTCCCTCCCCTGCCCCTGCCCCCATCCAGGCTCACTCTGCACCCCAAACCTGTCCCCAGAGCAGGGAACTGCGTCACCACCAGCCCCTGCCCGCCCCTGCCTCTGCTCCAGCCCATATCCCCAGCCGCTCGCCCCATCCCAACCCCCGGCCCCCTCTCCAAAAGCTCTGCCTCCCCATTTCCCCCTGCCTCCGGCACCTCAGCCCCACTGCCCTGCTCCCTATGTCCTCTCCAGGTGCCACGACATGTGTTCATGGCCCCCCCAAAACCCCCTTCCCTGGCACACCAGCCCCCTGGGTGCAGTGCCCCCCATCATGACCTACCCCCCAAACCATGCACCCGTTTCAGACCCAGAGCCCCAGCCCCAGCTCTCCTGGACATGGAGCACAGGGCATCAGATCCCTGCTCCTCTTTCCCTGCACCTAGTACTCGGACCCAGCACCGAGACCTAGATTCTTCACACAGCACCAAGACCGGGATTCTGGACCCAGCACCAAGACCCAGATTCTGGACCCAGCCCCTGACCCTGGACCCAGCACCAAGACCTTGATCCTGAACTCAGCACCCAGACGCTGATCCTGGAGCCAGTAACCAAAGCCTGATCCTGGATCCAGCACTCAGACCCTGTCCCTGGACCTGCCCCCAGACCCTGCCCCAGCTCCCACACGCGGCCCCGGACCCGCACGCAGACCCCGCGCCACAAGCGCTGCCCGCAGACCCCGCGCCCGCGCCCCGCGCGCCCCGCTCGCCGCTCCGCACCACTTGCCTGCGGCGCGGCGCGGCGGCCCGGCAGGTGCGAGCGCTGCGGATACGGCTCGTCCCGGTTCGGTCCCGTTCGGCTCGGCGCGGCCCAGCGCGGTCCGGTCCGGCTCGGCGCGGCCCGGTTGCGCCCGGCGCGGTGCGGTGCGGTGCGGCCGTGCGCGGCGCGGGGCCGAGTGGCGGCGGCGCAGCCGGGCTGTGCGCAGCCCCGCGCCGCCCCGCAGCGCGGCGACCCCTGCCGGCCGCGCGGCGCCTTCCCCGCGGCGCCGCCGCCCTCCCGTTGCCGCTCGCGAGGCGGCAGCGCGGGCCGAGCCGAGCCGGGCCGGGCCGAGCCGAGCCGCGCGTTTGACCCGGGCCCGCACGCGGCGCTCTCGCTGCGCAGCCTCTGGCACCCAGGAAACCCGGGGCTTTCACACCGGGACAGTTTGGGATATAGTGCACGAGGACCTGCTAACAGGGGGCCTGTGTCCAGAGGGAGTGCTGGCAACCAGCTCACGGCTCCGAAAATGCTGGTGCTGATGAACGTGCCCCGGCTCTGGACGCGTGGCGGCGGCGGCGCCGAGCTGGTTCCGCGATGCTGCTCCGCGTCTGCCGTCGCCCCCGCCGCGCCACGGCCCTCGGCCGCCCGCGGTGCAAACCGGCCCAGCTCACCGGGCTTCCCCTTTACCCTCCTATTAGCACATGCCTTTCCCTTTAGTCTGCCGTCACCCGAGGTGGAAACTTGTTTGGGAACGCGGGGCCCTGCGCTGGGCCCTTTGGTCCTGCGGCGGCTCCTCCTCGTGGGGCAGGAGCTGCCAGGTCAGGGCCTGCATTGCCTTCCTCCTCGAGCGCTGCCTTCCTCTTCGAGCTCTCCAGCCGCCCCAGCCCGGCCCGGCCGCCGGGAGCGCGACCTGGCCCGAGCCCTCCCTGCGCTCCCGTCACGCGGCAGCAGGAGTCCCAAAAGCACCAACCCCAAGCGCTGCCTTTAATCAGCAGGTCGTATCTAGGGCAATTGGAAATCAGCCGGAGCGGGAGGCGGGGAGCTGCCGTACCTGCGGATCCTGGATTATCGCTCCCGCCTCGGCGGGCCGCGCAAAGCCAGCGGTGCCGCGGGGCCTCGCTCGGCCTCGGTGGGCCGCTCCAGCCCACGCACCTGGGGGCCGGCCACATCCTGCCCCCATAGATCTGGGCAGAGCGGAGCGAGACGCAACCCACCTCATCCAGCGCGCCCCGTCCTGCCTCCCCAGATCCCTGTGTGCTTCAGTGGCTAATTAACATTTCCTCTTGTCCCTGGGCAAAACTGGAGCGTCTCCTCCTCCTCCTCCTCGCCTCTCCGCCCCACTGCTGAGTGCTGGGAAGCCAGACGCCCATGCGCCAGGGTGCTCCTCCGTGGTGCGACCCCAGCCAGACCTGGAGTGCCCGGAGCAGGGAAGCGCCCGCTGCCCCGAGGAGTGCTCGGAGAGCCCATCCAGGCTGTCTTCCTGAGGGACACGGGATTCGGGTGCTGCGAGGCGGCACCCTCCATTCCCTGCCTTTCCCTTCGCTCTCTCCAGCTCCTTCCCAGGACCTGCAGGTCTCACAGGGGGCAGCGAGCGGTTCTGGTGGCACCGGGGGCTGCGCTCGGCGCGGCCATCGCAGACGGCAGCCGCTCCGGCTCCCGCGAGGCGCTGCCGGAGCCCGGCGCGTTCGGCACGGCACGTTTGCAGGCCTCAACTTGCGAGGCTTTAATTAGGGAACGCAAGTCAGCAGTGGATGAAAACGCGCCCATTTCCAGAGCCTCCACTTGCGCTGCTGCCCCATGGGATGATCCACAGGGATGGGACGGGAGTCCCCAACTCTCCTGCTGACCCTGCTCCTACTGTGGAGAAAGAGCTTCGCCTGGGAAGGGGCTTTAATTAGGGATCACAGCAGCATAAACGCAAACAAATCAGCAGCTTAGCGGGATCAAATCACCGCCAGCACTAAACTGGAAATAAGCTGGCTGTGTAATTAGCGAGGCCCTCGACCGGCACCACGCGCGGCTGCCGGCGAGGAGGGGGACGCGCCGCGCGCAGCAGCATGGCCTGAAGCTCCAGGGTCACAGCGCCAGCAAGGAGCAGGGTCTGACCGGGAAAGCAGCGATGAGCCGCAGCCCTTGCTGGATGCTGGATGGGATGTGTGCTCGCCCGCTCTAGGTGGGAAGAGGGAGATAAGAGCCTAATCCCCGGGATTTGCTTGGCCTGCATAAGGGTTTGGTGGGGAGGGAAAGCCCTCGAGCTCGAGCTGCTCGTGCCCTGGTTTGAAAGCGAGCTGAGAGTTACAAAATAGCCCCGCTCCAGGAGCTGGGGATTTTGGAAAGCCACAAAAAGCCTTGTGAAACACTGTCCAAAGCTGTGCGGGCAGCGCCACGGGGAGCGCTGCGCGTCCGTGTCCCAGACACCGAGGGAAGACCCGGGAAGGTGAGAAGGAGAAAAGCACCCACTTCTGCAGGTCACCGCTACCTCCTCTGCTCCCCGTGCAGCCCTTGGGGCTGCCCCAGGGCGGTCTCGGGGCAGAGCATCCTGCGGACGCCCCGCCGGTGACTCGGTGGTCCCTTTGCCGGTGGGGATGGGCACCCACGAGGACCAGCTCGGCTTATTTCCCAACAGTGCCGGGGACAAGGCAAGAGTGATGCTCCTCTAATTAGCCCCGGGAAAAATATTCCAGAGGGTGGAGAGCATTAAAAGGCTCAGGATCCTCTTCCCTCCAAACTGCTGTGCAAACTCTGCAACCCCCTGTTTCTGCGGACTGAGAGCCAGCAGGGAGCATCGCAATTGTGGAATTTGTCTGAGAAAGTTGCACCGAGCTGAGAAAAGCCAAAGCTGGTGGTGGAGCCAGGCTTGGCTGTTGTGGTTCCAGCATTTCTTTGGGAAATGGGACTTTCCGCTCCGTTCCACAGAGTTACTGCCTCCATTTCCTGCAAGAGCAGGTGCCCTACATCCCTCCTCAGCCTGGCAGAGTAAATGGAGAGGTTTCACCCAGGGGGATGTGTTGGCGGAGGCTGCCGGGCGATGAGCGCACATGGAGCGCGGTGCCAGCGCGGATTTTCCCAGGAAAGCAGCCGCGGGGTCCCGGCCACAGGCACTTTGCTCCCGGGCTCCGTGCGGGGAGCCGAGGACGACGGCGTTGCGGTCGCCAGCTGCAGGCTGACGTTGGCCAAGAGGGCGCTCGGGGGAGGCCGGGGTCCGTGTCCTTGGCCGGGAAGCGCGCCGAGGGACGGAGCGCGTGTGCCGGAGGCGAGGGCAGGGCCGCGCGGCCTGGCCGGGCTGCTCGGAGCATCCGCACGGATGGAGCGCGGCCCTGATCCAGGCTCCCCGGCGGCAGCGCGGACGGCACGAGCGACCGGTTGGGGAACATCAGGAGCTCGTGGGCCAGGAAGGGAGAGAGGCGGCGGAGCGGGAGGGATGGGGGGACGGGAGCGCTCCGGCAGGAGCTGCAAGGCACACGGGGAACTCGTTCCTCCATCCCAGCTCCCCCGGGGGCAGCGGGCGGCTGTGACGGAGCAGGAAATTCCTGCCGCCCGGGACGGCGACCTCGCTCCAGCCCTGCCAGCCGGAGCGCAGGACTCGGCCTGTGCGTTCCCAGGCTCCGGCACCAAAGCGCTGCCGCTGTTTCAGAAGGAACAACACGGGAGCACCGTAAACAACCCCGCGAGCCCGTCAGGCTGCTGGCAAGCGAAGCCGAGCGCGCGCGTCGCTTTTAGCAGCTCTGACACTGCGATACGGGCGAGCGGGTGGGGGAAGCTTCCAAAATTTATGAGCTAGGTTTTAAAAATACATCCGCATCCTTCAAAAGCCAGAGATGGCGAAGGAGAGCGGCTTAAAAGCTGCCTCCGAAATGCCGGCAACCCGGGCGCCTGCCTGCGCAGAGCGGGATGCGGGAGCCCGCGCGGTCGCTGCCCCCGGGACCATTTTGCAAGGCGCAGGTATCCAGGCCGCGCGTTAACAGCCTGCTGTGAAATAAAAGGTAGGGCTAGCAAATTAAGCATTAAAATTGCTGCAGCCCTATGGTAACGTCAGCCTTAATGGAGACAGAATTTGGACTGTCGTCTCAATCTCACTGCTTTTTTTTATATTATTATTTCCCCCTTAAATCTCTCACCTCCTCCTGCTGCATGCCTTGCTCTAGCCGCCTTTGGAAACAGGCTCCTTGATGCAAAGTGAAGAGCTGCTGTGGGCAATTTTGCTAAAACGTGTCTGCTGCAGGGAGTTACACATCAAATAATAAAGCCAAATGAACACCAGGAAGAGCTGCCACGATATCGGAGTCCTTGGTCTGTGCAGATGGACTGTCCCCAGCAGGGTGCGGTGGAAAGAAGCAGCTGAAAAATGCACCAATCGCTGAGAACATTTAAAAGCAATTTAGCCTGAGTGACAACGATGCTCAAAGCAAGTATTTGCCCACGGAGACAAAATGAGCAATTTCAATCTCAGCTTTTGTTTTAATTGCCTTTAAAGTTGTTCGGATTGAAGATGCTGAGGTGGCAGCGTTCGCAGCCCGGCCGTCGCGATGCCACCCGGGCCGAGGGGACGGGGAGCTGCTCCTGCGGGTCACGGACACCTCTCTGCCGTGGGGCTGGGCCATCGAGGAAGATGCTTTTGCCATGGAAACCTCTCTCCGAACAGCAGCTCGTGTCCCTGAGCAGCCCGGCCTTCATTAAATGGCCATTTCTGCTTTGCACGGCAGAGTCGGCCTTTGGATCCTTTTTCCTGAACACCTGGGTTAACTCACTGAAAACACCGCATGTGCCCAAGGCTCCTCTGTAAGGAGATTGGGTAGGATCTCAGGTACACGTTTCCAGGTGTCCCCAACCTTGCTCGGAAGTCGGAGGCCGCTGAAGTTTCTCTGTGGCCGTTAACCATTGCTTTGCCTCTTGTGGTACCTTCTCACCATGCTTTTCTAAGCAGTGAACGTATCCAACGCTCGACTTTCCTGCCACACAACGCAATCAGATTTGGGGAGGCTGCAGCAAGAGGCTTTGCAAGGCCCTTAAACGTCTGGGTGTTTTTACACCAGGCTGCATTCACACACTGGTATTTTAGCACCTCTCCTAGTAGCAGGCTTTATAAACGGTCCTTTTAAGACTCAGCCGACTTCCTTTGATTCATGTTCCTACACATCCACCGAGTTATTTTAGCTTTATTAAAGAAAGAAAGAAAAAAGGGAAAGGAGGGAGCTATTAGGGAGGAGCGTGCCAGGCCGGGGCTCATAGCGACGCGTCACCTCCCGGCGCTGACGCGGCCTCCGCGCGGCCCCGAGGCCGAAGGCTCCTGAGCGCCTGGGCCAAGGCCGCTGCCCGGCCGCGCTCACGCGCGTCAGGGAGACCCGTGCGAACACTGATAAACCGGCCTCACGCGGTGTCCCCCGCGCCCGCTGCGGCAATGACACCGGCTGCTGCTCCGCAAGGACGCGTCCAAGGCGAGGGAGCAGGCGCGAGCGGGACGCCCGTCACCATCGTTTATTCCTGTCGGTTCTGACCCCCAAGCTAAGAAGAACGATGCAGCACTGCGGGCACGAAACAACAAGCTTTGTAGGTCGTATCGGCGTGCGAAGCACCATTAGGAACCACAGCACGAAGCTGGAATAATACTCCCTTTATTCCACCGTATACTTCAATACCCTTCAAATAAACGTAAACAGTTATTTGTGGACAGGGCTTGCGTGACACACCAACTGAGGAACACGGGACTAAAAATGGAGCAAGAGCAGTAAGTTTGTTATCTACCCTATAAACAAGCCAGAATAACCACAGCGCTGAGAGGCTTAGTGACTTGCCCCAGGGATCCCAGGCAAAAGAACAGCGGGGAAATCGCTCTAAATCTCACACTCAGACTCATGCACTATCCATTAAGCTGCAGCTGCAGAACACAAGTCCTTTCCTGCCCTGCACCTCTCCGTGAAGGACAGTAGGGTGGGAAAACATCCCAGGACTCGCAGACTGGAAAGGGACCTTCAGGAACCGATTGGATCATCTCTGAAAAGCAGCAGTCAACCTTGATAGCGTTCCCTACGTCCCTTCAGCAAATAATGACATCGATTGCCAAAAATTATCTGATAATGCAAAGGCAGTGAGAGATAGAGTGTGATTCATCATCCTGCAAGTGAATTTTACTCCCTTTTGTCTTCACAATGACAAAAGCCACACGGGGAGCCGGAGCAGCATGCGGTTGCCCCCAAGAGGCAAAGCAGATACAGCTGCTACAGAGAGAAAACACCGAGTTTTGTTCTTAAGATACAATCTAAGAAGAATTTGAAAAAAAGCCAAAACACAGTCCTCACATATCCTATTTTCACTTCTGCAACATGGATGCATGGGGGAGGGAAGAAGAAGAAATTCCTTTTTCGGTGTTGCACTGGGTTTTATTAAGTTTTACTGCAAATCCTGAAGCATATGACTGATTCCCCTTTTTTTTTTTTTTTTTCTTCTCTCTTAGGGTGTCATTACAAAGATCAAAAACGTCCTGGGTTTTCCTCAGTGACACATAGCGTTGGATCCCGTACACCTCACTAGGTTCCTCTGACCAAGGGCTCGCATGCAGCACCTTCAAGGGTAATTTTACAAATGGAGAGAGGAACACTCATGAACTCAAGGGCGAGTTTGGGAACCGTGAGGGACTGCATGACACAAAGGGCCTCAACAGCCAATTTAAAATGCAAAGGCAGCCGGCCACATCAGACCCAAAGGCCGGCACCCTGGAGGGGTTCAGCAGCAGCACAAATACATTGGGACACCTCCCCAGAATATCTGATCATCCTCCAGGATCTCCTGTTTGAAACCTTCTGTTTATGACACTACTTTGTAAACCCTGACAGATTTTCCTGCCATCAAATACTTTCTAACTCTTCAAGCTTTGCGCATCCACAGCTTCCTGGGGCAATGTCCACAGCCCCACTGCCCGCTTTTGTTTGCTTGGAGCCTTTCTGCTAATAAAGAAGCAGAGAGCCTGAAGTCAAATTGCAGAGCAGCACTGAATAACTACTCTCCATTTACTCTTTTTTAGGCCATTTGATTTTACAGCTCTCCATTTACAGCACTCCCTCGCATTACACTTAGTAGCTATTTCCGGACTGAGGAGACCTGAACTACCTGAACTACAGCGGCAATTTGCTCAACTCACACCCTACACCCGCACACAGAGGTTCCCTCCTGAAGGGATAAAACTGCATCTGCAACAGCCTGTGCTCGAACCAGGCCTCAAACAACTGTCCAGCGGGATCCAGACCGGTGCACACCCTGCTGGGATGTGGCCGGGATACTCACAGGCACCTTGGAGAAGCTCCCGGCTCCAGAAGAGCCCCGGCACGAGGAGGTGCTGTCACTTCCACACGAGCAGCGTCATCTCCGAGCGCCCCGCGTGCTCCTGCCCAGCTCCTCGAGTTTCCCAGCGCTCACATACTGTGAGGGAAGACAGAATGAGGGCAGGGCGAAAAACGGGCTATAGGAGAAACCTCTCCAGAAGAAGAGAGCCGTGCAAACCTCAGCACAACAGCGCTCGGCAGCCCGGATCCTGAAGGGACAGGTTAGCACGCAGGGAGGCGGGAAGCGCTCGGCAGATCCTGAAGGGACAGGTGAGCACACAGGGAGGCGGGAAGCGCTCGGCAGATCCTGAAGGGACAGGTGAGCACGCAGGGAGGCGGGAAGCGCTCGGCAGCCAGATCCTGAAGGGACAGGTTAGCACGCAGGGAGGCGGGAAGCGCTCGGCAGATCCTGAAGGGACAGGTGAGCGCGCAGGGAGGAGGGAAGCGCTCGGCAGATCCTGAAGGGACAGGTGAGCACACAGGGAGGCGGGAAGCGCTCGGCAGATCCTGAAGGGACAGGTGAGCGCGCAGGGAGGCGGGAAGCGCTCGGCAGCCCGATCCTGAAGGGACAGGTTAGCACGCAGGGAGGCGGGAAGCGCTCGGCAGCCCGATCCTGAAGGGACAGGTGAGCACGCAGGGAGGCAGGAAGCGCTCGGCAGCCCGATCCTGAAGGGACAGGTGAGCACGCAGGGAGGTGGGAAGCGCTCGGCAGACGCGTGGGGGCAGCGAGAGGCAGCAGCCCAGCGGCTCCCAGCTGCCAGGCCGTTCCCCGCAGCGCGGGTTGGGGCAGGATCCACAGATCCACAGTTTCCAGGCGTGCAATGTATCTGCATTGGAGCCTGCACGAGGCTACCCGGGGAGCCCACAGCTGCCCTGTGCAATTTGCAGGCAGCCGCGAGGATAAAACGGGGCCGTGGTGCCCCGCGTCCCTCCTCACCACTCGGCCTGACGACTCCGCGCTGATATTTTTATTCTAAGCGGTGTCTGGCAGCCAGGCCGGGAGGGAACCAGCCCTCCTGCTACTGCCTGAGCTGAGAGCCAGGCCTTTAATCTCTAAGTAGGATTTAAAAGGAGCCAGAGCCCGGGCTGCAGTGCCCTGGAGCCTTTAAGCCAAGCTGCAGTTCGCAGCACTCGCTACCTTCTTGCCCAGGAACACAAAAGCAGCAAATATCCATTTGCCCTGCTTTTCTCCCAAGTGAAAAAGTGACATAAGCTGAGAAGTGACATTGCCCGCCCAGACTCCAGTGGATGCTGCAGTGAACAAAAATCCAAAGGAAAAAAACCACTGGGAAGATGCTCTCCTCACTCCATACCATAGGGGTCAAACCTGCTTTGGGGAGCTCTAGGCCTCCCCCCAAGCCGACAGCAGATTCAGCAGCTCTGAGGACCATGGAGAGAACCACCCCCTCCCCTATTACTTAACATTTACATGAACCTGGGGGCAGAGTAAAGCCAAAGAAGAGGCACCACTAGCAGTTTGCTGTGAGAGGGTAGGGGAGACTTTCAGAAAGGTAAAAATGCATCCAAATCCTGCTTAAACATCGCAGGAAAACAAATTCTGAAGGGCAGCTCCAGCACACAGATGGCAAACATAAAGCGTGGGGAATAGCTGGCAGCACTCAGACCCAAACACCCAAAATGAAGACAGGGGCTCTTCGCCTCTCCCTCCCACCCAGCATTGCCTTTGACACCAGACCAAGCATTCCCTCTCCCCTTCCTCAGGGCCAGGATGAGAAAACAGTGCCCAAAAGAAGCAGAACCTGGACAAAACTAAAGAGCACATCTGTGAGAAGCCCTTCTAGAAAGGTACCTCCTCTAGCAACCTTCCTGCCGGCAGCCTGCGTTACCTCACAGCACTGAAAGCCCTTCTTGATACCAAGATAAAATTGGGTCCCATCAGTTAAGCTAGCAAAGCATCCACAAGGCAAAACACCAAGATATTTCACACCCCAGGGGAAGGTGGCAGGAAAAATGGTATTTTGAGCCTCCCGAGGAGCATTCAAGATAACACAAACCACAACGAAGGTGCTAAACCCACCGGTGACGGCCTGACCTCGGGGCAGCCGCTCCGTCCCCGCCGCGCTCAGCGAGGGCCAGGCCTCTGCCAGCGCTGAGTCAGGAGCCCACAGAGCTCCCCAGCCCTGCAGACTGCCCAAGCTCATCCAACCTGTTCTCTGCTCTCCAGACTGGCTTCTCGGCCCCAAACTCTTCTCTTTCTGAGGATACTGAGACAAACACTAATATTCCAGTGCCAACAACTGCTCCTCAGGCACTGCGGGGTGTTTTCCACTGGGAATATTTGGGGAAAAATAAGAAGTTTCTCAACAGCTCCTGCGACCATGGAAACAGCTCCCAGACAAAACAGGAGGGCACTGCTGGAGATGATCCTTTCTCACCTGTGCCCTCCCATGGAAAAGAAAGTTACACAGATGCTAAAAGCCAGTTCAAAATTACCAAGCCAGGAATACTGTACTACATACACAGCTCCCCTCCCTGGGAAAGGGGCAGGAAAACAGAGCGACGCGACCAGCGCTCGTTTTGTGGTTGGTGCTCGGTGCCGCGGCCCAGCAAAGCGTCTCCTGTGGGGCACAGCCACCCGCTGGCGTGGGCCCAGGGGACAGCGTGGGCCCAGGGGACAGCGCGGGCTCCTCCGCGCCCTGCGCCCACCCCAGCTCCCCACAGCCGGAGGTGGCAGCGGGACAGGGCTCAGCACGGGCACCACTGAGAGGCCACAGCTGGCTTGTGCTGCCGTAGTTAACACGGCTCCATCCATCCTTGTTTTTTCCCCTCACTACTTATAAAATCCCATCCTGTGGCACTTTTACCAGCACGCTTTCAGTCCCCCGCACTTCCCAATGAGATTTTCAGCTCAGCTATCAGCTTTGGGGACTTCAAAGAGCCCCTGCAAGCACTACATCAAAGCAGCATTCGTGTCCTATTGACCTAGAGCCAGGCTTACCTGCAAGCTGTGAATCACTTCTGAAAACCCCATCCATTACTCACTTCCACAGTGGCAACAGGGAGAATATGAGATGTGCAAACAGTTTTACTGGCAGGTTTCTTCAACTTAAAAAGTCATACAGAAGCTTGTCGGGGGGAAAAAAAAACAAAAAAAAAGAAAATCACAAAGACCATAAATGTGTATTAGTTAGCCTTTAATTTCTGGACTGTGATTACTGCAATAAAGTGCACCTAATTGCACATGAAACGACATAACATGGCTCTTAATACAGCTAGGATAATATCAAAAGATAAACCTCAGTGCAAAATGCTTATCTGCAGACAACCGAAGTAGTTAAGACATTTACTGTGCAATCAGCCTTTTTCAATACATGTAACTTCTAGCTGGGAGCCAGTAAATGAACCAGCAAAATACAACAGCAACAAGTTTGCTCTTTAATTTCCAGGAGTCCTGAAGCAATAGCCAGCTCAGCAGTCCCTTGTAAGACTCCACAGCAACATCTTGGGGTCATTTCTGTAAAGGTATCCATGGACTCCAGCAACATCAGGATTCAAACCTCAGCAGCTGGGGAATTCTAGTCAGCTACAAAATGGATGGAAGACACTCCAGGGCAACTGGGAGCAGGAGAGAGGGGGAAAATGCCAGAATATATACAGAGGCATTAAGCAGGAAAACATAGAACTGGCTGAGCTGGGAATTACTTCAAGACTTTCTCCATTTATAGTAAGCTGATCAGCTGGGAACCTAAGAACTACAATGACCGCAGCATGACTGAAATAGGACCTGCAGCCATTTTGTGTGAAGTGGAAGTTGATGCAGGCCCATTTTGTTCTGAGACATTTAATTACAAAAGCATGTCTGTTTTTACTTTTCATTGCTGTATTAAATAAATTTAAAAGTGGTTATTTAGTCGGGAACAAAAAAACACAGCAGCTTGTGTGCCTTGAACTTCAATACAAAAGCTGTTCATCTAAACCCCACCCCTTCCCCAAAATGTACAGGACAGTAACTTCAGCTTTACATAGTAAGAAAATGTATACACATTAGATACACTAAACATTCTGACTTTAAACTTTATACAATGTTAGTGAGAAAAATATAAACATTAATAAAATTACATACAATCTATTCACACAGTAACCAACTGCTAGCAGGGAGGAGGCTGATACACTACCAAAGACAGAGCAGAGGATGGCATTGCCATCCCCGTTCAACACCACGTCGTTTGTAGCCTAAAGCAGTTCTACTGCCAAACAAAGACCCTTTGAGGTAGATTCTTCCAATTCTTCAATGACATGTTGAGATAAAAAGGGGGTTTTGTTCCTCTTGCTGAATATTGCTATCAGCATAAGTCATGTTCTAACAAAGATGAGCTGATTTTCCTGTGAAGGGTAAGGAAATGGTGGGGTTTTGGCTAGTTCACTAATGCCTTAAATGCAAAACAAAACATTCAATATGAATTTGCAAATATGGTACCTTCCCTAAAGTCATGTGTCTATTCTATAGCAGTTCCTTTACCTATAATGTACATATTTAAATTTTGATTTTTTTTTCTTAGTTTGAGACTTATTTTACCTTCTCATTTTGAAAAGTTGTAGCGAGTATCATACAAAACAAGGTAAGGTAATCTACAAAAATTAAAAGGGAACAGTATTATAAAATGCACATGTAGTATTATTAAAAATCTCTCTTTGTAAGCAAATTCCAGTTGGTGCTTCTACCCAATACCTTAACTTATTGTTCGTATATACATATCTCCTACAGATAAAACATTGTAAGATTTAAATGATGGCATTTGCTCAGAAAGCACAAAAGGAGACCACATTTTCCTTTGATTACTCCACCAACAGCTCTTGGAGCTCTGAGCACACACAGTATATGTGACAACGCTTGGCACAAAGGATTTCAGACTTCATATGGCTTTCGGTTATTTTACATAAACAGACCAAATGCTCATCATCTCAAATCTCCCTTGGGTTGATATCTTAGTATTTTTTCCACTTAAAGAAAGTCCTGAAGCCAGATAACAAATACAAGTGAACTTGTATCACAAAGAGCCACCTATGTAACGGGATTCCATTCACAATACGGTCTTATGGAATTGCCTCCCGCATGGGCACATTCACTGCATAAATCAACTAATGCCTGAAGACGAGGATGTTAATTCATGTCTCAATGTAATAAAAAAAATGCTGTTTTGCTATCTGATAATCCACAGCCATGCAGCAAAGCATCACCCAATTAACCACGTGTTGGGGCACAGCACTGTTCCGCTCTGCTTCCTCACTCAAGCACACATGGGGAGCCGCTTGCTCGCACATCCCTGCGGCATTCCGCATTACTGAGAGGCCCGGGATGGTCAGGCCAGCTCTGCTTTGCAGACAAACACACACAGGCAACTTTATTATGCTGCCCAGTTCTGAACTGTCCTCACCTGCTCGCAACAGGAGAGACCTAATACTGTTCCAGACCTCACGTTTAATGGGGCAGTTCTCCTTCCTAGTCACGCTGAACCAAAACTTACAGGTACCAGCAGGAAGAGACCTCTGAAGACTTTGTGTATTGGTGATTAACAAAGGGAACCAAATGAAAACATTTCCCTCAGTTTTCAATATGATAAAACAAAACAAAAACACACTGGTTAATTCAGTTTGGGCTATAGAAAAGGATGATCTTTTTCCCCACTATATCCTATTCACTTTTTCCTAAGTAGTATGTTGGTAATAAATCAATTCCAATAAAATATATAGCTATGTTTTTAGCATTTTCTTGAACCAAGCTCAAGTTTTGATTCCGGCATCTGATTTCCTCTATTCCAAACGAAGTGTAGCTCCATTCATTCTATATCTTCCTCGCCTTCAGGAAAGATCCTTGTTCACTTTTTTTCTGCTATTGTCCCTGAACTAGGCAAGCTTTCACAAATCTGGCTCCCAGAAATCATGCAGTTTTCCCTAAAGAACAAAAACAAAATAGAAAATGACTCAGAAAAGCAAAAGATACCTTGAGAATAAAGCAGGCAATGTTTAGCCAGAGATCACTCTCCAGAGGTAGACAAAACCTTGGACTACAGGTAGTCTCCAAACCACACACTGCTAGACAATAGCAGGAAATGCATTACTGGATTCCTGCCACTCTTTAAATCTCTTTCCAAAGCATCTGCTAATGGCTATAATCAGAGACAGATGCTTTGATTTGATTCAGTACTAGCATTTTTAAGGGCTTATGCAGTCATTTTAAAAAAACAGCACTTTTAAAGATAAAGATGAAATTTTGTTTTTCACTTAAGTCAAAAGAATTTTACAAAAGACTCTGCTAACGTATCTGGGTGTATTCCACAGCCACACTATTTATGAAGTCAAAAAAAGAAAAAAGAAAAAACACTGTGCTATTTTTACATGCTAAGGATAGAGTCAAATGCCCTTCTGCATTATCAAAAGATTAAAAAAAGTTTCATCAGCTCCATTACAGTACCTGAGTAGGCCGAGTGTTTTGTATCATATCTTGCCATTTGCCATATATCCTAGCAACCAAGCCCTTCACCTGCAAATGTAGATCGATTACTTTAGCCACTTAGAAAGAAGGAAAGAAAAACAAACCAACACAAAGCCCAGTTCCTCCCTACACAGCCAACAATGTTTACTGTGAGGAAAGAGCTTTATAACTGGTACATAGAATACCACCACCTCAACTCCTACCAGATCCAGGAAGTTTTGGACATTTAAAAGTCACACACTTCCACACAAACACATTCCAGCCAGATTATTTCCTATGCAAGTGTTCAGAATCAGCATGCAAGCCTCTGGTCTCCAAACACCCATCTCACTTCGCAACTGGAAGAGATGTCTGCACAGCAGCTAAGGCCAGCTATGTAGCACTGTCTGTCTCAAAGCAATTCCTGATACATAAAATCATGTTTTTCATAACCAATTACAAGTTGGTGTTTTAACAGGAGTCATTCAGATCCAAGATTTGTTTCATATGCTGCATAAAAAACAGCACAGTGGTGCCTTCTGAAAGCCATTGTACTATCATGCAAATACAGCAGCAGGGAGGGGAAAAGCAGAGAACAGATTTTTCCCTTCTTGCACAAGAGTCATAGAAAAAAGGCAAGGAACCATGATGCAAAAATTTAAGGCAAGATTCAACTTGTAAAGAGGACCTATGTTCTATAAATAAATAAACAAATAAAAACCCTCCACATTCCTTCTTGAAGGAAAATCAAACATCTGCCCTTCAGCTGAAAAAGACAAGGCTTTTCAAAGTTTAGGTCTGTCACTTTATCAATGATCTGATGCGGTTTGCTACAGCAGCATGTAAAGCATGAAAGTCAGATAATTAGGATTATTACTAGTAAGCCACACACCACAGAGCAAGTGAAAGGCAATTATTCAAGCTTGATGCTACAATACATAGCATTGGCTTAAATCCACAGGTTCAACTATTTTAAAAATAGACAGACTTGTAAGAGGAGCAGACTAGTTTGAGTCCTCTTTATTCTGCCTCACATGCAGCCTCTGCTCTTAAAAGCTGAAGACTGCTTCCTTCAATGATCATCAACTACCAGAAAAAGAAAAGGAGCAATTGTATGGGTTCTAAAAGTTAAGACACTGGGACTAAAAGGAAAAAAAGCAAGTTACATTTGCCAGCGTCTCATCAGCAATGAGTATTTTCAGTACATTAGAATGGGTGCATAGATATGCAGGTGTACAGGCAAAATATAGACAGAGGAACTAGGGAAAAATAATCTGTGAGGAATTCTTAGTACTTCCAAGACTGGGAGACGGGAATGACCCAAATGAAAAACAATAAAACAAACAAAAAAACCCACTAATGAACAAGAACTTACCTTAGATCGATAAAACAGCCTCACATCTTCCCTAATATCACATTTTATGTGCTTATCTAAGGCACCACAAAGCTTCAGTAAGTGTTCCTATATAAAGAGAAAAATGCACACCTTTTAAATCTTTCATGTGAAAGGTAAAAAAAAAAAATTCTCAAATGTTATTTCAATTTTAAAACTATATGCTTCTGTTCAAAATTTTCTCCAAAGTATACACTAAGGAACAGAGGGGGAAAAAAAAAAAAAAAAACCACCACGATCAAGATCTTTTGTCAGTTGCTGATACGCACCTGGCAAACCATGTCTAAGTTAAAAAAAAAATATATATATATATACATATATATATATTTCAGTCATATCAGAATTGTATCACTAATTATACAGTTCCTCCTTGCTAACTCAGCACAAGTTTAGCCTTGTGTCCCTGAAGTTGCAAGAACAATACCATCCAAATTATTTTTAATAAAAAGTTCTGAATTTACAACGGCTAAAATAACATTTTCACCAATAATACAGTTCATTTTCATTTGCAGTTTTGTTTCATATTATACTCCATAATAATCTTTTTTTCACTTGAGGAAGAGAGGACTAGGCCCCCAAACATAGGCAACACTACTACTTTGTCTCCAAGACAACAGACATTGTCTACAGACACACTTCTTAGTAGTCAATATCAGGTTCCATAGGGCAGAAGATGTAGACAAACACAAAAGCCCATAGGATCTTTGAGCTCTTAGAATTTCTGCGTTAATCTGTATTTGCGTTCGGAGAAAGATAGGAAACTACATCTTCTGATCCAAAGCCCTATGTTTTGACAAAAGTCCGTTTTACAAAAACACAAGAGAGGTTTCTGTATTCATTTTTGCCTCTGAACAAGTTTGCCCAGTGCAGGCATCCTCTGGTGATTCTTTATTACATGATAGTTCTTAGCAAACCAGACCGAACACACATCATAATTAGACCTTTTAAACCTAAAGATCTAGTTACAAAAGTTACTTACCCTTTGATTAGAATTTACAACGTCAAAGAAACTAGCTTCACTGACTAGATGAAGCAGGATGTAGACTAGGTAGTATGTCTAAAGAGAAACCAAGAGAACTTTAGCATTCAAAACACAAACATAACCGTTCACATTTAAATACAGCATGATCCCTGCTTTCTGGAAAAATTCAACATTACATCCCTACCAGGGAACTTCAATGGCCAAGTCAATGGAAATACACATTTGCCTAAAAAACATTTAAATGCTTATAACATTTTAAAACACTATTCCACTGTTTAAAATTACTTAAATTGCATAGAAAGTTTTCTGTAGTTTTAGTAATTGAAAATTAAATTTACCAATTGGCTTTGTTCCCCTGTCATCTACACCGAATTCAAAGTATTTGCTAAGAAAGTTTTTGGTAGACTCAAACTAACATCTGATTTTCAACTGGGTGGAAATACTAAATCTTTATCAGGTTACCTTTCTAGTATGGCTTTATAAGAAATGAATCATTAAAATATCTTATTCTAAAGCCTGCAGGGTGAAAGTTAGATCTTGCATCAATCACTTGTTACATTAGAAGGGAGGAAAGAGTTCCATGATTATAGCATGCTTGGAAGACAGGACCAAAAACATCCAGGTGACTTAGCCACATGAAACATTTGACTGTCTCTGACTAACACAGCCTGGCACAGCTGCCTTGGCCATATATTGGTTCTTTTACTCCTCCATTACTATCAGCAAAAGGAATATGAGCAATATTTTTAACCTATATACAAAATACTGTAAGCCATTATATGTACAGAACTGTCTTCAAGCAATTAACATAAATTAAATGTTCTCCAATTTTTGGAAAAGGCATAAAACTACAAATGCAGAAATTTACTATTAACTAAATACCTGCTGCTCTAGATCTGAATGGAGGTGCTCTCCGCTGACATCATTCTGCTGCTCTAATCTTTCTCTTGTCATCTTTAGCAGATTAGAAGGTTTCATGCACACCAGATACTGACGCAGAAGAGACATCTAGAGACGAAATAGACATCTCAAGACACTGGACTTATCTACTGACACAGGAAAATATGATACAGACTGCCACAGCAATATTATTCATTCACTAAGACAAGCACATATATCAAAGAGACTTCTAACTAAAAAGGAGATTTTCATGCCCCAGATTCATTTTGACTATTCACAGATTCAAGTGTTTGTGTGTTGCTTTATTAATGAATCAACCCTAAGGAAAGAGAGTTATTTATGGAAAAATGCAAAGGAAAGCAGGAAGCAGCACAGAATTATTTACAGTGTCCAAAATGAATGTTTAGGCACATCCATAACACTGTACTTAAAACTGCAGAACACGTAGCTTCTACATATGCATTAAAACACTTCTGATCCTAGTCAGAACTAAAAGTTATTAATCTGATATTTTTCAGTATTATTTTATGGGAATAGATTTACAGTATTAAGACGAAAAAACATTCAATCAATTATAAATATATATATATTCTAAAATTTCTAAATTTCTAAAATTCCAAGCAGCTTTCCTCTTCTGACACACTTCAAAGTTGGGGGCAAATTATGCACACATACACCCAACACGTCATACCTGCTCATCACTGGTATCAGGTATTCTTACATGGTTTTGATTTAGAAGCTTCGAAATTATCACCAGACTAAGACGTCTTCTTACTTGCCTGAAAAATAAATTTCTTTAAGATTTTTCTTCCCCTGTCCCCAGAGAATGTCTCAAATTCACATCATTTCTACACAGCACTGTGAGGCTATACGTGGTTTCCCTAGACATAAGCTTGCCTAGAAAAATTAGTTGTGTTTTCTGAATACAGGTACTATAGAACCAGTTAAAAGGCTATCACGATGCAGGTATCTATCTCACTGCAGCTTTTCTTGTGCACAAGCAAACACTGTTAAATGCTTGCCTCCGAGCCTAAAGCTGAGGATCCAGATCATTTTCCTCTCCAAGGCACAGAATTCATAACTGAGCAACACTTAACAACCGACATGAATCACCCAACATTTAATTTATGCATCATTCAGGCAAAAGTGTCAGTAAAACCCTTCACTATAAAATTCCAGGGAGCTCCAAGTCTAGATATTACTAGGCTAAAACATAAAGGTAGCTTTGTAGATAAAATGACCCAGTAGAACTGATTATGATGACATATATGTAATTAAAACAAACAAAACCCTCCGCACACACATCTTTAAGACACGAGAACATAAATACTTTTTTCAAAGCACCACACAATACCTATTGCCTTTAACAGATTTTGGGCTTACACAAATAAACTAACTCTTAACAATATTATGCATTTCTGATGTTACAGTGTCATTACCTGCCACGTATTATCCAGCTGGGGACCAGCTGAACCAGCCACAGGAGGTTATGGTGCTGACTAGAGAGTTCATTCACTGCCAGGCAGAGCTCAGGCATCTTTAAGAGAACAAAAGCAAGAAAACCCAAAGCTAATGAAAAAAGGGCATAGTGGGCAGTTTCTTGTTTTGGCAAAAAAGTACACAGCTACTCCCCAGAAACATACCCAACATAATTATTAAAAGGAATTGGGCTAATAAGGCATGATGCACATAAAGGTGTTTCTGCACTGCACCTATAGTTAAGGCTGCCCACTACTATTTTACAGTAAGACAGTTGAGAAAAGGCTTTTTTTTCCTGACATGCAGCAAGCACAATCACTTGTTTCACTCTTTCAAAGAGCCATTCCAAACATACAGTGATTTTGCTAAATATAAGATTATTGGTTAGTTCAATGCAACAGTTCCCTTGCAGAACAGGGGAAGCAAGCACGATGGTATGGGGCAAACCCATTTTCAGTATGCCCACCCACATGCTAAGGCACACACCTTCACAGCTCCCAATTTGTTCATATGACATTTTTCAGCAGCATTTGTGATTCATTAAAAAACCCTCTCAGACCACTCTTCACTTACCCAAAAAGGTTCACTGTTATGAATGAAAACTTCAAGACAGTAATTTCTCGAAATTTAAGTTGTGATTTTATAAATCTAGGACTACAAAATTAATTGTGAAATTACCTTTGCATCCCAGTCTTTTATACTTTTCAGAAGCTTTACGAAAAGGCACTGAAAATCTATCAAGGGAATTTGCTTTAATTGTTTCTCCAAGCTTATTTTAAACAGTGATAGAAGCAGAAGCACTATTTCTTGATCAGTATATCCACCTTGACAGACTGTTATACAAAAGCCTAGAAACTTCAAAAGAAATAAAAAAGCATTAAAATACAAAATTGGCTTAGTTCCTTTAAGATAGGAACAAAACTTAGGCTTTCCATCCTCACATTAAGATGCATTCCAAATGATAAATTGTTTTTATAATGTGCTTATGTAACAAATATCTCCCCATCTCTCAAGTAATAGTTTACACCTTCTCCCCTTTTCTTATAACTACCTCTTGGAGGCTCATCTTGCAACCATTTAGAGAAATATTTTTGAAGGATGGCAATATCCCCTGAGAATAATAGGAAAGATCTTTCTCTGGCGGGATGAAAGGCTGCCAACAGACTCGCTAATTACACATGTAATACTCAAAACAACCATCAAATTGTTTCTCCCCACTCAAGTATTATCATAAGGGCTGCCCACAACACAGTATATAGGATGTGTGTGTAAATGAGATGATAAATTAATCAAGATAGATTTGTACTGTCTCTAGCAGAGATGCTCAAAGTGTTTCCTCCTGAACCTAGAGACTTTATAGTTATAAACCTCTCCAAAGAAGTATTAGGAAGACTGAAATACTCCCACAAGGAAATTTGCAACTGGCTCTTCAGACAGTATTTTTCACAAGACCTTTAAACAAGGAGGATTGGCCTGTGAAGTGGGACCAGCACTGTGGTCTCATCAGTCAGGACACGGATCTAGCTCTGCTCCTCAAACGGGATCCCGCTGCCCTGCACGAGCTCCCACCTCACTCGCCTTGTGCTGCACAGGCCCAGCTCTCATCTCTGAGAGCTCCACTAACGCACTGAAGAAGCACAAAACACACTGGCCAAGAGCAATTCCCCTTCCCACTTCTGCTGGGACACACATATGATGTGTTTCTTCTACAACAGGGAGTAAAGTGACTCAGGGGAGTCTGACAGAGTGTCACGGCAGGAGAGAAACAGAACAGTGCAGCTGGGAGTGAGGGAAAAACAAAAGCTTGCACAGCAACTGGAGTCTGAGATTTCTCACCTTGATCACATTAATTAGATTGGTTTCTGGGACAGCAGTGAAGGCTGGTCTGGTAGTGAGGAGATCTCCTCTTAGCTCTTTTTTGCTCACTGTTTCTTGCACGTGACTTCTAGTAAAAGAGATGCTAATCCGATCAGTAAATTAGTAATTAGAAAGCCCACAACAGCCTAATTGCATTAAACTGGAAAAAAAAAAGTGTTTTAAAATGCCTGCAAATCTAAAACAGCCTCAGTTACAGAGCAGAGACATCTATGTGAAAACTGCTTTTAATTCTTCCCAGTCTTCTAGGCAACTCTTCCTGAAAATCTGCACTAGAAAGCTTTAGGACAAAACAAAACAAAACAAAAAACCCCCTTTGATTTGAATCCTTACCTGGCAGAAAACGTTTAGGTTTTGGCTTATTTTACTCTTATGAAAACTGAGTTTAGAACTTAAAGAGCAGCACTGCTTGATGGAAGGGTGAGGGAGAAAAGGAGACCTTTCTGATTCTACATTCTAAGCATGAGATTTCACTGGATCTAAGCAATAAATATCAAAAGGAAAACACTTACAAAATATCACACTCGTTAAAGTTGGGCTGAAGATGCTGCAATGGAAAGAGAGATCTAAACGCAACACCCATATTGACAAAAACAGCTGACACATCAGCTAGTGAAGGGATCCAGGGCTTAGACTGTTCATCACTGATGGAAGCTACAAGTAAAAGACATGGAATGGATTAGTTTTAGGTTTAGTTTTCAGCATCAGTTCTTTTTAAGGGAAACAAATCTGCTCAGTCTGCATAGATTCTGCTAGCACTAATCTCAGAAGACTTGTTGGAGCATTGGATGATACATTATTTTCAGAATAATAGTGGGGAAAATGGCTTAATACAGCACTTCAAACTAAAGGAACTTCTTGCTTATGTAATAGATGAGTTGTTTTAAGTTTCATCTACTTCCTTCTCATAGCTCTGTCTCATCACAGGACCATAAGCAAAAAGGCAAGTTTTACAGAACACAAATTACTATTCTGCACAGGTAAGAGGGCATTATCATAATAGAATTGGAAGTAGCACTAAGTAAGATTTAGAAACAGGCAGAGTTCACAAGACAGAAGAGCTAAATAGATGGAATTTACTCATTTGACAGAAATATGCAACAATGCTCATTGCAAAAAGCTTGTTTGTATCAATTCACATCTGAATGTGTCTGCAAACTATATGAAGGATCTTAGAGGACGCTAAACTAGCAAGGTGATGTGAAACTAAATGCAGTGTTCTCTAAATAATGACAGAAGTCAGACTTCTGGATTGGGTCAATTTTGGCATCTTAAGTCTGTAAGAAAAAAAAAGAAATGTAATGAAATGCAACACTCAGAACTCTACAGGTTCAGATCTCAACGTTCAATTCAGGAAAAAAAAAGAGGGGGGGGGAATCCTCAGGCATGGGAAAGGAGTGTCTAAGAATGATTTGGAGACTCCATAAATTTTAAAGTGGTTAGACAAACTTTTCAGGAGCAACTGTAGCCTATTTGATCCTGCTGTGAGGGAGATGGAAAGGTCCAAGAACCTGCTGAGATTTCTCCCAGCCTTAATTCTTAGAGTGCTCATTGATCAACTTGGGCTGTTCACTCAGAAACAAGCCTACTGCCAGCAAAGCATAAAATGAAAGAGGCTACGTTCCCTCTCACATCAGCTCATGGTCCCACTGCACAAGATGCAAATACATGGAAGAGTTTGGATAGACCTGATCAAGCATTAGTTTACAAAGTTAACCGCAGGCTTAAACAAAGTTGGGACTTTTTATGGATCTGGATGAAGGGAAGACGTGGAGAACATAGGAAGGAATTGGTACTGGAGCAGTCTCTGAGAATACAGATGAAGGAAGGCAAAACACAGGAACACACAGCAGTGCGGGCTGAAGTAGACTGCTGAAAGTGTTTCTGTGTAGGCATGTGGTTCTTTTCACTCTTGCTGTATACACAGAAAAACTAGACAAAACTACGTGCTGTGTAAGACTATGTGAAAACCATCCTGTGGCCCTTAAGCTTTGAAATTAATGTCTGCAACTTCCAAAGTAGAAGACAGGGAGAAAAGGAGAAAAAAAATACTTTTGAGCAACCATACTGGGCTGCTCTTAAGATTATTTCTATTTGTGTAAAAACAACAGTATGTTTAAAAGGCTCTGTACCTATATATGCTTTGCATATACGTGCCAAGATCACATCCCGAGGCACAGCTTGTATATCCTCAGTGAAGACCAACTCCTGCCATATGTGCACCAAGTAACATAAGAACCCAAAATCCTTCCGGATTCACAGAACAGAGCCAGTGCCTTTTCCCTTCCCCATCATCTGTCCATACTTAAGGAAAATGCTTTCGTTTAGTCAGTCAGTTTTCTATTCTCCAAACACTCACCATTTTTTAGTATTATTTCCATCAATTTGTCTAATATCTGTGTGGAAACACAATAGTCAGAGTGAACAGACATCATCTGTCGAGAGAAAAGAAGCCACATTTTAAGCACTGAGTTACATGATAGCATTTTTTTTTAATTTGTAAAATACACCTTTTAATACAACAAAATACAACTTTTTGGTAAAAGAGAAAAAGAAACATTAACAGAAAACAAATATCAAAGCAAGGTAAGTCACAGAGAAGGGAATATGGATTGCTTCAAGCAGTGCACAAATTGCAGGAATACTTAAGAAGTAATTATTTGCAAGATCTGAATATTGGAACCCCACACTGAATTTGTGAGAGGATGAGAGGATATAGAGGAATGAGAGAATGGAGACTATAATATACCCTCCTGGAACCCATTTTCAAATTGAACATAACTCTCCCTTAACCAGAAGTGGGGGCAATTGGGAGTTGACTTCCTACTCGTGGAGAAGATGAACATAGCAATTCTAAACTGAAATAATGAATTCTTATATACACACAGACCTACAAAAACATGACCACAAAGAGTGCTTCCAGAAGCACTTCACCAGTCCCACGGAAAATCTTATTTTCCTACCCAACAGAGTTTCCTGTTCTGTAAGCCAACTGAACTAGCTATTAGTTCTTCCTTATTTGAGCAGCATCAGGACCCACACAAGGTGGCAATCTGGTCCTAGCAGGAGGGAAGGACATGGAGGAACAAAAAACTTTTCCTTCGGCAAAATCAGAAAGTCAGGCAGCAGACCTAGGCTGCAAATTCACAGGCAGCCCCGTTCTACTTTTCATTTCAGACACAGTTAGAATTAAGAAATAACGGAATAGAGACAGGAGAGGGACATTCTCATAAAGAAATGATAGAGCAATCTAAATTTCCTAGAGATTTATACTGCCACAGACATTTAGAAAGCAGAGAGTCACAGCATTTCCTCCAAGAGTGACTAAGAACTTCTCCTGAGCCATGATGCAAAACGACCTTTTCTGGACAAAAATTATCTGGTACTGCAGATACCTTTGATGATTTAGAAGATGATGTATGTAGCAATGACACTTTTGTGCACTCCAGCACATAAATTTAATTTCCTTCCAACCTAAAATAAGTAATGTTCCTGTGATTTGGCCCATGCTACTAACGTCCTGAAAGCTCTTCTATCATGCACTGTGCCCTTTCCAGATGAAGTACTATGTATGGTGATGGACAGGGACATTTTCAAAGCAAACAGGGAAGAAGAAAAACCCTATTTCTAGTGTTTTTATCAAAAGACAATCCAAGCATTTCAGACTGGAGAACAAATAAGAACCAGAAAAATTTATTGAAAAAAATGTTATTAACGCAGAACAACAGAAATCACAAAAGTGCCCTGATTAGTTCTGCTACAATCGTCTTCCAAGGCAACTATCATTTCCAAATAGATTAGAACTGTAGGACTGGTACAAGTCTTACCTGGAAAAGCCACCTCAGAATTGGTATGGGGCACACGATACGACTGTAAGCAGAACTCAGAAAGCCATGAACAGCTAAAGAGAGCTGCTGTGCAGCACCAGAACTGTCAAAGACAGAAGGGACAGAGGCAGAATCCATTAGTGGTTCAATAAGCACTTTTACAAAGTTTATGAACTTCCCCAACCCCAGATCATCACCAGCAGCAAGAGATCTGAACATTCAGATGTTGTTCTTAAGCTCTTGACTACTATAAAATACTACCGTAATGATACCTTATTCATGGCAACATCTTTAATAGATTAAATTTAGTTTCTAGAAAGACTTAACACATCATTTGGAAATATTTGTTATTATTAGAGAATAAAAGCTTCGAAAATATTGATTTACACTACTGTAGTATGAATAATTTTGCCTCACTACACAAATGGCTTCTTACACTCAGACCAATAAGTAAGCTTATTTGCTATCCACTAACATTTATCAACTTATTCAGAAAAAGAAAATATCTTGTTGGAAAATTTTAAATACTGTCTTAAATAAGGAATCTGCAGACAAAACAAAGCAGTTACAAAGGTTCGGTCTAGTTTTGCTGTCTAAAACTGAAGAGAAAAAAGCAATAGTAGAGCAGAATATCTACATTTTTTGTACTGAATTCTTCTAGTGTCAATCTCTGAAAGGTATTTCATAAGCAGCTGAATTAATACAGCAAAATTTCCCACATACTGCACTTTAACCTTTTCTGCCCTAACTATCCATTGAAATTGACACCTCCCAACTTCTCCATACACTATCCATTTGACAGAGCAACTGGTTCAAGGGCTCCTACAATGAGTCAAAACTGAGCAGTCAGTAACCCAATCTAACCAAAGTTAGAAATTGTGACTTTTTGCAACCCTCGTTAGGTGAACTCCTAAGTCCCAGGACATAGGACAAATACACATATACAAGACACACATGCAGAAGTCTTTCAGCTTTCAGATCTAAAACAGTAGTCAAGTCACAAATCAATCCATCACAAAGGTTTGTCCTCCTCAGCTGGGATAGCTAAGCTTTTGTCCATTGCAATTAATGCAGTTCTCATCTGACCAGGATTTCAACGATATCTCACCATAGCAAAAATACTGAAGAGGTCAGAACACCTGTCTTCTTCCTCATGTCTCAAATATTTAAGACCAAAAGTAATTTTTCAAGAATTCTTGAGGAAGAAAGAAGGAAGCTTTAAGTAACAATTCACTGTTCTGTAAACCTAACCTGGATAAAATAATTCTTTCAAAATGATTCCGTTTAGTCTACATAGTAAGACAAAGCTCATTTTCACGCAAAGGCATGATTTCATCTTAAAAATTGCTTAACACTGATAGTAAATAAACACAATAATGACAGTTAATAAACACAATGGCAATGCAAAGGAGGATTTTACCTAAGGAGGAGTTTTTCTATAGGATTTTGAGGTATGAAATAAAAATTCCTCAAGTCAAGGTTGTGCTGATTGAAGATTTTTCCAGACATTGCCAAGTCAAATATATCTTCTCCAGGGTGGTAGTCAGGTATGGCATGAGCTGTTATTGAAAATCTCTTTATAAACGCCCTGTAATATTCAAAATTGGTTTTATGAGTTTAAATAGAGAGAGGCTTATTTGCTGTTTAAACAGTTATTTTAAACAATGAATGTCAGACATGGGAAAGTTGAATTCTGTTAAAATAAAATTAGTTGCCAAGAAAATATACTGGACCATGATAAAAATAATTATGATAAAAATGGTTCATATTAGATGTATTAACAGCAACAGACAGAACGAGGAAAAAAACAGGAAAAAGGCTAAAAAAAAGCAAATAATAAAACTACATTTAAGTGGTTTCAGAGAAGGAAAGACCTGTGTTCTTCTGAGAGATCTCCATCAGCAAAGGTATCCTCCTCCTCATCCCCATCTGAAGAATTTGTTTCTGTTCTCTGTATGTCTTCCTGTAACTGTTTTTCTAGTTCATCTACCCTGCAATAACAACAGAACATATCATTACCATTTGGTATCTACAATAGGAAAAAAAAAAAAAAAAACAGAATTCAAAGTTCTGAATGTGAATCCAGGAGTGCAGTAGCCAACTATAAACAGCAAAAACATGCAAGACATTGCAACCATTAAAAAAAGTAGTTTTCTATTCTAAGCTATTAAGTGGCTATTTGCCAATGCCTAAATAATGTCCAAAAGCACGTTCAATTTCTAGTTTGTCAATCAACTTCTGACATTGTGTGTTTTGTTTTGTAATTGCACCTAATTTTCAAACTTCTGGATGGACTTATTTACCAATAAAATATTGATTTTTTTTTTAAACTTCACATTAATTTTATGAATGGGCATTCATTGTTTCACAGTCAGTCAGCTCATAGTCACAAGAATCAGATTCAAAAGCAGTCAACAGTACACCTACTGGCAAATGACATTAGTACATATACCACATTATGTCTTCTACTAGGAAGATCTCTTGCAAGAAAACTAATCAGTTCTGTCCACTAAACTGTTTAACTATTCATACACTGACAGACTGTCTAAACTTTAGGAATTAAAACTGAGCTACAAAAGTCTTTGAAGAAACTATTGTAGTCTATATGCAAAAATTTTTATTCCATGCCTGACCAGCAGCTGTTAGCTGCCTTAGTGACCTACAAAGGCATCAGTAATTTCAGTCCAGTTCTTAAGGGGCAGACAGATGCATCATGAGTTACTCAGTTTTGCCTGCTGGGAGAATATCAATCAGCTTTTCACACTTAAGGAGTCCTTGCATGTCCAGTCAGATACACACTAGTGACATGGCCACGCAAAGCTTAGCTTGCTGCTATCCAAACTACAGTCAGTTTGGGGAAAGCAAGGTACACCAAAGATCCCATAAAGCATCTTTATAAAACTGACCTTTTAGATTCTTCTTTCTCCTTCAAAATGTGCTCTAAGCTGTTCACATATGACACTTGGCTAACAACAGGAGGCTTAGAAAGCTGTAAATGAAATAACAAATTTAAAAATAGCATACACAAAAAATTATCAACTGATTCACTACTAGACAGTAAGCATGGTTAATATATTAACCTCTTTTTATTTTAATGATATTTTGCCTGCAGGTGAAAACGAAAAGGAGATCCTGAAAAACAGGATGAATCACAGTTTAGGTTTCTCAGTCCCTTGAGAATTATAATCCTCTCTCAGCAACTACATTTAGAAATCAACTGCCTAAGTACTTTCAAAGCCTCACCAGAAGCTGGAAAACCGCTTTTGAAAGCCGTACTTGCATCTTTGGATATTATTTGCTATTTCTTGCTCTGTAACACTACAAACAACACTCGGAGATCAGGGCTCCACTGCACTTCAGACTGGATCTGAAGAGCAAAGCAAACCACAGCTCCTCCCCTTGCTGCAGGTCTCCAGCCAACCCTCAAAAAAAACTTCTCATGCTAATGCTCTTTACAGGACAGGTTTGCTATTTTTAACCCACCGAGATCCTTGAAACCCTTATTCTTGTGCATGAAAAAGAAACTCCCCAAGTAATTCAGTACATCTTTGGTATTTTCACCATTCCCTTGGGAGCAAAGCTTACAAATCACCTTAAGAATACAATAAAACAAAGCTCTTCATCAAAGTCCTATTACAGCACCAAGTTAGAAAGTCAGTAAATACATTAAAAAAAAGTTGCAACTGCTGGCACATTTAGCTTCATTTTCGGTAGTCAGTGTTTTATTTGCCAACAAATTTATTAGCAAACAAAAGACCTAAGATCTGTTGTAGTCAAGTTTCAGTTCTTTGAACAAACAGTGACCTTCCTATATCCACCACCTTCTTTAACTGGAAACTCTTACTAGGAATAAAGGCTCATTTTATGAGCTCCCTACTGAAGGGGAATACAATTAAACATAAGCATACACTCCTACTGGGGATTTTCTGTTATCCAGAAGAAAAACACATTAGTTTAGGAAGTTAGTATCCAACTACTTAAAAAAAAAAAAAAAAGTGTTGATAGAGCATTAAGTTTTGGTATAAGGAGACATTTTTCCAATGCCACAAAATTCCTCGAAGTGCTATCCTTGCACTTAACAGGAGACACTCACCAGATGCAAACATATCCTTCAGTCTTTTTGCAAGGAGACAAGCCCCATGCTCAACTTCACATGCTGAAAGATGAAAGACCAGGTATTTTTGGTGGAGAAACCCAAAATCTACTTTTTTTCCTTCTGATTAATGTGCCTAACATGACTTTTTAACAACTGAAGAGTCAGAATTTACTCCAATTTGCATATATGCCCCTTCTTACAAAAGAAGAGGTGAATGATAGTTCAGCAAAACCAAGGTTATGGAAATTTTGGGACAGCTTTTAAATACTTTGCCATAATTATACAGAAACAGGGTAAGTCAAATGTTTGTGGTCACATACATACCCCTAAGCTACATCTAGGCTGTGCCTGTTTATCGGCCTTAACCACTAATTATATTGGTCATGCCAGTTCAGATTGGGAAATATGCACATGACCACAAAATTCTCATCTACAATATGCTTGCAAAATTAATGGTGAGGACAGATAAAGTAATTATAACAGCTCAATATCTGCCTATGGAGACACTTTCAAAAGAAATCCAGGCAACATAATGAACTATTACTGTGATTTATACAGTTATTCTGCTAACTGCAGCTTTATTTTTCACTTTGAAAGACTTTATTCAAATCCATTCACTCCTAAACCGCATCAGCTTTGTTAGCAGTACTACATTACGTTCTGGTGTAGCACTTTCAAAATTAAACCATTAATTAAACCATTAATTTACAATAAAGCTTTAAAATTGCTATTTGTTCAATAACAGCACAGCAGATAGGTTGCTAACTTTTAAAAATGCAGATTAATTCATCACCACAATTAGTTTGTAGGATTCAAATACTTACTCCATCTGTCACTTGTGAGCAGGACAAAACATTTAATTTTGAAATACCATGAAACTCAAACTTTATTAGTTGGGCCTCAAAGAAAATGCCACATTTACAGATCAAGAACTCGAATTTCTGCTAAACACAAATCACTGACCAGGACAAATAACTTCAACTCAGAAATCTTGTCTGATCATAAGGATAAAATTAATTAAATCCTACATATCCCTCCTAAATATAATCTCTCCCCATTTTGTTTAGGGGGAATATACAAAAATGAAACTCCTGACAAACACCAAAAGGAATACAGCTGACATAACTGCATGAATCATCATTCCAAGCACGAGTATAAACACTTTTTTTCCCCCGATTATACTGTACTTACTATACACTATAGGACCATTAAGTAATCCGAGTAATCAGTTCTGAAGGCAAATACTTCTGAGTTTTCATGCATTTAAATACACACCCAAACAAAGTGAAAAAGGCAAAAGCAAGCTATCAAACCAAAACATAACAAAGCTTAATGTGATGCATTTGTGTTTTTTCTTTGCCACTTACAGGAAGCTTCAGTGATGGACTCATGGTGTTTTGTGAGAGATTTTCAAGACAGTCTCCTTCAAGGGTTCCCAACTCTGGCTGGCGACTTGAAGTCAAAATTTCTTGCAGCGGCAAGAGTATTTCTTCATCTTCATCATCATCATCATCAAGATCACATTCCAAACTCTCATCCTCACTATCAATGCTGCTCTTTGATTTGCTATTCAGTTTAGATACCTCTGTACAGGTCTTTTCAACTTGCAACTTTTCCAACAGCTGTGAAGACATTTGGCTACTTTCTACACACCTTTCTTCTTTAAAAGGTAACGAACGGGGAGCACTTTTATCAATCTCTTCTGAAAGCACAAGTTTCCCAGGATCTTCCACTGAATGCAAGTTGAATTTTTCTGATGTTTTTCCTTTAGATTTTGGTAAACTGTTTCCGAGTTCAGTACTAACAGCTTTAGGAAGTACAGGTTTTTCTGGTCCTTTTCCATCTTGCTGTTTTGCAGCATCCAAAACCTGAGATAAATCAGCATTTTGAAGGTGACAATTCATGTCTTTTGTGAATACAGTGTTAGTTGGAGTTAAGTGGTGGAGAGAATGCAACACAGTACTTTTTTCCTGAGAAAGCGACTTTTCCAAGAAAAAGCCTGAGTGGGGCACTTGCAATTGATTCTCTTTGGTATCCACAACAGAAACATGCTTATTTTTATTAGGACTGTGTGCAGAATACAAAGATGACAAACCTACAAGAGAGGAGTTACTTTTTTCACGTTCATGGCTTGAGTTAAGATATTCCTCTGAAAGAGCAGAATTATGTCGGGGTAGATCAGCAACCTCTGCTAGCTGCACAACACCATTAGACAAAGACTTTAAGAGGCTGGTTTTTACAAAGCCAGACTTCCTATTTGTGCATTGTTCAGATGATCTACTAAAAAGAGAGTCATTCAAACTTGCTACCACAGACTGATTTGAGCTGTTTGCATCCAAACTGATGGCAGCGCGCTTTCTTTTCCCAGGAGAGTCTTTTTGTTTGGATGGCCTAGAAGATATCTTAGAACTAACACAGAGCGACGGAAAAGACTGGCTTTTCCACATAACAGTGTCTTTTTCAGGTGACAGTCTCAGTAGATTTGGAGAAGATGCCTCAGGCTTTGAAACATATTTTGATTGAGATGGGTCATCTATGAAAAGTGTTGAAAAATAATCAACCACTTCAATTTTTATAAAGTCAGTCAAACCTATAACAGGTTTGAGACCAAAAAATAAAAATTAAGAGAGATAAAAATAAAGATCAGTTCTCATTAAGTTTTAACCCGTTTTTCATTATAATCCCAAATTACTTTTAGTTTTGCCGAAATAACAGAAATAACCCTAACTAGACAGCAATAGATTTTTTGAGAGAGTTTAACCAAATTTATTCTTTACAAGAAGCTTGCATCAAATTCTTTTTAGAAGTATATTAAAGTTTCCATATTTTTGCCAATTACTAACCACTTTTAACTGCTGTCGCTACAGTTTGAATCTCTCGAATCCCATGAAAACTGTTCTAATCACCTGCACCATATTGCCAAAATCATCCTCTCTAGGATGTCACTTTCAACTTTATTCTCCTTGCTCATGACTGTCATAATACTCATCAAAACTGAAGAGTTCAGCTCCACACATGTAACAGCAAAATGTAACTTTACGAAAAAACATCATTATTAATCAATTCATTAACATTAAAAAAGAGACATTAAGCAATGAACCCGATGGATCAATTAATTCCTATCAGCACTGTTTCTACCTGATGCAGTCTCCCATGAAGCAGAATGGGATCTTTTTCTCAAGGGATATCCATTTCCCTAAAAATAAAAATGGAGGAGATAAGAAGTTAGTGGCATATTTTAAACATTAAAACCAGGATGTTGTTCAGTGTCAAGCGCTGCATCTGGCGCAGACTGTTCCCACCACCCCATAAATATGATGGCTACAAAGAGCTCCCCAAAAGGACTGCCCCAAACCTGGATTTTATACCTTTTCTTCAGATCTGCCCTGGCTCTAAATCTCTTCACCTTCCGTGATAATTAATGCAATTAGTTTCTTGCCTCCCCGAGTTAATCTGAGTCATGACCCAGATGTTCTCAAAAGAGGCATGAGGAACTTGGATGTCAAAAACTGGTAGCCACAGACAAGGAAATAGTGGGATGGCATGGTGCTAAGGAAACACAAACTAACCAGTCTTATTTTCTACTCATAACACATTTCTAGAGACACACAATCACTTTCTTTGCAAGTAACCAACTACCCATTAAAGCCTTTGCTTGATTGGTAAAGAAAGTATAAACAATTCAAGGTAGAATGAAATACAGCCTATTTAAACAAGACCATCACCACCTCTAGTATTGTGGTTTAAGTGTAGAACTTGAACTGCTACTAACTGCAATTTCAACTAGTGGAAAATTGTCAGGCAGGAACACTGTACCACTGCTGTTCCCTAAAATGCACTGTGAGGGAGCATGATCATTTGTAATAAAACATTTTCTCCTCAACGGTCATGCTCTCCCACCCCAGTCTGCCTGAGACAGCTACACAAGGAGTTTCTACCACTTCACTGAAGAGGAAAAAAACAAAACAAAACCTTTATCTAAGACAAAGGGAAATTAATCATTTCTTTAAGTGGATTATTTTTTTCAAATGCTTTGAATTTGAAATACCAATCTATAAAGATCAGAGTCCATTAAAATTTGTAAAAACAGATTTAACAAAATTTTTATTTGGTAAAAAATAAAATAAATAAAAACAGACAAACCAGCACATTTGTTGCCAATCAGATGCTGCCTCACTCCTCAGCTGCATGAGCAGGTGGGATTAACCTGCTATGGGGCCCTATGCAGAGAATGGCGTCAAAAGTGGCAGCTCTTGAGAAAAGCTCACTAGTAAGTTTTACACAGCTGCTGCCTATATAAGGGCATTCTGTTATATTTTATTTTTAAAAAGCTTGTCTTTTCAACAGGAACATACAGGTATCAGATAAGCAATTTCTAGCTATTTAAGTCTATTATCCTTCCAGGTAATTTACAGATTAGGTAGTGTAGGCATTTAAGTGTTGTTAAAAGAGCCACATGGATGGATGGATAGATAGGTAAGTAGAAAAGAGGCTCCTAGAAAAAAAAGCTAGACACAAAGCAAACTGTGGTAAAACAGCTGACGCTTCATTTTAATGTAAACCTAACCCAGCTTAAGTACTTCCCCTTTTTAAATGGACTTCCTTTTAAATGGACTGCTTTCAAGCTGGGTTTTCTTATTTAAAGTGGGTAATCAGCTCATCTAAGCATGACTTAAAAGTTAGAGGGAAAAGAACATAAACTTCTGTGACATCTGAAAGGGGCAGCACCAAGAATCTCACCCTACCTTAAAAAAGCTGTCACAGATTTGAAGCTTTAATGACCTTTTTAAGCATACCTGATGCGATAAACTCATTCCTGAGAATGGCTTTACTGCATGTGGCTTGGATTGTTTCTTTCTATGCTTCTTCTGCTTGCTTTCTCTGCAGAGAGCTTCCAGCGATAGCCTAAGCTGAGAATCACCTGGAGCACACTGCAATTTCACAGAATGTCCTGGATTTTGGCACAGAGATGTGTTGCTCACATGGCCATTATTTCTAGAATGAGTATTTATAGCATCAGCTTCTAATGATGAAACCCATCTGTCAGAGTCTGAACTGGTTTCTTCTAAATCCATACAGTCAGTCTTCTGTTCCCAGCTATTTCCACAAGACAGTGGTGTCCTCATTACACCCAGACACTTCTCATTTCTTCCTTGTTCTTGCTTGACCATTTTATCCTTTTGGGCCAACAAACAACTGGATGAGCCTGCAGTTACGAAGAGTTTCTGAATCACAACTTTAGGATACACTGAGGTGAATGTCCTGCACGCTCTGCTGTTCTCCAAGGAGGTTACCATGTCCCTTTTCCCCTTAACTCCTCTTCGAAAGGCATCTAGCCCAGGACTTGTGTTTGGCGTTTGGACTGGCATCTTTTTCCTCCTAACCTGCTTTGGAGAGGATACTGTCTTTACAAAACGCTCAGCACATAAAGCTGACATCCCAATTCCTCCATCTTTTACATTTCCTCTGTCTGGTGAGCACAGCACAGTTCTGTCTTTGTGGCCAAGATCTAAGAGAGAAGAAAGAATGAAAAGATTATTCACAGTCACAATACTGCAGAGAATAATTTCCCTATTAGACTGTATTACTTGATATTTCACCCTCTCTTTCATACACACAAACCAGAAGTGGATTTACTGAGGCACACACGCTATTCATGAGAAGTACACAACTTATTTCTCATGGAATAAGACTTGCATGATCTATGCCACAGTTTCAGGTGTTATAAACAATCTGTCCCAAACATATGAGAGAACATTTTAAACATTTTTACCTAATAACCATCTCCCTGTAAGGAGGTAAAAAATTAAGTTACATTTTTATATATATATAAAACCTACTGTTTATTTTTAGGTACCTGGTGATCTACATTTGTTATATTGTTGTTCCAGACTGGAATGAGATCAGACTTAACTTCTGCATTCTTATATAATGAAAACTCATATATAAGCATTAATGAAAAGACAGATATTTACCTTGTTTTAAAACTGGTTTGAAGAAATCCGTAATTGACTGGTTTCTGAAGAGAAGCAGAAAAAGAAAAAAGAAAAAAAAACTCTTAAGACAGGTAAATGCCCAGGCAGAAAATAATCAATAAAATGACAATGCTCCAGTTTCACAATTCCTACAAAAATATTCTTATGCCAAAAACTCTGGCATCTGACTTCTTATTTTTCTGATAAGAGTGATGAGAGCATCACCACCGACTTCTGCACTTCATGTTGCGAGACCAAAGAAGCCAAAGTGTCAGTTTCCTTTTTTAACCAGTTTGTTTCATCATCTCAGTAAATCTTCACAACTCTTTTAGCTTAAAATCATCTTTCTTAAATGGGATTGACCTCAGCTGTACTCAGTATCCCAGGAGGGAACTTGCCAATACCTCCTTTATAATCTCTGCATTCCCACTGCCAACACTTTTAGCTTTTAGCCAGTGAATTACCTTTTTTTTTTTTTTTTTTTTTTTAATAGTTACAATCACACTCTCTGATCTGCTATTCTATAAGCAACAGGTTAACTGCTAGTTCAACACATTATCCCCGAAATTGTTTGTCTGCTAGATTAACAAATTGTATTTGTACATGGAAAGACTTGCTCCAGCACAACAGAGGGCAAGATGGAAGATGGTGGGAACTGGATTCTCCTCGCCCATAGCCTTTGTGATCTAGTAAATCAGCTCACCATAGCACCTGAATAAAGAAACACAGCTCTTCTTACACCTGGCATGTGCATGTTTAATGTTGATTGTCTTTAAAGAACTTCCCTGTCAATTTCTTGCGAGTCTATAAAGAGGCTGGTATCAGGTGAGAGGGTTTTCCTCCATAGCCTCTCTTTAAAAAGAGAACAGAGCTTAAATTCAAGCTCTCACTCCAACACTCAGAGAAAGTAAACCCTCTAAAAATGCTAATTATGCCACTTCTACCAAAGCTGCATTAAAATTTCACCCTGAGGTAGATTTGACAGGCAAAACAACACTTTAAAGTTACAAACTAAAAAGAAAGTGTTATAATGGAAAGAGATGGCCATAACAATATCCATCAACAACCAAACTCTCTTCAACACATTATTAGCTGCAATCGAATACAGTCACACAGCTAAGTTGTAAAGTTCAGCTAATCCTGTAACTTCCCACTCGATGCCTAAAACAACTTGTGAATCACTTTTCCATGCTTTTTTTTCATCCAGTTGGTGACACACTGGAATGCAAATTCCTACCTTATCAGATTTTCAGTAGAGAGGTCCTGTTGGTCCTGTCCTATCCGTAACAGAAGACACATACCAGGGCATCTCTTTGGGCATGTGTTGTATCTTCTGGCTTCTAACACATAAATGGCATTCTAGGACCTTCTTATTTTACATACACTCAGCAAGCTAAAGAACTTTAAACCTGAGGTGGTTTCCTATCACAAATATCTTGGATGAGAGAATATGAAGGCACTTCTGTGAACTTTATTTTTGAAAATGGACAGAATGTCTGAATGATGCACGAGTTGAGTGTTAAAATACTGGTCTGTGCTTCAGAACTACGAACACACTATCTTCACCTTCCTCCACACTCCAAGGAAGTTTAGCACTAATTTCAAGGCTATACTTTCATTTGTTCTGTAATTTACTCTCTTCAAGTTTCGAAGAAGGTATTGGTGTGAGAACAGCAGAATAATACATATTAAGGCCCTTCTACATATTTTGTAATCATTCTCTGCTTTCCAAAACACAGAGCTATATGGTTATTGTCTGCATAAGCATGATTACAAAGGCTGGAACCATTTATTGAAAATCCTAAACTAGTATTTTAAAACATCTATGTGACTGTGCTTTCACAGCTTCAAAAACTACCTTTGAAGTTTGAACCAGAAAGTCCCACAGCTCGCTTATTCAAATTCAACTTGCATTTTGAATCTTTTTGCAAGCATATTGCTTTAACTGTAACTTTGCATAGCACAATTTCTACATTTTTCACACACACAAATACAGAATACAGACAACTATCAAATACTATGCTTCTGTGTACTATAACTCAAGAAAACCACAATCAGTCAGAGTCTGACTGAGTAAAACAGTGTTTTTGGCTTTCTGAAGAGAGTGGAAAAAACGCTAGTCAAAGATTTACTCTCCAACCCACCACAAACTTAATTTGATAGAGACCAAAACATCTCCCCTTTTCCAGCCTGCTGAAGCAAAAGGGTTCACAAACTCCAGTTCAACTGAACAGTCAAGAGGTTCCAAACATTTATTTGCTGTCACTGCTGTTGCTGACTGATCTGCCCTCCCATTCTGCACTGTGCTCTGCTCCAGCGCTCCTGCCTTCCCTTCTCACGGCTGCGCTCCCTGCCCCTTGCCCTTCCCAGGACATTCCCAACACTTGCTTGTGGCTGCTCTCAGGGGCAGAAGTCATTCAGTGGCAATGACTGTCTGCACTACAAATCCTCCCAGAACTCCTGTTTTCCTACCTAAGCAATTGTGCTTCTCCTTCCGGACTTACACTTTCTCTTCAATTACCTCAATTATTTAATGACAAAAGCAAAAGCTTCTGATGCCCTCTTCTTTCCCCAGCCACTCATTTCAAATGACTGCTTACCGTTCTCTGATGACCATTATCTCACTGTTATACAATATTTTATTAAAAATGAAGCTTTGAAAGAAAATTTAATTTGTTTCATATTTATATAAAGCTTTTTATAACACAACCAAGAGCCCAGAGGCATCAACTTTAGAACAGGATTTTTCCCCTCTACACTACAAGTTTAACCTGAGTGCAAAGTGATCTGTCTTAGGCTGTTTCTTTCACTATGCTTAACCATCAACATTTTCTATTTTGGATTTCCCATTCTGCTTTTCGGAAGCACAAGGGATAGGAACTGGCCAACAAGAACAGGATGCTAATTTCTCATACCGCTGAACTGAACCTCAAACAAGAAAGTGCCCTAGAAGCCTCAAATAAAAGCAAGGATGGGAGGGAAAAAAAAAAACAAGAAAAAGGAAGCACATGAGTGCAAGTAGGAACATGAGGAAGTACTGCATTATGAAAAGAACACACATTTTCCATGTGGAAAGGACCATACCTGTTCACAAGAAAATTTCCGTTATTCCTATAATAAGAGGTAAAATCAGTCCTTAAAGACTGTAGAACTGACAAAGTGATACTCTCTATTTTTCCTTCCTTTACATGACACAAAAGAAGATGATTTGTGGTTATTTAATGTATCTTTCTCAACAAAAGAAAGCCTTGGTTTTTGGTTTATGCTTTTCACCAAAGTATAAAAATCTAACAATTATCAACATTGAAAATTATTCAATCACTTTTTTGTGTGGGTGAAATTTCATTTTAAGTGAGAAACTAGACTTACCACTAAAAACACCTCGGGAAGAGGGAAAAAAAAAGGGGGGGAGGAAACCATAAAACACACAATCTCACTCGACGCATGGAAAAAAACCAAAGACAGAAGACACAGGTAGCAAACTTTTCAAAGTTAATGACACAACATCTTTAAGGAAGGAATGATTTTTTTACCCTTGTTAAGCAGATGAAACCCCCAGAAGTCTTTCAAATAACTGTTCTTTATGGCTGCATTAATCTCAATCCCTCATTGTACAATAACAGTGCATATTTTTTAAAAAAATTGTGCTGGAAACATCAACAGCTCAGAAAAAAAAAACAAAGTCAAACAAAGTCAGAATGCACTACACAATATAACTATACATATCTTTGAAAAAACAAAGTCACATAGAAACTGCTGCAGAAACTATAAAGCAAATGAGAAAGTCATACCAAAAAAACTCATAATGGGCTTTTACATTACCACAATACAAAGTCTTTTTTTTCTCCCCCTCTTAAAGATGTTCTGAGTAACTCCTGGGCAGCAATAACAAAGCCCCCATGTGACTTCAGTTTCCCAAGCAAGACACAACACAGAAAAGAAACCAAAACTTTGGCTCCTCCCTTTCACCCTAAGGTTAGCACTATCAAAGATGGATACAGAACAAAATAAGGTGCTGCTTATGGGGCAAGAACCGAAGACTTTTTTCATACCACAAACAGCAAAACTTATTTAACTCAGCAACCTACAAAAAACCTTATAAAGTCTTCAGCAGGATTTCTGGGCAGATTTATCTCATCTAAAGACTGTTACCAACCACCACTGCCTTTATTAGAGAGTGTCCCTACAGCATCATTAACAGTCCACAGCCGAAAGAGGATCAAGAGCAGAATTAAGGACAGCTGAAGCTCTCTCTTTACACCCCAGCTGCAGAGGCTCGGGTTCAAAGACAGAGCTGGTAACAAACACTGATATTTAAGACTTCTACATAAACAGGGGGACTCTGGACTCCAGCAACCCACTGAAGCTGCGGGGCTGCCTCTGGCCGGGTACGGTTCTCTTGTAGCACCTATCATGTTCCCGGGTACCAACACTTTTTGCTGCCCTCTGGGCCAGCAGAACCCAGTAAAAAAGAGGGTAAAGGAGGCCCCTGCAGCCCTCTCCACAGCCCCGCACACCCCAACGGGACCCGCCATGGCGGCGGCGGGCGCAGTGCACGCCGGGACCTGCCGCCGCCGCGCGAGCGCCCCCCGGCGGCGGGGCGGGGCCGCGGGGCACGCCGGGAGCCGCCCCGGCGGAAGGAGGGCGCCCCCGGCGGCCGGGCGCCGCGCAGCCCCCCGCCGCCCGCAGCAGCCCCTGTCCGCCCGCCCCCGCCGCGCCGGTACCTGCAGTCCCGCGCGCTCTCTCTGCCCGCGGCCGCCGGCCTAAAATGGCGTCGGGACGTGGTGACGGGTGGGCACGGCGACGGCGAGCCCGCACCCAGCGGACGGGTCATGACTGGCAGCGCCCGGCAGGCCCCACGAGGCGGCAGGAAACGGCGCGGCCGCGCGGTCCCGGCGCCGCTCCCGCGCCCATGGCAGGGGCAGGGGCAGCGCGACCCTCGCCTCCGCGGGCAGCGGCACCTGGGGCGGGGGGAGCGTTCCACCGCCGCCGCCCATTGGCTGAGCAGGCGAAGAGGTAGCGCCTCCTATTGGCCCTCTGCCCTCGGGGGGCGGGACGGGGAGATGGCGCGCCGCCGCGATTGGCTGAAGCGCGGCGGAGGGGCCCTTCCCCGCCCAGCCCAGGAAGGGCGCTTTGGCGCCTTGGCCTCGCGCCCCCCTTCCCGCCCAGTTTCCCGCTCGCTGATTGGCCCGCGCCTCACGGGCGACCCCGCCCCTTCCCACCCAGGCGAGCGGCGGCCGCCATGAGGGAACCGCCCCGGGGCGGGCGGCGCCTCAAAGCGCTGCGAAAGGGGGAAGGTTTGGGTGAAAGCTGCCCCTACAGCCCAAAAACACGGGCCGGGCGCGGCCTCGCCACTCTGGGCTTGCGGCTCCTTCCCATGAAAGCCCCCTCCTGGGGCAAGTAGCAGGGGCTTTGCCCAGGCATGCTCCGGGGAAAGCTGGACTAGGAGAGCTGAAGGACGAGGGATACAGGGCAGGCCCTGCTGCCAGAGCTTAGGGAAAGCTGCTGCTTGGTGGTGCAGCCCCAGTGAACTTGCACTGTCAAGACACTGTCAATGTCATTTACTGCAAAATTAGTTCCTACTTATATGTATTTTTAGACAGTGTCCCCCCCCCTCTTGCTGTTAGCTGCAGTGGCTAGCAGCAGGCATCTCGGAGCTACCAGCCAGTTTGTAGCCATGCCAACATGGAAGAAGCTCCTTCCTCCAAGCAGTGGCACAGAAAGTTGAGGCAGTTTATTGCAACTGTGGTGGTTCTTTTTGTTTTCTTTAGTTTAAGCACAGCGTTTCACCTGTAGGTAGACATGACTGACCAAGTCACTCATTTTTCCTGTGCTCAGAAATGCAGAGACACAGTCCACCCCGCTGCAGAGCAGCCCCAGCCTCTGCCCCTCTCTGCACCCCACCTACACCATGCTGCTGGTTAAGGGGGAGTTTGCAGGACAGAAGCAACAGTCAAGCACAAGTCATAAAATAGAAGCTTCAGTCACAGACATTAATTTACCTCAGCCTTATACTCCACCCTCCTGTCCCCTCCTTCATCCTGCTACCTCCCTCAGCCTCCCGATTTTTCAGAAAGCCTTCACCCATGTAATTTATTTTGTCTTAAACCCAAGAGAGGAAGAACAGAAATAAAATCCACCGTCACAACATCTTGCTCTCCTCTTGCCTTACCACACATTTGTCTTCAGTTTAATTGCAAGCTCTTTGTCACAGGGACCATCTCTGCCCATTGATCCGTATAAAGCTACCACAGGAGCCACCATATCCAGCACCTTCAACCCATGTTACACCTGGAGCAATTTTCTTGAGCAGCATATGAGGAACAATTGGGCTTGCTCTCACATGATCTGCTAGAATATACAATATATGTGAATTACTGTCTGAAAGAATTAAGCAATTTCATCCTCAGTGCTACTAGCCAAGAATTCCAAAAATATTTTAATATCACAGTGAAGGAGTAGGCAAAATTAAAATAGTATAAACATTTGCTTTCAGTTTAGTATTTGAATCTGGCAAACTTATAACAGTCCTGGACACATTTTGAACAAACTGTTAGAAAAGCAGGCAGAAAAGGTTATGCAGAATACAGTAGTAACTTTATAGAAAATTCAGACACCAGTGGATTTTTCCAGAAAAGGACCAGCAGAAGTGATAGAATTCAGTGGCATTGAGGATAGAAAAAGATAAAAAGTGCAGCAACTATAACTGGATCAGCTTTATTTTCCATCAGGAAGGCTGTACAACATAACATTCACCCCACTGATGCATATTGTTATAAATATATATTTATACAGTTTAAATACATGTCCTACAATAGGCCTTAATTTCAAATTGACAGGCAATAGCACTAGACTCACAAGTACAGATAACAGGAAAGAATCATAACATTCAAACTGCTTTTTTAAAACTGGAGTAAATTTTATCTTAAATATTCCCCCCCCCAAAAAAAAAAAAAAACAACCCTCATTTTCCCTACTACCTTCAGGCACTTCATTTCTTGTACTTTCCTTTCTCCAAAGGAAGAATCAGCTTAGCTGTGTCTTGCTTTAAAGTTGGAAAAAATTCATTTACTGCTTGTCCCATCCCTTTCTACTGCTACTCATTTCTATTACTTCTTCCCATAATAGAGACAATATCTCAGTTTCTGCACTTTAACCACAATAGTCAGAAACTCTGAAAAAGCATAAATCTGAAAAATAATCTGCAGTTTTACAAGTAGGCCTAGAACTACACTAGGAGTATTATGCAAGTCATTCTTTGCTGTTTGATTACAACTGTTTAATTGTCTTCCAGAATGACTCACATCTTCCCCCCAACAAACAAAACCAGGAACTATCCCAGAACACCAGTTTTCCAAGCAGTATCCATAGCAAAATGGGCTGCCTACAGTACAACTACATTGTTATGAAAAACTGAGATGGTCTCCAGCATCTGAAATGCATTAACTGCAATCATGAAATCTTTATTGGAATATTTTAATGGAAGCTTTCTAAGTGGAGCTATTAAAATCCTTCACTATGAAAGGAGAAATATGCTTTTGTCAGAGACAAAGAGAAATATTTAACTTCTAGTCTGGGAAGAAATAGTCATTAGGCTTTAGAAAACATAGTTGAACTTTGAGTTATTCAATTTTCATTTAAATACATCAATATTTTCACCAAACCATTTAGGAAAACATCCATCACTGAAATGACAACACTTTATAACCTTGGAAGTCCCAAATAATTATAAAAGCCTTAAAATAATAGCTGAATCATACAGTAAGAAAAAAGATTGTTTACTTTCAATTTCCAAAGTCACCAAGGAAAGTCTTCAATTGCATATGTAGACAAGGAAAGACCTTTTCTCCTTACAGGAAGGTCACCCAAGGGATACTGCTGAGACACCTACTCCTTTCCCATAAAGGACTTTTTTAAAAATCTAATAAGCCTTCCAACAGCAGCCTGCGCTACCTGTATTACACTGTTCTGCACCATTTCCAAGGAGCAGTCACCAAACTGGTCACACACAGCTATGAAAGAGCCTGCAGATCACTCAGGTGTTTACGTACATGGGCCTCCACGCATTCATAGTCATGGAACCACCTTCAGCCATCAGATGCTAGAACTGATACTCAGCCATTAACTCAAGCTTCCTCCTGGATGTAGCTTGCATTAGAGGATGCTGTTTTCCAATAGGCCTTTTGCAGCCCTTACCCAAAGGAAGCAAGATGTCCCGCAGGCTGCCAAGTCACAGCAGTAGCATGGGACAGGCCCTACGATGGCAACCCACATGCAGTGGCCCCCATCATCCTGCACCCACTTCACAATTTCAAATTCAAGGCTCAACAGGGAGTGTTCTACTTAATTCTGTTCTTGGAAGGTCTAGGGACCTTCCTTCTCCTCCTTTCCATCTTGTTTTAAGTCACCCAGCTTCAGCAGTGGCCCTGCAAAGGGGGAGTCATTCAGCATCACTGACCACGTGCTGCCTTAAGGGACTCAAAAGCTAGAATGTCCAAGGAGAATTTCATCTGGTAAAGCCAGTATAAACTGACTTCCTGGAATATCAGGGATTGTGCAGACAATCTGAGTGTCTGGTAGGGGAACACCTGAACTAAAGTGTGTGTGGGGTGCCACTCTGGAATACTAAGTGCCAGCAAAGCAGCAAGGCTTCAAAAAAGCCATCTGTAAGTGGGGAGTGACAAGCAAGGGCAGCAGCAACTATATATATGAAATATATGTTTATAAACACTCTCCAATTGAATTTTAAGTGCTGGAAAATGCCTTTTCCCTGATAGAGCATCAAATCAGGAAGAACAGCACATCACAAGCAATATTTAGTAGCACACCTTTTATTAAGCTATAAATACTGAAATTATTTACAACTATTCAAAAAGTATATTCAATTCTTACCTACAGACACATGCAGTTACGGTGGGGAAGCAACCACCTCCCTTGGACACAGAGGGTGATACTGACACACCAGCGGCCTCGGGGTGGATTTTCAGAAAGTCCCTCTGCTTCTGCAGGTGAAGCCACAGTCCTGTAATCCTGCCTGCGTGTAGCAGCCACAGCCTCTTGAATACAGTCCAAGTTAAACAACCTGTTGTTGACAGCAGGGCAGACTGGTGGCCTTGTGTAAGCTCAGCTGACCCTTGGCATCCCAAGTTTATCTTTTGTGGATTCAGCAGGACCTCTAGTCCCTGGAGCTTATCAGTTCCTAGGAGAAGTTACACACACTACTATTTAACATTTCATTTTTCCTCTTCAATTTGCCATTTTCTGTCAACAGTTTCTCCATCCACACGTCTGCACCTACCCACACCACCCGCTCACACAAACTCACTCCAAAGTGACACATGCTCTTCCTGCACCACAGTATTTCAGCTGAACAGCTGTAGTAAACACTTCCCCATCTTTCAAGCCTGCATAGCATTGCTTTGGACTACAGATACAGCACAAGAAGGGAGTGCAGGAAGGTGAAGACCAGGTGTTTTAGCACTCACATATCAGAAGAGATAGGCATTCAAATCTATCACCTGTTTTTCATTACTCCCTACCTGACAGGGAATGGGTAGGGAGCCCAGGGAAGTGCTTGGAACCTTTCCCTTGTTTTTCTGTGAGATATTTCATGATATCTCATCCACAAGAGCTGAAGGAGGATGTTATCTTTCGACTTACCCTGGCTTCCTCTGACACAAGTGTGTACCTGAGCATGTAGCCAGGAGCATGGCTGCAGCTCACACACGCCTGAACTAGAGCTGGATAAAGTCACTACACTCTTCCAGCATGTGCAGTCCTAACTTGCAGGCTCTGCCCACCTCTACTAGTTTGTTCTCTCCTCACCAGTTTTCTGTGTGATTGCACCATAGCCACAAGTTATAGAGTTCAAATCCAGGCATTTGGTGGTATTGTCAATGCTTTGTTTTATTCCATCTTTCTGCAGGAACCTTCACCCCACACACACTTTAGTTCAGGTGTTCCCCTACCAGACACTCAGATTGTCTGCACAATCCCTGATATTCCAGGAAGTCAGTTTATACCAGCTTTACCAGACCTGGTTCTTCCAGCATGCAGCTCAGACCAGAAAACTGCATTTTCACTTCCATGAAAAATGTAGAGCAAGTATCTGGTATTACAATTCCAGCATCAATAATAGCTTGATCAGTGGAGACTTTTCTTGTCTCAAGACTGTGAAGGCCTCTTCCAGAGCTACCTTCTCCATGGAGTTCCAACATGCCTGGCCAGAAACTCAATAAACTAGATGAGGGCTGGCACAAAAACCTAGAAAAATGGCATATATCTGTCAAGAGGACAGATATCAGTACAGAAAGTCTGCAATCATTATCCTAGCTTTGTGCACCATAATATTTCTACAACACTGCATTGCATTTTCTAAACACTACATAGTTTGAGCATAACTTTTAATGCATTAGTCATCTTCCTGACATATGTATCCCTTTCCAAAAGGGATTTTTCCTGAAAACTTGAAATCTGCCTATGCCAGTTAAAATTCCATCTAATCTGTTCCCCACCCCAATTCCCTATCTTTAATTATCCAAGTCTTTCAAAGCCATCAGTGCCAGGACTCTGGATATTTAACTTCAGAGAAGATCAATGTAACTATGTACACAAGCTTCACCTGTCATGAGCACTAAAAATATCCTGGTTTACAGCTTAAAGCAAATTACAGTAAAAGATGGAAAGTGACTTCACCTGTGGCTTCTTCAGCAGGCATCTGTCATGTTAACACCTGCCAAAGTCTTTGCAGATCCATTTCTGCTGAGAAGGTCTCTTGGAGAACAGTACTATATTCTCAACAAACACTGTTCACTGTTGACAGTTTCTACAAAGATTAATCACTTTTTTTGATGCAAAGTTCAAGCACAGCCTCAAAATAGGGAAGAAGGGCAATCTACCCCTATCAGTCAATGAAAAGCACTTTCCTTCAGCAGCTTATCAATGTTTGGGGCTTTTTCTTAGGCATGGCTCTCAGCATGATAAGCAACAGGAAATTTAGTCAGTAAATTAGATTAGCTAATCAGACAAACATTGCCAGTCCTCACGCCTTCTACTTTATGTTGGGCTGTCACCAAGCTCTTAAAGTCTGTTTTGCACAGATGGAGGGAATCCTTGCACCAGCCAAGAATTCATCTTTCCCTTGCAATCAGATCTCCCACTGAATTCAAGGAACTCAACCTAAAACAAAAATACAGAGTTAGGAAATGGTGGCTGGGATAAAGGAATAGGAATCGGTCTCCATCACAAGTAGAGACAGGACATGCAGATAAGTCATTTGATGCCTAAAGTGAGTGAACGCTAATATATTTAAAACAGGGATTTTATTGATTGCATATTTTGTTGTCTTGACACCTTTTTCATCTGTCAATTCCAGACCCCAAGGTTAACACAGAAAGCTGCCCTGACAAAAATGTTAAGTACTGGCAAGTCTTTTAAAGGATTTTTCCCCTGTAAAAGTTAGCTAAATCTACAGGACTAGCCATCTCAGGATCCCAGGACACAATTCTGTGTCCTTCTGTGAGGAAGCGGATGACATGAAAGTTCATGAGAACCAACTTCAGAAAGCCTCTGCTCATATGGAAATGACAGAGCAGAAACTGTTAGATGTTATTAGAGAGGGTCATGAGAATTAGACAATGCTCAGCGATCAAACCATTAACACTGACAAATATGATGCTGGCATCAGAAGGCCTGTGCCCCAGTAAGTCGCTACGCAGGGAACGTGGGAGCAGCAGCCCTGCGTTGTTAACAGGAGGTTGCAGTAAGGCCACACCACATCATATTCATCATTCCCTTTCCACTCCCCCAGCATGAAGGCAGGCTGTGCCCATAAGGACATTGAAAAATGCAGATTTTTCAGCAGACTATGGACAACCTCTCCTCAAGTCTATGGAGGAAGCAGTAAGATTTAGTGAAGATATTTCACTAATGCCTTTAAGCAGTCAGAAAGATAAATATCTGTGCAAAGATAGATTTTAAAAAGGACACAATATTATCAAAAGGAACAGAAGAGACACTGGCTGTCAATCCTTGTTACATTTCATACACAAGTGATCCTAGCCAAACAACCTGGACATGTGTTTTGGTACCCATTAATAGATGTCACTTGCACTCTTACTGCATATAAGAAGTGAAATAATTTAAAATAAATATCTGCCATAAAGTTTCACACTGAGTTGTTACATGCTCAGCATGTATCTTGTCTTGCTAATGCCCTGTGCGTTTTCCTCACACCTTTTCAGCCTAGCACTCTAGCAACCTTCCTCAAATTGCTGGCTCACCTCAGAGAGCCAAGATGAGTCATAAGCTTGTCTTGGATCTATCACCAAATCGCTGCCAGAAATGCAGAAAAATGGGCCACACACAGGGTTGACTAGAGCAACTTCCATCCAAGAAAGCTCCAGCAGTGCCTCAGTGCCCTGCTAATTGCTCTCCTCTGGATTCCCTCCAGCTGATTCACAGCTTTCCTGGAGCCCCAAGCCAAACCTGCACACAGTACCCCTGCTGTGGCTCTGTCAGCACTGCCTAGGGCAGAAGCATCTATTTCCATAGCTGCAGGAGAAACTGCTGCTTATACTTTAACTCTTCACACACAGTTGTGATTCACTACCCCACAGACCATGTCTTGCAGGACCTGAACAGCTCATCACCATCTGAGAGTCACCACCACTGACTGCAACTCAGCAGACTTTCTCCAATAAGGAATAGTGCAAAGGATTGCAGTTTGTTAAGACTTCAATTCCAAGCTTACCTCATCGCATTCTACCAAAATCCACAGCAACTTAAACATGCTCTGCAAACTTAATACATATCTTCTTTATACCAATATATATTTACATCACAAATAACCATGGACAGACTACTACAACTCTTGGCAATGCATTCTCTTCTGGCAAGAAACTTTTGATACCTAGTCTGAGTTTGAGTGGTCACAGAGTCAGATAGCCAGGAATTAGTGCAATTTAGATTAAAAACTCTCATTCTAGTTTTATAGACTGCATGTCAAGGCAGGCAGATATCCAAAGGTGCCAGTACCTGCTAAAATAAGCTCCCTACATATGAAGCTCCCTTCTGCAGAGCTACATTGGTGTGGATTCCTGAGGCTGCTAGTTTGAAAGTGATTTCAGGGACACTTGCACTAGTTGGAGTTGCACTTCATTATGTGTAAACATGCTCCAAGAGCAAGTCACTTAGCAATCTGGTAGCTAAATGCAAAGCCTGCTTTTGCAAGTGTTAGCTATGGGCAGGCTTATTACAAAACTAAATAATTGTTCACAAAACAATGCTCTGATAGAACATGTTTTCCAACACTTTCTGTAAGTAGCTGAAGCAATAAAGCCTCATTTCCATTATCAATGTAGTTATCACACCCAATTCCTTCATCATAGCCTTCGTTCCATCCCTTATCTCCTGTGCTTAGACTCTCATTAGACAGGAGGCAACAACTGCTGGAGCACATGCTGATATGCTAGTGCAAACATGCTGTTGTAATTGCATATTTGTGTGTGTATATATATATATGCATCTATCAGGGAACTACAGACCACTGGTAGGAGTGCTCGGAAGACTGACAAATCATGCCAGTTTTTAAATTTAAAACAAAACTATACTAGCATTCATTACCAGCACTGTTCATGCTAGTAGTAATTCTTAACCATTATTAAATATTACCACAATACAACAGGTCTTAAGCACTATCAATTATCACCATGTACTCAAAACAGTCATTAACAGCTTTACCCTAATTTAAATGAGAGCATACATTACTACTGAGATGATGCCATATGGTTAGTGCTGGGGGCTGTAGTCCTTGACAGTCCTGGTCACTGAGGTCTTCAGGCCCACGAGTTCAACAACCAAAACAATTCCTTCTTCTGTAGCCTAAACTGGACATTTTAATTCTAAGAGTTGAGTTTCTAATATCCAGCACTTGGGCTGTGCAGAATATCTGGGCAAGGGAGGTTTCATTCCCAGGATCCAGGAGGTTTCTTTATCCTGTTGCTTGCCTTTTTCTCCCCCTTTGCTAACCATCTTTTTCCTTGTTTAAAGCAAAATCAGCCTTTCCCCAGGTCTTGAGGCTGCACTTTGTCAGTAATCAGCCATCAGTAAGTTGTTATGGCTCTTCCTCACTGCTTGCATCCAGTGACCACATTTTCAAAGCCTTCAATGGTATCCCACAGCTAAACAGTTCATCTCAGCAAGGGACACCTGGTCCCAAGCTCTGGGTCATACAGACAGTTCTCATAACAAGCTGATAACACAACAACTTACAGAAAGTTTCTTGACAGGGGATAGAGCACTGGAACAGACTGCCAAGAAAGGATGTGGAATCTCCTTCTCTGGAGATATTCAAAACCCACTTAGAGTCCTGTGTAACAAGCTCTAGGTGACCCTTCATGTGCAGGGGTGTAGGACTAGATCTCCAAAGGTCCCTTCCAACCTTAATGATTCTATAACCAGCCAAACAGGCCACAACAGGAAGCTGATCCTGGCAACCACAATACTACACTTACAGTCACACCATATTAGTGTGCACATCCCCAGGTTCAAAACATAACTTTGTGCTGGAGTTTAGGACACATGCGGCAGGTCTCAACTTCAGCTGGCTGGGTGCCAGTCACACTCCACACTTCTCCCCAAGGATCTTTAAGGGTAGCATCTCAGGCAGATAAATAAAAAACATGGAGTTTTTCTTCAATTACTTATTTCTTATTCAATTCCCATTTTCAGTATCTTCAGCTTGATTATACCAAAGACAACCAATCCCCTTCCCCCCCACCTGCCCCAAATCCTTTTGTTTTAATCACCCTGGGCATTACTAATACACACACCCCACACTCCCCTTTGGTCTTATGCTTCCAACCAAGTCTGTTTCTTTGATTTCAGAGTTGTATTAAAAAGAACCTGAGACCCCCAATGATACCTTTCCTCAAAGTTTATCTGCAGCTTAATGATGAACTGTTGATTCTGCTGTCTAGCAGCCAGAGGTCAAACCCTGAGCTACAACTAACTGGTACAGAGAACCTTGGAGTGTGCAAGTGACCCTCCAAAGCAAGCATTGACATTTTATCCCTTGGAAACTCCATTTCCAGATACAACATTAGTATTTTTATCTGTCTAGTTAGTTTGATTATCTGAATGTCTGATTAAATGCTTTAGAGCTCTATGCTTTTACATTTACATTGTGGGACAAGCCCAGGTTATAAAGTTTATAATGTAAAAGGAAAGTTGCAAAAAGTCAGAGGCTTTTTAAAAAAAACTCTAAAAGGCTGCTTTCAGGTACAGGCTTTAGAAGCTCATTACTAAAGTATGATACTATATAAACATACCCAGGAAGAATTTTCCAGGTTAAAAATGCATGTCCATTGGATTGACTGCAAATAAAAGATACAATGGTTATAGCAGAGTAGATATTCTTACACTTCACTCAGCTAGGTCAAAGGAGCTCCCTTTAATTTCTTCTTGCAGAAACAAATTTAACTCAGAGATAAGACTCAAATCAATGCAATCAATTAAAAGCTCCATCTACATCTGCTACCAGCCACAGCTGTGCATGGCAGGAGTTCATCACTCCCTGCTCTCTCACCTCTTGTCCTTTTGCTGGAGATTGCCCCCACTTCAGCTCTCCTCTGCTAGCACACTGCAATTGCTCTTTCACCCATTTCCATCAAGAGGAGTTTAAAGCATTATTAAACAGACTTTTTGCTCACCCAGATTGTTTTGACTAATGTGTGCACTGGAAGCAGAGGGGCAATCAAAGGCTCAGCTTGCAGGTGCAGGGTGATGACAAGCACAAGGGCTAGCAGCCTTTTTGCCCAGCACAGCCTGATCCAGGAGAGAACAGAGCCACATTTTACAAGGGCAGGAGACTCTCCATAGCAGTTTGCACAAGGTGTGCAGGCAGCAGCCAGCACTCCACATTTCAGCCAGATCAGAGGCTAATCCTGACCATGTCCAGTGCCCAGCTAGGCTAGAAACAAAAATCTGCCCTTTGCATTTTCTAACTAACAGCTCTGCTTCATGCGTGGTTTACAGTGATCAGGCTTCCATAAGTTAATTCACCCTCCCTTAGGCTGAGATTGGCAGGAAGGACTTACCCCAAGCAGGCTCCATGCACTCCCCTGACCCAGCCCCTTCGAGGACAGACTGTGCATTGGCAGGTCCTTTTCCTCCCATCTTCCTGCCCTCTGTGAGCAGCTGTGGTCCTTCAAAGCAGAGGAACCTAAACCACCTCCTTGTCAGCCCCAGAGTGCACATACTTACTCCCCTGCACTCAAAGCCTGGTTGTTTCACTGTGGTTAATGTCTCTTAAAGTGCACTCGAGCTCAGTCACAGTGGGGCTGACAGGGTGACCCTGGGCACACAGAGTAACCTCCTGCTTGTCCTTTGGTTTGAGGGCTGGCCAAGGACCCCCCAGCAAGCAGCTTCAGTGGCAGTTTGAAGGGGGCACTGCTGTAAAAGCCACCCGCTTCCACAGCCCCCAAGCACCCTGTGCTCAGCACCTCACACAGCCCTGCAAGGAGCAGGGCCAAACTGAAAATAACCCAGAGGCAACAAGAAAGGGTTTTTTTTCCCCCCCATCAAGATCCCCAATTTAGTGCCCTGGGGAACTGCAAAGGTATGTGCATGAGGAAGGGCACAAACCAGCTGCCTGGGGCAGAGCAGGGACTTGCCTTCCCACAGCAGCAACAAGCACTAAAGCCCAGGCTTCTGGAAGACAAACTGGATGGGGGACTTCATTACCATACAGCACAGCCTGGAAAGACACCAACTACTAAAACCCACCTCAATTTAATGCTGATATAACAGGAACTAATGATTAGGACCAAAAACTAGAACAGATTGAAATGAGTCAAGAAAAAAAAAATGGACAGAAAGGTAACCAGTAGAGCAATTATCAGCAGCACTGTTTTTTCCCCCCATTTTGCAATATCTTCAGACTTGTCTTTTGGGGGGGGGGGGGGGGGGGGAAATGTGCTCTAATTTAACATAATCAGTTAACATTACAAGGAAACAAAGCAAGCAAAAAACTGGAGGTCAGTCTGGTCTCTGCTCATTTGGCAGCTCTGTGAGCTCTAGGAGAATGAAGTGATGGTGTTTTCTTTACATCTGTGCTTACACTGCTGTGCCCACAGAGCAGTGGGTGCTTGGCTCACAAGGGACCCTCCACTTCTACCACCTCACGCACACAGCAGCTAGCTCCATGTTCCAGCATGTGCCAGCCAGCACAGCAGCCAGCACCCAACCCTGCTGCTTTGCACATTCCAGGAAACAATTTCCAGTTCTCCCTCCAGCTCCATGTGAGCAATCCTGCCAGATAGAACATATCCTGGATGTCCTGCACAGCTACCCCTTTCACTGCAACACAAGCTTCACAGTTGCAGTTTTCTGTGATTTAACAATTAACAGATTAGACAAGTGTCCCTTCAATATTTGACTTTTTCTGAGGTTCCACTTAGACCAGCAACACCAAAAAAATGTTTTCCTTACCAGAAGAGACAAAATTAATTATAACTAGTATCAGTAAGAAACTCTCACAAAGTAAGACTTAACTAGCCATTTCTTGTGACCACCATGGTGGTTCCTCTGGTGTTGAGAGCAAACAGAAACCAAGTTTCCATGATTTCTATGAAGCAACCTCACAGTTCATCTACAAAACAGAAAAAGGGCATATATTCCCATCTGACACCAAACCACGCTCTGCCTTTGGCTTCCACAGGATTAGTAGCCCTGGTGGCACAGCAGACCAAGCAGCACTTTGGTAACCCCACAGAGACTGTTTGATGCTGTTGTTCCCCTTTATGCTGCAAGCTGAGCAAGCAAAGCCAGAAATTGCAACATGGAAGGGCCTGACACAACCCCCAGCAGAGCAAAAGCTGGATGAGCCAGAAAGGACCATGCAGGCCCCAGCAGTACCTAATCTGGTGGCCTTGACTCCACAGATCTAAGACAGTCCTTTCTACAGGAGTCACAATCAAGTTTTTCATCACCACCCAATTCCTGTTTGTGTATGGACTCAAAGAGGGAGGAAGGGGCTCCTAAAAGGAAAATTGCCAAAGGCAAACTCAATGCAGCTTGTTTGCGTGAGGATCAACACACCATCTTACACATCCTCTACCATTCCACCTGCATTAAGGCTGTTTAAGAAAAGCAAATCCTTCAAAACCAAACCTTGGAAACACATGGACCTTTCCACTCTGAAGACAGACCAGTTGAACATTGCTGTGAAAGCAATTCAGCTTGGTGCTTTACAAGGGCAGGAGCTCTCAAGACTTTTTCATCACCTGAGAGGAAACATTAACTTAATCCTAAGGATTCAGAGGGCAACAAGTGATTGGCCTCTTTCTCCCAGTTACCATTTGCTGAAGTGCAGATCAGAGCTTGCCATTTTCCTGGTCTGGACTGCAACTGAAAACTTCCAAAGTGGCAAGAAACACACTTCTCCCATCTCTTCCTGATGCTGCCTGGTCTCCTACATGGATATTGAAATGGATCCAATTAGTTTTTTTTTTTTTTTTTTCTCTCTCTCCTCCCCCCTCCTCTTCCCCACTCTAAACCTGTGCTGACATTACAAGCAGGAAGAAAAAAAGTTCTCTTACCACAGGAAGAAAGTCACCTGCTAATGCTGTGAAATCCATCAGGTTTGACTTGCAAAAGTTTTAATGAAGCTTGCTGCAAGACACATCAACCCACTTGTGCTGGATACATTATATTTACCTTATCTCCAAACTGAGCCATGGCTTTCTTTTCCCTTGCCTTTATGTTGTATCAATTCCTTGAGCAATATCTGCTGAAATTCCCTCCTCCTAAGGCATTCCTGCAGTTTTCCCACACTTTTTCCATTTACATCATGCTGCTGGGGATGAAACCATTGATCATCTTTCCATTCCAGCCTACCAGGTGATTACAAGGTAGGATGAGACAGGACTCAAAGCACTGCCTTCTGGCATGGTGGGATCATAGACTGACTTCAAATATTTTTTCCCATGCCGCTAAACCTTTTAGGACACAGATTTTTGCATCATTTTTTCCCCCTCTGGGATACAAACATGTGCAGAGTACATTGGTCCAGGCTGTCACTGCTCCTTGGCTGAGCTGCTTTGTACTTGAGCAGAGTCTGTGCACCTCATGATGAACCAGAGCATTTATTCACATGCCATGGGAAAAAGCATCTGTGCACTCAAATGTGCAGGCAAAGGCAAGCCTGGCTGCAGGGACTGTTTGCCATCAGCACGGTGCTCTGGCAGGTCCCAGGAGTTTGTTACAGCACAGGCACCTTCAAGCTGAGCTGGTTTATTAAGGCAAGCCAGGAAATGAAAACAGGCTAAATCCACTGCTGCTCTGGCCTGATGATGGTGGAGTGCACAAGGACAGCTGCAATATCTACCCAGATCCCACGCACTGCACCAGGCAACAACAACCCCAAGGAAAAGTATCCTGGCTTTTAACACCCTAAAGTCCTGAGCAGTCCCCATCTCTGCAATAGTAGTGTCACTCGGAGAAGCCTTCTGCCCTCCCTAAGGAAGGGACAGCCAGACACAAGGCTTGCAATGCCCTCTGCACACCTGGAAGCAGCTGTGCAAACACCAACAGGAGCTCACTGCAGGGCAGGAACAGCAGCAAGGGCAGCCAGAGAGAAGAGCCTTCCAACAGCAGGTTTTCCAAAGGCTCTGAAAACACTTCACTTCAGGAGCAGAGTTGAGATTTTCCTGAACACTTCATAGATTCATTCTTTTGCAGACAGCTGTAACAAAGCTTGCACCAACTTATCACAGAAATGAGCTCCTAATGCATAACCTGCTGGCCTGGCTGCTTACCCACACAGTGCCCATGCAGAGCATGGCATGGGGTGCATTTTTAGTGCTTGCCACACTGATGAGGGCAAGAGTGGATTCCAGATGGAGCATTTCCATCCTCCTCTGTCTGCAGGGTGCAAGAGGAAGGGGCTGGAAGGAACTCCAGTGCTCATCTAGTTAAAAGCAAACCCACCTTGCATGCCTTGAAGTGTCGTGATTTTCTGTGGTAAGAGCTGCCACATGCACACAGCTCCCCAGGCTTGGAAAAAATGTCATTTCAGGTCCCTGAGTCTAGCAGGGGGTAACTGGCCTTTCCAGAGCAGGTCCTGGTATGATGTGCAAGCGCAGGCAGCATTCCTGGGAGTGTGCAGCCCTCTAGTGCCTGCTCTCAGCCATGTCTCAGTGGGTCGGGTTGTCAACACCCACGGCCATGTCCCTGCAGGACTGTCACAGCTTTGTGCCCCATTGCCCCAGCTGGGGCATACGGCATTCCTAGAGCTGCTCTCCCAGGACAGAAAGGGATGAGCTTTGCTGGAATCTGCTCACCTGTTCCTGAACACACAGCAGCCACTGCTGGGCACTTCCACCCTGCTGGCTCAGGAATTTGGAGTTAAAACCACCAGAGGCTGGAAGGACCCAGGGTGCTGAAGTGAGAGATCCAGCTGGAGGCCACTCTCCAGGTCAGTATCTAGGGTTTCTTCTCTGCACTGAAGCCCTCTGTTCACAGCCTCCAGACTTGCTGCTGTCCCATGATCTCCAGCTGTGGTTAAGCAACCCCCAAGAGCCTTTTTCCCTAGTTATGACTTTCAGTCCACAGTTTGCTCACAGATGCTGCTCTAGCACTTCCCATTGCTTCACAGGACATGGGTCCTTCCAGCCACAGTGCTTCCTCAACATGCAGGGCCAATATCCTTCTCTTTGCTTATCAAAGGGTAACATCCCATCAGCCCTCCATGCTTTCCACATTCTCCAACTCAGCCATAAATACTGAACATTTGCCCTTCACCTGCCCCAGGTCTCCTTGGGGTACCTGCTTCAGCTTCACTATTGCTGCACTTGAAAGCTTCCCTTAGAAGCCTCAGGCTCCAACTTCTCCCATCAGCAGGAACAGTTTTTTCAACCCCAAACAGGACCAGAGCCAGGTTGGTACCAAGCTGGGCTGTACCTGGAGACACCCAGACACAGCATAGCTACAGCTCCCTGCAAGGTCAGCTCTCTGCCACCTATTCAGAGCATAGCACAGCATGGCAGCCCCACCTCTGCCTAGACCCTCAGTTGGCTTTTGGGAGGAAATCTTCTTCCCTTACATCATTTACATCCCTCCTTACCTTTAGCTTTTGCACCTGGTGACTTTCCATAGAGCACCAGCTCCACAAGAGCCACACCAGGGACCCTACAGCAAACTACCCCAGCCCCTGCAGTGACCTTTATTTGCTGACAACGGGCACCTGCAGCCCTTCCTCCCCTTCTCCCATTCGCAGATCCTAACGAGGCCCAGACTTGGTCCCCGATTCTCTCCAGCTGCTCATTGGATCCAGCGTCATCTTCCCTGCTCTGCCCCAGCCCTTGGCACAGAGGTCACTCCTCTGCACAGCTTGTTTCAAGGACACATTCGTTAACCTGAGCGATGCAGCTGGAAAATAACAGCGACATCTGTGGATGCATAAACCTTTTCTCAGACATCATTTTTTTGTAGATAACAGCAACACTTGTAGCTTGCGCTGAGACATGAGGGCTGAATGCAGCTGCCTCAGTCTCTGCCTGGCATGTGCAGGTACCTGAGACACCCGTGAGGGACAGTAGGGATAGCAGGGGTCTCTAGCAGATCCAAAACCTTCTGGAGGCCAGGTGGAGCAGACAGGGCATCTCCAAGGGCTCTGGAGCCCTGTGCTTGGGCAGCTGGGTCAAGCGCCAAGTGTCATTGCTGCCCAGCCCTTGCTAGAGCAAACTTGTGTCTGGGCAGATCTTCTCCAGCCCCTGTTCCCAGGGAAAGCATTTATCTGCATGTGACACCCTTTTCCTGCCAGCCAGGACACCTGCCTGGCAAACGGGGCAAGGAGCCACTTCCGCGGCACCTCGGGAGCTGCCGGGCTGGTCTGCAGGGAGCAGAGCGTTTGGTTCCACCATCCGCCGTTATTTGGCTTGGGCCAAATAGGTGCCCGGTCCTAGGCCGTGAGCAGTGCCGGCCGCTGCACCCTGCTCCTCCCGGCTCCCACACTGCGCCCGGAGCCGGCAGCTCTCCCCCCAGAGCAGACTTGCCCGGAGAGGGTAAAGGGTTTGGGTTTTCCCAGTTTTGCTTCCAGGCAAGATGATTCACTGCGCTCTCCCCCGTAAACAGTGGGTGGATCCCGGACGGATTTCCGGGAGCAACCTGCGGAGCCGGAGCCGGAGCCGTGGCCCTGCACCTGGCCGGCTCCATCCTCCCTGTGCCCATGTGCCGCATCCGCGCCGCCCCGCGCACCTGCCCACGCTCGCAAGCCCCGGGCTCTAATAGAGGCATCTGCTCCCCTTCCCTAAAACCCCAGCGCTCCCCAGGCCCCTCTGCCAGGTGCTCGGGGAGCTCTCGGGTCCCCCCAGCCCCGGAGGAGCAGCGGGCGCTGGGATCCCCCCGGCCTCGCTGGCACACGGGGCCCAGGACCGGGGTTTAGCTCCTGGAGGGAGACGCGGGAGCCCGGCCGGGCTGGGTGGCGCGCGCGGCCCCGGCACCGCTGCAGCGTCCTGCGCGGTGCCGAGCGGCAGGGCACGCGCTGAGGTGCAGGTGCAGAACGAGCCCTGGCGGCAGCGATCCCCCGCGGCAGGAAAGCTGCTGCTGCTGCCCGCGCCGAGCAGACGGAGCGGCTTCTCGCCCAACGTCGCTGGTGGTTGCAGCAGCGGCCGAGCTCCCTCTGCAGCTTTGCGGGTGCTCAGCTGCAAGGCAGCGCTCGGATCGCAGGCGTCCCTGGCGCCGGCATCCCCGGGCTGCTGGGCTCCCGCACGGCTGTGAAAGCCGCAGGACGGCCCCTTCCACGCTGACAGTGGCCGCGGGCTGTGCTAGGGCTGTATGTGCCCCAGCAGGACTCACATCTCCACAGTATTGCTGGCCACGGGCATTCAGAAACCATCCACCAGCCCCACTTGCTGCTACTTGCAATAGCTGCAAGGTCTATTCCAAGCCTTTAGGTTCCCCTTGTTCCTGCTGTCCAGCTTTCTCTAGTCACAGGGGCCGGATTTTGGTCCTGGGAGCGGAGGCGCCCTCCTCCAGCCGCCGCGGAGCCTCCTCTCTGCCGAGGCCGAGCCCAGGAGGGCGAAATCCCCGCGCTCGCTTCCCGCGCGCTTCCAGGAAGCGCTCGCTTCCCCCCGATAAAGGCCGGGCCGCCGCGCTTCCGGAGGGAGTCCGGCCAGACCTCTGCATGCCCACGGCCGGGGGGAAAGGAGGGGGAATCTGGAGAAACGCAGCCCGGGAAAAGGAGTCAGGTCTCGGCTGCTCTAATGTCAGTTGAGCCCCAGCTCTGCCCAAGGGACCGACAAAAAACAGGAGCCTCGTGATGGAGCCGACCCCAAGCACCCTCCCTCCTCCCCGTCCTCCTCCTCCTCTTCCTTCCAGGACCTGCATCCCCTTGGGCAGCCCCAGGCGTGCGCCCCACTCCTTCCTCCCCACCACGCCGGCACCTGTCCCGCTCCCTGCCCATCCCCGTGGTGTCAGGCCTGGAGCTGCCACCCAGCCTGTTTGCCCCACTCGTGCCCCTCTCGTGTCCCCTCTCCTGCTTTTCCCGGCTCCGGCGCATGCTGGAAACCTGCCCCCCGGCACTGCCAAGAGCCTGTGGCAGCCGCTGGGCCGGGAAAGCCCCCAGGGAGCCCCGGCTTCCCGGGAAAGCGGCCCCCCCGCTGCGCCCTGCTCCCCGCCGCGGCGCAGGGGCTGCTCCCCCGCGTGCTGGTAGTGACGGTGCCCTGGCGCGGGGATGCCGGTCTCTCCCTCCCACGGCTTCCTCTTTTCTCAGAAAGCCTGGAAACCAAAGGTGAAAGAAGTGGGTGGAAACCACGCGTCGCCGTCCAGGAAGAGAAGTGAGTAAGGAAGGCGGCTGCAATATTTAACAGCGCCGGGGCCGGCGGCTCGCAGCGTCCACGGCAGCCGGAGCGGGGCGGTAAGTGCCGGGGTGGGCTGCGAGGTCGGTGCCGGGGCTGCCGGGGCTGCCGCGCTCCGGAGCAGCCCAAGCCGCGTGCTGCAGAGCGCGGTGTCCCCATCCGGCAGGATGGGATCTGCGTCGGCCAGCGCGGGATGGGGAGGAGGAGGTGACAGACCCCGCCGGGCACAAGGGTCGCTTACAGGGTCCCTTTATTTGCAAAACAAGGCACCTTCCACGAAGCCCTTATATTTTAATGGGGCGGGAGAGGGCACCTGAACTACTTGAGCTGGCTTCCTTGTGGGGAAAGGAAAAGTGGAGCAGTTTGGATTAACGCCGCAGCCCCGTATGAGGGATGCCGCGGTCGCTGCGTGCCCCCTGTGCCATCCTGCTGCTCAGCCCCCCTTGTCCTGCCTCGCCAGCATCTCCTTTGCTAATGAGGGCGCTGATTTGATTTTATTTTAATTTTTAGCCAAATAAAGCAATGCCTTTAAGTGCCAAGCAGCGGCGCGTGGGTGCTCCCGGCCAGGCCACTTGTCACCCACAGCAGCACCCAGGGCCACCGCGGCTGCTCGCCTCTGCTGCAATTGCTGCTCTGGCCAGGAGGGATCCTTGTCCCCAGCCTTTTCTCCTCCTGGCGCAGCAGGGTGCAGAGTGGCTCATCCCGGGGCGACAGATGCAACATGTGGGACCTTTCCTAGTTAAACGGGATGTCGTTGCCAGTTGTGCTTCAGAAATCCCATCGAGAGACACTCCTGGGTCACTGTGCCCCTGGGCTGGGGGCAGCCTGTTTGCTTTCCTGGCCGTGGCCTGAGCAGGCTCTGCCGAGGGCAGCGCGTGTCCCAGCGCAGGGACCCCGGGTGCTCCCATCCATCCCGCTTGGCTCCGCACAGGTCAGGGCTGACGGAGGCTGAGCCCATGTGCGGCGCTGCCGGAGCGGGTCCCTAGCGCTGTTCATCCGGCTGGAGCTTTGTGCTGCTGCTTCGGCTGGCTCTGCCCGCCCTGGCATCCCTGCATTGCTCCAGGGCAAACCTGGAAGGTTGGGAAGAAGAGGACCTGGGCGAAGAGGACAGGCTGGGAAGCAGGGGGCTGTGTGACACCCCCCCTTTGCTCCCATGAGCTGTTGAGGACCGGGAGAGCATCCCCACGGGAGAGCATCGCCACCGGAGCAAGGCAAAGGGACCAAGAGGGGCTGCTGTGACCCTGGGGAGGACTGGGGGACACCTGCACCACGAGCCACCCTGTGTGGCCCCTGTTGCTGCACCTGGGGGCTCCAGGTCCCCATCAGTGATTGCGGGGCCGGAACAGTCATTCCCACTCTGCCACCGGAGCGGGATCCTGCGCAGCCGGGCCGGGCTCCGGCATCTCCGGAAGGATCCCTTCCTGCCCCGCTTCCTAACGCAGCACCATCGTCAGCACCGCTTCCTCGGTGCAGCAGCCGGCGTGTGGAGCAGGGAGGAGAGAGAGGAAGAGGAGGAGGAGGAGGAGGAGGAGGGGCGCTCACGCCACTTTCCTGAGCTCCACGGGGCTCGTGGCTCTGGAAACCCTCCGCCTTGGCGGTCTGCGAAACAGCCGGGTCCCCGGGCGCCTCTCCCGCCCAGCGCTCCTGCACGGATGTGCCCAACAACCTGTCACAGGATGAGGGGTCCCTGGGACGTGCCGGGGACTGGGCCGGGGGTTTTGTTCCCCAGCACTCGGCCTTCCCATGTGTTTTGGTCACCAGCTGAGTCTCTTGTTTGGCTGCCAACAAACCCGACAAGGTTCAGTCTACGTTGGTCCTGCCTGGGGCGTCACACGAGGAGCCCGGCCCAAAGCTGGCGCTGGGGGCAGCGGGAGCGAGGAGATCCCTGCGGGAGGTGCTGGGGCACCCGCGCGGCCCCGCTCGCTCCTGGAGGAGCCTCCGTCCACGCAGGGCACCGTGCACAGGCGCCTCTGGAAGACGCTGCTTCCCTTGCAGCCCCAGCAGCTCCGCACAGCTCAGGCTGCACTGAGACTTTCCAGTGGCTCCGAACGATGGGACGACGTGTGGAAAAAAACAAAATAGCAGCCAGCTTGAGCAAAGTTTCCAAATAAAGACACGGCTGCGTGCGCTGCATCTGGGGCAGAGCGCGAGGTGCCAGAGCCCTCTCCTCGCAGCAGTTCCCAGTCACAAAATCTGTGTCAGCTCTGCCTCCGTTGTGTCATCCCCGTAATTAGCTCCTTCTATTTTTTCCCCCTTGCAGATGGAGACACAGCCGGCCGGGGCCATGGGAAGCCAACTCGTGCTGGCTGCTTGGCTTTGAGAACTGAATTCCATAGGCGTTAAAGCATCCAGAAATGCCCTATGGATTCAGTTCTGCAGTTGGGCAGCAAATAAGCTTCGAAGCTTCAAGACGAGAGAGCAGCTGGGAGCAGGTCCTGTGGGGAGAGGGCAGCTCCTTACTCCAGCACTGGAAAGGTCGGCATGGAGGTGAGTTACGGCCACCCCAGGAAACCTGGTGCCCAAAGGCCACTTGTTTCAGGCTTTCCCTCAAGCACCTGTGGCTGGAGAAAGCGGTGGGAGGGGGCAGCCCGACTGCAAATGCTTCTTCTCTCTGGAAATGGAGTGGCACTCCAGAAAATAAACATCTTGCTGTCTGCTGATTTATTGTACGTGACTGTAAACCCGTGCTAAAAATAGGCATGGCCAGAACAACGGCCTGGGTGTGCCCAGAAACCTCCCGTGCAGAGTCCGGGCAGCGAAACCAAACAGAACTTTGGAGAAGATAAACAGAAGAGGCCCAGGAAAGCTACAGGCTGTGCCCACTCCCTCCCTGCCATCCCAGGAGATATCCCCCGGAGAAGGTTGTGGGTGCAGAAAGCGAGGAATCAGCAAACACCCGCGGCAGGTATTTGGGCTGCTCAGCAGCGTTCCTGCACGCAAAGCTTTAGCGGCCACAACTGGCTTTTTTTCCAGGAATCCTCTGGGGGACCTTGGCCGGCTGCCTCGAGTTTCAGTGTTTTCCATTACAGCGCAGAGCCATCCCCAGGCGCTTACGGGCTGCAAGGGTGATGCTGGGACGAGCTGTCCTGCAGGTCTGGGTAGTAGGTGCAGCCCGTGGCCAGCAGACACCCAGCACAGGACACCCAGAGCAGCCAGGGAAGGGTGAGAAATTGTGACAGAAATTGCTGATTTTTGTCCTGTCCTGGCAAGGGAGGGCAGAGCTGCTCAGCTGCCAGCCGTGAGGGGAGGTCTGTTTGGTGCAATTTGCTGCTGTTTGTAACATGGCCAAGAAATAGCAGCTCAGCCTCAGGTTTCTGCAGCAGTCTGGCCGCTTCAGGCCCATTACTGCTTTATCTAGGCACAGTATTTAGCCGTTTCCAAGAAGCCTTTTGGGGAACGGGAAATCCAGATCATTGCCGAAGCATTCTGGCAGTTGCTTAAGTGAACAAATGCAAAATAATTGCTGCATGAATTAAAAAAATAAATCCGCTTATTTGGCCTTCATAGAAATTCAGAGTCCCCAAGGGCTCCCAAGCCCCTCCTCACAGACCGGACTCCTCCACCAAACCAGGAGCCCCGTTGCCTCCCGTATTAAAAAGCTTCTCTCCCCCCGGCCAGCGTGAGGAGGGCTGCAGGGGGGCAGAGCGGGCCCGTTTCCCCTGGCTGTTCAGAAAGTCCTTGCCGGCCCATAAAGAGGAAGCTGCCGGGCAGCAGCCGCGCTGAGGCAAGACAGGGCGGCGCGGGGCGGCCCGGCAGAACCGGCAGCAGCCCCGAAACAGCCAGCGGGACTCGCTGGGGAAACCACCTGCAGCGAGAGGACGAGGAACAGGCCTCAGAGGAAAGTGGATTTGCACAGACTGTGGCAGAGACTCTTTGAGCATCATAGCTCTGACCAGAAGGGTCAGAGGACTCGTGGTCACATCTTGCAACAAAATCCCCTGCCCGAGCTACGCTGTCCCACCGAGGGGAAAGGGCTTCTACAGCTCTGTTAGCCAGCACGCCCTGCCTGTGGCTAAAGCATCAGCTGTGGAGGTCCCAGTTATGCTGGAAGTCACAGTCCGAAAAGAAATTTACAGCTCAGGAACAGCCCAGGAAGCTCCGGAGCTAGTAAGATGCCGGGTTAAAGATGCCACAGGGAGCAGGAAGGCAGCAGGCCGGAGCGGGAGGCCGAGCCGCCCCTCAGCTCCGCGTGCCACCAGCAAGGGCTGCAGCGATGCTCCTTCCCAGCGCCCTTTCCCCCGCCGCAGGCTCTCCGGGGCACGGGCTGGACTTTCCCGGGAAGCCCACGGCATCGCGCGATGCAAGACAGCAGCGAGGCCTCGCTCCAGCCGGCACGGGGCACGCGGAAGGGGAAGCAGCAAAGAAAAAACTCCCCGTGGCCCTGCAGGGTCTGCTAAGGGCTGCTCAGGGAAGCTGAATCCTGCTGCAGTTTTTCCACAGAAGTTGTTTTTAGTAAGTTAAAAACTTCCTCCTCTACAGCATTCCCAAGAATAGAGAAAGGGAAGGGGGGGAAGGAAAAAAAAAAGTGGGGGGGAGGGGGAAGAAGAAAAGCAGCCTTAGTTATTGCACAGAGTTGCTCTAGTTCCTCGGCTGCTTTCGGGGACCACATACGGGTTTTGATGCCTGAAACGAGTGTCTCCCACCAAACTGTTGTGCTAGTGCACTGGCTGTGTTATCTGAGGGCCCAGAGCTTTAAACTGCACAGAGGCAGCCGGCTCCAAGGGGCAGGGCTTTGCTCTGAATCGGCCTGCAGTGCTCGAAGCCTTTTCCTGCCCTTCATGAGAGCCGCTGAACTCCCACAGCTCAAGGGATAGAATTCCAGCTGCACCCTGAATAAAGCCAATGCACAGGGGATGAGTGTCAGGATGACATTTCCATGGGATCTTGCCGTAAGGACTGTGCTCAGTTACAAACAACAGCAAAGACAGAAACACCTACCTAAAGGAAGAGAGCGAGCCACACATCATGTTCCCAACTTGGATTGGCTACTTTTTGAAAGGTACCCACGGAAAAGACTGCAGTCAGGCAGCTAAAAAACTACAAGGATGGCTATTTGCATTTTTTTATTATTGTTTACTAATAATGATTTAAAAGATACAGAAGTTTGCAAGCAAGTCCCTCAAACCCCTCCAGGTTTCCACAACTCCCTGAAGTCCACCCTTCCAAGAGACCAACCCGTAGAAGTGCTGTGGTTCACACAACTCCAGGAACTTGGCAGGGGATTCAGCACCTCCAGGCACAGCCAGGTCAGGCTCTAAGTGGGGCCTTGAGCAACAATTTGAACATGGACACATTGCCCGGAGAACCAAGCACCAGATTACCAAGTGTAAAGGGACAGGGACACCAAGATCTTCTGTCAGCATGTAGGGAAGTGCTGTGTACAAGCCTCACGTGGTGATTAAGCACAACAGCATGGTCATAAAACAACAGTGACAAGGTATACAGGCAATCACCCTTGTTACAGTGCTTAAGAGCTTTCCCCTCTGGGACCTGCACTGCTTCCAACTTGGAGGAAATTCAGCTTTGGTCTCCTTATGGGACTGCCAGGAAGGGGGCCGGCTGCCAGGAGCTTCCCTTGGGCAGTGAAGAGGCCCAGCTTCTACCAAGGGCGGCTGCCTGGAAATCCTCCCCACCGGACTGTGCTCACTCCATAGATGCTGTGGAAAACAAACACTCATTTCAAGCCAGAACCGAAGGGCTGATCCCCGAGAGAGTACAATGCCACACGCTTCCTCAGCAGGATGGGCATTGTGCACCGCGCGTTACACCAGGGAAAGCTGCCATAAGCTTGTGGAGGACGGGGAGCAGCTAAAAAGCCACCAGCAGTGGTGGTGCCCTTGGTGCACCAAGAGCAGCTGCCAATGGGCTCCCATGAGGGCTCTGGAGCATCTGCCCAGGAGGTGACATCAGTGTCTCAATTTCTTCTTCTTCTTCCGATTCCGGTCCTCGCTGCTGTCATCTGCCTCGCTGGCACTGGGCGTCAAAGCCCGCTGGATGACTTTTTTTTCCACTGTGTATTCCTGCTCTCCTACCTTGGGGTCTCCTTTGACCAAGAACTCCCCATTCCTATAAGTTATGGAGACGCTGGTCTGTGGGTAGGTGCCATAAACCCTTCGGAGATCATCCTTCACAAATTCTGGGAGCTCTTTCCTTGGTCCAAACACCTTGCTGAGCTTCCCCCATTGAAGCTCCCCTCTCATCGTGAAGCCTTCTGGCCAAGCGTCTCGATGCTGCTCTGGCCTTTGGTAGGTGGTGTAGGGATTATAGGTTGCATAGGGATTGTACAGAGGAATGGGGACCACAGGGGGAAAGTGCCAGGTGTAGTACGGATGCAAGTAGGGATTAGAGGCACTGTAGACGTGATGATACTCCACCTGATTCCCCACATAGTCAGGGTAGCTGTTCCTGTCCACCACGAAGGTGACGGGGCGGCTGTAGAGGTTGTGCACGTGGATGGGAGGGAACATGACGGGGCTGGCTGTGTCATCCACCCTCCCGGCTCGCAGCGGCAGGTAGGCAGAGGGGGGGATCACGGCTGGGTAATACTCCCGGGGCACAAACCCAGACTGGTACATGGTACAGGAGCCAGAGTTACACAGGGGACATTTCTCCAGAGCAGCTGCTGGGTCTCACAAGCTGTGAAAAGAGGAGAACAAAGACCATAAACAATTTTAAACAGTTACCAAACTGGATTTAAATAAATTAGTATCCCCAGCACTGTAAATTTAGCAGCTACTTAACCAAAGGAGCTCCCCACATCTGCAGCTTGCAGGGGTTGTAGCATACAAGAGACCAGCAATGCCAGAAACCTCCCCTTAGCTGCTCTGCAAGACTCATCACTTAACCCACCAGGCTCCCTGGGATACAAAGAATGGGAATAAACTGTCCTAAAACCACTGAGGGCAGAAGAGATGACCTCCTTGCCATGACACAGCTTTGCACAGTTGGGAGGTAGCAAGAATGACTGCAAGAAGCCAAGGCATCCCTGAGCAGGCAAAAGAATAGGGAATGCAGGCACAAAAGGAAACATCCTGAAAATAAAGCAAAGAGGAGGAAGAGGGGACACAGGCTGGCCCTGCTGACCCATGACACATTCGTTTCACCTCCACTGCCACCCTGTCTGGACAAGCAGCTCTTTTAAACTATCCTCAGGTCCCTCTTTTCCTCCAGCCATACCCAGCCTGGAGCTGGTAGCGAGTCACACATCTCAAAGTTCCACTTTCTGCTTCATCTGGGAAGCGAGAGAGGCATTTGACATCTGTCTCAAGGAAGGGAAAAAATATTATATATATCTCCAAGGACCATGAGCACTTCCTCTGCAAGCTTTCATATTAGGGCATCTTATTTTGATCTCAATTTTCCCCAGAGCAGCCCTTATTTCAGGGTGCAACTAGCTGCCCCACAGCTGCACCCTGCTCCTCGTCTGTCACTGCTGGACAACCCAAGCGCCCTTCAGAGCATTAAGCAACGTCCTCTCTGAGTCACTGTCCTGTCCCCAAGGGCAGGAAGGGAAGTTATGCATCGCACAAGCTTTGTCCTTTGCTATCAAAAAGCTTCTTAGCAGAGGCAGGAAAGGGCCACGCGCAGAGCTGAAGGAGGTGAGGTTTCCCCACAGCACACACTGACCCTGCAGGTATTTATTTTCTAAGATCACCTCAGAGTTGCCTGTCACAAGGATGCTGACCAAAAAGGGAAGATGAGACTCATCCCCAAATTCAGCATTTTCCACCAGCCTAACAGGAAATTCGGCGTCCGCAGATTGAGGAACAGCTGCCACCAGCAGTGCCGGGCGCTGCACAACGAGGGCTCTTCTGAACGGCACAAGTTGTTCCCGTCACTCGAGCTTAGTAAACAAGCCCAGCTCCAGCCCGACTGCCACAGGTGCAGAGCTCCTGGACACAGGCGAACGGCACTGAATTATTGATTTAGGCAAGAGCAGGCTGTACCTTTGGGCAGAGGCACAGGTTGGAAGGCAGAGCACACTGTGTGCTGCCCGCCCACAGAGGAGGGGAGAAATAAAAGGTGAAGAGCTCTGCTAGAGCCTATACAAAGGCATTAAACAGCTTCAGACAACATAAAGCTCCAATAGCATTGACTGAAGCCCACCCAGCTCAGGGGCAGGATGGTTCCCGCATTTACCCCAGCCCAAAGGCTGCAGCTGACACATGTGGGGTCCCCTGGGGCCATCCTGCATTTTGCCCAACAGCCTCAAGGCTCCAGGGCCTTCTCTGCAGCCAGGGCAGAGCAAGGAGCCTCTGCGCCGACTTTGGGTGCAAGGAACACCCTGGCCTCCCTGCAGAAGCTGCCAGGAGCCACCTGAAGCCCTGGGTTTCAGTGCCCCAAGCACCGTTGCTGGTTGCTTTGGCTTTGCACTAAAGAGGGTAACGGGGCTATTGCCCTAACAAAGACTCATCTTCACAGGCCCCAAGTCCTGACTTGGCAAGAACGGGCTCTGTTCCTATTACTTGTGTAGCAATAGGGTTTTGGGACACAGAGGCACGAGGCTCCTGCCCCTCCAGAGCAGTTTCCTCCAAGGTGGTGCCAACTGAAGCCCCCTAGAAGTCCAGCCTTCCCCCCACCCCTGCCCACAACATTTGAGGAAAGGGTCCAGCCCGGATCTCCCTTCCCTTCCTCACCTGCCTCTACCCCTCACGGCTCCCTTGCCAGCAGCCAGAGGCTGCCCTGGCTCTGCCTGCAGCCGGGCTGCACGCCTGCCCCTTGGCCACCAAACTCCTCCTGGCACCACCACGTCGCCCCTCCGGCTTCTCCCCGACCCAGCGCTGCTCCCTGTCCAGGGGGCAGCTCTCTGCTCCCACCACCTGGCCCCAGCCAAGGGGAGAGCCTGGCTCGTCCCCAGCACCACGCGCGCAGGGTTGGCAGGGGGCACGACAAGATGGGCAAGCCGAGGGGCTCCAAGGCAGCCCAGGGCTCATTGCTGAAGAAACGGGTCAGTGGCAGAGCAGCACGGACATCTCATGTCCCAGACACCCTGCCCCAAGGGTGTAATGAGCACTACAAGTGGGAACTCGCCATGCAACATCGACAGTTTGCCCCTTCCTCATTGGAAGAGGAATTTACGCTCTACCTGACTCTACTTTCAAGTGCAGGAGAGAAACTGCCCAAGTCTTCCCTGCGAGGGGAATTTCAGCGAGGCAAACGGCCTTCAGGAACAACTGTATGACCCAAGCATGGAGAGAAGCCTGGCTGACCCGTCATTTCAAGCTACCACCCCCTCTTCCTTTTCAGCAGTTTCAAGCTCTGCTGTGTCTTGGGGAAAGGGATGGGGGGAAGTCACCACATCCATTGCCTAGTTCCTGGATGTCCTCAACAAAAAAGGGCAAGAGAACCCTTAAAGCTCGAGGTGTGCCCTGCTCAGGGCCAGCTCCCTGGTGGCACGGCCCGTGGAGACGGGCAGGCTCTGGAAGCCAAGTCCCCGCAGCCAGGGAGCAACAAGAAGCCAACCCAACAAGGAAGGCCACGGGGACAGACAAAGCAGCTTCTCCCTTCAAACCTTTCGGCAATTTTGGCCTTGCTGGAAAAGCTCCACGTGGCTGGAGCCAAATGAGAGGCACAAAAGCAGAGAGCAGTGAGTTCCCAGCAAGGTCAGAGCCAGCTGAAACGCCAGCACCATCTCTGGTGAGAGATACTTCAAACTCTTCCCCGCGCTCGCCAGAGCCAACGCCAGCAATTCCCTCAGCCACCACTCAGCCATTTGGCAGAGCCTTTCCCACCTCGCACCTTTTTGGAAGCGATGAGGTCAGGCTCCTTGCACCAAAATATTTCATCTGCTGAGCAAGGCTCCTTCGGCTCCGGCTGGCCGAGCTGCTATGGAACAACCAAGTGACATCTGCCAGAGAGTGCACTGGCTAGTTCAGCTGTATGGAAGAGTTTCCCTACTCTGTTCTGTGGTTATTTACTGCAGGTGGATTTATCACTACTAATATGTATTCAGTCACTAGCCTTGGGCACTTCTATATCTCCAGAAGAGTGCACTTCCCAGCGTTATAGAGAGGGTGGTTTTGATGAACGCATCTCAAGGCAGAGAAGTGCCACTGTCAGCTAAGGAAAGCTGTAAGTCCAGGGGACATGTCTGGCAGTTGTGGAGCAGCTTGAGCTCATCTCCACCCAGAAACACAGGTAAATATTCACCCCCATGCCCAGTCCCTAGGAGGGGAATTAAAACAAGCCCGACTAGTGTGGACACAGATCAATATACAAGGAGAGGAGCTTTATAATAAAATCTTCAATATCTGGAGACAGATGGTGACTGTCCAGATAGTCACAATTTCTTTTTCCAGTCTGACATTCCAGTGAGAGCCAGCACGGATACGTTTTTTGCCCGTTCGGAGCACTAAGCAAACTGTGCTGTGCCCCGTGCCCTCCGGTCATGCAGGAGGCTGCCCAGATCCCAGCAGCCTCCTCGGAGCATCCTGCAAGGCAGTGCCACTGCAGGGGTATTTGCCCATGGGAAGGGACACAGCCATCTATTTTACTCCAAGGACTGATCATGACTGTTCTCAGCTCATTCCACTGTCCTGTGATTCATTCCCAGGAGGGGAGAATAAGTAGATTCAATTTGGATACTCTTCCCCACTCCCTTCTTCCAGCACCCAAACTCTTAAGGCTGTTTCTGGCTTTGTTCCATTCCTGTTCTTTCCCCTGCCCCACAAAAACCACAGGCCAGTTGGCATCGCTCTGTAGCAGCTCCCAAGGGCACAGGGACACTTGAACACTAAGATCAACATTTTCCCTGATCGAGATGATGAAGAATTCATGAGCTGTTTCCAGTTAATCTCCCTTTGAGTGGACTCTGCAGAATAGTTGCCATCTGGCAAAGCCTTTGGCAAGGCCTCCCTTAGAGGAAGAAAACTTCAAAGGCTGGAAGCAAGAGGTTAAAACCAGATCCGTCAGACAAGCAGGGTCTGTCTGCACATTCCCATGCGCTCCCAGCCAGCAAGGCCATCTCGCTGCACATTAAGGCCTGCTGAGAGCTTGAGTCATATCAGTCCATGCACTTAAAGCTGCCCCTTTGCTTTTTGCCCGAAATGGCTCTCGGGCAGCAGAGGCTCTGCAGGCAGCAGAACAAGTCCCCACCTCCCTTGCACACCTCAAGCAGCGGGTCTAGCCTGCCCATTCCCAGCAGAACATTATGGATTTGCTCTTCCATCACCAGTATGGATTCATGGGGCATTGCCTGCTTTCCTTAAGGAGATGCTCCTGCTCAGTTTCACACCCCAGCAGCAACACAGGAATGAGAGTACAGCACACACTATCCCAGCCAAGGAGTCCAAGGAGCAGTAAATATAATAACCCTGTTGTGGAAGTATCAGGCCTGGTACAGCAAGGTGCCCCAGGGAGGCCACTGATTAACAGAAGTGCAAATTATGACTCCTCTTTGCCCAAAGCACAGATATTTGATCTCTTCCTTTGTAGTGCCTAGCAGAAACATCCAAACTAAAAGACTTGAACTGAAAGCAGCCTCCAAGAGGGCTTTGCACTGAAGTGCAGGTACTTTGAACACAAGCTTGGCAGTTCTCAGGAGTGTTGGTGAAGCTAGGAGGAGGAAGGGGTTTGAGATCAGCAGTGCTATGCAGTATTACCACTAGAAACAGGAGAGAGGCAGTCCAGAACCAGTTTGCTAGATTTAGGCTAAAAGAAGCTTATTCTGAACAGCTCAGCAGGACCACAGAAAGCAGCAGCACAGGAGGTAGATGAGGGCAGCAAGGTGGCCTCCAGCCCACCAGGACCCAGAGCTGGACCACAGCAGCCAAGATGATTCACCCTGCCTGGCAGGACGAGCAGCGAGCCCAGCTCCGGTTCTGGTTGCTCCAGTGACCCATTGGAAGGGGGCTACAAGAGCTCCTGGAGAGCATCCTTGTCTCCTTCCCACCCCACTTCACTCGCACACAGCAAGAAGCTCTCCTAGAAGTGTCCACAGTCCAGCTCTTGCCCTCCACACACACTTCCACCATCACCCACCAAAGGCAGGGAAACCTTTCCAGCAGGAACTGTTTCACTTTGTCCAAATTACTATAGATGCTAGAGCCAACTCAAAAAATAAACAAATAGAAAAACCCACCCCACAACACAGTTATTTTAGGATGACAAGACCTTGGATGCTACCTCACTTTGCAGGTGGGAATGAGAAGCCATCATGCCCAAGAAGACATTCACACAAAACCTACTGCTTTCAAGTCATCAATGCTTCCCTCCAAGGGAAGGATTAGAACCATCCCCAGCTCTCCCTCCCAGACCTTGTGCCATAACCAATCCCGTAGGAAGAAAGCAAGGAGACTGCTTCTGAAGCCAGGAGATTGCAGCCCTCACCCAGCTCCCTGAGGGCTTGGTAGTGGTACACAGCCAGAACAAGCTCCAACTGGCACATCAGTAGCCACAGGAAGAGTTATTATTAAGACATATTAGTCACGTCTCACACAAGCCCTTTGAAGGGGGAGTAGATTTTTTTGACTATTCAAAGCAGCATTCCCAGAAAGCACTGAAATCTAGCATGGGTCAGGCATTTATCCGAACCCTGGGGAAAGTCCAGGCTATGAGGAAGCCAAGAAAAGCCTTCATCAGCACAGAGCAAGTCTTCACTTGTCTCTGATAACACAGCCCCTTGCAGAGCTCCGCTCACGCAGCAGTCAGCAGCAAGTTCCACTCAGAGCAAGAGAAGTTCAGAGCTGCCCCCACTCCCACAGCAGCGGCTGGATAGGGCAGCCCTGGAAGAGCTGCCCTCCTGGGAATAACACACAGCACTTCCACAGGGTCCCTGCGGCACCAGGCAGGGCCCCAGTACCTGCCCCTGCCTGTTCCAAAGTCCACACATTTGGTCACCTCTCCCATTTCTTGCTAGATTGTTTTCTTGACACGTCCTCCTCTTTCCGCACTACTAGAGCTCTCCCCTCACCACCAGCACCACAACTGGTCATACCTTCCTAGCAACCAGCACAGCCACTTTTGCTTAAGGACAGTCTTCCTCCTGCGAGGTCCAAGCATCTCCGCCCCATGTCTCAGGATCCTCAGGCTCCCCTTAACACCTTTCCTGGTCTACAGCTCTTTCCCAGGAACACTGCACTTTCTTTAATCAAGCATAATCATTTTTCCCCTGCATACAGTTCTTCCAACCCAGCCTGTTTATTTAGCAGACTTACTGCAGCACGGTACTAGCGCCTCATTCTGGGGCATTTGCAAGTTATTCCATAAGCTTTTTTTAAAGCACTGCTCTTTGCTTCATAAGCCTTTGGCTAGATCAAACAAAGCCCCTACAGTGCTGAGCTTTTCTTTCTCCCAAGCCCTGGGATCTCCTGAATATTTCAGCACAGCCAGTACTAACACATTCTCCTTGCCCAAGGAGTAATCCGATACTCTCCTTCATCCACCACCATCCACCTCCCTTTAGCCAAAACATCTCCATATCACTTAGCTGATGCTTCCAAGCTGGGAGAGCCTGGAAGAATCCCTAATTGCTACTTCAGGACTCAGCTCTTCCCCTTCAGACTGCATCCTTGAGACACAACTGCTTCAAAAGAGTAACTTTTAATGATTAACCAAACACACTACTAAAAAGTGATCAATAATCTAATTAACCAACTATTAATTTATGCTTACAATCATTTTCCATACAATTATAAAACTAAATCTTATGAATCACACACTACCACCCCTGAATTACAGATATATCACCCTTCCCTCCAGCACCACTCAACATTAGGGTAAAAGTCTATGCAATCTTTGCAAAATCTTTTGTCCACCCCTCTTTTTCCCCTGAGAACCACTTTGCTTTACAACCCCACACTCACTGAGTCTAGCAAACCTAGATCTGATGAAGAATCCAGGTTTTCCAGGGAACATCGCTCCAGCATCCCAATGGGTTTGGGACCACAGGTCAGCTTTGCTGCCATCCACAGGTGCCCACAATGTGACCACCAGCCAATTTTACCCTCCTTTTTTCTCACCTTACTCTTCATTTCCTGACCCCCTCTTTTGCTGGGCTTGCACCTCCCTTCCTCTGTCCAGTCTCCTCCCAACTGAACTCCCCATCCCTAATTATTTTCCCCTGTTGGTCTCAGTTTTGCTACATCCATATCTATGTTTAGCATTTCTGATATCACTACCTAGGCAACCTCAGCCTTACATGGCATTGCTGATAAGGGACAGGTGGCCTTGCAAGCTTCTGCCTTTAGAAAAAAGGCTTCAGACTCCCATATAGTTATCCGGCTCCTATTGGTTATAAGTTGTTTTCTTTACACACCCTAAGACAATTTATTCTACTTTAACCTTGATTTGTCTGCCTAGTTCTGTTTAATGCACTTTCCCATCTCACACGCAGATAGCTCCCATGCTGGAACAGCCTGTTTTGGACACAACTTTTGTGCTTTCACAGCATCCTGCTCTCTCAGCTGCTGGATTACAAGTCTTTGCCCCTGAAGCATACAGGAAACTAGGAGATTATCCCATGCAAAGACGCTAACTAGTTAGGCACCCTGGTTTTCCAGGTGGACTTCTCACTTACAGTGAGTTTCCTCCAACTATTGAGGCACACTAACATCCAATGATAATCCAAGACCATTTGTATTTTAATTACTAATTTTAGAACATCCTGGTGGCATACCACTACTGCAATACCTTAAGATAGCATTAGCATTATTTTAGTGCCATAACTGGTAAAACATTGCAGACTAAACAAGTCTTTGCCCATAAGTACAAAACTAGAAACAAACATTTGCACAACATATAGGTACTCACTTCTGGAATAAAAACTGCCAAGGCGGTATCTTTACTTGGATCTCAAAAGACAAGGAGACATAATCCAGACTCTGCTGCCCCTTCTCACAGATTGATGGACCTTAATAAGGCAGATATGCTTAAAAATATGTATAGACTACTACATCACTTCTTACAAGAAGCATTTCTTTAGTAATCACGGCTTTAAAAACCTGTCTAAACATGTCCAGGTAACTAAGGAAAACAGATCAGGAAGCTCATTGCTTCATTGTGTTACATATTCAGTGAACTTTAAACAAACCTGGTTGACTAGGGGCAAAACCACTAAGCTGATGCAAGATGGAAACACTTTTAACTACTGAAGCACCTTACTGAAAAACGGCCCTCAGGCACAAACCCTGAGGCATAGCCAGGGCATGGGCAAAGGGAACTGAAGTCAATACAATCCGGTCAGCCCCACAACAGCAAAAACACACAAGTACCCTCACCTAAAACTCAGGGTCTTCCTAAAAGCAGAGAAACTATTTAAACCACTGCTAGCAGCTACCAAATGAAGACAACACTTAAAGCACAACCCACCCCTGGCTACTTTGGGGACAAAAACCCACTCATGGCTTCCAGGCTCCCAAGCACCTTCACTTGGGGTGCCCAGCTACCATTTGTACTTCAAGGAGCCATGGGAATGCTCCCACCGAGGGTATTGCAAGCACCTGTGCTGCCAGGGGCTTCCACAGATATAAACCCCCGTCTGGGCTCATAAAGAGTCTGGCAGGTCTCTGGGTGGTCCCTAGGAGCAACTGGTACTGCATAAGGCACACCTTAAGGACAGCTACTGCTGGATTATTTTTCAGGTGATCTCTTGAGATCACCTACTGGTCACTCTTTGTTTATAAAACTTGTTGACTACAGTCAATTACTGGGCTTTTGCATGTTTAGAAGATGGCCTGTTTAAGCAGCTTCACATTATTCTACATGGCTCCAAAATGCTAGTAAGAAATGATACTTCTTTAAAGCTGTCAGTTAGCCTTTTTGCTTTCTTGTGGGAAGTTTTGGTCACTTTTGCTCTGGGAGTTAATGTTGGTTTGTAGACAGAAATTAGAATGGTGCTTGTAGCTGCTGCTGTAAAAGAAAGCACCTCAAAGCGAACATGAATTAACACAGCTTCTTATCCCCTTAGGTGGTTGGGGCACCGTAACGTAACACGGGTCTCCACAGGCGCTCTAGGCAGCCAGGGGCCATGGCCGCGCTGTATTTTCCGAATCACGAGCACTGCTCACCGAGGGAACGGCCTGTTGCCGTGGCGACAGGAGGCCCGGCGCCCAACGAGTCATAGAGTACCAGCCCTCCCCCGGCTAGAAGGGCTAGGGAGAGCCCTTCCGCCCCGCCCCGCCCCGCCCCGGGGAGGGGTGCCGCTAATGCGGCTTCCCAGCGGGCTGCCCTCACACAAGATGGCTGCCGGCAGGTGCGCTTCCCTTGCCACGACCCAAGATGGCCTCTGCCCGGGGCGGGGCTGGAGTGGCCGGCGCGCATGCGCGGTGCGGCGGCGGCGCGGCGGGGGCAGCGCCGGTAGCGGACGCAGGTAGGAGGCGCTGAGGGGCGGCTGCGACGGGTCCCGGTGCCGCTCCGGTTCCGACTCGTGCGTGGTCCTGGCTGCGGTGGTACCTCCCGTTGGGGGTGTCCCTGTCCCTGCAGAGAGACAAGGGGGGCATGACCCCCCCAGCCCCGCAGTGGTCCAGCCCGGGGGTCCAGCCTCCCCCCGATAGTCCGGGCCGTACCACCTGGCCCCGGTGGGGGGCCCTTCCCTGCCATGGCCGCAGCATCCTGGCAGTGCCTGGGTCAGGGGACCCTCCACCCGCGCATCGCCGCAGGCCCCATTCCCTGCGGAGATGGGGAGGGAGAGGTGCCCTCGGCCTTCCCGCTGCCAGGGGGCGGCTGGTGCGGGCAGCCCTTCCTCCCTGCGTGAGGAGGCCGGCGGCGGCCGCGCTGCCCCATCTCGTGGCAAAATCCCAAATCGTCCCCGCGCCAGCGCTGCGGAGGAGCCTCATCCAGGCGGCATCGCCCCTGCCCGTGCCCTCCACCGGCTCCCGGCGCTGCCGGTGCTCTCCGAGCGGCCTGGCTGCGGGACCCGAGGCAGTGGCACTGCTGCCTTTCTGGGTACCCGTCAGCATCCGCACTTTGGGGTATCACCCCCTTCGCACCCTCCTTTCCTGCGGACAAAACCGGCCGCGTGGACCCGGGCTAAGCTGCAGGGCGATGCAGGGTGGCGTTTGTCACAGCTCGGCACCACGGGGCTCTCCAGCGACCTCAGTGTTAGCGAGGGGAGCAGCCCCAACCTTGAGGGCCTGAGCAGTGAAAGGTCTCCCTGAAGCGAGTCCCCTGGAGAGAGAAAATCCAGACACTGCAGAGGAAAATCCCAGTAGCTCCCGCTCGGCCCCAGCATCCCTGAGCACTTCCCACTTGTGGTGTGCCTGGAAATGGGATTTAGCAAGAACAGCAACTGTTGGTGCGGTAACCTCTTCTTTTAGCTTCGCTGATTCAGCTCCTGTGGGTTGTTTTTGATAATGGTTTCATATTTACTTCCAAATGTGCAGTTTGATGCCAGTGACATCACTGGCATCATCACTTGGTGACAGTGGAAGTCCACTACCGGATTAACATCTACGCTAGTGCAGCTTCTTGGGGACCCGCTTAATCCATCTAACACTTTTCCCGTGTATTATAAAGCAAAGAATTGTTCAGAAAAGGGATGCCCTGTGCTACCAAGTTCAGTGTCTTTCTGAATTCCAAGACTGGGAGATCTACCAAGCTACCGTTATCAACAAGCCTCGTGATCCCATTCGAGATGCGATCTGACTCGACAAGATTGCTCTCCGTGAACACAGGAAAAGGCTCCACAGAAAATATCAGCTATTTCTAAATGTTAATTATTTTCTCTGTAGCTTTTCTATTTGCATGTGTGCTCCAGTGCACTTTGAAGGACTGACAGAAGCATCCGGTGACAGCACATGATTGCTGGGAATGAGAAGGGTGTTGTCTAGTTTCTCGTGATGCTGAGATATTTATGATTGTTGAACTGGTAAATGCAACTGAGACACAGCCTCCAAGCTTTTCCAAAGCTACATTTCCTTGCCTGACCCAGCTGTTACCAGGTTATTGAGGCCTCCGTTGCTTTGCTTTTCAGACACTAGGCTGCTGGAATCTGCTGTCCAGGAATTCATTAATGTTTCTCTTGGGATAAAGTTTGATGTTTCATCGAGACTGTCTTTTGGCAAGTGGATTCTTTAAGGGAATGTTGAGTTGCATTCATGAGATGGGAGTAGGATTCCAAAAATCTTTTTGAAAGAAAGTCTTTTGAATCACAAGTAGTGGAAAAAGTTTTATGCAGGGGTCTCCATTCTTTCTGAACAGAACCTCTCAGAATCCGAGTAGCTTCATGGGGTGAGGACCTGCAAAGGTTTCAGTGCTGTGAGGTTTCCTAGGGTACCCGTGCGGGAGGGAAGGAGCGTGCAGAGCCTGTGCCTGGCTCCCAAAATGGGCTCTTTGCTGAGCGATGCGCGTCCGTGGTCGTGGGCCCTCGGCGTCCGTGGTCGTGGGCCCTCTGACTAACGCCGTCCGGAGGGACAGCGGTTGTGTCTGAGATTGAAATTAGGATCTCTGGCCCCAGCCCTGAGACGGTGGGTTTGTGAATGCAGCTGGTTTTCAGACACATGTTCACCTGCAAAGAGAGGATTTGAATGTATTTATAGGTTTTTTAAGCTTGGCTGGTGTAACTGCAGAGAAAGAGTGACTGAGCTCTGACTGTTCTGAGGTGACTTCTATTTTTGTGAAAGCTCAGGAATAAAACTGCTCTTGCTGCATGCAGGCTGGTTCTTACTGGAATGAGGCTGCTTTTATTTAGAGTGGCTTTCCCACCAGGCTGGAACGCTTCTCGGAGCAGCAGCTCCAGCCGCGTTTCGCGGGAACAGGGCTGGACAGGCAGCAGCCCCGTCCTGTCTGGGCACAAGGAATGTCTAGAAACATCGTCCCCAGCTTGTCCTGCTGGTGGATTCGTCGTGCTGTGAACACAGCCACATGGAGCTAGTGTATTTGTCTGCTCCTCTCCGTGAGCCAGTAAACCTCCCAAAATGCAGAATACACCGCAGAGACCCTCTAGTGACTGCTGGAGCCAGCTTAGATATCTCCTGGAGTGTTATTTGGGATATTCCAGGCTGCGTTACCCACCTGGAGAGTCATCCTTGTGCAGTGGTCAGCTCTGCAGATGACTGTTCCAGGTCCCTGAGGGACAACTTCACCGTGCAGGAATTATCTGGCCCTGCTTGAAAGACTGAGCGGGGCCAGGATTCCTGCACCGGGCCCCGTTGCCAAGCCGGTGCGAGAGGCTCCGGCCTCCCGCAGCTGGAGGGACCGTGGGACTCGGCGCTGCTGAATCCAGCTGTGTCCTGGCCAGGAAGCCGGGACAGCTGCAGGAGCCCTTGCGTGCCGTGTATTCCCAGTGTATTCCCAGCTGCCGTCTGCCAGCTCCCGAACAAAGGCAGCGCTTTCCTGGTAGCCAGCGTTCCAGCCGCCTTCTCAAGAAGATAAGATCTGCAGACGTCACCGGCAGGAGCAAAGCCAGATGTCAAATGCAGATGTGGGAGTTTCTGCAGCTAAGGCTAGTTGCTTTCTAATTTACGAGCTTGTCTCTTGATGACTGCTTTAGAAGTTCAGGGTAACGAGTGATAGCTATTCCCTCTTGGAGCTCTTTCTCCCTTATTTCTTAACGCTTAATGTTGAAAAGTTCTGACATACACTGTGAGTAATGCTCTATCCAAAGGAAAAGGTTATGAAAATACCACTATGTCAGACTCAAACAACTCAGGGCTTTGGCAATAGAAGCAGAATCTCCTTTTTTTTTTAACGGACACTTATAATTTGATTCTTTTCATGTGCACATTTGCAGATGGAGGAGATGACCTAACGCCGTCGCAGCCAAGGCAGCGGCTAGAGGCTGCAGCCGGCTCGCGGGCCGCGCGGCGGTGACGGGCAGGGGCCTGCGCCTTGCCGAGCGGCACCGAGGTGGCACACGGGGTGTCCCGGGGAGCCCGCGGGGTTGTGCCTTGCCGAGCGGCACCGAGGTGGCACACGGGGTGTCCCGGGGAGCCCGCGGGGTTGTGCCTTGCCGAGCGGCACCGAGGTGGCACACGGGGTGTCCCGGGGAGCCCGCGGGGTTGTGCCTTGCCGAGCGGCACCGAGGTGGCACGCGGGGTGTCCCCGGGGAGCCCGCGGGGTTGTGCCTTGCCGAGCGGCACCGAGGTGGCACACGGGGTGTCCCGGGGAGCCCGCGGGGTTGCGCCTTGCCGAGCGGCACCGAGGTGGCACACGGGGTGTCCCGGGGAGCCCGCGGGGTTGCGCCTTGCCGAGCGGCACCGAGGTGGCACACGGAGTGTCCCCAAGGAGCCCGCGGGGTTGTGCCTTGCCGAGCGGCACCGAGGTGGCACACGGGGTGTCCCCGAGGAGCCCGCGGGGTTGTGCTCCGTGGGCCCAGGGGCACCGCTCGTGTGGGTGCCCGCGTGCGCAGCTGCCTCCCAAGCGCGGAGCGGCCTCAGGGACACGTGAGCCCAGGCAAAACGTGCGCCGTGCTGGAGGCTTTCACACTGTTCGTCACCTACCCGGGATGCCTGTCCCTTCCCAGTCCACTCCAGAGGGAGTCAGAGGAGGAAGGCTGCCACGCGGGTCAGGAATGCGGGCTGGGAATGTGGACCTGGAGCTGCCCTGCATCCTCCCATGTACAACCACATGTCACCTGTCTAAAATAACCTCCTCCTGCCAAGCCAGCCGAGTTCACCAGCACGGTGGGTTTGTGTGACGTGCTGGTCACGCTGGAGAGCCTCACCCCCAGCACCCCCTCTTCTCCGTAGCAGTTCCCCTTCGGTGCTGCCCTTCCTCTCGCCTGGGGCGGGCGGCTCAGGGTGCTGCTTAGGCAGCTGCAAACACCGGGGAGGAGCCCCCTTCTCGCGGCTCCTCGCAGGCCCGCGGGGACCTGCTCTGCTCCTCTGCCCCGGCCTGTGCAAGCAGGGCCCTGGCGCGGCTGCCGGCGGCTCCGTCCTGCCCGTGTCCTGCCCCAGCGCCGCGGCAGGAGACGCTCTTGAGAGGGGTGTTCGTGAGCCTGGGCGCCTTGCGCCCATCCCTCCCAGCAGCCGTAGCCCCTGGATTAGGGATGTTAGAGGCGATTTCCCTGCCTGGGCCCCTTCAGTAGCTCTCTGAGGACCTCTTGCCTGTGAATTTCTCTAGTCCTTTGAACCCACCATCCACGTTTGCAACCTCCTTCCGTGGCAAATTTCAGGTAATGCCGGGTAAATGAGTATATATTTGTTTTTGTCTGTGTTAAATTGATTTCTATGTTAAATTCCAAGTTGCACTGAGTAACTTGTTCCTAGTTCTTTTGTCTTGGTGCCTGGCGAGTAACAGTCCCGCATTCCACCTCATCTCCTGTTCCTGGGGTCTGGTAAACCTCCATCACGTCCCCCTTCAGCCCGTCCTCTTGGCTGCAGAGTCCCGGCTGGTCAGTCCTCCTTCACCATGTAGCTGTCTCTGGCCCTTGGTCATTCTGGTTGCCCTTCTTTGATCTTCCCTCATCTCTGTGTCTCAGCAAGTTTGTCTTGGGGTTAGACATACACATAGTGATAAAAATCGGGATACACTGGGGCTTTGTGTGGTGCCAAACGACAGTGTTTGCTCTGCTCCTCGTCCCGCTCATGAGGCACCCACCACTGTCATGGCTTCATCTGCCCTCAGACCGATCCTCAGCTCTCGGTGGGAGACACGGGACTCGTCAGTGGGTTGGAGGGCTCAGCTCTCCATTTCCTTCCAAGCCTTTATCTCTCTTCTTTTCCAAGCCTCTATCTTAACACATTACAAATCTTTGATTTCTTTTCAGTTCATGACCGTAGTCAATGCGATTTCCCCTGGAAGCTCGTCAGCATGGCTGGCTTTAATTACACCTACAAACGCTCATTGTCTGGCTGAATTCCCCTCCAAGCCCTGTGCTCCTTTCCAGTGCGCTGGGTTTTGGCGTGCTGGGGATGCAGCACGGCGGCTCAGCTCCGCGAGGGCTCTGCGCTTGGATCCGCCGGGCTCCGAGGCCATGTGCAGTTGCAGTCGAGTGATGTCATTTATTGGAACAAACGCTGTTCCTGCTCCTGCTGATCGAGTTGCGAGGAACTCCTCAGGCTGGGCAGAACACATGGTTATTTTTGCTTTTCTGGTCTTGCCTAGAAGTGGTCGGACTCACGGCTTCTGGGAAATGCTGAGTGGGACTGGAATTCCGTCAAGTTTTACAGCCAACCGTTTATTCTTCCCCTTGATCTGCTTCCTGCGCTGGGGCTTGCGGCAGCCGCTGTCGCAAGCGCCGGGAGGCTGCGTGCGGGGCTGCTTCCTGCCCCGACGCGCTCTTCCCGCCGGGAAGCTGTCCCGGAGCGCGCCGGAGCTGGGGGCTGCGCGCTCCGGAGCGCTGAGACCGGAGCGGATTTCAGTCACTTTCCCACTTTTGTTGCAATCCTGCCTTACGAACCAGCACCTTGTGGCTTCTAGGCAGCTTCAGCCCTGCTCACGTGGATGCAAGAACCTTCAAACCTCACCAGATACAGAGGCTGCAGCACGGAGGTGCCTTAGGCTTTGCTTCTGGTCTGTAGCATCCTGGACCTTGGTGTGGAAAGCAGGAGCAGGTGTCATGGGAGGAAGATACTGGGACTTCTTGACCTTCAGCTCGTGTCAGCGCTGGCGTGAGGAGCCCTCCCTCCGCTCCCCTTCCACCCGCACTCCTCAGTGTACAGCGACCTGCTCCACTGTGGGGCTGCTGTTTCCACTTTTTTTTCCCCATATATTTTGCTCCCCAGCAAAAGCATCTTTATTTCAGGCAGCAATCCTAAAATGCAGGCTGCCCAAAGACAGGCTGGACGGCTGCTAGGCGCCCTTTGGCTGCCTTTGTCACACGAAGCAGTGTCTGCCGCAGAGCTTTGGCCCTGTCACGAGGCAGTGACGTTGCTGTGAATAACTGCTGTCTGCTGCTGCGACGGCCTGGGGAGAGCAGGGTGCACGTGGGGGATTGCATCACCACCGTCATCATTTCTGTTCGGCTAAATATTTGTACCGATACCTAAAAATGTCAGGGACTACTTCTGTTTTCTACAAACTGCTTTTTTTGTTTGTTTGCACCTATCTAACTTGCTTCCTCCTGTAACCTTGCCCTTAAAAAGGTAGAAAAGGTTAACTGGCTGTTTGCCAGGTAGCAGAAAGACCTTAGGGCATAAAGGACTGGACAGCCTGCTCGTGAGGAGACAGTTGTGCTCCCGAGGGCCTACAGCTTTCTGCTTAAGGAAAGGGCTTCTGTGCAGCAGGCAGCTACCAGCCTCGCTGCTCCCCTCCAAATCACTTTTGAACAACCCCTAGAGCAGTTTGAACCCCGATCTCTTACCAATTATCAGTTAATTTGGTCCAACTTCTAGTTTACTTAAGAAATCGAACCTGAGATGTCTGCTTCCTTCCTGCAGGAGCAGCAATGGCCTGGCCCCGGCAAGGACCTCGCAGGAGCTGGGAGGACACGTCCCATCTGCAATGGAGGTGACCGGGGGCGCCCGACGCTGCCTGCGCCGCCATGGGGCTGCTGCCCTGCCTTGCTCGGCTGCCCACCGCCGTGGTCTACGGCTCCCTGTCGCTGTTCGTTTCCATTCTGCACAACGTGTTCCTCCTGTACTACGTGGACACCTTTGTCTCTGTTTACAAGATTGATAAACTGTCCTTCTGGGTAGGAGAGGTTAGTCTTGTCCATGAAACATTCTGAAGCAAGACTGCTCCTTGCTAAAAGTGGAAAGACTGGTTTGTAATTAGCTGTATTTCCTCTTTGGGAAAGGAGTGAGGGAGTCCTCAGAGTGCTAACTTGGGGGCTCTATTTTTCCTTACATCAACAGAGAACAAGCAGAGATAGAAATCCCAGAAACTTTGTTCTTAAGACAGCCTTTCCTTACAGCTGGTGGGGTGCAGGGCATTTCACAGGCCTGGAAATCCACTGGCCTCCCTGTTTTTATTCTGTCAGCTATAGCTGACATTTATAGACAGGAGAGTTGTAGAGCAGCGACAGAGTGGGAGGGTGTGTGGAAAAGGCTTGTGCTGCTGTTTGCTGTGCCAGCTGAGCACTGGTTGCTTCCAAAACAAGACCAGGTCTCTGCAGGAGCTCACTGCAGCTTGCTTCACTGCTCTGTCTTCTTCCCTAGACTGTGTTTCTGATCTGGAACAGCCTCAATGACCCTCTCTTTGGCTGGCTGAGTGACCGAGTCTTCCTTAGCACGCAGCAGTAAGTTAAGTTCCATTTTCAGCAGAGGCAGTGAAGCTCTTCCCTCTCTGGGGGAGATAATGCACAAGCGACAGCTTTGAAGTGGTGTGGGAATGTGTTGGAGCATGGGACTCATAATTAACACCTTTTCTTGGTGCCTTAGGACTTCAGTGCTCTTCACGTTTTATTTCAATACCTGTCTGTATAGAGGAAGTCACACATCTGCAGGGTAAATGTGAGCCTAACTTTGAAATTACGTGAGTGGTTCTGAACCTACAATATAGGCATCTAAAATGTGAAGCTTTTGCTACATGAGCCAGCCTCTTACCAGGGCATTGGGTAATACATGCATGTGGTTTGGGAGACAAAGTGGGCAGAGAGGGCAATGTTTCCCATCTGGAATGCCTCAAATCACTTGTTCCCAGACTCTTTGATTCATGGATCGCTGTTGGCCATTAGCGTTTTGCATGTTTTTCCTTAAAGCTTTTAATGAACCTTGTGGCAAGGCTCCTTGTGCTATTTACTGCAGCGTAGGGATCACTTTTTAAGTGCTGATTGAAGCAGACAATGCAAACCTATCACAAGGAAAAATCACATTCCTTCATGATTTTTCATCTTGAGACCAATTTGTCTGTATATTAGGTGAGAAGGTATCTGACATGGGTGCTTGTTACCTTAGCAAGTGCCGTATTTGTGTCCAGACTGCTTATGTAACTTGCAGGAGGAGGGACGTACGTGTGGCTTGGGCTCCCATTTGGTCATGTGTGCTTTGTCCAGGGGTCTAGAAGTGGGCTTTTTGTTTGTTTTCTTCTCTTGCAGGCCAGGAGCAGAGATCTCCTCCCCAGAAGTAGTTCTGAAGAGACTCAAGGCACTAAGCCACAATGGGCCCCTCTTTGCCATCTCCTTCCTGGCGTTCTGGGTCGCCTGGGCCCATCCTGGCGTGCAGTTCCTCCTCTGCCTTTGCCTCTACGACAGCTTCCTCACCATGGTGGACCTCCATCACAACGCCCTGCTTGCAGACCTGGCTGTTTCAGCAAAGGACAGGACTAGCCTCAACTTCTACTGTGCCCTTTTCAGTGCCATAGGCTCGCTGTCTGTCTTCATGTCCTATGCTGTGTGGAACAAAGAAGACTTCTTTTCCTTTCGCATATTTTGCGTGGTGCTGGCGCTCTGCTCCATAGCTGGCTTTACCCTGTCAACGCAGCTGCTCCGCCAGCGGTTTGAGGCTGGTGAAAAAGCGAGATGGGACCAGGAATCAACACTGAAGGAGTAAGTGTCACCAAGCCTGGGGAAATTCCTGGCATATCTCTGTAGAGTCCTATTTTGCTTTACAGCACGCTGATGTGTGGTAAGATCCAGGACAAGGCAATTTTTTGTTAATCATCTATGGTTCTTGTCTGTTGATACAGTTTTCAGAATCCCTTCTGCCACACTGACTCCTAAGGCCCTCTGAAAATAGGACAAAACTATCTCGTGACACTTCTGGCCCAAACTGGAGGCAGAGCCCTGACCTGCTGTATGGCCCAACCAGTGTTTGGAACAAGAAATGCTAATAACTAGAGCACCCAGGCCTGTGAGTGGCAAAATGTCAGAAGAACCTTATGAAAATATTCCCGCTTGAGCATGAGGCCACCTTGCTGCCCATTTCCTATGGAACAGGACAGGCGAATGTCTCTTGCCCCTTTGCTCGCTTTAGCTGCCTGGTAGTGTCTGGGCTGTTGGTGGGCCATGATGCAGCTGGTTCCTCTGTTCAGCTCCTGGCTGTCCCCTCGGGCTGCCTCCTGGTGTGTGGTAGAAGCTGCCAGCGTTAGCTATACTAACCAGCAGGTCCTGCTGAGCTCTGCCAGGAGGGCTAACTGCAGCAACGGGGGTAGAAGCATGTGGGTAGAATGGCTGATGAGAGAAGAATGTTTATGTGGACAAAGGTCCCAGTTTCACATTCAGAGAATAAGTGCCCTTTGGGAGGTGAGTTGCCTGTCCTTGCTAGCAATAAGCACACGTTGTTGCAGACTCTGCTGTTCTGCTTTGGTGCAGGAAAAGAAAAGGTCGGGGTGGGAGCTGAGGAGGGAGAGATCTGCACTGGGACACAGGGGGCTGGGGACTCTCCCCTGCTTGCATGGAGGACTCACTGGTAGCTTTGCTTCTCCCTTTAGGCTGTACATCGAGAAACACTCAGTCCCCCAGGAGCAGAGGATCACCCTGGCCGAGTATCTCCAGCAGCTCTCCCGGCACCGCAACTTCCTCTGGTTTGTCTGCATGAACCTGGTCCAGGTAGGTGCAGCAGCAACGCGCTCGGATTTCCAGTGTGAGCCGCTGGCTGCGGCTGCCTCGGGTGGGGACCCGGCAGGTGCCAGTCCCCCGGGGAGGCAGGGGTGTTGCCAGCACCCGCGTGCTCCCGGAGCCTCCTGCACACACTCGGCCGAGCCAGCAGCTCGGAGCTGCTCTCCCTGCCTGCAGCTCTGCTCTGCGCAGCCCGCGTGGGGTGCAGAAACACACAGAGGGATCCCCCCATTCCCCTCGGGCCAGCTCTGGACGCACATCTATCTGCATCTTTGTATTTGAGGGTCATCCTCCTCCCACACTGCCACTGCCTCCTGCGAAACCCGTGTCCCGCAGCGCCGTGTGCCGGGCACATCCCGCACGGCACCAGCAGGGAATGCTCCCTGGGGCAGCAGCGCTGACCCTGCGCGCGGAGCGGGCGGCTGCTGGGGTTGCAGCTCTGCAGTCTCCGAGTTTGCAGTGTTGTAACCCGCACAGCCAAGCACCCACTTTGCCAAGTACTCTAGGCACATCCTGCGCGATCCCTTGGCACGGGGCACCAAAGGGAACAGAACAGTTGGCTTTTCCTGTTTTCTTCTTACTGCTCTTCCTGCTGATCAGGTCCTCTGCATGCTGCTTTCGCAGGTTTTTCACTGCCACTTTAACAGCAACTTCTTCCCCCTGTTTCTGGAGCACCTGCTGTCAGATCAGATCTCTGTCTCTACTGGATCCTTCCTGCTAGGTGAGTCTCAGATGGGGCTGGAGGGAGCAGCCAGGTTAGGATCCTGCCCGACTCCAGATTCTCCCCTCACAAAGTCGGGTCGGGAAGATGTGCTCACGGGTCTCTGTGCTGTGAGATTTCCCCACAAATACACACATCTCACCTGCTTCCTGGGACCTCCTGTATCTCCAACCTTGCTTCCTTCCTGAGCACAAGAAGAAATAACTTGAAGCCTTTTCTGATGGTGAAGAGCACAGTGTTGGGCTCTGGTCTAGACTCCACAGCTCCATACAGCTTCAAATAGTGTGTGAAATACAGCTCCAGGACAGGAATTGGGTGCAGCAGGAGAAGCAGCCCTTAATTTAATCCCTCTTTAACACGTTGACCATTTCCAGATGGCTCCAGATCTGTGGCCCCTGCTCCTAGTAGGCTACAGTTACCTGGGAGGGTTCTGTGCAGGCCAGGTCTGCTCGTGCTGTCCCCTCCCTCTCATTCCTGCTTCAGGGCTAAGTCCCAGCCCCTGTGTGACACTAGGTAGGTCTGTTCTTTCCTCCTGCCCCTGTGCAGAAAGAGCGTGTGCTCTGCTGCAAACCGAGCAGATCTGCTGCAGGTGTTACCTCTTACCCTGTGTGTGGGGTGTTCAGTTCTCCTGCACCCCCGCAGAGTTCAGCCTCATCCTGTCTCTCACTGTCGGTCCTCGGAGGAGGTGGATAATGAAGCTCCTTCAAGGTGTGTGTATGTCTCTGCTCAGGTGTTTCCTATATCGCCCCTCACCTCAACAACCTCTACTTCCTGTCGCTGTGCCGCCGCTGGGGCGTGTACGCCGTGGTGCGAGGGCTCTTCTTGCTCAAGCTGGCCCTCAGCGTTGCCATGTTCCTCGCGGGACCCGATCAGGTGCATCTGCTCTGCATCTTCATTGCCAGGTACGGCAGCAGCATCCCTTTGCCTGCTTTCCACCAGCCGGGAAGGGAAATGACTTGTTGCCATTTTACAGGAGGAATCAGGGACAAGGAGGAGAAGCTGGGGTTGCTCAGAAGCTGAGGGGCTGCCACTCTGATGCTTCCCGGTTCTAACAGCCCCCTGGGCTGGGAACAGGTCCCTGCAGGATCTGCTGGCTGTGCCCGCAGCAGAGCGGAGCACGCAGCCGTGGCGGGAGGCAGGGACATGGCCGGGCAGGTGGCAGCATCTCCCAGCTGCCAGGCCGAGCTGCTCTCCTGCTCCGCAGCCCTCCTGGGGAAGCGGCTCTTGGAAGTGCAGCAGTTGCCCATTAGCTGCTTGCCTGGCTGCTGTAGCTTCTGTTGGCCTGAAGCTGCCTGGGGATTCTTCCTAGTGGAGCTGTGTCCTGCCAGGCATGCACGTGTCTTGCCCACATCTCACAGGCAGGAGCTGGGATGCTGGGGAGATGCTGTAGGCATCCTCCTGTCCCCAAGGCTGTCTGTGCCTTGATTGGCACTAACTCAGGGCATCGCTGCAGGACACACATGGCTTGTGAACATGTTGCTTCCATCGGGTAGCGAGGGCTTCTGATATCTTCATTTAAGATGCTGGGGAACCTTTCTCTTCTTCTCTCTCTCTTTTCTCTGATCCCTCATCTACTCCTGGCATTTCTTGGTAGCCCTGTTCAGTGCTTTGCCTGTTGTCCTGCAGCAACCGGGTGTTCACAGAAGGGACCTGTAAACTGCTGAACCTGGTGGTCACCGACTTGGTGGACGAGGATCTCGTGCTGAACCGCCGGAAGCAGGCGGCCTCCGCGCTGCTCTTCGGGATGGTCGCTCTGGTCACCAAGCCGGGCCAGACCTTCGCCCCTCTCATCGGCACGTGGCTGCTCTGCGCGTACACAGGTAGGAGCGCAGGGCCCGTTGGGACAGGGCCCGCTGGCGAGGTCACCTGCAGGATGCGCTGGCGCTGCGGGAGGACAGCAGCAGCCTGGCACGCTTGGCACACGCGTCCCCCAGAGCTTGGGCTCGCGCAAGCCCGGCCCAGCTCGCAGGTGACTCCCTATTTCACTGGTGTCTGGCCCTGCGCTGGCCTTGGTCATTCCTCAGCTGAGGACAAGGTCAGCACTGCCCAGGGTGTGCAAGCTCAGGAGCTGAATCCATGCTGTTTAGGTTGGTTTTAGTTGCCCTGCCCTTTCCAAGCCCTGTGAGCTGGGTGTCCTCCACGGTGCTTTTTATCCGGGGTCAGGGGGACAATAAGAGGGAGGGACACAGAGCTCCTTCAGTTACCGAGCGGTGACTGGTCTCTGCATCTCCAAGCCCTGTCACTCAGCAAGGGAAGGGACAAGGGTCCCACTGTCCCCACTCTCACAAACTCTCCCCTGGCACCAGGCTACGACATCTTCCAGCGTGACCCCTTGAGCAACGTGGTGAGCGCCCGGCCGAAGCTGGCGGCTGACGCAGCCTGGGAGCCAACCCTTCGCCAGGGATGTTTTTACCTCCTCGTCTTCGTACCCATCACGTGCGCGTTGCTGCAGCTCCTCAGCTGGTCTCAGTTCAGCTTGCACGGGAAGCGGCTGCAGATGGTGAAGGCTCAACGCCAAAGCCTGACTCAAGGCCGAGCTCCAGAGGTCAAAATGATCTAGGGATGGGTGAACTCGTGGGGGAGTCCCATTCTCTGGCTCCAGGATGGCAGACTGGGCTGAGCAATGGCTGAGAAAGCCCCGTGTTTACGATTCAACTGTGCAGTGCCGCAGTGCCAGCGTTTACTCATTCCAGCAACAGGGAAGGGGGCTGTGCCCCCAGGAGCATGAGTGTCTTCTCCCAGCCCGGCTCCGGCTCCCCGGGAGCAGAGCTGTCCGTCCCAGCTCCCCGGGAGCAGAGCTGTCCCTCCTGGCTCCAGCTCCCCGGGAGCAGAGCTGGCTGTTGCAGGGCGGGAGGCAGCAGGCTGCAGCGGGTGACACGGAGCCCCAGCCGGGGAGCTGCAGCCTGGCTGAGCAGGAGGGCACTGCCCTGGGAGTCCTTCCTTGCTCGAGCCCTGCAGTGTCAGGGAGTGGAGTAGGAGGCTCCAGAGGAACCAGGTGACCAAGGGGTGAGGAGCAGGGATGGGAGCGCCCTGAAGGCTTTTCCCAGGAGCTGCTACAACCCCTCCCACCTCATGCTGCACTTCTTGGACCAAACTTGCTCTGAGGCTTTTCTTCCCAGGACAGCATCCTGCACAGCCAGGGTCCTGTGGCTGTTCTTGTGCTGAGGCTTCCTCTTAAGGGGCCTCACAGAGAGTGGTCACTGTGCTGGGAAAGGTGGTGGGCTCGACCTGGGCTCCGAGCCTCGAGCTGCCTCAACCCATCACTGGCAGAACCTGGTCAGAGCTGCCCTGGAGCAGGCTGGGCCTGGGCCTGCAGCTGTGTGCCCTGTGCCCTCCGGCACGAAGGGAGGCCAGGGCAGTGCTCGGAGGCCATGGACACCCACTGCCCCGCTCCGCCACCGCCCCAGCTCCTCTGCGGAGTCACAGCCACAACCCTGCCATCTTGCCTCAGGACCCAACTGCCTTCTGCCTTGGACCAAGATGTCATTGTTCCTGCTGCAAGGCTGCTGTAGCCCATTCTGGTTAAGTCATTTGTGTGACTTTTAACACCAAGGTTTGAGAGTAATTCATTTCATAAATTAAAGATGATCTTTTCTGTATTGCTCTGGTCCCCTTTGAATTTTCAGCCCTCTCTCCAGCCCTCCCTGGGCTCACCTCCAGCTAGGGCAGCTGCTCTTCCCCTGGCCACGTAGGGCAGAAAGTTGTCTCCAGGGGGTGACCTGAGCTGGGTGGGTCTCGCTGTGCTCCTGAGCCCAGCAGGATCCTGCGGCTCTCTCCAGGCAAGCAGTAGGATGCAGCTCCCCAACACCAGGGGAGCAGGAGCTTGACCTCTGGCATCCCAGCAGAGCGGGGCAAGTGGGCAGGTCACCCGCCTTCGGGATAGAGTAAATCCCTCATCCCTCTGCCCCTCGCAGGCCCTGCCTCGCCAGCACAGACCTGCCCAGGCGCGACCCAGCCACGCTGCCTCCTTCACACAGGCACAGGGGGACATGAGGCCACGACGCTCCTGTTTGTATATGAACAACTTTATTTAAGTATGCTGGGCACCACCAGGCAACATGGTTTGGACAGTGTGCGAGGGTACGGTCAGGCAGATCGAACGAATGCAAGATTGGAGACGGCCCCTTCTGTCCTGTGGCGGTAGTTTACAAAATGGAGCACTGCTGCGTCTGCAAGGGCGACGGGGGGGACGGGGACAGAGCCCAGGGCGCTGCCTGCGCTGCCTGCGGCATGCGGTGCGGGAGCAGAGGGGGTGCGCGTCCTCCTCTCGCAGCAAACCAGCACCTCGTGTTTTTCCAACAGAACAGGGCTGAGCATCGACAGCTTTTCTTTACACGACGGGTTCTTGCTTAAAAACACACTCTGAGCTGATGGGAGCAGGTGAACAAGCAACCTGGCTGCGGCGGGCAGGGCTTCCCCGTTAGCACGCACCACCAACACGGCACCAAAGTGGGGCCCAGGCTGCTCTGCCACAAGAGCATCAGCCAGCGCCAGGAGAAGCCCCTTTGCCAAAGCTGCTGCAGCTCTTACCCCAACTCAGCTGTTGAGCGAGGCCCCAATGCGACATGGAAACGCACAGAAAGGAAGGGAACAGGGAAGAACTTCCACCAAGCAGCTCTGAGCCTGCTGGTGCCAGGCAGCGCGGCACAGAGCTGCAGCGCCTGCGCTAGCGGCCAGGCAGCTCCACCTCTCAGCTGGGGCTGGGGTTTTTCTCCCCACTTGTGGCTCTGGCAGACAGCAGGGGCACCCGGAGGCTCCGGGACGAGCGTCAGGGCTCGGCCTTGCAGCCAGGGCAAGGCCAATGCACCAGGATGTGGCACAAGCGGCTGCACCAACTGACCCCACGCACAGGGAGACTACGGACATTCATGGTCAAATGCAGAAGAGCTAACAAATACGCCCTGCCCCAGAACAGCTGGGCTATGGCTAGAGGCAGTGGATTTACAAAGCTGTGAATCTATGCAGATAACGTGAAATCTCCATGCTTGCCTTCAAGTCAGTTTACACTCTACCTGGGGAGGGAGACAACCACCCCAGTCCCGCAGGCATCCTGCCTTTCTAGGACACTCTTCTAGGAGCTACCCAGCCTCTCTGCCTAGCAGACAGCTCCCCGGCTGGCAAGGACACTCACACACGATCCCACCACCTTCCCTGGCTTCAGGGGCACCGCCTGCTTGTAGAGTAACGCGTGGCCAGAGAAGCCCCTTAGGAAACATGAGCAGCAGTTCCAGGAGCTAGACAAGCTCACGGGCTGCTCCATGGGGAAGCAGCTCCTGTTCCCCAGCAAAACATCCGGCATGGCTGGAGCTGCCCCACTGAGGAGGACCGGCAGCTCTTGGCCTCCTCCTTTTCCAATGTGCAGGATTAGCTTGGGAAGAGAAGCCACTGCGTCTGCCAGGGCTTTGAACAGCTGAGGCCTGAGCTGGGAAGGAGTGTGCAGCTCCTCTCCTGGTGACCAGCAGAGCACCGGCTCTCCTGCACAGAGCACGCTGCTCCCCCCTTGGAGATGGGGGCTGTAAGCTGGCCTGCAGCGCACGCAGAGCTTAGCAGGGGCAACCAGCACCTAAACAACTGCTCTAAGTCAGTCACTTCTCAGCACGATGGGGATGGACTCGTTGCCTCTCGTGTCAACCTCCCCCAGGATACACTCACTGCTCACTCCACACGTGCCATCACCGAACCACTCCACACTACACAGGGGCCCTCGGAAGCACCAGCGAGGTCTGCGGGTCTGCAGGCCGCTCTCCACGGAGCCCTGCTGCTGCCTCCAGCTGCGCCGCGGCCAGCGCCCGACGGGCAGCCCGGAGCAGCGCTGCGGACAGCAGCCCCACCAGCCGCCCCAGCCCTCTCGAACACACCGAGCGGGGCTACGCACACGTGCAAGATCTCTGCATGCTTCATTTTACCATCAGGCTCTGCTTTCCACAGGTGCAGACTATAATTTTCTCTCCCTCCCCCTGCCGCCCACTTTTTAATAACAAGCACAAGCTCTGCCTCCGTGTCTTTGATGGAGGCAGATGGCTTCTATATGGAGGAATGAGAACCACTAACGTGTTCCAGCTCTGAAGGGGGAGTCTCAGAATATCCCTGAAGGATCAAAACTAAAAGCAGGTGGCTGGAAAGAAAAAAAAAAAAAAAAAAAAAACGCACACACAACCCAAAACCTTACGTAGCTCCAAATCTCAAACACACCTGTGCCCCTCTGGTTACAACGTTCACAGAAGTGGAAAATGCTCTGGGTCTCCCTGCCTGATGAATAACTCTCCCCCACTGGAGTTGCCATTACACCAGTTTGGCTGTCTGGAGGTATAAAACGTATTAGACTGACCCCATGTGCTGCTGCCTCGATGTTTAACAGTCAAGGGGCTAAGAGGCTGGAGATTTGGTTCTCAGTAGCAGTTATAAAAGAAAACAATTCAACACTGGGAAAAAAAAAGAGCACCAAGTAATGCATAAAAAAATAAGAAAAGCATAGAATGAGAATGGTGACACTCCAACACAAGCAGGTCTGTAGGCCTTATAATCTCTGGAGTAGCAGAAAAAAAGCAGCTAAGAGGTGAGTGGAAAGGCATGAGCAGCACAAAGTACAGCAAGTCGCAGCCACCACCACAGCTGGCTGCTCACAAAGCTGCTGGAAACCAACACACCAATACAATTTATTGTCCACTCGGTCAGTGCACTCTTAGAGACTCCCTAAGAAGAGTTACCCCCAAGTGCTACATGGCTGAGCAGTTATTTTGCTAAGCATGTGCGCTACAAATATTAGTGTTAGCATCAAACAGTGGCCAGCCTGGTAATAGGTGTGCAGAGAAGACCCAAAGCATGGTTCCCAGGTGCTGTGGTCAGTATTTGAGATATCCTCAGACATTTAAATAAATAACAACTCTAACATTACAATGCACCTTTCCGATTATTATTTTGCCCCAGAATGGATAGAACACGAGAGTCATGCCTAGCTGAAAACGGATGGTCCTTTTGCCCTGATGTGGCAGGAAGGAAGGAAAAACAGCCTCAACTCTGATAGAGTGTGAGAACTCAGCGCTGTAAACCTTGGTGGATTGAGGGGAAACACTCGAGTGCCTTGTCCCCACTTTGGGGCCCTTTGCTTCCAGAGGAGAGCCGGGATTTAACACAAGGTACGAGAAAATAACCGTCTGGTACGATGAGAGCTGATGAGAGATTGCTTTGTCCTACTCCATGCAATACAAACTAAGTCCTACCACCAACTTCTCCAGCCGTGGTCCAGACCCACGTGTCAAGCTAAGAAGTTACTTACACGCACGCACACACTCATCCTTACACACCAAAAACAGTGGGCAAAGGGGCTGAACTGCTCAGAATGTGCTTTCTCTTAATAAAAAATATATATTAAAAACAACTTAAAAAAAATCCAATGACGGTGAAGACACTGATGAAGAAGTAAGTAGCTACAGGACCTCGGCAACATATTTCCAGACAATCCACCCACTGGATCCAGGCTAACTAAAGCCTGTGTGAGCAGCTTGCAGTGGTTGGCTCCCTTCTTGCTTGCTAGGCGGCTTCTAAGCTGTTCCCTTTTGTTGTTTTTTTTTTTTTCTTCCTTTTTCTTTTTCTCTTTTTTTTTTTTTTTAAACAGTGACAAATACAATCATAACACAGAAATTCAGGGAGTGAAATGAAAAAGGAACAAGCCATTATTGGAGAAATTCAGACTGGTATTTTCTCCTTTCCATTAAAAAAAAAAAACAACAAATAAAATTAAGAAAAGTTAGTAGTACTAATATAACCCTCCTGCTGCTGCTGTCTTGCTCAGTGACATTGGGGCATGCTGGCACGCACACACACACACACAGGCAGCTCTCAGACACTCGGACTCAGAAAAGCGAGTTTAGAACTGAAGTGAGTCTCCGGAGGAGACTGAGGACGGGTCCCAGGGCTAGAAGGTTTTTCGGTGGATGGCACGAGCTCCATCTTCTTCATATTCCTTTTTCGAAACCCACATTTTCTTAAAGGTGTCCAGTGAGGCCAGAATAGAGCCACTAGAGAGAAACAGGCAATAAGTTAGAGGTTAAGGGAAAATTCTGGGCCTGCTCTCACTGCCTCTCTGCAGTGATGCGTTGTGCCTATAGCACAGTGCTGCCAGGTTCAGTGAGGCATCTGGACTGCTGGTTCCTTACAGCAGAAATGCTCTCTGAACAACTTATGACCTTCTGGATCTGAGCTTAGCTCCCCTAGCAAAGGGGTACACAGCAGGAGAAACATGCCTAGAGCCTCTGCCCTGGCAAATTTACCACCTATGAGGCTGTTCTACCTCAGGTTGGATATTCAGACTAGCCACAAAACAAGGAAAATTAACAGGTCCAGCAGGAACCTTAAGAAGGGTGCAAGAGGTGAAAGGGTTATGGTATAGAGAGAGGCTCATGAACAAAGCTGCACGGAGCAACATTGTGCCCGGGTCGCAAACCCTCGCGCAAGCAGCCGGCCCAGAAGGAACAACACTGCGACAGCCAACAGGCTCCAGCTCCCAGCTGTCATCCCACTGCAAGACACGTCACTGCATGGTACGTACCCAATCCACGTGGAATATAATCTCTCCTGAGGAGCCGATATCTGGGGGAAGGAGAGCTTCAGTTAGTATTTTTCCAAGATCTAGCAGGCTCCTCCCGGGAAGCTGCCCCACTGCACTGCACCTGACAGCCAACAAAATGGGTGCGAGCTGTTCCACCGGCAGATACCAGTGGGACACCTCCAGAATGACCCTTTTTGGCCCAGGGTTCAGGCTTCTCTGACAGTAGGACCACGACAGCAGATACTGTTGGGCTGTCCAGGAAAAGCATGAGTGGTTTGAAGCATGGAGCAGCTGCGCTCTCAGCATGGTTCCTTTAGGAGTGCCAGAGCTGCAAACTACATGCAAAACTATCTGTGAAAAGCAACCAAGAAACTGCTCTTACCCTTATTTTGACGTCCTTAGGGGCTAGTTTCTTCACTTCGCTCAAGAGCCTGTCACCAAAACCTACACAAGACAGAAAATGCTCAGTCTGAACCCCTCAGCTAAGTTCGAGTTACATCTACCAATAATGTGACAATGTCCCATTCAGTCCTATTCAGCTGTCCCTCTACAAGTCTTACACACAGCCTAGTCTGGGGAGACACAAAACACAGCCACAGACACGGCGGACAGCCTGACTTTGTCTCATCTCACTCAGTCCTCTGAACATTGGCATAACAGGCTCTCTCAGCAGCATTTGGAGATGAGCAAACAAGTTTCTTATAGCTAGGACACTGGTGTGCCAGGTCCCTCTTCCTTCCCTCCACGTTCCTCCCACATACTAGCCTATGGATCAAGTGGGGAGACCAGTAGGTATCTGGAGATATTCACCTGTGGAGACATCCATTCCTGGCGGCAATTAGACATTTGGAGTTTGATTTCTTAGCACGGAAATCTCTGGTCCTCAGAATTTGTCCTCTTTCCCCACATTCCTCAGCTCTCCCGCCCTGAGAAAGACGGATCCCACCCTACTGAAAGAGGAGGGGCAGGAACCTTTGAAAAGCGTGGAGCCTCCAGAGAGCACGATGTTGGAGAACAGTGTTCGCCTCAGGTCCATGTCTGATTTCTGAATGGCAAAAACCAGCACCTCATGGAGTCCTTCACATTCCTCCCCAATCAGGTCTGGCCGGAAGAGAAGCTCCGGGGCTCGGAAACGGGCAGGACCGATCTGCAAGAAAAGGAATTACCAGAGTGAGAGAGAGAAAAGCATGGTTCAGTTCACTGCCTATAGACTCAAGTTTGGGCCTTTCTTTCTCAGCTGAAACTTAAACGTAACAAATTTCTCAGACATTCATACTATATCATTAGCTCCCAAGGGATTACCAGTTTTGCTGACTGCCCAAATAACTAAGGCACGGTTTCCATTTTGCAGGTGAAACAGAGGAAGAAACTTGCTCAACTCCACAGAACAGGTCAACATGAGAGAAGGGAGCAGATCCACAGCTGGTGCTGGAGGTAAAGCCTGTATATCTTCTCCTTCAACCCAGCCCTTCTAGAGTATTCCTATGCCACTCTTCAAAGCAACTTTCCAGACCTCTAGACAAAATAAAACACATACAAAACTGCTGCTGAACTTGCAGCAAGCTGATACAAACCCACAGTCTGTAGCCCATCTGTGTGAAGAGTTGCTAGATCAAAGCCTGAACTCTTACAGCTCTGGGTCCTCATGGTCTTCTCCTCACTCAGAAACCAGCAGAAGTAGTAAGTTCTCTAAAAATATTGGCATCCCCCTAGAAATTCTAGCGCCCTGGTCAGCAGTTTGGGATAAGTTCTGGCCTTTTAAGACACTTGTCTCCACCGAGTACCCTACTGCAATTCCCACCACTAGGCAGAGGGCTACGCTGGAACACCCGTGCTTCCTGTTACGAATATCCCGACATGCATCCTTACAAACCTCAATGGTGCTGCCATCGGGCAGGTAATACTGAGCCTTCTCAGTCTCCAGAGTCTCATCCTTCTGGGGGTTTATTGACAGGTAACAGGCACGCTAGGGAGGAAAGAGGAAAAGGGAGATGAGAAAGGCAATCCCAAACACTTCCAATAAAATACCTTCCTCACTACAAAAAGTTCTTTAAAAGACAAGGCCAAGCGTCCTAAAGGGGAGACTAATTTCAACATCTTTTTTGCTGGAAAGAAAACCTCCTATTTTGGGTTCACATCAGGAAAAATACCTTTATCTTCCCACCATGCTACAGGCCCATGTGAGGAATAGGGACACCAGGCTGTTCACATGCCCTCTCACAGCTGCTCCCCTCATGTCTCCAGCTTTCCTTTACTAATTAAGAGGTTACCTCCCTCCGGCACAGATGGGGTCTCTCTCCTGTGAACACTTCTAATCTGTTCTGGCACAGAGTAAAACAATCACTTAAAACACCTTTAATGGCATTAACCACATATAGATGTGCTTTTAGGTAACTCTGCAATGGATTAACAGCATGAACAAAATGTATTGCTGCACTTCAAAGAAGGATAATTAATAGGCAACAGCTAAAATCTCCTAATGTAATCTAAGACGATCACTTCCCACTGTCCAGCTACATTTTAAGTTAGCAAGAAACAAAATATGTTTAGACTTTCCACATTCCGTCATCATCCAGTATTGTTTCTTCAGCAGAAAGCTCTGCTATTCCAAATTGCTATCATTTGTGGATAAAAAAGAAATACTTTGTATCGAAGTAGGTATTAAGAGTTTCCCTTTGTACAGTAATTTCTATTTTAGACTTTTTAATATCACCCAATTTCTTTCCTGGCTTTTTTCTGTTAAAAAAAAAAAAAAAAAAACCAACAACAAAACATGGAGTCAGACCCCTATAGATCACAGCTGACTTTTAGGACCCAGAAATGCCTGTGCCCAGGGTCTCAGATTTGTGCTTGCTAGAGCGTGTTCAGACCCCTTCCACAAGCTTTCCAGAAGCAAGACGACTGCCAGCAATAAAAGTGAGGTTCCTCCCTTCAGATTTGCAATGAAGGCCCAAGTGGGTACCAGCTCTAGGCTCTGATATCCTAGCCATCTACAGCACTTTCCCCAGATAAAATTAATGCTAAAACAAGCAAAAGGTGCAGGTTGGAAAGGGAACATCAAGTTGTTTGCTCTCGTCCCCAGCACACTCACTGGTGAGCAGAGCAGGTTGCAAGGCAGGATCTGGCTCTCTTTACCCTGCTCTTTCTTGCCCAACTGTAAAGCTCACTCAAAAGATCACACCTGAGCAGGATGTTGTGCTCAGCCATTGGCACAAGCTCTTTTAAAAGTTTCATTCCCTAAGATATGAAGGGACTTCTGGCTATTTGCAGGCTTATTTCCAAAGAGCACAAGCTTCTTGTTTGTCCTATGCAGCCCTTTACACTGCAGGGGCTGCTTTGTACAGAACAGGCTTCTTCTGAAGCCAAGAGCTCCCCAGCCTCTTTGCACTAGATCTTCTGGCCCACAGATGTTGCAATACCTGCACATATCAATTTTCCTCTCTTTCAGCAATCAGCACTTGCAGAACAGGCAGAAACCTCCAACCCCATGAGCTGTAGGGCTCCAGGCCCCAGGCAGAAGCCATTCCACTGTACCACAACGTGGAGCACAGGCACTGCTCCCTCAGCACAGCCAACCAAACTACAGCCTTGCAGAACAAGTGTTTCCATTAGGGTCCTTGGCCAGCGCTCCCAGCCTGCTGACTCAGGCCAGAGTTATCCGCAGCAGCCACAGCATGTGATGAGGCTGAGAGCAGGGCAGCGACTGCCAGGCCTCAGCACGCAGCAATCACAGCCAGGACTCGTCTGAGAAGCAATCTCAGGTACCAGAGGCACAGACACATCAACAGCACCCAGGCACAGCAGGTCTAGCCGAAACCAGGCAGCAACCTGCCTGTCCGAAGACTGTGACGCAGCAAAGCCGCCGCGAGCGGTTGCCATCTCGGGGCTACCGTTCACTGTCCCACCTGAGTAAGGTACAGAAAGAGGCAGGTAAATCACCTCCTTGATGGTCTTGACGATCTCGAACTCGGAGGAGGTGTGGAAGTCGTAGCCCTCTTTCCGGAGATAGAGGCGCAGGAAGCGGGAGACATCGCGGCCAGCGATGTCAATGCGCATGATGGAGTGGGGCATGGCAAAGCCTTCGTAGATGGGGACGGCGTGGGTGACGCCATCCCCGGAGTCCAGCACCACTCCTGTAGTCCTCCCAGTAGCATAACTGGCAAAGAGGAAAACCACCCAGTCAGGACAAGCAGTTCAAAATGAGCCCCAAGATTGTGGCATGCCCAGGTACAGCTCAGAAAGCTGAGAATTCACTAAACGGGGCAAAAATCCCTGGTTCTCAACATAATTCAGCCAATTCTTGTAAATTCTTTATTACAGAAATTAAAATTTAAGTTCAGTTCTTGCTTGAAAAGTGCATGGGCTTGTGTGGATTTTCATGGGAATTTTGTTTCATGAGAAAATGGATTTCAAAGCAACATTTCACATGGACAAATCAAAGAGGAAAAACACTTACAGGCTGAGCACAGCTTGCATGGAGATGAAGAGCGCTGGCACATTGAAGGTCTCAAAAAACACCTCAGCAGCACGTTCTCTGTTCTTGCGTGGGTTTAGGGGTGCTTCTGTCAGCAGCACAGGATGCTGTTAAAAAAGAAAGGAGCCGTGCTGCAAAACAACCAGGAGGCACCTAGGTGTCTGTTCCTGAACAATTTCTGCTTATTCATTCACTTCAGGAGCTACTGGTGCAAGATGACAGATAGAGGGAATAATTTCAGCTAGTAAGCTGCATTAGACTATGAATCTCTGATAAACTGGAGAATGAGTAGGGCTCTAGTCCAGCTATGAAGGGCTCTAGCCCAGTTATATTTCTTAGATTTTCTAAGAAATCTCATCTGTAGCAATCCTGTTCCCGAAATATGGACAAGATGACTCTCAGTACCAAGAGCCCGGCCAAATGGCCGCAAAAGCAACAACTCTAGAAAATGAGTGATGCCATATGCTCCTTGCAAGAGCAGCCAAAAATATTCCTTTTCCACTGTAGGTCACCCATCATTCTTACTTATTTCATCACCTCTTGGCTATTTTATTTATTTCTCACCAAACCACATGACCATGGTTTTCTCTTTCCACACTTCAAAGGACATCACCATTGAGCAGACACCTGATACACAGGCAGAAGAGGAAAGGTGCTTCACAGAGTGGGATCATCAAAAAGAGTGTTAATAATACATCTGGAAAGTTTTTTTTTTTAGCTGGACCAGATTGTTAGACCTGGGGAGGAACATTGCCTAGACACTTCTTCTACAACATCTTCTGGGAGGTGAAAAAGAATAATTTCAACAACACATCCACTTAGAAATTCTGCAGAACTGCACAGGAAAGGTCACAACTCTTTCCCGGAGTTCAGAGACTCCTGGGGTTACACGCACAGATGAAGAGCCTGTGGCTGTTACCTAATGAGACACCTCACCTCCTCTGAGAACGTCTGAAGCTGGTCTTTCGAATAGACGTACTGCCAAATACGCTCCATGTCATTCCAGTCCTTCACTATGCCATGTTCCATGGGGTATCGGATTGAGAGGAGACCTCTGTGCTCCTGAGCAAACAGAAATATCAACACAGCATAGTCATCAGAGACACTCAACCAATCTCATTCCTGAATGTTACAAATATAATTTCATTTCTGGCAGACTCACACATTTCCAATTCCATGACGTGCTTGTAGTGCACAGGACAAAGTCCGAACTTTAATCACAAACCTTTCCCAGAGAAGTATTTGCAGAGGTTAAACAAGGCCTTTTTATACTGAGTAGGAAGGCCTCGTGTTTGTAGAGCACATTCCATCCCAACAGTTTTCAAGCATTACACAGACACCCATCAAATGGTATCTTTGTTCTACAGCTTAGCTGTAACAATGTTGTTGGCGAATGTAGTTCAGGGGATTCATGGGAAATATGGGATACACAATTGTGCTGAGAAGAACAGGACTGTGGAAAGCAGCTTCTCACCCAGATCAGGAGAGAAAAGGCAACCAAGTTCCAATTCTGAAGTCCCTAGTTGAGAAGATGGGGATCTAACCTACACAGACTGTGAAGTAGCTGAGAGAGAGAAGCAGATTTACTTGAGAAAATAAAAATGAGGGAAATGAGAGAAAAGGTCCCTGATCAACAGCTTGGGATGGGAATTTTACAGAGCTTCTTGCTGCAGCTTGAACACACGTAAAAATGAGATCTATTCTGCTGTTCATATCTATAACAATGTCAAAGAACAACATCCCCTTTACGTGCAACTGCTACAGCTCTTTACTTAGAGCAACATAGTGAGATAATATGATACACACAGGAAACAGGTTTCTTACCTCTGCTTTTGGACCAATGAAAATGTCCCCTTCTAAAGCACCAGCCATAACACGAACATGTTTTGGTCTGCCCACACTGGAAGAGAGACAAGAGTATTAATGCTCCTTGATGGAGAGGTTGGATGCACCCAAAGATACAGAGAGATCCAGGTTTGCTCTGCAGGAATTAACCCCTGAATCAGCAGGTCCAGCCCAGTGTAGCCACAATTGCCCTGATGATTCAGGCTTTACTTGTTCCAGCTGTGTCTGGAGTGAACCCGGGTAAACTGGGCAAAGGCCTGAGCTGGTAGATCCCCGTGGTGTTGTTTGACTTCAGATGGACTTCTCAGATTAGACATTTATAGCACCATACTCCACCTTACCAATAAGCCCGCATTGCTCACAACACAAATACACTCAAGAAACACCCTACTGAACTAAAAGCCAGTGTCTAGTCAGAGTTCCTGATCCACCAATCCTTCTTCCAGTAAAATTCCCAGAAAACTTTCACAGAGTTTGGAAGGGATCAAGACAATGGACCACACATTGAAGAACCACAGAGGGCTTCATACCTCCCACCTCAAAACCAACTTTGTTTTGCCTTTTTTTCCTTGTCCATCTAAAGTCTCAAGGCTAAAGGATCCTAAAGCTCTGGTGAGGTTCGGAGCCTGATAAAACATGATGCATAATTTTTCATAATTTCTTTTCTTCTGAAAATTTCAATGCACTTAATGATCTATTCTCCCTGACGCCTCTATGTAGCAGGAAGAACCAGTTTACCTCATTTCTCCAGTTACAACCATGGGACCATTCTTTCCCACTAAGTGTCAAAGAACTGGCACACAGCATTACCAACAACTCACCAAGGCCAGTGGGGTACTTACTAGTTTGGAAAGCAGTATTTTGGTATCTGATCACCTGCAAAGCCTGCTTTAATCACACCCGAGCCCTGTGGGAAGAACAGATAATGTTGGAGCTTACTGTCCATTTAGTCATCGTCACAAGTTTTAAAAGAGTAGCAAAATACATCAGAATTGCCAGACCCTCTCCCTTTTACCAGGTATTAAGCTTCCTGTTGACCTCCAAGCCAAGCTGGGGATGGGAAAGTGCCAATTTGTCAGCTTGGCCACTAGAGGGGAGCAACCAGCCCTGCCATCACCATCAGCAAGACCACCCAAGGGTGCCGGATACTGCTCTGTGCCCACCAAAGGGCTGCTCCCAATACACAAACATTTTATTACCTTCTGCTGCTACTTACAGGGAGTGCTAGGGACCCAGGGAGCCCACCAGCTCTGCAGTCCTGACTCCTTAAATGCCCTCTGAGAAGCAAAGTTTATTTCATTAAGTCTAGCAGCAGCTACATGGCTCCAGGGGCTACTACTAAGAAGGGGAAGGCAAAGGTTACAGGTTTCTCAGAAGTGAATTTGGAGAGGATGGAGAGAAGGTGGATAAAGTCAGAGAAGGGAGTGGGAAAGGGCTGTGTGAAACAGGTTGGAGTTGAGACTAAGCAAATTCAGGTGGTGGGTGAGCCAGGTAAAGTTAACGAGGCAGGTCAGGGAAATCTTATCAAACAAGGATTCTAGAAACTAGACCTGAATGGGGTCTGGAAGCAGCAAAGGTCCCAGTCAGGCTGTGCGAGGAAGGGCTGGAGGCAGGAAAGGCAGCTGACAGGATATGGCTGTTTGTTCAAAAGGGAGCAGGAAGGAGAGACTGGGAGGCAAATTGTGCAGCAGGGCAGGGAGACTGGAGTTCCTGGGACTTCCAAAGCAGCGTAAGCCCCAAACGCAGAGTGGGTAAAACCAGCATGAGAAATCAGCTAAGTGTGGAGCTCCTTCCCCCACAGCTTCCACACCTGTCGGGATCATCCCAAGGCACCCATGGAAGCCAGTAAGCAACATGAATCTGTGCAGACTCCTTCCCCTCCGCTTCCTCGCCTTGTACAGACAAATAACACCTTGAAACCACGAGCAGCGCACAGGAACCCGCGAGTTTCACTAAGGAGTGGATGTTCATGAGACCTGCTCATTTGGGCCATTTCACTGATCACCCCCAACTACCGCAGCACCGAGCCCTTGGGCAGGAAGGGGAACAGTTCATCTTTGTCCTCTACTCGGAGCAGAGCGTGTGAGTTTGCACTGAAGGCAGCGACTAAAGAGGTGCTCGTTCCCTCTCGATGATTCAGCAGCAGGACTGCTCTGGTTACAGCACCAGAAAGACGTTTTGGCTGCTCCTGCACGGCTCTCCCCTCCATGCCGCCTCCGTGCCGGTCGGCATCCCTGCTTTCACCCGCAGCAGGAACGACCTGCTCCGAGCCCTGCCAGAGGGCGAGAGCTGCCAGAGCTTGTCTGCAGGTACGAGATGGAAATAGGCTGAAATCCTGTCCCCAAGAACTGTCTGTGGCCACGTGGGCTCCGAGGGCACCCCCGGGCTGGCACCGGGCAGGGCTGCTCCCTCAGGGCCAGGAGGGCTCAATTCGGCTCCAGCTTCCTCTCCCAAGGCCTGCGCCAGCAAGCGCAGATGTGACAAAGCAGCCTACAAAGCGTTGAGACATCCTTTTGGACAAGCTGTCTTTTGGCTATTCACCTCCAAGCAGAGGCTCAAGAAAACAAAAATACTGCTCTGAGTTTCCTTACCACTGTGTGTAAACAATCCTTATACCTGAGGAAGAGGAACAAAATAAAAAATTAAATCACCCTTCCCTAGGCCTAGCAGCAAAGCACTGAACTGAGCGCAGCGACGCAACCCATCAAAATATTGTGCTTATTCCATAGCTCACTCCAGAGCATGACTGATCTTGCTGCCAGCGCTGCCTGCTGCTGGGAAGCGGTTTCAGGAAAACAAGGATGCTCCTATTTTAACAGGGCAACCAAAACCAACTTGTGACAGGCCAAAAGTGTCCTGGTGAGGTTTCTGGCAAGTTAAGTATTCTTGAATTTACATACTGAAGTTCAAAGCTATCCGAATGTGTCCGGAGTTCAGAACTCTTAGTGGAGCTAAAGGGGAATGGCTTCTTTTGAACAGGCCAGTAGGACAGAACTCAAACACAGCAGCGCTTCCAAGTGCCTGGGAATAACCTGGCACAGCTGTTGCTATCTCCACACTACAAAGACCTGATGGAGTTTTCTGACCTATTCAGTTTTGCCTGAAAACATTTTACTACTTTGAAGATGTATGTGTACTGAGTAAAGCTATTTATTATTGCCCAGTGTGAGATTCCTATACAATGAGAAGAAAAGGTTTAAGTGTTGAAATGACCCTGGCTGACTGAGAAAGATTAAAATAAAGATCTATTTTTATTTTTTATTTTGTTTCAAGTAACCAAATACCATGCATCCTCCCTTTGGCTGGAAGCTCTGTTTTATCAAAACTTAAAAGAATCTCCAAATTAACATCCTTCCATCAGAATGCATCCTGGTTGGGCTTTCATCCTGTGGGATTTTTGTTGTTGTTTTTGCATCTGAGCAACAGAATAAAAGGAGAGAGGAATTACATATCAAAGTTTAAGGAGAAGGGAGATAATCTCATTGAAAATTCTCAGGAGCATCTTAAAGTACTTGAACCCGCTCCTCCCGCTAGTTCTGTTGCTGACTCAGTTATTAATTCACTCATCTTGATGAGTTTAGGACACAAATTTAAATGGAAATCACTGATATCTAAAAGTCTGCTGCATAGCACTTCCAAGGGGGCAAATACATTTCATATTCTTATAACACTATTTTACTAGATGCTCACTTCATAAGAGCAAGAGCAAATGAAAGACAACAGTCTGTAGTGGCAGCTCAGCTGTTTAAAATGATACCACTTAGATGACCAAGCCAAATTTTATCCTGTTTCATGTAAATGGACACGACTCCATAGAGATGAAGGAATCTGCACCTGCCTGAACCACTGTCCCTTAACATGTGCCTTAAACTCATCAGGGCTCTTGGGCCAGTTGTTTTAGCAAGAGTGTTTTAGATGGAAACACAAGTCTTTAAAAGAAATGACTTACTGAGAAGGGAAGAGTACTAAGGATGCATAGCAGGAAAGCTCCAAGTTCTTCCCGTACATTTCAAAGCTCTTCCTATTGGAAATACGAAGCTGAGCATGCTTGCTGGCATGAGAAAGTCTGATTCTGCTTTTAGCCACATTCCTTAATGCCCCTTTGGAATACACAGGGACACTGGAGCAGGGCCGGGGCTGAGCAGTTGGCTTGTTTACAAGCACAGTCCTCGTTTCCCCCTTCCCACTCTCCCATACACACACAAGACGGGATCAGCCTTGAAGAGCTGCTCTCCGAGGAAAAGCACCCATGCGGCAGCAGCAGTAGCAGCACTTTCTCCGTGCAGCTTCCACTTCCCGTCTCGCCTCAGCTCGTGAGAGTACCAAAAATGCAACGTCACCGCGAGGCGCCGCGGCCGAGAGCCTGCCAGCGGCGGAGACACACAGACCCACGGCAACCGCGTCTCTCGCGCGCGTGGGAGGAGGGAAGTCATTCAGCAGAGAGGCAAGGAGAATTAGCAGGTTTTACAAGACCAGCTGATAAAAATGAGAAGAGAATCAGACTAAAGCGCAGGCACACGAGCCCTTCTTCGGGGCGGATGCAGGGGCAGGAATCATAGCACAAAGCAGCGCAGACTGCGATTACACACGGGCTGTTGTTACAAGGCTTCTTGCAACAAACCCACGCGCACAAGAACGTTATGCCAGCAGAGCACTCACACCAGCTAAGCTACTCACTCAGCACGACATTAGGGTGGATATTAGCCCACCCCTTTCCAAGGGCATCAGCCTAACCCATTCTTTCATCTCCAGTAAAGGAGAGGCCATATTTTTCTCCTTCTATTCTACTGCTTAATCTTTTCCACCATTAGACAATTTTCTTTGATGTCTATGCTGAATCTGTCTGCTGCAATAACAAAGACAGAAAATCCAGATGTATCAGAGAGCTCGAGTTGTGGAGAGGCAATGGGGATCAACAATGCAGAGAGATCAAGAGAATAATCAGGCTTGATCCTAGAAGTCCTACATTCACTTGGCACTTGAAAAAAACATGGCTCAAGGCTGGCTTGTCCCCAAGTCACACGGCAAAGGAGTAAATAAGGATGGGGAAAGCACGGAGCACAAGCGCCGACCCTCCGAGCCGATGACTGCAGGCAGCAGTGGCCAGGAGGGAGGAGCGAGACCGGGTGACTCAGACCCCAGAGGAGGCGGCGGCTCCTCCGGGCTGCTCCAGGCCTCCCGCTCCCCCGGCGCTGCCTCCATCCTCCTCCTCCTCCTCTCGACGGTGCCGCGGTGCCCGCGCACAGACAGCCCGGCCGGGCCCCATTGTCCCGCGGGCACAAAGAGGGGCGGGGCGGGGCGGCGCTGCTGACGGACGGCCCGAGCGGCCAATGGGTACGGGCTGCTCGGGCGGGGCGGGCCGCGCCCCGCTGAAGCAGGTACCAGCGGGCTGCCCCCCCACCCGTGATTGACATCCGCACCGGCCAATCGCGCGGCCCCTGCCGCTCCGCGCAGCGCGCACCTCGGCGGCGACACCGACCGCTCCCAGGGCCAGCGGCCGTCCGGCGCGTGACGGGCAGGCCCCCCAGCCAATCGCGGCGCGGGTAGGGCCGGAGGCCCCGCCCACCGGCGCGGCGCATCGCTCGGCCCGGTGCCGGGCGGGGGCCGAAACGGGGGGGGGGAGGGGGAACCGGCGGGGCGGCGCCCCGATGACAAAGGGATCGAGGCCCGCGGGTCCTCGCCGCCCGCCCTACCCGCGGGGCCGCGCACTCACGTTGTCTATCACGACGGGCTGGTTCGCTATCACATCGTAGGACTCCATGGCGAGGACGCGCCGCAGCCACCAGCCAGGGAGCGACAGCCCGGGCCGCGCAGGCGCACAAGGGCGGCGCGCAGCCGCCTGGGAGATGTATTCCTGGCGGCGCGGGGCGTGCTGGGAGCTGTAGTCCGCGCGCGCCCCGCGGCCTCGCGGGAGGCCCCACCGCGCGCGGGGGCTGCTGGGAGGCGTAGTGCCGGGGCGGGCAACCAGCCCCAAGAGGGAAAACGGAGCGAAACACCCCAAAATCAACCAGCAAAACCGCGGGGCGCCCCTGCGCACCGGAACGGCAGCCGGGAAGCCCCGGGGTTTGTTTTGTCCCTCCTCTGGGCATCGTTGTGGGAAAAGCGCAGCTGCGCCAACAGCACCTAGGGCTGCAGCAAGCACAGGAGGAGTCTCGCTCCCAAAAATAAAACATAAACGGCATTCTGGCATTAAATAACATGCTCCCTGCTGTTTTTTTTTTTTTTTCGTTCATCTTTCACACATTCTAAACGCATTTTAGATGGCTTGATCGTGACACTAACACGTTTCGAATTGAACTCTGAGCAAAAGCACCGGGTTTGAAGTTAGCTAAAACGCACTTCAAGGCCAGTAAATTCATCTGAAGGCTAACTCAGAACCACACCATCTTGCCCTGTATCTCCCATGAGGACGCTAAGACTTTTCTTCTGTGATTTTTTGCCTTGAATCCAGATAGCCGCATCTCAGATACCTTTTTTTAGTGATGTTTATCCTTCATCTAGGGCAAAAGCCCTTTATTTGATATGAGAGGATGGAAGATTTTAAATTACTTCAAGGATGGCATTGTATCACCTCAGTAAATGCCAAGAGAGACTAATTGTGTGCTTCAAGCCAACAGAGTATTCCACACATGACTCTGTTTATCATGTTTATCTCCTCAGTTGACTGTAAGTGACTTCTCAGGTAGATGTCACAAACAGCCGTATCACAGTAACAGGGCAAGTGAAATACTGTTTATTGCAGGGAGCAATGATTCATGGAAACACCAGCTGCTCACCTCCCTTCCTGGCATAATCATCTGTCTCTCCGCCAGCTTCTTGACTACACGTGATCCCCTAAAAGGTACGCTGCGAATATTGGTTTTAGAGTAAAGCCTACTTAAAGGAGAGACACAACAAGCAGGAGCACTCGCTCTCAGCGCAGTATAGCTCAGTTTTTCCTCTATTGATCGAAAAGCTCTACTGGAGCTCGAGTGCATGCACATCCTCACACACATGTGTAGGAGGGCCCTGTGGGAGCTCAGGAGTGGAACCAACCTCAGTGCACGGGGCAAAACCCTCTGTCCGACACCCCCGACACTGCGTGGCTCCGCAACGGCCTCGGAGGCACCTGCAAATAAATACATAAAAGTGGTGTGTGTAGGGGCAGGTGCTGTAAGGATTGGCGACATTAGAGGCCCTCCTTGCTATGGGGCTGCCCCACAGCAGAGTCCACAGCCTCCCTATCCTGCCCTGCCTGCCACAGCTCCCCACAGCTCCCTCCACAGCCACCATGGGACACAGCACTCCCCACAGAGCAGCTTCCTACCCCATCCCCTCCAGGACCCATTTCTCCCTATAGGGCCTCATAGAGCCCCACACAACAGCTCTGTCCTTCGCTTTCCTCCCCCTGCCCGGGGCCTGCATCATCCCACCCTGCCTCACAGCTCCCCATATGGCAGCTCTGCACCTCACTGCCTGCCCTGACCCTATAGCTTCCCCCCAAGGCCCTATAGCTCCCCACAAGCAGCTCTATACTCCTATAGCTCCACACAGGGCCCTAGAGCTCCCCACATAGCAGTTCTGAACCTCTCCAGCCCTACAGCTTTTCCCCCGGGCCCCACAGCTCCCCACAAGCCGCTCTGTACCCGCACAGCTCCCCACAGAGCAGTTCTGAACCTCCCCAGTCCTACAGCTTCTTCCAGGACCCTACAGCTCCACACACCGCAGTTCTGAACCTCCCCAGCCCTATAGCTCCCCACAGGCCCCACAGCTCCCCATAGAGCAGTTCTGAACCTCCCCAGCCCTACGGCTTCTCCCAGGACCCTACAGCTCCACACATCGCAGTTCTAAACCTCCCCAGCCCTACAGCTTTTCCCCTGGGCCCCACAGCTCCCCACAAGCAGCTCTATACCCGCACAGCTCCCCACAGAGCAGTTCTGAACCTCCCCAGCCCTACAGCTTCTCTCAGGACCCTATAGCTTCCCATACCGCAGTTCTGAACCTCCCCAGCCCTACAGCTTTTCCCCCGGGCCCCACAGCTCCCCACAAGACGCTCTGTACCCGCACAGCTCCCCACAGAGCAGTTCTGAACCTCCCCAGCCCTACAGCTTCTCCCAGGAGCCTATAGCTCCCCACAGAGCAGTTCTGAACCTCCCCAGCCCTACAGTTTTTCCCCCGGACCCCACAGCTCCCCACAAGCCGCTCTGTACCCCCACAGCTCCCCACAGCAGCCCCCACACCCCCAGGGCACCCCCCGCCCCGGCCGGCAGCGCCGCGGCCGCTAGAGGGCGCGCACGCCCCCCCATCCCCGGCGCGGCGGGGCGGGGCGCGGACGGGGAAGAGGCGGGGCCGCCCCGCCCCGCGCCGCGCCGCCATTGGCTGAGCCGGCCGCCAGTCGCGCCGTCCGCGGCAGCGGGGCCGCCCCGCCCCTCGTCCCGCAGCGCCGCGGGGGCCGCCGGGGCCGCGCCGGGCGGGAGGCGACGCGGGGCCGCGCGCGGGGTCCGCCGCGAGCAGCCGCCGTCCCGGGGCCCTGCCCGCATGGAGGGCGCGCGGCCCGGCGGGGGCGTCCCCGCGGCCGGCGGGCCGGGCTCGGCGTCCGCCCCGGCCGCGGGCTCCTTCCCGTCGCTCTTCCCGCCGGGGCTGCACGGCATCTACGGCGAGTGCCGCCGCCTGTACCCCGAGCAGCCCAACCCGCTGCAGGTCACCGCCATCCTCAAGTACTGGTGAGGCCGGGGGGAGCGCGTGGCCCTGGGGCGGCGGGGGGCTTTGTGTGGGGCTGGGGGCCGCGCGTGGGCCTGGAGGTCTGTGGGGGCCTTGGTTGGGGCCTACGGAGGTCCTGGAGGTCTGTGGAGGCCTTGGTTGGGGCCTACGGAGGTCCTGGAGGTCTGTGGAGGCCTTGGTTGGGGCCTACGGAGGTCCTGGAGGTCTGTGGGGGCCTTGGTTGGCGCTGGGGTGGCCCTGGGAGGTCCTGAGTGCAGCTGGGGGGCAGCGGCCGGTCTCGTGTGGGGCTGAGGGGCTTGGGGTTGTGGGGAGCAGCAGGGCTCGGTTCCCATGTGAGGTTATAGAAGCTCTGGGGCACCTTGCGGCTGTGGGGCACTGCGTGGGGTTGGGAGAGTTTGGGCAAGCAGGGGGGTTTGGGGATGGCTCCAGTGAGGCTGGCAAGGAGGGAGGCCCTGGAGAGCAGGGATGGAGTGGGATGGGAATGGGTGATATAATTAAGGGGTTTGGGGTAATGTGGAGCTTCCCGGACTGGGGAGGAGGGTCCTGGTGGGGGCAGCCCCCCCAGGAGAAGCCTCTGCGCCTGGGGAGCTCCTGGGGTTGTTCCTGCTGTATGAGCTCCGCTCTGCCCTGGAGCTTGGGACACGAACAAGGGGTTGAGCAGAGCGAACCTGTGCGCCGGCCTCCGACCAAACGCATGTGGTGCAGCCCGTGACCCCCCTCCTCGGAGAGAACCGGCCGCGTCTCCCGCGCAGAGCCGCTGCCCGAGGATCTGCTGCTTCCCATCACTGCTGCCACAGTGTCTGACACCACTAACGGCAGTTGTTTATGTGAGAGAGCAGCACGGAGGAGTGCTTGGGTGTTTAGCTATCGAGATAAGTGTCTAGCCCTGTGGGAAGAGGAGGCCCTCGTGCTTTTCACTGCGGCTCTGCTGTTCAGCCCCCTCTTCTGGACCTAAGGAACATGATCAGGTCCCTGCTGGCTGTCGCTGGCCCTGGCATTGACCAGTGTCGCTTGGAAAAAGTTTAGCAAAAGTTTAACTTCTTTGTTTACAGTAAGCTTTAACCTGTGTGTGTCTTCCCAGTTGGCTCCTGAGCAGCAACAGGATAATCTCCACCCTATGAGTTGCTGTGCAAGGCAAGGTCTTGCTGGTATCTTCCAAATACGGGTTGCCCTTTGAGGTTCCAAACAAGAAGTACAGCTGCTGGTCCACAGTGCTCAGGTTTTCCTCTTTGCTGTTGTTGTTAATTACTTAAACTGGGCTGTTAATTACTTAAGATGGAGTGAGACCAGGAGATCGTGAAAATCTGTGGCTTTGGACACCAGTACTGTGGTATTTCAGTGATGGTCTGCTCAGTTTGTTTAGGTGCCTGTAATATCTTAGATATTCAAGTGTCATGAGCTTCCAGTCATTGTGGTTTAGGAGTCAACAGCTTAATATGCTACTGGTGAGAGTGATGATGATGTGTGTGGGATGGAGATTTGGGTCTGTAAGGAGGATTGGCAGAGACCCCTCTTTGGGAAGAATCCTGGCTTCCTGTTTGCTTAAAGGGGTTGATTAGCCCCTTGCTGCAGTTTGGAGCTCACACACTCGAAAAAACTGCTATTGGCAGTGATGATAGATTGCATGTGAGTAGTAACATGAAGGCCTGTTTGTGTTTTGTGCTTAATGGACTGTTATCTCAGTATTTTTCTCATGTAGTTGGCAAACCTGGAAAAACTTGGAGGTTGGATTTGCTGAAGGCTTCTGCCACTGCCTGCCCTCAGCTCGTCTGCCCTCCTTTGCCTGAGCTGTGAGCTAGTTAGTGGCTTAGTCTGAAAGAGGAAATTGCTGAACAAATTTTCCTGCCTTAGGAATATTCTGAAGCAAATCAGCTTTTAATAATACGTATCAGTTTCCCTATGGTGAGCAACAAGTTTGTGTTCGGGGAGTTGGAATTATATTCTTGAGCTGGCACGGTGCGGTGTATGCCTTACTGCACAGAGCTGGGGGATCCAGAATCACATGCCTGCTAAATGAAGGGACTGGCCTTACAAATTATTTCATGAAACTAGCAGCTTTTCTTTTCTTTTTCTTTTTAAACACCATTCGCATATCTTGGGAGAGAGAGAGAGTTCTTGATTGCAACCGGAGCTTGTAGGAAAAGCTCCTCATTGTATTTGTGAGAGGTTATGCCTTGAAGGAGTTAGTCTCTGTTGCCATCCACTACCTGTCGTTATTTTTTTTAAATGAAGCTGAATCCTTCTGAAGTGGAACACCTTGATGCACAGAGCTGCAAGGGAAAGTAAATTCATACTTTTATTGCTTTGTGATTGGTTTTGAAATATGTAGAATTTGGGCTGGACTGTTTTTTCATCCCGTGTCTTGCTCTGATCTGTGGTCTGTGATGGCTGGGGGGGTCTCGGAGCACCCCTGAAGGGCTGACAAAAGGCAGCTCAGGAAAGCAGACCTGTTATCAGCTGCTGGAAATTATTGTAGAGGATCCCCTGGAGACTTTTCAGGGTGTAAACAGACTGGGGATTTCCCAGTGTTTTTCTCATTGTGGAGTTGTTTCCCCTCTGCCCACTTGGGCTTCTCCTTTGACAGAGACTTTAGAGTGCTCTTAACATCAGTCAAAAGACAGTTCTTCATGGGGATGCAAATCCCGTTTTCCCCTGAGGCTGCCCTTCTTGCTCCTAAATAAGCTCCATGAATAGAGAATGGAACAAATTTGTACCGTACCTGCAGCTTTGAAGTTTTGGTCTCGCTAATAAAATCCTCCAACGCTCGCAGCGCTTTGGGTGAACCTGTGCACTGATATGTAGATTGTGGTCCCAGGTCGGAGCGGTGCCGCAGTGACTGTGGGCGGGAGCGCTGAGGAGGCAGCGCAGCAGTCGAACCTGCCCCTGAAACTGGTTCCTATCTGTGTTAACTGGCCCTGGCTGAGCGGTGTCAGCGCAGCTGTATGTCACAGTTGTGTGTTTTTCCAAGTACGTTACTGTTACGAGCTTTTTGCTTTATTTAAATCGCTTCCAAGTCTGCCAGACCTCCTAGGGAATAAGCGCGGTCCGCCTGGGTTGCTGTGTAGCGTGTGGACTGGCACGTAGCTGACCAACCAGGCCTGCTCCGTGCGGAGCGGGGCTCAGTGCCGCAGAGCTGCCTGGTGCGGTGTCCTCGCACACGGGTTTTTTGCTAGTTTGGTGCTGCTGATCCTGGGAGAGGCTTGGTGTTTTTGGAAATTGCTCGCAGGAGGGAGGAGGGCAGTTTAGCCTAGCGGAGCCTCAGCAGGGTTTGCTCATGGGTGCCTCTGCTCCAGGGAATGCCATGGGAGCCGCCCTGGGGAAGAGCGGGCTTGTGGAGAGGCCCCTGCCCTGGAGAGGGGACAGTTAAGGGCTTGTTTGTGGTGCTTGTCATCAGAGTGTCAAAATGCCTTGTGTCAGCAGGCAGTGTGAATCATCTGGCATGCAGGGTGTTATTAAACCCGGGTTGGGAGCAGGTTTCATGCATGCAGGAGAGGGTTGGTGCTTAGCAGGTGGAGGTGTTTTCCCCTTGTTGCAAATCCCATTCACCTGCTCTGGCTCCTTGCTAACCCCCTATATGTTCTGCTGCTTGCTCTCCTGCTTTGGATCTTCCCAGTCAGGTTAACTTTGGCAAACTGTTTCTGCCTATGGGGAATTCGGGTGTTTGCATTGCTCCTTTTCTGTCCTGCACAGAAAGGAGCTCTAAAGCCAGAGGCAGGGGCAAATAAACTGATAACAGTTTCCTGTACAGTTTTCCTTCAGCAAATACTATGTAGGGAGATGTCCTGGAGGCCCTCAGTCCTTTGGAGGGAAAGGAGCACTCTGTGTGCGTGCAAGGTATAGGGCAGCTCTACACAGCCCCTGTGCCTGGCTGGAATCACTTCCATCTGGCCCTATCCCCATTCTTGTGCTGGAAGTTATTGCCATGTGGAGTCTGAGAGCTGGCCAGTCAGTGCCACCACTCTGAATGCAACCACCTGGCCACACATTTTCTGCAGAGATCTTAGTCTCTGGTGCAACCTGGTGATGGGGGAGGAGTGAAATGCAGGTGGAAATAGAGAGCATCAGATGGGACTATGCTTTCTTTTCCTAAGTGTTTCAAGAAATGACTGAGGAGAAAGGGTTTTTTGCAGGTTGCTACAGCGATTGAACTCTCTTCCATCCCAGGGCCCAAACTGTGCCCTCTGTGCTTGTTTTCCAGTTTACATTTTACACAGCAAGATTGCTCTTGTTTTATGGGAACCTAAAGGTTATATATATTTGCATGCCTACACCTTAATCCTTGTCTAGGTGAACTGTCTTTACTGCTCAGGATGCTTCTGTTCTCCCTCCTGCTGGGGTATCCTCAGCTACATCTTGACTGAGCAGCTGGAAAACCAGAGCTGGCTTAGAGCCCTGTGAAGGTCTTATATGACTAAGGGAACGGAAGCTGCTTTAAGGAATGTCACTCATTTTGAATAACTCTACTGCTTTTTGTTGTTGTTTTTGTTTTCCCCTACAGTAATAAAAGGGAGGCAGTGCACTCGCTGAGAGTGCCTGCAGGCTTTCCAAGCTGATCTGCTGTTATTGTTTCATAAAACCCTTTTAATATAAAAAGCTGGTATATTATTTTGTAGATTTTTAGAAACAGTTGGGAATTTATGTTGTTTTTGTTGTTCTGTGGTTTTGTCATTTCTCTTGTGAATTGTCTCTACTAATTGGAGGTGGTTTGGTAAAAGTAATATAAAAGTAATATATTGATCATGTCATTGGAAAATGTCCATCTTGCATTTTATAGGCAGCCTTAGATCCTTTTAGATTAATTACTTGACCAGTTTGGTTGTGTTTCTTCTTGCTGGTGTAGACCCTAAACACGTTCCTTGCTCTGTTAGCCTCCTTAGGCTTTGGGTAGGAATACGCTGTGCTCAGTTGTGCTCTTTTTCCTCTTGTCCCTCTCAAGATGCTGCACAGAAGATAAGTGCCCTGACTGTAAAATAATCCTTATTAAGATCTCCTTCCTGTTCCAGCTTCCTAAATATAAACTCCATGGTGGTTCTGCAGCTATTCATGAGACAGATGAACTTTATTTTGCTGAATAAGAGACTTCAGAGGGGTGGTGAAGAGTAGATAGAGGATTTTGTATAGTGTAACACTCTGAGTAGGAAACTGCTTAATAGTTTCTCAGCCCTTTTTGGAAAGAAGAGGAAACCTTGTGATGAAGATGTTTAGGCACTGCAGCTCCGCTGAGGCCTGTGCAGAACTGGAAGAGCAGCCTGGCTGCCTCTGCCCTGCATTGCTGACATCCCAGCTCTGTCTCTGCAAATGAGCCTCACGATTGCTGTGCTCAGTGCATCTGATCTAGAAATAAGTGTGCAAGGTGAGGGGTAAATCTCTTCTGTGTTGACTACCTCTTTTTCTGAAGCTCATGGTGCAACTCTAGCTGTGCCACCAGCAGCCAGGTTACAGACTGAGGGCTGAAAGCCTTGTCAGGGATCCTGTCTTGCCGAGTGGGACTTTATGAAGGGTGCTGACTTGGAGAGGGACTGTAGCTACGTTTTACTGGTTGATTGCCCCAAGCTTCCTTGCTAAGGCAAGATCTAAACCCAATTGCAGAGCACAAACATTCCCCTGAGACCTGGAGCAAGGCAGCCTGACAAGGGACTGAATGCTTGCAAGCTTCTTCCCAAACCTCCTACTGTCATATACGAGGCCAATGGTACTTTAATTGTGGAGAAAAAGAATAAGGCACTTTGCTGTCTTTGTGGAGCAGTTTCGGAGCATGGAATGATGTTGCACCGAGCCCCGGGGCCAGTGTGGGAAGTGGAGGTGTGTCCTGAAACCTGCGAGTGATGGGGCCAGGGTCCAAGCAGCTGATGCTGATGAGGGGAGCTAATGTATAATAAGTGGCTTGAATGAAGGAGGGTCATACTAGCTTGGATTCTCCTTTTTGGGGGCATTTGGAAGTATTTTACGTGATTGAAAAAAATGAGTTGCAGACAGGAAACAGTTAAACAGCTGCTCATGCTATTCCGTAAACACTTGTGGTACGTGGTTTGGTGTCTTGTCTCTCCTTGCTTGTTTCTATCCTGTTTATTTTATGATTGACAGGGCAAACAGTAAGCAAAACAGTGTGTAGTGTCTCCATTCAGAGGGGAATTTACCTGCCTCTGCACAGCCAGATGTGGCTCCAAGGAGTTGCAGAATGAGTGTTTTTGCACTATCTCCATTAGTGCCACCGAGTTTCACCTTGTCCTGTAATGAGATGAATTTCTGATAATTTGGGTGATTTAATCTAGTCTGCTGACTGTGCTGCATTGACTTTTAAGTGATATTCTTTTGTGTAGCCATTTTAATATTGAAGCAGAGGTGGCAATTACATGTCTTACTTGTTCTTGATTGATGCAGCTAGTGTATTTTACAAGTTTTGCCGCTAACTTTTTCTGAATTGATACTTTCTCCTCCACTGTTTTAACCGCTGAGCTTATATTCAGAAGTACAGATTACTCTATCAAAGCTTATCTACTCCAGATTTTGCTTTAAGGAGTAACAGGGTTTTGTTTTGTGTGCTTTTGTGTTGTTGTGTTTTTTTTTTGTTTTGTTTTTGTTTTTGTTTTTTTTTCCATTAAGTTGAGGTATATTCTTGTGGCCTGAATTAAGCTTGCAGTGCAGATACAGCTATCACTCTTCACTGGTACAATTTTCCTTGTTTTGTGAAAACTTTAATATGATTTTCCAGAGGTTTTTTCATGCTTTACTATTAAAAACATCTTGGTATGTTGCACATATGTACTTTGCTTTCCTATTCTTGAAGCTCTCTGGACTTAACCCAACCTTTCTCTTCATTTTTTTTAAAGATAACTTGAATGTGCCCATTTCATTTCTGTCACTGGCTATGATTTAAAGCAGGTCTTTGTACAGCCCATTGTGGCGTCTGTGGTTGCTTCTTCTAGCTAACTTATGTAAAACTTTTTCTTCTTTTGGTGCAGGCTGGGAGGACCTGATCCTCTGGACTACGTGAGCATGTACAGGAACCTGGGGAACCCCGCGCTGAATGTTCCTGAGCACTGGCACTATGTCAGCTTTGGGTTAAGTGACTTGTATGGAGACAACAGAGTACATGAGTAAGTTTCTCATGAGAGTTTGGTGTGTGCTGTTTTTTCATTGAATTTAGGCTTTTAGGTAAAACTCTGTTCTGCTGTTGTTGTTGTTTGATCCGTTGCCTCTCTGCTCTGAATACTGTAGTCCTGGTCTTGCTATAGGATGGTGTGTGCTTTTTGCATGCAGAAGAATTACTCTGTCCTCCCCTTCAGAGGTAGGGTCTGCTTTCAATGCAGTACATTGCCTTTCCTCTCCCTGCTCCTGTTAGTCTGTTATGGTTATATGATTAAATCCTGACCCCTCCTTGTGCATGTTAATGCCTTTCTGTGGGAAACTGCTGTACAGGCACTTCTGCTGCTGGCACAGCAATGTCAGTGAGGGGGCTGCCGTCTCAGTGGCTGCTGTGTAAGATGCCAGTCTATAGTACAAGAGCAGAAAATAATTGGTTGCCTCTGTTCTCTCCAGTGATTAAGTGATAATCTTAGCTTGGTAGTATGGGCAGTTTTTAGCAGGTGTTTCGTATCACATCAGGCAAGCAGTATGGGCTGATCTTACTCTTGTATGTCCTCTACTGACCTTGCCCCTTAACTTTATGTTAAGTGAGCTGCAGTAGCCAAGCTGTCATGATCTTGGGGCTGCGAGCACAGCCTTTTAACTAGGGAGAAATTGAAAAAGTTTCCAGTTTTGCTGTTCTTTAGCTCTTAACTTAGTGAAACTGTCCTGCACTGTTGCACAGTTGTAGGATAAATATCTCTGATGAATGGAATCCCCCAATTTCTTCATCTGAGCTCTCCCCCTTTTGTTTGTCTTGGTTAAATTTCAGCCAGCAGTTTTTCATCTGCATGCTTTTCTCACAGCAGCAATGGTCAGGAAGCTTTTATAACCTTACCTGTGTCTTTAAGACAGCTGCTCCTGTCTGTGGGTACAGAACTGTTTTTTTAGAAGAATATCCATTTTGAGAGTCTTTACAGAACCCTAGTGTTGCTGAGATCCGTGTTGAGGGTTTGACCAACAAATCTTGTTCACTAATTGCTGGAGCCCAAGACAAAGGTAAGAGAGAGAGGTAAACGAAAAGAGAGGTCAACGAAAAATTAATTTAAAGGCTTCCTTCCCTTGTCTGTACAAGAGACCCAGTCCTGGACGCACAGGTCTTCACACATGATGTCTCTGTTTTCCATGAATCAGAGCTTTCATCTTTGCCACCTAAAATCAGAAGCTGACAGGATTGGGTCATCTGTGTTTGGCTGCTTTATTTTGCTGGGAGTGGGTTTTGTGGTGAGAAAGCATTCTGCTGACCTTCCCTTTTTGGAGGTTTATCAGGCTGAGACTCTCAAGATGAGGCTTTTTTTGCTTGGTCTCTGGTGATTTTGGGAAAGAATACGGAGTGGGCATGGGGGTCTTCTGAAGACACCAAGGGTAGGGGGGAACTTTATACATTTTTATGAGTGAAGAAGTAAACAGGTAAGGACGTAGCCTCTTTGTCCCTGATTGCTGCACAGACTCTGGCTTCTTAAACTCAGTCTGCTCTTTTCAAATACTGCTTTGATTCTGTAGCAGAAAGCTGGAGAAGGGGTGAAAATATCACATGGATGGAGTATCACAGTCTGGAAAAATCTTCCTGGGATGAGACCCATCTTTGTACAGTTAAATGCTTCAGTCTGGTAATTCATAATCAGCAGCCCTTTGCTGGTTACAATTCACAGGAGTTAAACAAAAGCTCCAGCCACAGGCAGCTTCCTAGGCCTGCAGAAGGAAGGGGCGGCCAAGCCCTCTCCAGACGCCGGGAGGTCCGGAGGGCCCTGAGCACCCTGCCTGCTCCTCGCCAGGCCTCGGCCGTGGATGCACCGCGCTGCAGCGGGCGCTCGTGGGGGCAGTGAGCCGGGTGCTGCGTGTCTCTGCAGGCTTGGCAGAAACCTGTTGAGCACAGGGCTGCTCGGAGCTGTCAGAGTGATTTCTGTGCCCCGTTTGTGTGTGCATGTCTGTTCTCTGTGTGGGCTGGAACATTGTTCCTGGGCTCCAGAGCAGGGAGTCCCTGTGTCACTTGCCCTGCGAAGTTCAGCTGTCTGCGCCCTGCATTGTCTTTATTTTAGCTTTGTCCTCGCGGCTACAAAATATAATATTACATGTGCTGTTGAGAAAGCTGGAGCTGGCTTTCTTTACTGTGAATAGCCTTACTATGCATATGGTAAGGCTGTCAAAGCCTACACCTCTCCTAAGCATTGAACCTGCAATTCTCATTCACTACGTGAGCACTAGCAGCAGACCCAGGAGAGAGATGGAAGGACCCCAGCACCTACCAGTGCTTCGTGTTTTCAAAACGTTCCTTTCTGTGAACTGCACATGGCCAGGTTGGCCCTGTGCGTGCAGTGAGCAAATGCAGTGCTTATTCTGCGCTTTCAGAAGCTCTTGTTCTCTGACAGGCACTTTAATAAAACCTCTGATTAAGAATTAGCTATCAATCTATGCCTCTTGAAGGACTTGGGGATTCTGCCCTCACAGGTAACACATGCCATGAGATGGCTGGCAGGAGCATGGGGTGACAGCAAAGTTGTCTGAATCTCTGGAAACTTTCCTCTAAAACCACAGTCTCATTGAACTGGCATCTGGGGTTGTATCTTTTTCCTCTCAAAAAAGGACTGTGAGTGCAGACTGCAAACAGTGCCAAGCTGGACCTGCTCGTGGCAGTCTGCAAGGTTTGTACAATGGGGATGTGTCTCCATAACCCTGCCAGCTTTTGTTTTTTTAGGAAAGGAAAAGTAGTGTATTGCCAAAGGCCTTTGAAATCTCCCTAGTTGACTTTGGGAAATGCGTAACTTATCTCTCTCAGGCCTCTTCTGGTGCCACAGTGTAATTTGGGCCAATTATAAGGCAGTGTGAAATGAAAAGGACTTTTTGAGGGGTTTTTGAGTTGACCAAAGCTGAATAGGGGGCCCTTATATTTTTATTTATAATGGAATAGCAAACAGATGTAGCAAGTAATGTCAAAAAGTTGATTTTAATTTATATTTTTAATAAGAACCTGAAAAGTCTGAAGTGGAGCTCTCCCTGTGCCTCCTTGTTGACAGATTTATTTTCAGTTAAAACAGCACTATTTCCTGCTCTGCTTAAATATCAGCTATGCTCTGCTTACAAAACAGGTCTGTTTTTTAAGAGTCTACAGAATAGCATGGAAGAAATCTAAGGATTTCAAACGGGGAAACCTTTTTCATTTAGAAGCACTCAGTGTTTCATGGTATAATGGCAACCGTGACACCAGCTGTGCTGGGCTGAGTGCTCTAAAAATCCTAAATCTTGACGTCATGACAGCGCGGGGGAGCCGCAGGCTCTTGGTGGGGTTTCGTGCCAGGCTGCCTGCATGGCAGTACGTCCCTCCAGTCGAGTGTGCTGCACAACTGGAGTGGCAGCAGAAATCCTGCCACACTTGCAAGTTTTTCTCATTCACTTTTAACTTTTTAACTCTCTGAAAGCAGACGGCAGGGTCAGGCTATGACTGTCCTCAGCTGGCAACTGCAGCTTCGTGCTCAGATGCCCGAGTGCCTTTTGCAGAGTCAAGGTGAAGGCACCTGATCCTGCTGTTTCCAAGCCTGGTGGCACCTCCGGACTCCGCATCCCAGGGAAGCAGCCTCTGCAATTGTAGCTGAACTCGGGGAAACTCCAAGTGCAGCTTCAGCTCTCGCAGTGCCACAACGTGCTCTGGCCCCGGCCCCGTGCTGGCACGGGGCTCGCAGGGCTGTCCAGGCAGCTCAAGTGATACGTTGTCCACCAGGTTGGCTGCTAGCTCTGGTTCGCAGCGAGGCCAAGGCCGGATCTCCGGTTAATTATTCCTGTAGTTCAACAAGTTCTTGCCCTTCTTGTCAACAATTTTAAAAGTACCTGGAAAATGAGCCCCATGAAACCAAAATCTCTCAGAACCTTGAATAGATTTATTTGTATCAAAATTGCAAGGCAGTAATTCAGAGTTAGCATAGAAAACGAAATCTAAATTACTTCTAGTTTAAAGTAAGATTTTCCTCTGAGACCTTTCCTCATCCTGAGAAGAAGAAATCCTCCAAATATGTTTTGATGTTTAGCTTTTCATGTAAATGCCAGTAATGGGGTTTCACAAACCTCCTATCGATGAGGGTTTTCCTGGCAGCTTGCTGAGAGCCCAAGTGCAGCATCACTTGCATGGAGCTGAGCAGTTTGGAGCCGTCTCTGTGTGGATGCAGGGAGCCCCGTGGAGAGGCAGCAGTCCCAGCCTGCTGTGGCCCTGTTGATTTGGGCTCCTTTCCGTTTGGATGGAATGGGCACGCTGCGTGCCGGGATAACGTGCTCTCCCTGGGTGGTGCCTCCCTATTAAGGGTGAGGGTGGCACGAGCCTTTGGAGATCCCCAGTCCAGCTTGCCTTCTGCCTGCCTGCATGGATCCCCTCAAAGACCAGACTTGTAAAGGGACAAGGATGCTCGTTAGAGCGGGAGGAAGAAAAAGGAGCACAAAACTGGATCAGGTAACAAATGCGAGGCTGGCAGAGGGGTTCATGTTTTCTGGAAGGCTTTTTCTGATCGTGAAAGGAGGTTGAAAAGAGTATTTGGAAAACAGCCTGGAAGTTGGAGCGGGTGCTCTGTCCTTCGGGGTGCGTGCTGGCTTTGCTTTTGAGCCTGTGTGCATGCAGGATGGAGTGGTGCTGACAGCTGTCATTTTAGTGCTCTCCTAGTTTTGTACCTTTTCATAAATGTTGAAGCGCACTGCCCTCCTTGCCAGATTTTAGCCTTGCATTTTGATATTTAACAAGTCTCTAAGTGCATCATAAATGACATGCCTAAAGCACTGCTGAAATATTACACCAGCTCCAAGGTGACAGAGACCCCTTCTAAAATGGTGGGCATAGACTCTGCCCTTCTGTCATCTTGAAAATGCAATAAAGCGAAGGACCTTTAAGAAGAGGCCAAATCACAAAGGGGTAGTGGTGGTTGTGGGCTGATATTTTGGGTGAGATTTTGAAGCAGCCTTTACAGAGTGAAGTATATCCTTGTAGAGATGAAAGATCAGCCGGGTTAGTTTGGGAATTGAGTCTAAAATTCCAGGAAAATTATGAAAATCCCAAGGTGGCTTTTCCAGCTTTCGTGGCTTCCACGTTTCCTCCAAATGTGAGATTTAAGAGTATTGCAAGCAGACAAGCCCAAGGACTTTCTTAAACAGAGGCTTAGAGGTGCAAACCCTCTCCTCATCCTCAGCTTGTCTCACTGGGCAATTAGCTCTGAGAACAAACAGCCATTGTCATGTCAGGGCTGGCTACTGGTAACAAGTGGACTAGGGAAGGGAGGTCGAGTTTTGGGGTCGAGTCTTCAAGTTGAGCAAGAGTGATTCCACGTGGGTCAGGCTTTGGTGAGCTGTGACTGCAGTGGGGAGCAGCTGTGAGAGCCAAGTCTGGGCTCTTGGCATTGCTCCGAGCAGCTTCTCCCCATTCTCCAGGGCTTCACATAGGAGCTGGGCTTCGACCAGCGCGCTGAAGGAGATGCCTCTGCTGGGCTGCCTTGCTGGAGGTGCAGGATCTGCTCCGGCAGAAGGAAGTGCTGTGACAAGGCGTCTTGCAAACACGAGCGTAGAGAGGAGCTAGAAGGGCTGAGGCTGCAGGCAGGAGGGTCCAAGCTGGGTGCTAAGCTCTGAACTTCCTTTCTTCACAGTTCTCCTTTCCAGCTATCGCAGATCAGCCCAAGGGTAATGCTTATTTTTCCAGATAGTCTTTTCTTTTTTTCCTGAGACAGAGTGGAAGGGAGAGGCTGCAGGACTAGGGTGCACTCTGATCAATGAGAAGTATTTCCTTTCAGTGATGGCTTATTTGGGAATCCCTCCATTTGAGATGGCTAGTATCAGTTGCAAGGGCTCATCGAGTCTGGTTTCATACAAGCTAATGTCTTGTGGCTGGGTGTTTTGGTGTCCAAAGATGCCGGCTGGACTGAGCATTTTCTAAGAACTCATAATGGCTCTCCGCTGTGTGGGTTCTCAGGTGTCTAGAAATAGTTGTGCTTCTACTGAAACTTACTTAGTGGAAGCACTTGTAGTTCTGCCGTTCTATCCAGCCTCTTGTCTCTGCCTGGTTTGCAGGGCTGTGATGTGTTGGGGACCACTCTCTTTGAAAGATTTGGTTGTTTGAAACAACCGCTTGAAAATTCTGGGGGCATTTTAAAGAAGCCCATGCACGACTGTGATCCTGGGTGCTTTGTTTACCAGTTAAAGCGAGTGTCTTGCCTGTTTGCGCGCCCCGTTGAGAGCGTCATTCAGATCGCTGAGGTGATGTGGCAGGGCCGGCTGGGGCCTGTGTTTCTCGCTGGGCTCAGACCTCCCGTGAAGCTCTGGTCACCATGGGGGAACCTTCCCTCCCGGCCCCTCTCACGGAGCACACATGGCTTCCAGCACCATTTGTTGGAGCTGGTTAGTGCCATTAATAACACGGAAGACGTGGCCACCTACGGAGAGCTCCTCTTTGTGCCGGCGTGTATCTGTGCGGGCTGTGGGACCAAGGCGTGCTCAAACCCTGTGAGGGATTTTTTGCAGTGTTGAAGGAAATTCATGTAAGTTTTACAGCACAGTAGTTGAATTTACAAGAAGGGCTGTTTTCAATACAAAGAAGGTTGGAAGTGAGTTTGCTACCGAAGGCAGAACCAACCCCCTGTTCAGCAGCGCATCCGTACGCGCATCCTGGTACAACGAGCCCGATGGTGCCGTGCCGGGAAGGGGCACAGTGCCGGTGCGGGGTGCTCCCTGATCGGCGGCAGCTGCCGTGCGCGGGAGCTCGACGTGGGACAAGGGAGCTGCCCTGCGCCAGGGCTTCCCCCCTCTCGCCCGGCTCGCGCTGAGGGACGCGGCCTTGTGCACGTCCGGGAGCTGCTGCTGCGGGGACCGAGCCTGGGTCTTCTAGCAAGAGAGCCTGCCGCTTCCTGCAGATTTGTTCAGGATGTTCCAAAAAGCAGTAATTAATTTATATATATATATATATATATATATATATATATATATAAAAGATATATATATATATATATATATCTTTTCAATAGGACTTGAAGGTAAAAGCTTTTTTGAGCTCTGTAGCCACTCCAGCTGTGAGATCAAGGCGGAGTGGTTGATTTTTTTTTTCTTTTTAAACACCCTTTTGGTTGCTGGAATAATGATGCTAACAAAACGAATGTTTGAAGAGATGCATCTGAATGCTCTTATTCAGGCCTAATCCCCTTTTTTTTTCCTCAGTGCAGACTCAGCAGTGGGAAAAGGCCTTGCTGACTAACACAGTGCCAGGAGAGCCTCTTCGTTCCCTGACGGGGCAGTGGCAGCCAATTCCAGGTTTTATCTGCAAATACAGCCTGCCAGCGTATCCCTCTGTGGAACAGCCAAGCCTACGGGTACTCGCTGAGCTGGCCGGTGCCTCCACTGCCACCTCGAGCCCCAATCATTGGAGGCCGCAGTGACACCAGGCTGACAAAAGGAGGCTGTAAATCTTTGGTGGTCTCCCTTTCACACGGCGTTCCTGTCCCTGGACAAAGGGGTGGCGGCTGCTTCCTGGCGCCTCTGCCTCCAGGGACAGCGAACAGGGAAGGGATTGTCTTGCGGGAGGCGGTTTTCCGAGGAGGAGCTGACAAAGCTGCTGGGGTGGACGGCTCCCACCTGACAAAGAGAGCCGAGGTTTAGTGAAAGATCCCCTTGGAGCCCTTGAGAACAAAAAGGGAAGAAAGAAACCCACGGCTCCCCCCCTCAATTACCCCTAAGCGAACACAAAACAAGAAACCCGAGCACCAACCCGCCTGTTTTTGCAGGGGGTAAACGGTGGGAGGAGGTGGAGGGGGACGCTGCTCCTCTTGGGGACCTCTCTGAGCACCGAGGGCAGGACGGGCGCACAGATGGCTCTTTGTTTTGTCTCCCTCCGTTCTCGCCCTGCCGAAGCCAGGGGCGATTGTTTTGAAATCCCTCTTGGCCAAGGGAACTATTTGCTTTGTGGGCTGTGGCTCATCCCAGAAGATGCAAGCTGGAAACCTGTTTAACACCAGTTGGTTTTGAAGGGTCTGGGCTCTCTCCGGGGTACCCAGGGCAATTGGGCTGTGAAGGAGCAACGGGAAGAGCTCGTGCTGGGGAAATGTGCCAGGTGGGAGCACAAGGATGCACACGGAGGTGCTGAAGCAGAGCACTGCCCTGCTGAGGGGACTGCCACACACCCGAGGATGTGGCATAAACCTGGCACATACCTTGCCTGCAAAGACAACTGATGTGCTCTGTAGATTTTTTACGGTCCTCTTTTGTGTGTGTTTGACCAAAAGCTACACTATTACAGAGAACTCCTCTGCTATTTCTCTCCTGTTATTCTTCATCCTGCTTTATTTGCCCTGGTAGAGCGCCTTCCCCCTCCTCCCCTGGGAATTGTTGTGGCCTTTCTGGAGCAGGGGCCTTTTTTGGCATAGTCGACAAAAATAACCCATAAATGCGGCTGTTGTTATGAATAAGGCTCAACAGGGGATTTTTTTACCAGTAGAGCTGCAGCAATATAATTATACTGGTAGACTAGTTGCAATAAATTTCCCCATGAAGACAAATCCTGAGTTGACATTTCCTAGCTAAGTTGAATCCATATGTATAACTTTATTACGCAAAAATAATACGTCTCTGGGCCCTGGCTTCTTTTTTACCCAGAAGAGTAACTTCTTTGCTTTGAGAAAGCTTTGAGAAAGCAAAGAAGTCGGTGTTTGCTGATGTACGGGGAGCTCCGGCAGCAGGGCGCTCGCGGCGAGTTGTGCGCTCAGGTCTCTGGTTCACGGGCTTGGTCGTTCCTCCTTCGGTGATCGTGAGGCCGAGAGGAGCGTGCTGGTGCTTAGCTGCATTAGAAAGAGAGAGGTACTGAAACGTGCTCTAAGTCGACATCTCACTGCTCCTCTGAGAGGAACCGGCCCATGTTGTGGTCTCCCTGTGTGTAGCTGAAGTGGCTTGGCCAAGAGACAAAGCTTTTCTGACTTTATTAAAACCTATAGGGCTAATCCTGGAGCCACTGAAATGGGAGAAGGAAGTGATGGTTTCATTCCTCCTTTGTTTGATTTCAAGAGGCTTGAGCTTTTTGTACTTTTTTTTTTTTTTAAATCTTCCCATAGGGTGGAGGGCAGGTAACCTTCACAGGCCAGGTGTTTATTTCCAGCAATCAGAAAATCACCCTGCGATTCCTGCCTCTGAAAGCTTCTAACCCTTCAAAGGATAGATAAACTTCTCCTGAAAAGTAATCACCTAAAGGCAGATAAAAATGAAGTTGACTTTTCCATGCAGCTGTTTTGTGTTGCCCACTGGGAGTCTTTCAGCAGTGATCTAAGGGTTTCTTTTCCCTTGCTAGGCTTATGGCTCGGACTTCAAGGGCTTTTCCTTCCCTGCCTAATAGGTTAAGATTTCTTGTGGAGCTCCTGAGTGTGTTTTTGAGTGTACCCTTTGTAATGAAGTGAGACCTGCTAGTGGCTCAGCAGGTAAGGAAGTGTTCCCTTGATTTCCACAGCTAATGAAGTAAAAGATCAGGGATTAATGTCCAGATCATGTAGGTATCGATACGTGGGTGCACAAACTCCGTTGAAATCTGTTGGAGTTTGGTCTCCTAAATAACTTTTGTGTCTCAAGCTTGTTTATGGCACAGCACTGCTGAGAGCATAATTGCATCAGAGTCCCAAACATGTTTTCCTGTGTGGTATATTTTACTTATGTTCTTTAGCTAGCAGGTAAGTAGTAGAAAATACCACTGTTAATGCACTACATAGCCTGTTGGAACCCTGATCCTCACCTGAGTGTAGCTTCTTGCTTTGGGTTTTTCTCTCATTCTTCTTGCCCTCCCATACTGACTTTTAAAGCCACTTCTGTGGCTGGGTTCCTCCTAGCAGCTGCACAACTTGGCACAACGTGAGCTAGGAAGGAGGCAGCAGACACTGCCGGGAAAGTCGGTGCTCCTTCTGCATGCTCCCATGTTACTGAACATGGTAGCGTGGTCCTTCTCCATCAGGCAGGCCCTTCGCTTCGCCTCTCTCATGCAGTGGTTTGGTGAGATTGCTGCCAAGCCCTTTGCGCTTTCCAGGTGAAGTGGGATTCCTTGTAGTCTATGCAGAGATCACAGTATCACAACTGGGGATGCAGTCCTGGGGTGAAATGGGATCCACATGGATGGGAAAAGCTGTCTTTCCTGGTGTAGTTATTGCAGGCTGTGCTGCAGGATCACCTGCAGCTCAGATCAAGTGAAAGCCTTGCAGAAATAAGTATAAATAGCTCTCAAATGTAGCATGAATAGTTTAAACAATTAATAAACTACAAGAGCTTCCTTTTTGGTGGTTCCCTCATCCCTTTATCCTCTCACTGCAAGTGTGCACCAGTGTGCATCCTTACTCTAGTCCTAGCGATTCCTTCCAGGTCTTTATAGTGATGTGAAAATGATGCAACCCTTCACTGCAGCCTCCCCAGGCTGTTGCAATGTGGCTGATTGCGCTTTGCCAAGTGCTCTCAGAGGAAGGACCTTGCTCAGGCTGATAACTGCGTTTGCCACGTGCTGGCAGGAGCTATTTGAGAGCCTGCTCCGGGGGACACCTCAGCTGGAGCATCCGGGTTGGGGGTGGCTTCTACTGGCTGTTGTGAGGACATGTTTTTGCAAGGTAAGGGGTGACACACATCATGCAGTCTCCTGTTTCATATTTTGGTGTTTTAGTCATATCCCCTCTTTGGTATTTGTCCATGCTGTGCAGAATGTGGAATTAATTTTCCAGTTTTTCTGACGCATTTATAGCATGAGCAAAGAAGCATTTCCTATGTGATAAGTTCTTTCATGGAATGGACAGATGAGCCTCAAATGAAACAACCTGTGAATTGCCTTGATTTCCAGCCCAGCACATTGAAGTGACCTGAAAATGATGGTGAATAGTGATTTACTGTAATGTTTTGGGCTGGATACAGCAAGGTTCAGGACCTGTTTTATTATGGGAGTGAGCAGGAACCTGAGTTCAGGAAAAACTTGTGTAAAATGGGTTTGCTGATATGTTCACGAATTATCTGCTGTGGGTCTTGTCAGTTCCGTTTTCGACACAGTGCCTGTGTTGACAACTAGGATGGCACTAAAAGTTTACATATGATGCTTCCTGGGTTTGCTTCACTTGGAAGAGACATCTCAAAGTCTCCAGATCAGGGCCAATTTCCACAGTCTCGCAGGATCCTTTTCCAATATTAGGTTTAGGGAAAAAAAATGTTTCATGTGATGTATCAACATTCTATATTCAGGCTAACTGTTTTAACACAACAAAAACATAACAGGCTAAATAGTAGCTCAGTGAGGTAAAGTTCTATTCTCTTGTTGTCTATCAGCAAAATATTCATAAATTTTACTCTGACCTCCTTAAGTGCATCCTATGGAGCAGATAAGAATACTGAGAACCCTGCCTCCAGACCGCTGTGGAACAAGTACCTCTGCATGTGTTTGGTTTCAGATGTTGGAATAAATCTCTAAAACAATTTAAGTGCCTCTTTTTCTAAAGGTTTTCTATTTGTCTGATTGCAAACACATTTCATATGACATACTGCAAGAGAAATCTTTAAGCAAGTTGTAAGCATAGCCATAGATGGATGACTAAAACATTGTTTGTCACTTGCTTCTGACACCAATTTCACATTAACAGAAATTTTTGAGCGTGTATTTTTGCACTTTTGTTTTTGCTATTTATATGTGAAACTTCCCCTTAATTCAAGATACAAACAGCTCCAGTAAAGCTTCCTTTCTGAGCTCAGGTTCAGGGTTGTGAGAACCCATGGAATTTCCTGCCGAGGGTTCTGATGTGAGAACCATCTGATGTCCAGATAACCCTCATGTGGTTTTGTCAGATGTTTCCAAGTGTTTTTCTTTAAAATTGATGTTTTGGTCAATACCAGGAGGCAATCTGTGAGAACACATGAGTAAGCAGGTGCTTTTTGACTGCAATAACTTTTCTGTTTTCTTCCTAAGCTTTTCAGGGATGTTCTTCCTGTGAAGAATTTTCGTGAAAATAGGCACATCTTGGCATGTCACCACAGTTCTCAAAGGAGACTTTTGTACTGAGAGGTGCATTCAAGCAACCTTTCCCTGGTAGGCAAGATGCTGGAAGGACTGGTGTGTAGGTGGTGGTGGTGAAGGGGGGTTTGTTCTTGTTCTTCTGGAATGTGACTGGCCTGTATTAGTAAGAGTGTTTAGTGCCTCTCTGGAACATGTCTACAGAAGTCTGGCTCTGTAAAAACTTGGTTTTTTGAGCTAATCAGCTCTTATCCAATGTTCTTCCCAGGAGCTGGAGACCCAAAGATGTTGAACTTGGTGGCTGCAGCAAACTACTAGAGGTTTTTTGTCGGTTTTGGATAAGAGAGCATCCTGTTACTTGTTTCTAGCCAGCTGTGAGTGGTTGAAAGGGAAGTGACATTGATTTTCCCTCTCTCTGTGAGGACCTATGATGCCCGACAAGGCAGCATCACTCATCTAAGTGCTAAGTGTAAAAGCTGGTGCCTTTTTTTTTTTTTTTTTTTTTTTTTAACATCCATCCTCTGTTACCAATATTAAACAGCATCGTCACTAGCTAGAAGAAACTCTCTCTGAAGATTTTAACTATGTAATCTTAAAACATCACTAAAACTAGAGCCCTGAAATACTTTGGTCTTGACAAGCAGAACTGCGAATCCTGCTTGTCAACTTTGGTGGACGATAACCAATGTCTTCAACTTCTAAAATGTCCTGACAAGTTGTACTTACAGCCATGGATTAATTATTCCTGGTATGTTTTTTTTTTTTTTTTTTAAACAGAATTGAGGCTGCTTTATGATGGAGCTCATGGTACATCGTGCTGGTGTCAGTTAGCCGTGCAGGGATGCTGTATTTTTGATGGCCTTCAAAACAATATTGCAATGGCTCGAAACAGCAGGAAGACTTTCTTCCTGTAGAAGATGCAGGAAAGTGCAACTAGAGAGGATGCAAAGGGCTTAAGTGGCTTCCCAAAAGCAGTAGTAACAGAGCTGCAATCTGAAGGTGGGACAAGTCAGTCCAGTAGACGCTTAGGCTGCTCTTCTCAGGAAAGACACATTTCATCATGTAGTAGCTGTTGTACAGCTCGGAGCTGTGACTGCTGTGAGTCAAGTTCTAACTATTCTAAAAGGGCTTCTCTGCTCGTTGTCTGGCTGAAGAAAAGGTAGCAAAGCATTCCCTGTATAAACTCCCGTTTTCAGGGATTGGTGCAACAAATATATTTTATGTACACATACTCTTAAGCTCTTGAAACCAAACACCTAACACACTCTGCTCGTAGTCCAGCTCTGTAACGTTTGGAAGTAGCATTTCAGAAATGCTGCCTTCTTGAATGAAATGAAGCAGAGCTGTCTTGCAAAAAGGAGAATGGAAATGCTTTTCAAACTGAGAAGGCTATGGGTTTTCGAAGCTGCTTTTAAAGCAGAGGGCCAGTTTGGCTTTTGAGCCTCTTAAGCTGGGTTATTTGCTGTGAAAATGCCCCGGGAACGCTGCTGCCGAGGGGAGCAGCTCTTCAGTTCTCCGTGTGTGGCTTCAGGAGAGGCCTGGCGGAGAGCGGGGTGGTGGGGGGCTCGAGGAAGCTGCCGGCGCTGCTCTGTAAATAGAGAGGCCTCTCTCTCTTTGGATTCCTTTGCTGGAACTAAATATCAGCGAAACCTCGTTAAAGGACCATGCCAGACTTGTGCAGCGCTGTGGTGTGGTCTGCGCTGCCGAGCTGCTTTACTGAAGCCATCAAGAGAATGCTAAAGCAGAGAATGGCATGTGCAATGCACGACCTTGGCTTTCAAGAGGTTTATTTTTGTTCATGTGACAAAATAAGGTTTTAATATTAAATATAGGGTTGGATTTGACTTGGCAGATAGCAGAGCCTCCCATTACTGCTGTAGTCATAATATAAAGCTGCATGATGTGTGCCAGCGGGCATGGAGCAAGCCAAGAACTTCCCTGCTGCTGTTTGCTTTGTGAAACCTTAGCTGCCTGCTTTGGACCTGGAATAGTGCAAAGGTGATGCACCTTCCTGCTGCTGCGGGGGCCAAGCAATGACAGGTATAACACAGCCCTTGGTCTTTCTTATTAGCAAGTATCTTCAGAATACAGATATATATATATATATATATATATATATTTCCTTTTAAACATGTTTTCTCTCCTGCGTTATGTGTGTGTGTGGGGGGCGGAATTCAAAAGTGTAGAGTTCAGCAGAAACAAGACATAAATTAAACTATGTGAAATATTCGGCTCTCTTAGTAGAGAAATTTAATGCTGTGTTGAAGCTCACAGCTTGTGAACCTGGGGCCACGCGTAGCTGCAGGTCTCTCTGAGGTTTTCCTGTTGCCCATGCTCCATCTCGCGTGTTGGCCAGTTTGGCACTGCGGCTCTATAAATCTGAGCAGCTTCCAGACTGTTGTCCTGTAGCTATTTGCTGTATAAAGGACACGTAAAGGGGGCTTCACATGCTGTGATGGTGACCTGAGGTCCTCTGCGTTTCTGAGAAACCAAGTGCCTGAGGCACATGGTCAGATTGTAGATTTAACTTCTGAAGCCCAAGTCTGCCTTCACCCTCACTACAGCCCCAACCTAAACAAGTGGAAGCCCCGCTCGGGGACTGCTCTTGTTGGAGGGACCAACCATGCAAGGCTGGAGTGTGTCCTGCCGCTCGCAGCGTGCCCGTCCTGGGGACGGGGACATCCCCATGGATGACGAGTGCCAGGATGAAGCAGCTGATGTCTGGTTTTCATTGAGACCTTTTAGGATAGCTGCTGAAGCCGTATTAGACAGGCTTTAGGATACAAATGTAAGGACTTTAGGGGGAAGAACAAAAGCTTTGGCAAAAAAAAGGTAGCGGAGTAGGATTATTTTTCCTCGTCGCATTTTGAGACTAAAACTCTCACAGAAAGGAGCAACAAATATTTATATCTGTTAAATTGTACTTTAACATTACAAGGTCTTAAAAGTTGCAGATATCACCGTTACTTTAAAATAAATTACTGATCTCGAATTAGGCAGGCTCAGATCAGTAATTTGCCTTATGGATCTTTGAAGAGAGGTGCAATACAGGTGAAGCACATGTATTTCATATTTCACTGTGGTCGAGCAGTGTCTTTTTAGTAGTCTGATCCTTAACTGTTCTAAAACCAACATTTTGACCCTTTTTTAAAAAATAAATTTCCTACATGCAAATAAAGATTTTTCTAGGAATTTATTGTAAACTTGGGCTATTCAGAATGAAGTGCTGGATGCTCCTGGATTTTTAAGTGTTTTGAAGAATCGAAAGCTGCATCTACTTAAAATATATATATATATATATATATATTTTTTTTCATCCTCACCTTAGAAGAGACATAACTTATAGAATAAAAGATGGGTAAAGGAGTAGTGTGTTTCCTAGGAATTGTCTGTTTTAGGGGCTTGCTAGATAGCCCTACCAAAAATAATCAAGCAGTAACATTGCACACCAGTTCCACTACTTAGTGACCACTGGTGTGTTGCTGGCCAGCAGTGGTCTCTTAAATTTCATCTTGGTTTAGATTTGGTGGATATTCACACTGCACTTCTGCTGTCACTGAGTTAACTTGCTCATGGATCAGTGCAGACCACATGTGCTGTGTGTTACACAGTTATTGCTGGGTGCCAGGGCAATCTGTGGAGCTCTTTAAAAATAAATAATTCTCTAGCTGAGTGCATATCAAAAGTAAAAGCATGTTGTTTCAGAACTTGCCTCAGAAGGAGGTAATTCAATAGGGAGTCTTTTTGCTTTCCAAAAATTATAGCTCTGTAAAATCAGCTTGAAGGCTTTGGGTTAACTTTGATTCCTTTTAAAAGTGCCCATAAAGCACTTCAGCCCCCAATACCTGCCTTTTTTCCTGCAATCAATCCTTGGAAACTGCAAAATCTGAATCGTTCCTGTTTCTGCCTTTTATGAAATGCTTCTGTTTTTTCTTCGTGAAGTGAAATGTGAAAACATTGAAACGTATAACACTAAAGAGGTGCTAAATGTACAAAGCTCATGCTGGTATTTATGAGGCTACAGCCGACGTGCGCGTGTGCGAAGCTTTTTGGCGTGCGCGGCTGCAGGGCGCTGGCTGCCCCGCGTCCAGGCTGCCCGCCCTGAGCCTTGGCGCTCTGGTTCATTGTATTTTGTTCTCAAACAAAGCAAGGGCCTACTAATTATTTGGCTTGTTGCTTAAAGGTACGTTTGTGCCCTAAAAAAAAATTTATGTTTGCTAGTTGGTATTATTGAGTATGTGGTATCCGTTCTGTTTTTAGTAAACTCACTTCTATGGTACATTATCAGCAAAGAATTTGCAAGTTGTATCAAGGGGAAAGAAAGGGATTTGCTTGTGTGTTTTTATACTAATAAACAAAAAAGAAATTAAGACTGTTTTATTCCCCTCTCACTGCCCATTTTAAATGACTGTAGCCTGTTTCAGTCCCTGCCTGAAGAAATAAGCTGTTCTATAGTTCAGTTCCTGTCTTTGAGTGGATTTTCCCCTACTTTTGCTACATATAATTTTGACATATCCTTACATACTGCTTTTGTTAGGCTTTGTTTTGTCACAAGCCTGTCTTGAAACTTTTTTCCCCCCACTTAAAGAAGGCCAAATGGCATCAGGAAGCGGTTGCCTTAACGCTCAGGTTTGGTCTCGTTTAGCATTGCTGTTATGCTGGGCTGCTACGAAGCATTTCTGTTTTCCTGCCACAGAGGCCTATGCAGCTCTTGGAAGCGCTCGTTGCGCTGCGAGTGCTCCGCGTTTTCCAGCTCGCATCGCTTTGACTGCCCTGCTCTGTTGGGCTGCTTTTTGAGCTACTTTTAGGAGACGACCAGTGTCAACCCTCAGTGCGTTATACAAATTGCGGAGGTCAGCGAGGTGTCTGCATCCAAGGCATTTGCAAAGCTTCTCTGGAGGAATTTGCCACTGACTGGAGGAATTGCGGGAGACTGAAATCTGCAGGATGATAGTGCCTTGTGAAGGCTTCAGTGAGATGTCTTAAATCTTTTTTTTTTAATGTCTGCCTTGTGGAATGGCACTGACAAGTGAGGGGTGTGATGACAGTAGCAGAAAAGAAGCTGATGCCCCAAACTGTTTTCCAAGTTTGTGAGCTTACAGATTTGTACGTGAGACCCCATGTTTCCATGGGTGAATTGTGGCATTATTAGCTCTTGGGGCCTTGGAGCAGGATCTTCTCATGTAGAAGTGTAAATTACAGGATTCTCTGGGTGCAGCTTTGCTAAAGCGAAAAGAAATCACAGAATTGGGGAATGGTTGGGGTTGGAAAGGACCTCTGGAGATCAGCTGCTCCAACCCTCCTAAAGAATAGAGCGCCATAGCTTTTATTTGCTTCTCTTTGTTACCCTTTGTTTCTGATTTAACTACTCTGTGACAACAAACCACATAAATTGGCACTCGTCAAATGAGCAAGCAGCTGTATATTCTGCCTGACCTGCAGTAGCTGCTATATCTGATGCTTTTTCATCGCCATCCTCCTAGATATGCCAAGAGTTGGGCAAACTGTAGACAGGCACCACAATGTTTGTGACACACATGGTAGCGACTGAAGGATTAATGAATTGTGTGGGAGGTTATTAACTTTGTCTGCATCCTCTGACCTTTCTTGTTGACCATTCACAAAACACTCAACTGTTTAACCCTGCTTCATACTGTCCCGTCCTTAAAGCTGTGTCCTGCTTACAGTATGGAAAACGGTTTGTTCTTGTACATTTTTTGGGTGTTCCCATTGAAAAAGATGTAATTAGGGCAGCTCGCAGTACAACACTTAAAAATTTGTTTTAAAAACAAATTCAGGCTGCTGGAAATTCCACTGCTCTCAGCAAAAACTATTGTGCATCCAAGACTGAGCTATTCTGTCTGAAAACAGTTATACTGGTTATCTTGGAAATGGTCTTACATTAGCTAACCTGACATTGCTGTGCCATTCAAACTCTGAAATTAACTCTGAAACTGAAATAAGAAAATTTCTAAACTGACCTTCCTATGACAAGACCACTTAGCCTTTTTTGATCATGCTCTTGAAGCCTGTTCTGGTTACGAGTAGTGTGTTGTGACTTGTCCTTTTTCGTTTCCCCCAGGTTTACGGGAACAGACGGACCAAGTGGTTTCGGATTTGAATTGACGTTTCGGCTGAAGAGAGAAACGGGGGAGTCGGCACCACCCACGTGGCCAGCAGAGCTGATGCAAGGCTTGGCCAGATACGTCTTCCAGTCAGGTACCGCAGCCTTCAATTCGCTGCCTTGGTTTTTTGCTGCTTTCATCTGAAAGGCCCCATTTGTCCCCGGGTGCTATATGTGATTTGCATGAACGTTCAGTCGCATCTTGAGAATTGTTTGTGTGAGAACAAATGTTGGCCAAAAGGAGTGGGCTCCTTCCGCCAGTCTGGCTTGCTACAAGACAGAGCTCAAGTGCTGTGAAGGTAACTCCCATTGCTGAGTTATTGACAAACTGAAGAGACCAGAACAGTTACTGACTGAAGGAGGCCTGCCCAGGGGCTCTTTGTAGCTTTGCCACTCTGTTGGTATCATCCCCTCTGGGTAGGAGGGAGAAATGGGAGAGCAGAGTCCTTGGAAAGTCCCCAGCTCTCTGCACTGCTCTTCCTTGGTTTTGTTCCTAGCAGCAGATTGAGCACTGGTTTGTTTTGTGGGCATGTGAGGCTCTCTGGAATGGCTGAAAGGTGCCCTTTAGTGCCACTAAGTCGAATGAAAATAGTGGAAGAAAATTTTTAACCTAGTTTGAGGTCCTTTGCAGGTAAAGTACCTTTCCAAATCAATGGTTATGGAATTTCTAATATGTGGTACCTGCTCTGCTGGTTAATAAATTACTCAGTAACTTCTGAGTCTTGCTGGTTTTAAGTCAGTTGGCTGACTCCCAAATGGAAAGGTCCAAATAAAGACAGGATTGCTTTGGTAACTTTTGTCACCAGTCACTGGGGCAGCAGCAACTCTCATGTGGGCGTTTCCTCTAAACAGTGGTGGAGACCAGTGCAAGCATAGATTATTGTTTGTGTTCATTTTGGGAATATCTCTTGATGCAGTCTGAACTGCAATGGGCATCTCTTCTAACCTTTGCTGTGCAGCAACATCTCTGCCATCTAAATTTAGACTGTCTTGCTTCCCTGAAGCATCTCAATCTACATGACTGGTAGTTTTTGCTGTTACTCAAGTCTCATCCTGCCTAAATTGTACTGTACAGTAATTCTTCAATACTGGCCACCCAGTGATAGACTTATGTGTATTATTTTGTGTGTACTGACTGCAGGATGTGAGGAAAGCATCTGATTTAATAGCTTCTCTCTTAGGTACAATGCAACGTATGATATTTTTGTTAAAATGTACTACATACAAGGTTTCTTTTGGAGCCTTTCAAATGCCTAGCCTTGCATAGGCTCTTGTAACATTCTTTTTACCACATTAAATTCAGTGCCTTCTATTACACATTAGGCAACCTATCTATTGCTGCAGCTTTTTGGTTTCACCCTTTCTATGGGAAAGAAGGAAGAGGCAGAGGGAAATGGGGTTTTGAAGGGTTCTTGAGGGAAGAACTTCCCAGTAACTAAGCTAGGCTGGCACTCAGGGCAGAGAACATCCCTATTCATAAAGCAGCCTGGGAACAACCCTTCTGCTAGATTAGGTGGTACTTTTTCCTTCACAGTATTAGCTGACTGTTTGCATGCAAGGGATGGATTGTTCTACTGGAAGGTTTCTCAAGCTTCCTGCCACTAGCACAACCTCATCTTTCTGACCTTGAAGCAAACGGACTGGTTTTCAGCCTACATTGAAATGGGATTTTTGCCTACGCATGTCACAGTCCCTATGACATGATTTTCCAGGGGCCTTCAGTATTATCCTCTGCTTGTCCATGCTCATTTTGACTTTCGTGGCTTGTTTAAGGCATTGCTCAAATATGCTTTAATAGATTCTAGCCCCTGGGTGTTTAGCTCTCAATTTGTGTTATTAAAAAAAAGCCTCAGTGTGTGAATCATAAATTGACTTCTTTGAGTGTGAAATTAAATATAAGCCAACAATGTGCTCATCATGCAATAGGCAAACCACATACTGTGTTACGTTAGGAAGAGCGTGACCAGCAGATCAAGAGCAGTTATTACCTCTTCTGCTTGGCACTAGATGAGACCTTGCTTGAAGTCCTGTGTCCAGTTTTGGACCCCACACTTTTAAAGAGATGCTGAGAAACTGGAGAGCATCCAGCGGAGGCTGCCAAGGTGGTTGGAGGCCTAGAGCATGTGCGAGGAGACGGGGTGGAGAGAGCAGGGCTGGCTTAGGCTGTAAGGAGAAGCTAAACAAATCTATAGCTGTCCTGATTTAGTATTGCTGACAGTCCTTCAAAGAGGAGGCTGGGCAAGAGAGCCCCAAGGTCCTCTTAAACCAACTTCTCTGTGACTGTTTCCCATATTCCTGCCCTGCAGCTTGCAGCTGTGTGCTGTGACCAAGCATTACAAACTGTTCCTTCCCTTCTGTGATCAGAAACTGAATGGTGATGCAGTGGGTGATCCAAGGTGTAGTTTAGTTTTAGTACAAACTTTGCTATCACTTGTCTCTTGGATTTGCTTAGGCTAAATTCTTCTGGCCTTGTCATCGCTAGTCATAGACTGTGCGTTAATCCAGCCAAGATGAGGCATTCTGAAGCAAGGCTTGGCTTGGGGGTGGGCTCCATGGCGTGTTTCTCCGTGGTTTCTCGGGGCAGGGCTAGCAGACCACAGCCAGGTGCAGTCATTTTCAGGGTAACTCCATTGCTCTAGCAAGTCCCCAGTGCTCCTGCTATATCTGACATGGTCCAGCTTTGGGTAGCTTTGCTTGACTCCTGCTCCCAGCCTCCTCTCAGACCACAAAGCCTTCAGGGCAATTCCCATGTTCTCCTTTGCATCCCTTCTGGGGATAGGGCAGTGTGATTTGTTCAGCAAAATGGGATTTTCCCTAGTCCAACATGATCATTTTACAAAGCTGAGATAGGTTTTTTGCTGGCTCCTTCTCTTCTTGGTCTTTCACAGAGCTTCTCTTGGTAGATGCCAGCCCATTAAAACAACGGAGCACTTAAAGGGGGGGGTTTCTCTTGAACCCATTCTGCACAGGGCAGTGTGTGGCACTATAGCAGTGTTTTACTTGATGGAATCTCTCTCTTTTACTCTAGTTATTCTCTGCTGTTTGGGACATTGTCAAATGGGAAAGTGATAAATGTACTTTTAGGACTGTAGTGTATGTACCTTACTCTTGTGCTACTGAGTTGTTTAAAACTCTGTTGAGTCTGTAATACTTCAAAATACCCTTTAAAACATTTGAATCAAGCCAACATGAGTAATGCTTATTAATCCACCCTGAACAAGAAGCAAGAGAAAAAATAAAACTGGCAGAGTATTTGTGGATAGGCTCCAAGCAGTTTGGCATGGCAAAGGATTATTTACTTTTAAAACTATGCTAAGAGCTAAATTCATATCTCTTAAATAATAAGCCAACTTCTTGGTTATCGTGGATGTGCTTTGTTGGGTCCAACTGAAGCAGCGGGAGAGTGAGATGCAGTTATGCCCCTGCCGTGTCTGAGCACTTTCAGATGGTGATGATTAAGTTGAAAATTCTTCTAATAGCTACTGCTGTCCTAAGTGTTGTTATTGTGTTTTGCAGTGGTAAAATAGCTCTTATTGCAGGTGATGTATTTTCATAACAAGCATTTTTAGGCAAATGAATGTTGTGTTTCTTTGTTTCCATCTCTCCTGCAGTGTGGCTGTAGTTTAGAAAAACAGCAGTCTTCTGCACTGAATTTCAGAGCTCTCAGAGCCCCTGCTTTCCTGTTCCCTGTAACAAACACTTGATGCTTTGTGCTTTTGATTAAATGGTACTATTTCTCCTCCTTCAACAAAATGAAGTTTGCAATTCTCAAAGTTCTGCTTGTGGCTTTATCTGTTCTGAATTTTATCACTGTCTGACCATGACCACAAATTCCAGCTCTGTTATTTTTAGTTTTTTAAAAAACTAAAAAAGAACCTTGAAAATGAAATTCAGTGACCTTAACTTGTCATGGTTCGTGGGTGCACTGGGAATATCTCATGGTAGAATAAACTTATACTTTAACTCAAACTAAGAAAAAGACATGCTCTTCCTATGGAAAGCATATTTAGGGATTGTTGCAATGGTTAACTCTTTAGAAACTGTGTTATTAGAATGCTTTAAATGTAGAAAGATTGTGGGTTGCATTTTCCTAGAAATGAAATTTGCATTTTTACTTGTTTCAACTTGTTTCAGTTTAAGGGTCTGACTCACTTGCATAATGAGGCAATGTATTAATGTAGCATGGAAGTAAATGTGTCTGAGTTCTTGCCTCTTCCCTGCTTCTTGTCCTGAAAGAGAACAGATAGTGCTTTAGGTACCACTCTGGAGAATAGTCAGGAAAACCATGTTACATTAGAGCTTAAAGGTAAAGGTAAGGAACATGTCATGGCTGCTTTCTCCACAATGGAATTGTAGTGGGGAACTAACTAGAGAAACTAAGGATCAGCATGGGTAAGGTAGATGTTTCCAAGCTGGCTGGGCCCGATGACATTTCCTTCCAGCAGCCCCTGTGAGCCCCTCTGGTTACATCTGGGAACGTCTGGGCACAGGTGGAATTCCTGGAGGTTGGAAAATGGCCAGTACTGCTGTGCTTGATTTAAAAAGTAATAAAAAAAAAAATCAGGTTTGTAGTCATTTGGCCATACTTCAGCTCCTAAGAAACTTCTAGGAAAACCAAACCATCTAGTTGACATCAAGGGAATAATGGAGGTTTCAACATTGATCATGCCGAGAATAAATCAGAGCAAACTAATTTAATTCTGTGACAAAGTAACAGGCACTGTAGGAAGTGGTGAATATTGGTTACTTTGACACTAGTGAGACTTTTGACATTATCTCACATAACAGATCCTTGAGCAAGCTAAAGAAATATGGTTTTAATAAAGCTAAGAGGGGTGCAGTACTGCTCGCATTTCTAGTCTGCGAGTACTTGTCAGTGTGTTGTTATCAACCGTGAGCGATGTGCGGAGTTGGGATTCCTCTGGAAGCTGTCCTAGGGCTGACGCAACGGACACTGACCGGCGAGATGAAATACAGAGTTTCCTAATGAAACTTCCAGACACAGCAGAGATGTGGGTTGTCTGCAAGCACTGTGGCAGGTAGGACTAGAGCTCAGAGCAGCCCTTGCTAATGGAGCAAATGCCCTGTAATAACCGTGTGTCATTCAGTAAGGTGCAACACATGCAAGTTTCTGCGTTTATGCAGGAAAAATCTCATCCACAGTTACTAGCTGGGGAACAACTGGCAAAGGCAGGAGTCCTGAAAGGAAAAGACTGGGAGTTACTATTGATAGTGAACTATATGTAAACCAATGCTTACTTCTCTGAGAGAGAAAAAAGCAAGTGCATCCCAATGCATAAATGAAAGTGCTCTGTGTTAAAGGTGAAACAGTCCTTAAGCGTTCTGGCAATGCTTTGAAGGTTAAGAGGAGAGCACTGAGTCTAGTATGGGGCATGAAACTTCAAGTCAGGTTTATTCCAGTGGGAGAAGTCTTCAGGAGAGCAATAAGAATGACCCAAAGGTTTAGAAATTATGTCCTGTGGAGGAAAGCTTGAGGGATTATTTTTTGTTTAGTCTAGGGAAGAGAAGGTAGAAGGAAGATGAGAACAATCTTCAAATATGCAGAAGGTTGCTGTAAGGAATAAAAATATATTTTTTTTTTCTGCATGTCTGCTGGGTATATGAGAGGCCTTTTCCTACTCAAATTCTGTAAGGTAGGCTTATGTTTGTCATTCAAAAAACTTTTTGATGGTAAATATAGTGAAGCACTGGAGTAGTTTTGGATTTCCCAGTGCTGGAGACCTTTGAGAACAAGTTAAACTATTCTTAGATATTTGCCTGGAAGAGCCGATCTTCCTGTTTGGTGGGGGTGGAATAGGAACCTCTTGAGTTTCCTTTGTAACTTATCCTGTGATGTTATCTTCAAATCTTTTTGCTGGTTCCATGAATACATAAGTTACCTTTTTCTATAATTTTCTGGTTGCCAGTGTGCTGAAAGATGTGTAAATGTGAGTATTGAAATTTCAGCTAATTTAAGTTACATTTTAATATTTAAGCTTTAACAAGTCTACAGTAGGAGGTTATAGGAGAAGGTGGGTTTGTGTTGGGGGACTGAATCGTAAAAATCTACAAGCAAAGGAAGCAAGCATAGGAGGTACAGTTTCTGTGTACTGCTTTAATGTACTTTTCACATGATTGCTTCAAGAGAAAATTGGAGGAGAAAGTTACTTATGTATAGCAGAGAACTTAGATTTTTGGATAACCTTGATGATGTTATTCTTCAGCAAAACTTAATACACTTTTGTATCATACAGAACTAATTCCAGCAGATACATGATGAGTTATCCAAGCTGACAGCAGTGTGTCAACACAGTGATCAAAATAGCATTAGCTGAGATTCTGCCCACAAAACCCTTTTTTCCTGGTATGTCTGCCTCCTCTGCACTATGGTTGTGTTGTGGGGGGTTCCCCTTTCTCAAAAGGAGATAAGAAATGGTTTTGCTTATTCCCCTCTCTCTCCCTGAGCTTATGTAGGGAATGCTTTGTGAATTCCGAGTAGCTCTAGACAATAGATTAAAAAAAAAAATCCTGGGATCAGGAAGGGGCTGTTTGGCTTTGATGAGACATTACCCTGCTTGCAGGAATGGGCTCCATCCTGGCATAGCGGAGAACTCTACTTCCATGCATGGGAGACTGTGGGTCTGTGGTTTGGACTGTGGTGGGTATGTGGGTATCGAGTAGAGGTCTGGAGGGTCGAGTGTGTGTGTGTGTGTGTGTTAAATACCACAACTTCTGGGAGAGGTGACAGCAGCTGCCGCCCTCATATAAAGAAGAGCTTTATGGGCAGATCAAGTAGTAAAATCTGTTTTCCTGTAGGTTTCCCCCAGGCTGAGCTTCCTGCAGGGATTATTCTCCCATGTCCAATAACATGGGAGCTGCTGTTCTCGGCTTTTCTCGCATAGCGCTAAGGGTCTCGCTCCTTTAGCTCCCTTAGTGAACCCCAGTGAAGTCTCCATGAGCCTCTCTCCCTCTCTGTCATGATTCACATGTGCTGGAGATGATGAAATGGAGCAAGACGAGGGGTGCTGGGATGAGGCGGGGCACTGGGATGAGGCGGGTCGCTGAGGTGGCGCATGGGGCCGTCAAGCCTCAGAACTCCTTGATGCCGATGCCTTCGCCTCGCGGCTAGGCCTCACCCCAGGTCCTGCGGGCCTAGGAGGCCTCGGGGCCTCTCTCCTTGCCGATGTCTTGTCAAACACTCCTGACACAGGCACATTTCTCCTTGCAAGAAGGCGAGGAAACAAACAAACCAAAAAAAAAAAAACCCAACAAAAAAACCCACCCTCCCTGCTTCCTTGAGTATAAATTAGCCTCGTCTGGCCCGTTTGTAAAATGGTGTTTATTCCTTCCCAGTGGGGTGACTAAAGTCAAATAGAATCTCCTAGTAATTCCTATATATTTTTCTCTTGACTGTGCCTTTATTTTTCTTTTTAATACCGGGCTGATTTAGTGTTCTGTTATGGTTGCTATGACTCTGTAGAAAAAAAAATATATTTTTTTCTATCATCTGTTTGTAATACTGACCAGTTTCCAGTGTAGAGCTGGCCCTGGCTCCTCTGCAGTATTCCAGGATTTTAGATTAAAAATGGGGGGATTAGCTGTGTGTTTAGCTCTACAAAGCAGAATAAATCAATATAAATTTCATTTCAGCAGAACCTGCTATGTAGTGAACTCTGCTGCACAAACATTGGAGCTATGGTGCGGCGAAGTTTGGTAAAATAAACTCCTGGCCCATCGTTTGCCTTAGGTGAATAGGATTCGACCAAGTGAGTGGCCTGTGTGCCTTGAGTCTGTAAAGGGGGTATGGAAAAATTAAGTCACTGGTTTCAATTTAACCCAAGTTTGTCACGGCCAAAAGCTCTCATCATCTGATAGTTATTCAGTGGTCCAGGAGAAATTGTTTGGGGTTTAGCCTAATTCCTCTGCAAACGTTTCCCATTTGAAGAAAAAAAAAGGGGGGGGGGGCAAGCTGATGGGGAGCAGCAGAGCAGATGAAGCCTGGTCCTTTCTGTGTTTGTCTCCTAGCCCCTCCATATCCTGTATCCCTGCAATAAATCCACCGCTCCCGGTCTCCGAAGGCAGCCATGTCACGGCACCTCGCTCCCGGCTGGGAAGCACGTGGAGTTTGGCTGGTGCTGAGCTCGTGCTCGCTGACAAAACAGGCTGGTTCCCTGTGCACGGAGCGGGCGGCTGCTGTGTCCGGCTCAGCACAGGCTCCCAAGCTCCCTTTGGGGCTCTAACCTGGCACTGCTGTTTCACAGCGCTGGCTGCAGCCTTAGAAGTCACTGGTGGCAAAAGGCTGTTGCCAAGTGCATCAGTGACCGTGGCTGGAGCTTGCAGTAACATCCTGGTTGCAGATGCACCCAGCCCTTTTCCACCCTGTAGATGACAAGCAGAGCTTTATGCAGCACTACCAGTAGTCCAGAAAGGAGCATCTGTCTCCAGAGCTGTTGAGCAGCCAGACAATGCTGAAGAGACCTCAGGAAAAATAGTTATCTACAGAAAGGATCTCTGAGAGGAGGCATTTTGTATGGGATATAAAAGCACATTCTCTTCAAATGCTGCCCCAGAGCTGCACACAGAAAATGCTGAAGCTGTAATCACATTTGTTCTTGTGATTGCTGTTAATCTTCAGGATACTCGAGGCTTGAAATGCATCCCCTGGCACTGTTTGCTTTGCCCTGCCTCGATCTGCCTCCCAGCCAGTCGAACACCCATGTTACAGATCCCTCCAGGTGGATGTGTCCTGCTCTATCAGCTCTGCTGGTGCTTGGGAGCTGTGTGGTTTCTGCCCATTAGCCAACACACAAGATGGGGCTGCTTGCAGTAAGGTTTGACTTATGCAGCTAAAACTCATCAGCTTGTGTCACGTTAGCCTCAGTCAAGGGCTGGGGGCAGTTGCTGCGGCCTAGCTAGGACAGTGTTTTTAAGCCATAATAACTCGATTGTGCACCTGAGATCTCTGAGGGGAAAAAAGTTAGTGTTCTGCTCTTGCTTTACATGTTTTGCTCTGAGTGCACCCAAAGCAAAGGCAGCTGAACACGTAGCTGCTTTCCTGATAGAGCATCTCTCATGCAAGTCTCAAGAAGCCTTGACTTCAAGTGTTTTTCTCTAATCTGTTTTGATTCTTCTGTGATCTGGCATTGGTCCAGCAGAGCTCATGCTATAGCTCTTTTCCCCCATCATTTCTGAGAGTCTCATGCTAATGCTTTTAATATTGCATGTGAGGCAGGTAAATACAATAAGCTCCATTTATGTAGCTGGGATTGAGGCACAAAGAAAGTCAAGAGACTTGCCCATCGTGGTAGGTCAGGCCGTCGGCCGAGGCTTCTGGGGCTGTGAGTAGCCCCTGTCTGTGTGAGTCCTGCTGAGGTCAGAGATGCTCAGGTCTCGGCGGTAATCTAGCTGAGGGAATCACAGGACAGAAATATAGTGTGAATGCAGCCTGCTGTTGTTAACTCACCACACATATGGCACAGCCGTGCAATAGGCCTGTTCTCATTCTTCCTAGAAGCATAAAAGGAATTGTATATAACCTTAGATTATGGCTGATTGAATTAACTTGAGTTTTCTTTCTGTTCAGAACAGGCAGATGCTGCCCCTTTGCAAACCTGGAGGCAGCCAAGTGCCGCAATCCGTCCTGCCAAACGTCTTGGAGCAGTGTCATTTCTTAAATGACCAGTGGGAGAAAATGACAGCTCAGTTCAACTCTTGCCACTTTTGGCAGGTAGCATCTCCCTGTTCTCTGGAAATTGCTAGGATATTGTGCTGTACCAGGTAGCTGGAATCGCTTCTCTGCCAAACTTCTACTTTCTGTTGCAGAAAAGCCCTTTAGCTCTCTAGCCAGGTCTAAAAGGTACCTGCCCCTTTCTCAGAAGCCCGTGGGGAGGACTGTAACACCCACTGCCTTGTGACATTACCTGCTGCTTTGTCAGCCCCGGTGGTATGACATGAACCTGAACTAAGCATTGCGCTTGTCCAGCTTTGTCCCATGCTGCCAGGAGCAAGGCTGGGAACCCCGGGATACCCTCACTCTCAAGCAGCTTGTGGGAGGGGGAAAAAAAAAAAGCTTGTGATTTATGTTGGCAATCAACAAGCTGTGTAGCATGAGTAACAGGAGCCTTTTCTCCTCTACCTCCTAAGCCTGGTATTTGGGCATTTTTCTCTCATTTGTCCAGCCTTGCAGATCAAGCTGGATGGTTCCTGAGACTTTTTGTGGAAGTTACTGTTGTCACTAATATCTAGCACTCAGCAAAGAAAAGTTCTCTGACCTTCCCTGTCCCCAAAGGCTAGGTTGGCATAAAAGTATGGAGTGCCAGGAGCAGAGGCACAGAAAGTCCATGTTCCTTATCAAAGACAGCTTAAATAGAAAGAAGGGAAGCTGCTTTTCTGTACTGCTCTACCGATTACACAATAAGCAAGGAATCTTGAGTATTTCTTCAAAGAGGAGTCTTGGTTTTAGCCAGGTATTTAGATCCCCAGGTTGAACTGGGTAGATTTCAGCTGTTGTCCCATTTTACTCTGTCAGCCCGTGTCCGGCGCTGCCTGGGAGCTGAATTCAGCTCGTTGCTTTTCTGGCGTTTCCTGCCCGGAGCAGGGAGGCGCTCGGCTCCCTGCAGCAGCCCTTTGTCCATCCCAGCTTTGCCGGCCGCCAGTAAGCAGGGAGGCAGCAGACCCTGGTGAGAGCAGGCAGCATCTCTGGCCGCAGGGCGAGGAGGTGGGGGAAGCTGCCCATGGCCAGCGCGGCCTGGGACAAAGGCCCTGTCCCCTGTGCTGAAGCAGGAATGCAAGACAAAGGGGGACCGCAGAAAACTCCCCCTCCTGCTGCTGTGAGGTCCTCTGGCGTCTTATATCCGAGGTCTTTGTCCCATCTGGCTTTTTCTGGGAAACGGAAGCAGCCGCTCTAATAGCTAAAGGCTTCTGCATAGAATAGCATTGCCTCCTCCTATCAAGGGGTTGAAAGCCACAAAATGGAGGGATTGTTCTGCAATCCCGGGAGCATCTTCCCTTTCTGCCTGCGTGCAGTTGTTTTGGATGCAAGAGTTGGAAGGCTGCATGTACTGAGCAGCCTTGAGAAAAGGACCAGCGTCTCCTTTGAGAGCTGCCAGCCTGTCAGTTGAAGCTGCAGAGAGGAGTGGACCGAGCTGGAGGTTGGGCTGAACATTTCACGGGCATCTTTTCATGCTTTGTCGTGAAGCCGAGTGCAGCAAGTGGTGCTCAGGCTGCGCCTGCAGCGGGCCAGGCCGTGCGCTGGGCTCCCTACACGCCGCCCCGGGCAGCCTCGCGTGCAAAGCTCCTTTGCAGCAGCCTGCTCAGCCAGGAGGCAGCAAATGGGCACAGCGGGGGAAGCGTTTTGTTCCTGGCGGGGAGGAGACGCTGGGAGAGTGTTCAGAGGCTGCCGGCAGCACAGAGCCATGGGAGAAGTGGGCTCTCCCGCTTCTTTTTAAGCGAGGCTATAAAGGAATCATCTCGGTCTGCTGGGATAGAATTTGAAAAGGTATTTGATCAACAGGCCGATCATTTTGCATTTCAATCACAAATACAGTTCTTGGACTAACACTGGGCATTTCTCTTGTGCTTCTGTAATGGGTTGGTAGGGTTCAAGGTATAACTTACAATTTTTACATGAACGTATGTGAATATAAAATTCCTCTGCTTCCCGCCTTTGTCTCCTGCTTTGCCAAAAGCAAAACAAAAGTTCAGCCCGTGCAAGCTTTAAATTTCTGAAAATTTAAGAGAAAATAGTCAACCGCTGAAGGGTGTAAAAATGCTGCAGCGCTCTTTCTTCTCAGAGACCCCTCCATTCCATTTACGTTATAAACTACAGAACTTATGTCAGGGCAACTTAGTAACTTCTCTTCAGAGGTTATGATGAGATAACTCCACAGATGGTTTCTTACCCATGCTGTCTTCCCCTTTTTTGTCCTTTCTGTTGAGTAACTTGCTCTGAGAGTGATGTTCCTTCTTGCATGCACCTTCTTGGGGTCTGTCGCGCTTGAGACCCCCGTGCTGCAGAGGCCGCTGAGGAAGGCGCGTGCGCTTCATGCCCTTCGCAGGAGGATAGTGCCTTAGTTTCCTCTTCAAGCTCCCTATAATCTCTTCAGCAGAAGCATCTCAAAGGTAGATATCATGGGGTGATGACAAGTGACTAGAGGCTGTCGTGGTGCTCCTGTATCCATCTGTAGGTACATGCCCTTGTTCAGGGAGTTGCATGTGTGCAAAGATGCAGGAAGTTCAAGATGTGTTTTTTTCCTTTCCTGTGGCATTTCTCTTTCCTGATTAAGGATACCCACAAGGTTGTTAAATGCTGCGAGTCCAAGTCTTTGCTGTAGCTGCAGCAGGCTTTGAAATGTTTAAATAACTATAAAGCACTCTGGCTTTCGTGTGTCAGGACACAGGCTAGTATTTTTAAATAAAAAGCAAGTATTGCGTCAATTTGGCCATATGAAGCTGCTCTGAATTGAGTCATATCCAACAGAAGATCCTTCTGTGTAACATCCTTTCTTGCTCCAGGTCTTCCACCCCATCCTGAGGCTATTCCGTTACTGAAGCCTCCAAGGTGGAAATAACCTGCTTTGAGAGAGCGCCGTGAAGCACTTTTGCTCTCTGAAAGGTGGCAGACGCCGAGAGCTGGTGGCAGCACAGCTGGATGGGGGTGGTAGGTGGGAGAGAGGCTCTGCTTTGGGAGCCCCTTGCCCTGGTGCCTCTTGGCTGCTCTCGCTGCCACGCAGCTGGCAAGAGCCGTGGCTCTGGAAACGCCTCCAGGCAGAGAAATTAATGTGACCTGGGAACGGAGATACTATCAGTGGGCTCAGACTCCGATGCCAGCCCAAATCTCTGGATTTGGCAAGCGCGTTGCTCCCGCTCTCTTGCGGTCATTCGCATGAGGGGTGAAGGGGATGGAGACCGTCCCGCTTGCCTGTTGGAGAAAAGGCAAGCAGACCAGCCCTGCAGCACCAGGGAACATGGTCCAGAGTGGCCAGGTGCGGAAGAGCGAGAGTTTGGAGTGAGAGGTCTTGGTGGCACCTCGAAGAGTCACATCCGAGCTCAGTTTCTCCCCCTCCGCGCGCAGCGGTGCCAGGTGAGCCTTCTCTTGCTGCCTCCCTCCAGGGTTCCCTCCCTGTGAGCGGATGCTTATACAGATAAATGGGTAGGTGGGTGAAAAAAGAGTTACTGCAAAAGCAGCCCAAGAGCTGCTGCCTGCCCCAGGCAGGGCCTTCGTGGGGCAGATGCCACCCAGCCTGCTGAATGTGTCCGCTCCCCTCTCGGCTGAGCAGGAGGCTGAGGATGGCAAGAGGACGAGGAAGGCTCTCGGGAGCAGGGATCGCAGGCACGGAGCCTGGGGAGGTGTTTGGTGGAGGAGGCTGCAGGGAGTCAGCGAGAGGACAGGGGACCGCAGCGGGCGGGAACGTGCCCTGGGCGCAGGAGTCGCTCCCTGGGAGGCTGCGTGTGAAATTCTCGGAGGCTGCAGTCATGGAAATGGTAGAGATTTCCATGTCTCCACACGCAGGGATGAGCAGGGAGAAAGAGCAAGAGCAAAACCCAAATGTGTAAGGGTGGGAAACGTCCTGGAAAACAGAAGAGGTGCTTTTATGATAGCATTTTAGCATTCAGTTTTCTACTAAAATATTACAAGACCGACCTTCAATATCACGTAAGGCACCCAGGTGCCCAGGATCTGCTTCATGATATGAAAGCTGGTATCTGTAACTGCATCAGTGGAAGCTGCAGCACAGTGCAGCTTTTTCCACCCCTCCAGGGCCAGTGGGACTGAAGCACAATATTGAGCAGGGCACAGAGCAGCGCGGGGTCGATTCCCGCTTGTTCTGCAGTGAAAGCGCCCTGGGGAAGCGCGACGGCTTCCGCTGCAGGCCCCTTCATCTGCCTTTCAGTGCAGCAGACCTGGACGATCAAATAAGATTATATAAGCTTGCATACACTGATGGACTCCTTGGGTCAAATCGTTAAAATTTGACTTGCAACCTGGAGCTGTGCCGTAATGAACTTTTTTGAGGGTGAAAATACAGTCTGCATCGCACTTCTGGTTTTAGGGAGTTCCTCTTGAAAACACAGAGGTTCAGCAGTTCTTACAGTGCTGATAATCTGTGGATTTTTTCTTTTTTTTTTTTTTTTTTTTTTGTTGCTCAATGTTTTGTCGGGCCCCCCACTTCTAAAAGCCCAATTTGAATCCCTGCAGCGGAGCTATTGTTTAATTGTACTCCAGGGATTTATTTCTTCCTAAGGCATCTTGTCTATGCTGCATGTCTGCAACAGGCAGTCGCACCCTGGGATGCCCTCTGGAAATTTGCTGCTCTTTAGAAAAGCCTGAGCTAGGTCGAGTCCTGTTTCCCAGACAGGAGATACGGGGCTGCAAAAACGAACTGCATAAGAAAAACATGAAGGAAATGCATTTTTAATGTCATGCAAATATATTATCGTGGCTTGGCTTCTAATTCCTGGTGCATGTTGTTCTTAAAACACGTTCAGCTCAAGCTGAGAATGAAATTCTAAATTAACAGTGCCAGCAGGCTCCACAGATTATGTCACCATTTTACCAGTGCATCTGCACAGTTCTCTGCAGGGTAGGCAACGGGGTAGACGCACTGATTTTAGTGTTAACTTGATTATTCCTAGATTATCTTAATTTAATATGGCTGGCCAATGAGTTTAAGTGAGGTCTTATTCTTTATACCACACTTTTAAAAATTTGGACCTGCATAATGGCTTGCAGTAATATTATCAGAGATATTTGGCCAAAATGTTAATGTTCAGCTTCTCTATTAGTTTTTTAAAGCTACATCATTGCGAGAACTGCTATAGCTATCATTAAGTTAGCTAGAAATATATTAAGTAATTCTGGAGAAAAATTTAGCTAATACATTTCAGTGTTGAGCTCTGCATCTGCCCTTAGTGTGTATCAATTCTGGCTGTTCTGACTGTAAAATGCTACTGAAACATAGCAATAAATCTAACTTGTGTCAGGCTGCCACATTCCCTTTTGATTAAAAAAAAAAAAAAAAAAAAGGGCAGACTGAATGTTAAAACTACATTGGAGCAGATGCAGTTATTATCATACACCCTGAGCATGGGTTAATAGCAATGCAATCAAGTGTGTTATTTCTGCAACTCTCTGATACGCTGCATTCAGTTTAAATGCCAGGCTGCAGCACCGTGGGGCTCACTGGGGACCTTTTTAATGCTTGTGCACGTGTAAGTTTTGGTGCCAGACTCCGTCGTTGCTTTGCCCTTAAATACGGAGGTTCTGAGCTGCGCTGGCCGGAGCCGGTGACTTTCTGCCTGTGGTTTAGGAGCGTTTCCACAGCGGGCTCCGGCGTTCCGGCCGGTGCTCCTTGGAGCAGCGGTGTTTTGGGAGGCCTGGACCGTGGGAGGGATGTGCTCGTCTTGTTTCCCTGCCAGCATCCTCAGGGCCACGTGTTCTTGCAGGTTTATTAGGAATAAATATTTTTGGAGCAGGTCAGGAGAAAAGCACCGAGCTGGCACTAGTGTTGCTGAGCCACTCTGCTTCTTGCAAGGCCATGATCCAGCCTGTCCCTCTTGGCAGAGGGAGCCAAGCAGAACTGTCTCGACTGTCTCTTTCAGCAGCGTCGTGCGCGTGTCCTGGAGTAAAGTAACCGTGGAATGATGGCCTGGCTCGCCAACACCTTTGGAGCATGGGTTGTATGTGTTAGATGGTTTATAAAACATCCTGAGGCCAAGAATATAGCTCGGGTTTGTTTCTTGAAGCATTAGCTATATTTAGTCAAGTGAAGCTGGGAGGAGCACGGTCTTAAGAAAATACATGAGCAGCACTACACAAATAAAATTTACTGGCCCACAGTGCAGTGATTCCCTCTGAGTTATTTCCTCAGCTCTCATTATAGAGCAATTGGATAGTAAAGTTAGGAGAGATTGTGCAGCTGAATTATGACCATTGCTGCATGAAGGCCCCTCACCCGCTTTATGGGGGCTGTAAAAGAAAATGGATAATGACATTTTAAAGATCTCCAAAGATGGGAAGCTTAACAGAGTAGCCTGGTATAACTGTCTTATAGATGCTGCTTTTGCATAATAGGCTGGTGCAAGAGCTGGTGTATGGAAAATTTAGAGACTGTGCTGTAGGGTTACAGAGAAGCTTCAGGATTGCTGTTATAAATTATGAAACCAAATAATAAGTTTGAAATTAAATGTTTTTTATGACTTCCCTGATGAATTTTTATGAAATCAATACCTCTCTGTAAGATAATTTCATGGAATCAGCGTTCCCCAACTGGAGAAAAAAAATAGCTTTTGTTAAAACCTGAACTTGAAGAAGAACCAGTTTGGGTTTCTGGAACACCTTGCCGTGCTGGGCTCGAGTCCTGTTAATGCATTTGCCCTGTAAGGGGCAAAGTGCAACTGTGACTGCAGTTGTGTGCTGGAAATACGAGTTCTAGTTTCCTCCTGACTACTTGATGATTTCATATATTTTCTGAGTAGAGAGATCTCTCTTAAAAGCAGAACAGGCTTCAAGGTTCCTATTCCCCTAAAGTTGATCAAGCAGCTCTTTACTGGTTTGAGAGGCCTCAAGAACTCTCTCTCGTTCTCTCCCCTCCCATAAGGGTGTCTCCTCTTCCATAACCTTTTCCCTCCTGTAGCCCAGACATCCTCTCCAAGTTTACCCTGAGAGTGGGAACACACTAACTGGCCATCAGTTACGAGACTTGCTGTTACTACAAGAATATATCAGACTCATCCTATATAATGTGACTTCCTTGAACATGTCACAGCTCTTGTTGTCCTTGCTGTGCAGTTGTAGTTATTACCAAAGTCCAAAGAGGCAAGACTCAGTTCACCTTAGTCCTGTTGTTTGTGCTCGTTCGTAGTAGCTCTTGTACCGATTCCACAGGTGTTTGTTCATTAACAGCTTATGGTTTTTCACAGTAATTGCTAAGAGCCCCCCCTCACCTTTGAATAGATTCTGGACCCAAATATATTTTGTCTCATTAGGAGGTAAGATGCAAAAGTGAAGCACTGTTGTGCTTCATCTTTTCATATAGGGGCTTAAATGCCTCCTCCAAACCAGGAAAAAAGATTTTCCACATAGTTCTAAACCCCACAGCATTTCAACAGGTTAAAAAGGTTGTTTTGGCAGAGCTTGTAAGAGTGAAAGGTGTTTGGTCAAAGGTTGCTGTAAATGGGTTGTCCACAACTCTACAAGGACTTGAAACAGCATCAACACTGTGATGGATCCTTGCAGAACCAGCTTTGTTGCTGAGAGCATAAAATTCCAAGTTTCCTAACCAAGATAATTTGCCGAAGAATGTCCGTGCTTATCTGAAAGAGAAGTGTTTTGGCCTAAAACTAGGAATCACTTTGGGATGCAGGTGACCTTGTAGGGTGAGTCCTGTCACGCTCTATTGCTTGTTTTTATGGGAATGTATGTGAAAACACTAGTGCACGGTAATATTTGTGGATGAAAGGAAGGTTTTGAGAATATTGCAAATGATGGAGAAGGGGCAAAAACCACAGGAGACTTCTCCTGTCAATGAGAATAGCAATGACTTTGAGGATTTATCTGGATGTTGCATGTTCTGATCGAACATTTATGAAAGCCTCAACTTTAGTTATTATATTTCTTTGTGGGAATAACTTAAGAAGACTTTGGGATTCTCAGATTAAAAAATACTGCTTTAGGTTTAAAAACTTAGATTTTGTTTGCCTTTATTTGAAAATATGAAAGGTAGGAAGGGAGGGTGCTCACCACTTTTTTCAGCATGAGGCAGCTCGAAGTCATTATCTGGTCCTCCTTTGTTCCTGTAATTTCTTAGTTTCTGTGATTACTGCAACTCCTGCAATTCAAGTTGTCCTCAATAGTGCAGCTACCTCTATACAAGAGCTAGGCTTATATTCTATATGGGTTACAATGCAGCAAGCTGAGTTTTAGACCTTCTGAATTTCCTGCACCCTTACGGGTTTTAATTGGGCTTCATGTTACTTGCACAATGTTTTTTTGTGATTTAATTGAGCAGTCAGTGTGAATTTTGTGGTGTCCGTGTGCATGCGAGAGAGGGGGAGATTTTCTAAGTGTTCAGTGTTCACAGAGACATAAACAGGTGGGTTTCCAGCAGAGAGATTTGCATTTGAAAACCTGCTCTAAACGGGCTGGGATTTCCCAGGAGAAGCAGCACCAGCAGTGAAATGTAGCGATCGATCAGCATAGAATTGTGTGAGCATTTGATGGGCAAAATGTTGTGGTATAAAGACAGGACCCAAGAATAAGCTCTTTGTGGCTTTGTTTCTTTCTTGAGAACTGTGACTGAGAAGCTTTAATTTTTTTTTATGATAAAACAGCCACATTTTGGTTAACCTGCAAAATACCAGCAAGATCTCTTGCAAAGTTGTTAAGTGTTTATTTCTTTAATTCATTTTTGATGTACAGAAACTTTTACATTGAGTTTTTCATTTATTCCTGGCTATATGTCCAAATTTAAAAGTAGAGCGTGCAGGAACTATGTGCTGAACCACCCCTTTCAGTCCCAGAGCCGAAAGCGTGTAATTCATTGTACATAACGCTAAACTCTTGATCTAAGCAGCTTGCATTTGCTGATTTCTTTCTTCCTTAGTTGTAACTAAGGAAAACATTCCCTTCCTTATCACAACACTTCTACTCCACGCCTTGTTCTTCAGGCCAAATTGCTCAGAGTTTATTTTAATTCTTACTTTATCAAACGAGCTCTCCAAGAAATACATCTGCAAAAATATGGATAGATGTTCATATAAATACCAATGGGGACACCTGGTGGAGAAACTGCGAGTTGCCCACGACACCCTGATTTAAGCTAATGAACACGTAGCCAGGAATTAGCTATCGCTGTGATCATCCTTGAGTGCTTCTACCCGCAGCAGCTGCAGGAGCTGACGCCGCTGGCTCCCTCGCAGTGTCCTGCACGTGCTGCTGGCCAAGAGTTCGTGCACGGGGTCATCACGGTGCTGGGGCGCCAGCTCCTGCGTCCCGCTCCCCGTTGCTGCTTGACCTGATGGGGGATATGGGTGCAATTGCTGGCAAATGTCAATTCTCTTTGGCTGCTGCAGGAGCTGCCATGCCCAGTTGCAGGATTTGCAGATAAGCCCTACGGATGCTTACCTGAGAGATGTCCAGCTCACAGATGTGTTGGGAAGGTTAGGTGAAAAGCCAAGAGGTGCTTGCTCGTAGCTGGGGGGCAGAGGAGCAGTGGAGAGCACCCTGGCTTTGCATGGTTCCTGCCCCACGTCATGTGAAATGCCCTAGTCTCGTGTACCCAGCTCATCCTGGGGGCAGAATTTGGTTTCTAGGTTGTGTGTGCTATAAAAGTCTCTCTTCGGATTAGGACAAGCGCAAGACCAAGTGGGAGGCAGCTGAACAAGCAGCGTGTTTGTCCATGGGCTCTTGGCACTGTGTGCAAATGGACCCTGCTTTAACTGGAGAAATAAGTGCCCATGGTTGATTGTTTCCCTTTTAGCTTATTCAGAAAACAAGCGTTACCCTTCCTTGCAACAAGGCAGCAGCGTGCGGACGGTTCTGGTGGGCCTTCTGGCAGGCGCGAGCTGCAGCATGTGGGACTGTTTTCTTTGTCTTTCTAAGCAGGAGAGGAGAAGAAGAAAAATTTGTATGGTCACGGGGAAGGAAGAGCAGTTTTTGCCTGTTTGTTTTCATGCAGTCCAGTCTGACGTAGTGAGATTTAGATGGCCTACTGTTTTTCTCATTGTTTGGGGAAGAAGGAATATATTAGAATTCTGTAGCAGAGCTGCCAGACAATTACAAGAGAAAGTGGCTTTTTCGCAAGTTGGGTGGCAAACTGTGGGTTTTGAATAGATAGAGTATTACATGTTTAATTTACATTTCAGAGTCTTTTCTCTGTGGCAAACCAGAGTCACAAATGAAGTATGAACTGCTGTTCCATCAGCATCCAGTATGGCCAGCTACTGTCTCTACCACCCGTGCAAAAAAAGAATAATAATAAATGAGAGACTAATTTTATTTGTATTCCTGTGTGGGGGTTAATATCACACCAGGTTGCTTCTTTTCCCTACAAGACTGTGACTTGAGATAAGGCAGTTTTATGTGGTGCTTGAATTCAGATGCCTCAAGAAGGTGCCCTTCCTGCTGCAGCATTGGGTGCTGCAGCTGCTTGAGGGGCAGCAGAGCTGACTGTGGCCAGGAGCAGATGCTCAGGACTCAGTCTTCTGTAAGCAAGTCTCTGGTTTATCCTGCCAGCTTCTGGCAGATTTTAAACACTAAATATTTCTCATTTTGCTCCTTGCAGAAAACACCTTCTGCAGCGGTGACCATGTATCGTGGCACAGCCCTTTGGACAACAGTGAATCGAGAATCCAGCACATGCTGCTGACCGAAGACCCGCAGATGCAGCCAGTGCAAACTCCTTTTGGAGTTGTTACTTTCCTACAGGTACGGCTGGTGGTCACCTCTTGGGTAGGGAATTGGGCTGTAATTACATTTTTAGTCTTGATGTACAACGTGCTCTTCCAGGATTTGCTGTCAAATGCTTATTCCCCTGTTTTCTACTTTTCCTCCTGCTTTTCTTACAGTGGATCTCATCCTTGGGTCATTCCTTTGGTGCTCAGTATGGATTTTGCTGGTAATGAGCCATAGCACATACAGCTCTATGGTACAGGCCTGTCTGCTGGAGAGAAGCTTGACACCCTGAGACAGACCAGAGCTGAATGTTGCATATTCCTGCTGTGCAATTTCAAAGACCAACATTGTGAAAGACGCAGAAAAACACTTTCTAGAACATTATGTGGAGCTAAATTCAAAGTAATGCTGTGGCAGCATTAATAATGATCCTCTGGTTTGAGATCCAGGAAGAGATGCTTGGAGTAGGACTCAGACTTGCTTTCATATCATTTAATGGCTGAACTAAAGCCTGTAGCATTCACAAAGGGGTTCTTTAGAGGCCAAGTGAATATGCCTGTATTGATCTTCTCTTGAAGAAAGACTCAGGTTTGCTTTGCAGAAAAAATATTAAAAAAAAAAAAAAAAAACCTTGGCTGTTAACCCCACCTCACATCTGGAGCTGTTTAGGCCAACTGTTGATTCTCCCTGCCCCATGAAAAAGCTTCTTTGATGTGAGAAGATGCAAGTATCTGTATTTTACAGTTTAAGCTTCAGGTTGCTCCCATTTGTCCCTGGCTCAGGTTGCACCAAATGGCTATGAGCTGGAGTAAGGGGGAGCTCTGTTATTGCAGACCTGCATGAGGCAACTGCCGAGCTGAGGCGAAGGGTTTCCTGAATCTTCTGGTGTGTCCCAAACCCTGTGTTTTATCAACAGGAAAGAGAGATGTGGGTTAATCAGTAAAAGGTGAGTGTAGGGTCTGGAAACAGAGAGGGAAAGCAAATCCAAGCAGAGCAATTCCTGGCTGGCCCACAGTGGTTGCCACCCCAGTCCCCATCCCTTTTTTAGTGCCCAGGTGTTCCCAACTGAAGGACACTCAACTTGCTGCATCCTTCAGCTCGTGGCCTCTCATCATCTTCACAGCACGTATGGTTGACTTCTTTTTTCCCCTTTGTTTGATGCCCATTGTTATGGATTTATTTTGGCCCACAAGGATTGCAAAAAGAAAGGAATGGACACAAAATAACCTCCTGTTTCGAGTCTTGCTGTTTTGTGCGATCGGAGAGGCGCAGGGAGGGCTGTGCTGGCGGGGAGCTGCCTCTCCAGGAAGCCAGGCAGAGGGGTGGGAATGAAGGGCTGTTCGCAGGGCTGCCTCCTGTGGGGAGGTGCCCTGCAAGGGGCAGTGCTGCTGCAAAAGGCTGAGGCCTTCGAGGGAGAAAATAAAAATAATTTCTCTTCCCAAGGGCTTGCCCCAAGGCAGGAGCTGGCAGTTGGTGGATCAGGAAGAAACTGCCTTTCTCTGTCAACTAAAGAGCGTTTCACCCCTCATCTGAGGTGGCTGCCCTCAGCAGCTGTGAGGGGGACATCTGGCATTCTCAACATGGCAGTTCCCACCCCGAAAGGCAAACACATCCTGCCTTGTGCAGGAAGGGAGAGCTCTGCAACTGCCCGCAGTGACGAGCAGGTTATGTGATGTGTAAGCAGCTCTGTGGTGCCGGGTAAGATTTAACCAGTCAGCAAACTGAGTTGGTCAAGGATTTGTGAGCACCAAAGCATTCCTTTGTGGCAGCAGGTCTTTTGCCTAATTGCAACTGCTGATGTAGTGTTGCATTTGCTCCTAGCAATCGGCTGACAGAGCGTGTGCTCAGCCCCTGGCACGCTCTGCCTTGGTCTCCCTTGTGTTGGTGAAACTGAAGTGCAGAACAGGCTAGTGGATCTCCAGGGAACTCGGACTTTTCTCACCAGGCCCTTCCCACAGTCCAGTTCTCACACTGCACCCAAGGTCTGAATGCTGCATGTCTAAGGCACCTTACATGGTATGGGCGGAGGGCGTGAGGAGCTGCAGAGAATCTCTCTGTTGTCTCCAATTCCGTTCTCATATAGTTAGTTAAAAACAGTGGTGTTTCCCTGTATCTCCAGCTTCATCTAGAAACATATGGCACATTATTTTTCAGTTTCTTGCACTGTTCCCATACTATTTAGTATCTTTGTTTTCCTTTATTCCAGATCGTTGGGGTTTGCACTGAGGAGCTGCATGCTGCTCAGCAGTGGAACGGTCAAGGGATCCTGGAACTGCTTCGGACTGTGCCTGTGTAAGTGTCCATTAGCACCTACAGCCCCATAGAGAAGGGTGTTTTTTCTGAAAGCTTTTACAGCCCTATATGGAAGTGCATTCTGAAATAACAATTAGGTTGTTTTTATTAACAACGCGTAACTTGCTGATGAAACTTATTTAATCTTGTGCGGTAGCAGGATATGGGAATTCATTGCAAGTCTCTTCTCATGTGCAGACACTTAGATGGCAAATTAATGCATGTGAAAGTCAATGTGTTCCAGGTAAAACAGAATGATCTCTTGAAAGCTTAATTTCCTTCCTCTTGCACATGCAGCATGTTTTCATGGGTTCTTCCTGGAAGAACCAGGATAGCTGTTAGTGATTGTCCTCTCCATGTAGTCCATGATAACAAAGGTAGAAGGTCTGGCTTACAAAGCTAAGCTCTGGTAGAGCTTAGATATTCTCTGAAAGTGAGAAAATTATAGCAAACTCAATGAGAGGAGTGTTCATACTAGTGAAGTCCATTCTGTTATTTCTGTTAATGTTGCATAAAGGAGGAAGTAGATTTTAAAAGTTACATGATATGGTTGGTGCCTTTTTTTCCTGCCAGCTTGCAGGGTTTGGGGTTTTTTTGTTTGTTTGCAGGTGTTTTGTTTAAATATTTTCTCTTCCTATTTATTTTATTATTTTTATATTATATATTATATTACATTAAATATTGTATTATTTATTATTATTTATATTATTTATTTTATTCTCTTCCTATTTCTCTTCCTATTGCAGTATGATAGTAGTGCGAAAGATTTTAAATAAAATGGTTTTTAGTATGTGCTTCCGGGCACCATAGCGTGCTGTCTAGTCACACCATAGATGTTGCTTACAGCTTTCCTGTGCTTCCCAAGTTTCTTCTGAATTTCCCCTCCAAGGCACAAATGAAGATAGCTCATGAGGTTACCTTAGAGAAAAGAGAATCTGTCCTGCTGCAAACTTTGTTTCAGAGACTTCAAGGCAATAAGCACTGCCTGCAGCCTCCCTGGTTCCTCTTGAGTCTGTGCAGATACATTAGCCTCCCTACTCTGTCCTATTTTGGGGAGAATGCTGTTCTTGTGCTGTGATACAAGCACCTTTTCAAGGGCAAAATGAAACCCAAAGATGCTGCGAACTACTGAGCTGCTGATGTGGTGTCAGGGTGAAAGTCTCCTGCTTCTCAGGTGAGGAAGTGAAGCAGGTGGCACCTTTGCAGTTAACAATTAACAGCTTCCAAAGCCATGTGGGGAGGAAAAAAAAAGAATAGCTGTCAATGCATTGAGGAGCTATAAAATATTAACTTTTAGTGCTTTGACTGTAAGTGCTTTAAGAGACTATAATAAAGACAAGGCCGGAGGGGGGCTTTGGACTGCAGTAACCAAGTATCTAATGTAAAAGTGAAATTTTTATGGCACTTCCAGGAGACTTCAATCAGTTTTCATTTCAAATGAAAACTGTCCTCTATAAACTGATTTCTGCATTGTAACCTAAAGTCTTAAGATAGTTTATCTTCTTAGTAATGTTTTCTGACACCTTTGTTAGGAAACATCTTGACCCTTCCAAATTTTATTGCTAATGAAAACAGATTTTCCTGAACCATCTGAGTACACAGCCATTAAGTAGCAACCAGGCAAATAGTCTGTTGTGAGGATATTAATCAAAGCAATAAGCTTTTCATGGTACTGAACATGACTGCTGATCTCAGCAAAAACCAACGCTCTGCTAGGACTGCTGCATCTTTAGATGTGTAATCTTGGTAAATCTTGGCCCCAGACCTTGCTTGTCTATCCTAGGCCCAGTTTGTGCTGGGCTTCTCCATCCCATTCAGAGTTACCAATAAGAATAAAATGCAGATCAGTCTTGTATGAGTAAGAAGGTCCATGGAGGGGATAGCCTGAGTCAGTACTGGACTATGTTGCAGGACTTCGTGGTCCCAGACACTAGACAGATAGGAGTAAAGGATAAATCGGTGCTAGGGGATATACATGCAACATGGAGGGGCTGATAGGCATTTTAAAAAATATTTTTATTGTTTTTTTAGCTGTCTTATGCCTTCTCCAAGTACAGATCCACCCTGGGGACTCAGCATGGGGACTACTCACTAAAGTCCTTGTTTGGTTCTCTTCCTTCCTTTGTAGAGCTGGCGGCCCCTGGTTAATCACAGATATGCGAAGAGGAGAGACGATATTTGAGATCGACCCACATCTGCAAGTATGTCTTTAGTTAATAAAATATCATGTCTTCTGTAGGAGCCAGGAGAAATTGATTTAATGGCATTGACAGAGTTCTATTATTTTCTGTAAACGTACCGTGATATTCTCAACATTTGCAGTTATCTCAGAGCTGTTTTAAGACTCATTTTGCACTCTTAGGGTGGTTCTAATGTTCAGGCGTGCACATATCCAGGCCAAGATGCATGGCAGCTCTAGGAAATAAAAATAGAGAAGGGGAGGCCAGGAGAGCAATTTCATACATGAGACTAATTAGTAAGATTTGGGTTGCTTGTTTTGGAGAGTGGAGGTGAGAAGATACAAGCATACATGGTTATCAGATCAGAAACTTCCCTCATCATTTTAGATGCAACTGTAAGGAGATATGACCTGCAGAAAATTCAAAACCTACTAAAGTAATATTTTTTCACTGATATGACAGTGTGACTTACTCCTCCAAGAAGTCACTTCAGTCCAAGCAGTTAGTTTAATCTGAGAAAAGAATGGGAAACCAAGAGCATCTCATACAGTTATCTTTAATAATGCATTCAGGGAGATATATTAAACCCTCTGCTTCAGAGTTCAAATTAATTTCTAAAGTTAAAAGATAAGAAAAGGACCTGTATGGGAGCAGAGGAAGGTTGCTGTCCCATGGCCCATGGGTGATTTATGTATTTCACAGAGTTATGCATCCCTTCAGCAGAGAAATGATACTGAAGTAGATGGGTCCCAAGCAAATCCCATGTCATGCTGACCTTGTTTCAGGGAATTGGTGAGGATTTTCCTTTAACAGAGTGCTTATGGCTGAGCCCGGTAGGGCATGTGCATATGTGCACATTTTGTACAAGCTGTTGCATTTTCTTGTGGCTCATATGCCTGTAACTGATTAGCCTTAGTTGCCTCACAACACTTTTTTGTTTTGAGAGCTTAAGAATAAAACCAAATTCTACTTTTACTGTCTTTAGGGATTCATTCGTTTAAAATAACTCCCCCAATTGCAGAGAGAGAAAAAAATACTCCACGAATGTCCCACAGTGTGGGTGCTAATACAACTGTCAAGTTTTAAAACTTTTCAGGCTCTTGGAAAATTTGCCCATGTGTCCTCTCCCCTCCTGGAGGGTGTTTGTCTGTTCTCTCCACACTGGTGATTCCAAACGATAACAGCGTTTTCTTCAATTTACTGTAAATGAAAAGGAGCTCGGCTTACTGGAATCTGAGTCAGCCAAGGCAAGTTGAGGCAGATAGAAAAGTGCTTCTCCCTCTGGAGTGTGTCCTGCCACTGAAGGCTGTCATGTTTGTGGTCTTTCTGTGCTTCCTCACGTTGAAAACATTCCTGTCCCTGTTCTCTCTTGCCCACGTCACAGTGCCTGTGTACAGGTATGTGCGTCCCTCCTTTCCGCAGCGCTGGCCCCAAAGGCAGCCTGCAAGGGAGCCCCAGGGCAGAAACTTCCTCAGTGGTGCCGAGTCCTGGGAAGAGGCTGGGCGAAATGCCAGGATCAGGGCTGTGCCAGCCCCTGTCCAACCCTCGTCACGGGCCTTCTGCTCGGAACTGGGGGGCAAAGGAGGAGACGGCTTTTGCTTGGTGTTTTCTTGGTGGTGTTACCTGGTCCTCGAGAGCTGAAAGGTGCTGCTAGAGGATAGGTGGTGGCGAGGGAGGGAGAAGGGAGGACAAATGGGTAACTTTCCAGGGAGCCGGCACACGCTGCCGCCTGGGAAGCGGGCTGGGTGACTTTGGAGGCTGCATTGTTTCTGGTGGGAATCGGCTGGGGCCTAAAGGCAGCGCTGGCAGCAGCGGCAGGACTTTCTGTTCGCAGGCGCTGAGAATGGGTCCCAACTAAGATGTCATCCCAGGATGTCGGCAATTAACACTGCGGCAGGGCTGGCTGCTCTCTGTTCAGCCAGGCTTCCCTGCAGGCTATTCACATTTCCCTGGCAGTGCTGTCAGGCAGTCCCTGTTGGGCCCTAGCTCTGCATTGGTTCTCAGTGCTTTGCTTGTGTCGTAGCAGATATCTCAGAAGAGAATAAAGCTGATTTGAATTTCCTGAGTTGTGGTTGCCGCTCTGCGGGTCACACTGCAGTGCTCTGGCTCTGTTAGAAAGGGATCAATGACTTAGAAGAGCCTCAGAGCATCCCTCCCACATGCTGAGAGGAAAATGGGACAGAAACATCCTTTCTTTGAGGAAGGAAAAAGCTGAACCTCCTTTGCCCTGGACTCCCCCAGCCTCCAGCTCAGGCTGCCCTTTCAGAGAGGAAGAACAGCCCCTTGGCCCAGGCACATGTTTACTGGCCAGAGATGGGGTAACACTGTGTATCACCCCAACTGAGAGCCTGTATTGGGTAGTTGTTATTTTTCCTCCTTTTGCATCAACACTTGCAAATGTTACAAAACAAGCATGCAAATTAGCCTGCCTTAGGCCAGCTCATTTCCATCGCTCCCTCTTGATCTCCAGGAGATGCCAACAGAGCAGCACTTCTTCCCCTAAGGAAGTGCTCTGCAAAGCAGCTGAGCTGCAGATGATGAGCTGCAGAGCCTCTCCCCGTGCCTTAGCTGCTGTCCTGTCCGGAGGCGCTGGCTGTGTCCGCGAGCAGGGCCCCTGGCTATGCTCCCGGAAAAGCACTTCCCAAAAGGGCCTTTGTCCAGCTGGAGGCCTCAGGGCCCTCTGGCCTCTTCCTCTACCTCCTCAAGGGCGAGTTTGGCTCTCCCGTGTGTTCCTAGTTGCTGGATGAAGAATAGCCATGCTGACAAGCCCAAGCTCCCCGTCCTCGCACCAGCTGATTTGGGTCCTCGCGGAGCGCTGCGGGAGCCCCCTGAGGGGCCACGTGGTGGAGCATCATTTGCGTATGCAGCATCGGATGTATTTTTTTTTTTCTTTTCCCAACTTCTATTTCTGGTTGGAAGAGCTCATTTTATATTTAGGACATAACAAAAGAAAATTGCTGCAGATTTGCTATTTCTCAGATTCTTCCATTGCATTTTCCCAGAAGCCGTTTTTTCTGTGACACTGGAGGAAGATGCCAGCAAGTGGTAACCCTCTTCTATGAAGAGAAGCAAAAGGAAGGCAGTTTCTTGACTGCTTAAATCTGTCTAAGCCAGGATTGTTCTGGTCCTGCCCTTAGCTGCAGGCTTCTGCATGATGCCTTGGGCCAGGGAGGCAGTTCAGGGAGGTGATCCAGCTAAAAAAAATAACAATTTGGCTCAGGGGAAGGTGTAGGAGCACATGGGGGAGGGTGGGCCTGCAGCCACTGTGAATTAGATCAGCTTCGAGTGCTCTGCAGCCGCACCCGAGTCCTTGCGCTTATCTCTGAGCAGCTCAGACCCTCTCTTGACTGGTCACAGGAACAGGCAAAGCTCTGTGCAAGGTACAGCCAGGCCGAGGAGGGAGGTTTTGTATGGAAACTGCTCCTTAGGACCCGGAGCACTGAAAGCTCCCACAGTCTCCGGACTTCCATGGCAGGACCAAACCGGAGGGTGGGAATAATGAGCGGGAGCTGCTCCTGGCACGTGCAGCATGTGGAGAACCACTCTGCTCTTCCTTCACGTCTTCAAAGTCTGCCTGGCCAAAGTTATCACTTACCTTGAGGTGGCCCAGATGTACGCGGTGAGCTGGAGACTTTGCTAGTGTCACTGCTTGGTACTAGAAATACCCCTTCTGAAGAGGGCAAAATGAGCCTGATCTATTCAGTGCCAGCCCACAGGTAATAGTGTTAAGAGCTGCCTTCCTCTTTGCAACTCAGCTCTAGGTTTGTCCAGCTCAACATTACCCTCTTGTGGGAAATAGGTGCAAATTCAGACTAATGCTGTCCTGTTAGCAGGTAGGAAGGAGTCCTGGGGAAGATTTGGCCCTTGCTGAAGACAGAGGCTTGCTGGCAGCAGATGCTTGTGCCCTTGAAAAAATGCCTGGTCTAAGAATACCCAGCTGCTGCTTGTGTGCAAACACGTTCCTAGCTCCAAACAGTGGTTACGTGCTTGGAAATCCCAACCCTCCAGGGACAGAGTTTGTATATTTGGCCAATAGAGAAAGCTGTACAAAAACTTTGACATCTGCACGCAGATCTTGTCTCCCTTGCACGCTTGTACTCAGCTGAACGTAGCAGCGTACTGAAAAGCAGGAGTTGTCCAGTCTGTTTGCAAATAATGAAGTGTTGTGAGCAGTGAGCCACTCTTTGAACTATTTTTATTCTGGGACTCTTGGTAAGCTTGGAAAAGGGTCTTGAATTTAGTTATTTGAGAGTTTATCACTGCCATAAAATCGGTAAGTTTGCCAAGCTGTGCTTCATAGAGGAGTATACACTGTAGTGCCATAAATGCTCCAAGCTGGTACGAGCTGGGGCTATCGCTGAAAAAAACGCCAGACCAATCACTTCCACCTCTGGCATTCCCTGCTTGGGGCCAGCAGTGACCACACAGTGAAACAGTGGGAGCGGGATAGGGATTCAGCTCAGAAAGAAAGGCTTGGTCCCGCTCAGCGCTCTCATATAGCTTTGTGCACAGCTGCTAATAGCGAGTGCTCGGGATGGGAACGGCTGGCGGAGCAGGGATATGGAAGGGCTGCCGAAGGCAAAGGGCTTCCAGCTTGTGCCTAAGCCGCACGCAAAAAAGTCTCGGGGTTTGGGATCTTTTCAAGCAGGAGAGAGTCGACAAAGGAATCGAGACAGATGGCTCCAACCTGAGCGGCGTGAGCGCCAAGTGTGCCTGGGACGATCTCAGCCGGCCGCCGGAGGATGACGAGGACAGCAGGAGCATCTGCATCGGGACGCAGCCGCGGCGGCTCTCCGGGAAGGGTGAGGAGGCCTCCGGTGGCGCAGGGCCATGGGCTGAGGGTCCCGCGGCACCACGGGCGGTGTGACAAACACCACATTGACGTGAGGGCTCAGTGCCTCTCGGGGCCGGGGTGGATTTGGGTATGGCATCTTCAAGGAAGATGGGAGAGGAGGTGGGGGAGAGTGAGAGAGATCGTTGCATTGTTTTGTCTGAACTTATCTTGCAGATTTTAAGCTATTCCTAATCTAAATCTCCTAAATTAAACTAAGCTCTAGTGAAACCAGGACCTTGACTCCCTGCAAGGTGGAGCAGCTGCATTTACACAGGCCATGTTTCCTCTTTAACGTTGTCACTTTCCAGGTGTCAGGATGGGCTGGTACCTCATGTCGCTGCACTGAACTCGGGTGGTACTTGCAAACACAAAACTCTGTTAAGAAGAAATAGAGTACAGCAGAGTTCCCCTTACAGTGAGAGGTCATCTTGGCTGCAGATGTCACAGCCATTGAGCACATTTGAAATTATCCATGTTAGCATTCAAGATAGTCAAGCAATGTAAAATTTAAAGGTTTGAGTTTTTAAGAAATTATTGATGGTTTCCATAGAAATGATATATTTCTTTTTGCTTATTTCATTTCATAGTTAAAGAAAAATAAGGTAGCATTCCATCTAGCTTCTGCACAAATATTTTGAATTGCAGTGGCTCTAAAAAGACTAGAACACTATTCTCCCCAAAACCCACAAACAAAAAGCCTGAGACAGGTGTACACAGTGGTATTTGCCTTTCTTCAGATGATGCTGAAACAGCTTGAGTATTTTGTTCTGCACCTGAGTCTCACGTTTCCACACCCCCCCCCCCCAAAAAAAAGGAGGAAATGTCTAAAAAAAAAAAAAAAAAAAAAAAAGTAGCGTTGTGAGTATGCTTTAAAGTATTTGGCCATTAAGCATTACAGGAAAATGGAAAAAGTAGAAAAAGGACTGCATTTGAACTGCATAATTTGCAGTTTATTTTCAAATGTCAGCTTGAGGATCAAGCTTACCCTGCATAAAATTCCTTTCTCTTGTGGATATTTTTGTAAATTAATTGACAGATTTGCAAAGCCAAGTGCAGAAACTCAGCGACCCTCTTGCACTAATTTGGTAAAGGAGCAAACTCCTGTTATGGCTACTCCCATCACGAACACCAGAAGGGTCATGGGGTTCTGCAAGAGCTGCAGAAGCAGCAGACGCCTCATTTATGAAAGGAATACAAAGCTACTCAGAATTTCCTCATCAGGAGTGCAAAGATTCCAGCTCTTTTGCCTGACATAACATAGCAGACCAAGAGAGCGGTGAAAAAACTTCCAAGCTCCAAGAAGAGCTTGGAGCTTATTTTATCCCTTGATTACTTTCTAAAGGGGAAGAGTTTGGATGAAGCACACCATAGGAAGAGGCCTTTTAGGACCTTTTTGCGTGATGTTTCGGGGTACAATAAATCTTGTTAAATTCTCTTTGCAGATACGGAGCAAATCAGGGAGACTTTGCGGAGAGGGCTCGAGATTAACAGCAAGCCTGTTCTACCTCCAATAAATGCACAAAGACAGAATGGGTTGAACCATGACCGAGCACCGTAAGTTTAATTCTGCACTCAGATCACAGCAGAAGAAAGACTATAAAGAGCTCAGAGTGAAGAACAAAGCTGGGTGGCAAAAAGACTTGGCAGGGAAGAGGAAAGATAACAGTGAATACTTGCAAAGTATAAGAATAGAGGGAAAAGAGTTGCTCAAGCTGGGTTAATAGGAGGGCATATTTTGAGATGGATGTTGGGCAAACCTTGCTAATGCAGAGTGGCTCTGACTGTATCCTGGAGGACTTGCTGCTCACAGTGTTTGAGGTCAGACTGGACTGAGCCCTGTAAAATGTGCTGGGTCAAACAGTGCCATGCTATTCAGAGAACTAAGCGGAATAGAGCAGTGTTTGATATTTTTGCCTGAGCATTTTGTTTTCTAACTCATAATGACAAACATTTTGGTTGAATTATTGTAGAGTGTTTTTTTTTTTTGTTTTGCTTTGCTTTTAGAAAAGGTGACTTTGATCTTGTCTAGATCAAGCTGGCAAGTGCTGGCACTAATCATATGGCGATACCCCCCTGGTATCTTTTTGTCCACAGGCTGTAAGTGAAGTGAGACTAGGTGTCCCTGTAGATATTTCCCCATTTGTAATTTTTGACTTTGAATCTATATCTGAATCTATCTGTTGTGTCTGCACTTCAGTTCTGGGGATTTTTTTCTCTTCCCATCTTAGGCTATTTTTCAATTACTAGTTAAAGCTATTCCCATCGATTACATTGTTTTCACCTAAATCTGAAGAAATCTAAAAAAGATGCACATGTCTTTGCTGCATTCTTTCATCTTCATGTTTCTTTTGGTTACTTAGTCTCCTGTGAACACTTGTGCTCTCTTGTTCAAAGAGCAAAGATCATCAGGCTCTTTCCTGGAGTGCCAGGCAGGCCCAGCATCCTGCTCTGTTTCCATTCCTCTGATTCATTCTTGCTTCAAGTATTCTGTGAGAAAAAAACATTCCTGGTATTTGGTTAGGACCCTAATGTTCGTTCTTGTTCCTTTTTTGTGTGTGTAACTTCTGGTTTGGCTGACTTAGGGATATTTTTGAGTTACCAAGTCCTTTGGGGGGAAGTAGAATGTTAGTTGCTGATGCAATGTACTAGTAAATAATATGAGGTAGTGGTATTTTTCAACAACATCTCAAATGGCTTTATTATTGCTTTAAGAATAATCTTATTTTTTGCCACGTACTAATTGTATGGAGCCAGATTCTGACTGGACTCAGATTGAGTAGTATTTTTCCAACTAAAGGTTGGTCCCACTGGAAAAATTAAAATGATATTGTGTGATATGTAAGAATTACACCAAGTTTAGAAGGCTGAGGGGTATTGAACGGGGTCTCTCAGGGTTACAGGGCTCCTGCATGTATCTTCGTGCCCAGTAAAGGCTCTGTGTTCACAGCTCTTTGGGGCAGCCAGAGATATTTGAGGCACTTCTCAGGGCAGGGAGGCAGCTCCTGGGTAAGCCCTGAGGCTGGGAGGCAGTCTTTGCTCAGATAAGAAAGCTTTGCCTTACCCAGGGGAAGGTAACAGAGATACGACCAAGACACAGTGCTGAAATGTTAGCAGAGGTCAGAGATGGCAGATGCACAAATATTTACCTGGATTTTGTGGTTCTGAGAGAAGAAGGTAGGTCAAATTTGGAGCTTGGTGTTTGCGTAGTGCCCTTTGTAGCAAATCTGTCCTGCCTGTCACAGCTGTGAACCCACCTGCCCTGAAGCTTTAATGGTAGGGAGGGCAGGTTCCCCGTGTTTGCTCCTCGAAGATAAACACTTTGCTCTGTGGTTTATGGTTACCACAGTGGTAACTGATAGCCTCTCTCTCCATAATAGCAATTCAATTAAGGAAAGGGAGTTATCAGACCGCTGTGTGTCTTGCCTGCAGTCAATCTGGTGATAGTTAGCATCTGAGCAATAGGAAAGATCTCAACTTAAACAGCAGTGTTTCCTGACACTACCTTCCTCCATCCTTACTGAGTAGTCAGAGTTTGGAAAAGGTCTGTCTGTCTTTATACAGTTGCTTTTTTTCTTTTCTTTTTTTTTTCCCCCCATGATGCACACTAATGATGTCATGGAATTTGTTTAGCAGCATGGCCTTGCTGGGAGGAGTGGCCTGTGCTGGGAAGGTGTTTACTCACAACCTCTAATTAATTTGCAGTTAAATCAGGCCTGATTTGCTACCCTTGCTGTGGCTAGCACTTACCAGTCCACATTTTTTTCCAGTGTGATATACATGGTGCAAAAGAGAATGATCTTGCTAGGTCTTGGTCTTTCTTTAATGCATTGTCTGAGCAATTCGAGCAATATTGGACAACCTACTGCTTAGTACATGATCGTGGGCTTAGTACATGGACATGGGCTTGGGTTTCACATCTCCCCCTGCTATATAGAGAGAAATAACTTGGAAGTTGAGCTTTTGCATGTAGTAAATATCCACATTCCCTACAGGTACCCTTAGTGGCAAAGGCTAAGACATGAAAGGCACAAAACTTAGTATGGATGGAGTGATTTTGTAGGCCTTGTGGTTGGGTGCCAGAGATGGAGGATGACTCTGCACATAGATGTTGTGCTTTGGGCACCATCCGTGCCTGGGCCTGGTGGAGCTGGAGCTCTATTCTGTCCTTCAGTGTAAATCTTGTGCGATCTAAGGCAAGTCATTTAGCTATTGAGCCTCAGTTCTGAATCTATAAAACGGGACTAATAACAATGTCATCTTCTTGAGGCACCACAAGGATAAATATGTTAACGATTACGAGGTGCTGGCTGATGGGAGCCAGGCTTGTGTGTAATCATATCCTGCACTGTACACATCAGACCATAAAATATCAAACCCATGGTACGTTGCAAGGGCCCTGTGAATAACTGGAGCATTAGGGGCTCCTCAGGAACTTGACAGAAGTGCTCTGTCGGGGCATGGCAAGTTCTTCCAAATCTACTTTGCACGGGAAGCGCTGCAGAACCCCAGGCAGTCACATTTGCACCCAGCTGACATTAGGACGTTCAAGTCTGACGCAGGCTCTAATGGCTTCATGCAGAAGAGGAATGTGCTGTTTATTTACCATAGATTTGCAGGCACTGGCTGCTTTCCTAGTAGCTTGCTCTTTCTCTTTTATCCTAGCCCCACCAGCCACCCGCAGTAATCTGTCGGGTTTAGAGGAGACAACCTGTTCTGCTTTCAGCAGCCCAAAGTAACGCCAGAAACACTCAAACTTTCTAATATTTATTTGTATAAAATTGTGGGGATCCATACAAACTTTCCTGGTTTTGTGCAGTTAGTTTCAGCACATGCACAAAAGCCTCACATTGTCTCATTGCAGATAGGGTTTAATTCAGTATTTTGGCTCCAGCAAAGTACATACTTACATGTTAAGCATGCTTATTACCAGTTGTTCACCGTCCCAGAGTCCTAAAAAAAGTTCCTTTGAGAAAAAGCTGGTTTCTGTCAAAACCCCGTTGGGCAGCTGAGCACTTTGATTCATTAGTGTTATTACTGTAGACTGTGTAGCCCTTTTTCTCCTAAGGATATGAATAAAAGCACTCTTAATGCTTGAAACTGCATTGGACATCTGTTTCTCAAAATGAGTGTTAGCTCAGTTCATAGGCAGCCATTAAATCAGTTCATACGCATTAAACAAAAGAACATGTAAATTGATCTTTGGAAACGTGACTAATCATTTTGACCATAGGTAGCATAATACTCTTGATTACTACTTGGAAAAATGAGGCATGTATGAATACAAATGTACTTTATAGCAGCGCGTTATTTACTTTTTAGGCCCCATCAGCTTGGTAGGTGCCATGCAGACAGACAAAACCACAAGGCTCCCAGTCTCCTGAGCTGCAGATTCTGCCCATGCTGGATATCGATAGGGAAGTCTAGACGTCAGACTAAACACTGCTGCTGTTAAGATCTCAGTGGGCTGGAGGCTCCAGATGTCAAAGATCAGTGACACTTGCAGAGCTTTGCTTAGTTCCCTGTTTAATTTCTTGGTGTAATAAATTCTGAGTCTGAGTCTTTAATTGTCCCCGGCAATTAGTCCCTCTCTGTCCCGTGAGGTGAGTGAGCAGTATCTCCAACTTCGAGCTGAGGACAGAGGAGCTAATTTGCCACAGTTGCAGTGAGGGCCAGGACGGGGATCGGGGAATTCTTGACCTTTTCCCCTCCTCAAGGGTCCCCTCGATCACGCAGCGTTGCTGGAAGTGATGTTTTTCTGCCCCTTGGCTGACTCGGACAGTTCTACTGCTCCTGTCTGAGCTGTAGGAAAGAAACCTAGAGCTAGCAAACCGCATTGCTGTGTAAGTTGGGGCTAGAATTATCCATAATTGCAGCACTTGCCTGTGCCAGGACTCGAGTAATGCCCACCCACGTCCCCGGTGTCTCAGGTGACGTTTGAGTAGTGGAGAAAGATCTCCCAAGCCTGTGTTTCTTTGACAAAAGACAGTGCTTCTTCAGCTTCTCTCCGTTGTTTTTATCTTTCTCTCTCCTCAAAAAGGCTAAAGCAGTGTGGTTCAACAGGCGGCTCACGCACAGTTCCCATATTTCTGTCTGGGATTTCCCAGACACCAGCATGCATGACGGTCCCCCAGGATCGGTGGTGAGACACTCACGCGCAGTGGTCATTTGTCCGGGAACCTGGGACATGCCCAGATATCTGCGATCCCATCTGCATTCAATTTCCAAGCAGAAAAACAGGTTGAGTCCGGAGAACGCTGAACATATGGTAGCTCTGTGCCCGTGTGCTAATTCTATCCAGCCCTGAACCATTTCCAGCTGTGTGGGGAATTGTAAGCAGGTTCCTGGCAAATAGGCCAGGGAACAACCCTCCGGCAGGTGGGGCTGGCAGGGCTGTCCTGGATGTGACCTTCTGCTGCGCTGCACACCCAGCGCTCGGCCTGTTCCTCTCCCAGCATGGGGAGAAAAGCGGTGGTGTCGCTCCAGAAGCGCTCCTGGGATAACCCCAGAGCGGCATTGAGCCCATTCTAGGGCCAAGCTAGGAGCAGAGGACTAACAACGTTGCCACTTGCAGGCCTGGAGTCCACCCCAGGTACTTCCTTTTCCTTGATAAACAGGCCACGCTGATTTCTTTTTCTTTCAGTAAATGCTTTGCGTAGTGTTAGGTTAATGCAAATGAACAAGCTCCATGTGAGGAAGGTTTTTGAGGAAGCCCTTGCAGAAAGGGTGCGGGCGAGTCTGCACCTCGCTGCTCGCAGTCGCGCTGGGTTTTGATGGCTGCTTTGCTTGGGCGGAGGGAAGCTGTTGTCTGCGTAGCTGGTTTCCTGTCCTCGGTTCTTGGAGGCAAAGCATTTACTGAAAGAAAAAACTTCCACATAAAGGGGAGCGTTTCAGTGTTCTCTGAAATTGTCTAGTTCTGGCTAGACTCTGTGATTCTGCAACCACTAAGCAGTAAGTTTCCAATCCCGTCCTGCTTATTTAGGCATACTCCCTCCTCGAGACGCCGTGCAGCGGTGTCTTGCTGGAGCAAGGAATGCTGGCGGGGGGAGGCCGGGCACTTCAGGGAGTGTCTCCGGGCCTGAGGCTGAGTGCCGGGTGACAAGCCAGCGAATGGGACAGCAAATGTCTGGAAAACCGGTGTCAGAAGTGCACCGTGGTCACCGTGCTAAGCTGCACTTCTGCATAGCTTTCGCTGTCTGAGAATCCAGAAGTGCTTGGCAAACATTGACTTAATCCTTGCAACATCTCTGCGTGGAAAAATGTCTCTGCTGTACAGACAGGGAACCTGGTGCATACAGGAGTAGTTTGACTTTGCCCGTGAGTCTGCAGGGTGCCAGGGGCACAGCTTAAATCTCTCGCTCCCAATTCAGCTGTAAGTCTGGAACAGACTGGCCCCCGCAAACACTGACAGTAGTTATTATGCAGCTTTCCAAAGGGATATGTGAGCGGCAAAAAGATTGTTGCTGCTGGCATTGTCCTTGGAGCTCTTCTGTGCCAGGAAATACACGCAGTGTATTTTTGCTGTCCGGTTTAACCGGGATGATGAGCACCGAGAGCCGAATGCTCGAGCTAGCTTTGTCAGAGCAGCAGGAGCTCTGCAAAAGCATCCTCCCCATTTCTGCACTTGCCTCTGTGCGTCTGTGACGTGTCCTGCTGGTCTGCGTGCCAAGATGCCGGAGGACTCTTTCCCACAGCTGCTGGTTTGCCCTTCAGGGGAAGCTGTGGGAAAGACGCTGGGAAATTGATGGCACTTAGGTGATCTTTGGATACTCACTAAGGAATAAGCAAGTTTGAAGTAGCCAGAGGTTTTGTGGGGGGGCACAACCTCTTCCTGCAGTGTCTGACCTGAACAGCTTGCAGCAGCCTCTCCTTGGGGATTTCACTATCTGGGAGGGAATTTGGGAATGGAGAGGAGTCGTGCTCTGTGTCGGTGACAGAGCTTTGAAGGGCGTTGAGGTCTGCTTCAGTAGGACGAAGCACTCTGATCATAAAGCAAAATGCAAATTCAAGAATAAATAAGATAGGATTTCTTAATCTGATCAACCTGGTTATTCTTAAATCCCATAAAATAACTGCCATTGGGACTGCTCGAAAAGAAGAGGCTGCCGTAAACATGACTTACATGGAGAGGACATCCCAATTTTGCGCAACCCAGTGATTGCACTGGCCCTTTTCCAGGACCCCAAGGGCTGCTGCTAATTGGCATAAAATTAAGCAGGTTGCAGCCACCCTCATCCGTAATGCAAAGAGAGGGCCCCGAGGAGAGGCTGCAGGTTCCAGCGTGTGGCTGCGCCCGTAAGGAGGAGCGCAGCACACGGGGACGCGGAGGCTTCTCGGGCCCTTCCTCCCTAGTGACAGAGATTTGCGGAGCCTGCAGTCCATGTTTGGGCCCTTTGCAACAGCTTGACCACCCTTCTCTCCGAAACCCTGCTTAAAATCAAATATGGCTTTGGTTAAGTTAGGGCCTGTCACTTTTCATTTGTGAGATTTAAAACAAAACTAGCAAACATCGTGTCCTCCCTCTCCCCTCCACTCAGGAGCAGACTACTGGTAGAAACTGAAGCTGGAAAAAATAGTTGAAAGTCAGCTAAAGTCACCTTGGTAACTGCAGCAATACACTTGCCCAAAACAGGAGACATCAAACCCAACTACAAACAGCTTTAAAGAAACAAAAAGAATGTAATCATCTAAGGAATTAATCTGACAACTGCCCACGTTTACACCTCCCACAAGCTCCCAATCAGAGGGAAATGAGCTTTAATCTCCTCCAACTCCCCTCCAGTTTCAGAAAACACTAGATGTGCAGTCCTTAAACCGGGACATTTCCGGCATGCTGCTTCCATTTAAATCTACAGCTTTTCCTAATGCAGCAGCCCTGGCTTTCACAGACTTGTTTTTTCTGGACACTGAGGAAACATGAATTTTTTTGTGTGGGTTGGATGAAGCATTAAATCTGGAATAGACAAAGTTTGCAACATTTTTACATGATAGTCAGCTAGATCTTAGTCATAACAAATAAAACTCCACCAGTTTTTGCTGCTGATTTATTTGGTGATGGGGTGGAGGAAGTAAAGGCGTACGGGTAACTGACAGTCGTAAAATCAGAGATGTTAGTCTTAAAGAACAAACTTTTTCTATGTTTCCTTCTAAAGCTGAAAACTACAAGCTGTGGCTGGCAGAATGTGTTATGACAGGAGCTTTTTATTAATAACACTCCAGGAGTCCCACCGACCCTTCATCTGGCCCATTGCCCTTTGGAAGTGTCCGTGTACAAAGATTCCTATTTCCCATGAAAGAATTTTAATGGTCTCGCAGAGTCCCCGTGTCATGATACATGTTCCAGAGCCTGAAACTCAGGGCCAGTTTGTGACCTTCCTCATGCACCTTCCAAGTGAACATCTCCAAACACTTTTAAGCCTGTTATGTCTGAAAACAGCTTAGGTATGTTTTTGCTCTGTTTTATTTTCATCAATTTACTTGCCTTGGGGTATAAAAGTAGTGGGGAAAGCAGTCCTCTCAGTAGATGGACCAACTTACGGGTCCAACCATGCCCCCAAACTGGATTTGGGCATTGGGATGCTTATCACCCCCTCGCTACCTTTGCATCCCGGAGAGGGTGATTAGGAGAGGCTCGCGAAAAGCCAGGGCAGAACCTGGAGCTAGAGCAAAGTGCTGGGGGGTCCCTGCCCGGAGAGCTGGGACTGGTCACCTCGGCTCCACAGCTGCAGCTCCAGTTTCCATGAAGGCAGCAAAGTGGGTGCTACAGCATGGCTCTGAGTGGAGGGAACTGTGATCTCTTGAGATGTGTCCAACCCACAACATGCCCAGAAGGGACACTCAACTCTTCTTTTGAAAGGTGTAGCTGAGATAAGTTACTTGGTTTCTGCTGTCACAGTTTCACCCTTAACTTTATGTAGCTGAAATTGTGAGAGATCCTCCAAAGTGAAACACAGAGACTGTGACTATTTTGGGAAAGTTTTCTGGAAAGGATTAATAATTTCATGTCATTCAAAGTTTTAACTACCATTTTCCTTCACTCCTTCACCCTTTTGACAGAAGGGCTGGTTACTTATTAATGTGAAGTCATAATTATTGACAGCCTTAAAGTCATGACAGTTCCATTTGATAGTTATACATTAGTCAACATCTTCTCTTGAGCATGTAATGACAAACAGCATTTGCTGTTTTTAATAAGACGGGGAAGGCTTTGCCCCTTGCCTCCAGAATATTGTCGTCATTCCTATTATTGCATTAGCAAGGGGAGGCCGTTCCCCCTCGGCCCTGTTGTGCTAGCGGCTGTACCGCTGGTGCGGGAAAGCCCAAAACCCGCTGGCTGCTCCGAGTTTGGAGCCCAGGGGCCTGGGGAGGTGTCCTGCAACCGGCCGTCCTTCCGCAAGGAAGCTGCGGCGCGCGGGGCCGCGCTGAGCCGAGGAGGGGAGAAGGGCACAGCGTGGAACGCTGCCCTGTGCCTCTCGGTCTGCTCCAGGGTACGTAAACTCTGCAACTGCATTTAACGAGCGCGGAGCTTATGGCCTGCATGAAAATCATGCGTTGCTAATGGCTGGCCCTTTTGGTGGGGATTGATAATGAGTGATTGGAAGCGGTAGACCACAGGCTGCCTTTCCCACAGCTCGCTGTGTATATAAGATCTGATAAGGAAGTTCAAGCGAAGCTTAGCTTAAGGTCAACTGATCATTAATCAACTGCGTTTCTGAGGTAATCAGCCTGCAAAATGCTGGCCCACTGTGGCTTTCAAGGCCCCACCTACAAAGAGCTGTAAAATGTTTGCTGAGCTAGATTAAACACAGCTTTAAGTGCCACCTATAGACTACAAAGCATGATGTGTCTCTGTGCAGGGTTAACCCGCCAGACTGACACTGTGCTGACTGTCACCCCATCCCACCCCACACAGGCAGTATCCCAATCTACCATGCTGGGGCCATTATGGCTTTTATATGTTCTTAAGGCAGAACCTGGGATGTGCTCTGCACTTCATTTTGCAGGAGCTGAACACCTTGTTGGTGTTGGTTTGAGGTGTTGTGCATATGTCTGTCCTGGGTATGCTGGATATTTGCAGGAAGACATGCAAAGTGTTTAAGAAGTACCCTCATTTTAGAGTGGAGAGTTTACAAGTCCAGGGACCTGGTGACTTGGCGAAGGCTGTTCTGGTTTGGAAACCACACTGAACTCTGCTTGTATGTATGCATGTTGTGGATGGGAGTAATTTTGGGACAACACCCATGTAGAAAGTCAAGTGGAGATAAGGAAATAAATAAAAAAAAAAGTCCTTTGAGGGTCATGCTGATGCTTTACATTTTTTCCTGTATACATATTAGAGGTGGATCCCATTTTGGGTACAGGAAAGAGCCAGGCATGTTGCAACCATGTTCACAAATGGACCTTGTTTCGTTTTTGTTTGTCTGGCGAGATAAAACCACATTATAATGTAGCATCTTTTTTCTCAGCTCCTTCTTCCTTTCACTGTCTACCTCCTGTGGTGATTCAGTACTATAGAAACTGTCTTAAAATAAAGTCTTGCTTCTGTTAAATTCACATGGGTGACCAGGTCAGATAAATATAAACTGTTTGTCAGACACATCGCATTCATGGCATCCTCCAAAATGGTAAAGTTGCTGAGCAAAAGGATCTGTGTCCTTCCTTCTTTATTCTGTACCATCGAATAAGGGGTCACACTGCCGCTCTTTGAACATATAAAATGTTTATGATCAAGTATTTTGAAATATACCTGTTTAATTATCTGGAGGATTCTGTCTGGCAAAGTTCCTAATCATGTAACAATCTAACCTTTAGTCGGAGCTTCACAACATGCTGCCCTTGCGGAAATGAATAAATGAATAAGAAAGGAGGTCTGCATTGTCTTGAAGCGGCCCCATTTCCTCCACAAAGGGAGAGCAATCTGCACATGTTCTGCACGTCACACACAGATTTTGTATTGGGGCTGTTTCACTTGATGCTGGTGGAGTGGAAAGAGAAGATTTGGGAGGAATTGTAGGGATGTCTCATGACTTTAAAAACAGTTAAACAAGGACAAAAGAGGCTGGACAACTCTTCCAAGCAGATTCTTGTCTAAAAAATCCCTGAAGAGAAAACACATCTGATGATTTTTCTAAGCTATTTTATAGTGTTTCAGGATCTGAGTGAGTGTAGTTTATCTCCAGCTTTTCACAGAAATATATTTCTTTTAGTCTGTGAAGGCAAGCACCATCATTTGGTGACCCAAGCAATCAAATCGAGGTGAAGAATTGAACGCTGGGACCTGTAGTCTGGGGGGACCTGCATCTCTGTAGGGGTTGGTGACTACTCAGATATGCCTCGATAGCTGTTTGCTCCTTTCTGTTTTTGCACCACCAGTCTGAGTCGCAGCAGAAACTGGCATGTGTTTCTTTCACAGTGCTAGAATCCTAAATGTGGGCTCTCTGTCTCTTCTCTTAGAAGCCGTAAGGACAGTTTGGAAAGTGAGAGCTCAGCAGCTATCATTCCTCACGAGCTAATCCGCACCAGGCAGCTGGAGAGCGTTCACCTGAAATTCAACCAGGAGTCCGGGGCGCTGATTCCGCTCTGTCTAAGGTGAGTGAAACTCCCTTCTCCTCCTCCTCCTCCTTGGCTCTGTGCTAATGTGCTGGGTTTGCTTTGTGGCAGTGTTTCACCATACAGACATGCATGCAAAGGATCCTTAAAGGCCAGAGCTGAGATATTTGCCAAAACACATTAGGAGCAGATGATGCTTTGCATATGTGTTCATCATGGTAAAATTGTTTCTCATTCTTTTTATTTCCTCTAGTGTATTTTGAGTGCTGAAACAGGACAGGGTTTGTATAGGATTTTTTTTTATTAGTCTAATGCTGGCAACTCTGTGATAAACAAGGGGTGTGTTACCATATTTTTGTCACAGAAATCCCTTAAGTTGTTAAGTCTGGCTTGTGGACTTTAATACAAGTATTTGTACAAAGCCTAGTTCCAGTCAGTTTCTGCATGGAAGTGTGTTTTGCAGACAAACTCTGTCAGTTATATGTTGGAAGGTACGAAACATTTTGTGCACACTCTACACGTTACCTTTTGAAGGTTCAGGTTGCTCATACCACTGTAAGTGACTTTTCTAGGTTTCCACGATTTCAGTCAGTGCTATTTTAAAAAACACTCCTGACAAATGTTCTTATCCTCAACACAAAGATGAACTGTAGAGACAAAGGATTGCAGGTGATTGAGTTACTTTGGCTTAATGAGTTACATGTCTGTGGAGCCAGAGTTATCAACAGCAAGTGCACACTTGCCTGTTGAGAAATGCAGTGCGATAGTTAACATGAACACACTCTTTTCTGCATGACAAATGTATGAGCAGTCTGCCCTGGTCACTTACCACAGCTCAGCTGGCCAGAAATAATGCATCAGGCAATTGTGACTCAGTTGTTAGGCACCGTATATCCTACCTGGAGTTTTTCCAGGTATGTACTGGAAGCAATTCATGGGTGTCTCGGAGACTCTGAGCCTAAATACCAGAGTCATGATTTGCCTTGTAAAAAACATTGAATGAAAAGAAGAAAGAAAAAGAAAAAACAAAAGGATACTTTAATGGTCGTGCATGTACATCTGGGCATTTTACTGAAATGCTTAGGTAGTGCAGATTACATTTGTCAAGTGCCAGGGCAATGGACCACCAGGTGCTGTCTCAGTGTATAAGTCTGGCCCCACTGATGGGCCTGCTTGGAAATATGTTTTCATGTTCACATACATCTCCATCACTCTGTTAAATGCGGCTTGCAAGCTCTTGGTTCACACTTGCATATTTTATTCCACAGAGGAAGGCTGTTACATGGACGGCACTTTACATACAAAAGCATTACAGGGGATACAGCAATCACGTTTGTATCAACAGGAGTAGAAGGAGCCTTTGCTACAGAAGAGCACCCCTATGCAGCACATGGACCTTGGTTACAAGTGAGAGCTCCTCCATTTCTTTTTTTCCCCTTCCTCCTTTCCTCCTGAAAATGATTCCATGAAGGGTTTGCGTGGCTTAAAAGTATAACAAGCCTCTATATCCTCCTGCAGCATCTGTGATACTTCTTGCATAATATTATCAGTAGTTATATATGCAAAAAATAATGTTGAACTGTTACTATTTATATTAATGGAACTCAAAATGACAAACAGTGGCTGGAAAGTTCTGAGATTTTCTGTGAATACAAGTGTGTGTTTCCTGGAGTTGCAGAACACTTTGCAGACTGTATTTACTCTGATTTACTCCAGAAAGGAATTTGGGGAGGCAGAGTGGAATGGCCAAAACCAGAATGGAGCCAGGGCAGAAGAGCTAACAAGCTGATCTCAAGAGAAAGCTGTGGGACTTTGATCCTACAGAGTCAGGATCTCAGCTTTACATCATCCTTTAGAGGAAGCGGCACACAAAGGGCTGCCTTCTTTGCTTCTGTTGCTCTCCTATTGATTCCTTGACAAATATAGTAGTTACTTGAGGCACCCACGCAATTTCTGCATTCACAATCTTTCTGTACAATGGATTTTCCTTGGAAGCTCCTCATCTGCTTGGTGTTGAGGGTCATCTCTACTGAGGCCCAGTGATGCACTGATGGTATGAGGTCTTAGTGCTATTCCAGACTTTAATTTCTTCATGACTGTAAAGTTATGTGGAGAAACCCATATCTGAGAGTCTGTAGACATGCAATACTCTTCTGCCTTCTCTGTTGCTATGGCCTTCCTCCCTCTCCTTCTTTTCATAAGGCAAAAGTCTATCTCAGACCTGTAGATTACAGTGTGACAACTAACCTTCCAGTGACTTATTTTCAAGGTATTCCACTGCCTGTGTTCATAAGTCTGGAGGAGATCATGCCAGGAAATCTGTATGACTGGTGGAGGAGCTGATCTCGACTAGAACCATCTCGTGTGTAGGGATTTTCAAAGAACTTGTGGGCTTTGATTGTACAGTCTGGAAAGTGCAACGCTCCTGTAATGATTAACAGCAAACGGTCAGGTTTAAGGGTGGGTCATCTGCTCTTGGCTCCTGTGCTTGCCAACACATGATACACAGGATCTCGTGACTGTGTTAACTCCAAACATAAGAGTGTTTGTTTGCATTTACATCACATTTTGAAGTGTATTGATGTGTAGAGTAGTCAGGTAACCTCTAAACAGTGAAGAATGGCAATGATTAGGTCACCATTCAGACACGTAGCTAACATTAACCCTTTTGCTCCTGGTTGTTTCTGTGCCTGTTACTTGTGCACTGAGAATTAGATATGTTTTTCTAGTAAGTAGGAGGGAAAGGTGGGGAATTTTTGACTTCTGCAAGGTGGGAAGAAGCACCTTCCCCTTCATGTCTCCTGCACAAGGTTAAGATATCAGAGCTTCTCTTCTTAGGGGATGGGCTCTGCCGCTGGCTCCTGCCCTGTCCCTGTGGTGGGAGCGATGGGGACAGCCTGGCTGGGGGAGGCAGGGAGCCTAGAAGCAGCCGGGGACGAGAGGAGGAGCACGCGGTTGTGCGAGATACACGTGGGAGTGTCTGAGGCGCTTGGCTTTGCATGCGATGGGAGGCTTCATCTGGCCTCAGCAGTCCCTTGTGGTGCCGGGGGTGGAGGAGCGAGGCTCGTGTGGCTGCACTTCAGAACTAAAAGAAACTGTGGCGCACGCCATTCCGAGGAGGCGAATTCTGTTTGGTTTAGTCCCTTAGCTCTGGGCTGGCCACGTTGGCAAGCCCAGCGAAGCCTCCCGAGCGAGGCCTGGAGAGGATTCGCCTCCTCCCTTGCTTGGGACCCCGGGCACTGCCACGGGTTCCTGGGCGAGTTGGCAGCTCGGAGACGCTCACTGCGATGCAGGGCCTTGTTGCAAAGGCGGCTAAATGAAGGGGCTACGTAGAGGCAAGAAAACAGGAGGCCTCTCCTCCCGCGCACACTTCCCCATCTTGGGGAAGGAACAGGGAGCCTGAAAAATCCCGTCCGCGACTGAGCGGCCGGCAGCACCCGGCTCCTCTTGGGCCTGAGCTGCGGCGCAGCGAAAGCCCAAACCTGCAGACTAAACACAGCACCTCCTGTTTACATCTCGCGGGCCGGGCCGGAGAGGGGCCGCGCGGGCCGAGCAGCAGCCCCGGGCGCTCCGAGGGACGCGCAGCAACGACAGGAGTTTGGCAGGGCCCGGTGCCGCTCCTAGCAGACAGGTGTCCGTATCAGCGCCGCAGCTGGGACGCGGCAGGAGCCATTTTAGCAGCCTCAGCAGAAAAGGCAAGGAGTCATTAGACCGCAGAGATTATACACCCCGCTTCTATCAACAGCCTTTCCAGGTCACGTTTGAGGCATGTTAGTAGGGGAAGCCTGTCCTGCTGCTGCCCATGCTCTGGGGATGATTAGATTATTTCATTTTCCAGAGCTGTCAAATTGGCACCTTTCCCAAGTATTTGGATTTTTTTTTTCATTTAAGTAATATTTAATTAGTTCTAAGAAGCTAAATTCTATTAAAGGTCTAAGCATGTCAGGCTGGTTTATTTCTGAATTTCTTCCACTGTGTCATGTATTGTTGAATAGGGAAATTGCTTTGACTCAGGAAAGTACAAACATATTCAAGAAGTCCCCCTTGTTAACACTAGGCTCCTGTTTATATGCTAGTTACCGTGGCAAAGTCTCTGATGTGTAACACTTGCATTAACATTACACATGATCAAAGGCTTCTGCAGTTCTTTCTTCCATCCCCCCTTCCCCCAGCGCAGTGACAGCAGTGCCCTGGCACAGCCTCCGAAACGCGGCTCCCACCGCACGCGTTCCGGAGGCACCGGGAAAGGCTGCGCGGGAGGCGTCTGGCCCTGCCTTGCGGGGTTAGGGGTGCTCATGGTGCAGGCAGGCGCTGACCAAACTGCCCCACAGGGCCATTTGTAGTCGTGGGGAAGTGTCCGTGGTTTTTGGCCCAGCAGCTGGGCCGTGCCAAGCGTGCAGCTCGTCACAGATCAGTGTGTCTGTCTGTAAACCCGAAGCAAGGTGAGCGTGTGCATGTGTTCTCCCTCCCCATCTGTCTTATGTTCAGGCAGATGATAGAGACGCTCTGTTGAAATGTGTTACTGATCAAGCCCTTCCCAATAAAGTTGCCTGAGCCTTTAATACATATTAATATTATCCTGGGGTAGTTTGTGTCAAAGCCTGTCAGCATGCATCATCCTTTGGGAATTACCATCATTAAGTCTCCAGTGATGGGAGTCAGGACATGCTTCTGCAAAGCTCTTCTGCTTTTATGTGGAGCTCTGTGCTCGGCTAGCACAAAGTAGACTGTTCTCCCCTCCTACCTTGCTCACCTGGACTGCTTACTCTCCCCAGAGGGGAGAGGGAGGTTTGTTTAACACTACCTTCAGATAATTTCTGCTCCTGCTGCTTTAGGCAGTCATTGTTCTAGGGGAGATGACATTCAAGCCTTTGATCATGTGCAACATTCGTGTTGCACTTCAGATATTGCTGCAAACTCTGACATACAAGCCAATATACTGCACTAAAAACAAACCTATAGCTAAAGAGTTCTTGTTAACTGCAAAATCAAGCAGCCAGAATTTATGAAATAGCTAAAGAATAGTCTCTGCAGTTTAGACGTGACCCTGTTACACATGTGCCTTTCAATACATAATCTAACTGAATGGTGCTTTGTATTTTTCCCAAAGGATGCCTGCCTCATTCAGTTCACAGAGATGGAACATGGTTTGGGGATGAATCAGGGCTGACTCTTGCCTATAGGACTTCTACTTCATTTGTTTATCAGAATTAGAAGGTGTCTAATGAATGAGGCAGGTAATTGCATAAAAATCACAATAGTCTCACGGTGAAGTCTGTTAAATGTTGCCCTGGAGAATTGGATCCTGTCCCTCCCTCTACTCCAGTGTTCTTTCTCAATGCTATTGCACGTCCTCAAGACAGAATGTTCACAGGCGTCCACTGGGTTTGCATTCCTCAGCTTCTGGAGGGCTGACTGGAGACTCGGGGTCTGATCCCCGTTCCCAGCAGCGGTTCTGCTGCAGAAAGCCCTGTGCCCTCCAGTGCTAAGTACACTGGAAAATGGGGCCCTGCGAGTCCTGAGCTGGGCACCCGAGGAAGTGGACATTTGGACTCAACTTCCTCTTCACTTGTTTTCCTCTGTTTGTTAAGGAAACCTTCTGCTAGTCATCCTGTGAAGCTTAATGCAGTGTTTGCCGAGCACTGCGGCAGCGCAGCTGAGCCCCGGGGACAAGTCCCTCCCCACCGAGAGGGGAAGGATCGCGCGGTGGTGGGCAGTCAGCCTGGGAGCTGAACGCTCCTCTCAGCTCCCTGCCCTCTTGCATTTTTGCCCTGTGACCGTGTCAGGTCTCCTGGCTTCTGGAGGCCTCCCTCCCCGACGCGCGCCCGGGAGAGGAGCCGTCGCTGCCTCGCCGGGATGGGAGGCTCAGCGCCGGAGACGGAGCGCGCGGAGGACGCGAAGATTAGGTGCTGCGAGTGTAATCCGTGCTGGCAGCCGTCAGCTGGAGCATACTAAATGAAGGGGAAGAGAGGAGGAGGGAACGAGGAAACAACTTGAATGATAATGAAAAGAAATGATGACTAATGCTGCATTCAGCGAGCAGAGCCATCCCGAGGCCTGAGCAGGGCCGAGGTCTTGTGGGAGAGGAACTGCAGGCGATCCCGTGATTACAGATTTGCTTGGCGGCGCAGACGGATGCCGGGGCCAAATTAGCGTTGCGCAGGCGATCCCAATTCGGGCATTTCCCAAGTTTGGAATGCCTGATATTGCCAGTCACAGACGTGGAGGGTTTTTTTACAGGTAATTCACTCAGTTTCTAGACAAATCCTGTTAGGCAGATGGAGGCTATGGCTCGTTTGCAGTTTGTGCCCTCCGACTTTCACACGAGCTGCAAAGCTCAAAGCGTCAGCAGGACTTTATCCTCTGGCCCCGCCACTATTGGGGAACATTCTGCCCAGCTCCCATGCAGGCACCGTGTGGATGTGGAGACTGTGGAAACGGGCTTTGAACCCGTCTCCCTGCCCTCTGTGTCGCCTCCCACTTTGGCCTCTGATCTGCCCTCCATCCTGTTTTTCTGTGTCTTTGTCTTCCCCTCATCCTGGCCCGGCTTTGCTTTTCTCTCCTCCCCTTCATTCAAGTTGGCAAATTCCTTCTCCTCCTCCTCCACATTGCCTGACTTCCAGCAGAAATGCTGAGAGCGCTGGAGAGGTTCCCTGCCTTTAGTCCCGATGTGCCTGGTGCCATAGCAATCCCTCGTCGCTCCGAGGAATGATTGGAGGCAGAAGTGCTACTTAGCTACCTCCGCCCTGTGCTGGGGGAGAGCGGCGTTGGGCTGGGACATGCTCAGTGAAAAATAGAGTCTTCAGTGCATTTTTCCTGCTTTTCCCTGAAAGGCTAAGGACAAACAGTGACTTATAGAGGCTTCTGACTTGGCAGAGCCTTCTCATGATTGGGAAAAAGACTTTTCCTTGACCTCCAGAACATTTTTTGATAATCTTTGTAGCTCCCCACTGCAGGGGTAGTCTTCAGGCTTTGCAACAAAATGATCATATTTGTTTGTTAGCACTGTTGAAAAGTACCTTTTCTAAAAATCCCCTCGGAGATAACTTGATTTTTCTTCCCCTAAAACCTTTAAGACAACCAGAACCAAGACATCCTGCATGGAAAAATAAGTTGAGTCTTAGGACAGCAAGGTCAAACTTTTAATAGAAAATGTTAAATAAGCCCGCCTGTTGACAGGGTAGATACGTGAAGCCTCTATGAAGCATCCAACCTCAGGAGCTATCAACATGCTCTATCTGTGCTGGCAGTCTGGGGGAGATTACTGTGAGCAGGGTCATGGGGGATGATCCATTCTTTTGGTTTGGCAACCTAAGTGAAAAATCTGGGGAAGAAACTCAGACTGAGCCCGATCTTTAAATATTTTCAGTTTTTCTTGCTGAAACAAAAGCCTTAGACCAAAAGCTGAAAAAAAAGTCCTTTTGTGTTGAATGAAACCAGAAATAGAAGATTTTCTTTAATAAAAACAGTGAAGAAAAAATAAACTAGTTTTGCAGAATGGAGCCGGAGTTGTTAGAAGTTTTGCCTTCTCCAATCTGTGTTTGACGGATACAACACTCAGCCCAGGATATCAGAAACTCATGTTTTATTTTCTCCCTTTTATTTGAACCCCTGTTTCTGCTTCTTGCCTTAATGGGCGCCACAGCTATAGGGTTTTTTTTTTTTTTTTTCCTCAGCTCATCCAATTGGAGTTATTCCACATCATATAAAACATTGAATTAGTCACAGGGACAGAGAGCACAAGAGAATGACTCTATTCCGGTAGAGTTGGGACATTCCCTTGGAAATGAGCACATCTGGTTCTTCTCTCAGCTATAGCACATGTTAAACCATTTATGCATATTGGCATAATGGCAGCAGTGGCTGCTCAAAGCAGCCTTCGCAAGAGGCCCCTGATGCTCGAGATGCCCTCCTGTAAGTGGCAGGTGTGAGCTGAGCCTTCTCCTGAGCACAGGGGATTGAGTTTTGTTTTCCTCGCCTTTGAATAGACCTCCGCACCTCGCTCGGTGGGTTTAAGGACACCTCCTGAAAGCTGTGTGGTTTAAGTCACATAAAACTGCAACCTGCTCCTCCCTAAAGCAGTTTTAGGAATCTAACCCAGCAGAAGCTTTTTCTTAATCTTTTTGGTGGCTTCCTCTAAATTCTTCAGTAGGTTTAGGACTATCTAAACTCACTCTCTCAGGTTAGCTTATCTCCTTCCCTCAGTAGTCTCCAGACCTCTCCACATGTTCTTCTTTCTCTTTGTTGAATGAGACACCAGGAGAAAATTACATTAAAGGTAAAAAAAGGCCCATTAGGTCATCTTGGTGGTCCCCGGGGAATGACGCATCAACTCATCTCCAGCCTATGCTCTAGTGCTTTGCCCAGGCTAGTTTTGGATGATTCAAGTTCTTCCATCCTGTTTAAGCAGACTGATTATCCCACAGCCTAATTCCCCTCCCTTGCTACTCAGAATATGTTGGCTACTTTCTGTGGCTTTTCTTCCTCCTAAGTGGAGCATTCCCTGAAATGCCTGTTCTTCCTTAATGTTTTCACTCTGAAAAAAAATCAGTATTGCCTGATAACTTGGCTCAGCCATTCCCATCCGAGCCAAGCTCCGGGTTCCCTGGAAGCAGTTTTGCCTGCAAGGCGGATCTCACCAGGCTGGGCTATGAGGTATCCGGGTTATTGTAGCCGGTCTTGTAGTTGGGGAAGTTATGGAGAGATCTGGTGTGGTCAAAGTTCATTCAGCAGCATCATACGCTTCCCTTGCTGGGATTGTAACATCACTGTGTGAAGCAATAGAGTCCCTTAGGCATCTGAGTGGATGTTTTCCCTTTGCAAGAAGGACCATGAGTCTCCTGGAAGAGTGACGCTGGAATTTCCCATTAAAGGTGTTTGCTGCAGTGCTGGTACTTTTGAGGGGGTAATGAGAACTGTGGGGAATTCAGACAGGAAGGGGACCTCTTCAAACAGTGTCCAATCTGGGCATGGCATAAATGCAGTGAAAAGACCTCAGCCCTGAACCTCCTGCAGTCACAGCGAGGCTGTCCATAGAAGACCAAAGCAAGAGGAAAGCAGGGGGATGGCCTGTAGGGTGTCCATGATCCAAAGCATGGTTTATTAGAGGTTATTATCGGTTATGTTTAATTTCAGAGTGGAACCCAGACACAGATTAATTTCCTTTTTTTGTAGGAATTAAACTGGAGCAGTTTCAGTGCAAAGGGCTCCTACAAGTTGTAGGGTATTTGCAAAGGTAGCAGATGCCGTGTGGCTTAAGGAACAGCCGCTCCACCCAGCCCAGGCAGAGCACCTGTGTGGCTGAACACTTTCTTAGGTAGGGTGGTGAATTTACCCGGGGGTTTATTGCAGTGTGTCCCCACCTTCTGTGCTGAGCTCTGCGGCCCATCTCTGTACTAAGTCCAGAGCTAATAAAACGTGGTTTCTTTCCTGTGGCAAGCCTGTTAAAAAAGCAAGTGGCAGTGTTTAATGCAAACAAAGCACTAGGGCAAAGTGTAGGTTGTCTGGCTTGTTCCTAGATAGGCAAGAAAAATGGGTATTATTAGCAAAAGCAGCCATGCTTAATCATCCCTGGGCTAGTCGCTTGTGTCTTGCCGTGGACAAAATGCCTTCTGAAGGTGGGCAGAGCTGCAGCCAGGTTCTTAGCTCAGCTTCTTCCCTGCTCAAAGGTTTGTCAGTTGTGCCAGGCTGTCAACATCTGGGTGACCTGCAGCCCCAGCCACCCTGTCCCGAGCTGAAAATGTCGAGCCTCGGTGGTAGGATTGAACACCAGAGTGAGACACGTCCTAGGTGTGGAATATAAAGTTTTTAATATGTCACTACACATCAGTTCCTTTCAGAGGTGGATGAACTAGTCTAGAGCCCTGTGACCTTGTGGGCATTTTTAAATCTTGCCTGTTTTCATGCACTCACAGCTGTGTACCTGCAGCAAGTCACGATACGGGTTTCTCAACTATCTGCAGGTACAAAAGCGTCAGCGCAGGCTCCTTCACTTGACCTTTAGGCAAGTCCTGCAGGTAGGGAGCAGGTTTCAGCGAGCACGGGTGGGACTTGCCACGAGAGGGAGACATGATGCATGCAGCCCGCGTGTTCCCGAGCGCATCTAGCTGTGTAAGATGGCATAGCATGGTATTTTGTAGGGTGTCTGGGCACCTACAGCTTGTTGGTGAGGCAGCAAGAGCCCAAACTTTGGACCCTAGGTTGTGCAGTAGGAACCTGCACTAGAGAGATGAGGGACTTATCTCTTGGCCAGTCAGTGTCTTTCCGAAGCATCTGCAGCATGAGCAGAGCAGCAAAGCAGTGATAAAATGGAGTCTAAATCTGCTGGGAAGGGGATTGCGTGTGGCCGGGCCTCCCCGGCTCAGGTCACGGAGATCCTGGTGTGAGCGGCCTGCGCAGCGCCGGAGGAACCGCTCCAGGTACCCGCAGCCGGTCAGCGCGGCCGTTCCCTGTCCCGGCAAACAGCCGGCACAGAGCTGCGCCCTGCGGCCGACTCCGGCACGCTGGCCAGGCACCGGTGCTCGCGCGGGACTGGGAGGGCACAGCGCCGCGAGCGCCCGGCAGTGACGCCAGGAGAGCTCCCGCGCGTCCCCCGCGCTTGCCGAGAGGCCTCGCGGGAGGACAGGCCCGCTCGGAGCCGAGGCGCTGCCGGCTCCGCACCAGCAGCGGCTCTGCCGGATCGCAGGCTCTTCCCGGAGCTGCCGCACACCAGGCCTCTGTTGTTCTTTGGGGAGGGAAAAAGCTGCTTCATCATTGTGATCTCTGTGCAGTGTCCTGTTGATAAGATCAGTTAACAGCACCAGAGGAAAACTCCAGATTCAGGTCTGAAATATAAAGTGAACGGGGCCTATTTGTTTAATTTGAGCTTCTAAGGTTTAAATCCCGAAGGAAATTAAATTAGGTGCCTAGAGCAATGGCAGTCTGTCATGTTTATTTGCTGGGAATGTCACCTTTAATATCATGCATATATAACGTGTGTGTGTTAATCTAATGGGGTATCATACTGTGCGGGAGCAGGCGTGCTGCAAGAGCTGGAAACCTGAAACATTGTGAGAGAGGGAAGCTGAGGCTGGCCCGGGTTTATTCTCATCGCCCTGGGCAAGGGCAAAGCCACCCTGGGTTCTGCCGCCAGCTGGGGGGTGCCAGCCTGACCCCCGAGCTCCGGCCTTGCCGCTCCTGGGCCCTTAGCCTGGGCTGGTGCCGAGCAGGGAAATCCCACCCGGACGCGAAGCCAGGACCACAGTGCTTCAAAGGCCCCTCCAGCAGCTCCAGTGCTGGGAAACTCCTCAGGAGAGCTCGGGAGGGCCGGATCCCTGTGCTGAGCCACCAGCTCGCTCCTGCATTTGGCTGCGGCTGCACTTTGGAGGCTACCCCACGAGGGTAGCAGCCTAGGCAGGGCTTGCGGAGCGGCGCCCGCTGCGTCTCATCAACATGGCTCACGAGGCAGCTGTGCTGTGGGCTCCTGTCCCCACTCAGGGGTTTTTAGCTGGATTAACAAAATCCCCTGGCCAGCAGCGCACTCCAGATGGGCTCAGCCACCTTCATTGCATCCCTGGTCGGGGCTGTAGAGCTACAGTGCTCTGTGTTTGTCCCTAGTCTGGGAGCCTGTGCTTCAGCCGAGACGTGTCCTGTCCCTTCGCCCTCTCCAACCTGAGCTATTTACCCACTCACACCCTGGATCATTTTCCACCAGCCTCAGAGCAGCTGGTTCCCATTTCCCATTCCCCTGCCTCTGGCACCTTGGGAACGCCCAGGGGTCTTCCTGCTCAGCTCGGCTTTTAGTCCTTGCCAGGAGTGTGACTCCTTGTTCCTGCTCTCACCCATCCCAACCTCTGGCATTTTTGCTCATCCGTGGATGGCTGCATATTCATTTCCTCCTTGCCTGATTGCTGCGAATACCAATTCCTCCTCCTTTTTCCGGCTGCTCGGTAGATTTTGATGTCTGCCAAATTGTTCTCATTCCCTCACCCTCAGCTCCGCAGAATCCGATCTGCTCCGTGCAGAACCCCAGCTCCCCACCCAGCTCTTCCTTCTGAGCTCCGTGATCCGGCTGCCCTCCTGCTCCCGTCTGCGAGGCCGGCTCCCTCGCCAGCAGGAGCGAGTATCTCCCGTGCGACGGGCAGACTAGTTACAGGCTCCTGCAAGGAGACTGCAGTAGTTTGCAGCGATGCTACGTGTTTCTCAGCTTGCCAGTCTGCAGATCGGTGCCAGGTTGCGGTGTCCTGTCCAAAGCAGCAAGCTCCTGGCTCGTAGCTAAAGCCAGGTTTTTCCAGGCTCGAGGTATGATCAGAGGGACCTCGTGGAGCTGCCTGCCTCGGTGCTGAGCAGCTCAGTTATAGACCCTGGCCTGGAGCCTGCTGCAGGTTGAGCTAAGCTAAGAGGAGAACGTGGTGGAGAAGGGAGGCTGTAGTTCCCTGAGCCCCAGGGAATGTGTATGTGATGGCAGCAGCATGGCAAGGTTGAAGGGAAGAGAACTGGGGTCACCTTGGAGCTCTCAGGTCAGGATTTCAGTTTTCTGGGTCGCTTCTCTTACGAATAAGAAGAAAGGAAGATTGGTCTTCCCTTGGTTCATTAGTCCTATTGCCCAGTTCACCTCCCCAGAGCAGCGCTCCCCGCCGATGTTGCTGGCACCAAGGGGCTCGAGGGCACTGGACGTGCATCCCGCACTGCCATGGGGCAGCCTGGCTGCTCCTCTTCCAGCCTGGAGCTAGAGAAGGCAGCAGAAATGGGGGCAGTGGAGTCCCTCCATGTTCCAGCCTCCTCCCTAGGCGGGAGTGCAGAGCTCCTGCCTCAGGGGACAGGGAAGGGAGAGGTGAGAAGGGGGGACTGGAGAGCGGTGCCAGAGATAGAGAAAAGGGTGGAGCGAAGGGATGAAAGGAGGAGCAGTGGGGAGGAAGCAAACCTGGGGGTTGAAATGGCAATAATCTGCTGGACAGTGCTGCAACCTAACTCCCGGGAATGCGGCTCCGACGCCCCCTCACCGCGTGGGGATGTTTGCCTCGTCCTGCAAGTGCCTCCTCGCCTCCTGTGCCAAACCAGCTGCCCTGCGTGTAGCTCTGGCCTTCACGACTGTTGTGAAGAGAGGCAGAACGTGTTTGTTTTTAGCTAGCACACGTTTATTTAAAGAGGGTGGGAGTTTTTTCCCTTCGAATTCCTGGGGCTGGTTTCCTCCCTGGCGTCTCTGGTTTGTGTGGCGTGGGGTCCTCAGGGCCGGGACCAGCTGGGGCCCTCGCTGGGGACTCTGACCTGTCAGAAGAAGCCACTTCCCTGGGCCACTATGTGCTTGCCAGCCTGGCCTTGAGATGAGCCAGGAGCTTTCCCAGCACAGGCACGCAGGGTCAGCAAGCGAGGGACGACTCGGAGCAGGGAAAATCTGTGAGTTTGGGAAGGAGCAGAGCGGGTTTTCTGAGGCCTCTGGGTCCTACCGCGGGCACCCCCGGGTGCTCCTCCTTCCCTGAACCTTTCACTCATCCAGATGTCACGCGGCACTCCAGGCGAGTGCCCTCCATCTGCCCACGGGACCAGCTCCGTACGTGTTTCAGGCTTTCCCTGCGCTGCTGTTTCCCAATTAAACTGTGAGCTTAACTTCCATGAATCAGATGAAAGTGGCTCTGTCTCCCACTGTCTTTCTGGACGATGTTATCTTGACCCCTTTTCCTCCTTTCCCACTCTCCCTGTCTGAAGCCGAGCCTCTAATTTTAGATTGAGGAAGATAATTGAGGGTCAAAAAAGATTGCCATATAATTTTAACATTTTTTGCAGTGGTTGGGGTGGGAGGCAGAGTTATGAGCTGCCTGCCCTCAAAGCCTTTGTGTTGCGGGCAAGAAGGACACAGGGAAGGAGAAGGGAGCCGATACGCTCTGCTCTGTGAGGATCAGCCCTGCCACTTGGCACTCCGCTAGAACTGGGAGTACGAAAGCGTAAACAACTGTATTTCCTTTGCAGATCCTATTGACCGAAGAGTTTGTAGAGAGAATGCTGGAAGACCTAGAAGACCTGAATTCTCCGGAGGAAGTAAGGCCGCGTGGTTCCCATGTCGCAGCAGCGGCGCCTCGTGGGCTCGAGGCCTCGCGGGGCGGTGGCGCCTGTGGTGGGAGCTGAGGCGCTGAGCGGGCTGCACTGCCGCTCCACGAGGCAGAACCTGCGCTGGGGGCCGCCCTGGTAGCCGCGTGGGCCTCCGTGTGCTGCCAAGCTCCTCTGCAGCAGCTCAGGGCACCCCACCTACCCCGGCGCGTTTGCGCCCGAGCTGTTGCCACAGGGGCCTCTGCTCAGCCCCCGGGGAGCCCTGGGGCTTCCTCACGGGCTGCCCCAGCCTGGAAGCCGGAGCCGCGGCAAGAGGGAGCTTTGTAAAGCTTTGCTGAACTTCCCCCCGCCATGTGATCCCTTCCTGGGGAACATTTAACACCCTGTCTCCCATGCATGCCGTATAAATATTCTGCCTGACTTCAAAGAGCGGTGGCAGAAATGACATGTAATATTTTTAATCCCATTTTTTACAGCTCCCTGCAGACTCTAAAGAAACTTTCCTTGGCTGGTGGAGCAGCCCTCCCGTCCCTCACCCCGCTCCCCTCCCCCAGGAAAATCTCAGGGCTCTAATTGTTTAATCCTGAGCTGATTTAAAGCCAGGGTGTTCTTCCCTGTGTGAGCGAGGGAGCATGCTGCTGGCTGTGCGGTGACTTTCAGGCCAGCTTTTATCCAGTTAAACCTAATCCAAAGCTCATTTTTGCCGGTGACATGGACGCCCAGGAGCGCCCATAGTTAAGGCCCTGGGCGCCTCGGATGCTATCGCTCTGCGCTGAGACGCAGGGCAGCGGCTGTGGCAGCTCCTGGCAGAGCAGGCGCTGGGGTCTGAATTACCGCGACTTCACTGAATTAAAAAGTAAAAAATAAGCAAGCGCAAAGGATGGCTTCTCCAAGAGGATTGCTTTGGAAGCACTTCTGTTTATGAAAAGGAAATGCTTCAGATGAAATGTGATCTCTCCACATCCAGATTCCTCCAAGGATTTGTAAGTTAGAGGATCCCAGTTTGGGCCAATTTAGTGCGTTCCTCAGCAGCCCTGGCCGGTTGCTGCTGACGTTCATGTGATAGAAGGAAGCCCAGGCACAGAGTCTTTCCTTGGCTTTGTAACGCACCACCAGTGGAAACTGAAATTAACACCAAATTATCTGTTGAGAAGCTGTAGCATGTTTTTGCATACCCCAGGCTCTCAATTCGCCCCTCCCGGGCCTGTAGGACCACTAGATTATATGGTACAGGCTATACATGGACCTGAGGTAAAAAAACAGCCCTAAGTGAGGCTTGGACAGTTTGTGTTTCCTAGAGACTGAGAGTGGGAGTTTATGGTAGTCGTTACCCTGAACCACCAGCCCAGCACACTAAGAGCAACGGGTACCAACTGCAAAGTTGCCCTCATACCCGAGCTGCAAACAGGGTGAGTTCAGAAGCAAATTCAGAACCTGTTAGAGTGGAGCAGACAGCTGGAGGGGAACTCCTTTAGCAGGAATCTGCCACTAAGTGTATGTTAATGTCCTCCGGAAACAGGGTGCTTACCGGGAGGACAACTAATTGGATAAAGATGGATGATTCACCCGTTACTCTCCCCTTACACCAACTCTCTAATTTTCCTAGCCCCTGTGTAGCTCGCAGCACTGAGGGCTCTCTCAGGAGAGGATCTGTCTATAATCATCCTGAATTAGCTGCTGTAGTGTCGTTGCCAGTGCAGGATCCTACCTGGATACCCCTAACATCCTTTTTGGTGGTATCAGGCAATAGGCCGTGAGTGTGGCAGAGTTTTAAACACAAAGTCATTCTGCAAACTGGGGTCCAGAATCGTCCCCCCGGTGCTGGGGACCCTCCAGCCTGGCAGTGGGATTGCCTGAGCCGCTGCTCCAGCTCTCTCTGTTGTCTGTGGCTGTGGATGGGGCACGTCCAGAGTCTGGAAGGCTCTCGGTAGCCTATAAAAGCCTCAAATGCAAGCAGCAGCTTTAAATATCCAGGCTGCCATTCTGCCACGTAAGGTTTTGAAGCCTTTACTAGCTCTGCATCTAGGGTGTTTGCATTCTTTGGGCTTTTTCCACTCTTAGGCATGTCTTTGCCAGCTCAGCAATGAGAACGGGTTTGGAGTGTCGTGGACAGGGGACTTTTCCTGCGCCGGGGTGCACTTGCTGATCCCACAGCAGCCCCACCTCTCTCCTCGCATGCCCTGTGCACAAGAAGGGAAGGGAGGACGTGGCCCACGTTAACCCTTGCGGGGGTGTCGCTGCCTGTGGATGGCCCCTGTTGTTCCTCTCTGTGACGGTTCAGTCCCCCTTTTTTCCCCCACTGTCCCCACCAAAGGTGTTTCCGAGGCACCGGCAGGGAGGCACGGGCCCTGCTCAAACGCGGCTGTGACAGGGCCGTCCTGGCCCTGCCGCCTGCTCGGGGCCAGAGATGTTGGGGTGACTTCCCATCCGAGGGCAGCGTGTCCCGGGGAACGCGTGCCAGACACGGCGCTGTGTGAGCCAGCCCGGGCGCCCCTGCAGCAGCGTTTCCAGAAGGGCCCGGGCAGGAGCGCCCAGGCGAGCGCCGCGGCGGCGGCAGGGCCCGAGCGGTGCACGGGCTCTCCCGGGCCCTTTCCAAACCCTTCCGCTGCTCTCACCTCGCAGAAGCGGCCGGTGCACCCCACTGTGCAAGGGGAGAACTCTAAAGCCTCCGTAATCCCCTCTCTAAAGCAAACAGAGGGATCCTGGGGCCGGCGGGGAGCCGGAGGGAAGCGGACAGGGTGAAGTGGGAGGGGAGAGGCTTGGGAGTTGCAGATTTTCAATGAGATCAGGGAGGGGAAGTGGTGATGGGAACAGTCACCCTGCAGAATCCATCTGATGAAATAAACAATGTTGGGGCCGAAATCTCGGAGCTTTACTTTGGCAGCCGAGGCCCAGACCACATTATCTAATGTCCACTGCTGTCCAAAACATACTGATGGGGAAATGTTTTCCTAGTGGCCTCCTGTTTTAAAAAAATAATAATAGCAGAGGGCTGCCTGCCTTTGCAGCAACTTTGTTTTCCTGTGGTTTGGGTTGCAGGGATATACGTTAACTGGTTCTCCTCCTTGCCTTGCAGTTTAAACTTCCCAAGGAGTACAGCTGGCCTGAAAAGAAACTGAAAGTCTCCATCTTGCCAGATGCCGTGTTCGACAACCCGCTGCATTAGAGCTGAATTACGCCCTCCTCGCAACTGGGAGAGCCAAGTTACTGTCCATTACCCAGTGACTCACAGGATAATTAATGCAGTAAAAACTCGGCCTGCAAATGAAAGAGTTTGCTGCACAACCACTGCAAACAGAAGAGGAGCTACTCAGCACCAGCCCAGAGCGAACTGAGCCCTTTCCTTTATCCTTCCCAGGGCTGAGCTCTCTGGGAACAGCCTGCGTATGTGTGAGTGCGAGTGAGAAATATTTAACTATGAAAATTAGCAGTAAGAATCTTTTCTCTCTCCTAGCTCCAGAACTCCCCTCTGCCTCAGCCCAGGGTGTAGACGCTCTGCACGCCTGTATTTACACATGCATTCTGCCAGGTGCGAGCCTATAATCCATGGATTAAATGTTCTTTACGTGACTCTGGAGTCCTTTTGTTAGCCAAACTTTTACTGACTGCAGAACTGTTCTTCCATGTGCTTTTTTTTTATTATTTTTTTTTGCTTTTCAGAAACAGAATGGTATTTCCCCTGTTTAAAGGAGGCCAAAAGCTCACATGCTTGAAGCTGAACAGATTTAAAGATGAACTTTCTAGTTCAGTCAAGAAAAACAAACCCAGATCCTCCCTGCCCTCAAATTAGGCATGTTTTAAGCGTTGGTCTTGGTGCTATTAGCTATGGTATCGCTGCAAACAGAGGCAACTTTATTCTGGCGCATCCTGTCCTTGTGCCTGAACCCCGGGGAAGGTCGCAACCTCTGGTTTTGCACAAGCAGGAGGAAGAAAGCTACCGGGGCGGGGGAGATCTCCTGTTTACAGTCTGTTTATCTTTAAAGAGATACTGTCAAGTATTTTTTCCTTGCTATTGTACAGAATTTGAGACGCTAGAAGGACCCGTTTGTTCGCAGGGACAACCTCAGCAGCTCTGCAGGATCCAGCGGGCTGCTGAGAAGGGTGTGAAATGGAGATGTCCATGTGCGCTGCCCCGGCAGAGCGCAGAGGAGACGCAGCCTCCGCAAAGCCAACTCCCCTCCGCGTCCCCGCGGGGCTGTGCCCTCGCACAACTCCTTTTTCTCCTTCAGTCTTGCTGCATTTGCTCTTTCGTGACCGGTGTCCGTTTCCAGGCAGGTTTGGACTGCAAAGCATCCAAATTTGGTTGAGCTGCCCCTCTCCCCTCGATGGCCGTGGCGTCCTCCTGGGAGCGAGCGGGAGCGCAGAGGCCCATGTCTCCTGCGGGTGTCCTGTGTGCGGGAGCTGCCGCGGGCCCCCCGCTGCTCTGCAGCCTTGTCCTCATGCATATTCCCGAGCTGCTCCCTGCCCGTCACCTTTTGGTGGCAGCTCTTCACTCCTTGGGCAGCTTCTCTTCCCACTCATTCTACCTACAAGCTCCCTTGGCTGCTCTTTCTTCCCGGTTTATGCGCAATAGCCGTGTGATCTTAATGCAGATATAACAAAAGCTTTTAACACTTAACTCCCCTGATCAAACAGCAAAGTCCGAGAGGCCCACAGCACCCCGGGGTCGGTTTTCTGTTTGCTTTCTGATTTAATTTCTTCCTGGCGCAGCCGGCTTTGATGTTTTCTTGCATATATTTGGGGCTGGTTGGTGTTGGTCAAGAAACAGAGCTAGGAGCCACAAAGCTTTCCTTGGACTTGCAGGGTTCCTCCATGGCCTCAGGCAAGTCACTCAATGTCTCTCTGTACAGAGAGGGTGATTATTGACTAGAAGGCTGCAGGACCTACCGAAGCATGCCAGGATTTGCAGGGGAGGGCGTGCTTTGTGTACAAAGTAGTATTTGTGTTATTATAATTGTTGTTATATTATAATTTAAGGCAGGCCAAATGCAGGGTCCAACACTACTCGGCGGTACCTTCCTTTCTGCAAAGCTACAGAGGCAATTTACATGTAAATGAGTTTGTCATTTTGTCTGAACTCAGAGGATCATCTTAAAATCCTGCTGCGAAAGAGCAAACTTTGAGCTATCTGCAGCGTGCCAGCCAGAGTGATTTCTGTGCTGTGGCAGCCGGTATCCATCCATGGGATCTCTTGGCTAGTTTCCACTGCCCTGCTTAGCACTAAGCCTGTGCTGTCTCTTCCACGCTGTAGACACACATCCCAGGGCCAATACGGGCTAGAAAACACAGCAGAATTTACCAGTCCGGCTTCAAAAACGACGTGTCCAGGTGCCCCGTCGCAAGATAAGGAACACGCGGCTGTTTGTGTCCGTCAGGAAAGGGCAGCGACTAGGATCTTTACACAAAGCCATGTGCAAACAGCAGCCCGTGGACGGCTCGGCCGGGCTCGCCGGGGCTGCCTGCAGCGGGGCTGGCCTGGAGCCACCGCGCTGGCTGCGCCGCCTCCTTTCCAGATGCTCCCGCTCTCATTAACAGCAGCGCAAAACCCGCGCCTCGCTGGAGAAGGGACATGGGAAGGTCAGTGGTTGCTGCTCTGCGGAGATCAGCGCACAGAGAAGTCTGAGAGGGCCTCTCGGCCCTGACACACGTCTGGAAGGCCGGGGCGTGCGGCGCCGTGGAGCTCAGGGCCCCTCGGAGCGGGGACGCAGCGCGGGAGGCAGCTCCTCCCGCCACCCCTCTTACGTGTGTGTTTTCCTCACCGTATTTACTCTCTGCATTGGGTTTTCATTGACTTCCGAGGGAGCACATTGAACGCGTTTGCAAATCCACCCAGGATCCGTGTGCCTGTGTGTATTTTTGTTCCATGTCATGTATTTATATATAGTTCTGTGTATTTGGGTTACGAACAGGTGGCACGCCAGAAATCTCTGTTTCTGAGACCTTTTTGCGCAGATCTTTGCTGGTAGCCAGATAACAATTGGTTTGAGGGAAGGAAAGGAAATCTTCCCACTTGCCTAAGCGGGAAAATTCTAGACAAGCAAACTGCTCAAATGGGAAGCTCTGTCTTCTTATTGGACCAACTCTGGTCAAAGTCAACCTTTAAGCCCCAAGGTCATGTTGCTGCCTCCCAATGGCTGTCTAAGAACAAGAAAGTTGTATGTTCCAGTATTGCGAAGGACTCGGCACCAACAGGGCCTTCGTCCTCTGCCTCACTTCAAGTTTGCAGTCAAAGGCTTCACTTATGGCGAGTGGCATCCGGAGCGTGGATGTTTTCCTCTTGAGGCAAGGGGGCATGCCGGCATGTGGAGGAAATCAGAAAAAAACCTATATATTTTAGTGGGCAGAAGAGTTTAAAAAGGGGAAATGCACCAGAGGCTAAAACTGCCCCAGTAGTTTTCTAGCCCAAACCTGCTGAGATGGTAGCTCCACAGGGGCTAGTTTTTTTCTAGATTGTGTAGAAGGTCTGAAGCAGGATTATATGAAACCAAAACCCGTTGGCTAAAGATAGAGATCTGGATATAAATGGCAGTTTCAAAGAAGTGGGTACAGGTTTTCTCCCTCCCACAGAAGTCTCATGATGCAGATAAATGGGGAAGTTTCCAAAGACGACAAAGAGCATTTACTGCAGACCTGTGATGGCCTGAAAATCCAACATGGGACTGCAGCTCTGAAACGGGAGAAATCCCTGCAGCCAGCACTGCTTTCCCTCTCAACAGCCGGTTAAAAACAAGGGAGAAAGAACAAATTGGGGCTTCGATATTAACGTGTGACGCGAGCGGAGCAGTCAGTGCTGCAACTCGGGGTCGCCGGTGGTATTCCCAGTGCTGGGATGGCTGGTGCCTGCTGTGTGCGGTGTCATTGAGGCTGGTGGCTGGTGCCTTTGCTGCGTGCAGCTTTGCCAGCAGTGGTTTGCAGTGAGCTGGGGAAGCCCCTCTCTCCAAATATCCTGATGCTCCCGCGCGGCTTTTCAGGTGCCGCCGTCGGGTCATCAGATGCTCTTCGAAGAAGCGTGGAGGGGTCATTGCTTTTCAGCTGAGACCCGCGGAAATGGTTAGGGGCTGTAGCTTTAGCAAAAGGCAAAAACAAGAGCTGAAAGCGACGCTGCTGTGCCGCCTCTTGGCGAAGGGGGAAGAGACCCATGGACAGACCTTCTGGCCAAGGACACCTACAAGTCCTCATTTGCCCCTCGCACGGGGCCTGGCAGCCTGTGTGACAAGTCCTGGTACCCAAGGCGAGACAGGGGTCCCCGGCCAGCACCACAGAGCTCGTTCCTGTGCTTAGTGGCCCTCTGTATAGAGTATACACTGTGCCTTATTTCTCCGTCGAGGGAAGCTACGAGGGCAGATGAACCGTCGAGCACCCGGGAGTCCCTGTCTGTGCATGGGCCCCCATGGATGAAAGCGGCTTGGGCAGAGGCCGCGCTGCGTCGGAGACTCCCCATCGTGCAGCCTTGCCGGGGGGCTCGTGCCCCAGTGTCGGAAGGAGCTTCGGGGCTCTGGGACTGCTGTGGTTTTTCACTGCGCTCTTAGCTAAGCTCTGGGTATGTAGCAATGTACTATTTTTGTAAGGTTTTCTGTTGTCCACTGGCCGCTCATTCTCTTTTTGAAAGGAAAAAAAAAATCCATTCGGCACAATTCCGAAATTCCAAATGAAAATGCCGCCAAGGTGCCGGTTCCCTTCCGCGCGCCGCGAGGTTGCGGGGCCGTTCAGCCCATGCGGAGTCCCGCAAAGCCTCGGGCACGTTGATATCTTTACACTGCCCTGACGCTGCCTCCCCTCGTCGCAAAGCAAAGGGAGAGGAGGGCGAAAAGAAGGAAAAAAGCCCCCTGCTTCCTGCTGCGCGCGGTGTCGGGCAGCGCGAACACGGCCACGCTGCGAGCCGCCCGGGGCACCGTCCCCATCGCCAGCAGCGGCGGGACGCGGAGCCGCTTGGAGCAGCCGCATCCCCGGCGCCGCGGCCGCGCTCCGCTCGCTGGGGTTCGGGAACAGCCCCGGAGCAGAGCGGAGTTTCCCGGGATGCTGGAGGGGAGCAGCGTCCCCGCTGGCCCCGGGGCCTTGGCACGAGTCTGTGCAAGGGCCTGCGCCGCAGCGGCACCTCCTCCGTGGCCTTTCCCCGACCCACGCGCCTCCTTTCTTTTTAATATATATAAAAGACAGAAAAAAAGAAAAAAAAAAAGGAAAGCTAAACTAGCAGAGGTTTTTAAATATTTTATATTAGTTTCTAATGTAAATTCTTACCTGGTTATTGCAGTGCTGGGTGCGTTTCGCCTGCACATGACTTTTGTAATATTTTTGTGAATCACTAAACGTTTTTTTTCAGTTGTTGGGGTTTTTTTCCCTCCCGTGTATTCGAAGTGCATTAAACGTATTTGCAGAACTGCCCGTGTCCTCCTGTGCAGCCTTTCGGGAGGGGCGACGCTTTGGGAAGAAGCAGCCCTGCGCTGCTAAAGGTTGCAGCGATGCCCCGGTGACACACAGGGGTTTGCAGCGATCTTCTTATGCTCCTGGGTTATAAATTCCCTTGGGGCAGAGAGGGGGTGGAATATGGAGGTGGGAGGGAAAAGGAGGAAACGGGCCTGGAGCTGAAATGCGGAGTTGGGATGATTCGACTCTCGCCCCAGTTGCCCTCCTGGCACCTGGTTCATCTCCCAACGGAACCGGGATGGTGCGGGACCCCCAGGGGCATCGGAAGCCCCTCGGGGTGTCGGGTTTAGCTCCTCTTGCTGGAAAGCAGCGGCCGGGAGCCCCTCGTGGAGCTGCGGCTCCGAGCTTCATTAGGAGCGGTTTGCTGCTAATAACGCCGGCAGCTTCCCTAATTAATACCGGAAGGGCTGCGAGCAGCTGCCAAGCCCAGGGAGGGAGCGCGTTTGTTTATTTATTTTATTTTATTTTATTATTTCTTTTAGCGGTGTGGAAAGGGCAGGGCTGGGGCTGCTTTCCCAGGCAGCAGCGCGGCGGGTCCGGGGACGGGGTGACAGGTCCCTGGGATGGGGCTCCCTGCTCTCCCGCACTCGCTGTCACACGCAGAGCGGGGGCTTCCCTGGCACTTGAGCGAGTTTGGCGGCTCCCATTGCAGCAGTTTTACCCCCCAAAAAGCATGTTTGGGGTTTGCTTTTTTGTTGTTTTGTTCCTTCTTTTTCCCCAAAGGGAGAAGAATTGCTAAGGCGCTTTTCCCACCGCCCGCGTTGCCTCGGGCTTCCCAGCGCTCCGGGTGCTCCCCCTGCGCGGGGATCCCGGGCTTTGCCTTAAAAGGAGATTTCGGGGAGGCTTCGATTAGCGCCGGGTTTCTTGCGATTCCCGGTGGCGGGTTCTGCCGGTCCCCGGCGGCGCGAGGCCGTGGGCGCCCGGGGGTTTTGGGGACGGGAGGGAGCCGTGAATCATCCCCTCGCGATCCGGCCGGCGCGTTGCAGCCCCTGCGCCCAGGCCCTGGTGCTGCGGCGGCAGCGCGCGGCCGGGCGCATCCTGCCTGGCCTGCTGTCCCCCACAGCTTCCCTCGGCTGTTTGTGCTAGCAGCAAAAAAGGAAAAAAATACACACGCACACACTAAAAAAGCCAATTTATTCTTGATTCGGGTGTTTCCTGCTTCTCTGAGCACGCAGGGCTCGAGCAGGACCAGTCCCCTTCCCCTTCCCTTCCTGACACAGCGGTGCGGGTAGCAGGGCCCCATCCCGTGGCGCTGCCATGAGTTTGCCGGGCTCTGCCGCCCTTTGCCGACATCCCTCCCAGTGCCGCAGGATTTGAGGCTGAGCGGCACTTGCGGTAACACCGCCAGGCAGATCCCGTTCGTGGTCACTCCTGGCACCCCGCTCGCACAGCCCCTTTTCCCTCCACTGCCGGGTCCTGGGAGTTTATCCTGCTTTTTATTTGGCTCTTTTTATTTCTCCTCCCCGCCTTTTTTTTTGTTTTGGTTTAGAGTTTGTGGCTTTGACGCCGTTTCCCGCAAAGCCGGCCTCATCCTGCCAGGGGCCGAGCAAACGCGCCTCCCACCCGGCCCTTGGCGGCGGGGGGCTGCAGGAAGAGGGGAAGACGGGAGCGCGGAGCGGGAGGAAGGAGAAGCCCTTCTGCCAAACTGGCCCGACCGGAGCGCGACACAAGCGCAGGAAATGAGTCACCCCGGCGGTGCGGGGCCACCAGCATCGCCCTGCTGGGCCCCAGCGCCAGCACCAGCCACAGGGGCGGCCGCCCGGCCCCACATTTGGACCCTCAACCCTGCATTTGGCTGCTCAGCCCTGGGACCAAGTGGAGCTCGCCCGCCAGGCAATGCCTCGGTCAGGCCTTGTGCCCGTCCTGAGTCCTCGCTTCACCCTGGTGTGGGATGAGGAAGGGACAAGGAACAAGAGCGTTTTTCCCCCCAGAGGAGCCCCACACACGCCATAACATGCAAGGCATTTTCTTTTTCCTCCGAGGCCCTTGCTCGCTTTGTGCATCTCCGTTCTGACCGGCAGGTTTTGTTTAATGGCGGGGCTGGAGGTTTCCCCGGCCTGGGCGCTGAGGACGCGCTGAGGACGCGCAGCTCAGCACAGCAGTGACGGCGCCGCCGCCTCACGCCGGGGCGCGGCGCGCCTGACGCGCGGGGGCGGGGCTTGCGGGAGGGCGGGGCGTGCCGCCGCAGGGGGCGGGGCCTGCCGCCGCAGGGGGCGGGGCCGGCCGCGGCCGCAGCGCAGCCCCGGGCGGCCGGAGGCGGCGGCGCCCGGCGGGACCGTGTGCTCCCCCCTCCCCCATGGCGGCGCCGCGCGCCCGTCCGCCCCGGTTCGCCCCGCGGCGCCGCTGACCGCCCCCCGCCCCTTCCCCAACGGCCGAGCCGCTCCCCGCGGCGCCGCTTCCGCCCCCCCCCCCCCCCGCGCGCTCCGAGGCGACCGTTGGGGCGGCGCCGCCCCCTCCCCTCCCCCTCGCGCGGCGCGGCCGCCGGTGGGCGCCGCGGCGAGCCCGACATGGCGGGCGGCGCGGCGGGCGCGGGGTGCCCGGCGCGGCGCTGAGGCGGCGGCCCCGAGGCGGCGGCGGCCCCGCAGCCAGCGCAGCCCCCGCGCCCGGCGCCGAGCGAGCGAGCGAGCGAGCGCCGCCCCGTGACTCCCCCCACCCCCTCGTATTTATTTATTATTTTTTTTTAGCGTTTCCGACTTTTTTTTTTTTTTTTTTTTTCCTCTCTCCTCTCTCCTCACCGGGCGCAGCTCAAAATGGCTGAGGACTGAGCGGAGCCTCGCAGCAGCGCCCGGCTCCGCTCCGGGGCGGCAGCGGCGGGGGGGCTCCCGGAGCCGGCACCGGGCACCGGCCCCGGCCCCGCTCATTGTTCCCTCCTCGGCGGCTCCCGGCTGGAATGAGACGGGGCTAAATCCCTTTACCCCCTTTTTATTTTTTTAAACCCCCTCCTTTTTATTTTTATTTCCCACCGAAGAGGACCCAACCTCTCGTGAGAATTTAGAGCAGGTTGATTTTTTTTTTTTTTTTTTTTGCTTCATAGGATTGAAATTCTCTTCCTTCCCCCCCCCCACCTTCCCTCCCTCTGCGAAACCCTTTTTTTTTTTTTTTTTCATTCCTATTTATGAACGGAGGGTGAGCTTGGAAGGGCTGCTCGGAGCTGGGATTTCACCCGAGTGCCTGGCCAGCCTTCCCTCCCCGCTCTCCCATTCAAGACCTCGCAGTTTGGAAGCAGGCGGGAGGTTTTATTCTTCCCTTTTTTTTCCTTCTTTTTTTTTTTTGTTTCTTTTTCCCCCTTTCCCCCCCCCTTCCCCTCCCGCTCTGCTCTGCTGGGTTAGAAGCAGATCTTGGGGCCGCTGGGAGAATTCAGTTTTTCATCACCGTCATCGTTGCTATTATTATTACTATATATATATATATATTTTAACCTTCCTCCTTTTCCCGTTTTGGATCTTAACCCTTTGATCTGCTTCCTTTAAAAAGACTCTGAATCTGAGCTCCCGACAGGGAGAAAGGGAGGGGAGATCATCATAATAATAGTAATAAAGAGAAAACCCGAGCGAGCCTGTTCTCTCAGCTGTTAGCCAGGTTGGTGGGGGACAAAAGTCCCTTTAAAATATTGAATGTCAGTCGCAAACCTAGGGAAAAGAAACGCGGATCCGGAGCGCTAAATTTTGGGAGGTTTATATGGACTTGGACTCTGCGACTGGATTTTGTATGGATTTTTTTCAACCTTTGGTAAGTTTCGATTCACCTTCGGGGAGCGGAATAAATTGTTTTTAGGGGTTGTGAAGGCTTGGGGTTGTAAATCCTAGAATATTGTGTCTTTTTTTTTAAATCTTTTCAATTTTTCCCTTTAATGAAATGACATGGAGGTTGTGTTTTCCTTCCCGGGATTCCTAGAACGCTGCTCTGTGGTTTATTTTATTCCTAATTTTAAAATATGTTGCGGTTTTTATTTATTATTTGCGCTAAAGGGGGGAGGGGGGGAAACAGCGATTCACCCTGAGACTTCCTGTTGCAGGGAGAAAAGACCCCGGCGTCCATCTGTAGACCAAACTGAGAGATTAAACGGTTGGGGGGGTGGGAAGTCGCCAGATCCCGCCAGCAGAAATGGCCGAGAACTGGAAGAACTGCTTTGAAGAGGAGCTCATCTGCCCCATTTGCCTGCACGTCTTTGTGGAGCCCGTGCAGCTGCCGTGCAAGCACAACTTCTGCCGCGGCTGCATCGGGGAGGCCTGGGCCAAGGAGTCGGGCTTGGTGCGCTGCCCCGAGTGCAACCAGGCCTACAACCAGAAGCCCAACCTGGAGAAGAACCTCAAGCTCACCAACATCGTGGAAAAGTTCAACTCGCTCAACCTGGAGAAGCCGCCCTCCGTGTTGCACTGCGTCTTCTGCCGCCGCGGGCCCCCGCTGCCGGCGCAGAAGATCTGCCTGCGCTGCGAGGCGCCCTGCTGCCAGTCGCACGTGCAGACCCACCTGCAGCAGCCCTCCACGGCCCGGGGGCACCTCCTGGTGGAGGCGGACGACGTGCGGGCCTGGAGCTGCCCCCAGCACAATGCCTACCGCCTGTACCACTGCGAGGCCGAGCAAGTGGCCGTGTGCCAGTTCTGCTGCTACTACAGCGGGGCCCACCAGGGACACTCGGTCTGTGACGTGGAGATCCGCCGCAATGAGATCAGGGTGAGTGGATGCCCCTCGCTCCCGCTCGGCCTCCCCTCGGCGTCGCGGCTGCCGCGCCGGGTTGCGGCGCGGAGAGGCTCTGCTGCGAGGAGCAGCCGCGCTGTGGCGGGGCCGACGGGCCCTGCTGCGGGATGGGAGCCGGGCAGGAGCTGCCTCTTGGGAAATTTCCAGGCTGCTTGATGGGTCAAAAGCCCATTGAGCGCCGCAGCCCATCTCCCTGGCTCTGAGCATGGTCTGCCGCAAGACGCAGCCGGGAGGGGGTTCCAGAGGATCCCCGGCCCCCGAGCGGCCAGAGCTGCGGCAGAGCACGGCAGGTGCCCACTCTGGAGCGCGATGCGGGATACGTTTCCGCCTCCCTCAGCCGGATACGGCACTCGGTGCGGCGCCGTGTGGCTTTTGCCGGCTCTGTGCGGAGGCCGGTGCTCGTGGGGCCTGTACGACGCGCGTCCTGGCGCCGCTCCTGCCGCTCACCCTTTGACGTAGGGACCTGTTCCCCGGGCCGTGCCAGTGCCGTCGGCAGCGCCGTCTGGGGAGCAGGAAGCAGCAGACATGTTAGATTGCAGCCCCGTCACAGAGAGACGGGGAGAACCCGCATTCGCCAAACGGTGACGGAGGCAGCGGGGGTTTGTTCCCGGGAAGGTCCCCCGGGAAGGGGGTCGGCGCTGGCCGCCATCTGCAGCTGTTCAGCCGTAGGAGCCGCGTCCGCTCGCAGCGTCTCGCTGATGCGGCGAAACGGGCAAGGGAAGAGGTCCGAGCGTGGCGTAGGTGATGTCTGCAGAGCAGAGGGGATTTTGAGGAGCGTTTTCCCCTGGTTCTTGCCTGGCTGCAGCCCTGCTGTGATTGAGAGCAGGACCGGCTGATGGCTCTGGGAGAAACATGCTAAAAGCCAGCAGCAGAGAGAGCAGCTTGGCTGTGTGCTCTGCTCCAGAGCCTTTCCTTCCAAAGGCCTTGTCCTCTTCGGGAGCGAGGGGGAAGGATGGGGCTGCCTGCGCTGGAGGCTGAATCGCCCCCGAATGCGACTCGAGGCCTCTCGCTCGCAGGGGTGACAAAGCCCCGCCGCGAGGACACTGCCCCGTCCCTTGTATGGCTGGTAGACAACGCTGCTGCCTCGTCCCCCCTCCTTCCTCGCCTCTGCGAAACCTGGTGCGAGCATTCCCGTTCCTGCTGGTGAGGGCCGAGGCCGGGAGAGCCTCCCTCCAGGCAGCGATTCCAGCCAGGAAGCCGGACCTCTTGTTCGTGGGGACTCAGGCGTGGGTTTGGGCCAGATAACGGGGTTTTCTAAGGAGAGGGTGTGGGGCACGGTGCTGGCATGAGGGCAAAGCAAGGCTGTATTTTGCTTGTGGCCAGACCATCTGGCAGGCGCTTTCACCCCTGGCTCTACAGCCTGGAGTTATTGGCGGGTATTTAACCACCCTGCCGGCCTCCAGCCGTCGGAGGCCATCGCGTCCCCTCCCGGCTGCCCCAGGGCCCTCGGTCGGACCCTTCGGAAGAGGCCCGCGCTAGCCTGACGAATAAATATTTAACAATGAATTGAATGGTGATTACTGTAAAATGGGGATGATTTCCTGTGTATTTTAATGTTGCCAAAATGAGTCACCATTTAGCAATAAAAAAAAGAGTCATAAATAAAAATTGCAGGATAATTACTTTCCAATTGGATGGCCAGGCCTGGGAGGGGGGGAGGTGGCTCGGTGCAGCGAGGAGCCAGCGTGAGCTAACAGGAAGGTTATTTTCCTCTCCAGGTTTTTTGGGGGAAAACCAGAGACCTCCACGGAGGTGCCAGCAGCTCCACCACACACACTGGAAGGGGAAAGACCCAGCCAGGCTTTTTGCAAAGCACTTTTCTGCTTCTATTTATAGGGAGTCATTTTTGTCTCTCTGTGCCAGGGTGGAGAGCCACCCTGGGAGGACTGCGGGGCCGGGACAGGCCTGCCTGTGTGTGCATTTCCCGGGAGCGTTAGCCAGGGACCGAAAGTATTTTTCCAGGTCCTTTTCCAGGACACTTTGATCTCATCTTTTCCCGCTCTCCCGGCATTTTTGTTGTTGTTGTTGTTGCCGTTGTTATGGCTGGATGTTCGCCGCTCCTTGCGGATATGCGCCGCTCTCGGCCTGGCGCGTAACTGCTCCCAGCAAGGCTGAACGTTGGCCCTGGTGTGAAATTGTGGGTGACACCAAAGGTGTCGGGCTAGAGTGGAGCTGCAGCCCTCCTGGGTGACCTTGGCCAAATCCCTTAGCCCCCCCATTGCTGCTGCCTTGGCTCCCTTCTCTGCAGTAATATGCTTGTGTCTCCCCGCTGGGTGAAGGTGAGTGCTAGTGGCCAGGCTGGGTGCTGGGATAACGGTGGACGCCTTGGAGCTGGGATGCGCTGTTGCACCTGGAGGATTCCCCTGTGATTCGAGCAGTTTCTCTGTGAGCTGGCTGGAGCAGGGAAGGAAAAACCACCGCGGAGCTGCCGGCTCTCGCCTGCGCTCGCTGTGTGGCCTTGGGCAGGGCCCTGGTTAAAATCCACCCCTTGCCGCGCTGCGTGAGCCAGTCCCGGAGAGGAATGCGGCCGCGGCGGCTCCCGAATTAGGCCGCCTGCGTGTAGCGTCCTGCGCGCCCAGCCAGCGGCGGCAGGAGCCGGGATTCCTGGCCGCTTGCTCATGCGCCGCGTGCGGATGTGCCCGCTCGAGTGGCACGGGCAGCAGCCCCCATGGTGCCCGGGGCTGCGAGGAAGGCCGGCCCGCGAGGGCAGCGCGCCGGGCGCGCGCGAGCCGCGTTGCGCTTGCGAGAGCCCCAGGAGGCCCCCCGAGCAAACGGTCATGAGAGATCTGTTCCGTGTGTGTCTGCAGAGCTCGCGTTCGGGAAGCTCCTAATTGAGAAATGAGTCAAAGCCTGGGGCCCGGGAGCCTGATCCGCCGCCCGGGATGTGGCGTGGCGGCTTTGCGGGTGTTGGAGACCAGCCCCACAACAGGGGCATCCCCGGAGCCCAGGGGAGGCCTCGGAGCCTCCCAACTGCCCCTTTCTAGTCCCTGTTAAGCCAGCCCTGCTGCCAGGCCACCTCGCAGGGCATCCCACCCTCTGCTTGCAGAGCATTTTGAAGGGGCCTAGGGGCTCTGGGGGCAGAACCCCTGCTTTAGCAGCCCTGTGCTAGCGGTTTGGCCGGGAGATCTTTTTGCTGGCGCGGAGATGCTGGAAGCGGGTTGGCGTAGGAGGGAGCGGGGTGTCCGCAGAGCAGTTACCCAAAGTGGAGGCTTGTCCTGGGTTGTCTGGGGGGAGGGAGGCCTTTCAGTGGTAGGTGCTGCACAAACCCACACAGCCCTGACTCAGGGTTGGATGAACTCAAAGGTGCAACCATAGTACAAACAGTAAATAAAGTATGTGGTTAATCTTTCTTTCGTGGGCGTATAAAACGCTTACCTCCCCTTCCCCCTTGTGAGATGTTTTCTCCTTTGTTTCCTGTTTTTGTAGCGCTTAGAGGAGAGAGAGAGAGAGAGAGAGAGATGAAAAAAAAAATAAAGCCAACAACCCACCCTCTTTTTTACTTCTGGAGGCTTTATTTGTGTCAAGGTCTCAGAATGAAACGGGATTTTTTTCTTCCATCTTTGCCTTTCCTGCCAGTGACATGTGCCTCCTGCCTGCTATTCCTAGGCAGGGGAGAATCTTCTTCTAAGGTTGAAAAAGAAAGTTATTCCAACTTGAGGTTGGTATATTACTTTTTTTCATTATTTTTTTTCCGTCACCAAAGATGGGGGGGTAAGAAGACATTACTGGAAAGAGAGGGCCAGTCAGAAAGTTGCATTCAAAGATAGGCAGAAGGGGCTCACCCAGGTGTTTCCTGGATGTTCCCACCGTGTTAACCTCCTTTTTCCATTGAACACCGTTGTTTGAAGGCAGGACAAAGCTGCCCGTATGGAGCCCAGGGTGCCACTGGCAGAGGGGGTGTCAGGGGCTCTGCTTCTGCTTGGCCTTTGTTCCAAAGGACAGGGATACAGGGATCACATTCCCCCTCTTTACTGCTCTATCCTATAAGGAAGAGAGAAAAATCCTCTTTTCTGAGCATCTCCAGTATCTCTGAATGTTCAGAAGAGGGAGAAAATGTGTGAAGCAGCTGCAGGGGTGAGTCCTGGGGGAAGCATTGGGGGAGTGCTGCTGTGCAGGAGCATAGCGTGGCTCCATCCCTGGAGCAGCACCCTTGGGTGAAGCCAGGGGGACAGGGATGGGGTTTTGGGATCCATCTGGGCTTTCTTAGCAGTGCCCCAGATCCGCTCAATTCGAGTGCTTACTAAAGTAGGGGAGAATGGAGGGGCAAGCGCTGGGTAGAAGCACACAGCGCTGAGTCCCCAGTCTGTGCCTGACACTGTGGCCCTTTGCAGGCACTGGCCACCAGCCCCAGTGCAGAGGTGGCCACTGGCATTCCCTTGCTGATTTCCCTGCTGATTCCTGCTAAGTTCTGAAAGTCGAGGTCTCTAGGGGGGAAATGCTGCCCGTTTCGTTTCGGTGGATGCCTCTGATGCAAGAGAAGACACCTTGTTTGAACAAGCCCCATGTCACATCTCCCCACTGCCATGCATGTTAAGCAGAGAGCCCGGGAGCCCCAGTGCTGAGGAGCCTGGGGTCTGCTCCACCACCAGCCTCCTGCCTTGAGCTGCTGTAGGTTGTTTTACTCTGAAACAGGTTTGGTAACTTGCGACGGGCTGGATTTTTACAGGCTTACTTATTTTCCAGATGACTTGTTTATGAGAAGTGCGGCATGCGGCTCGTTGGAGGCACCGCGAGTGCGTCTGCTCAGGTTTTCTGGTGCAGTCGAGCTCTCGTGACTGCAGGTAGTGTGGGCTGCCACCTGGCACGCGTTCCCCCACGGGGCTCTCTGAACGTACCCGGCCCCTCCACTGATTCTGGCAGTAGGTCCTATGGAGCGGGGCTGGCACGGTCCAATTCCTCCTGCTCCCAGCCCTCAGATATTCCTTGATGGCCTCACCCTGGCTCCCATGGGTGAAGCGAAAGGCTGAGCCCTTCTCTCCTCCCCCATCAGCTTAGACCCAGGCTCTTCCTCCCCCAGCTTTGCTGATGCCCCTTGTTCCTGCCCAGGGGCCTCGCGGCTGCAGCGCCCGGCTGCTAAATGTGACTGATTATTGTGCCCTGGGACGCTGTCAGTTGGTCAAACTGCCTTGATGAATAATGACTTCTCAGGCCTTGGGCAGCCGCAGAAATCCCAGCACCCACCTAGCCTTGCTTTCCAGCTCCGTGCCGCTCACCGCCATCGATCTGTCAAGCTTTGCTGCTCTTTGTTGTCAGGGACAGCGGAGAATTTACGTTCAGCCCATAGCAACCTGTGCTGCCCTTGAGAGTTCTCGGGGGGCCAAGCCGCGCGGGTGCAAACGCGCCTGGGTTTGCTAGGAAAGCAGCCATGGGTGTCTTAGTGCTCCCAGATCTTCGGCTAAGCTGGAACAGGCTCCTGCCTCCCCGGGGTTTGGATTAAGGGCTTTTCCCTGCTGCTTTTCTGCTAAGCCTGGGCATTTTCCTTGCCCTTAACTCATCGAGTTGCCTGTGGTTGCTTGTTCGAAACCTGCAGCCACATTTGTTCTGCGTAGAGTCATCTGAGAAATGACAGCACAGATGGGGGGCACAGGGAGGCAACTTAATGCCTTCGGGAGGGAAGAGGCTTGGATGGAAGAGATGGAGCTGGTGAAGCAGAGGTAGGAGTCAGCACCCAGGGAGGGCAGGAGCTGAAGCAGGGACTGCCCCTTCCCGTGGTGGTGATGCCCGTGGTGAGCGATGCTGCATGGACGGGTGCTGGAGAAGAGCGAGTTGGAAGGAGGAGAGAGGTTCATCCAAGGATCTTGAGCTGTTCTCAGGGAATGGCAGCAAGTTCCAGCGCAGCAGCAGCACCACAGAGCATCTGGGTTAGCTGTGTTTTGCAGGTGAGGATGGCTAAGCCCAGCCTTGCACACCCACACGGGGCAGAACTTCCTGCCTTGACTGTGCTGGTCCCTTATGCAAGTGTCCCATAGATGCAGGTGTGGTTGCGCTGAACCTGTAATTGTGCTGGGGAGGGAGAAGTAGGAAAGACTTGACCTGCAGTGTGACACCCCCTGACTTTGCTCCTCAGCCTTTTGCCTCACCAAAGGGAGCCAGAGTGAGTCCGTGGAGGAATACCCAAGTCCTGGGGATGTTCTTCCCTTCTCCTCCATTGCTCCAGCAAAGCCCTGTCCTCGAGCCCTCCGTGCGCGTGGCCCAAGCCAGGCCTTGCCGAAAGGGGAGCCGCCTCCTCTCTGCTGCCGCCTCCCTCACCCCGCAGCTGGGCCGAGAGCAGCTGCGCACACGGAGCCGCTGCCCTTCCCGGCCGGCGAGGGGAGCGGAGGCTGCCGGAGGGGGTGGGAGGAGAAGGCCCATTTCCATGTCTCACAAAGGGCACAAGCGATCAGATTTGTGCAACTGCCCAAGAATAAAGAGGCTCTTACATTGCTGGCTGCCCTGACCTCTCTCCTCTCTGTTTGAGAGGACAGCGTGTGACCACACAGGGATTTCTTAGTTGTGCTTCTCAGGGAGGCAGTAGGTTTTCTGTCCCTAGATCTGGGCCTATACTGGCCTATTTCTTGCATGTTAGCAATCTATTTATTTTTGAAACAGCCTTTGGAAGACTTGGTGCGTGGTGGTAGTTTTTCTTCTCTTTAATTTCATGTAATTTTTTTTTTTTTTAATCTGAAGCCGAAATGGGGCTGAGAGCAGCAGTGCTTCCAGAGCAGGGACAAAAGTAACCAGGAGACACAGGGCAAGAGAGGAGGGATCGACACCGAAACAATGAAATAGCCAAGCAAGGAAAGGCTGAATGCTCAATAGCACAAGGCTTTGCAGAAATGCCTGGCTAGTGCAGCATTTTATAATCAGCTTCTGTGCTGGGCTGGCCTGCAACAGTAGTGCGATGGGGGAGGAATGCTTTGAATTAGCTGGATGCCAGAATTAATTCTGTCAGAATTCAAATGTACGTGTATGTACAGATTTATAAATAAACACTCGGAGCCAGATTCTGCTTTGCCACGCAGGCTCCGGGGCAGAATCTGGTCTGGCCTTGCTTTTCCCTTTTCAAACCAAATAAAAGACTGCAGATCTGGACTGGTCTCTGGTGACTTTGTCAACTTTCTGCGTTTATCAGCAGCCCGGAGGCTCGGGAGATGCCGGTTTGGCTGGGGCGAGGACGGGTGGCTCAGAGGAGCCGCGCGGGGGTCCCCGCTGAGCTGCATGCGGCCTCCCTCCTTGCCGGAGAAGCCGGCGCGGCTGCCGTGGGGCCGGCGCGGAGCTGGGGCGCCCCGCGGCGCCCGGGCGCAAACGCGGCGGGACGGAGCCCTCTGCAAGCGCGAGGGCCGCGGTGCACGCGAGGGGTTTTACGTGTGTCTCCTGTATGGGCTCGGGGGAGAGGTTCGGACTCCTGCAGCCGTTCCCGTAAGGACAGCGTTGGCCGCTCTCGCTAGAGGATCCTGCTCGTCCCTTTTCTGCCTTGTGATTCACTTGTGACAGTAACATGAGCAAAGTTCCCAGCTCGGAGCAGGGCCTCGTGCTCGCAGTGATCCACTTGCTGGTTTGCTGTAACAGAACTGCAAAAATAATTAAGCCTGAATTCATTTCTCTGCCTGCTCCCTGTTTTTTTCCTACCTTTTCTCGTATTTTTTCCCCTCTACCTTTTCTTCCTCAATTCCCTGTTCTGTGGCTGCTTTGGGGGCCCATCTCTGGAGCGAATTGGAAACACGCGAGCCGTGGACGGCTCCAGATGAGGCAGCTGGCAGGCAGTGACGTTCCGGATGGCTGTGTCTCTCTGAAATATGAGTAAACGTTGTCAGACCAGCCGACTGTACGAGCTGGAGGGAAGGCTGCTCTGTCCTTTCCTGCCTCCACCCGCCTCTCCGGGTTTGCTCAGCATCACCTCATCCTCCTTTCCTGTCTCGGTGACCTGGAAGCTTCCTTCCAGAACTGGAGACTTAGGGGGAGAAAAAGGGAATGAAAATCCCTTGTATCCTCATGGAGTCGGCGCTTTCCCTCGCTGTACGACAGCTTAATCCGAGCGCTCGCTGGAGCCGGTTATTGTGTGGCTTTAAAGCCCCGTCCCCTGGAAACCAGGCGCCCACCCCCTTCCCTCGCCGCCGCCCCCGATGCTCCGCGTTCAGAGGAGCCCAGCGCCAGGCCTTGCTCCTCGGCCACACGCAGACAAATATCGATCGCGCTGGGGGCCCTTTGATATTTCTGTGGCGACGGCTGGCGCTGCGGGTCGCGGCCGTCATGGGCGAAGGGGGCGGCGCGCGGCGCTTGTGCCTGCGCTAACGCGGTCGCGTCCCGCGCTCGTTATCCCCTCGCCGACTCACTGGGAAGGGGTCGCATCCCTCGCCCCGGCCCGAGGCCCCGCGCGGGCGCCGCTCTCCTCCGCGGCAGGTGAAGCCACTCTGCGCTCAGACAAAGGGATGGGGCAGCCGGTGCCTCCCTTTGTTCTCTGGTCCTGGTGCACCCGGCGCCGAGGCAGGAGCCCCTGGGGGCGGACGGATCCAGGGCAGAATTCCTGCTCTCCAGCCAGCTGCCCGGCTGCGGCAGATCAGAGGTGTTTGGTTGTGTGGGAATCGGGGAGCATAATCTGCCCTCTCCCTGAAACGGGAGCATCCGGACAGTCGATTTTCTCCTGCTTTGCTGCAAACTGAACTGCAGGGCACCCAGGTGGGGGACTGGAAATGAGTCTGCAAGGACCACCCTCTCCAAACACACATCTCCCAGTCCTGGACGTGCAGCGGATATAGCCTTGGCCCATCCTCGAGGCAAGGATTTTGTAGCTTTATCCATACAACAGGGCAAGAAAAAGGGCAGTTTCATCTTTACAGCACCCTAAAACCAGCATAGAGGAGTCGAGGCATTACCCTAAAGCCGGGATGAACTGAGGAAGGGGCTTTCCCATAGGTCACCCAGAAAGTCATTGGCCGAGCGGGAAGTGAGGGAAGCGATCCAGGGAAGCCAGGATCCTTGGTCCTATTGGGGGGGATGCAGCACCTGGCCCTAGGTCTGAAGTTTTTCACACTCGTCCCCAGATCTCGGCACGAGGATCCCCTGCGGGCTGATACTGCGTTTCCCAAAAGACGGAGGCTGAGAATTCCCATCAGCTGTGGGGGGAAGATGGAGGAAACAGGGGAGCAGTAGCCCGTGGGGCGGCAGAGCCGGGCGTCCCGAATCCCAGCGCTGCCGGCTGGCAGCTGCTCCGTATCCAGGGAACCTGCCTCCTGCTCTGCCCGGCGGAGGGAGCAGGCATTAGCATTCTGAAGGTCAAGCAGACACGGAGAGCCGGCTCGGAGGCGCTGCCGTGCGAGCGGGCAGGCAGCGGAGGAGCCACCGCAGAGCCCAGCTCGCAGCGGGGCTGCTTGGGGGGCGCAAAGGCCCGGGGCAGCAAGGAGCAGCCTGGCTGGTCACCGCGCTCCGGAAAATGGCAGCACGGGCACAGCTAGAAGTGGCCTCGCTCTTACACCCCGCTCCCTGCCACAGCCCCCTGGCCCTCGGCGCCTCCCTTAACCTTTGTGTCCCTGCTGCATCCTCTTTAAAAGAGGGTAATGAAAGCAGAAGAGGGAAGCAGCAGGCGCTGGAGGCACCTTGGGCTGCCTGACAAAGCCGCGCGGAGCTGCTGCAGACGCGAGGAGCTGCATTTTGAGTCAGGAGATCAAATGCCAGCTGGGGCTGCCGTGGCGCTTCCCCGGGGCCGCAGCAGCTCGCGCCGGGCCCCGCGCGGGGAGCCGCGCAGCGCCCGCCTGTCACCTCCTGCTCCTCAGGAGGACGGAGCCGGCTGGGTCTGAGCCGTCAAGCTCCGAGGGCAACCTGAAAGATGAATGACACATTAGGGGCCTGAGATCAATAATGTCAAAGGCTGGCCCGTAATCAGGCGAGATTAAAACCCAATGACAGGCCTCCCCCTAGGAGAAGTCCTCATGTTAAAGGCCAGCAGCAGGACTGGGTCCTTTGCTGTTATTTCGTGGTGGTGGCTGCCCCCAGAGCGCTCCCCCCAGTCCTGCCGGTAGCGATGTCCCCTCCTCAGCACCAGCCGAGCGCTGCTGCCCTCCTGTGCCCGGCCGCCCTCTCCTGTCCTGTGTACTCGTGCCGCGGGAGGAGCCCCGGAGTCGGAGAGCACAGAAATCCAGCCCCAAAGCAGCCCAGCACTGCCGTGCAAGAGCCTCGTGCAAAGCAGGGAGCAGGAGGCAGAGGAGGAGAAGGAAGGGTTGCAGCAGACCGCAGCCGTGCGGGGAGCTGCTTCCATGCTGGGCCTGTGGGCACGTCAAAGACACCCTGTTTGGAGGAGGGTTCAGAGGGGGGGATATGTGAAGTCGGAGATATGTGCTGCCGATTGCAATGGCATTTTCTCAAACATATTTTTTCACCTATATTTGTGTCCCAGCAGTGTGCCGAGAGCTTAGCCAGGTAGCACTGCCGGGTTCCGGCTCTCGCGCATGCTCCGGTAGGAAGGCAGTGAGACGGCGAAGGCAGGGCTGCGTGAGAGGCGCTGGGGAAGAGGATGTTTCCTCCCTCACTGCGCACAAGGGCGATTAGAGGAAACGGGGCCGTGCCGTCCTGGTGCCGTCCCCCCGCGCGCCAGGGGCCGGAGGTGCTGCCTGCCTTTGCCCTGGGCTCCGCTTCCCTTCCCGTGCGGGACGCCCGGCCTTTGTGTGGAGCCGGGTGCGAAGCCGTGCGGCCTGTGGCAGCCGCGAGGGGCGGCGTCGTCGTGAGGCGCCTCCTGCCTCCCGCTGCCTGCGGATTGAGCCGTGCTCGCCTCGCGGAGGCTCCCGGCTGTCGCTCCCAGGGCGAGCGGCCTGCTGACCCTCAGCGGGACCCGGGGGTCTCTCCCAGAGTCAGGAGCCTCCATGTGCTGGGAGCCAGGCCTAGGAGCGAGCGCTGTCTGCACGGCACATCATTGAGCAAGGCAGGGCGCAGCTCGGCTGCAAGGGGGTTTGCAGGGTGCGGGCACTTGCACCTCTCTTAAAACGGGGCTAATGCAGCACATGGGACTTGGCCAAGCACCTTCCAAGAAAAGGCCGCCGCTGGCGCCTTACCGTCAGCTGGGGGCTTTGCGTCCCTCTAGTCTAAGCTGTGTTTACAGGCGGGTGGTGCTGTGCAGCCGCTGAACTACAGGTCCCAGCATGCCTGTTCGTGTGTCGCCTGCCGGCCCGGCGCCACCACGAGCCTTGGGCTGTGGCACTCACGGTCTCTGCGCCGGGGCTTTGCTGCCGGCGGAGGTCTCTTCAGTTTAGCATTGCTGGGCAGAGCTCGGCTGCAAAACACAGGCTTGGTCCCTGCCCTCGGCGTTCTCGTCCTCCCGCCACCCACGGGCTGATGCAAGACGGGGTTGGCCTTTTTATCTGACCAGGCTGGGGGACAAACTCAGTCCTCTTCTTGTGCGTTCGCAGCGTAAATATTTTGATCCCAAGTGCGTTGCTGGGAGCTGGGCGGCACGTTCAGCGCTGTGATTCATTCATGCTGCTGCTGCGAGGCAGCGCTGGGACCGTCCCAACGCTCCGCTGGGATCGCGGCCGCGCGCGGCTGGCGGGGCACAACGTGGGACAACACGTATGACTAAGTTGCAGCTTGCTCCATTCCTGCAGGCCAGATGTGCCCTACCAGCGTAGTTAAGGACTTGCCACGTCCAAAGCCTGATGGGTACAAGTGACTTACGTTTCCATGAAGAGGAAGGAAGAAAGGAGGCGGGAGGAAGAGCAGGAAGCGAGCCTGAACGCAGGCTCTTGCGTGCCCCGGCCCCTGGAATGCAGATATCCTGCCTCCATCAAGGTCGCAGGGTGCGACGCCTCGTGCCTGCTCCCAGCCGGCCTGTGACATGAAGATGTAAAGCGGTGCATGCTCCAAACCTGCTGCACGTTGAGCCTCAGATGAGGCCCCTGCAGGCTTTCCCCGGTGGGATTGGTGTTGCACAAGTGTCTGGGTGTGTTTGAGATGGAAATGGGACAACCCGGGATGGGACGTGGAACGGATGGGCTCATTCCAACTGGAGAACTGCAGCGTCAGGAGCTGTCAGAGCTGGGGCTTGTGGCATCAGCCAGCATCATTGCTGCCTTGAATGCCTTTGCAGGGTGGATTTACCCCAGGCTTATAGAGGGCGGTCGATGTCCAGCCTCTCACGAGAGCTAGGCAGGGGCAGACGTCTCTCCAGTAACTTTCCCCGCGGATCGGAAGCGGGGTACCTCTCCTGCTGCTCCTCCCCATGCTCTGGGGTTTGGAAGGAGGGAGAGGAGGCAGCCAGCACCCTTCATCCCCTGCCTGCTGCCCCATCCCCTTGCCCTCGGTGGCGAGGGCGCGAGCGGAGCTCCCCGCGTCCCCCCGCGCGTCCCCGCGGCCGGCGCAGCCTCGCTCTGCTCCTGCCGCTGCCCGGGGCCAGGTGCGGGCTCCGCAGCCCCACATTCGTTCTGGCGCCCTGCGTTGGACGGGGTTGTTCATGCCGCATTTTTCTTTTTCCTGGCGTGTTTGGACACGCACTGGTACATTCACGGCACTCCAGCAGTAACGTGAGTCTCTCTGCCATTAGGAAAGGGGCCAGGATCTGGGGGGGCTGGGAGGGCGGTTTAAGCAGTAGTTTCTGAGATATTTCCTTCTGCCGCCACACCCTACATGAAAGAGCAGTATCTGCGCGGCCTCAGCTGCTCTCGCAGGCTCCGAATGTATCTCTTTTAATATAGATTGGTATCATTTTGCATTTTAAAGTAAAAACACGCTGCAAGCTGCAGACAGCTGTCGGTTGGCAGCTTTGTTTGAACATCTGGTCTTGCTGGGCTGCTGTTCAGCACGTTCTAACTATGGGATTCATAAAGATTATAATCCAGGCTTTCAGATTCAGAACAGCCGCTCTCAAAAAAACAGGGGAAAGCGAAAACCCAGGATCTTTCACGCTCGGCGACAGCAGTGGGGCCCTGTCGGCAGCGGCGCCGAGTCGCGGTGCAGGGGCAGCCTGGTGGGGATGAGGGCACTCGCCCCGGGGTTGTGCCCGGGATCAGGATCGGGATGGGGATCGGACTCGCCGTGCGCTCGTGGAAGGGCTGCTCCAGGACTGTGAAGCGCCGGCGAGCCTGGCACGGGGGAGCTGCAGAAGGGCAAAGTTCTCTCTTTCATGCTCTTTTTTCCAGTTTGAGTGCCGAATCCAGCTGAATCTCGTGTTCTTCGGGGTGGTTTCTGTGGCCGCTTAGCTGAAGCAGCAGATTCTGCTGCCTTTGGAGCGTGCGTTTGCAGCGGATATAGGCGGCAGCAGGACTGTGTTCCCTTCGCTTTAGAGATCAGTGCTGGAGCAGCCAAGGCTTTGAATAGAGATGTTGATGTGTCAAAGCCTCGTTTTGGGAGAGCTCGAATCCCCTTTTCTTCAAGGAACCAAAAGGTTGACATAGGTGCATTTGTAAGTCCATTCCTATGCGACTGAGGCACTTTCATTGACACCTCTCAGACTTAAGCAGCCTCTAAGCCCCTAACAGGTTTTATAAATCTTGTTAGTTGATCTGCATTTTTGCAAAGCTCTTTGAATCTAGCATATAGGTGCGTAAGTCACCTTGACTTTCCATAAGACTTTGACTCCCAAGTCACTTTCAGGCTCCATTTGTCAGTTGGAAGTGCACAAAAAATGCACCCCCCCCCCCGCACCCCATATCTTTATTAGAAAAACAGCTGCCTAGAGAAATCTAGCTGTGCTGCAGTTGGTGCATGCAGTGATAGGGGTGCATATAAACCCGTTCTGCCCTTGTTTGTGTTGATTTAACTTACCAGTACAAATTAAAATAGCCTTGAGCAGTTGGAAGTTTAACTAGATCGGTTGGGAGAAGAAAAAAATGGGAAAGAAATCACTGCCTTTAAGCCCAAGCGGGTGCTCGGCTTGGAGGCGCTGCCCGGGGTCTCCTCAGGAATTCCTCCTGCGTGTCCCGGTCCTCCAAGAGGCACCGTCCGCAGAGGAGGCTGCCGGGGGCAGGTAGAGCCCTGCGGTCCCCGCGTGCTGTCGTGCCGGGAGCAGCCGAGAGGAGCCGCGCAGCGAGCGCGGCTGGAAGGGGCCGGGATCCCGCCGACCCGCTGGATCGCGCATCCAAACGTTTGTTCGGAGGAGGGTGTCCCAGTTTGCAGGGGCTGCAGATGGGGGGCGGTTTGCTGCCGAGGGGTGGCAGTGGGTCGTGACTGCGTTTGGAGGCAAGGCCTCCCGCCAGCCTCGGCCCGGGAACTGCCGGCCGGCACCTCGACCTCGCAGCGCATCGGAAAGCTCTTGGGATACAGCAGTTGGAAGAGGCTGGGACAGCCGCGGAGCAAGGCAGCATTGGAGGTGCTGCCAGAGTTTGTTTGTGTTTTTGGGTGGGGTTATGGAAGGAAGAACTCGGGGCTGGCAGAGCAGCGGGGAAGGGGGCTGGTGTGGGAAGAGGATTTTGCGACTCCACGAGCCGAGTTAAAACGGCAGCAGCCGCCCGTTCTTGCCACCACCTGCCCCTCCTGGGGTCAGACCGCTTCTGAGAGCCAGTCTGGGGAGATGACCCAGCTCAAAACAGATCCCTTGGTTTTACTGGGTTCATCTCTCATTTGGGTCCATGACACTGGAGACAGAAGAGGGCAGAGGAAAAAAAAAAAAAAGGGAGTTGGGGCCACATTAGCTTAAGTGTAAATTGGTTGAAGCTTTCGAGAAACCACAAGCACCAAGTGTGCTGCAGGCGGAAAGGGCAGGACTTCTTGCATGATTTCTTACCCTCTCAGAGCGCACTGTGACACCCGGATAATCCTGCTGCCCAGCCCAGCCAGCGCTGCCCTTCTCGGAGCGGGAGCCTGGGGCCCACCACGAGGAACGGCTTTGCCTGGGGCAGCGCAGCCAGGCGGGCACCTTCCTGCAGCGCCTTCCCGAGCTCCGAGGAGCAAACTCCTCTCCCTGCCCGTGCCTGCCGCGTCCCTGTGTGCCGGAGCAGCTCGGCCTGGGCGTTTTCGGGCAGGCAGTGTCACTGCAGGGCCCAGCTTTTATTTTCCAGCAGGGAGGAGGCCCGAGGATTCGATGGCAGCGTTTGTCCGCGAAGGCCAGATGTGCCGCATGTGCTGGTGTCCGTCCAAGGCCTCAAGTGGCTGGAAACAGTTGCTCAGAGTGCTCGCGTTCAGGTCGGAGTCCCAGAACTTCCCAGGATGTTGCAACGTGCCTTCCCGTCGCGGCGCGGACGAGGTGCCCCGCACACCGGCGTGAGGCGCCGGGAGCTCCCCAGGAGTGTCCGGGCAGGAACCTGCCCCTCGCGCTGTTGGACGCGGCCCGGAGCGTCGTCCCACCGCAGCCTGCCGGGAGCGCAGTGGGCTGGGAACGCCGGGCCGAGCGCTGCCCGGCCTGGCTGGGATCCGCGCGCTCCCTGCGCCGCACAGGGAAGGAGGGACCCGGGAGCTGCTCCCGGCCCCCCGTTCCCTGCACCCGCTGTGATCCCTGTGCGCCCGCCTCGCTCCAGCTGCCTTATCCCGGGGCTTGCGGCGAGGAAATGTCCCGTGGCTCCCGTGGGAGAGGCAGGGCTGGCAGTGAGGCCAGGGGTGCCCAGGGCCGGGCTCTGGGTCCTGCTCATGCAGCGCCCAAAAGCGGCGGCAGTGACGGGGCCTCCTGCTCGCGCGGTGGCAGCTGGGGCTGGCGCTGGGGCCAGCCGGCGGCGAGGCGGGATCGCAGGGGGATTAGGGGCAGGAGGAGGCTGCTCCCTGCTAAATGTGGGTCGCAGTCTGCAGATTCCACATCGCCTGGCACGAGAGGGCATCTGCCATGGGGGCGGCTGGGATCTGCCACCACTCATTGGAGGGCCCAGGGCTGATCTCCATGAGCGTCTGTGGAGGAGGGAGCGCGGATTGTCCTTCCGTGGTGTTCGGCACGTTCCTGCCATTCCCAACATTTCCGCAGCCATCACAAACCATGCCCGCCATTGGATTTGGCTGCCCCGCACTCCGGGCTCCATGTAAATTGATTTCCTGTAGCTCAATTTGCAAATCCGTTCTCTGCTGAAACAAATAAGATGTCACCTGCTTCCCACGTTCCCTCCTGCCGCTTGGGCCGGGGCCTTAGGAAGGGCATCCCCACGGGCCATCCCTGCCACAGCCCGCGGCAGCTCTGGGCACGCAAAGAGCCGGAGGGGAAACAGAGGCCCCGAGAGGTGAACTGGCTTCCTCAAGGTCGTTCTGAAGGTCACTGGCAGACAGAGAATAGATCCTGATTTCCTGGACGCCCGAAATCCCTCCGCTGGCCCCATGCAACACAATACCCCTTATTTTCCCTTTGCTAACAAGTTCTTCCTCTCCGCTCGGTGTAAACAAGGGGAAAGGCAGCCCCTGGCTGCCGGGATCGCCGCGGGGCCTCGGCGCGCGCCGCAGCCGGGCTGTGCCGGGCTGGAGGCTCCGTGAGGAGCAGCCGGTGCGGCCGCGCTCCGGGCCCTTCTCCCGCCACGACGCTTGTTCCCCGCTCGGGCTGCCTGGGCCGCGGGTGCTGCAGCCTCCCAGATGTGCGGGTGCCACTTTGGGGAGCCCCGACCCCCGTGTGGCTGCTGTTCCCGGGGGCACTACCCCTCATGGCTCCTGTGGGGGCAAGGAAGGGGCCAAGAAGGACGGAGGGCGGCTGCCCTTGCGCAGGCCATTCCCAGCCCTCGCGCTGGCACTTGCTGAAGCGCGAGGCAGAGGCTGTTGCAGGCTCTGGCGTGGCTGGCAGGAACAGGGCACTGCTCCTGCGGATCATTCCCTTCCCAGGCGTAGCTGCCGGACGGACGCGGGACCCGGCGGAGGCCGATCCCTGGGGAAGGGTGGGTGGGTGGCGCTGGGAAGGGGAAGGCAGGAGGGGCCGTGGGACTTGGGGGTTAAGCTCAAGCTTTCTCCTTCCTGCTTGCTGGGGAAGGTCGCCCGCTCGGGCCGGGCCAGGCAGCGTTTCCCAGGGCAAGGGGGCAGCGGGAAGTTTCTCCACCCAGCCTGGCACGTGGAGGCACCCTTGCAAAGAGCATCCCGTGTCCTTGCCCGCAAGTGGGACGTTCGACCTCCAGCCCTTCCCCGTGAAGCAGCAGCTCTGCTGGCGTTTGCAGGCCCCGGGCCCCCAGCAAGTGGTCTGCGTGCCGGGAGCACGAGGAGAAAAGCGAGACCCCGACACAGCACGGGGACAAGGGGGGCGAAGCCAACCTAGCCAGGCCGAGCCTCCCCGCTGCCCGGCGGTTCCTGTAGCTCGTGCACCATGAAACCCCAGCCAGAGGCCGTTTCCTTCCTGTCTCTGCGAGCGCCTCGGCCTCCCGCAGGCAGCGCGGGCGCCCCGGGGAGGCGGGAGGTGCCGGCGCTGCCCGGCACGGGGCCGGGCGCCCCGTCTGCGCCAGCTGGGATGGACGGGCCAGAAGGGCCTCGTTCCGCTCGCTGCGTGGTGCCGGGGCAGGCGCAGGGAGGTTGGCATTGCCCGGGGGTGCCGAGCCACCGCAGCTGCTGAGCCGCAGCGTCCCTGGCCGAAACCAAGGCCTGAAAGGCTCCTCGTGCCAGCTCCTCTTGTTCCTCTCAGGACAGCTTTGCCACACTGCAGTTTGCAGCCTGTTTCGAGCCGCCCTGTGGCTGCAGCCAGGTGCGGTGCAAAAGGTCAAAACCTTCCACGTTTGAGCGATTTCTTGCACTTGGGGGGCAGCTCACGTGCTCTGCCGCTGAGCCAGCCACACCGTGACAAGAAGTGACGGAGCATTTTGCAACGCCTCGACTTTTGCTTGCAGGTGGGGGATGCTTTCAGAAGGGATCAGAATAGCTCGTAGCGTAGGTTTTTCTCAGAAAATTGGCTAGTTTATTGTAAAGCAGGGCTGAAAAGCAGGAAGTTTGCAAGTAGGAGGCAAGGGGAGGTGAAAGAAAGTTTGCACTTGCCTCGTAGGTCCAGGGTTTTGTGCATTAAAATTCAGTTGCAGTGACTTCAGTCCCATTTCCAGCTCTGTGCTGCTTCACATGGGGAGCCAGGAACCTCTTTCCCCAAGAAAGCTCTGTGTCAGGATGCTCGTCTCTCAATAAGGGTCCTTGATCCTCGTCCCTGGGCTCAGCTGCAGGTGTCTGGAGCCATTCCCAAGAAAGGCATCTGCCCTTCATGGCTTCTTTGCTCCCGTTCCACCTTCCTCCTCCTCGCCCTTCCTCCCCCTCACGCTCTGTGCTGCTCCCTCAGTTCTGTCTTTCCGGTTGTTGCAAACAAAGTCCTTATTCACTCAGTGCCTGTGATTTGGCTGCGAGGGGAAAGAGCGAGTGCAAAGGAGAAGGACGGAGGGAGGTGGAGATCCAAGCTCTGCTGCCCACGGCCAGCTTCCCGGCCGAACTTAAAGGGACTGTGTGGAGCCATCTGGGTTCCCACTCCCCCTACGCCCAGCACCCCCACAATTTGGGGTGTCAACGTTATTTATGGAAATCCCATGGCATTTGGTGGTGTGGTGCCATCCAGTGCCAGAACTGCGTGGTGAAGGTCACCACGGGCCCCGGGCTGCGTCGGGAAGCAGCCGGCGCGACGGGACGGCGCGAGTGCGGAGCTGCCGTGAGCACGGGGCCGCGGTGTGCGCACTGTGCGGGCTGCCGGGCTGGGGCTTGAGGGACGGAGAGCTCGGGATCACGCGGGTCATCCAGCCCTCCTGGAATCACGGCCGAAGCCCGGGCTCATCACTGCCCCGGTGGTGGAGGCTCTGCAGTGGCATCCTGAAAGCCGCTGTGCAGCGGCTCCCTTACTGCCCTTGCTGAGAGGATGGCCCTGAGGGGAGCACAACCCTTAGCAGACGTCAGAGAATCCGCACAGGCCTCGCTCCCACTGCAAACACTGCAGCCTTAAGCTCCTCCGGGTTTTCGCTGCTCCCCCTCTTGTGTAAAACCAAAGCAGCTCCGCAGGGTCTGGGACACCTTCCTGGCCACCAGGCTCCTTCCTAACCCCAGCGGAGTTGGAAGCCGGTGGGAAGCGCCTCCAGGGAAGGTGCTGCGGGATAATCCCACGCTCCAAGGTGCTGTGGGATAATGCCACTGAGCGAGGTGTGCGGAGCAGCACACGCTCCTGCAGACCGGGGTGCTGCCGCGGGGCTCCCGGCTTTCCTAGGGCAGGTGGGCTGGCTCCAGCTGTGCCAGCGGCGGCTCCGCGGCCACGCTCGGCTCCAGGCACCGTGCGGGATGTGGAAGCAGGGCCGAGCAGCGCTGAGCTCTGCCGCGTGGCCGGGGGGGCTGCAGCCCGGGCAGGGCTTTAATCCGCAGGCGCCACGTGCAGAGCGCCAGCCACCGGCCCCATGTCCTTGCGCAGAGGAGCGCAGAGCCCTGCGCCCGCCGGGGTCTTGCCCGTGGGTTTCCCCGGCCATAGCCCTCACACGAGGTCGTGGCGGGTCTGAGCACCTTCCCCTGCACCAGTATCCCCGTGTGTGGCCGGGAATTGCCGCTCAGGAGAGCGGGGACGGGTGCGAGCAGCAGGATGGAGGTTTGTGGTACCGCAGTCACGTAATGGCTCTCAGATGGGGAGCCCGGGTGCCCCGCACCTTCAAAGCTGTTAAACCCTTCACTGTCATCTTACTGTCTTGTGGCTTCAGGCGTTTAATCTTACAGAGTTCTGGTCTATAGCACCAGCCCTGTCCCCTACCAGACGTCCCTGCCTCACACAGATGTGAGGCTGGCGTTTCTGCAGCCCAGGCTGACACGAAATCCAGCATCAAGCCCCAAGGGCTCTTCCCGCTCCAGAGTGAGCGCCCCGGTGCCGCCGCCTCCCCGGGCGCCCGGCCGCGTGGCGGGTGCTCAGGGCCCGGCCCTGCGCCGCGCTGCCCGTCCCACGGCGCGTGGTGTGCGGGCAGCACCGAGCTTCCTTCCCGGTGGCGCCTTCCTCCCGATCAGCGCCGGGCGGATAATTATGGCAAACGAGCTGCCCCGCCAGCACAGCCCATCCTTCCTGCGCGGGCAGCCTCCGTGGCCGGGCTTTGATCCGGCCAGCGGCGCCGCTGCCCTGCGTCCCGCGGGATGAGCCGCGCGCATCCGCCTCTCCCGCTGCAGAGGCCCTGCCGGGGCCTCCCTGCCCGCGACTGGGGTTCGCAGCACCCCAGGCCAGCAGGACTCCCAGTAAGAGCACCCAGGGACTCACCCTGCTCGGGCCATGGACAGCTGGGCAAAGGCCAGTCTCAGCTAACTTCTCCTTGTCTCTTCGGCAGGCCCTCCATGGGGTCAGTGCCCGTCACGTGTTTGCAGAGGAGGGCCTGTCTAACCTCCTTCTAGGTTGCAGTTTGCCTTTTTCTTTCTTATTTTGTGCCCTGAGGGAAGGGGGAGATCACATTTAACTCCAGCGGAATAAGCCAGTGTTCAGCAAGCAACAAGAGTCTCGTTGGGGCCTCTTGGAGCAAGATGGAGCAGCCGCTTCACAGAATCACACAATGGTTGAGGTGGGAAGGGGCCTCTAGGGATCATCTCATCCAACCCCCCTGCACACGCAGGGTCACCTAGAGCACGTGGCACAGGACTGCGTCCAAGCGGGTTTGGAAGATCTCCAGAGAAGGAGACTCCACAACCTCTCTGGGCAGCCTGTTCCAATGCTCTGTCACCCTCATTGTCAAGAGATTTTTCCTTAAGTTCCTGTGGAACTTCTGGTGCTTCAGCTTGTGACCATTTCCTCTAGCTCTATCACTGGCCACCACTGAAAAGAGGCCGGCCCCATCCTCCTCCCTCCCTCCCTTGAGGTATTTGTAGACACTGATCAGGTCTCCTCTCAGCCTTCCCTTCTCCAGGCTGAACAGGCCCAGCTCCCTCAGCTGCAGATTAATTTATTAATTAATTTGTCAGATGAATTCCCATCAAGTCTCTGCTGGCTTTGGCGTGTAACATCCCTCCTTGCGCAGGGAGCGCGTTACCTCTCTGACAATAACAAGCATCCCGGGACGGGGTCTAGGCCTTCCCGGAGCCGAGGAGCCTCCTCAGGGCTCGGCCTGCACACGGGAGGCGCAGCCACTGCCTCTCCCTGGGCTTGGCGTTACCTTCCTCGCCAAAACCAGCCCTGCAGGGTCTCCGGCCACTCTCCTGGGCCGTGTCTGACTCCTGGTCCTTCATGCAGAGCGTTTCCAAACTCGTGGCAGCTCCTCAGGCCTCAGGAGGCCGGCCGAGATCACCCACTCGCTTAGAGACTGAGGACTGGAGTGAGGGAAGTATATGTGGAGAGCGCTCCAGTTATCCCAGGATCAAGGTCATGCATGAAATATGAGAAATTACCCTGAGAAATTGTGTTCCTAGAGGAGGAGTTCATGACTTCAGAAATACCAGATTTGGGAGGGGATGGCAGGGAAAGGGATATATTTTCCTTTTCAAAATACCTAAGGAATTCAGTCTGTGCTATAGAGACAATGAAATTTCTCTCCTCAGTGCCAGAAGGGGTATCTTATACCCATGTGTCTTGTTAAGGCTTTGCTTGCTGTGGGTGAAAACCCTCCCACCCCATTGCAGTCGCAGATACGTATGGTTTTTAAATCACTCTAAAATCAAGAGAGTAACTCCAATGTGAAATTAAAAAAAGAGAAAAATATACTGTGTGGCCTCTCTTCTCTCAGATTTCTAAGCCTTTGGGTTGTATTTCAGCCACTTTTCCCAGCTGCAAAGTGCTATTAATTTTATATATATATATATATATATATAAAGTATATATGCTTATGTATATATTTATAATTTTGTGTAATCATATAATCCCAGGAGCTGGAGCCTTAACAAACATGTGTAACACTGTGAGAATGTGCTTGAAGTTACCAAAGTTGGCAGCTCAGCCATGGCCACAGCAGGGTGCTGGGAAGGCCCTGGAAGGTCCCGCAGGTCCATGGCCGCTCGGTCACCCTGAGGCTCCCCCTTCCCTCGCATCCGGGGCTGCATTTGGCTGCCGGAGGGGCTGGAGGCCGGAGAGTTGCGTTCCTGCATGTGTGGAGCGTCCCGGCGCTCCCGCGGCACCGGCAGTGCCGCGTTCCCGTTGCGGGCGCCTCGTGTCCGAACGCCGTTTCGGGCCGGATTCCCCTGCTGCGGGAAGGCCGGCGGCTGGGCCAGGGGGTGGATGATCCAGGTGGTCGTAGCCGTTCGGGGGTTTTAGTGTCTCATGGGGGGGTTAGTGCGTGCCTGTGTTTTTTGTCCATCTCATGATGGAAAATGAATGGGCTGCTTTTCCAAGAAGGACATCTCGGCTTTAGAAGTATATATATATAAAAAACTGAAAGTTGATTTCCAGTGGGTTTGGGAAACCCGTCTTCTGCTCAGCAGGACAGGAGCAGAGCTGCAGACGCATCCCCATTAGGTCCATCACCAGTGAGCTTCTTCTCTTGCCTCTCTTGCAAAAGAGCCATGAAAACATCGCATGGGGACGGTGCCTTCCAGCACTCCCGGCCCTGGCCGCTTGCGGGAATCACGTTGTTATTCCCAGCCCAGTTTTGCGTCCGACGGCGAGGCCCGGGTGCAAGGAGGCCCCTCTCCTTCCCGCTGGCGCAGGGGCTCGTGGCGGGAGCAGCGAGACGACGGGACGTGGGGCGGCCGTGCTGGCGCCGGGGCGCCGAGCTGGGCACCGCCGCGGCGCTCCGTCCCGGGCGCCCGAACGCGGCGTCCGCAGCCCGCACGGCGCCCCTGCACACGCGGCCCCGGGCAGGGACGTTCCCCCGCCGCGGCTGGGAGCGGTGCAGCCCGGCACGGCTTTCAGGGGTGCGTGGGGACCCGGCAGGGAAAGCCGGGTTGTTCCTGAGGAGCCGGGCGGCGCTCGGAGCTCCCCGGCCGCGTGGCTGTGGCCGCTGCTGGCACCCACGGCTCTGACGGCTGCTCCCCTCTCTTGTCCCTGCAGAAGATGCTGATGAAGCAGCAGGACCGCCTGGAAGAGCGCGAGCAGGACATCGAGGAGCAGCTCTACAAGCTGGAGTCGGACAAGCGGCTGGTCGAGGTAGCCGATGCCTTTGGCCAGCCCTGGGGACCGTTGCTCTGTGGCACTGCAGGGCCCGGCTGCTGCCGGGGGGACGGGGTAGCGGTGACCCCGGCAACACGTGGACAAGGAGGGAGGGCAGGGAGGTGCCAGCCAACCCTGCTGTTGCCTGGGGTTTCCATTTCAGTCCTGGCAGTCCTTCTGTTTGGGACGTTTGGTGCTGCCTCACAGCCTTGCAGGTCTTGGTGGGAGTAGTGAGGCCAGGGAAGGGTCTGGAGGTGGGAGGTCACAGAGCAGGGACGTGGTGGGGAGCTGCAGGAACCCCCGGGTGCAAGGTGCGTGTTGTGCTGCGCCTCCGAGCAAGTGGGATTTGCTCCGTGCGAGCATCCCCGTGGAGGAGGCTGACCTGCTCCCGTGCCCCCAGGAGAAGGTGAGCCAGCTGAAGGACGAGGTGCGTCTGCAGTACGAGAAGATGCACCAGATCTTGGACGAGGACTTGCGGAAAACCATGGAGATCCTGGACAAGGCCCAGGCCAAGTTCTGCAACGAGAACGCGGCCCAGGTCCTCCACCTCAACGAGCGCATGCAGGAGGCCAAGAAGCTCCTCAGCTCCGTCCAGGTCATGTTCGACAAAACTGAGGACATCAACTTCATGAAGGTGAGGAGAGCTGTCCCTGCTGGGGTTGCGCAGGGGACAGGAGGTCAGGGACAGACAGGGCAGCCTGCGGGCACTGCTGGCTCCAGCAGCCCCTTGGTCTAACAGGGATTAGCTGATTGCTTTGGAGGGGCAGGAAGGTGACGAGGAGCAGGGGATGCTCCGTGCTGGCCTCCTGCAGCCTGCAGGGATCCGTGCAGGAGGGAGGGACAAGGCTGCAGCTGGACAGGGTTGGGGCAGCCTGTGCTGGAGGCAGAGGGGCTCCGCGGGCCCCTGAGCCCTGCCACCTCTCAGCCGTCCTGGCCACCCGTCCTGGAGCTGGTGCCTGCACAGGGGTGACCCCTTTGCTCTCCGAGATGGCGAGGGCAGCAGGATTCCGAGGCAGATTCACCAGCCCTCGCTGCGGGAGGGACTGGATGAGCCCTCCCGTCCCCTGATCTGCTCCAGGCCTAATCCCCTCCTCACATGCCCCACACAGCTCTGCTGCGGGCCAGGGAGGTGGCAGAGCCACCCCGAGCTCCTGGTGTGCCTGGGCCTTAGCCAGGAGGTTTTCCAGGGAGACCGGTCGCCCGGCGGCCAGGCGGGGTGACACCCTGCGGGATGGGGTCTGGGGCATCCGCAGGAGGCCAAGGCAGGGAGCTGGCACGGGGACAGGCCGGGGCAGGACGGGAGGCGCTGGCGTGGGGGTGCTCCTTACTGACCAGGGCTTCTCCTCCCCTCCCAGAACACCAAGTCTGTGAAAATCCTCATGGACAGGTGAGTGCCCGGGAGCCGCGCGCGCAGGGGCGGGGGCAGCGCCGTGACGTGCACAGGAGCAGCGGGGCCGGGGCCGCGGGGCCGCGGGGGCTCCGTGCCTCAGCTCCCCTGTGGCCCGGGAGGGTGAGACACCCTCTGCCAGGGGCTCTGAGTCAAGTCCTCCCCTTGGCCGGGGCGGGATCCATCCAGCTTTGCTGCAATCCGCCCGCGGGGCCTGCAGGGAGCAGGGTGCCCGTGCGGATGGGGTTGGGGGTGCTGAGTGCGGGGCCAGGGCTGCCGGGGTCGTGTCCGAGCGAAGCCGGACGGAGCCGCGTCCTGCCCCAGCTGCTGGGAAAGGGCCCAGGGGAGGGGGTGCAGGGGCCGGCGCGGGAGCGCGTGGGGCCGCGGGAGCCTCGGCCGAGCGCGCGCTGCCCCTCACCGGCTCCTCTCTGCCCGCGGCCCCGACAGGACCCAGAACTGCACGGGCGGCAGCCTGCCCCCCCCCAAGATTGGGCACCTCAACTCCAAGCTCTTCCTCAACGAGATCGCCAAGAAGGAGAAGCAGCTCCGGAAGTTGCTGGAAGGTGGGTGACGCCGGCGGCTGTGCGGAGCTGCCCCGTGCCGCGCGCCGGGCACGTCCTCACCCCGCGACGCTGCGGGGGCATCCGGCGGGGTCCGGGTTTCCAGCGGGTATCAGAGCTTTGGGATGGCACCGCTGGCCGGCAGCTGGAAAAGCCCATGGGAAGCCGGCCTGTGGGCAGGGATGGGGTGGTGGGACCGATGTGCTCCCTCTGCGACTGCCCGGCCGGGCCCTGCGGGGCCATCTCACATGGCTGCGCTTGTGTCACCCCACGCAGGTCCTCTGAGCACGCCGGTCCCCTTCCTGCAGAGCATCCCCATGTACCCGTGCGCTGTGAGCAACGCCGGCGCGGAGAAGCGCAAGCACTCCACCGCCTTCCCCGAGGGCAGCTTCCTGGAGCCGCCGGCCGGCACCGTGGCGAGCCAGTACATGAGCCAGGGCGCTGCTGCCGGCGAGGGGCAGTCCGCACAAGCCATGGTGCCTTGCAGCTCCACGCAGCACATTGTCGGACTTCCCAGCGGCCCGCAGCCCGTGCACTCGGGCTCCGTGTTCAACCCATCTCACTATCCCAACACCACCTCATCTCAGCAGTCCGTGCTCTCCCAGTACGGCGGGCGCAAAATCCTCGTCTGCTCAGTGGACAACTGTTACTGTTCCTCGGTGTCCAACCACAGCGGGCACCAGCCCTACCCCCGCTCGGGCCACTTCCCCTGGACAGTCTCCTCGCAGGAGTATTCGCACCCGCTGCCGCCCGCGCCCGCCGTGCCCCAGTCGCTCCCGGGACTTGCCGTGAGGGAATGGATTGACGCGTCGCAGCAGCACGGGCGGCAGGATTTCTATAGGGTCTACGGGCAGCCTTCTGCGAAACACTACGTCACCAGTTAACCACGAAACCCTCCGAGTCCTGCGCGGCGGCACGTGCGGAGATCAGAGTCTGGTTTGTTTTGGCTTTTCTTTCTTCTCAATCAAACGCAGTTTCCTTCCCACCTCGCGCCCCTCCAGGATTTTGGGGAGGGTTGTTCTCTCATCTCTCTTTTTTTTTTTTTCCTTTAAAATGAATTAATATTTTTTTTCCTTTTAATTTTTTTTTAATTTAATTTTGGAAAGTCCATCCTGCCCCTCGCTGGGAAAAGACGAGGGAGGAATTACCGGGAAGAAATCACTAGGGATTTCAGCCAGGCGTTTGCTTCAGTGTGTCACACTTTTACTCCGGCTTCGGAAAACTGCAGAAGGGACAAGAGCTCCTTCTCCGTTGCTCTGAGGTCATTGTTTTTTGGTTTGGTTCAGTTACCCCCCCCGCCCCAGCTTTCCTTTTTTAAAAAGAAAAAAAAATCTATCACTGATTCAGTATGAAACGATACTTGTAGATTTTGGGTTTGTTACTTTTTTAAAAGAGGCTGATTTTTTTTTTGTGTTAAAAGGCCACTTCTCATGCATATTGGCTTTTTTTTTTTTTCCTTCTTTCAGAGATTTGTAAATACACAATGGCAGGAAATTTAATGCACAAAAAAAAAGGGAAAAGAAACTTTAAAAAAAAGAATAAATAAAAAAAAATCTGTTTTAGTTTTCAGGAGGGGAAGCGTTGCTGAAATGCTCCCCGCCTCTGCGTATCGCTGATGCAACTTCCTGTAACAAGCACTTTGTATAAAAAAAAGTGGACTTCCTGCTATAAGGCACAGGTATTTATTCTGTAACCAATTTTAGAACACACACACACAAAAAAAAAAAAGAAAAAAAATATTCAAATAAATGTGATCACTTAGTGCAAACACTTCACTCTGCTGCAGCTCTTCCCCGCTCCGGGAACGGCGCCTCCGGCGGGAGGCTCCCGGCTCCGCGGGGCTCGGGTGCCGGCGTGGGGGCACCTGGCAGAGGGTTTCCGTGAGGCCGGGGTCGGTCCGAGCCCCCCGACGCTCCCTCCTTGGCCGGCGGGCGCGGGAGACGCCCGGCTCCTTCCTGCGAAGGCGCCGCGGACGCACCGGAGACCTCCAGGAACATCTGTGGGCGCTGCCGGCCCCGGAGCCCCCGCGGGCCCAGAGCAGCCGCCGGCCCCGCGCGGGGCTCCCACCCCGGGGCTGCAGGACAGAGGGGCCGGGGCAGAGACCGCGGGGAGCCCGGCGGGACCCTCCGTCATGGCACGTTTGGGAAGCAGCAGCTTTTGAGGGATTTAGGGATTTTCTGTCCTTTTTTTTTCCAGGAATGGGGTCCTTGGGGCATTTTTGGTGCTAAAGTAGTGTTGATTTCATTCTATTTTGGCTTCCGCACCGCTTCCCGTCTGCCCGCCGTTTCCTTGGGGGAAAGCAGGAAGGACACAGGATCACCGGGAGAGACGTGGCGGGCGCAGGGGTCTGGGGACGAGGGACCCAGGTCTGATCCCGGCGGAGGCGGCAGCGGCGCCTTGCGAAGGGGGCAGCATTTCGGAGCGGCCGTGCTCGGACACCTCAGGCAATGTCCAGCCCTGAGGGATATTCAGGGATTTGCTTCCCTGCTCCCCGCTGGTTCGGGATTTGGGCTCACAGCTGTCCTTCCTCCTCCTCCTCCTCCTCCTCCTCCGCAGCTGCCTCTGCAGCTGCCGGCCGGCATTAAGGCACCTGTTGCCCGTAGCCGGGGAGGGGACACGCACGTGCCCTGGCCCGCGGCACCGGGCAGGCGCCGCGCGGGGGCTGCAGCCGCCAGGATGATCCGGGGCGTTTGGCTGCATCCGGGGGGAACTGTTTGGGGGGTGGTGGGATCGGTCACTCCATAAACAGCTCGAGCTGGGAATGGAGAGAGGGATGAGGAGCCGGATGGAAACGTGTCCTGCGGCGCAAGGGAAAAGGAAAAATCTTTGTAGTTCCAGATGTTCTGGCCGCAGGACGCGGCGCCGCAGGGACCGGCCGTGGGCCGCAGGGAGCAGCCGGAGCGGGACGCGCTCCCCTGGCGCCGCGGGATGCCCGACGTGTCCCCGTGCGGGGCGGCAGCTCCCCCTCCGCAGGGGCAGCCGGGGGTCCCGGCGGGGCTGTCGCTGCAAACGCCGCCCGCGGCTTCGCTTTGCAGCTAAAGCGCCGTGTTGAACCGGCCCGAGCACCTGTGGGAAAGGCTGCAGCGTGATGGGAACTGCCCCACGCTCAAACCAGGGATGTCGGTCACTCCTCAGCCTCTGGAAGCCCCTCGGGAATCACAGTGGGCGTCGATGGGGGGCTGCGGCCCAAGGGCTAAACTAGATCCTGGCTGCCTGGCAGGAATCTCTCCAGTCTCCGCGGGAAGCGAGTGCCCATTTCCTGCCCATTTCCCGCCCATTTCCCACCCGTTTCCTGGGCAGCCCCGTGCCCGGCAAACGTTTCCCCGCTCCCGCCTGCCGCGGCCCCGTCCGGGCCAGGAGGTGAACGTCCCCGTTGCCGTAGAAACCGAGGGGCCGGACACGGGAAACGGACCCCGGCTCCGGGCGCGACGCGGCCGCGCGGGGCAGGGGACGGTTCCTCGGGGCGCCCGGAGCGGCGCCGGGGGTCCCGGCGGTGGCGGAGCCGGCAGCAGCGGCCGCGCGCGGGGAGCTGCCGGCTGCGGAGCTGCCATTGTTTTGCCTTCAATCAAGATGTTTCAGGCAGAATCAAAAGCCCCAACTGGGGAAATCATCATCACAAAAAATCTTGCGCCTGCAAAATAGGTCAAGTAAGACTCCAAAGAGAGCGAGCGTCTGATCTGCATCGCCAGGAAGAATAGCAACAGCTGTGAGCGCCAGTGTATACTGGGGGGTGGGGGATAAATATATATATCCATGCATATGTATAACCGCTTACAGCTGTTGGGCCGTATGTTCATTAGGGCCAACTGTTTCGGAGGCAGAGGGATCAGTGCTAATCGGGAAGGGGAGTTTGTCTTCACATTCAGAGGCAAAAGTGCCAGGAGCAACTGCGGCGCCCTCCCCTCCCCAGCCCGCACCAGCTGCGCCGGCTTCAACGCGCCTGATTCAGCAGCTCCCGCCGGCCCCAGCCCCGGCGCCGGCTCCGCGGGGCTGGCAGGGCTGCCCATCCCCATCCATATCCCCATCCGTATCCCTATCCCCATTCTCATCCCTATCCCCATCTGCACCCCCATCCATATCCTTATCCCCATCCCTCTCCCTATCTCCCTTCCCATCCCCAACCCCATCCCAGCCCACAAAGCCCCCGTGTGCCGGAGGGCACCGCGGTGCCTCCGTTTCCTGCCCTTGGCCCCCTTGCATGTCCCAGCCTGGCTCCGGCCTTGCAGGTGCCGGCTATAAAACTGAGCTCAGATTTCCCTGTGGTGCCGCCGCGGGGACGAGGGGCCGGGCTGGCCCAGCCGCCCCGCCGGGAGCCCCGAGTCCCCGTTGGGACCCGGCCGTGGGGGCTGCTCCCAGTCCCGGTCACTGCTGGGTCCCCACATGCTGGCGCTGCAGCCGGCCGGGCCCCTCACACGGGGCCTCCCCTGTGCAGCCTCCGCTCCGACCCGCGCGCGAGGGGAACGGGGCGGCGCTGCAGGAGGAACCCGCAGCCCCAAAGGCAGCGACGGGCCCGGGGCGGCAGCGTGGCCGGGAGCCGACCACGACCCGCCCGCAGGAGCCGGGTTCCTTAAAGGAAATAAAGCGGCGAACGGGAAACGCTCTGAATCCCGGAGAGCGGCGCCGGGTCGGTGCCTCGGCCAGGAGAAGGGGCCTGTGGAGAGGAGGGATCGGAGACGAATCCCAAAAATCTCCAGCTCTGTCATGTGGGAGTTTTTGGTGCTGTTTAAGGTGGTAGCAGTAGCTACGGCAGTAGAGAGGCCATAAACAGGAGGGAAATACCGGGCAAAAAGGAAGAAAAATCTCACTGTTTATTTCTCCTTCAGGCTGTGGATTATTATCATTCCTTTTCTTTTTTGCATCCAGCCCGCTCAGCTCCTCGGCCTTCCGGGAGCACTAACCTCACCACGTAAACGCAGCGGGTCCCCGCGTTCCGCGCTTGCCGCAGAACCAGTGTTCACATCCCATCCGTTAGGCAAAGCAGATGAAAAGTATTTCCTACTTTACTGAAAAGAATATATATATATCAGGACTCAGTATAAAGCGGGCCTTAAAACAAAGAGAAAAGAAATTAAGTGCGACCATCTATGATGTTTTTTCCAATGGCTCTGAGAGCCTTCCAGGCATCTTGGCCGCGTGGGGAAGGAGCCGCTGTTTCAAAGGGCTCTAACAGTTCCTCTCTTTTTGGCCTGTCCTGGTGTTGCAGGAACAGGAATGAGTCAAATTAGCTGGAGAGCAGCAAACCCAGCGTTTGCTCTGGCTCGATCCTCCCTCAAACGCAGTTTCACTGAACCAAAACCAAGTTGTTCTCTGCTTTGCTCTTGCCCACTTAACGCTGCTGCCAGACCCAGGGGGGATGTGTTTCGTGAGACGCTTCCTTTTAACCCACCAAGTAGTTTCTGAGACCATTAGAGGCCCCCAGAGTTTGTCTTCCTTGCTCTAACGGTAATCTGGGACTATTTCTGCTCCCGACAACGTCTCCTTTTCCTGGCGACGATGCAGGGAAGAAGCGGAGAGTCACGTCAGCCCAACCAACAGCTCCGCAGGCAGACGGGCTTGGAGGGGCCGCGGAAGCAAGAACCACCCCAAAACACAGCACTGGCTTTCTACTAAACTTTATTTATTTTCTGACAAAGACATCTAAATTATGACACTGAGTAACAACAGGGCCAGGCATTGCAGATGCCCCTTCCCGGCGGGCTCCGCAAGGGAACATGCAGGAGCGAGCGGCGCCGGGCACGGCCGCGAGCGGGAAGGGCAGCGCCGGCAGCAGCCCGGTGGGTGCCGCGGGACGGAGGAGCAGGGGCAGGAGCGCGTGTGGGCGCTCGTCCCGGCGGGGCTGAGGGCGAGCGCAGCCCCCGCGGCGTTCCGGAGGGGGGAAAGGGCCAGCGCCGCGCGAGGAGCGGCGGGGACGGGGGGGACAGCGGCGTGCGCCGATGGCCAGCGCAGGAATCCCCCCGGCGCGGGGTGGGAATCCCTGCGGCAGCCTCTGGAGCATCCACCTCTCCGCCGTCCTTCCCCTCCGGAGCGCACGAACGCGCAGCACAAGGCGCCTTTAATCTCGCACAAGGGCAGAAGCAGATTTCATGACGTGAAAGGGAAGCGAGACAACTTCTCCTTGGGAAGGGAATTAACCCCTGCATCAAACTTCCCAAGGCCGCGGGTGGATTCGCCTGTCGCCAAGAGCCCCTAAATCAAGGCCGGGTGTCTTCCCACCAGAGATGCTCTTAACGAACCGCAGGCCCCGCGCTGGCGCAGGCCTCGCCGGGGGGATTTCACGGGCTGTTACGCGGGAGGGCAGAAGGCAGGAGCGTCACGGGCCCTTGGGCTTTGCAGCCCTGCGAGTGGCCGCGGCGCGTGGCGCAGCCCCCTCCATCCCACCGAGCCGCGCGGCCTGGCCCCCATCCCGCTCCGAGAGGGCAGAGTGGGAGGACAAAGCGCGGGAGCCGGGCGGAAGGGCTGGGCGGGAGCCGGGATTCCCCTGGGAACGGCGGGGCTCGGCCATGGCTGTGAGGCGGCGCAGGCGCCCGGAGCCCCACGTGGAGCCGCGTCCGCGGGACAGGGAGCGTCTGCGGCCTCCGGCACCGGACGACGCGCTCGGGCCGCGGCGGCTCCCAGCTCCGGCTGCTGCCTCTGGGGCCGGCGGGCTGGATTTGCGGCAAAGCTCAGCGTGGGGAGCACGGACACGAGCAGCCAATACATGTAGCTACACACAAGCACGGGGTGAGCCAGCAAACGCCTGTGGATCCTGAGTTCAGTAAGGCAGCTTTTCTTTCCAAACTGGAGCTATAGGAAATTTATTCTAAGTCTTCTTTACACATATGTCCAAGTTTAAATAGTGTGGGCTTAAAACAAATACCAATTACTCCCCCAGATGCTTCTTGGATGCAGGAAGCTGACTGTGACACAGGTTGGGCAGCGCAGGGTGGGCTTATCCCTGGCTGGAAAAGCAGCTGGAGAGCAGCGGGGCGCCCGGCTCAGGGCCCGTGCGAGCACCGCGACGTCGCCGCGCGGCCCCGGGGCGCAGGAGCGGTCCCAGGGCGCCTCGCTGCGCTCCGGGGCTCAACGCGAGGCCCCCACGGTCAGCCGGGGCGCCCGCCACCATCACTGGCAAGGAGAGGGGCCTTTCGGACGCGCGCCCTGCGCTGCCCGGGGGCATCCGCTGCTCCCATTCCCGGCATTCCCGATGGCTCCCGCAGCTGCAGCGCTTACAGCAATCGCTCTGCGTCTCAGGACCCCTCGCTCGCTGCATGCGAAGCGGGAGCCGTGTCACTCCGTGTCGTTCCCTTCTGCTTAACAGCTCACTCGAGCCTGCTTTTTCCCCCCTCCCCTCCCAGCCTGCCGGCTCCTGGAGCGCGCCCGCGTTCCTGCACCGTGCGCGCGCTGCTCCGGCGCGGACGGTGCTGACTCACGGGCGCGTTACAGCCGCCCGGCTCAGGCAGTTGCTGCCCCAGCTGTCCCCGTGCAGGGACAGCGGAGCCGCACGCAGAGCAGCCCCGCACGCCGCGGGGCAGCCCGGTTCTCCCACGTCCTTTCCTATTTCATGGGCTGCTCCTCTGGGAGGAAAGTCAGCTCGGGGAAGGCTGGATCCCTGAGGACGCTTCCCATGTGCCGTCCTGCCTCATCCTGCCATCCCGGGCAATGTGCAACCGGCCCGGGGCGGGGGAGCCCCCGCAGCCACGCGGACGGGGGCATCTTGCGCTTTCCAAAAGGGAACCTGGGACCTGGTATCTCATTCTGGAAAGTAATCATGAACTTAATTGCGTTTTGCTGCAGAGTTGCCTCAACATCAAGGGAAAATCAACAGGGAGCGTTCGACATCAAGGCTAATCTCACGCATGGAGCTTACTGAACAGAGGATCCACGTTTTTGCTGGCTCAAGGTGAAACGCTGGGCTGAATTCTCCTTCAGCTGCGAGAAAAGCCCTAGGCACGCTCATCCTGCACTGCTCCCATTGGGAAGAGCTTCAGTTACACATGCACAGCCCTCCTCTTCCTCCTAGAGCCGTGTCGCAATGCAACAGACTCTTGATAGGATCAAACTCCTCTTTTATGGCTACAGGAATGTGTGGAAGCCTCCTACCCTCATTACACAAATGACTTCTTAGCAGCCTTTTTTTTTTTAAGAAACTACTCACAATCGGTAACAAAATGGCATTTTATCCATCACTGAGGGGAATCTGAGACTGTCCTCAGCAACCATAAACCCACACGTATAGGGCAGGCTCTAATGCACATCTAAGCAATTGCAGGAACTCGCGCTCCCTGTGCTCCACACGCACTGCAGTCCTGCTCCTGCTTACAACCTTGCTTGCTAACCAGGCGTTTAATACTATTTATGCGTAGGGAGGAAATATATAATTCCTTTATTGGGATAAAAAATGGTACTAAAGAGCAGGTCAAGTTCCAAATCCAAAACCAGAGTAGGCTGTAACTGATGTTGTTCCCTTTCTTTTTCTCTCTCTCTCTTTTTTTTTTTTTTAACAGCTGTAGCTGTGCACAGATGGAAAAACATTTGGTCAGAAAGCAGCAAATTAGTGTTTTCAGGCTAGAATTCTGCTCCCACCGCTCCTCCATTCCACGCAGCTCAGAGCGCTTTATTTCTTCTTTGCATTGACATTTTTGCACACCCAGTTCATGCCGTCCTTCAGACAGAAAAAGGCAGTGTTAGTGCCGCACAGCGCAGCGCAATCCCCGCGCCCACGCGACGGCCGTGCCGCGGGCTCCGTGCTCTGCCCCCCGCCTGCCCCACACCGGCCATTTGAGCCCCAAAACTCCGTGTCACAAACAGGTGTTTTGCCGCTCAGTGGATGCTGTCACGGAGAGGTTGTTAAATCCTTCTCGCAGCCATAAAAAGCATCATTGTCCCGTCCCATCACAGGGCCTGGGTCCTTTGAGGAGGGATCACTTTGCTGTTCACTTATGCTCAGTTCCAGCTCCAGGTACCCTTGGGCGAGTCACCCTGTGTGAGCCTGTGCATGCAGGGAACCGCTGAGCAGAGAGCCAGCTCCCTGCTGGGAACGTGGCTCCGAGGCCCTGCTCTGCTGCAAGCTCCTGGGCGACCCTGGTCAAATCCCCCCTGCTCTGACCCACAAAACCCACCGCATAACTCAATCCGGACTGTGTTCCCTGGGCCTCGGGCAATCCCAGGAAATGGGCCCTCCAATGGGCCTGTTTCACAAGGTTCAGCGAGGGTAGATGTAGTCAGGTTTTAAGAGGCTGAGATACTCTTAGGGGTATTTCTGTAAAAACACGTGAGCAGCATCTCTGTCTCTGCAAGCAGTACGGTAACGGTAACACTTCCGCCGTGGATGAGCAAGCCACGAGTTTCCTGCTGGGATCCGGAATGGGAAATGTTCCTACGGAAGGGCACAGCAGCACTTTAGCTGCTCCCATCACTTGTCTCTTGTGCAACCCACAAATGGGTGCAGGATACGCGGTCTGCTCACATTTGTGTCCTGGCAAAGCCACTGCTCCAAATCCCTCACGTCTGCACGGACAGGGATGACGTCTGCACGGAGAGGGATGCTCGGGGCAGAGGGAAGGCAAGCAGGCTTTGCAAACAAGGGCAGCAACCCACAGTCACGCTCTTAAACTAGCCAGAAGTCACCCTGCAGCCCTGGAGGGCCGTTCCACGGCATCACACTTAGTGATCTTCCTGGGATTACTATTGCAGGACAGCGCAACCCCAGCACAGAGCAGAGACTCGGGGCCAGCCCTGCTCCCGGCCCTGGGAGCCGCGGCGCTGCCGCCCGGTGCTGCGTTCCCAGCCTACCAAGAGGCCACCAAGGAGGACAGGCGGCCTTGGCCCCTCGACGTCCCCGCGCTGCCGCGAGCGCCGCGGCCAGGGCTGGGGGCAGCCGGAGAGCTGGGGGAGGAGAGGGGAGGCCGCGAGCAGAGAGGGTCTCTCTTGAAAATACCAATTGGCCTCGATAACTGCGTTATGCGACACGTCTTATCTGAAGGGGAGCAGCAACTTCTAAAACCAGCCCTCGCTGCTGTGTTAAATAAAGAACAAGCAAGCCCAGCTTGCAGCAGGGTGCACAGGAGGCCCTCTGCTAATAACACCTCTAAATCTAACCTTGGGGAGGGCTCATGTCTCCACTTTCGTTTATTTATCTCCAAGGCAGAGATCAGCGTAAAACAAATTGTCTGAAATCCTCAGAGCAAATGGGAAAAGACGAGAGGTAGATTCATTTTAAGGCCCAGTAGCTTTGTGTCTTCCCCTTTCAATAACGCTGATAACCTAGGTGTAAAACATGCAGTGCCTTAAGCCATCGATAGCGTGGTTTAAAGCTTATCGCTTCTGAGAGAGGGGGAGCGGGCGATTCCCAGAGCGTGGGACATGGGGCTGGGAGAGGGGCCGAGGTTTGGGCTCCGTCACCTGCTTTAGAAATCGGCGTGATTGCTCGCAAAGAGTGGAAATAAATAAAGAACGGAAAACGCTCCCACAATGATTTCAGCTTCCCCTGCCTCGGAAGCAATAATCACATTTGCACACATCATGGCATACAAGGCAAGCAGCGCTCCTCATTCATTTTGAATGTAGGTTTATTTGCTGAACCAGAACAGCTGAGACAGCTTAAAGTAATAAATATCAGCTGACGCCCTCTGCTATTCAGCACAGTAATCCCAGAAACAATACATCACTGCAAAACAACAAACATGCATCCTATCTCCTGCATAATCTGACCACAACCTGAATTCGCAGTGATTAAAACTCTGCCTGCTGCCACGAGGGAGCCCAGGAAGGGGAGAGCCGGCCCATCGCAGCCCCAGCGCGGCGAGGGCCATAAAGGAGAGTTTATGATGAGATTTAGCACGGCTGCGAGCCTGGCTGCATCCAGCATATAATGAGGGCAAAAGAATGACATAGCTAAACGCAAGAGGAAAGGTGAACTCAAACAGGCTTGAAATACATAAGTAGGTCACCGAACTTTTAAAGCAGGAAGAGATTTTAGTGGCATGAGGTAATTGACAGGAAAATCATATTTAATTGTAAATATCCACCTCCCTGGCGATGATAAAGAGAAAAGGAACATTCCCAGCTGTGTGCTTGATGCATTAAAGAGGGATGTGTGAGACATCTTCCTCATTTACAGCCACATCCACAGCTTTCAGGGTGAGAGCACTTTGCAGAAGGGCAAATGCAAAGGAACGAAGCAAAGGAAACTGAAAGATAATGCCCAAAGTTTTTCCAGCTAAAATTTCACATGTGACAGAGGGCTGGCAAGACAGAAAAATCCAGGGAAGCTGCTCCAAGCAGAAAGAGCTGCTACAGGGGAGGCACAGGGGAAGGAGGAGAAATGATGCTTGAAGGAGCCAACTCCTCACGGAGCGGCTGTTGTCATCCTTTGTCCCTACACACTCTGCCCCTAGATCCGCATGTTTAAAAGATGGCTCTGTGCAGAAAGCACAATCCCTACAGGAACATTCGGATCTTGATGGATGTCCTTGTGCCTCTTTGTTGAGACACAGAGACATCGGCAGGTATTCCGCGGACGGAGATGGATGCAATATTAGTATTCCAGCCTCAAGTCAACCACGGGAAAACTAAGCCAGGGAAAAATTTCAGATCTTTCCGGCGCGGCATTCTCAGCTCCTTGAGGAGCAGCTGGGAAACTTTACTGTGCAAAGGGAGAGCGCCCCAGGGAAGGGCAATGCCCCTTGCAGAGCAAGGCTGCTCTGACGCCCTTTGCTGGGAAATCCTGCTGGAGATTAGGAGCTCCACTTGCTTCCTGCCTTATCAGCTCTGTGTCTATGGGAGCAAAGCACCCAGCTTCAAATGCCCCCAAACGAGTCCCTTCGGCCCCATAAAAAGCCTCTCCTTTCTGTCCCCTGCAAGCCAGGGATCAGGCAAGGCCACAAACTTGTGACCCCTGGTGCGACCTTAAGGACAGCAAAGCTTAATCCTTTCATGTAATCCTCTGTCTAACACAACAGATTGGGTCAGGCAAGTGCAAAATTCCCCAACTCAAGCATTTTTGGTGCATGTTATTTTAACTGTCACTCTTTTTTCCCTCTGCAAACCCAGGACTTTGCCTTCATTATCCTTCGTTTCTTTGCACATCCAGTCATCACACACACAGGCTTTTTCAGGCTCCTGCAAGTACACCATCCACTGCTTTTTTTTTTCCTGGGTGCAAATTTTTCTCATGTCCTCCGAGACCTGATGCTGCATTGCATCCTCCTTTCTCACCTGCTTAAAAATCACAAGATTTTGCCCTACAATTTGGAAACACAGTTACTTTTTCTCAGCAAGCGCTGGCTCTGCCTTCCTCAGGAGAGCTGCAGTCATCAAAATCGGTTTTAAATCACATTTACGGGTAGCCACAAAACCTTGTTAAAGTGTGGAAGATGCCCATCTAGCCCGCCCTGGTTAAACCACCTTTAAGACGAAACCAAGCCCTGGGGATAGAGCACACAAGATCGCTGGGGGACTGCTCTGAATCTTATGGAAATTTGGAATTGCAGCGTCAGCACAGCAAGGTCTCAGCCTCCAGTCTCAGTTGGGCTGAAACAGCCGAGGAGAGGAGGCTCAGCCCTTCCAAGAGTCCTTTGGGCCTGACTAGCCCTGGCATAAATTAGGGAAGTTTAGCAGCTACTCTCATTTCCACTGGCTTTTAGTGGCCTCCGGGGGATGGTTATGCGTGGGAGATGCTGGACACAATTCTCCGCGGCAGCGTCGCTCTGGAGGGCGATTCGTCGGGGCGGGCTGAGCTCCTGCTGCTACATCTGAGCCTCTTGCTTCAAACAAGCAGCGAGCTCCAGAGCACAGACCACAGAGACAGGTCCAAAGCCTTGAGTCATGTTTAATACATACCCCAGCCCCTAAAAATCACCTCCAGCAAGAGGATGGGCAGCAAAGCAGGGGAGTCCTGCCTGCTTTCATCCCACGCTGGCCAGCCAGGGCAGAGCACCAATAGCTTTTGCCTGCCCAAGTACTACAGCAGGCCATCGGGTCAGAAAATGTGATGCCAAGAGAGCCTATGTGGCAACCAAGAGTCGTTGTGAGGCAACAGCTCCCTTGTGTTTCTCCTTCTGTCACTGCCGGCGCTGGCAGTCGCCTCCCTGGTCTGCCACACCGCGCGCGAGGGTCTGCGCGTAGCTGCAGCTTTGCAAACTAGCTCACACGGACAAAACCAGAGCCAGGCAGACTGCCTGCTCCTACAGCCTGCAAGCACGGGGGTGTCGCCCCTCTCAGCAGCACCGGGAAGCCCGATGAACAAAACAAGAGCTGGCCACGGTTTCAGCTGGGAGGTGACAGAGTCTCCAGGAGGAGTATGTGGGATATGAGCCGGCTTCCAGAGGATGCAGAGGGTTTCCTGCTAACCCAGTCACCTCTCTCCGAGCCTGCCCAGGACTTTGCTGGGACCCTCCTCCAGAGCCCCAGCAGTTAATTTTAAAAGAGAAGATGATAATATGGATTCCCTCCTTAATTAACAGTTTTATTAAATAACCCATTTCAAATAATAGTTAAATTCTCTAAATTTATATCATTCTATTATCCATAATCTAATCTCATTAACCTTGAAATCCCCAGTCTTAACTACCCAATTCTATACACCATGGTACTAGCAGCTAAACTAATTAAATGACCTTCAAACTATTTCTCCTTCATTTATTGGCATTATTTATCTTTGCACATTGCTCTTCCTTGGAGCTATCGCAAAAATCTTCTCCTACAAACTCTGTTCTTGTATCTGCTCAGTTCTAGATATGTCACCACTTTTCCTTGCAAAATCCATCAGTGATATCTACAATTTCACTCTAGCTAATATATTCCATCAGCAGCAATGGTTAGCTTGCTTGCTCCTTGGCTTTCATTCTGAATACCTGATGCTTCCACATCTTCATTTATTTTTCTGTCACTCAGTGTCATTTCTCAAAAAAAGTTCTTAAATCAGTGAGCTGAGATTTAACTAAAGCACGAGCTCCCTTTCGGAGCCCTTGCTGTGCAGACAGGGTACCATGATCCTCAAAACCATCTTAATCTCACTCCTTGAACAAGTTCCCCTTTGATACCGCTAAACTGAGCGTGTTGACCTCTCCTCAGGTTCTTAGGGATGAGGACACCGTTTCTCCCTGTGCTGATCCAGTTGTGACTAAAATCCTCGATAGTGTTTAGTTTAAAAATTCAGCTCCCAAAATATTTTGTTCAATGCATTTTGAAACAAAGGGAGAGGTTTGACGTTGTTGCCATCTCACCTGACCATGCTGGAGTTATGAGAGAAGAGAAATGCTCATCTTTTTCTACAAGCTGCATAGAGTTTGGTGCTTCCCTGACCTTTCTGCAATAATCATTTATGGAATAAGCTGCAATATTTAGGGCAATGGGACTGGGGACAACAAAGAGGGGCATTATCTGGCCTGCCTCTACATTAATTCCTCTAGATTAGCATGATGAACACAATACATAGCCCTCCACAAACTTTAACAGTTTAGTTCTTGCCTTCTATTTTCTGAGAAATAAGTGCAGAAGTGGATTTCATTTTCCTGGTAGAACGTATTAGGCTATATATTTTACTCTTAAATATATACAGACACTGTTCATCAAGGAGCAGGCACAAAGAAGGAGCAAACAGCAAGGAAGAGGGGCAGGCCATTCTACAGAGCCTCTAGGTGAGCTTCAGAAGGAAGCTTTTTTCCAAAGCTCATCAACAGAAAGTGTCATTTTCTGTCATTTAATTCTTCCACATCCAACGTAGCTCCCTCAATTTCATCTGTTATTTTACTGCCCTTTCACAACTGGAGAGCTAATTTGGGCTAGTATAAAGCAGGGGAGGGCCTGCAGGAGGGAGAAGGTGACTTGAGCCTGCTTGCATCCATGTGACCTGTAATGTTGCATTCTTGATCTCAGTCACATTTCTCTGGGAGGATTTTGCACTTGAATATACGCAGCAATTGTGGAATGTATTTCCTTCTAACAGCACCACTTCAAAATAAAGAACACAGAGTGGAAGCCTCTCACGAAGTTGGTTGCAACACAGCTTAATTTGTATCTTAGCTAACTAAATAAAGGCCCCTTGAAGGACACCATCTGCTACGCGTAGGTCTAAATGTTAGGTTAATAATTTTAAAACACAAAAACTGCTCTACTGGTTCAGTCTCTGCAGGCCAGCATCCCTTTTCTAGATGCCAAAAGACTAAGTGCAAGAACCTGTATGAGAAAGGGCCCCTCTTTCTCTGTTCTCCCCCCGCCCAGTCCATGGCCCTGGTTATGCACTGCTCAAAAGCCTCCACATCTTGCCGGTTAGTGGTTTCCTGAGGATGTCTTCTTCCAAAATTTCCCTAATCCTTTTCTGAACCTATCGATACCCTTGGTCTCCACAACATCATGTGCCAAAGAAAGCCACAGTTTGACTACGCAGTTGGCAAAAAAGCTTTTTATATCTTTTAAAACCATTGCCTCATTATTTCATAAGGAACCCCCTTCCTCTACCAATGTGAAAAATAGCACATAGTCTATTTGCCTTTTTTGTACATTACTTTATAAACCCTGAAGATGCTCCCACTCTCTGTCCCCTCTCTTCCAAACTGCAAGTCTTATTCTATTTATCCTCCCTATGCACAGATGCCACTCAGTACTCATAATTGTTCTTGACAGAGGATCCAGAAATCTCTCCCATTTCTGAGTAGATAAGGACAACATTCTTCAGGATGAGGGTGGTTAAGCACTGAACAGGTTACCTAAAGAGGCTGCGGAATCTCCATCCTTGGAGATGGTTATAACTTGACTGGACAAGACCCTATATATTTCTAGCTAGCCTTGCCTTAAGCAAGATGCTAGATCAGAGATCTCCCAAGCACCCTTCAACCTAAATTATTGTTGGGGACCGTGATTCTACCTCTATTAGAATCTTTATAGATGAAAGCAGGGACAAAAAACAAATGTCATGTTCAAGGTGTGGGTCCTTGTGGAACCCACCACGTCTTTGTCTTGTGACAAAGTGTTTTCTGGAATGTTGATCATTCTCTTTCTAATAATTCTCCAACACTGATTTGCTTTTTTGGTCTCTGCTGAGCACTAAGCTTCTGTTCCCAATGATCTGCTCTCTGAATAACAGCAGCTAATTTTGAGTCCATCACTGTACGTGCATAGTTAGGGTTGTTCCTCATGTGCATTATTTTGCACTTGTCAACATTAAATTTCATCTGCCATTTTACTGCCCACTCAGTATCGCGAGCTGCTTCTGCGATTCTTCATACACAGCTTGAGATCTGACTGCGCTGAACAGCCCTGTGGCATCTGCAAACAAGGCTTTGGAGAATCTGCAGTGAGGATAAATGCCTTCACGATCCTATTTCTTTAAATATCAGTGAAGGGAGTTCTGACTGCTGGGACTGCAAGCGCTGCAAATATTTCATTAATTCAGGAAAGCCTAAACGTGAAATAAACAAACCTAGGGCCCATTTACATTACAAAGAGCTACTATACTGCAGGAGCCAGCTACAGCAAGGAGCACAAGACAGCTATTACTGCTCAGGGCAGGAACACAGCTCAGCCCCCTCTGCGGGTGTCTGCAGCCCCCAACGCGGCCGTCAGAAGCGGTCTCGTGCCACACGTGAGGATCTTGTGTTTCTCTGGGTCAGAAAAAATTGATCGGTTTCTCTCTGGCGCCTGAGCCGAGCAAAATGCCAAATGACATTAGTAGTGAAGGTAAATCAGATTTCTAAAGTGCACACTTGTAACAGTCAAAGGGGTTAATAGTAAAAGGCGATTTGTTTTGTGAAAATGATTAACCTGACAGCAGTCTCTTTAAAATAAATCAATGTCTTCATCTGGCCTGACCAAGGGATTCAGGGTGGGGAGGTGAATCTATGAGAGCTCTCCCAGGGAAGCAGCGATCCCGAGGCCCTGCAGCCCCCGTCCCCTCCGCAGGCGCCCCGCGTGCTCGGCCTCGCACCCTTCTGTGTGACGCCGCCGGCCACCCCACCGTGCGGCCCAGCAGCCACGGCTGCCCCGCAGAGCCTCTCCAGAGCCTCACCTGGACCCCCTCTCCTGAAAGCGCCGAGCAGGACTGGATCTGCCAGACTCTGTCACGGATTGTGTGTAGGTTCAGTCCCTCGGCAATCTCCGAAGCAGGGGCGGCCGTCAGCAAATCCTGCTTGTTAGCAAAGATGAGCACGGGGACTCCACTAAGCTTTTCTTCATCCAAAAGCTCAGCCAGCTCCTATATCATTTACAAGAGAGGCGAGGGGGGAGAAAAGGGAGAGATGGAAGGGAAGAAAACCTTCAACCACCAGTGGTTGTCTCTAATTAGAAATATATTTAGGGCAAGTGCTGGAAGACCGTTTCCAGTGAAACCTAGATCTTAGTATAAGAGAGCAAAAAAGTATACAATCATCTGTGCCCAAGGTTCAAAAGCAATTTCTTCCAATTACAGGTTACAAAAATCTTCATCTTAGTCTGAAATTAGCAGTTGCCTTAGAGGCTACAAGTCTGTGTTTTACCAGTCCCTGCTCCCTGGAGACCAAAATTGATGAAACAGCAAAAATGATGTAAATTGGCAGTATGAGGAACCTGTCTTAAGTTATCGCCTGACTGGCATTTGTACCCGAGCTGCCACTGACAACCAGACTCGGCATCTTTGCTAATAGCAAGTTTCAGGGTTTTGTTCTGAGTTTTATAAACAGCAATTTGAGCAGGAGAAGTTTTTTATTTCCCCCCACCAGAAATGGAATCCCTTCCACAAGAAAACATTGATGCTTTTGAAGGCACTGACTAACCAAAGACAAGCTAAATCAGTTTTCCTGGATGGATTTTGGCGCTCTCTGCACAGCACATGTTGGGTGGCATCTTAAGAAATGGGTTAGTTCATTCAAAAGTGGGTGACTCAGTCTTAATAGCTCAAATCTGACTCTGGAGTACATCAGCCATGGCTGTAATACTTCATATCCAGGATTGTGCAATGGCCTCATGTGAAACAAGCACACGGTCTCAAGTCACTTCCCTATGTGGACATATGGCAAACCCAGCAGAATTTGAACCTGTAGGGAGTGCTAGCATTGCGGACAGATGAGCAAATGAGATTTTTGTGGGCTCCTTGTTTAGGATTTCACGCTCTCTGTACTGTTCTAACATCTTTCTAGCACTGACTAAAAAACTTGTATTCAATGAATGCAGTCGGGGAGATGCTAAACTGCAGCGGAAATATGACTCCCTCCCCCCCAAAAGCAATGTTTGGTTTGGAAACCAGAATGAGAGAATGGAGTTATAAACAGAGTTGGCTGGGAATTTTTCAGCAAAATAGGTCTTTCATCTGACATGGCTGATTTACTGAAACCAAAACTGTTTGCGGAAATGTGAGGGGTCCAGGCTGACTCCGCCTGACTCAGGCGAGCTCTGCAAGCTTCTGCTTCCTCTCCAATGTATATTTAATTACTGATACAAAGTGAAACAGATCCGACAGGAGAGAGATTCCGGCCCCACACCCCAACAACAACCCACAGTCCTGCTGTTAGGCTGTTCCCACAAGGCTTGAGACAAAAGAGCAAGTGCCTCCTTCAAAAGAGGCAGGATAGAGGCCTTTAACCCAAGTCTCCCATTTCTGGGGGATAAATCTGCTGCTGGTTATTTTGGGACACTGTCACTTTCTGAATTTTACAACAGAAAAGTCAAAAGTCCTATTTTGGTTCTATCCTAAAATACAAAATGTTACAAAACATCAAGACTTTGCAAAATGGAAATCTTATTTTTCTGGCCAGTCCTAGTTACTTTTTTTTCCCAATTATATCCAAAAGACAATCAAGTCAATATGATTTCCATTCCAACTTTGTAAATAAGAAAATAGGATTCCTCGGGGTCTTGGTTTGGCAAAGTTTAAAGGACTCACAAAAGTTCTTGCTTTCTGTCTCAGGCCCCATCTGCTATTATTGTATAACTTTAATGAAAACCGTTCTATTTAAGTGAAATTAGGCTACCTATTTTCCTTGTTTCACATCTACCAAAATAATCTGCATTGATGTTGAAAAGCAAGTCTCTCTTGAAATGCAAATTTCCCTCATAAACAACAAAAGCATCTTCCTAACTTTTGTGTACAGGGGGCACTCAGAAGCACTCCCTTACTTCAAAGGAAGGTGGGCATAAGTAACTTACCTGACCCGTTTCTTCAAACCTCTTCCTATCTGCGCTGTCAATGACATAGATCTGAAAAGGAAATAGGGGAGAAGTTACCCTCCCCAGAAGACATTCTTCCATAGCATCATGTGCTTACATGGACAGAGCCTAATAACAAGGCTTTTGGGACAAAGACTAGGGTATTATTTATAGCAAATGTTGACAAAACTTCATGATATTCTGAAGAGAGAGGAACCGCTTCTTTGACAGGCAGAGAGACCGGCCAGAAAGTAGCTGGTGGCAGTACCAGGAAAGCTCTCACCACCTCCACAGCATCTGTCACTTGGAGAGCAGAAAGCCTGTCTTCACAGCTGACCAGTTTCCAGGCTGCAGCCAGCCTCTGCAAGGCAAAAGCCTCAGAGCCAAACGTTTGTCCCAGCAAACACGGTGTCCAGATGCTGCACTCATGTGCCTAGGCCATGCTGCCCTCTAGCAGGACACGTCACCTCCTGAGAAGCCACCAAGAAGCATGATGGCACTCAGGGGCCAGCAGAGGCAGGAATACACTGGAAACACTGACTCATCTCCACCAAGTGATCCTACCACTCCTTCCTGGACTGAGCGGTGAGGGAGGGGGGCTGGATCCAACCTGTAAAACTGTCTTTGGCTGCCAGCCTCTCCACCAGGACCTGGGAGGGGACAGGGAGCAGCTGGCTCACAAGGTGGTTCACAATGCAGAGCAGCATCGCCTGGGGCTGGGTACCACATGCCACGGCCCAGCAGAGAGTCCCAAACAGCCACCTCTTCCCTGGTACAGAGAAGGGAGGCCGGTGGCCTGCAGGGCCCCCTCGGGAGGAGGCTGCCACCCCCCTAAGCAGCACAGTATGTGCTAATGAACTGTAATGAACCCCCCTTGGGGCAAATGCAAATGAACCTTTCCAGCAGGGGCAGTTTTAGGTCTGCACAGGCTGAAAGGCTCCTGAAAGATCCCCCTAGATGTGTGATTAGTAATTCCAGCTGCCTCCCCTCCCCCAGCAGTGCTACTGCAGCTCAGAGCACACAGGCCTCAACCTACATGTGAAGATATGGGGAACCTCAAAACAAAACTCAGACACAAGTCATCTGAGGCCCTGTTTTCATTGCTGGGGTATGAGCAGGTTTTTAAAGAAGGAGGATGCTGGGGCAGTGGACAGGGGGACAGGACTGGTGACAAACCCTGAGCCTTTTGCTTCCAGTCCCTGCCATTCCCCATCAGCAGTGATTGAAGTTGCTGGCACGTCATCTGCATGCTCTCCAGTGGCTTACAGGGAGCAAGTGTCAGCCTGGTTTTCAGGGAATAGATGAGCACAGCACCCCGCCATCAAGATAAATGGCAGCCTTGCAGGCAGTCTCTGCAAAAGATTCCACACTTCCAAGATAATTTTGACCAAAGAGTAGGGGGAGGGAAGATCTCCAGCAGCAACATCTATTGAACTGTACGCACTCTCTTAATGAGCAGTGCTAGAGCTGTTTAAAATTGGACGAAACACGCACCATGAGGACCTGTATGGTTGTGACCCAGCATCCCTGTGGACCTCTTTGCTGATCTCCTGTGGTCTGTGGTCCCTCCTAGGTGCTCACTGATGGAGACTGAGCAGGGGGTAAGCAGCAGGGCTCGACACAGCTGCACGGGGATGTGTTAGTGGAGGATGTGCCTATGGGCACTGCGCGACACAGCCTCTCCCCGCCACGTCGCCTCAAACACGTGCACCTCTACCATCAGCTAGACCGTCCTCTCTGCCCTCCCTGAGCACCCACTCTGGGGTAGGAAGCACAGTCCAAAAGAAAGGAATAAGCCACAGAGCTGGCAGCTGCGCTCCAAGGTAAAACTGGACCAGCTACTGTCCTCTTGCCGGATGTCTCAGGGAAGCATTAGCATCGCACCAGCGCGATGGCCACGCGCTGCTTCTCGATGGCAAAGCAGCACCCCCGTATTCCAGTGCTCCTCCGACCAGAGCAGCTCCTGCAGGCAGTTGCAGGCAGCCCTGCTTTCTCCTGCACCACTTCGCTTCTCGCTAGGGAGCTACCTCACAAGACTAGATTTGGAGACAACAGTGCTCAGGGCAAAAGCCACAAAAACACTGCACAGAGAAGGTGAAGTATGCATGTAGTGCCTGCTTCCAAACCATAAAGCACTGTGCCAAATAGCTGCAGGTGCCTGTCTGAATATGCAATCAGCCAAATATCCACACCTTATTTGCCTGGGTTGAGCTTCCAAATATCACAGGTGTATGATGCAAGGCATGCCTCTCATTCAAAGGCACCTGCATGGATTTGAATTCGCAATCACTTCCTGCTTTTTAAAACCCTTTAGAGGGTCTTCTCTCCTCCCTGTGTAATCCAGTTTAGGAGCAGACAGAGCATGGGTGCTGGGAACCGTAGCATAACTTATCTCCATCTTCCCTCTATAGCCAGGCCCGCTCAAGAGCTGCTTCTAGCAACAGGGTTTGGCTGTTCTCTGGTTTAACAGCCATTGAGTATATGGTGCTGGAGGAAGAGAGCTTACAAAAGCAGTTTCCCAGAACTGGCTGCCTCATTGGAGCAACAGGCCAAAACAAAACCTGGAGTTGAGAGGGTTACGAGAGACTGGGGCTGGGTGAAGAAATATGAGGAATAAGTTGGTTCAGTTTACAGAGGCATGACCTGCTCCAGGCTTGTGAGACAGATAAATTACTGTCCACAACAGGGTGAGGACTGGCCACAGAAAGGGAGTCACCAGCACATACCTAATCCCATCATTTTAGCTGCTATCCCCATATTGAGGAGCATGAACATACCAGCCATGGCAAAGCACTGTGCTAACATGCAGACAGCTCCCATCTGAGGCTGGCTGCCATGTGGCCAGCAGAGAATGCAGGCCAGAGAGCTCAAGCCCATGTGCACACCAGTTGCTCCGTTACTGAATTCAGACCACTGCTTCCCCCAAACTGATTCCTCTTCCATCTGTTTTCTTATTCGTATGAAAAGAAAGGTTTTCTCTGTACATCATTTTAGCTGGGGCAGGATGAAGGCAGGGAACTGTCTTATCTCCTTCAGTTTTTAAATTCACCTTTATTTCTCCACCTCCACTGGGAACAGGTTGGTTGCTAAGCCTGCTAACGGAGTTCCTCAGATCGCTGTAGCTCATTGCCTTTGTCAGCAGAGTCTCCCAGTTACAGTTTCCTGATGCACAGTCTCTGCAGTCTCAGCATCTGATGTAGCAAAGATCCCTGAGCTGCTGCTTTGCGGTGTTGACTTTGATCTGCTTCCCTAGTGCCTCCCTATAACGCAGGGCTCAGACTCAACGGGGACAGCCTCCTCACGGCCATGCCATGCTCCCCTTGCTGACTGCCACAGAAGACCACGTCAGTCTGCTCTGCCAGGACAAAGAAAAATCCTCTCTCCCTTCTCCTCCTAGGAAGATCTCATCATTACTTTTTGCAAAATCCGCCAATTGGGTTTTTCCAATTGTGGTTTTCCTTAAGCATCAGATTCCAAATCAGAGGGCTTCGCACAGAAGACAGTTAAGGACTTCTTAGGCCTTCATTTTGAATAATGTTTTCTAAGCCTCCAGGTACAGTCTGGCTCTTCAGGACCTTGACATAAGCCTTAGAGCAAAGAGTCTTATTTCGAGCTGCACTGATCCTTCTGTGGAAATGCACAGAAGTTCCCAACACACAAGCAAGTCCATGCCTATGATAGAAGGGAAGGGCATCTCTGAGTGAGAGCTTCCCACTTTCCCATAGGGAGGCCCTGCAAACCTTGCTTGGAACAGCTTTTTCTCTGCTTCTGCTGGCAATATCGCCTGGGAGAGACTCCTGGAGCCCCTGTCTGCCTCCATCCTGGCACATGTGCTGCATGTTAGAAGTGCTCTTTGAAACTAGTCTGGGCAGCACTCAGAGGGTCCCAGGACTAACGTGCTCTGGCACGGAAATGTAGAGGTCCTGCACCATAACTATAATTGTAGCTAATTGTAAGGTAATTGCTGTTAAGATGTTAAAACACATTAAAGGAGAGTTCTGTGATTAAAAAACCAAGGGAAGAGACAAGGGGTCTCTCTGTCCCTCAGCCAGAAGCTTTTTTGACCTCAAGCATGACATTTAACTCTTTTGTGCCTCGGTCTCCCCAGCTATGAAAGAAAGGCACCATACTGACCTACCTCTATACATGAGGTTTAAATCACTAATGCCCTTGATAGGCCCTTAGAGTCTCCAGTGAAAGGAGCTACAGATGGGCAAACTACACGTTATTCACATTCTTACATTTGAAAGGGACTGAGAAGAGAGGGAAGGAACTGGCAGTAACCAGCACCATCATGTAAAAGTAAAAACAAACAACTGAATTTCTCCAAATATCACTCTATTTTTCTTACTGCACCCAACCAATCTTACAGTTTCACTCAGAATAACTCTGTTACAATGGCAATGGTGTTGCTGAGGGCTGGGACATTACATTACTTGTTCTTGAATTTCTGGCTGAGACCTTGGAAAGCCATTGCATGAACACAGCATTCAAACCCAGCCAATACTCACAAGAATATCAGTGTTTTCAAAATAGTTCCTCCAGTATGGCCTGATCTTCCTCTGTCCGCCTATGTCCCATACGTTCAGCTTGAAGCCTTGAGACTGTACACTTTTGATGTTAAAGCCCTAGAAAGAGCAAAAACAAAGGCACATAGAACATAAACCTGAATGGCTGGATCACATTCACAGGCAGATATTAACACTTTATATATCCCATGTCTGCAACGTGCAGCAAGATGGGCTGGGCAGCCAGAAAGATGGATCGGCTGTGGTAGAGGCGCTGGCAAAAGTGAGCACAGCCACCAACCCGTCAGTTTTTTGCCTGTGCCGTTGGGTCAAGGGTTGACACTGTCATGGCTAAAGAGACATACAGCGCAGTCAGTGACTTGGGAGGGCTCAGCAGGGTTGGTGCAGGAAGAGGTGGGAGAGCTGTAGACAAGGAGAAAGAAAAAGGGCGCTGTGAGAAGCAGGCTTGAGCTTGTGGAAGCCGCGTAGAGAGTCCCAGCTAACGTGAAGCCAGAGGTCTCGGCTTGATTTGACATAACACAACTAGTGCTGGGCTTAAAAGAGCACCAGCTGCCCATCTTAAGGGTCCATTTCACCAGCCAGAGCACCAAACGAAAGGCTGTTCAAGTAGAAAAGCAGCGTGTGGGGCAGGCTGGCAATGTGCTGCCACCCCAGCCAGGGGACAGGGGCTTGGGAGCTCTGCAAGGCAGCTCCAGCGCAGGGGCAGCATCTCCCACAGCTCTCTAGCAACCTCAGCTGGCGAATGCAGGCGCGCGGCTGCGGAGATAGGACGCAGCCTTCTCCCCAGCCCCTCCGAGCTGGCTGGGAGAAAGAGGGGACAGGGATGTGCCCGATGCTGCAGCATTCTCTGCACATGCCAAAGGGGAGCAGGTGTAACACCAGCCTGACTCAAAAGCCTCCTGCAGAACTCCGGGGCACACAGCCACATGCCCACTACCTGACAGATCTGGCCTGATGCTCTCCTACTCCTTCAGAGAGCTCCCTCTGCACAGACAACATCAAGACTTAATGGAGCACCAGTCTCCAATTCTCCCCACTTTACTGAAAATCTGTTCTGAACCGTTAGGGCTTCATGTAAATTTATAAGGCAAGAGGGACCACGACAGCTCCCTTGAGCAGGGCTTCCTCACCTGTGTTGGTGTGATGTGGCTGATGTCCTCAGATGCCAGCTGTTTCAGGAGTGTGGTCTTGCCAGCATTATCCAGTCCCAAGAGGAGGATTCTCACCTCCTGGTCTGGGGTGCTTTTCAGTTTACGCAGGATTGACAGTAAACCCTAAATCAGCCAGAGAGATCAGAGCTGTTACTTCCCCCTCTCTCTCCCCTACCACATGATGCCTTCCTTCCTTAGCACGGGTTCTGTAAGGTGGTTGCTCCCTAACAGGTTAGTTAGGAAACTAACCCGTTTCCTGGAGCCCCTCTTCCCATTTTCCTCTCCTACTTGCTCCCCCTAATTTTCCTTCATCCCAGGTAGTATCAACCAGGTCTCAGAAAGCACAAGTGCCACTTGCTGGGGCACATCCTGACTGTATCGCTCATGACGCAGCCATTCGACATTCCCTGGCCAGGAAGCCAGCGCCTAAGGATAGCAACTGTGTAGAAGCCACAACCTACTTCCTCGCAAGCTCTTCATTATCTTTATCAGTGGGAAAACCCCATTAATTTAATCTCCCTCCTAGTTAGCTGTAGGTTACTGTGTACCTGACATCAGTCCTTTTCACAGGAACTCCCTGATCATCTCAAACCCCATTTATCTGTCTAAAACACGCCGGACCCATGGGGCACGTGCAGCTCTGCTTCTCAGGATGCAGCATTAACTATCTCAGATCACCACACGTCCTCGCTAAGAAAAGCACAGTGGATTTCAGTCATTAACCAGGCTCAGCTCTCTGAGCTGACAGTATCACTCAGGACTAGGAAATAGAATATGCAGGTCAGCTCATTTACAACCATGCATGTTACAGCCACGCACCCAAGTCTTTGCCAATGCCACCACTCGGAGACCTGCACCTCTCTAAAATGGTTGGAAAACGTTCTGGATGCTGGCATATTGCCAAGAAATAAAAAGCACCCTGCTGCAATCTCAATCTTGCTGCCCAGCCCAGCTTGGCAAGATGAGGACACGGAGCAGGCAGCTTGGGTGTCCTTGAGCACATTGCTGTGCTGCTCTGCACCTTTCTCCCTTGCCTTGGGTATATGGTTTTTAGCATTTGTGTGGCATCTACCACAGTGGAGACTGGAGGTAGACAGAGAATCTGACAACTAACAACAGTCCAGGTAAATCCAGGGGCCTATGGTTTTTTTGAGCTCTCAAAATTTCATCTCAGCCTCTAAGGGATGAATCCAAAGACTATGAGTCCTGCAGGGCAATCAAAGAGTTTCTTTTCAGCCCACTAAGACTCAGAGCCAGCAAGAGAATTCAAATAACAAGACAAACCTGGGCCCTGGGGGCCCAGCTCTCAGGCTTTGCCTTATCCCATTTGCAAAATGGAGACAATTCACCCTGCAAGGGTGAATTAGTTAATGTCATGAAATGCTTTGTTGCTAAAAGCAACTACACACTTTAATTATTCCTTCGGGGAGCCAAGGACTATTTTAGCCATGAAGGTTGCTCCCAGTCCCCTCCAGATCACGGCAATCAGAACCTTGTCCTGAAGACAGAGAACTGCAGGATGCAGTACAAGCATCACAGCTGCAAAGGGCCCTCAGTTTGCAGCACAGCCCTCCCACCAGCTGGAGAATCCACCTCGGCCACTTGGAAAGCTGCTTCTGACTGTGATGGAGCTCTGCACGGCAGTAGGGTGGAGACTTTGGAAACCACACCATGCATCGTGACACCAAAGCTTTCCATAGGAAAAACAACAGAGATTCAAGCACAAGTTAGTTTGATCAACCCCTCTGAGCACTCCTGCTTTGGAAATAACTTATTGGTTATTCATTTAATTACTAGCACGGCTCAAAACATGTGCGTGACGTGTGTGAGGGAAATGGGGGAGAAGAGGAACTTATTTTAAAAAGGGATGGAAGGATGTTTGTAGAAAGTTATGATTGCAATTGTGACTGTGCTTTAGAAGCACCATTGAAAGCCAAGGTTCAGACAGTCACGGCTCACGCAGAGAACCACAACAGATTTGAAATCTTACCCTGCTGCTTGGGCTTTTGCCTTTATATTAGTTATGCCATAAACAGGCTGGGACAAAACCTGGAAAACCAGGCCCAGCTCAAGAGATGCTAATCAGGAATGGGCTCTGCGTGGCCGAAGATGTCCTGTCCACATGGCGCAGGCACAGTAAATCCCTAACTGCTCTTGGTGAAGAGCACAGGCCTGTGACATTTCCCGCTGAGGCCCGAGGGCCAGATGTTTGCAGCTGCCCTCGCCGATGGGCCCACAGTTGATGAATTTGAAGCACTGTGTTTGGTATAGCCAAATGCTGCAGCCCCTTGCCACCCAGCAGCTCCTTTCCCTGGCCACGGTGCTCGGCTCGCACCCAGCCCCAGAGACGGGTCGTACATCCACGGACCTGAGGGCACGGGAAAGGCACGGGGACAGAAATACACCTCATTTTGCCTATTTATATTAATGTCCTACTGCCCTTGATATCACTAAAAAACAAAACAAGTTTTTAACTACACAATTAACAAACATTTTCTTTTCACCTCCAGCGAAATTTACAGTTGTTTAGTTAGCCTGTAAATGCATGGATATAAATTCAGTAAGGAAAGACCCCACAGGAACTCTCTAGAATTCACATATTGTCTCTCCTTTCCAGAGAAAGGCTGCAAAATTTCCCAGTCCTGTATTCTTACGGGCCTCACCCAACAGCAACAAACGCCTTTCCCAAAACTACTGCCGACTTCAGAGAGCTCCAAATCAGGCCCTATTATTTTAGTTTATTGCTCAGAGTTAAAAAAAGAAGTTGTCGAAATGCTAATCCTATTCACAGCACCACTAGCTAAGAGCAGAGCAGCATATCCCAGAGCAGATCAGGATTAGGAGCCTTTGTATTTCAGACTCAACTCCAAAATACAGAGCGCAAGGAAACATATTATGAAGTTTTGCTTATCTACCACCGAGCGGTTCTCCAGAGTCGGAAAGAGGAATAGTTGTAAATGTTAATAGAGTTTCTCCCATTGAGATGGATGCTATTTCTGGGCTAGCATGACAGCCCACGAGAAAGCGATCAGCATCGCTCCATATTCTACTCAAGTGACACTGCTGCATGGCTGATCACAGGATTATCTGGGGAAGCCAATAGAAGGGAGGATATATTTAGAAATAAAAGTATTCTCTAAGGTATAAAGTAAGCTGATTTAAAAGGTAGAAGACAAGCAAGCCAACAGAGAGAAATGGACTTTATTTCAGTAACTGCCAGTATAGGTTATATGGCCTGTACACACAGCTTAAATCAAGAATCACACTGTTTGGGCTACTGTAATTGTTGCTATTCTGTAGATATCGCAATTTAAAACTTACACTCAGCATTCTCCCTCTAGTTAGTGGATATTTAAGAATAAGGAAAGCTATGCATAGATACATTGTTACGGTTTCTAAATTTTTTTTTTTGTGATGTTCTTAGGAACAGAGTAGCCAGGAAGATAGACCATATTTCCTGACAGCAAACTGGAAAAAGAATAACTCAGCTGAGTTTTGCTGCATGCCACCACCGTGTGGGATAAGCAGCCTTCACTGCACACCCGCAGACCGGGGTGCAAACCCAACACAAACTAGCTTGGGCTGACGAGAGTCAGGAAGCGACCTCTTGATGCTGATGGGAGATGCCCAATAGAGAAGCCACAAAAACAGAAAAAATCAGTGCAAAAAGAAAGCTCAAAACCCATGGAAGAGGAGGCCTTTGCAGCTGTCCAGCCAATGGGCACAGGTTGAGATGGAGGAGAGGGGATGCCCAGGTTGGAAGCCTGCCTGGCAGTGCCCATGGGTGCCCAGCATGAGGAGCAGGATAGTGGAGAGGAGGAGAGAGTTTGGTGGAGGAACCACCAAAATGACTCACGGGAGCCCATCTGGGCAGCATGTCATGTGCACAAAACTAGGCAGGCTGTGGCATCTGCAGACGCTGTTCAAATAAGGAGCAGCACCGCGTGGCAGCGCTGCTTCAGAGCAGGGCAGGGACATGGAGCAGTTCGAGACTGGGGACAGTCCAGCAGCAAGCATTCTTCGTCACCTCCGAGTGATGCAAACTGTATGTTTTAGATCATACTGGCTTATTTAAAAACCTCTTTGTCCTTGGCAGAAAGAGTTTTCTTTATGAGCACCACGAGGCAACAGACTGATGGGGTCAGCAATGAGAAAACTGCCTTTTCCAGACAGTGAGCGGGGATGTGCAAAAAAGGAAAAAAGCTTCCTGGCAATTACTAAGAAATCAGAGTGGGCATTAAAGTCAGAGATGCAGCTAAATGGGAAAAGCACTCAAACACATTGAGCATGAAAGAAAAGCCAACTGTCTTATTAACATCCTCAGAAAAACAGGGATGTGTGGTTTTATAAAAGTATATCATTGCTAGGTTCAAAATACCCATTGAATTATCAAAAGGCTTTCAGTTATAGCTGCATGCAGTAATCTTATTCTCTCTCAAAAAAATACACATACATAAAAATACAGTGACATTTATAGTACTAGCTAAGGGTTTTGTGGGTTTATTCAGCTTTAAATCCATGCTGTCTATGGGTCTTTTGAACTAGTTGATGCATGTAACTACATCCTGTACCACAGAAGCCGCTGAAAGGAAGATTCACTTTATAGGCCAAAGCAAAAATTGGTTTGGGACAAATAGAGCATTGAGATAATCTGTTTAAATATTGTATCAGATTGGCAATATAAGGCCGTAATGGAAAGAACAATTTCCCTTGCGCTGAGGGCTGGATACACTGGGCACGGATAAAGGAGAGCCTACAACCCACTGAGGAGCATGGCGGCTTCCTTTTAGGAAAGAAGTGAGGGTCTTCTCTTTGACTTCATTAGCCACAAAGCTCAGATAATGAATTTAGAATAAAACCACCTTCTGTCACCAGCCATTGCTTATCTAGTTGAGGTGGATACTTAGCTAGAATCAAATCAATTCACCGAGATGCAGCATAGCCACAAAGCTCAGCCTCTCAGCCTGCCACTGCAGCTGCATCTCCCCATCCGTCCACCCCTGCATGACTCCTGTCTTCACCCTCCGGCCCCAGCCCTGCCAGGTGCGTCCAGGGGAGAGGATGGCTCTGGCTGCGAATGGCTCGTGATGCCAGCCCCATCGCTGCCCCTGGCTCTAGCCTCAAACTGGCCCTTTTGTGCCTTTCCTTGGGAGAAACCTCACAGTATCTATCTGTAAAACCATCCCGGGATGCTCTGGCTCATTCCTCCTCCTCCACACCTGCAGGCCTGGATGGGTTAAGAAGCCAGCGGGCCAAGTTCAAACCTGCCCCAGACTCTCCTCACCCACATCACTCACTTATCGCTCACCTCAAGCAGCCCGCATTTCCATGGCACATCTCCTGTTTGCAGAGCACCTAGCACATTCTGGCTCAGGAATTTCTTTAATTAAGCAATGTGGTAGCTCATTTTTAAATACCGAGTTACTCCAGCACACAGAAGAAGACGTAGGTGATGGTTTCACAGTCATGCAGGAGTAGCTGAAGTGAGAAAGGACAAGTAACCTAATATGCAGCCCTCGGTGGCAGATAACATTTGGGACTATGTTCTCAGTCCTGCATACAATTCCAAGCACCAGGAGATGGAGGAGGGGAGTCCCTCCTGACAACTGCACTGATTAGCTGCTGCCCTGAAGAATGACGTTTGATTACCTTTATCTTCGGCTGCAGAACTGCAAATGTCACTAATGGTCATAAAATCACCCAGTCTTTCTCAAAATACAACCAAAGTAAATTAATCTATTGAGTACAGTTTATTCAATACTTCTTACTCTGGCAAAACTCCCAACAAAATCATTTGCTTGCTGCATGTCTCCACCATATGGCGTCATTCAATGCAGACTTTCTTTTCTACATTGAAATCTAACGTATAATGGAGGCAAGTCACCTATAGAGTTTTTCCAGCTCAAACCTACTGACACAGTTTTCTGCCAAAGAGTTCACACAGCACTTCTCTCGTATACTAACCAATACCAGCACAAACTCTCTACCATAATCAAAATCAAACTCCTCTGGTTTTAGCAGATTTCAAGGAGGTGCTGTGTCTTGCACAGAGAAGAGCTAATACCCAACACCAGACAGTGTCGACAGCCTTTGTCTCCCCTCTGGTGGTTTCAGAGCTTCCAAGTCTTGCCCAGTTGTTGGTACATGGCCTTAGCTGCGTGCAGTTTCTCATACCATCCTTGCAGCAACCACCAAAAGCAAACAAACAAGAGAGCCTCATGACATGTAACTGTCCTGGGAAACTAAAGCAGCAAAGCATTATTAGGGCTTTTGAAAGTGCTTTTAAATAGTGCCATTTTAAATACAGGCTTATTTCCAAACAATGAAAGACAAAGGGAACAAATTTGGGATACCAGGTACAAGAGAGAACAGATACATGCCATTTTCTTTAAAAGAAAAAGTGAGCTCAAGACCAGAAGATGGGATGCCTGGCCACACATTTAGATATGCTGGTATTTCACTCTCCCCACAAGATGTGCCTAATCTAGACACTCCATGACTTAGTTTCCTCATCTGTAAAAGGGGGTCAGGCTTTAGCAACCTGACTTCTGACACAACGATGTCATCTCTAACCCACGGTTTTAGAAAAACACAGAAGCTGCTTTGGCCCCGATATCTATTAATAACTGTCAAGCTAAGATTGTCATTACAGTGACAAGTAAGCCACAGCCTCTGCTTCATATAGCATTCCCAGAACTTTTGAAAGCTGCGTTTCCTTTCATGCAATTCAGTCTTGCTTCGTTCTTGCTGTGAGGCCACCACACATGCTGCTGAACAGAGCTCCACATTTCAGCACTTTCATGGCTCATCTTTCCCTCTGTGCTCCACCTCTGACCCTCCAGCAGCCCCGTGCCCCAGCTGCGAGGAAAGCTGCTCTGGGCTGCAGAACAAGGCACTTCCTTTCCGTGCTTGCTCACTTGGATGAGCACTGCAATAGTTTAAACTCATCATTAACCCTCCTATAGCCGGAGCCAGGCAAGCAGGCACAGAAGGGGGTTTAACCGCTTGTCGGTGCGATCACAACACACCAGAAACACAATCGTGGTCACCTACCCCAGCTCAGAGGACACACAACAAATTGTTAAGTCAGGCTGCCTCGATCATTTCTGATTGCGGAGTCAGAGCCCGAGGCTGCCATAGCTGCTTTGCATAATCGCTGGTGTTTCAGAGCTTCTACTGCTAAGGATGTATTCGGTTTTAGAGAAAATTGACCATCCTCAGAAGCAATACAGAGCTCTCCAGGTTTCTGGCCAGCATGGCCAGTCCATCTGGCACCCTGAAGCGCTTCCACCCTGTCTGAGAGGCTGCAATGCAAAAACAAACAACTCCCAGCAATGAAAAATAGTCTGAGGCATGAAAAATTATATCATATAACAGAGGCACCGGAAAACACCCAGTCTACTCTAAGCTCAGCGCTCTCAGACAGCAGCAGACAGATCCCAGCCTAGACCAGCTCACTGGAACATTACAAGGCAGAAGAGCAGACTTGGGCAGCAGCAGCTGCAGGCCAAATGTGTCCCACAAAGCAGGGCACTGCAGGAGGCTGCCCCATTTTTATAGCAGATGTCCATCCTGTGATGGCTCCAACATCTAGTGGGACATGCTCCATCATCACCCAATCTAAAATAAAGCAGAAGCCGCAGACTTCGTCTCAGCCTCTTGCTGTGGCCCAGCAGGCTGAAACAGGTGGGGAGGCAGCACCGAGCCAGTGAGGATGAGGAGCTGCTTCTGCCGCTCTCATTTATGCCTCCTCCCAAGCTGCCTACTAGCATCGATCAAGCCCATGTCCAGAGGGCTCTTAGATAAGACACAACCCCCATCTTGGGCTCAGCTCTTTCTTTCAGCTTGTGCCAGCCACACATGCTGCATCCTCAGCCTGTAGCTTGGCCTCCTACCACAGCGCTCTCCTCCTCACCCATCTGCTGATGCTCCCTGGCCTGACAGCTCCATCCCTTCCTGCCAATCCTGGTTGGACTCTGCCAGTATCTCACTTGTCCCAACCCCAGCTACTCCAACAACTACACTAAAGTTTCCACCACCCCATGCCATGATCCAACTTCACCCCAACTTTGGTTCCTCATGACTAGATCCTCTGCAGCAAACACCTCCTTCACTCCAGATGTTCCCTGGCTTCCTCTCTCCTCCTCAACACTCCTTATCTATGGGGCCTCTCTGTTTCTCTCATCAGTATCAAAACCCCACACAGAACCCTGCTGAGTGACCCAACACCCCAACAACATCCCAGACAGCCAACACTGAGTGGATTCCCCAACCCCTCGGCAGACGGAGCTGTCCATGCTCTCCAACTCCCAGGCCTCTTCCAGCACCTCAGCCCTCTGGGTCTCAGCCCTACAGCCCTGAACGGCTAGCCTTTCACATATGTTCTCTCTGCCTTGACGGAGCACCCACTGCAAGGCTGTTTCCCGGTGACTTGCCCCCCATTTGAACATGCTACTCCCAAACTTCCACCCCAGTCTTTCTCACCTTGTTCATCTAGAGCCCACACAGTCCAGCCTCAACCTAGAAAGGCTCCCTGCAGCACCACTGAGCCTCCCAGACCCTGCTTTCCTCACCCACTCTCCCTTGGGAGCCCCACAGACTCCTGCTCCCACCAGGACCCTAGTCAGGTTCTCCCTGCCCCAACACCCTCAGCTCACATCGGCCCACAGGGATCACAAGCCACAGATCCCACAGCCGGTGCCTCATCACTCTCGGCCCCTCGATCGGAGACTCCAGCCCCACGGCCTCGGGTCGGGGGCCCCGGGACCCAGGCCCTGCTCCCCTGGAACCCACGCAAGCCCGGGCAGGGAGCCCCGGCCGCAGCCCGGCCCGACCTCCCCCCGTGCCCGCAGTGGGGTCTGCCCGAGGCCGGAGCCGGGAGCTGGCAGGGATCGGGGATCAAGAACCGCGGATCGGGGATCAGAGACCCTCACGGCCCCGCTCACCATCCTCCGCGCGGCTCCGGGGTTACCATGGGCAACTGCGTCACGCACACGCCGCCGCCACGCACTACGTCAGCGCGCCCCGCACGCAGCGCGCCGAGGGCGGGCGGGGCCCCCTCGCGCGGCCACACCCACCGCGCGGCTCGGCGCATGCGCGCGGGAGCGCGCCCCGCCCCGCCCCGCCGGCCCTGCCCTGAGGCGGCGGGCGCGCCCGCTCGGCTCGCTCTGATTGGCTGGGGGCGGCCACGCGTCACTGCTGGGGGCGGTGGGTCCCACGTGGCCCGGGGAAGGCGCGCAGGGGACGGGGGGCGCCGCAGGTAGGAGCACGTGGGGCGCGCGGGGGCGGGGCCGGCGCGTGCCGTGCCGTGCCGTGCCGTGCCGTGCCGTGCCGTGCCGTGCCGTGCCGTGCCGTGCCGTGCAATGCAATGCAAAGCAATGCGGGGCATGCACTGGAGTGCCGCGCAGTGGGGGGTGTGCAATGCACTGTGCCGTGCAACGCAATCCGGGGTGTGTACTACGGGCGGGAATATGCAGTGCACTGTGCTATGCAATGCAATGGGAGGGCATGCGCTGCAGCGAGGAGTGTGCAATGCACTGCAGGGATGCAGGGGTGTGTTTGCTGCCTGGGGGTTGCAGTGTGGTGAGGTGCAACACAATGCAGCAATGGGGACATGTGCAGTTGGGGGGTGCAGTGCAGTGTAGTAAAGGATGGTGCTGTGGTAGGGGCTGCTGCAAGGGGCTGTGCAGTTAGTGCAGCGTGGTGCTAGAAGAGGTACGCAGTGCTGGGGGGGCCTACAGTGCAGTGCTACAGGGGATGTGTGCAGGTGGTAGGACATGCAGTGCAATGCAGTGCTGGGGGCGCGCTGGAGAGGCGTGCAGTGCAGTGCTGCTGGGGGCAGTGCGATGCCGGGCAACCATGCAGTGCAGGGATGCTGATGCAGTGCCACAGAGGGCTGCAGGAAGAGGGATGCAGCACCAGCGCTCACAGGGGATGCCTGGGGACACATTGCGAAAGGCGGCAGCAAATCCTCGGTGGCTCCGTTAAACATCAACCCGCCCATGGCACCCGCCCCGTTTAAGGCTCCTGCAGCTGCAGTGACGGTACACGGCAGCGGGGCCGCAGGGCTGGGAATGCTCTGAGAGCCTCCGACACTGCGGCGGGGGCTCCCTCCCATACCGGTACTGACGCCACTGCTGCAGCCTCCCCTGTGCAGACCCAGGAGAAAATGACACCCGCCTTTGACATCGATGCCCCACGCTGGGACCAGGGCACGTTCTTGGGGCGCCTGCGGCACTTCCTGGCCATCACCGACCCACGGCTGGTGCTGGTGCCCAATGCCGAACTGGAGCGGGCCAAGGCACTCGTGCAGGGCTGCAGGTGAGGGGGCAGCGTGGCGGGAGCCCCCCTGGCCCGGCCGGGCTCACCAAGGTGCCCCGGCTGCCCCGACCACATCCTCTGTGTTCACAGGGCTGGGCTGGTACCACCGGGGAGCAGCCAGGAGCAGCTGCACTACGCCAAGACGCTCTATGACTCGGCCTTCCACCCTGACAGCGGCGAAAGGATGAACGTGCTGGGCCGCATGTCCTTCCAGGTGCCCGGCGGCATGGCCCTCACTGGCTGCATGCTCCAGTTCTACCGGTGAGGCCGCCGCGTGGGTGTCCCTGGCCCCTGGTCCCAGTGGCTCCCGCTTCGCCCTTATCTCTCTGCCCAGCTTCACCCCTGCCCAAGGTCGTGTAACGATTAACCCAGCTGAACCCTGCACTGGCCCTGCTGCTCCCTCGAGGCTCGGGGCAAATGTGTCCCCGTGAACATCCCGTGTCTCCCCACTTTGCCCTCTTGCAGGGGCCATCCTAGGGTGTTCCCAAGGGATTCCCTCCTCATCCCAGCCCTGCGTGCTGGGCTGCTTTGCAGCAAGGTCTAGCCAGGTCTCCCGGCACTGATGGCTCACCCTGTTCCCAGTCCATCTTCCCCATCCCTGCATTCAGAGGATCCTTGGCACCTATAGGGTCCCTTGCCTTCCCCCCATGCCCCACAGCAGCCAGGACCCCTGGGCTCCTATCCTGGCTCTGCCACTATATTGCCACCCACCCTTGCGCAGATTGCTGGCTCCAGCAGCACCTCAGTTTCCCTTGGAAAACACGAGGGTAAAGGCGATTTTTTGGCCATCCCCTCCGGTGCTTTGGCTCTGGGTTTGGGCCACAGGCCCCTGACTCCCCTCAGAGGCCCTGCCAGCCCCTTCCCTCTGCAGGACAGTGCCTGCCGTGGTATTCTGGCAGTGGGTGAACCAGTCCTTCAACGCCATCGTCAACTACACCAACCGCAACGCCGCCTCCCCCATCTCGCTGAAGTGAGTATGGCACCAGCTCCTGGTGTCACCTGGGGCCAGAACTGTGTCCTTGGCCAGGTCCCTGCATGGCCAGGGCACTCCTGGGGTGCTGGGATGCTGCGCGGCCAAGCCACGGGCGGGCATTTAACTCCTTCCCTCCCTTGTGAACTGCTGCCTAGGCAAATCGCTGTGGCTTATGTCACTGCCACTGGCACGGCCCTGGCCACTGCCGTGGGGCTCAACCTCTACACAAAGGTACGCTGGGATGGGGAGGTGCTTGTCCACCAGCCCCGTGAGGCTCCCGGCACTGGGCTGAGCTGGAGATGTCGCTGGGGGAGGCACCATCCCCATGTCAGGGTCTCTTTGCAGCGAGCCCCTCCCTTGGTTGCCCGCTGGGTCCCCTTCGTGGCTGTGGCTGCTGCCAACTGCGTCAACATCCCGATCATGAGGCAGCAGTAAGTGTCCGTGCCCGACTGGGCGTCCCGCAAGGGACGTTAGTGATTCTGGGGTAAGAATAGCCATTCTTGGGGTTGGTCTGGAGGATTCTGAAGATCCTGGCAGCTTTGCTGGGCCACAGGAGAGGCCCAGCCTGATGTCCTGGCGCTGGAGGGGTACTGAAGGCACCTACAGGGTTTTGGGGACATTCCCGGCACCTCTGAGTGTTTGGCTGCCATTCCGGTGCCATGGAGAGCAACTGGGAGCCCTGCTCCTATGTGGGGGGAAGCTCCCAATTGCTGGAGCACCAACAAACCTTCTTCCCTCCCCATCCTGCAGCCCCAGTGTTTGGGGACTGGCTCCAGGGTCTCTGGTGGGTGTCTGCCCTGCGGGGACGGATGGACAGGCTCTGTTTGCAGCCATGCCCTGAAGATGGCAGCATTGCCTGGGCAAGGGACCACGGCATCCCAAGGCAATAGAGCCGGATCCCCTCCGTCCTGGCCACCTCTCCCTGTGGTGGCCCAAGGCAGCGTGGCAGCTGGGTCCTCTGAGGGTGCTGGGCAATATGGGGCCGAGGAGAAAGGGGCCACAGGCTCACAGCGCTCTGTCTCCATCCAGGGAGATCATCCATGGGATCACGGTGACAGATGGGGACGGCAACGAGCTCGGCTGCTCCAGGGTGAGTCCCCGCGGGATCGGGAGCTCTGGCGCGTCGCCAGGGTGGACACGGCACAAGCTCATGGCTGCTCTTGCTTTCAGAGGGCTGCGGCCAAGGGCATCACGCAGGTCGTGATCTCCAGGATCACCATGGCGGCACCGGGCATGAGTGAGTGCAGCCGGCCCCAGGCACGTGTGTCCTATCCTGGGAAGGGCTGGCCGGGGTGAGGTGGGACCTTCCACCTTGCCCTCACCTGCCTTGGTCCCCCCTCTGCACAGAAGAGGGGAGGTGACCACTGCATCCCTGGGGTCATTTGGTCTCATCCCACTAATGGAGTTGGCCAACACGCTCTCACCATCTTGCTGTTTCTGTCAGGGCCCCTGGCCCCAATGTGCATCTCCTGTGGAAGGTGGAGCATCCCCATAGCACTCAGGCCCCACGAGGTCACGTCTTGCTCTCTCTGGCCCCCTCATCCAGCATCCCTCAGCCCTTCCCAAGGCCCTTGGTGTGCCGCTGGGGAGCAAGCCGTGAGGGACAGGAGCATGGCCCAGTGATGGATGGCTGGGGAGGCCCGTACGGATCGACGGTAGCCCCTAGGAAGACCAGCCCCTGGGCACCACGGGCAGGGGCAGCAAGTCCTGCTGGGGTAGCTGTGCAGGCTGGTGCACAGGCCCTGACCCCTTCCCTCTGTGCCTAGTTATTCTGCCAATCATCATGGAGCGGCTGGAGAAGTTCCCCTTCATGAAGGTGAGTTTTTTCCTCCTGCCCCTTGGCGGCCAAGATGCCGAGGGTGAAACAGGAGGGTTTGCTGAGGCCAGGGCCTTCCCAGCTCTGTTTGCCTCCCCTCTGATTCATGTTGCCCTGAGGACTTGGCAGCGATGGACAAGGGGAGCCTGCAGCACTGGGTGTCTAGCTCAGCACTCACTCCCTGCCGTTCCCTTGCAGAGAATCCGGGTACTCCACGCGCCTTTGCAAATGCTGCTGAGCGGGGGCATGTGAGTATTTCACTGCTTGAAACCCTGCTGGTCCCCAGAGCAAGGCTCTGGCTCCAATGAAAAGAAACATCTTTCCAGGCAGGGGATTTGAAAGCTGCTTCCCTTCCCTCCCTGGGCTTTCTCCAGTCCTCAGGAGTGAGGGTGGGAGAGCATCTCTGGGGCCGAGACACGTGGCGGGCACTAACCCTGGGCTCTTCTCCCTCCTGCAGCCTCGTGTTCATGGTGCCGGCGGCCTGCGCCCTGTTCCCACAGCGATGGTACCTGTCCCCCCTGCTTTGTGCTCTGTGCAAAGTCGGGAGCCGCCTCCTCCCCTAGCCCTGGGAGAGGGAGAGTGGCCCGGCCAGCACGGAGGCCTGTGGTCAGGGAGGAGGATGTGGCGCGGGGGGTCTCAGTGTGTGTCCCTCTGCCCACAGTTCCCTGGCGCTGGCTGACCTGGAGCCGGAGCTGCGTGCCAGCATCGTGGCCGAGCGCGGGGACCAAGTGCCCTACGTCTACTTTAACAAGGGGCTGTGAATGGAGGCTGCCCTGGAGCCATCGTGCCCCTCCGGCCACTGCCAATCCAGCATGTCCCGGTCCCAGCGGGTCCCCCCCACTGCCAGGCTGGGGGGATCAGGTTGGGGCTGGCCTTGGGATCAGCTGTCCCTGCTCCCTCTTCTGGAGAGGCCCTGTCTGCCCCTGGCTCCGATCACCCCTCTCTCATTGCAGGATCTCTCCATTCTCCAGGGATGTGCAGGAAAGTCTCCAGCCACCGTGACCCCTGCAGGAGGCAGGACCCTGCCCAGGTCGTGGCTGACGTGTTGGCTCCTCCTAAGCATCCCTGCTGCAGGGCTGGCTGTGTCCTTGCATCCCTGTGTCCTGTTCTCCCCTGCCTCCTTCCTGGCCCTGCTGCCTCTCAAGCCCTCCCCGGCTGCAAGCACCAGGCCCTCCACCTCCCTGCTCGGAGCGCAGTCCTACTTCCCAGAGCAGGCATTCCTCCATCGCCTACGTCCACGACCAGGAACCAAACCACGACAGTGCCTCAAATCACCTCAGTGGCCTTTCTTCAAAAACTGCCTCTCTTCCTGGCAGGGGCAAAGGGACTGGTCCCTTCTGCAGGGTGGGCACGCTGATGTCCCGGGACCAATGCTTGGACCATTCCTCCTGTGCCATCATGTTCATATTTCATTCTCTATGCAATCACCACAATCCAGGAGATAAATACTTGATTGTTTTTAAGCCCTATTTTGTGTAAACTACCCCTTCTTCTGAGTGGCAGAGCCAGCCATCATGCCTTCTGTCCTGTGTCTCAGTGTCCCCAGGGTGGAACCAAGGACCTACAGCCATGAGGAAAGTGGGGTGTTAACTCAGGCTCTGAAGGGGCCACTCTGCAAGCCCTAGAGGGAAGGGATGAAAAATAAAATGCAGTGTTTTTAAAAATAAATTACTGGCTCTGTCTTTTTGTGCTCTTGGGGCTTCAGACCTTAGTGTGGCCGGCAGATGGGAGTCCTGCCTCCCTGGGAAGGGGACACTGTGCTTGACCAGACACAGCGGAGAGGCAGCCTGGGGACCGGGAAGAGCCCTGCAGCTCTGCAAGGGCATCAGCCAAAAACCCTTGGGCATCCTTGAGAGGCTCACTGTGCTGCAAATGGTCCTCCCGAGGGGACACAGGGACGTGACAGGGCTGTGCTTGATGTCCCACACTTGTCCCTCCTGCTGGGAGGGACTGTGTCCGATCCCAGGGAGCAGCAGCATCCCAGTGTGAGCTGGATGCCCTAGCAGAGGTGCAGTATCCGCAGCCAAAGCTGTTAACTGCTCCACATCCACAAAGCTGCAGCCAAACCCAAAATGTGCCCGTTGAAGGGCCAAGCTGCAGGTTTGACTCTGCCTGAGCGGCACCAGGCAGAGGACGATGTCCCAGAGTACAGGTAGCTACAGTTGCAAAACTGCACAAAAGCAATGGAATAATTAAAAGGTTAGGGACAAGTGGAAAAACAGGCTGAAATTTTTGTATCTGTTCCCTGGGTTTTATTAGATCTCTTGTTAGTGCACAATTAAAAAAAGAAACAGATAAGCCCCTGAAATGAAACACATCTCATTCCTCCTGGCAGTGGGAAGAGGCCACAGGAAGAGATCTCTGCTGCCTGCCTTCTTGCAGCTTCTTAATTCCATTTTGTCCTTCTCTGCAGCTGAAACCATACTGAGCACTTCCACTTGAGGACCTGCAGCAGCCCGGCCTGCGTTTGCGTCCGAGGTGCCTCTCATGTCCAGGAACGAAGCGATTTCCACAGCGCGATGCGCCCAGCTCTGTAAACCTGCTTGTGCCATGCACGCAGCCGTGCCCTTGTCGCTGGCCCCTTCCCAAGCCTGTCTGGAGCTCCGGCCCCTGCCCAGAGAGGCGCGTGCCAGAGATGCCAGGGCAGCACCCACCCGAAGCGAAGGCTGAGCGCATGGGGAAAAGCCTCCCTGCTGGCTTCTTGTCCTGGCAGGGATTTGCTCCACCAGAAAGGGAGGCTGCAGGGGCATGTTCAGGGCTCGGAAGAGAAAGCAGTGCCAGTTGCTACCTGGCAAAGGTTTTATAGCACTGACTTGGCTTAGAGAAGGCTGCAGTTCTCGTGTGCTCCCCCTTCTCCCAAGAGATAGCGTGGTGGGAGGCAACTGGAGACCATGTCCTGCGCCCAGGGTAGCTCTGTGTATCCTGGGGAGCGCTAGCAACCATCCTGGCAGCCGGCCCAGGCGACGGCCGTGCCCTGGCCTGTGTCAGACTGGATCAGGACTTCCTGGCTACATCGTGGACTGTCTCTGGACTCCCTCCTGCCTGGACTGGGCATCTGGAGACGTCGGATCCAGACCTCTCAGCTGGATGTCCCTCTCACAGCCAGCAGCCCAGGGCCACACAGCCAGCAGGGGCTGCGGGCTGAGCTCTGCCCCAGGGGCCAGGTACTGAAATGCCCGATACAAACACATGGCCTTGCTGGCGAACTGCAGCCCCTGGCCATGCAGGAGGGGCCCCGGAGCAAGCAGACTCTCTGCAGAGCTGTTGTCATCGCGTGCCCGTGACCGACTCCCATCTCATGCCCATGAACGACTCCTAGCTTTCTCCCTGGCCTTGCTGGAGGGATGTGGGTATAGCTCATCGCTCTTGGCCAAAGGCAGAGGGTTGTGCTGGGCCCGGGGGATCAGGGAGGTGACTGGCACCATGATTCTGTCCTCAGCCCAGCTCTGCTGTCACAACTCACCCTGCCAGCCCAGCGCTGCCTTCATTTCTCAGCACTGCAATGGGAAGGAAACCTCACTGCCAGGGATCAAAGCTGGACTCATCCCTGTTTCCAAAGGGCTGCAAGTGTTAATTACTCTTGAGTCACGGTTGATCTGGGCTCGTCCCAGGGTCCCATGAGTTTGCCTGCTTCTCCCTGCTGTGCCTTTAATTTCAGAGCTAGCTGGGAACAGGAATAAAGCTCCTTTAATAACTGCATGGCCGAAATGCAGTGCTCCAGCATGTTTACAGACCCCTTTAAAATAAAAATGAGACCAAAGACGTCTCCTTGGGCAGCAGCAGTGCCCAGAGAGGGGCTGTGAGAACCTGCGAGCCTGTGGGTCTCCTCTGATGAATCAGCAGCCCCAGTAAGTAGACCGAGTTCACCCCTCCTTCTCCAAACGCCGGTGGAGGTAGATTAACCTGGCTCCCTATGAGCAGCGTGCCTGCGTAATGGGTTAACTCCTGCAAGCCCGCGCTGCTGACACTGGGGCCAGCTGCTTCAGCACGGTGAGGCGTGTCTCAGGTATTGCCCTGGCTGAAAAATCCCAGTGCTGGGAGATAAGCTGCTAAGTTTTTTTCTGTTTTTGTTTTTCCTAACATGTTATCTGAGCATCTGATAAACCTCATGGAGCCAATCCCCTGTGGAGGCTGTCTGACATGCAAGGAGCGGCAGTGCAGCGAGCCGGTCCTACTGCCCGAGAAACATGAGACGTTTCCTCCGAGCCATGAATTAAACTCAAGTCTCCTGAACTTCCTCTCACTGCCCAGAGACAAGACCAGACGACGGACTGCCCGGGCTGGGACACGCTGTGCCAAGACCACCGAACTTCCCAGCTTCTCCCAGGATGCCCCCTGGAGCAGCCATGGCTCCCGTCACAGTTTCTCCCAGGGGCTGTTTTCCAGCAGCCCTCGCCCCTGCTGTCTCCTGTGACCACGTCCTGTGTCCTGTGCACAGGTTTGTGAGGATACAGGAATGTTAGCCAAGCACCCTACTTTGCAGGACAGAAGACATTTGCTGTTGCTCTTCTTGCTAAAAGCACCTCTTGGTGCCTGTCTGTAGCATTTTCTCCCCAAGAGAGAAGGCTGTGTGTTTGCTCAGTGTACAGGGAAAGCACTTTATTAAGGGTGAAACGAGGGTGAAAGTAGTTGGTGCAGCATTTTCTGAACCGGCCTTTTGACATAGACACAAATCCAAACTCCACCATAGCACAGCATTTCTTCCCATGGTTGAACGTACGGTCTCACTCTTCCAGGCCAAAAGAAGAGGAGAAAGCTGTGCATATATCTCCTGCATGGCTTGGGTGTGCAGCTGGGACCATGCTCAGGCCGTGCCAGTCCGTGCTGTTCTGTGACTGCACCAGCCTGGCTGATACTGAGCCTTGGCCACAACTGAAGCTCTCCCATTACATGAGCGCAGGGAGCCCCACGCTGGCCGGGCTGGGGGGACACAGTGTTTCCCCACCACATTGGGGAAGGCTTCATTCCGACCCACAGCCACTGAGATCCCCTCCATCCCCTCTATTCCAATGGGCTCCAGCTTGGCTCAGGAGAGCCGAGGAGAGTGACAGAAGAAGGACAAGGTCCCTGCGGCTGCCACGGCTGCCGCTTCCCCTCTCCCGGCAGTTCACAACAAGTCCTCATGTGGCAAGTCCTGGCACGGTACTGTGACAGGGATGTGCAGACTTTGGGTTCTGCTATCAGCAAGCCGAACACACGCTCCTGCTGTGGGGAATGACACACTTGCTTGGATTTTTATCCAAACAAGAGTGTGCTCAAGACCAGGGGTGAATCAGCAGCCAAAAACACCGAGTCTTTGGAGCCTTGCCTCGGCAGAGCATGCATAAAAACCCAAAGCAGCTCAAGTGTTGAAATTACACTGGGCAGCGTCTTGCATGGACACAGCACCCGAAGCAAACCCAAACCCATGTGCCCACAGGGACTTGCTGGCCCATGGCTTGCTCTGGAGTCACCAGAAGGACATGGCGGGTCTGGCACACCAGGGCCTTGCCGTGGGATGGAGGTTTCCCAGACCCAGATGGGGAGCCGGACCTGGGACACAAGGGCCAAGCAAGAGCCACGGCACATTGGGCACTTGGACACGCCGCCCCAAAAGACTCCGCCGCTCCCAGGCGGGGATGGCAGGGGCTGGACAGGACATCGGGCGCTCACACGGGTCGGAGGCTATTTGGGAACTCCAAGGTTTGGTTAGACCGGAGCTGCTCCCTGCTTGGGATGGCCGAGTAGCAGTAAGACATGCCTGGAGTGGGACAAGCCTGGAGGTGGCTTGTCCCAACCACTGTCCCATTTCCAGGTCTCCCTGCCCCGGGGGCACCCCGGCGCCTCCGCCATCACCCCCGCCCAGCCGCTTCCGCCACACACAAGATGGCAGCACCCCCTCCCCCAGCCTCCCAGCGCTCCACACTCAACATGGCAGCTCCCAGCGTGCAGCCCATGCTCCTCCCGGCGCTGCTCTGAGCGATAGCGAGGGGAGCCAATAGCAGTCCGGGAAGCGAGCGGCCCGCCCAATGGGCAGGCGGCGTGGGCGGGACGGGGCGCGGGGTGCCCCCTCGGCTGCCGTCCCGGGCCGCAGTCGGGCCGGGGAGGCGGGGAGCGGGGGGTGGGGGGGGATGGCGAGGAGGCTCCGCGCCGCCATGGCCCTGCTGCTCTTCCAGGCGCTGCCTGAGGGGCTGCCCGCCAGCGTGGAGCCCGCACAGGTAGGGGCTGCCCCGGGGGGTCCGCCCGGGGGGCGCCGGGGCGGGGGGCGGCGGCCTGTGTGGGGTGCGCAGGGCTGGAGGCCGGGCGGGGGCTGCCTGCGCCCGTGGCAGGGGCGTCGTGGGGCGGCCCTGCCTCTGGGGGCTGCAGGGGGCTGCCTGTGGGGTGTCTGTGCCATTGGGGCGACTGGGGGGCTGTTTGTGCTCAGTATGGGGAGTGCCTGAGCCGTCTGTGGGGTGGCAGGGCAGGTGTGGGGTGCCTGTGCCCGCTGCGTGGCTGTGGGGCTGGCTGTGGGGCGTCTGTGCCGTCTGGGAGATTGTGGGGCTGACCGGGGTGCCTGTACCCTCTGGAAGATTGCGGGGCTGGCTGTGGGGTGCCTGTACCCTCTGGAAGATTGCGGGGCTGGCAGCTTGGTAGTGGGTTTCTGCCCCTTGGAGGGTGTTTGGGGCTGGGGGCTGCCCATGCACCCTAGGGGGCTGTTTGTGGGGTTGGGGGCTGGGCACAAGGTGTCTGTGCCCGCTGAGAGGGTCTTGGGGGCAGGGGCTGCTTGTGCCTCCTGTGGCAGGGATGTTGTTTGGGTAGGGTCACACGGGGCTATGGCAGGGGCTGGTGCACGTGAGGAGCTGAGCAAGGGGTGCTCCTGTCTCTTGGGGCTGGGGGAGAGGCCTTTGAGAGGTACCCAGGGTTTCAGTGAGGCCGGAGGGGATGCAGAGACCCAGCATGGGTTCCCGTGCACTCTGGGGCCTGCTCTGGGCTGAGGGCAAAGGCGGCTGTTGCAGGACTTGGGTATTTCGTGCAAGGTGGCTACGGAGAAGGGAGTGATGGCTACAGAAAGGGCGCAGGATTTGAGAGCAGGCAGGTGTGTGGGGACCTGTGACCTTCGGGGCGGCAGCGGAGAGGAAGGCGGCTTGTGAAGGGCTGGCGCTGGCAGGGTTTAGGGTGGTTTAAAGACTGGTCACGGGACAGCCGGCCAAAGGATTTGTGTTGGTTGGGAAATGGGATCTGCCCGGTGTTGGGGCAGCCAGTCTTGCCTTTGGTGTGTGCTTGAGGTGCCCAGGCCCCAAGGGAGGTGAACTGGCTGTTCTGTGGTGTGACCTGTGGCGGGGAGGTCCATTGCAGGCTTCTGGGCTGGGGGAGGAAGCGGGAGTGAGTGTTTGTTGGGGTGAAGGAAACCAGCCCTGTCTCTGCAGGCTCTAACTACCCCTTTAGTGCCTTCTTCGTACCTGGAAAAGGTTGTAACAAGGTTAATTCTCTCTCCTTCACCTCTCCACTGCGTTCCTGGCCGTGCCGCCATGTGCACTGTTCATACCTCCAGCATTAGGTGTCCTGTATGTAGAAGCCCCTAGAGCGTTTCCTCTGTGCTCAGCATCACGCAGAGAGGACAGTACCAGGCCAAGTAACCTGGACACAAGCTGGAACTTTTTGCTCAAAGAGTCATGATACCTTTTTTGCCTTATGTAGAACATAAATCAAATACAACGATTTCTGAGACCATGCGGTGTAGCACATAGGAGCTAGAAATCATACGATTTTGCTGATGGTCTAAGCTACGGGTGCTGTGGGCTCTGTGGTGCTTAGCGTTACAGAGGTGCATGTTTGGAGTGTCTCTCTGGAAGAGATCCCTTGAAATACCTCCCAGTGCCTCTGGAGTGAAGAGAGATGGGAGATCTGGATGTGTCTGTGACTAGAATCACCCCAAATCACCTTGAATTGCACCTAGGTGAGGTATTTGTCATTGCTGCCCCAGGCAGCCAGCTGCAGGGATAGGGTCACACTCTGCTTTCCATGGTGTCCCAAATGGCTTTGACCGATGGAAGTGCTCATGTTGGCTCTGTTCATCTATATGTCTCAAGTCCGTGCCACTCTCTGGTTGTAGTGCTCAGGTGGCAGGATAATCTGTATAAAAGCTGTGAAATTCTTCAGCCTTGTACAAGCTAATAAAAATACTGCAGGTGCTTTGAGTACATAAAGATCCTCGTTGCCCCGTACAGCCTATTCCTTAGGCACCAAGCAGGCAGAGCAGACAAGAGGGAAGTAGCAAAAGAGCAAAGGAGAAGGAAGGAGGACATGCAGAGCGAGATCACGCATGGGATAGTTGTGTGTATGACTTGTGGATATCCTCCTCCGGGGTTGGGATATCCTCCTCAGTCAGTGTACCAGAAATACGCCTAAAAAAATAAACCTTGAGTGGTGCAATATGTGAGGGTGGGGAAGAAGAGCTTTGGTGGCAAGTGTTTTCTTTAGAGCACCTAGATATGGTTGCATCTTTTACTCATTTTCCTTTCATAGTTTATCTATATAAAGCTCAGGCTGCTTATTTTAGCTTTTAATGTAGACTGTCTGTCAAAAGGCTGGTATTATCTCGCTGCATACTACAGATTGACGGCTACGTGCTCACAAATGATAGTGGTAACGTGGGAGCTTGGAAACGAGCATGTAACAAAACTTTGTCTGTTCTTGCGTTGCTGTAGACTGTGATTCTGTCAGATCTGATGCCTCATGGAGAAGAGCAGCGATGGCGCAGGGCTGGGCTTGAAAGATCCCTGCAGCAGCCATCCCTACGTTCTTAGCTGGTCCCCGGCCGCGTTTGGTTGTGGTTCTCTCTAGACCCTCGCTGCCTCTCGTGGCTGCCGCCCGCGTCCGTCCGTGCTTCGCACGTGCGCTCTGCCCTGCTGCCGGCGCCGTTTGTAGGTCAGGGTCCGGCCTCACCTCTCGGAGCTGGCCCGTGGACCAGGTGGGCTAAGGCTGGGAGGTGCTGCAGGAAGTGCGGCCTCTAAATAATTCAGGAGGTGGAGCCGTGCCGCCGAGCCGCACTGAGCAAACATTCCCGAGAACACGCTGTACTCTGCAGGAAGGTCTCATTTCTCAGGTTAAAATAAGTCCAGGCTGCCTAGGAAAAGGCCTGGAAAGGCCTTTCTTTTAATTAAGATTTTTTTTTTTTTTTTTTTAGGGTGGAGAAGGAAGATAATTAGCTCAGCACCATCCCCAGTCCATGTTGCCTAACTATCTCCCTTACTGTTCTTTGCTATTTCTCTTGTAATCAGAGCACAAGGCTCTGTTAACAGGAAATGAAGCATTTGTCAACAATCTAAGGGCATAAATGTGATTATGTAAAAAAATAAAATCAGGATAAACACTGCAGAAGAAAGAAATCTAGCTATGCTCAGTTTTGACTGTAGTCGTGTGACCTTAACTATGCCCTCCTCCATCAGTTTGAGGGCAAGGGAAATGAGAAAATAAGAAATAAACATACTTAAAAATGAGCTTGATCAAATTTTTAACCACAAATTGCTGCGTAAATCATAATTCTACTATAGTATGCCTTTATATAGGGCAGAGTAAAGGTTGTTTGACTATGCTAACTGTCTGTCTTCTTCCCATGACATGTAGCTTAATTATCACATAATTCTCTTGGTGGTTGTTTTCTTTAAAAACAAGAAATTTAAGAGAATGTCAAGAACGCAACATGTTTGCAGAATCTGCGTTGCTCTTAATAAGGTGGTTTTAAGCCCAAATCCAATAGAAGCATGCTCTTCTCAAAAACTTATTTCATCCCAAATTAAAGACTTTGCCTGCAGTACGGGGGCCCGAGGGATGAGGAGGAATCCTCGCTGCAGGGAAGAGCCTGGCCTATAGCCAACAGCCCCGTGGGACAGTTTCTGGTCAAGGCTGCAGCCTAGCTCTGGCCATGGCACTAATTGCACTTATGAAGCTGCCACATAGGGTTGCTTCAACCAAGAGCTCGGGTGTATTTGGGCCTTTCAAGAACATCCTGGCCTGTCTGTGAACAGCAGCGCCTGAATTACCCGGTGTGAGAGGGAGTTATCTCCTCATCTGTAAGTTAAAAACAGTGCTTGTTTATTAAACCTTAGTTAGTCGGTTGTGACTCCAATCCCATGTTTCCTGGGTCCCTCCAGAGGAGAACTGCTTATGTAACTGTAAGTTATATTTTGTGTGCCATGATATCATTGTCTGTGGCTCTTGGTTTTTGGCTTGCTGATTCCTACAGTTTTGGCAGGAGGCAGCAGAGATCAAAGTACGCCCTGTGCTTGCTCAGGACAGGAACCTCTAAATAACTCTGCAGGTTGCATTAAGGACTCCTCTCGGGGACAGTTACGCCACCATGAAGTCTGGCAGCTCATCTGGATGGCACATTTCCCACTGATTAAAACTCTTGCATTTGGTGAGCTGCCTTCGCAATAACACACGGTGCTCTCGGGCTTTTGCTCTCATTGCTGCAGCTGTGCAGCACATGGAGCGCCTGCCCTGAAGTGTCAGCTGCGTCCTGGCTAGGAGCAGGACAGTTCTCTTCAGGTTGTAAAAGCAACTCTATAGCTGGGGGCCGCAAAAGCCTTTCTGAGATTTTTCCCCTTGCCCTTCAAATACTCACTGGCCAAAAGCCTGACGTTACCGCCTGAATAAACTCAGTCACTTCTGCGGTTTGTATCCCAGTGGAGTGGGGTGGAACTTGCCAAGCTCCGCGTGCCGGCAGGTTTGGATACGCTGGAGTTTTTCCACGCCGCCAGCCTCGTGGGGCAGCGCGGGGCGGCCTCACCTGGCTAGCGCAGCTTCCCTGGGCTGGCCCCGTGCCCCCGGGGGCTGCTGTGCTGGGGGGCAGCGCTTTCCCCACGGGCCCCTTTAGCAGGGCAGACACACGGATGTGGTCACTGTTTGGTCACATTTTGCCAACACACGGATATTTGGCCCTAGGTAAAATGCCCATATCAGCCCTTTGCTCTGATCCCTAGGAGTGATGCTCTCCTGAGCAGCTTCTGGTCATCGCTTTGGTTCTGCTGGTGACAGTGAGAACTGTGGCCTGTTAAACCAGTATGTTGAGGCTGACCCTTGTCCGTCTTTCTGTGGTATTTGAAAGGCCTTAATGTAGGTAATATGTTGTCTGTCTCTGTATTCTGAACGTACATGGACGTCCTCGTGGTAGTGAGCTCTCCCTCCAGTATAGCTTGTGCAGTGCCCTTTGGTTGTGGCCAGGCCTGTGCAAGTCTGTCCTTGCGGCGTGTTCTGGAGGGCTGCAGGGCTGCGTGTGGCCTTTTGTTCTGTCCTGAGCCGATACGCGTGTTTGGTACTGGGGTTTGCGATGTACCTCTAATCTGAGCTGCTCTGATAACTGTTTTACAGGGTACAAGGTAAGAATTTGCCCTTTATGGTCGGTTACATAAGAATCTTCTCCACTTAGTAATGCATTTAACTGGTGACTTTATGGCTGTACGTGCTCCTGTCTTGCATACATTTGTGTGGATTTCTAGCCATGAATACAGGCCAAATAGGTGAACCGCTCCTGCCGGGGTTGTGCTGCTGTCTCTGCAACGTGGAGGGAAGTACAGAGCACATCAGAGACATCTCAAAAGCAGTTTTTGAGTCTGAGAAGGTGACGGTCTCAGAGAGACCATTAATCACAGCCAGTGCTTGTTGCATGCTGCAGGACAACCCGATTACCAGGTTTTGATCTGGGCTTCTGCATCGTGAGAAAGAGAGCAACCAGTGGGAGAGCGCCCCAGAATGGGAGATGGGGAGGTGCCGAGGGGCTACAGATCTCCTGTGTGTGGATTACAAAGCCCATAGAGAACAAGCTTGGTTGTGAGATACCAACAACCGGTGCAGTGGCACTGGGGCTGCGTGCCTGTACCTCGATAAGGAGCATGTTGGTATGGCTGCATCTTTCAGGCATTTTTTTCCACGGTTTTGCAGATACTGTTTGCCTGTAAACGAGGGAACAAGGTGCTGCAGAGACCTGCTATTTGTCTGCTTGCACAAAGAGGAGCTGCATTTTTCTCTAATGACATGATTATCGGCGGGGTCGCTGCCCCTACTATTATTTTTAGATGACCCCTGTGGTCTCTGCAATGGCTTGTGAAACTGTCATAGAGCACTTGGCAAGGGAGGGCTTCCTGGGTGCAAAATGAGGTGACACATGCAGCTGACCAAACCGCTGGGTGCCATGTGGCCCAGGCCACCTGGCATGGTTCTGAGCAGCACCTGCAAAGAGGAAGAAGGGACTTTATCTGGGTGGAGACAACCCCTATTGTGCTGGTTTGCAGGCCTTCTACCAAGCCCTAACTTCATCTGTCACCACCTGAGCTGAGAGCAAGCCAGCAAGAGGGGGGGAAAAAAGGGTATTTATGTGCCCGTATTCTTTCAGTGATGGTGATGTGTGCAAATATGCACTGCTGTTTCCTGTCACTGAACTTCCTCCTCAGCTTTGTAAGAGAAATCTTCTGCTGCACGTTTAAGAGCAGTTTCGTGACTCCTCTTTCTTCGCAAGCACGTTAACATCAGCGCGTTGTACAGCAAACCCGATTATTGACACAGGCCGACGGCTTCCTGGGAAGTGACAGCCAGAGCATGCAAGAAATCAGCAGTGTGTTGGACGACAAAACTTCTTTGCCATTTAAGATAGTGTTGCCCTCTCACTGTTAGTGTTTGGCAGAGGTGGATGTGGGACTGTTCTTACAGGTCTTGCAAGCGGTGTGGTCTTGGGTATAGGGATATGGGAGAACAGCATCATCTCTCCGGGTAAGTTCATGAAGTGGTCCTGGCTCCTGAGTGTCAGTGTGTTGTTGGCCTTGGGTTGTTCTGGCACGGAGAAGAGTTCACAGGTGTCTTACCTAAGGGGCAAGCTGTAAGTTGGGTAAAATAAGAAGCATTTTTCAGATGTGTCCTCCTCCTGGTCATGGTTCTTCTCCCTTTCCCTTCACTTGTGCTCAGTGACAGAATGACCAGTTTCTCAGACTTGTCCTCATCCCATTCCAAGTCCTCTCCTCCATCTTGCTCACAGGTTTTGGTTGACATCTGATGTCCTGCAGCAGTTCATTGGATCTGAGCCCTTTCCTTTGCTCACGAGGGCTTAAGGCATAAGGAGTGAGTGGAATCCTTAGGGCTAGCAGAGGAAAGCATTTGCATGAAGAAATAAAAGATCCTCTGGTGATATAAAGAGAAAAAAAGACCTAAACCTTCTTTTTTTTCCCCTCTTATCTTCCTCATTACTATGAGGCAAAAGTTTGCTACTTTTATCAGAGATTTGTTTTTATTTCATCTCATGTTGTGGTCTGCATAAGATAGTGATAGAAATTCATGAGGCAACAAGGCAACTCAAGAGCAGAGGTCTTTTTAGGAGAAAGGATCTGTGAGGTATCGTGATCAAAGTATAAAACTAATTGTACCTTGTCTGTATTTCAGGCTAAGGGAGACCCTCAGGGCACTGATTTGCCAAAGTTGTGGAGTGGGACAGTGTGATTTTTTACCCAGGAAAGCAGTGAATTCTGTTAATGCCAAGAAGATTGTTTGCAGAGCTTGATGAGTTACTACTTTATGCAGTGTGTTTGTGTGTGTGTGTGTCCTGGTTAATAATTTTTGAATCTGATGGGCTACTTTGAACCAAATTTGACAAAGAGAGAGAGGTCTCAAAGATGTGTAAGATTTTGGCAATTCCTAGGATGGGATCCTAGGATGGAAAAAAACAAAAACCAAAAACAACGACAACAGAAATCCTCAGTGACTAAAAGGCTACAACTGGGAGCTTATTAAGCACTGTGAAATTTGTGAGACAGTCATTGACTTTCTTGATATATGTCCTAGCCTCTGTAAAAGCTTCTGTTGGCGCTCGCAGTCTCCTAGGCTGCAAAGTCAATCAACCTCGTGGAACAAATGGATAGGAGGTCAGCTTCATGGAGCTCCAGTGGTTACAGAACCGCTTTTATTTTTCTTTTTTTGTGTCCTGATGGCTGAAGAGCAAATTGAAGGGAAAAGGCTGATAAGCTGTAGAGACAGCTACGAAGAGTGTGTTTTGCCAGAAATCTCACCAGCATCTTGAGCTTTCCTTGCACTGAAGGTTCTGGGCATCTCCTGCTGGAAGCTGGGAGGAAAATCAGATGTTAATGGGTTGCCAGCCGGCATTGCAAGGACTTTTTAACGAGCTCAGCTGATTCATGCTTTTCTCTCCTGTCCTAGCACAGACAGTGTGGTGCAGACAGATATGATCAGAAGGTCAAGTACTGCTGTCCATAAGAGACCTTTTTTTTTTCCCTAATGTGGGACTGGAGCTTATAATCAAGACAGTTTGGGATAATGCTGTCATTCACACAGCAGTATAATTGTGACAGCCACGCCAGAAGCCTGACATTGAAAGAGTGCAAAATATGCAGAAATACTCATCCTTGCCAAGCTTTGTGCTCCTGATTGCCTGTAATAAGTTTTTATTTGCTAATACTGCGTCAGTAGTTGCACATTTAAAATTTCTCTCCCACATCCTCTTTAAATCTCAAGCGGTGGATGGTGGCCAAGAAGAAGCCACAGAAGCTGCAAGTCTCCTGCCTCCAGCAGGAGCCCAAGCTGCTCCATTGCATCAAGTGCTCCCTGGGACAGTAAGTGTACTGGTTATGGGCTAAAAAACAGTCCCGTGGAGCTGGCAGCAGGCTCTGAAAGCATCTTTTAATGAACACGCAGGTTGGGACTGACTGGTGCGGACTGCAAGGGTTAAGCGCTGGCTGAGGTCAGTCTCAGCCAGGACTTAAGGGAAGGCCTGGAAGTTGTGGTGGGCTTCATGCTGGTAATGGTGGTGAAGATGGGGTGAAACCTTGAAGAAACACAACATGTCTTCAAGGCCAGGATTTAGGCTGACATGCTTTCATTCTAAATATCAAATTTTGTAATCATATCCCCCAAATTACCAAAAATGTTCCTTCCCTCCGCTTCTTGGGGAAAGACCTTTATTCAGGTGCAGCCTGACAGGCCTTTCCTGTGTGCTTGGAAAGCATTTGATGCAGCTACCTGAATGTGAGTGAAGGTCACGACTCATGTCTGGGGCTCTTGTGTGATAAATTCCTGCTTTTGTTACGAGTTGTCTCCTGTGTTAGTTTGCAGACCGCTTTTCAAACAGTAAATGCTGAAGAGGAGGAGGAGGAGGTTTGAGTGTGTATTGTGTTGCCTTCAAATTACCTCATCATTTTGACTTCTGTCTTTTTTAAAAAAGCAAACTTCACAAACAGCTTTCATTGACTCTTCTGTCGTCTGTGATCTGAAGTTTAGATAAAACAGCCTTGCAGACACCTGTCACTGCTGGTTGTCTCCATTTACTGACACTTAGCACTTTGACTCAGACAAAGCCGATCTTAAATTGCAGCATCAAAAAAAAAACAACAACAAAAAACAAAACATGTAGCTCTTAATTCACCTATTTTTGTTTTAGTTGTTTTTTTTTTTCCCTTTGACTGTTCTGTTCCTTTCTCCTATTCATGTCATTAGGATTTTTTTGCACCTCATGTTTGCGGCTTGTTATTTTCTTGCTTGCTTTTGTGCTCTGTCCTTGTGACCCTGTCCTACCAGGGTCTTCCTGGAGTATGGACACACTAACTCACCACAGAGTGGTTAGGCTGTGGAACCAAAGGTCAGGAGATTTATTTTGCCTTGGCTCACCCAGTGCCCCATGGCCTGACCCCAGACTGCAAAGTCTGAGCGTCATCCTTGCATCAAATGCTGAATTCAAGTAACCAAAAAGTCTGGAATGGCTCAGCGCTTCCTATGGTGTTTTTTTTCCTTCCGAAAGCTGTAGGCTGCTTTCTCTGGATGCACTAACTGAACAAGAGATCCTTCTTTATTGTCAGCATGCAACATATTTATTGGGAAGTGCTGTGCCAGGAAAACTTTGGCTTATGGGACCAGACAAATCTGTTGTTGCCTTGGTTCACCTCTGCTGGCTCATAACAACAGGCTGATAGGAAGTGTAAGGCTTTGCTGAACTGCTGTGTGGACAAAGCCCAGAAAAGAACTCCTATATTCATGGTCTATTGCAGAGCAGATAAACTTCTGAGCACAGAAAGAGCAGCACTGTTGACTTCTTGTATATCTCATGCTATATAGTAGCATATATGCAAAATTCTTCTTGCTATGGTCTTCCTCCTAAAGATTTTAGAGGTAGGATCCAAGGGAATAAATACCTTCGAGTATGTCCTGATGAAACTCTCTTTGTTTATGTAAGCCATGAATTTTTTGGCTTTGGCTTGAGAACGTGATGATCTGCAGGGGAAGGGGAAAAGAGCCCTAGACAAGATGTTCGAAGTGCAGCTGTGAAATTGCACCCTTGCCTTAGGGTGATGTGAAGTCTGGGTGAACTGTCTGTGCTGACATAGTCATTACTATGCAGATAGTACAGACAAAGTTAACTTTACAAATCCTGAACCTGTGAGTTTTACTGACAATTTACAAGTTGGGGTAGATGCTTAATTTATCCGTGTTCTGGCTACAAGAGCTTTTTATTGCTTGCTCTCCTCGCGCACAGGCCCTGCATACCAACAGTTCTGCAGGCATGTCCCTTCAGGACAGGGTGCAAGGTAAAATCTGCTTATGTTTCCAGCTAATGTCTTTAATTAAAGAAATAGGCTTGAAAAATATTGTTCTTAGCATGGTCAATCCCCTAACATTTTCATTTACAGCTCTCAAGCTGCTTCTGTGTTTGTCAGCTTTCTCCCCACCTTGGCAGCAGGTGCTTTACGTGTTACAGACTGGTGACAACTCGAGAATGAGGTGTCATGAGGAGTATTCCGAGCCCTGAAGAGTAGTGGGAAGGTGGAAGATAGAAAAAGCAGAGCTTAAGGGAAGTCCAGTCCTCCTTTTGATATGCTAGTGCTTATTTCCAAGAACTATTCGATTCTGATCCTAGCTTATACCTTATGTCATTGAACAAGTACCTTCATTTTTGTTTGTTTGTTTTTGTTTTTTAATTTTAGATGGTGGATGTCCTCTGAGCTGTTTTCTTTGTATCAGAATACTGTAGTTGTGTGGTACCTTGTGTGTAATCATTATGTAATTTCTCTCTTCGATTGGAGGTCTAGACAAGCGTCTACACGTCCTCATTATTAATTGTTAACTGAGAGACTTCTGTTTTTCTTCTGTAAGGTTTCGGTCCAAAGGTTTTCAATGGCCAGGAGTACCCTGGTCAAACTGTATCTAATTATTGAGATAGTTTCATTATTCTTGGCTTCTGCTGTGTTTGAGTGGGGGCTATTCCCTTGGTCTGGAAAGTGCTACTGTCAATTATCAACGTGTGAAGACACAGGAGGGTCAAGCTTTAGGGGCACCTCATGAATTGCATGTGTTGTTTACTGCACAGAAATGAATGCTCAGAGTGAAAACTTCTTCTCAACTCTTGGTTAACCAGTCCTGTAGTGAAGTTAGAAAGTCAAATTTCTTGAGCAGAACGCAGAGGTGCAGACTTGGGGCTGAACCAGCAGGTTGAGTGAGCAGGGCTGTGAAATGAGAGCGAGCTCACGGAAATCCAAGCATAACATCTGAGAGGGGAGTGCAGAACTGGAACGGGCAGTGTAGACTGTTTTGTTAGCTGCATTTTAGCTGGAAAAAGCCTCAAATGTGTAGAACAAGGGAGTCTGTTTAGAATTCTAGACCTTCATACCACACGCCAAATCTTTGGATGGCGAGAACCACAAAGACCTACCTTTTATTTGTGTGTTTATGTGTGTATAGAGATAAAATGGTTTACACATAAATGCATATCTGCGTGGGGAGCCGGCGCGCAGAGCCGCGTGCCAGCAGCTCTGCCCGCAGCAGGACGGTGCTGCGCGGGGCAGGCAGAGTGGCTTCCAAGTGCCCTCGAGACGCAGACGTCAGCACCCAAGCCCGCCTTGCTTGCTTTGGCAGCGGGGAGCTGGGCTGCCCAGCAACCCAGCTGCTGGAAAGGCTCAGATGTCTCATTCGTTTCAGCGCTTCAGAGGATGAGATGCTTTTCGTAATACCCAACCTTCTGCAAAGGGTAAGACGCAGCTCTGATATGTCAGAAAAGGTTGTTTTACATTTGCACACTGGAAACATGTTGTCCATTTCCAAACAAGCCTGTCTTGCCTCTTTTGCTATTTCATGTTGTACCTTTCATCCAGGTGACGGGATGAACCAGGCAGTTTGACTTCCTAGGTCCTGAAGGCTTAACTGGTCTCAGGCTTGGGTGCTTGGGCTTTCAGGTAACCCTGCTGTCTTTCAGAAAAGAGACTGAGCAAATTGCTTCTGCCCAGGTGATGGGTGTTCATACTTGGGCTCATCACTTTCCTTAGTAGGAGAATTTGTGCTGTTTGTGTCAGTAACCCCTTGGATCCGTTTATTTAAATTACATAGTGGGTGTCCTGCAGAGGTGAGGCGTGAAGTGCCTCGCAAGGTTACGCTGCTACATGATGGTTAATAAAAGTTTCTGAAACCGAGCTTTAGGCTGCGAGTAGTTTCCCAAGCACAGTGCTCCGGTCGCCGTCTGCAGCGTGACGGACTCGCAGCTGATTGACCTTGTGTGGACTTGCGTGCATGGAAGGAGCAGAGGAAACGAGTGGTGTGAGCACTAATGTGCAAGTCACACACAGCAGGCTATTCTTCAGTGAGAATGCACCACAAGCCTCTTGCTGCAGGATTTTCATTCAAAAGGTCATTTCCGTGAGCTTCCGAGCAGCTGAATTTAATGTTCTTTTAAGCGAGGCAGGCCACACTGGAGAGCACATAATTAAAATAAATACAACTTTGTTCTCAGCTGAAAAATTCATCTGAAATAAATTTTTTCCAGCCCTTCCAAGAACTGCTTCTCGTAAGATAAATCAAAACAATTCTTGCTGATTTCACACTCATTCAGCAGGAATGTTAGTGGGTGTAGGGTGCTTCCACTTAAGTCACTCATCACAGTGCCTTCTGGGCTTTATCAACTTGTATATTCAATAGCTGGCTACGACTGGCACTTGCAAACTGGGTTTCTCACAAACCATTTAAAGCCAAGTTCCCTTTTTTTCCTACTTGGTTTGAATCTCGGTTACCACTTTGAGTGAAATTGTTCTTAGCAGCAAGCACAGAGGGTTCAGTTAGGCCCTCAGCTCGGCTGAACTTTAAACAAAGCTTTGATAGGTGCATCTGTTTTTAGGGATGTGCATGCATTTATACAAGCTCTTGTGGCTTTTCTGGTTGGTGCTGCTGCGTGGGCAAAGTAGATTTGTTTGCTTCTGCGCTCTGTTTTGCAACACTGGAAATACTAAAAAAGAAAGAAAGAAAAAAAAAAGTCTCTGCCTAAACACAAGACAGAAAAGCTTGCAGGATTTTTTTTTCCCCTCTGAACTTCTAAGCAAGTACTTAAGCAGAAAATCCCCTCTTCTGCTTTCATCTTTCAAAAGACTGAGCAGAGTGTGAAATGCTGCGACTTCCCTGATTCTTTCTCTTTTTTGATCAACATGGCAAAGGGGCCGCCCTGGCTGGTCACGGTGCTGCTGCTGAGACGCAGGGCGTTCCTTTGACTCTATGGACAAGTCTAGTGCCTCCAAGTTTTGGGGGAGCCATAGGGGGTCAGTGTGGAGTGTCCTTGCCCTTTCCCTGCAGACACACTAGATAGGCGATTCCCACCTTCTGCACGTGTAGGGCCACGACCTTGCGTTTGGGCACCTCCTGCTCTTCTCATTGCTGCAAGGTCACTGTTTTGCAGGGCTCTGCCGCGGAGGGCGCGAGGGAGGAAGGCTCGTGTGGCCATGGTAAGGGGAGGATACTGCAGCCATTGGAGTCTTCATGGATTTGGAGAGCCATGCGCTGCTCCGCTTGGCAGGAGGAACTCACAGCCTGTCTTGTTTTCTTTCTTCCTTCTCTTTTTAGTGAGGGACAGGACTTCCCTAAAGGAAAGGAGAGCTTGGTTTCGGACAGAGAGAAAGTGGAGGGAGCTCAGTGAAATCTGACCGCCTGGACTTCGTTAACAGGCAGTGACAGTCAAGGACCTGGGGGAAGAGGCAGAAACCCCTTTCTACTTCCATTCATGGCCTGTTTGCCAAGCTAGATATTCATCTCTGCAAGACCTGAGATCTCTTCAAGCTGCTGTGGATTTCCAGTGATGCTGGTGACTGATCAAAGGGACGTCTTTGTCATCAGACTATCGGCAAGTCCCTTATGGTCCCGTTCCACATTGATCAGGAGCAGATGGCATCAGCACTTAGATGATGACCGGCTGCCTCTCTCTCACGGTCTTCTTTCCTCCCCTTGCTAGTCGTCTTTGTTCCTCTCCCTACGTCCCTCTTCCTGCTGCAGGTCTTTGTGCTCACTGTATTTTATCTGCTGTGATGATCAGACGTTGAGTGTTCAGTGCTTGCTAATGGGGCTTCTCTGGCAGCAGGAGCACCAGGGAAGCTCATTTAAACAAAGCAGTGGTTTAGGATGTCTCGAGGCATCCTGACCCCGTGTGCAGACGTGGTTTATTTTTGAAAGGCTGTCTTGAACTATAGAGTTAGAAAATAGGTCCTAAAATGAAAACGCACATTCTACAAAATGTGAATTTAACATGGGTTGTGTAATTTGTAGTTTGTGTTAGGTCTGGGCTTTGGAAAATATGTGGCAGTGTTGTCCAGGAAGCAGCAGTGCAGCAAACATGGGGAACTCCTGAAAGTCACGTTACCTGCGTCCTCGTGGAGAATGGCCTCAGCAATCCTGCGTGCTGCGGTACTGCCATGTGCTTTATACAGGGCTAGTGAAGGAGGTCACTTGGGCACCTGCCAGATCTCTAGGTCACCTATATCAGCACAACGTCCTGCAGCAAGAAAAACACTGTGCTTCACAGAACACTGCCAGAGCCTCGTCCTCTGCCCCCGCACATGGTATGCGTGGGGCTACTCTGATCTACAAGGTGCCACTTGCTTTACTCCCTGTTGTGTTTTATGTAGTCAAGTTGCCTAAGCCCTTTTGCTGGTCTTCCATGGACTTGAAATTTGGGAGGCTGCAGTTGGGTGCTCTCTGGCACCTCTCATCCTTGCCAAGCCACAATCTGGTTATAGACTGTCCTGGATGTCGCAGTTCCTTGTCCCCATCTGCTAAAGGTTTTCTGTGAGAGATGCTAATGTTGCCCTCCTGTTTATCATCCCTGACAACAGTTGCTGTTGAACTGTTGCTCAAGCTTTGCAACGTGATCTCGGTACGACTGCTAACTCCTTCAGATCCGCGTTTTGCTTCAGAACTTCTAATTCCAGGCTCTGTGAGTCAGTTCAGTTGCGCAGCTCCGGGGTTGCTGCTGCAGGCTCCTCGTGCCGCCTTTGAAGCCGCTTGCTCACGCTCCCGCGCGAGCTCTGGCAGGCACGCTGAGCAGCAACACAGATCCTATCTCTCTCGAAAGCCGCCAAAGGGTTAATCAGGAGGGTGTTTACGAAACCAAGTTGCTTCCTAGGCCCTGGAAGGCTTTTACTGTGACCTGGGATGCTTTTGGAAGACTTACCAGCTGGCTGTTCTTGTAATTTACCTTGCATTTTTCTTTCCTTTCTTGAAACTGTATTAATACGAACTTTGATAGGTAACTCATGTCTGCAAGTTCCATATTGTGTGTTTCTCGGACACATAGTGGAGAACACGACTGTCTTGATGCAGACGACTTCAGATTTTTGGCTGCTATGTTTGGGGAATGAGCACAGGGCATCTAAACTATGCTTGCAGCTTAAAAGCAAATCTAACAAAAGGACCAAGACCCCCAGGCAGACAGGTGTTCGTACAGGTGCTTTTTTGGGGGAGCTGTTTTGTAGCAGAGCTTACAGTTGCAGTCGAGTTTACTTCCATGTGCAGTGAAAGGGACTGATGGCTATTCAAGGCAGAAATAGTTTTTTGCCAGGCAAGTTAAAGGCATTGCTGCTGGTCAGGAAATTTCTCTGTGTGGAGACTCTGGGATGAAACGCAGCACCTGCACATATGTTCTTGCTTCTCTTAAAATGTTAACCAGCCTCAACTCTCTGATGGAAATTAAGTGTGATTTTGGCTCTGTCTGCCTCTCTGGCAGATGTACCATTGTGAAATTTTTACAACCTAATAAAATATTGCAGGATGCTTCACTTCAAGAGAAAGCTTCATTGTTGCTTTCAGCTCATGCCACTTTGAAACCAGGTGAGAACTTGTGCTTGCCTCATCAGGGCTTACACCTACTTACCCTGGCACAGCACCAGGATATTGGTGCAAGGTCCATGGATTACAAAACATCTCAATCCTGGTAGGAGAGATGCCAGGCTCTGTATTTGGCATGGTGCAGTTGGATTCAAAATGTGTCTTGATTTTAGCAGCTTTCTGAAGTTTTTGGACTTGTATTTACCCAAGTCTTAGTAGCAAATTCTGAGTTTTGTGAGCTGTGACTTCTGCTACAAAACCGTGCGCTTGCAATGTAAGGATCCTCAAAAACCTCGTCGGAAACATCTGGTGACCACTCTTTTATATTTCGCTGCTTGCTAGAACTGCACAAATCGAGAATCTTCCATTTCAGAAGATTGCACTTGTCTAAGATATTCCCCCCAGGAAGTATCATCTTTTGGGATTTAAGTATTTGCTAATGCAAATCTCTATGATCAAAGGATTGGTAAAAGAACTATCAAATGTCACATCATTAGGTCGCCAGTTCAAATGCAGTCCAAAAGGGTAATGGATATTTTAAATTTCTGACAGCTTTCAACAAGATTTGCACTTTGTTGCTTTAGCTACAGTCAGAGCGTTTGCTATCAGAGAATTATGAATTCATGTGGAAAATAAAGCCTAGAAGCAGATTCTTCTGTAGGAAGAATGCCTGTTTGACTGCTTCAATATCTGGGTATGGTTGTTGGGCTATGCAGTGCTTTAGAAGAAGAAAAAGTAGCATCTCCTCCAAGGACTGTGAGATCTGCTACATGTGATGTAATGCAGAAGGGTGACCCTGCTGAGTGGAGAAACGCATGCATTGGTTTAGTCTTTTTGTGTGTGTGCACGTGCTTGTCTGTGACTTTTAAATTGCAGGAGCCTTTAGAGCAAATATAGGAAGAAATATGCTTTGAAAAGAGTGAGATTTTGATATCGCAAATGCAGGGAGAACATTTCAAATGGTAAAAGAAACACTTATGGATGAAATACTTCTAGAAACTCTTCCAGGTAACAGTTCTTCTGTGGAATGGTTTTGGTTAATTGCTGCTTTTATTTCTTGTTTCTCCCAGCCTTTGTCTCAAAATGTTTAAGGTGTCAGTTCTACATCTCCCCTCTGATTCCAGATTTGTAGTCAAGAAGCGTGGAGTTCAGTTTAGAGCAAAAGGTGTGCTTAAAGGTGTGATCGATCCCATTAGTTTAACTTGTTGGACTGCATATTCCCCACTCTGTAGAGATCTTGAAATTGTTGTGTTTGGATATAGAGGTCTTCACAGTTTTTTGCAGTGAAGGTCCTTGTTGGTTCATTATGCTGATGCTGGGAAATTCTTGCAATCTCTGAGGTATGTTGGGCGATAGGAAGTTTTGTGCATTTGGCTTGACCTCTCTTGGACTGGGATCTGCCTGCAGTCGCCTCTTCTTTCCCACTGTTTTCCTGGCTGTTTCCTGAACACTCTCTGGCTTGTTTCAGGGGCCACGCTGGCAGCTTATCAGGAATCAATAGCTGGAGTCCTTCAGGAAGGAAGCTGAAGATGCCGAAGTAGGAATTCGGGTGTCCTGAGTGTTAGAATCTGTTAGCAGAGACCTCAAGATGTGAAGAAGAGAGATGTTGAAGCCGGTACAGGTGTTCTCTTTCTCTGTGTTTCTGACTTGAAAAATTAGGAACAGAGCTGGCTTCCCAACCCCAAAAGTTGTTGCATAGTTTCCCATGCATCTAGGGCCATGGGGAAATCATTAGTGAGTTCTGTCTCTATTTTCAAGTACAAAAAATATTTGTGGGTATGGAGATAGAGAAGGTAAAAAAAAAGATATTTTACAGTACAAAAAGCATACTTCTTATAGATCCTGAGTTATCACTGTAGCATTTTGTGACTGGGATTTCAGTGTTATCTATCTTACAAATATATGTGCAAGGAATGGGAAGGGAGCTGTCAGTCTTTAGTTACATTCAGTTCTGATTTCCTGGCACTTCGGTAGAAAATTATGAGAATATTAATTTTTATTCCTGCTGCCACTTGCTGCTGCCACTTCCCTGGGTACCTCAGAGACTGTTGGTATTATATTTATTACTTCATATTTACAATATTCTATTACAATCAAATATGTCAGAAGCACCGAGCTGACCTTGGCCGCCTTTAATGCCGATTTGTTTTTACGAGGGCAGCATTAAGGTTCTGACTTAACAAAGGAATATTTCTAAACCACTTGCATCTGTATTTTAAGTCTCAAATTGTTATTTTGGCTTGTAGCTGTCATTTCAGCTAAAAACTCTGTGTGGCTGGAAACCTTCATAAATTACCATCCGTCCTTGTGTTGGAGACTAAAAGCGGAGAGTTACTGAAATGCAAAGGAAACCTAATTTCTTGAAAAACTGAGTCATGGCAAGATTGAGAAGCTGGAAGAAAATAATCTGGTATTTATTTACTGTAGTTAACAAAGAAATCCTCCCTGTTTAGATTGAGGTGTGCTTTTGGTCGTCCTACTATCCAGCAGGAGTGGAAAAGTATGTAATAATCTGAATGCACTCAATATTTGGTCCAGGACAGGGCTGAATTGCCACACTTTGATAATTCATCGGAGATTTGTCCCAAAAAAGTGGTTGTCATTAACAATTGTTAGTTTGCACAAATAGGATGGCTTTATCTGTATTATTTTTCCCTCATTATGAGGAAATTAAAATATATTAAGGTGTCCGATTATGAAACTTCTCATTTTATCTACCATAGATCTGAATTTTGTTTTAATGTATATATTTACCAACATTAATATACTAAACTGTCAGTAAAAATATGTAAAGTCTTCTAGTCATAGAAGTTTTGGTGTAACATGTGCATGACAGTCTGGCTTTGTGGAGCGAAGCTGCAAGCTGTTGCTAGCCCTGTTGCCCAAGAAGTATTTAGATATTAGTAAGATCTGGTGCTGGTCAAACAGAACGTGCACGTTTCAAGGTGTCCCAGTGTGGGTTTGTGTCAGGCTGCCAGGCTGGCTTTCCTGAGGTGCTCCGTGCAAGGAAGGACTTTTGGGGCTTGTGTTGATCAAGATAGCAGTGTGGGTGCACGCTCCTTATCCGAGGGGATGGGCCAGTGGGAATGAATGCCATGCTGCAGCGCAGACCTGAAAAGGTGTCTCCTGCTATCCTGGGAAGAATGTCTCTCATTTCCACTCTGGGGTGTAGTCTAACATGGCAATCTCAATGTTACATGTGGCAGGTGATGTTCTTTTCTCCCTTGTGGGACTGCATTTGTCCCTTGCCCTCTACCTCTTCCTCCAGCAGAGAGCTATAGGTGAGAGTGCTCCAGGCTTGCTTCCTCCTCCATCCAGAAAGGCTGCTCAGGTTTCCCTTCCAAGCTGTTCCTTGTAGATGGGACAGGATGGACCAGCCTTTGGAAAGCTGGAGGCCTTTGGGTCCCCTCCCTACACCTTCTGGAGGAGGCAAGTCAAGCAGGACCCACCAAGTACTGAACTTCCCCAGGAGCTGTTGCTGTGGTGGGGCGAAGGCAGCGGGGATGGCAGCGGGCCGGGCGATGCTCCCGCACGGCGTCTGCCTGTTGGAGCCACAGGAATGTGGGCGAGATGCTCTCCTCGCCCTCCTCCTCGCGCCTCTGGGGTGAGGCTCCTTGTTAGTTCAAAAAGTGAAGAGTATTTTCTATCCCAGAACACCCACAGAAGCAGGAAAGCTAAATATACTGCTCTTAAAGCCTCAGACAAGCTAATTTTGGTCTTCTCATTGTTCCCCACATCTTCTGTGCTGCTGCACTGACATCCCTCGCAAATTGAAGGCCAACCGTGGTTTGGTTTGGTTTTGTTTTTTCAGTCTTCCTTCCATCCACATTTTAACTTTTCTTATGAAGTTTATCTCTGATCAAAGGATATTAACAGATTCCTTATTTTTTTGGTTTTATAAATTTGGCTTAAAATATGCGCTTAGCAGAAACTTGGCAAACACTGTGTGCAAACATTTGGAATGGGATAGAGGAAATCACTTGGCTGTTAAAAAATTACATATGGGAAAGTCACATGGAGCTTTGTGCTTTATTTATAATTCTGCAAAGTCCTCTTCTAATTTGAAAAAGTAGAAAAGACTAAATAGCGGCTTCTGGAAAGCAAACGGCTAGATTTTTTCCATGAGTATTTTTAACATAAGCATGAACTTCACAGATTGTAATGTTCTTTCCTCCTTAAATGTGTATATACATTATATATTTAGCTTTCAGGATATATAGCATGGCTAAACTAACATTGCTATGAAAACCTTAAATTCAGCAGTTTCTTGCTTCTTAAAAATCTAATTGTGAGGTTATAGGAGATGTTTTGTTTTCATTTAGTATATACAGTAGTGAGCTTCCAGAAAGTTAACGGGATTTATGGTAAGTGTACCCAGTGGGAAACCGTATGCCTTTCACCTTTGTCTTCTAATAAAGGATAAAAATATTTCTTTTAAAATAGCTTTTCCAGAAGAAAACTAGTTTTAAACCTTATGGAATGTTTAAGAACTGAGGTGGGATTTTCAGCCTCGCCTGTACCCATGGACAGCTTCCCATTAGAAGTCCATGGAATAACATTATTATGAACAGTGCAAGCAGCAGAGGTCTGCCTGGATGGAAGGTTCTGGTGTTCTGCTGGAATTGCTGAATGTGGCAGATCTTTGGTAGAAAGGCACTTAATGTTGTACTTGGAGCCATTAGGCTACAGACACTCCACAAAATGTTTTACATCCTATATGTTACTATTTTCCTGGACATAAAAATTCCCTGGAAAGATTGGAGAATATGCGGCAGAGGATATTTTAAGTTCCTAAGATTTATCCACAATTTTATAGGTCACTAAAGCTCAACTGTCTCATAAAGAAATGATTACAAAATGAGTATTTGATGCAATTCTTAATGTGTATATGTCAGGGGAATATGCTGGGTAGTGTCCTCTTTTCTAGATTTCAGATTTTCATGTTTTTGCTGGCTGTTGGCCACTCTGAGATGTACATCACTATTTCGAACCATCTTTCTGATTTAAATTTGGTTATTACATGAACCTCAAGTGTTCAAGAATGCTTTTGGGTCATGAACTCTATTGGGGGGGGGGGGAAAACATGTCAAAAGTGTTACGTTCTTGACAGATTGTCTGAATCTGTGCTTTGAAGTAGAAAAAGGAGTCGTTTTACTGCTATTCCTCTAAGAAGCCCTCCTGAAAAGAACAAATCTTTGTCCTTCTTGAAGATGCCAGGATTTCCAAGAGCTCTCGTCTTCCACGTACCTTCCTGCCAAGGATGAATCTCTCTTGTGCAAAGGTACTGCTTGGTGCTAGGCATAATCCAGGCAAAACTGGGGCCGGGGGGGCTGCAGCGTTCTGCTCCTTGGGCTGGCATTAGCATTTTCTACCTTTTCTGTATTTCTGGTGTCTGTGGTGGCAGCAGGGCGCCTTGCTTGTGCAATCAGCCAGGCTGGGGCACAACTCTAAAATAAATCAAAGCCTCTCGGCCACCAGCTTGTCCTTCAGAAGCAAATTTTCTTTCTGAGTGTACTGTTACTTTGTGAAGTACCAGGATTTATAGACCGGCCAGGGTGGATCTGGCAGGTATCACTCAAGTGACAGCCACATGTCTGTGTACATCCAGATATCTTGCTGCTCATCTAGGTGAGAGAGAAAAGAAGCAGAGAGCCTGCATGGAAGCGTGGTGAGAGCTGCCATACCCAGGAAAAAGATTTGGAGGCGAGTTGTATTTTGTAGCCTACAAGAGCCCTGGAGCATCCTTCACTCCCAGGGAGTTGGGAAGGAGCTTTCTGTTAGTGCGCACGTGAGCTGTGTAGTGACTGTGTGTTGGAGAACTAAACCTGCTCCACATAGTTTCCAGGAATTTCAGCTTGGCAGGAACTCGGACTTCAGCAAATAATCCCACTGTGTGCTGACACCTTAAAGTGACAGCCTGACTTTATCATTTATGCTGAATTCCTTCCACAAATGGTGTATATATATATGTTTTAAGCAGTCTACCATTTTTCTTTCTCATACCAGATCTGCATTTTTTAAAGGATCTTGTAATTTTTTTTTGTATTATCATTTGTTGAGGGTTAGAATCACTTATTAAATTCAGTCTACCAAAACTAAAAGGACAGTAAAGGCTCTGCTGTTCATACAGTCCACCTTTCGGTGTAATAGCTGTATTGCAGCTAGCAAGGAACACTCAAAGGCATAAGAAGAGGCTCTGCAATGATGCCATTAGAGGTAAACAGTGAAAGACTGTGTTAATCCATAATTTAACAGTTTAACAGGGGAAGCGAAAAAGGAGTAACTCGGTAATAGAGACTGAAAGGGCCTGGTGTTGGCTTTTTTTCTTTTCTTTTTTTATTTTTTCCCTCCCTGTGCATCAGCGGAAAAAATAAGAGAACACTCAAACTCCTAGTCATAATTCAACACTGATTAAAATGAGTACTAAATATAAAGGGATCACAGTAAAGAAGAGAATAAGCAAAGAACAGTTAAAAAATTGTGAAGTCAATAGAGCCTGTTGAAATTTACCCTGGAGAACTTGGGGATGGAGGCAGAGCAGTTTCTGAATTTAGTAGTTTTCTTTGAGACTTGCAGAGAACACGCTGCTGCATAACCTCCTTTTTTTTGAAAGGAAGAGGGTAAAAATAAATTAAAAAGGACCTCTGTATTATACTCGGCTCAACCTCAGTCTCCAGTGAAGTACTGGAACAAATTTTTTAATTGTTCCAATTTATATTTATTCCAATTTATATGCATCTATGACATGAAAAGAAACAACTGTTGTGGCTTCATGGGGAAGAGCATCATGAAAAGATGCGACGTGGCCCGTGCAGTGGGTTGGCTCAGCCTGCCCTGTGCGAGGGAGCACGTCCCTTGCAGGATGTGGAGCAGGGATCCGCGTCTGGCTGACAGGGTGACTGTTGGAAAAGACCTTCTGTCTTCTCCACTGCTTTATAAGCTGTTCTGAGAAGTTTTCCAGTGATGAGTTGTCCTGCTTTTAATGGCAAATAACAAAAATTACTGCCTTATCTGCAACAGGGCCCCGAGTCAGCGTTAACAGCAGAGAACTTTCTTTTTCAGGAACACCGTGCACTGGAACAGCTTGCCTGCTGTGGCAGTGGGATCGCTGCTGAGCCCAGGCTTTTTAAGAATGAGCTAGACAAATGTTGATGCTTTAGGTACAGCAAGTCCTTTCCAGAGTAATTTGATTGACTGGGTGATTTCTCCAGCCTGGTGCCTCTGGGACTGTGGCTTTCATTTCTGAGCAGTCCTGACATCTCAAGCCCCTGTGAAGGAAGAAGTGCTGAAAGGAGCACACTTCAATAGGCAGGCTGTAATTAAATCCTGCTCACAAAAGTTGTTGTTCCTCCCCGAGTTCTTTATGTCCCTTTGGAGGCATTGTCACCTGGAAGGAGCCTCTTTCGCTGGTCTAATGATTTTTGCAAACTGAGAGTCTGATCTTTGCAATGAAATCCCTGGGGAATTTTGTCATTTGTTTTCAGCAAAGGAAGGCTGAACTTGGTTTTCTAAAGTAGATGTTCAGATTTGCTATTTCCCAAGTTACCCACTTCAGGGGAAAAATATTGTTTAAGAGCCTATGTTGTGTCAGAAGTGGATATTTCTAAAAATTGAAAGGACTTTCTTGCCTTAGAGTGAGTTTGTTTATTCAGTAGGCATCCACACATCTTTGAGTTTTCTGAGCACTGAGGATAAAAAATAAGTGGTTTATGACAGTGTTTTTGCAATATTTACTGTTTTACTAGATAATTAGCCACACTACCTTCCTGAAAAATGGAGAGATGTCTATCCAGTTTTGGTATGGTTTGGTGTTGTAGTGTCTGAAGAAACTTGAGCTCAATACCCATTTGCCTTAAGCTGATGCATCTCGACTATTTGGTTTATGCTATGGGAGAATCAGAAAGAAAAGAATGGTTGCAAAAATAAGAGGCTACCGGTATTTTGACCAAGAGTGAATGCATGTCCAAAAGCAAGACATTAAGGCAGGAAAATCCAAGCACAAAGCGCTCTTTCCCCAGCCTCCCCCGTGCTGCAGAGGAATGCAGGGAGCAGGTACGTCGGCATGGGTCACCTCGTCCTCCTTCCGCGCGAGCCGTGGGAGCGTTCCCTTTATCTGCCAGCAGAATAACGAGCACTAATGGAAATTACAGCAGTTGGGGTAAGATAATACCCATAAAGGCAGGCTATACTGATCAGTGTTTCGTCTTGAGATAAAGCTGAAATGAGTTTTTAATTGTTGGGCATTTAACTGCGCTAAACAAAGCATGCGTGTGCACGCAAGTGGAGCGTGTGTTACCTGCGTGCCCAAGGGAAAACCATGCTGATATCGTGAAGGCAGGAGAGCAAAGAGCTGAAGGCACCTGCCCTTGGAATGGCAGAACTGCCTGGCCTGCGAGTGCGTCGCCAAAACTGGCTGTGCTTCGAGGTGCCGCGAGCGCTTTTAATGCTTTTAATGCGAGGCGCAAAGGGCGCAATAGCAGCGACGCTCGCACGGCGCTTCCTCTTAGCCACCTCGAGCACCCTGGGTTAACTGCTGCTTGTCCAGGAGCTGCCTTGTGCACAGCCAATATTTGGGTAACTGGTGTCAGCACTGCTGGGCATACAGAGGGTGTTAGGATCCTGCTAATGCTGATGCTATAGCATCTCAAACAACTTTCTGCCTCTCTGTTGTAGAAAGGGGATCTGCAGGTGAGTGGAGGAGCTGGTAGTCGGAGGCACTGAAGCCTTGTGTGCTTGGATAGAACTGATTTCATTTGTGCCTGGAAAACTAGACCCGGGAGCTCTCAGCTTTAGGCAGTTGATGTTTTCTGAGGCCTTTCTTGCTCGAGGAGATGCCAAAAGCACTTTGTGTTGGTCAGCGGAGCAACAAGGAGCCTGGGCTTTGGGACTTGCCTCGTCTTCTCTGTGACGCTGGGAGCCAAAGCAGAACCAGTGTTGTAACAGAGCGCAGATTAGGCTTTAAGATCTTGACGTTTCTTGCTATTTCTTAGACATGAGTAAATTCAAGCTTGGATCTGCACTTAAACATGTTTGTCAGTCTCTCTTCCTCATTTTTAGCTGATAGTTTACTGTTTCAAAAAGAGCTGAGTTCATATTTCTCTCTTCCAAGTATTCAGATTGCTTCTGAACGTCACACTTACTCAAGTTTGAAAATATGAGTGCCTTTGCGAGGAGGCTTTCTGAAGTGGCTTTTCCCTGAAGACGCCTGCTTTAAAAAGTTTCTGGAAGTAGAACTTAAGATCCAATCACCCTCTTAGTGTTTTGTCTAGTGATTTAAAAGTGAGGTCTTTAATACTGTTGTGCTGTGGTCTTTCAAATGCTTGCGGTATTGAACTTTCTTAATAGTCAAACTTGTGGTTTCCTTTTGTTCTTCACTTTGGCTCTTTGAAGATGTATGCATAGATACCTTCATGCTGTTCATTTTGGGAAAGGAGATCCATCCTTTCTGTGCTTGTGCTGAGTGGAAAGACTTCCCTCACTATTTGTGCCAGGGCTTAACCACAACTCTGAGCCTCCACCTTCTTCTAGTGGTTTAATTTTCTGCTAGAAATCATGTAAAACCGTAGATACTGCCCAGCCCATCAGGTTGACAGGCTGTTAGCTTCTGGAATTCTGTATTCCAATCCAGAGTTTTTAGGAGGAAAAAGCAACTCAGTTGAAGTCATTTGTGGTTTGTGTGTCACAAAGCCACTCATCTTTGCAGCCCAGGAACCAGGTATTGCTGGGGATGGTGCCACAGCCCAGCCTGGAGCGCAGAGTCCAGGGCAGGAGTGGCAAGGAGCTCCATGCTGCACGTGCACCAGGCAGCTTTGCCTCAACAGAACCTGTAGGATCCTCCTTTGCGGTGCAGCCTTACCTTTCCCAGCACCCTGACGGGTACCCTGTTTTGATAATAACTGCTGATGCCTTTTTTTTCCCCAAGTTATTTCCCAGAAAATCTGATCCCTTCACAGAAGGGTATAGACTCTATAGAGCTGGGCTCTGCTGGAAACAGAAACTTATTTCTTAGAACTCGGTTGGAGAACGTCTTTCTTGTAAAGGCAGCTGAAGGAAACAGGACTTCGGGGTTTATTGGGGCTTTTAAAAATGCACGTAAAAAGAACCTACCCAAAAAGCAGAGAACAGACTAAAGATAAGGAGGGTCACGTGGCATTTCATCATCAGGATACACTCAGAGACAGAAGTCTGAAGCACAGGAGGGTCAGGGATCAGCCAAATTCCATCGCCTTGACCAAGCCTTCTGCTTCTGCTGTGGACGTGCTTCTGTCATAGTTGGGTACAGCAGTGGCAGGGCGGCATCCCAGATGATTGCTCCGAACACGAATCCCCCTCTTTGAGGACTTGTAAGTTCAAATGATGTCTGCTGGCATAATTGCCTATTGCCTCAGACGCTGATGAAAAATCCCCTTCCTAGGATCTCACAGGGTCATTTGGCACAATATTGCCCTCTGAAGTCTAAAAGCTATAGAGGAGCAAAGAAGAAAATAACCTTGAAATCAGTGCTTGTTACCCCAGTAGTTGTGCCGTTAGCTTTGGCAACTCCTATCTCAACAATAAAACCAGCTGCCATTTTGGCTCCAAGACAGGCAGACTTGGCATAAACCCCTCTGGCACTGAAAAACGGCTTCGTGGGAGCTGGCACCAACGCTGTGAAACAAGGGTAAGGCCCAAGGGAAATGCCGAGCAGACATGAGATGGTTGCTAAAAATAGCGTGTTGCTGTCATCGGCAGAGGAAACAAATGGCACTTCTAAGAGTAGGGCATCAAAGATCTTCATCAAGGTTGTGCTGGTGAGCAAACTAGCACTGGCAGCCTGGGGACAAGGCTGTCTACTATGATGATGTGACCAAGGGACACGCACATGCTGTATTTTTGGTACCTGCATGGTGCAAGCCTCTAAAATGAGAACAGACGCTTGCCATCTTGATCCCACGTTTAGGGGATCTTGTTACTGTTTACAGACTCTGCCTTCCTCGCTGTCTAGAGCAGGTTGTCTCCTCTTGAGCCATTACTGAAGGTCTTGTTTGCACACGCAGGCGTAGGGAAAATGGGAGTTGTAGTGCCAAAAAGCAAGGAGCCATCCTGGTGTCCCTGTGCCATCCCGGACGTGCCAGCCTTCCTGGAGACAGTCTCTTCAAATGTTGAACAGCTGATATCTCCCCTCCTCCCAGCAAGCTCTGCATAAGAGAGGAGGCTTTTCAGGGAATTTGTTATATCCACGTCAGTCTAAAACTGGTGCCTGACGTCAGTGCCCCAAACCTGGGGACACTAGTGAGAGAGAGCTGACTCTGTCCCCACTGAAGCAGTTTATATCAGCTCTGAACAGGACAATTTTCGCTTGTTAGTCACGGAGGAAGCAGGGGACTAAAGACTTTAAAGCTTTTTAGGACCTCCAGGCTTGCCAAGCTGGTCTGGATATTGAAACAGTGGTCATATAAGTCTTGCAAATAATCTTGCAAGGTCTCACATTACAACTGCATTGGCTTGGCCATAACTGTTGCTGCGAAGGAAAGTGTGCTGGACCTGTAGTTGTCATTTGTTGCTCCTTTTTAGAAAAAAAGCAGCAAGAAATGGTGTTACTGAGGGCTCAAAACTTAAAGCTACCCTTGGCAAAAACTATTCAGGGATCTCAGAGGCATTTGAATTTTGCATTGCTGGCACTCCCGTCAATTAAATGTCAGAGGTGGTAGGAGTGTCTGGAGCAGCTTGGCTATTGCCTGGTTTTGTTTTCCCCATCAGATGACTGTGGGAGAGGATTCCCATCGGATATCTCTTCCAGTTCCGCCCTTTTTCGGCTCCGCATCCTTTCTTGGGCATGTGGTGCATCCTTGCACTTGTCCTCTTGCTGCAATTGCTGCTGCAGTTGCTGTTCCAGATTAGATAAGGATCGAGCACGAACTGTTGCCATTTGGGCTCCCTGCAACCCCGTGCATGTTTTGAGGTGCACTGTCTGCTCCTCTGTGTGTAACCTCAGAGACACAGCGCACAGGCGACGGCAATGAGGTTCAAATGCACCGTCCCTATTAGCTTTTCAGTAAGCTACAGAAGTGTCTTGCAGATCTAAAGCACCAAGTTGACAGAAGCAGTAATAGACTGCAGAAAAGAGGTAGTTGCCCAAGAATAGACTCTCACCTTTGCAAGCCCTTGTGCTTCATTGCGTGCAAAAACTGACTGTTTGGACAGACGGGGTGCAGCACAGGCTCACATGTCTGTTCCAGTGTGAGCTGGAATTATTCTTTCTTTAACAGCAAAGTCACTTTAGCCTCACGAACCGTAAATACAAGTGACTTCGGTGTCGTTGCTTGCTTTGTAGTTGAACTGCACACAAATAGGAGACCTTCTTTGCCCCACTGCTGAAGAATGCAATGACGCTGGGTGTGAAGGGGGCTGCCTGCAGGGTTTGTTTGTACCACATATCCTGTAAGCACTAGGCAGGTGTAACTGTGCTGGGATACTGTCAAGTATCGCCTGTCTTATGTTCCTGTTTGTCCTCTGCAGCTCATTAATGATGTTCTCTGTGGACATTGCCAAAGCTATACGTTATATGAACCAGGGGCACCTGCTTCTTGTGTCGGAAAGTTGTCCTCCTCCCGCACTGGTGCGATGGAGCGGGTGCGCAGCCCTTCACCTCCCCGCAGCCAGCAACAAGCGGGCGACTTCACGGGCAGCCGAGAGGCGCCAGGCAGCAGAGCTCGCCTTGCACCAGGCATCTCCGACACCTCGTGCCGTCTCCACAGGCACACGGGCCCCTGTGGAATTCTTGCTTTCCAGGCAGGTGGAGTTTGGTTATTACTGGCCATGTTGCCTTATTTCAGGGGAATGGAGGTCTGCTTTTAATATGCCTTTCTATATGCTTGTCTTTCGCTTCTCCCTTTATTCCCGGAATCATATCCAGGATTGGGAATATAGTGACGTCAGCTCAGGCTTTTGCCCATGCAGTTTTGAATGTGTCTGACAAGTCTGTGTTATTACAGTTCCTGCACCAAGGATGCTCCTCTTACCAACATGAAGGTAGCAGAGCTGAACTGGGGTAAATGGAAGAGCCTTAGGTGCAATTGCTCCAGCCTGCATAGTTGCACTGTCATCTTTTTAGAAACATATTGTCGTTTAACTGAGGGGATATTACACATCACCCACATCTGCTCCAAATCTGCTTCTGCCTAGTGCTCTAAATATGGTGCTACTGAGATTACCCTTGTGCTCCAAGCTTGGCAGATAAAGACTGTGCAACTTCACTTTTATTTCAGTTATATTGTCATAACTGGATCTTCTAAATGTCAAGCTATATCTTTGTGGCTCATCGAATGGAGAGTGCATCTTGCACATTACTAAACCAGCTCACAAGCATCTTGTACCAAATAGTGAAGGTTGGCCCAAACAACTTTCTCCATCTACTTACACATTAATAACTGAGATAAAAGGGAAATGGCAAAAACTAGTTTGTTCCGTTCATTATATCTTGGATAGAGGCACAACAAATCCTAGAGAAATAAGTGGCTTTTACAGGTGCAAAGTTCCAGTTTTGCATAAAGGAAGGGAAATCCACGCTGAGCCTGCCTTAATGCTATTACTTTCCTTAAAATAATTATTCTTTCAAGTCTGAGTGTTTCCAAGCAGAGGGTAATAGAAAATCAGAAGGCTTTCAGAAACGGGCAGCAGACAGCTGGAGGCTTTGGGAAAGATCCTACATTGAGAGCATCATGAAGATACTATCTTGTAAAAGATATCAAACAGGTACACAGTAATGAACGGGTGAGGAGGTAGATGGGGACCTCTGTTCCCACTTGTTAATAATGTGAAGCCAGATTAGAAGGTGGTGAATTCACTACTCATGAAAGGATCTTTTTGTTCGCAGCCACTGTCTATGCGGCTCATTGCCATGGGATAGATCACTGGGGCTGGGACTTCTGAATTTGAAAAAGAGGAGGGAGGGAATGGTATAAATCAGAATATCCAGGCAATTGCAGAGATTAGGAGAACTGAAATGTTTTGAAAAGGCTGGCAAGTATGTTGATTTATAAGGTATGAGCTAGCTGCTCCAGCTGCTGAGGCTAGGGAGGAAAATTTTCTACCTCTGCAGAGGTAGTACCAGCAAGTACCCAGCAGCGTATTCCGCTTGGGCCACTGGCCGCTGTCACCAGCCGCTGCAGGAGAAGGGCGGCTGCTGCCTTCCTGGGGTCTGGTAACCCCCGCCTGCCAGCCATCCTCTCAGGATTGGTAATTTGGCACCTAAACTGGCATGCCTTGGCTTTCCTGAGGCCTTGGATACCCTTTGTGTGTTGATTAGATGTGGAATGAGGCTTTGCCTCCCAAGTGGGCCTTCCGGTCCCTCGGGCAGGTGGCATCTGGACCTGCTGCACGGGCCCAGCCCCGGCAGCCAGGACTGCGCTCGCGGCCACCAAAATGGACTACTTCAAAGGGCAGCGTAAGGCCATGGAGAGGTTCCTGAAACAGAAAGCTGCCCTCTTACGTCATTGCTGTTTATCTATGTAATTGGGAAAGCGAAGGGTGCGAGCTTGTTTCATCCAAAAGCTGGAAAATCCCGTTACCTTGCTCATGCTCCTTAACGCTGGCATTTTGTATCCTTCAGGAAATTACTTAGCGCCTGTTTTCTTGGCGGAAAAACACAGCCATGCTTGCTTTAAATCCACCATATAAACATGTCATTTAAAGCAGTTGAAAATAAGCTTGAAAGCGTCCCAACCCGCCGCGGTGTTAACTTGTGCTAAAGGGTGGTGCATGCGGGATGGATGAGAGCAGCTGCCCAGTAACCAGAAGCACCCAAAAAAAAAAAAAAAAAAAAAAAAAAAGGAGGTTGCTGAACTTCTAAAATAGAGGTATAAAAGGGAGTTAAATTTAGAGTCCCTTCTGCAGTGTCATCTCCTGTGCTGCCGTGGGACTTGCTGTCCTCCTTGCTCATGGGAGGACAAACACCAAATGCCAGCCGGCCCCTTCCAACATGATAAATGTGTTTATGGGGCTCGGCGGTCGCTGGCACGAAGGCGAGCTCAGGGGAAAGCCGTCCGCAGGGAGGGAGAGTGAAATGTCCCCTCGGCTCCCGCTTGAGCAGCTGATACTGTTGAGAGGGGGGGAATCGCCGCCGGTTCTCCGGTGGGACAGCTCTTAGCTGGGCAAGCAGCGCCGTGAGAGCTGCACCGAGAAACTGAAGGTGGTGATAGCAGAGTGGTGAGGGTCTGGGAGGGCTTTAATGCAGTCCCTGGGGTGTTTGGAGGCCCTGCTTTGCTGGGGCTCCTGCGAGCTGCACTGAGGCATTAAGTCTACTGCTGAGGCAAAAGCTTCTTCCTTCAGCGGCACCTAAGCCCCAGTGAGGCTCGCTGGCTGCTTGCCGTGTTTTTAGGGGGTTTCTCTGCGGGCAGCACCCGGTGCGGGCTCGCTGTGACGGGGTCCCGGGCAGGCAGCGCTGCTGAACGCACCTCCTCCTCCGCTCACAGCCAGAGCAGCCGCTGTCCTGAGGTCCCGGCTCGTGCGTTTGCTTTTTTGTTTGTTTTGCTGCTTTTTTTTTTTTCCCTTTTTTTTTTTTTTTTTTTTTTTCTTCAGAGCTGCCCGACCTGATGTCATTTCCCTCTTGCAAACAGCCCAGCTCGTCTGCGTCTGAGATATGTCACGGGGGGCGGTGGGAGGAGGAGGAGGAGGGGGAGCCAGCGAGCGCGGGCCGCGGCCCCGGCCCCTGTTTACTTTGCATTCCCAGCCGAGGAAGCCCTGGGTTAAATAGGATCGCGGCGCGCGCTGCCCGCAGCAGCCGAGGAAATGGTTCCCGTGGGGCTTTAAATGCCGCTGTTCCCAGGCGCTGGCGTGGACGATGAGCCTGCAGCATGCCTTTCCTGTTGGGTCTCAGACAGGTAACCGGCTTCGGCTCCTTCAGCTGCAGGATGCAACTTATTTCCTTCTTTTTAATAAGGAAATGACTTCTGGCTCTCGCAGACGAGCCGGTGTGCACAGCGCTTCCCCAGCAGCGGTGCCGGCTCGGGCAGCGCGATTGCTCAAGAGCTGCTTTTTCACTTGCAAGGAAGGAGCAGAACAGCTCGTCGGGAAAGGCTCCGCTCTCGGCTTGCTCCCGCTGTAGGATTAGCAGCGGGGCGGCTCCTTCTCTAGTTCTTCTGGAGAGTTTCTCCCTGGTTGGTTTTTAAGGGTGTTTTCCACAGCGCTTAATACAGGAACATGTTTACATTACTTGAAAGCCCGTGCCAAACTTCTGAACAGTTTTCTTGTGTGGACAATATTGTGAATGCTTATATATGTTTTAATATATCTGTAGCACTATCTCTAGCTCATCTTTTGCCAAGGTCGCCAAACAGAAAGCAGAAATATGCTGTGAGCCCAGGTTTGGCGACTTACTGAATGTTCTGGGCAGCTTCTGCTTGGGGGGAAAAAAAAAAAAAAAAAAACTTGAGATAATTTAGTAGCTGGTAATATAGAGAGGAATGAGAAACGGTAGCAAGCGCCCAGCTGCTGCCTGCCTGCCACAGGGTGCCAACTATTTGTTCTTGGGCTTCGGGGAGAGCAAACCCTTTTTTTGGTCTGGGAGGCATGTTGGGGGGAGTCTAACAGTAAACTCTTTCCAGGCCTGCTGGGATCTGTAATCCACAATAAATAGATATTACGTGATAGCAGAGCGCTGCAAAGGGTTTCTTGTTTGAATTAAAATTTCAAGCTGTATCTGAAGCGTGTTTTAAACCTCCTCCTTTGTGTGGCTTTGAAACAAAGGCAAAAGGGCTTGCAACACACTGCTGAGCAAACACTGCTGTCTCTTTTCCCTTATCAGCTTAGTTTTGGGTGAAATGCAGCTTCCCCCTTCACTCCCACCCTGCTGATTTGACAACAGTTTTACATAAGGAGCTACCTCTTGCACGATGACCTTCTGCAGCTGAATGCAATAGCTGTAGTGACAGCTCCCTTGTGAGCACGCAGGGTGGAGAGTCTTCCCTGAAAATCCAGGAGCCGACCCAAGGGAGGCAAGTCGGGCACAAAGAGCAGTTTTGGGGCACCCTCAGCGGGCTTAAAAGTTCCCATTTGGGCTACTATCATGGCAGTGTTTTTGTAGGGGGAATGTTTCTGGGTTTCAAAAGCCTTTTGGGATCAGAAGGTGCAAAACCGAAAGTCAGGTGAACTTCAGCTTTGTTTGCTCCAGCTGTGACCACTGGTCTGTCTCAGGGGTTAAGTGGTTTTTATTTTTCTTTCTTTTTTTCTTTTTTCTACTTCTTTTCCTCTGCTTGCAACTTTTTTAGCATGGACACAGGGGCAGATACAGGAAACAGAAAAAGATGTTGCCCCAAGACCAGCTGAGCAAAGCCCTTGGTTATTTTTATCACCTGCTGAGGCTAATGGTGGGAAAGAGCTGCTTGGGGAGGTGCTGGAGCATGGATTTTAATCATTTTTCATCCTAGGAAACCTAAATGTTTAGGACTGTGTCCTGTAATAGTCAAAAGTTTCTTTGCTCGCTTCCCAGAGGAGGGAATGATTGTTAGTGAGCAGCGCAACTTAATTAAAATAGTGGGAGGAACTTGGGAACATCTCATTGTGCACCTGCATCTGTGCTTACCCCTGGACTGCAAACTTTGGGGTGTCTGGGATGTCTTGTTTAATGTAATTATTCGTTTTGGCCGTTTCCAAAGGGAACAGTAGCGGAGCCCGGGATCAGGCTTTCCAAGGCCCGGAGCGCGGTGTTGCATCATGGCAGGTGGGCTACTGAATGCCCCATAACTTTTAAGCTTTTAAGCCGTTCTACATGCCTGGCTTGGTTGGTAGATGGTGGTTTCATGTCAGCATGTATGGCCAGCAGCATTTGATTCGCTGTGTTAAGGAGAAAGAAACAATGATCTTACAGTTCTTTACTATTATTTTTTTTCAGAAGTGCATGTTGCAAAGCGGATGATGCTTAGATGCCTAAAAGCCAGGTCAGCTCTCCGACGTCAGCGTGACGTGGGTGTGTTTTTAAAGCTCCCGTCGCAGGAAACGGGACTGGAGGATCCCGGCTTCCAGTTTTAAGTGAGCGTTTCCCCTTATGGCTGCAAGTGGAAGCTCGGACATGCGTGCGCAATTCCATGCGTGTACCCAAAAAGCCAGCAGTACAAAAAGGTTAACGCGGCGCATTTTGTTTTTTAAGTTTTCCTTTTAAGCTCTGGGGTTTTCAGCGTTGTCAGCTGGTCGGTGGCTCGCGAGGGCGCAGGCTCCGGGCTGCGGTTTCCTGGAAGCCGTCGCTGGTGCAGGGCCGGGCGGCAGCTCGGAAGCTTCTAGCAGGAGTAAACACACTCCCGTGCTGGAAACGGCCCTCCTCGGAGCCCGAGAGCGAAACGGGCAATAAACAGAAATGAAACCAGCTCTTACTAAAGCGTGTCAGCGTGGCCGTGATCTTTGAAAGGACAGCGTCCCTTTAGACATAGTGCGAGCGTTTCTCCGAGGTAAATGGCTGCAGTAAACCCATTTGTTCCTCGGATAAAGGCTGATACAACCTTGGAGGTTCAGCACCTTTTCAGGGTAAAGATGTATTTGCTGTGGTGGTTAACCTTGACGTTTTGAATACGATTCTGCTGCTGCTGACGTTAGCAAAGCGACAAACATTGTGGATTAGACTTCAACATTTGGAGATCTTTACTGTGCCCGGACCAGTTTGGAGGTGGAGTTCCTCCTATTTATTATACTTTAAGTAAGTATCTCGATGTTTGTGTGTAATGCAGGTTTCTCCTCCACGTTCAGGACACTAAACTTTGTGGAGGGTGTGCCCTGCCCTGACCTAATCTCTCTGCTGGCCTCAGCTGGCTGTCCGGAGCCTCGCAGGAATTTGTGCCTGTGCTGCTGGCAGATACAGATACCTGCGCTGCCCCGCGCAACTAAAGCCGCTTTCACCGCTGCCAAAGCTGCGTGGCTTTCTTCAGTTCACGTTACCAAAGGCACCTACCAAAAATGATTTTTTGTTTGTTTTTAACATTGCAAAGTTCTAACATTTTACCTCTTTTATGAGGTTGGGCATTGCAGTCTAGCACAGTCTTTGTCCACCAGTTGCTCAAGTGCCTTATCTGCACAGGGGCTCTCGTTGTCTTTCTGTCTTGCTCATCTTCTGCATGTGTTTGCCCTGTCAGGAGCTGTTGGGCAGGGCTGACAAGCTCTAGTGATAGCTCAGCATATGAACTTGGGTAAGAGCCAAGGGGTAAACCTAAATAGCAGGATTAAATACAGGTTTTTCTGCTTGTTGTTACCCGCATATATTTAAGATAAGGATAATCACTTCCATTCTCCTGCTTCTCTTTCTCTAGATAATTAAATAGTAGGTATGGTTCAAACTCTGTGAGCTGCTCAAAATACATAGTTTTTGTTTTGTCTTTCTGAAGGTTGTGTCATCTCCACTCCTTTGTTCTTTGCAATGACTAAGAAAAAATGTTTATCATTTAGGTTGTGATCATAGATAAGGGCAGGAGTTTGAAAGCATTTATAATATGGCATGAACTTGTGAAATAAAACCAGGTTTTGGCTGGTTGAGAAACAGGGGAAGGGCAGTCTTAAATTAGACTGGCAGCATAAAATATTTTTGGTCACTTGCTTAAATCTGCTCTGCTACATTGTCATGGGTGCGGCTAGGTGCCAAAAGCAAAGGGCTGCTGCCTGCAAGCAATGCAATTAGTAAATAAATCTGACCTAGTTATTTTATTTATTTAAATGAGTGCTTATTACCAAAGTCCACTATGAGAAGAGCTCTGAAGCTGGAAGATCAAGAGCGGTAGCCGGTTTGGGCCTCAGTCTTCTCAAAACCAGTAGCAATGTGGGAGATGGGAGGCCAGAAGTCTCCCTGCAGCCACGTCCCGCTGCCGGTGCCTGCATCCTACCCAGGTGAGCAGGAACAGGTAGCACGTCAGGCTGAGCAGCAGCAAGGCTCACGTAAATACAGGGCACTCTTATTAGGGTAACGGAGGCAGGAGTCCTGTGGTAACAGGAGATGCAGCAGAGGGCTAAAATGGTGATTAGATCTCGGTGGTATCGGCTGCTGCTGGGTTTAGTTACCTGGGCAGTGGCAGCTGAGGAGCCAGCGTGGTAGGTGATTTGCTGCCAGCCCCGCTCCTCGCAGTGCAGCCTTGCAGTTTCTTGCTTAAGTTGCACGGACTTATTTGCAGGCTGGAAAATGGCCACAGTGGTCTTGGGTTTGCTCAGCTTCACTATTCTCCTTTTTGACATTGTTACCAGATTAATTGTTTTTTTTTTCCTTTTATTTATTTATTTTAACTGGAAGCGTGTTTTGCAATCCTGTGATCCTTTTTACTGTAATAATACTTTCTTGTCAGTCAACTGTCATTTGCTTCCATTTCCTGTGTTGGATCTGGAATTCTAACACAGACTTAGGGGTATTAAACCCAACCATTTAATACTGGATTAGTTACAAAAGTAGCAATAATTTTGTGCCCCCTTTAATAAGGAGGTCTGATTCCACCCTTCCTTGCTATGAGCGGCACTTCAGGCACCCCACAGATCTGCCCGAGCTCCTCCTATCTTGGTCATGCCCCACATTTTGACCTTTAACATGTCACGTAGGCTTCCCGCAGAGATCCAATGCTAGACTGAAAGGTGGAGAAAAGAACTGGCTTTTATCCCTGACGCTGACGCTAGTGTCTGCTGTAGCTTCAGACGTGACAGCATATGGCACTGCCTTGACTTCTCCCTGTATCAACCTCACCGGATATTTTAAGGTTTATTTGTAAAGCACTTGACAGGGAAAGCGATACATTGGTCAAATGCCAATGTATCAACGGAGCTATAAGTTAAAAATCATTTTGTTTTTATACAAAGTTGTCTTAAGTCTGTCAATCACGAAAAGGAAAAACGAATCCAAATCATATCTGAACTACAGGGAGATTCTCCACTGCCATGAGGTCTTCCCAATTCCCCTGTTTTTCCAAGAAAAAGCTTTACCAAGTTCATCAAATCCTCTCTGTTAGACTGGGTGGGGAGAGAACGAGGAGAGCTGGGGTCAGGCTCCAAGGCTGTAGACGCTTCCCTTTGAAAATTCCCATAGTTTTGAGGCCTGTGACTGCAGTTTCCCAGATTTGGGCCAGCTCCAAGGATGATGCTGGCGAGGCAGCGACGCACCTACAGCCCAGGGCGCGTGCCGCTCGGCAGGGCAAGGCCAGCTCCGTGAAGCAAGCTGGAAATCTCTGGGGCTTGCAGGAGGGAGATAACGGGCGGCATGTTCAGGCTTCTGAGTTGCCCAACAGGAACATTCCGCGTTTTCGGAGGCGAACGTTCTTGGAGAACAGACCCGCGTAGACGCTGCTTAGTAATCCTGTCCGGAGGCGCCTGCAGTGAGCTGGCGGGGAGGGACGCGCTTGTCTGGACAACCAAAGAGCAGGACTGTCTTTCAGCGGGGAGGGAATGTCCTGTGTGGGAATGCCGTAGCCAGGCTGGAAGAAAGTGCTATGGGAAGAAACCCTCCTCCTTCCTTTCCCCCCTCTTTCTTAAGACTAGTTAAGGAAAACAATGAACCCCCTTTTTAGCAGTTCAATGAAATCTCCAAGCTATTAAGCACAATTAAAGACATAGTTATAGGTACTATTAGAAATGGAAACTAGGAGCACAGACAGGTAGTAAAATGTGAATCTTCCAGTTTTGCTTCTATGAGATTTTTTTTTCCCCATATTTCCAGGTTTCTTATGTACAAAACTGCTCTCTCAATGCTATGCCTTGTTCATACCTGCTGGTGTGGAAGAGGAGACTGTACTTTAAAAGTACTTGTGATAATATGTCCTGGAGACAATATTCAGAATATAGATAACTACTTCACTAATATCTCTTAAGTAGTTTTAATTTGCAGCATATAGCATGAAGAATGAATGGGAGAATTAAGTAAAAATAATGCAACGATGATGGTATGAAAGGTACCGACGGGGATTTAATTATCAAATCAAAGCTTAATCAAAGTGCTTGTCAGTACTTAAGTTCCTAACAAAACATGGCATGGGTTGTGTCATGGCCTGCAGTGAAGGCAGTACGTAGCCTCTCCCTTTGCTTGCACAACAGTGGAAGAAAATGTTCAACCAACCCTTCACAGAAATGGTTTTTGACTCAAGGGGGAAGAGGATAGGAGACTGAAGCACTTGATCCAAGGGAGACATCTGTAATATTGACCACAGCCTATTCTCCTACTGGAATCTTTGTTTATTAGACTTCTTCTTAAGACTTGGTGCCTTTACCTTTAACTTCCCCCATGCTGAGTTGAGTAACCCAACCTTGAAGGTAGCCAGGCCCAGAGCAGGGGGTTAGAGCACATGACCTGCTGGGAGCCTTTCCAAATTAAATTATTCTGTGAAACTGTTTGGAAACAAGTGTGACAGTTGTGGATCTGGCACAGGGGACGCAGTCTGGCAGCTCCCGCATTCCCAGAAACGTATCCGTGGCGGAGCTGGCAGAGCTGCACAGAGGCTCCAGGAGGAGCTGCCTGTCCCACCTGCTCCTGGTAGGGGCCACCCGGCCCCGAGGAGCTGCTGGTGGCTGCCTGCCCGGGGCTTGCAAACCCGGGGCTGCCTCGAGGTGCCGAGGAAGACGCTTTCCTCGGCCGGTATCTACAGTGGCTGCAAACACTAAGCTTAAAACAAGCCTTGAACGCAGCCAGTTCAACTCTTAAATAGGAAAGCAGGGTTCTTTTGAGGCTGGACAGGAACAGCCTGCAGCAAACCGACCTCTTTTGGGGATTTTCTCCCAACAGCCTGGGCCATCCCTTCCTAGGCGTGTTTGCCAGCCGGGCTGGCGAGAAGCAGCCCTGGGTATGGCCATATGGCACGGTGGGAAGGTCACCTTAAATCCAGCGAGTGTGGCAAGAGGGAGTCAGGAAGTTCAAGTTAATGGATGGTAGGGTGGAAGCCTCGGAAAATAAGACTGCTTCAAGGTGGTCTTAAGTGGGGGAAATTTAGTGATGTTGCTGTTAGAAGTTGCTGCTGCCAACAGACAGGAACGTGCCCCCGAGCACTGCTGCGTTTTGAAGGAGGCAACGTTGAATGGAGCAAAACTTTTAGAATGAGCGTAGGTTGGGTGGTCAAGGACAAACAGTGCCGTGATGCAAGGGAGTGCCTGGCATGGCACTGGGACTCTGTTCTTTCACCAGCTCCAGTGATTCATTTGCTTGTTCAACGGGCTGCATTGATCTTCATGTGTCACGACCGCAGACCTCAGCTGGGAACTTTCTGCCTTATGGATTATCAACAGGATTGCAGTTTTGCAACTGGATCTTAATTTCTCAATTCTGTTGATGTGAGAGCCAAAATCTAGCTTGTTCTTCAGTTGCATTAGTTCGGCAAGGCCAACAAAAGTGTGGAAAAGTGTAAATAACTAGTAAGAACAGATAAGAGTAGGTATGCGTGTCCTATTTCTAGTTCTTTTGCTGACTATAATTACTCTTTTTTTGAATGAATGTTGTGCCTGAAGCAGAAAACGCCGTGCTAGCTCAGCAGTCTCCACCAAAAGTCACTATCGGGCATCGTAATTCGAGCCAGAGAGCACCTTTTTACCCTGAAGATGTTGTGTCTGTTACTGAGGGATGGCATTTCAAGAGAATAATATAAAATGCCTGCTTGAGGCTCGTGCAGCGGAGCGGTTTGACTGGCTTGTCCAGCGAGACGCTCCTCCCGCGCTGGAAACGGAGCGGCAGCTCCTCTGCCTTGGTGCCATGGATGCTTCCCGGAGTATTTTGTGTTCAGGATGTCTTGGGAGGAGCTGAGCCCTCACCCTGCACAGTCAAAAACCCACTCCAAAGCCAGAGTGACTTCCTATGGGAGGGAAAAAAAAGTCAAAATGCTGGCCTTGCACAGATCCCAGGGTAGGAGTCTCCTTACGAAAAAGAGGGAGCTGGGCTTCACTTGCATCATTACCGCCTATTATAGTTTGTGTATTTACTGAAGTGGTGAAAGAACACTTGTTTAAAGAAGGGGGGGAAAAAGTGCAATAAAATACACAGGGATGTTGATAACCTGTGAGCCATGTTCGATATCAAGAACAATGGCAATTCCTTTCTTGGAAACTTGGCCTCTAAAGCTGCACTTGTTTTGGTTATGAAGTTTGAACAAATCCTGTTTTAAGGCTGCCTTACTCTATGCTTTTGTTTTGTCTTTGTAGTTTTTTTTTTCCTGCACGTAGTACAGGGCTCTCTCCATTGAAACCACTGTCCTGCATCGTTTGTTTGGTGAGGTGACCTGGGGAAAGGTCTGTAACTTAAAGCAGGCTTTATATTTTGCACCTGTAATAATTGCACAGAGGCAACAGGGACTGTGGCAGTGGTGCACTTGGTGTGAAATGTTAAAACAGGGCACCCAGCAAGTGTGGAGACTCACCCGGGAGGGTGTTATGGAAGGTGAAATGTTGCCTTCATTTAAGGTGGGGGGAGCAGACCCAGAGCCTGCAGCCTGGCTTTGCTGCTCTTCCCGTTTCTTTTTTGTTTTGTTTTAAAGGAGGTACTTATAAAGCCAATGCTTTCAATACATCTTTCAGTATAAATCCCCACACACATCTTTTCCTTATGAAAATTATGCAAAGATTTTGGACTTTGTTACAGGTTTATTTGCAACATCAATGTATTTTCTTGTGATCTTTTTTTTTTTTTTTTTTTTTTTTTTTTTTTGAGATCCTCTTCTGTTTTCTAACTTGCAGGTTGCTCCAACACCCATTAGAAGAGGTGTATACCCCAACCTATGAAAGTGTTTGTTTTCTTCTCCTATTTTGTACTTTTTGCCACCCATGTTTTCAGACTAGTCAAAGCAGGAGAACGCGGCTGCGTGTGAAGCAGCTCTGCGTTGAGGGGCACGGGGAGCTCCCAGCGTAGCTCCTTCCCATCCCTTGAGTGTCCTGAGGACTGCGAGGTGACAGAGCACAGCTGATTTGGCCCTGCGCCTAGAATACTTTCCTGTTCTAGGAAGAATTTCTTCAGGAATGCTGATCTTTTATAAAGTGCATGGCTAATGGTGAAGGAATCATTCTAGATTGGAATCTTGCAGGAACATACTGTAATTATCGTTTAGATCTAAATGAATCCAAGCAGCCCTTTCCCAAGTTGTTATGTTCTGTTTGTGAATGCATTTCCTCCACTTGGCATTCGGCCCCAGTAACGCAGCAATATTGTGTAAAACATGGGACAAACAACATCTCTTTAAGAGAATGCCTGGCTCCCAAAGCAGCGTAACTGTAATAGAAAAGGAGAGGGCTGGTAAGAAAGCAACTCTTCCTAGCTGCTAAAATGGTGCAACTCTTGAGTTTGGAGATGTGGGAGTTTCTTATGAATGGTCGTGGTTACTCTTTAGTGATCCCGAGCTATGTGTTAATCTCTTTGTGTATTTTCCCAGGACCGTAACTTGTGTTTTTCAAAATGCTTAAAGGTGCTTGGGCAAAAGGTACAATATATTTACAGAAGATGTTGACAAAACATTTTAAAAGTGTGTCTGTTTAATTTTAGGACAAGGAAACCTGCATGGGTGTCAACAATCAAAGTTACATATGTGAAACGGGCCACTGTTGTGGACAGTCCCAGTGTTGCAACTACTACTATGAACTCTGGTGTAAGTCCTTCCTTTCTGCATGGCTTCCTTTCCTACACTGCATGGCTCATACTCCAAGCCTGGCTTGTGTCCCGGGGGATATTGTGTTGAGCCCTTGTTACGCGTTGCCGTAGCATTTAACTGCAGCCCCAGCTGGCACTGACCTGATGTGACGAGGGACATAGGGCTCTTGGAACTGGCATCGCCTGCCCTTGCGGGGAGTGACGGACCTTCCTACCATGCACAGGACCAGAGGCTTGCTCCTTGGTTTGGGCAGTATTGCTGAGATAACTCAAAATAACTTTGTAGATGCGTGGGGAAAACGCTTGAAAAAAAGGTACCAACAAGGACAACTCTTGAGCTTGACACTCAACCAGCGAATTAATTAAATTACTTTCATCTTACTGTTTATTTGCAAGAACAACAGTTTACATGTGACTAATCTTTTTAAAGCTGCCCTCTCAAGCAAGGCGGGGAAGGACTGTTATTCCTTACAGGAAACACTCAACTTGGAGCCCAGATCCTTGAGTAAATTTTATTGTTTTGAGAGTAGCTGAGTACTGTGAGGAACATACAGTGCCTGTTTTAACCCTTGCTGACTTCTGGGCATTCCCCCATCACCTGGAATATAAAACTTTCCTTTTAGAGAGTGGTTAAGTGAATATACCTGCTAAGTCTTTTCAGAGGTCATCAGGCCAGTCAAAGCAGGTCAGCAAGACCCTGTCGAGGGTATAGAGGGGGGGAAAAGGGAAATAAGAAATGCTGCGTTTGGAAGGCAGGCTTCTAGAGCAGCGTCTGACCTGAAGGTGCCTGCCTGGCCCATGGAGGAACATAAGGGGTTTTGAATATTGATGTCCATAAGCTGTTGTACTGCTGTTATACTGCTAGGAACCATCTGAGGAGACATCCGTGCGCTTGGAATATGGTATTCTGCCCCATGTCACCAGTCTGTAATGGGGGGGGGGTTAATTCCTTGCTGCACGTGTGGCATCTTGTAGTTTTTACTGTTCTGCCTACTCAATCCCAGTGCTATGAGAGCAGTGTCCCTTCTCGAAGTAACGCGTAAATGGAAACGTATTGTACGTGCAGGAGGAGCGCGCTTAACCTGGGCCCAAGGGCAGGCTTCCTGCTTTAGTCTGGAAACCTGCTCTTACTTTTGCACATAACCAGTGAAGCTTGGGGGACGTGACTGCGAGTAGAGCAAGACTGGAACAGGCTTGAAGAGGCACCATGAGTCAGTGCAGTGCTTGGCTGCGTGGATCCTAACGGCAGGGTCTGAGCGTTGCTGGTGTTTCGTGGAGCTCTCCCAGCACCTTCGTTTTCAGGCATCTCCAGGCAGTTCAAGAAATGATTCAGGATGGGTAGGGTCGCTCCAGGGACCTCTGCATGCAGAAAGGCCTGAGCACGTGGCCTCCTTGGGCCGACTGGGTCGGATCGAGCAGTCAGCAGTGCTGGCCGAGCAGGTGGCTGGAGCCTGCTCAGATGTATGGGATTCGTGGATAAAAAGTAGGGAAGGTCAAATCCTGTTTTGGATTTGTGTGGGTGGGAATGTACAGGAAGAGGCCTGTATCCAAGGGCTTATATACTCTATGGCAAGCAGGAGCTAAATTCAGCAGCAGCGCCGAGTGCAGCTGCACACTGAAGCAGTTGCGTAGTTGCCATATTTCTCCCATATACATCTTGAAAGAGGCTTCACTGAAACACACATAAACAATGCGGGCAAAACAATAGCTCCCTGCTATTTTCCTGAAATGATTAAATTGTCTTTGTGTGATACAGGTTTTTATATTTGACAGTGTCTGGCTGCATCATAAAACTTTTTGGAAGGGAGGAAAAAAACCAAAGCAGAGTTTATTGCAGGGAAAGAGAATATTTCAGGCTTCTTTCTAGGGCAAGGACACAAGTCAGTTGGAGATCATGGAACAAATGTATTGATGGCACACGCTGATGAACGAGTCCTTGGGGAGAAGGGGTAACTCCGACATTCGCGTTCCTTCTGCATTGCAGAAAGCGCCTTGTACCATGCGGAGATGAGGAGGGCCAGGCAAACATGAGCTGAATTCTTCTGGGCTTTCTGCAGATTTGGGCAAATTCCCATCCCTGACTTAAAATCTGTTAAAATTTTCAGAGCTTTTTTGCCACACTAGGTGTTAGAAACTGGGATTCCTGGCCTTTTTTGGAAGGGATCAGGGAAACCTTTTAAATGAGAGGTCATATTCTGCAGCCTCACGGGACCACGGCCACAGCATTCATGTCTCATCCCAGGAATTGTTGGAGCTCTGGTATGAGCGTGTGGTGAAGCACACGTAACCCCTCAAGGTGAAGAGCAGTGATAGTTTATGCAAACAGGCTTCATAAAAGCAGCGAAGTGTTGGTGTGGCCAGCAAGAGCCTTACACGCTGGGGAATAGATTAGCTCTTCAAAAGTTAATAATAACTTTTGCTAATGAGCAGGGATGTTAGCAACACTTTTTAAGTATGGCTTCATGCTTGTTCTGCATTTTGATTTTAACCAGTGTTAAAATGTACTTGTACTAAAGCGGCTTTGGAGACGTCGCAGCTCCTCCTGACCTTTTCAGACCACCCATATTATTGTGTGCTTGGAAACAAGGCTTCTTGGTAGCCCTGCTGACTTAAATCCTTTATTTATTTAGCACTGCAGCTTAGTTGGGAGGAGCAGCCTTGGAAGTGGAAAGGAAAACTGGTCCGTCTTCCCTAGAGCTGCCTTTGAAACGCAGTCCTGTCCATGTGAGGATTTCCCATAAAAAGGATCTTGTTGCTGTTTAAGAGCTGGAGGGAAGATTCTTAAAAATGGCAAAATTTCTAGGCAGCAAGTGAAAGGTGTGCAGGAATCATACAGCAGTCCCTGAAGGTAGGGGAGAATAGGATGCAAAATCCAGGTATTATTTGCTAAGGGGTGGAGCGGAGGAATGGAGAATGTGACATGCCAAGCAGGTGGACAGCCTGTGTTTAAAATTAGATAACAGCTTGGTTCAGATTCCCCACCCATCTCTTACTGTGTTGTCAAATACAAATAAAAAAACACTGTGTTCTCAAATAATAGAACTATATGCAAGTTTAATAATATAGCTGTATAAAGGTCTAATTAATTCTTAGCTCAAGCTGGAGTTGGGTGTGGTAGTTCCATGGGAAAGCATGAAAAAATCCACTAGGAATAAAGCTGTCCTATTTTCTTGGAAAAGGGTTTTAAAAAGCAAAAGTGTGTGCATGGGGAGTAGGATTTGCTGTTGAATTTCCCCACAGGAGTTTGGGGGCAGGTTGAGCTGCTTGTACTTTTTGGACTAACAAGTTCTTTGGGCTCCCTGGAGAGCTCATGGTGCTCCAGGGGTCTCAGGAGAACAGCGGCAGCCACCAGATTTAGCTTAGTGACAGGTTTCGTTCAGGTCCATTAGGATGTGCTTGTGATTTGCTGGAGCTTTCTAATGTTGGATTTTATCCAGGCCTGACGGGTGTTTTATAGCTTAAATGCTCCAAAATATCACTCCTCAAAACAGAGGAGAGAGGTAATCGAGGAATGCAGCTATCGCGTTGTGCAGGTTAACGGCTGACGCTCCGGAGTTCTGGCTTTTGCCAAGTTTAAACCTAAAATGCGAGTTGGGAATCGAGTCCCCGTCTCCTATCATCCACCCTTGATTCCCTCATCCCTTGGGGGTGAGCGTGAAATGGACAATTCGTGAGGCTGTTAAAGCAGCGAGCAAGGAGGCAGCAAATGTGCGTGGGGGCTGGGAGGGCAGCGTTCCGCGCTTGGGGAGCGTGGCCGGAGCGGCCCTCGTGGTGCCTGGACGGTCCCAGCGGGTCGGGCAGCGCCGGTACCGCAGCCAGCGCGGAGTCGCCGATGAGCAGCTGCAGGACCCGCTTCGAGTTGTACCTCCATTGGCTTCATCTGGTAACTTGGGTTGCTTTTTTCCCCTCTTTACTCCATAGCAGTGGTGTTGAGCCCCTCTGTCTCTGAAAGCCAAAAAAGATCTCAAACATTTGGGTCTTAGGAGAAGGGATGTATAGGAAAGAAATGTTCTGTTTGCAGGCAGCACAGATGATGTTTTTGCTGATTTTGTGCATTTTGCTAATCTTCCTCACGCTTCCCTTGGAATCCCTAGGCGGCTCTTTTCCCCAAAAAGCTCGCTGCCAGGAAATCTTGGCAGGAACGCAGTTAGTTGCTAAAACTCTCCAGCAACTGCTGTAACACGTACGTGTTCCAGGTCAGCTTTGTAATGGAAATTCATTTCCAGGACTTTGCTGCAGTCTTCAAAGCTCCCAGTCAACACATTAGTCCTGTCTTTTCTTTCTTGCCCACTGTTATCTTGTCCTTCCGTACAACCATGTCCTTTTTCCAGGAGCTGTTTGCCCTGTTCCTTGTCTCTCTCGCAGCCTCCTACCTGGCTGGATTTGCTTTCTCCCGACTGCCTCGGATTCCACCTTGGGTTACTCTGTTAGCGCTCAGCTGGTGCCTTGGAGAGATGCTGCCACTGCATAGTCTAGCTGAAGAGGTATGGCAGGTGAAACAAGTGTCACAAATGTGCAGAAAATCATAAATAGGGCCAGAGGATAAATTATTTCCTTATTTTCTTTTACTTTTTGTAGCCTAATCTAGATGGCAGAATCATCTTGGTCTGTTTTTAATGTGGCTTAGTAAGATTCACAAATGCTAAAAGGAAGGCGAAGGCAGTTGCTCTTAGCCCCTATCTTAGTGTGCAGCTCCTGCCTCTTACCCAGGCTGGCCGCCTTCCACCTGCTGTGTGTTAAACATCAAGAAGAGGCAAGAGAGCTTATTTGTGCCATCCCATTGCCTTCCTTCCGTGCCTCCAACCCAGCTCCTCGCATAATATCCAGGTCTACCCACACAGACCGTCCTGCAGATTGTGTTCCCAGATGTCTTGGAGGCGGCTGCAGGCTGAATGTGGCCCTCCAGTCTGTGCTTGGCCAATGCTCAATGTGCATTTCACCAGCAGAGATACCTGGAGGGAGCAGACCTCTCCAGTTGGAGTTGACTGCATCACTCAGTTCTCTTGTGGAGCACAAGCAGTTGTTGTTAGAGGTGCCCAGGAGAGGCCTTAAAAACAGCATCTGCTCTTCTGCTGCCTCAAGCTGACTCTTGCTGCAAGATAAGCAAAGAATTTTTCAGAAACGAATCTTTTTTCCATCTTATCTCGGGGCAGTGTTTGTGCCGCCTGTCCTGACCGCTATCGTGGAAACTGGAAACCAGCTGCCATTGTGCCTGTCTCCTCCTGTCAGAGTCAGCAAGCCAGGAGCAGATGGGAAAGAGCTGGACATGTTGTCTTCAGCATTTTCTCACCATTTTACTCTACAAATATTTAGTAACCTTTTCTGCGGTGTAGTGGGGCTGGGGCTGCAGTTCCACCAACTCTTGAAGTGACACAAACTGACACTGCAAGTGGAGGTCCCAGTCTTCCTTCTTCCTGCTGTTCTGTTTCAGCTGGACTCAGCTCCCTAAAACCAGCCAAAAGCCTCGTGCCGGCACCAGGATGGAAGGAGGAGGCCACATGGGGCTGGAAGAGGCAAGGGCAGGAGAGGACCACGTCCTTTCACAACTTTTCTTTCCTCAGATGTTCTTTGGCCCGTGGCCTGAATCCTTTATATCTCTTTGTTGAGTAGTAGCATCGACCTGTGCAGGATCAGGGCTGAAATGGCAGGATTTGATGCAGTCTGTGCCGAAGGACACACTATAAAACCCAGACCATCCAGGCTGTGCTCCCAATTAAAGCTTCCTCCTGGTTTCCATGATAATGTTGGCCCTGGGAAAGACAGTTTTTCCTGGCTGTCACTCACTGCGATGCCACCATTTGGGAGATGGCTTTTTTAGTCAATGAAAATGTCCCACTTCTCCTTCTGTTTCGAACCAGCTCTTGTGAAGCCAAAGCTATTACCCAGATGCTTGTGAGCAGACACCAAAGCACTTTGCAGTATATCTTGGCTTGCTCCAAGGGGGCTTCCTGCCAGGAGAGCAGTGGCGTTTGCCCAAGTTTACCGTGAACTTGAGGGCAGATTTCTCTGTTCCTACCCTTGGAACGCTGCAGAAAACATGTTTTCCATTTGCACAGGATAAAAGGAGCTTCCCTCAATGGGGCTGCTGATGGCAACATCCCAGGCAGCAGACGTTGCACTTTGTCTTTCTCATCGTCAGGCAGAGGATTGCCCCCGCTCTGCTTTCCATGGGGACGTGTCCCATCCTAGGGACTGCTTTGGGGTTTTGGTTTATTCTGAAGTCTGCACAGAACTGTGGCCGGTGCTCCAGAAAGCAGTTCTTGAAGCTTAGGTTAGCCTGGCGTGTTCCTCCACGGCGGGTAGGAATGTCCGCAGCGAGCTCCTCTTCCCCAGGAAGCTGCAGACTTCCCAGCCTTCCCGTTGGCAGCCGCTGTGCGTGTGCGTGGGAGGAGGTGGCTCTCGCAGAGGACACTTCTCCTCCTGGGTCCCACAGTTTGGAGCTCGCGGGGGGGTTCCCGCTTACCCCGGAGCTGGCCTGGTGCCGGGCTGCAGGTTGGTGGGACTTCTTTGTGGGAAGCTTTGGATATTCCGCCAGGGAAGTCTCTTGGCAAAACTCAGCTCTTTGGCTGTGGCTGATCCCGTAAACACTCCTGGCTTGCATCATTATCAGCCCGTTGGCATCGCCAGTGGATTTGACATCAAATGTAGCAGTGTTTCGCAGAACTCGGCCTTTCCTTGGCCTGGGACATGGTTCAACTTGAGACTCTTCCATAACCCAAGAAAGAGCCTGGAATTGCCTGCAGCGCTGGCGGTCGCCGGTGTGTGTTTAACACCGTGGCCTGGCGGGATGCTTCCATCGGCGCTGTCCATCAGGGCTGTTTTTCCAAGGATCGTGGTTGCTGCTGCCCCTCGAGCTGCAGCCGGTTCTGGGTGGCGGGGTCAGCACCAGGCGGGCGGTGGGGGTTCCTGAGTCCAACACAATTCCAGACAGGCTCCGGGAGCCCTGTGCTTCCAGCCTTCGCTCCTGCTTCCCCGGGCCGGGGCGGTAGCGCAGCAAAGTGCAACAAAAGTGTCCGTATGGAAGGAGGTGCCTGCTGAGCAGCACTGGGAATGTTTTGGGCAACAGCAGAGGCAAATGGAAACCCGTTTTGGCTGGACTTTTCGAGACCCCTTTGTGCCAAACTCCTGCCGCCTTTGAGCGTCTGCTCCGTTTCCAGAGCTGGGAGCTGCCTTTGCTGTGAAGCAGGTGTTGGCTGGTGCCATCGCCGTGTTTGGCCTCTGCTTCCTCTGCAGCAGGCCGTGTTGTTTCTGGATGGATCTGAAATTCCCGTCCTTGCCCTCCTGCCAAGGAGCCGCTCCGTGCCCGGGCCCCCGCTTCCCGCCAGTGCCAAGCCGGGCAGGGCCAGGGGCGAGCGCCCGGCTCGGCCCTGGGCACCCCCCCTGCTCCCCGCTGCTTTTCGGGGGTGTTTCCAGCCGCTCTTGGCCCAGTGTCCACCTCCTTGTTCCGGATAACTGGCTGTGCTCTGTGCGCGCCAGGCTCCTCCGCGTCCCTGTCCCGCAGCCAGAGCTGCCGCCGTGGCCGGGTTTCCAGCTGGGCCGCGGTACCCGGCCTTCTGTGGTGGCCTCGGCACCCGGCGCTGCGGCCCCGGCCACCAGCCCCTTCCGTCCAGGCCGTGCGATGCGCGGGTGTCCCGTCCTGCAGCGTCCCGGGAGGTTCCTGTCCCTGCAGCGCAAACGTGGCGTTGTGTGATGAGGAGGGAGCAGATCCATCGAGCCAGGGAGAGAGGCCAAAGGCTGAGAGAGAGGCCGGGGGCTCCACACTGCCCCGTCTGTGACCGCCAGCAGCTCCTGGGGCGCCTGCTGAGTCGGGAGCCGGGCAATTCCTAGAAGCTCGAGCAGCAGTTAGGGAAAGCGGGTGGCAACGTGGCATTAGCGGGTTTTCCTTTTGGAATTCCCATGAAAAGCACCAGCTCTTGCCCGTTGGCATCGCCCCGTTGCATGAGGACGGAGGTGTTCCTGGCAGCGGGGCCGCCGCGCGAGCCAGCAAATTATAGTCTGTTTACCTAAAATGCCACCCGTGGTTTCAGTAGGATCCCGTGTTAATTTACGATCCCGAAGCGCTGCGCGTTGTTCCTGCCGCTGTGTACAGAGCTCCCGCGCACCGTCCGAGCAGCGGCTGCGCTGGCCGTGACCCTGCTCCGAGCTTGCGTGTCGTTTTGGGCTGCAAAGCGCTTGGGGAATCGCATTGCAGCGAGCAGGGAAGATTTATAAAGAAACGCTTTTTAGCTCTTCTGCATGCAGGCTTGGGTGGGAGCAGTTGTTCCCTGCAGAAGAATTCGGCCGCTGCAGCTGAGGTTGCTTAACGGTGGCAGATGTCCAGGGTGTCTTAACTACCTCGGTGCTGCTCGCTGCCCTTCCAACCGGGGCCTGTGGGAAAGGACATGATAAAATGTGTTAAAAAGCATCTGTTTTCCTAACTGTAGTTAAAAAACCCTGGAATAGCTGGGTGTAATTTTCCATTGTTTTTTAGTTCACGGATTGTTCTTTGGCAATAAGGAGTACCGAGATGAACTGCAGGCCGGGTCGGGTGCTGGGCTTTGAGAAGTTCCTTCTTGCTTCCACAGCTGGCAAGAGCTGAGGAGGCTTCTCCTAGCATGGAATAAAATCCATCGGTGGGAGCCTGCAGGGTGGGGGACAGTGACAGCAGCCGTGTGGCTTCGGCGGGAAGAACCGCTCAGATTGATCCCTGCGCTCCGTGGAAATAGTGTTTTCTAGGGACAAGGTGTTGGGAGGCAGGGAGGTGGTTTGGTAGCTTCTTGGCTCGGTTAGGAGGAGGTGGAGAGAGCACCACGAGCGCTTCCCCCTTCGCGTCCCTGCAGCCAAGATCACGCGCGTCCCCCTGCCCTGGAACCGCAGCCCGAGAGCTGCGGGGCGCCCGCCCGTAACGCAGGGAGCCGCAGCGCCGAGCGGGACGCGGAGCCAGCGCCGGCCTCGCTCGCTGAGGGCTCCGTAACCCGAGCGCACGGCAAATCCAGGCCCTGGGGAAGGGGGTTGCACAAGAGGCTGGAGCCGGCGCTCCGGCCGGGCCTGCCGAGGTGCACGGAGACTTGGGGTGACGGCGCGGGGAGGCGCGAGCGGCTGCTCGAGCGCTCGGAGGCGCCGCGGGGTGCCCGGCGCGCGGCGCTGCGCAGGGCTCGGCCACGCACGTCGGCTGCGCCGCGTCCCAGCCGGAGCGCGTTCCTCATTCCTGAAATTCCCAAACTCGTCACCTTCCCTCACCCAGCCCCTAGCCAAGAATCCAGCGCCGACTTGAGAGCTGTCACGCTATGGGAAAGCTGGACCTGGGGTTTTTACTAGGAGGGAAAAAGGCAGGTTTATATCACAGTGTAGAATGACCATGATGAAAATGGGCCTTAGTGCTGGGACGTGCTAGGAGTTTTTATTTTGTACCTTTGGAGTGGCAGAAGCCTGACCGAGAACACAGCTGTGTTGTGATCTCTGCTGAGGAATAGTTGCTAGGCCATACGTGTTTATAAAGGGGGAGCTGTCGTGATATTTTTATCTTTAAAACCCAAGTTTTCAAAAGATGGACGTTTTAAATGCATCTGAGTGCGTTAGAGGTATGGGCTGTAATTGCATGAGATAAAATCCTCGTCTGGGGTGAACACTGTGGCTCTTCAAAATACATCTCTGAAATGTTTCTTCTAACACACACGGGTGTGAGGAGAGACTGGAGGAGAAGGGGCGTCCTTTGGCATGTTGGAGGGATGGAAAAAAACAAGGAAGTGCCCTTTTAAATTCCCTTCCAAGGAGCATTGCAGCCGCTGGGACAGGGCGCAGAAACCCGCCAGGACCATGAACCAAGCACAAGTTGGGTTTGAAAATTGAAAATTTTGGCGGGGTGGGTGGAGTGGTTTAGTTTAATTTTGGATAATTTAAGACTTTGGCTAAAAAAAAAAAGTTTCAAAATATTTTTAAAACTTTTACATAAAAGGAGTTTGTTTTTGCTAACCCTAACAATGAAAGAATTGGGCTAGAAATTAGCAGTGCAGACAAAAGCAGAGCGTGGGGCTGGGGCCTCCTCCTCTTCTTCCTCTCTCTCCTCCAGGCTGAGGTCGGGCTGCCTTTTGTGTCCTGAGGGCTGTTTTCAACCCCAAGGGCTCTGGGAGTCGGGTTGAACGCGTGTTACTGTTCTCTTTGGGTTTTGGGGGGCTAGAAAATGCCATAACGATGGGATGGGATGGGAGATGCTGGGGGAGCTGACGTGTGCGTACAGCTTCCCGGCCCCACGTGGGCTCAGCAGGGCCGTGTCCCACGGGGGTGCCCAGCACAGTGTGCGGCTCCATCCCGGAGCGGCGCGGGGTTCGGAGCGGGACTTCCCATGGCCATCCCGGCGCGCGTGCAGGGTGTCCCGGGGGAGGCTGCAGCCCTGGCGCTGGACTAACGTGGCTCTTCCCGGCGTGTCCGCAGGGTTCTGGCTCGTGTGGGCCATCATCATCATCCTGAGCTGCTGCTGCGTGTGCCACCACCGGCGCACCAAGCACCGCCTGCAGGCCCAGCAGCGGCAGCATGAGATCAACCTCATCGCCTACCGCGAGGCCCACAACTACTCGGCCCTGCCCTTCTATTTCCGTACGTAGCCCGCGCGGCCGCTCCGGGAGCTGGGGCAGGCGCGAAACGGCGCGTGGCCTTGACGGGAGGCGGCGGTGGCGGTGGCTCTGCCCCTGCGGCTCACGGAGAGGAGAGGGGTGAATCCAGGTTTCTGGAAACACAGGGGCTTCCTGGGCTCCAGAACTGACCCACGGCAGCGCCAGCCTCTCACAGCATCGCTGCAGCCATTGCGTGGCCCACGTGTGCGATGCTTCCCTGGGAGCTTCCCTGAGCTGCTCCCAAAGCAGCTCCTCCAGGACTGGCCCTTTCTTCCTCAGCCCTGGAGACATGCAATCACACAGGGAAAACTGCCGTGCTATCTTTAAATACTTCTGTTACTTGCTGATTAAGTCTGTTTTGCCCATATAGAGTATTTTGCTGCCTCTTAAGGAATAAATAAAATCTTTCCTGAACTGAGGGGTTCCAACCGCAATAAGCCAAATTCTCCTGCCGCTGCTGCCAGTTTATTCTGACCACCCCAGAACGACTGGAGCCAGCACTAAAACCGCCACCAAAGAACCATGATCTTAGCTTTCCTGTAACCGCTCGTGTCTTTTTGTGTTCACACAAAGATGTGGGAGGTGGAATCTCTGCTCTTGGAAGCAGAAGCTCCCTGGAGCAGCCAGCGTTGGCGAGGGCTGGCAGGTTATCCCAGGGCTCCCAGCAGCTCCCTGCAGCCTCTCTCTCCTTGGGGTGTTTCGCAGGGCTGTGATGGGGCTCAGCAGATGCAGGGGATGCCCTAAGTGTAGCCCTGGGAGCCAAATCTTGTTGCCATTACGGGCTGGGTCTGTTCCCCCCTGCATTGACTTTTGCCTCACTACAACAAGAAATATCTTGTTCAGTGGGAACACTGTTCAGCAGGAAGGTGCTGGGGGTGGCAAGTGATATATTGACCCACACGAATGCCGCGGTTTCCTGCGATAAGCCGATCATGAAATAACTTCTCCTCCCTGCCTCCCGTTTTCGTATTTTTTAGGATTTTTGCCAAATTACTTGCTACCTCCCTACGAGGAAGTGGTGAACCGCCCGCCCACCCCTCCGCCACCCTACAGTGCCTTACACCAGCAGTGCGTCGCGGCCGGCAGCGCCGTCCCCGAGGCGCCGCGCGGGCTGCAGCCGCCCCCGAGCAGCCCGGCGGGCCCCGGCGGCAGCGGCGGCGCCGGCTCCGCGGGCCTCGGCGAGCCGCAGCCCTGCGCCGCGCGGGGCGAGCGAGCGGCGGCGGCCAAGATGCAGAGCGCCGAGCCCGGCGGCACGAGCGCCGGCGCCGAGCTGGAGGAGAGGGCTGCTCCCGAGAAGGACGCGCAGGGCAAGGAGGGACTGCTGAAGGGGTACAGCTCCGAGAGCCTGGAGCAGGGCGGCGCCATTCCCGACGCCAAGGACAAGACGCCGGGCCGGCAGCGCCGCTTCACGGGCGACTCGGGCATCGAGGTCTGCGTCTGCAACCGGGGCCACCACGACGACGACCTCAAGGAGCTGGACGGGCTCATCGACGACGCGCTGGATGGGCCCCTGGACTTCTGCGACAGCTGCAGCGGCCGCCCGCACGGGGACGAGGAGGAAGGGCTTTTTAGCGCCTCGGAGGAGCAGCACCGCGAACACAGCCACCACCACCTGCCCCGGCAGCCGGTGTGCGTACTCTTGAACACAATAAACGAGCAGGACTCTCCAAACTCTCGTACCAATAACTCCCCCAGCTAAGGTGGCAGAGCGCAAGGGAGAATCTGGGGAAAAGCAAGCAAATAAATAAAGGTGAAATAGAGGATTAAAACTTCAAGAGGAGGAAAAGGTGATACAACTTTACTTTTTTTTTTTTTTTTTGGCTTTCTTTCTTTCCTCCCCCTCCAATAGAAGTCGGGGACTGTCTATCCCCGAGGGCCTGGCTTGTGAGGGATGGGTTGCACTGGGTTTCGAGTTGGTTAATGGTGTCCCCGCAGCTGCACGAGGCGGGGACTGTTTCTCAATGAGACCCTCTGACAAACGCAACTTTCCCGATGGTGATCCTGGTGACGGTTAGTATCAGTTTGTTGGGTTTAGTTTTCCAAAACACTGCTTGGTCTCGCAATCAATAAAGCTCAGCAAATCTCACCCTGGGAGGATGCGAGAATCACCACAAGGCTCCGACCTCCGGGTGTCTTCCCAGAAGCAGGCGGCTTCTGACAGTGCCGGCAGGCAGTAGCCCAAGAGTTCTGGCTTGGTTTAGTGCTCTTGAGGCATTGCGGATTCCTTTCTACTTCAACTCTTGTTGTTGGTGTTGATGACATTAAATTTTTCCCAAAGCTGATGAATGACTGAACACATCAGCCCTGTAACCTCTGGTGCTTCAGTGTTTAAGACAGCAGGTAGGAAGTTTCCCACTTGAAGCTGGTAACTGAAGGACCAGTTTCTTCCAGAAGGAGCGTTAGTCCGTTACAAGCTGTTTGGAAAGAAGGTTTGTAAAAGTTTGCCTTTACTTGTAATTTTTCAAGACAAATGTATTCCTCCAATGCCTCCAAGAGCACAGTTAGAGGTAGATTCCAGGCAGCTGGGCTGCCTTCCAAGTACTGTGGTCTCCGAACGACCTTTTCCCGGTGTGCTGCAAAAGGGCTTGGCTTTATTTTTTTCCCTTATTTTTGCACCCCGAGAGCAGCACACTCGAGTTAAGATGACAAATAAAGAACAGGGCTCTCTTTGGCCAGCGTGCCTTCAAGCTTCAGCGATGCATGTTGAACAAATGGAGACGAGAGCTCCGTCCATTGCGAAGGGATGACTTTCCGTGTAGATGTGGAAGACCTGTGCAGTATTTTTTTTTCTCTTTTGATCCAAATGTTTGGTGCAGTTTAATGTTGACCACTTAGAGGAAATGAATGTCTGTTTTCTTTTTTTTTGTTTTCTTTTTTTTTTCTTTTTAATGGTGGCAACTGGCTACTGTATAATGTCTGTGAGCGTGTGTGTGTGACTGCAATCCATGCATGCGAGTCCTACTGGTAATATGAAAACCTGCTGTAAGACTGCAAGAAAATTTACTGTAGCTTTGCTTTAATAAACGGTAGAGATTTTGTTAGTAATAACCCGAAGGGGAAAAAAGAAAAAGGAAAAAAAAAAAAAAAAGGAAAAGCTGACACTCACATTCCCGGGAGTGCTCGCGCGGAAGGGAGCACGGTTCAGACGATGTGTCTTGTGCTCGGGTTTTCTCCCCTCTCCCTTTTATAATTATGGTCATCCAGATCATTACTGTCACAGGGGAAGAAAAAAAAAAAGAAAACTGAACTCGGACATACTCAGATTTGATTTGATTGAAAACCAAAATCAGTTTTAAATAAGTTGGAAACCAAAATATAACGCCTTTTCTGATAACTCGCCTGCGTGTGTCCTTTTGTGAGCCCTGGGCAGTTTCCTCGGGGCAGCCTGTGCTGGGGCTCCTCTTTGGCTTCACGGGGGTTTTGCAGCCCCGGCTGGACACGAGCGGCACAACAGGGAGCAAGGCGCCAATCTCGGGATTTGGGGGGTGCCAGTCTCGGGCTTGGGCCACGCACGTGTCTGGAGGGGGAACTCGGGCTGATACCAGCAGGGTGGCCTGAGGGCGCACGTGCCGCTCTGCCCTTCCCTCGCATCTGCGCCGAGGGCCAGGGCGCCCTTCGGAAGCCGCTTGATCCTGCGCGTTAGCTGCGCTCGAACACGCAGGGCTGCGGTTGGGCTGCGGGAGGCCTCGTCCTCGGGGGATACGTGCGGTGGTGGCAGGAGCGCCCGGGCTCCCCCGCCTGCCCCCAGGGGCAGGACCCGTCTCCCCATAGCACAGCCCCACTGCGAAGCCACAGGAGGGGAGCTGGGGAACTCATTTTCTTGTTTTCTGCCCTGAGAATTCCCAGCTGCTGTGTTGAGAAGAGAACTGAAGAGCTTCAGTGCCGCCCTGGACGTTCCGCACGTTTCGTCGCTCAGTTCCTCACACGGCCGAGGGGCCGAGCGGGCGCGCGTCCCCGCGGAGCAGGGGGGTTGCTGCTCTGCCCTGGGGCTGCCTCGCGGGGACCAGCGTGAGGCCCCTGCCAGACCCCCTTGTTGCTGCTCCTGCCTTGGCGGCCAAGGGCCTTGCGCAGTTCCCGCAGACACTGAGGTACCGCTGGCAGCCAAGTTCCGTGAGTTGATGTTTCCAGGTGTAAAATGCCAGGCCCGAGCTGTGCTGGGACTGTTTTCCCACTCCGTGAGGTTTTTCGGGTTTTTCGAAACCATAAAGAGACAAAAGGAGCCCAAACTGCGTCCCGAGTTTCTGCTGCGCTCCTCGTGCTCGCAGTGGGAAGCTGAGGGGCAGAGCGGAGCCCCGCCGGCTGCAGGGAAGGAGCAGCGGGACCGGGATGGGGCTGCTGCCCTGCGCGTCCTCCCGGGCAGCCCTGCTCTGCGTCCGCGCGGGGAAAACCGGGGCAGGCAGAAGGCTCCCAAAGTCTCCTGGCGCTCGTCCTGTGCCCTGCACACGCTGTGTCCCTGCACGTTTGTGCGTTTATTGCTGTTGTGATTATTTTCCCTTTTGTTTCCTGCACGCAGGAAGAGCCTGGCCGGGTGAGGGAGCTGCTGCGGGGCCGGGGGCGTTTGTGGACCAGACTTTGCCGCTCCGCTTGTTTTCGCTCACAGAGCAACTGTGTTCGCGCTTACCCCTGGTGCTGGGCCCGGCACGCAGGAACCCGCAGGTGTTTCCAGCGAGGACCCGGCCCCTGGCGCGAAGCAGCCCCGTGCCCCTGACCCGTGTTACACGTTGGCTCCTCCGAGCTTTGGACCCCCGTAAAGTGTCCTGAACGCGGGGTTGCCCTGGGGGACTCCCTGGGCAAGTGTGCTCAGCAGCACGTGCAAGCAGCACGTGTGTAAAACAGCCGGCAGTGGAGCAGAAAGTTGGGGTGAGCAGATTTTTCTTCTGTTTTTCTGTCGGCTTTCCTGCCTGCTAGGGAGAGATAACGCACAGGGGAACGAGGAAGGGGAGGGGAGTGTGGAGGTTGTGCCGGGCTGGAGAGGTTTCCTGCAGTGCCGGGGTTGCACCATGGGCAGCGGCGCGTGGAGGAGCTGGGTTGTCCCTCCCAGCTCCAGCTGCTTTGCCTCGGGGGCTCGGAGCTGCAGCTGTGTCACTATTTAGTTAAACATTAAAAGCCCAGTAATAGAGAACCAGAAACCTAATCGCAGGTGCCCTCCACGGCAGCGCGTTTTATGGCAGAAGCGAACGCGGCCTTCCGTGTTGCCGCAAGGACGTGTGGTGCGGGGGGCACCCGGCCCCGGGCTGGGGGTTTGGGACCGCTGGTGGCTTCTCGCTGTCCCCAAGCGATGGGTTTGGCTGCTCTCTGCCTCGCTGGGCGCCTGCGCTGCCCGCTGGGGATCAGCCTGGGGCCAGGCTCCACCAGCACGAGCGGAGCGCGGAAAAGAGCCCGTGTCCCACCTGGCCTGCGTCCCGTGCCTGCCGGTGTGTGTGTGCGTGCTTACAAGTACATACATGTGTACATACATGTGTGCATGTGTAAGTGTGCCCCCGCATCCAGCCATGTGTGTGCACATGTGGGCCTATTTCTGTGGGCAGGCAAAAAACGGGAGAGGAAACCGGTCAGGAACTGAAACGGCAGCAACTTTTAAGCTTTTTCCTACTCCCTCATCCCCTGCAAGGAGCTGGCAGTGAGCGGGTCCCACCTGGGGGGCCGGCACAGCCTGGGCTCTCCGTGCAGCCGGGTGTCCCCCTGGGCAGCTCCTGCCTCAGGTTTGCTCTCCCAGCAGTGGGGAAGGCCGGGGACACCCGTGACCCAGCCTTGGTTCCAGCCTCTGAGCAAAGCATGGGGCTGCATCACGGGGGCTGCCTTTCCCCTCCGCTCCCCACACGGGAGGGTCCTGCCACCTGCCATCCCTGCAGGGGCCTGTTCACGTTGGTGGCCCCGCGGAGGGGCAGCCCGGGGCACCGGCCTCTCTGCGCAGCCCTGCACCCGCAGGAGGTGTCGGAGCTACCGGCTGCCTGAGGTTCCTGCCCACCACTCCCTGCCCCAAAAACCAGGAGAGCCAAGGGCTTGAAAAGGCTTTATGGGGACCCCCCGCGCCCAGGGGACCGGCCGCAGCCCGGGGCCCCATGGGCGCCCTCGCTCCGGCCGTCCTGCCCCACTCCAGGACTCCAGGGCTCGTCGCTGTCACGGGGCCGCCCGCCAGGCCTCCCGCAGCCGGGCCCGCACGCGGAACCGCTGCACCTGCAGCACGACGCCGAACTTGCCCTCCAGCGAGGGCAGCGGCTGGCCCTGCGGGCACTCCAGCGTGAACCTCTGCAGCACCCACGCCAGGAAGAGGAAGAGCTCCATCTTGGCCAGGACTTCGCCCAGGCACACGCGGATGCCGGCCCCGAAGGGCAGGTAGCTGGGCGAGGGCGAATGGATGTGCTGGCCCTGCTCGTCCAGGAAGCGGCCTGCGCCAGGGGAGGCACCGCTGCAGTTAGCGGGATCCGCTCCCTGCACCCGAGACCTGCCCGAACTCACCGCACGCGTCCCTCCCACCAGCTGCGAGAGCGGCCGCTCGGGAGCAGCAGCAGCACCGATCCCCAGCCGGGAGGGATCCCACCTCCCCACACTGGCTGTTTCCTCTCCTGCTCTTTCCCCCTCACCACGCACTGGGGTTGAACTCCTCGGGCTTGTCCCACTCCTTCTCGTCGTGGTGCACAGACCAGAGGTTGATGATGACCCTGGCGCCCTTGGGGATGGAGTATTCCCCGATGCTGCGGAACAAAGATGGAGCGAGAGGGTCAGTCCCTGGCACGGTCCCTGCCCGCATCCTGGCTGTGCCCCACACACGTGGTCTCACCTGGTGTCTGCAAGGGACACGTGCGGGATGAGCAGGGGGGACACGGGCCGGATGCGCAGCACCTCGCTGATGGTGGCCTCCAGGTAGGGCAGCAGCGCGCGGTCGCTGAGGTGGGGGTGACGGGCCAAGCCGATCTTCTGGTCCATCTCCTCCTGGATCTTCCTCTGCACCTGAAAGGGGGACAAGGGGAAGGGCTTAGTCCTGGAGAAGGGGTTCCCACATGCATGGGGCCTCCCCATGGCAGTGGTGTCTGTCTGGAACCGCCAGCACAGCCCCGGTGGGAATCTGGGCAGAAACAAAGACTCACGCTTTGATCCTGCTTGCTGCCAAAGCCTGGCCTCTGCACACCCCAAAACCCTCCCGATGCCCCCAGGCTGTCCCATGGGCTGGGCACAGGACCTACCTCAGGGTAGTGAAGCAAGTAGAGCACAGCCCACTTGAGCACGGTGGTGGTGGTCTCCACGCCGGCCCCGAAGATGTCCCCCACCGTCATGAGCAGGTGGTCGTCCGTCAGTGAGAGCCCCAGCGCCGGGGCACTGCCACGCTCAGCGCTCAGCCTCACTTGCAGGAGCGCGTCCATGAGGTCCCTCACGGTGTCACCGCAGAAGGCTTCCTGCCAGGGGCCGCACGTGAGCCGTGCTGTGCAGGGCATGTGCCCCATGGCCAGCACCCCAGCGTCACCCCATCCCAGTCCCACCACCACCTTGTGTTCAGCAAACTTCTGCTGGAGCAGCTGGTCCCTGACCTTGAGGCACCTCTTCAACAAGGCCAAGTCCTTGTTAGGGAAGATCTGGGCGGAGAAAAACATGGTCACACAAAGGTCTCCAGCTCAGCCAGGTGTCCGCAGGCACATGGACACCTCTTTGCACACACCATAATATTGTCTTTGTGGAACACCTGTGCAAGGACCCCTCTAACCCTGAGGGCTCAGGTAGCCGCATCTGTGAGACACATCCCACCCTGCTGGGTGAGTCCTCCGCACTCACCTGCAGCCAGGGGAAGATGTCCACCAAGCTCTCCTTGGCCACGGTGTCCACGATGCCCTGGCTGTACTCCAGCATGGCCTCGAACTCGGGGTCCCCGCGCTGGTACGAGGAGTTGAAGCACAGCGAGCAGACCACGTTGGTGACAGCCCGCGTGAGCTCCGGGGCCACGTCCAGGGCCGTGTCCTGCGCAGCGCTGAGCGTCTCGCACAGGGATGCAGCCTCGCGGCAGACTGCAGGGCAGGCGAGGGAGAGATGTGGGAACTGAGGGGCCCAAAGCATCACCAAGGAGCAAGAGGGGGTAGTTTGGGGTTCCCGGGGCAGTTGGGACTGGGGCTGCCTGGCCTCGTGCTGACACAGGCGATGGAGCTCGTGTCCCTCTGGCAGAGCTCGGTGCGGGGAGCAGCCCGGGCGCCCCTGCTCACCTCCAGCCGGGGCTGAGCTCACAGGGATGCAAAGGGGCCGAAGGGACAAGGCCCAGTGTCCCTGGGCTGGGAAGGAGCGGAGAGGACAAGAGAGCGGCAAGGGCTTTATGTGAGGCACAACGCTCCCTCCTGGCTGCAGCCGGGAGCCCGGGAATTCGTGTTTCCCAGCTGTTAGTGAACAGCTCCGCGCATGTTCCCAAGGCAGTGGGGACATGCACGGGGCACAGATGTGTGGCCACGCTCGTTGCCAGGCTTGGCCTAACCCCGGGCCTCAGTTTCCCCAGGTGTCAGTGAGCGAGGCCAAAGCTCTGGTCACATGGAGAAGAGCGCGAGAGGCCACGTGTCAGGGAAACACTCGGGAGGGGAGAGAGCAGCAGAGCCCCGGGCCAGGCAAACTGCAGGGCGCCGAGGGGCTTGGGCTGAGTCTCGGGCCAGGGGCACAGAGAGGCTGATTGAGCTGTCACAGTAGCGCCCTGGACCCTCTTCCCCATCCCAGATCAGCCACCCCTTGCTTCCCCGAGGCCTGGGCAGAAAGCAAAGCTTCAGCTACGGCCACGTGCAGGAGGGAGACGCGAGAAGGACGGAGTCCCCGCAAGCCCCTGCTCGGGTGAGGGAGTCCCCAGGGAGCACAAAACGGCCCCCTCCCCGCACCCGCACGCGGGCCGCGGCGGCGCTGGTGCCGTCGCGTGGTGCCGGGGCCACGGGCAGGCTGCGGAGGCGCTTACTGATCTTCTCGAGGGCGAGCGAGCCCTCGCCGAACATGGAGAGCGCCGCGTGCACCAGCTTGCGCTGGAACTTCCACAGGGGCCCGTAGCTGGCGAAGGCGATGTCCTTGCCCCCCCGCGACAGCAGGTCCGTGGTCACCTGCGCACACACAAGGGCAGGGTCTCTACATGAGACGGGGCGAGGAGGGTGGCTTGGCGCTGCTGCCCCCCTCCCTGGGGCCGCCTGGGGCAGTGGTTGTTTTGGGAGGCTTCGCCCAGTGCCCAGTGCTCTGGGCAGCAGTGCCATGCAGGATCAGCGCCGGGCCGAGACGGGGTCTGCGGGTGTGGGTGACCAGCCGTGGCATTTAGGGAGCAACGGGAGTCTGTTCCTCGCGCCCTGCTGGTACAAAGACCCATGGAGAGCTCACAGAATGGCAGCAGGACTGGGGTTGGAAGGGGCTGCTGGAGATCATCTAGTCCAACCGCCCTGCTGCAGCAGAGACACTCAGAGCACGTGGCACAGGGTGGCATCCAGGCGGGTTTAGAAGATCTGCAGAGGAGACTCCGCAACCTCTCTGGCAAAAGACCAGAGCAAGGACCCCACATCCCCTGCTTGCCAAGATGCAGCCCAGCCCGGGAGGATCAGGCACCCTTGGGACGAAGGATGTGTGGGGCTGGGTCCCCATGGTGCTCCCCCCTTCATGGCGCTGCTCCGGAGGAGGACGGGGAAAGGAGACCAGCTGCTGCCGGGAGCCGGGTCCTTCCCCAGGCCTTGCCAGGGCTGGGGCACCCGGGCCAGGGGGTATCCCGCTGCCCTGCGTGTCCAACTCACGGTGCGGGGCCGCCCGGCGAAGGCCTTGCCCTTCCTCAGCAGCACCTCCTTGGCGTGGCGGTAGCTGTTGACCACGACGACGTAGTGGGAGCCCATCCAGAGGGCGTAGAGGCTGCCGTAGCGGCGCTGCAGGCGCCACAGGTGCAGGTGGAGCTGCGGCTGCCCGGCCAGCTGCAGGAGGCTGCCCAGCAGCGGCAGGGCAGGCAGGCTCCGCGGCAGCCTGCGGCCCCCCGCGCGCCGCCGCAGCAGCCTCCGCGCCGACAGCAGCGCCAGCGCCAGCAGCAGGGCGCCCAGCAGCAGCATGGCGGGCGGCTGCACGGGCACGGGGGCCCGCGGGGCCTTTATAGCCCCCGCCGCTGCCTCCCCTTGACCCGCGGCGTCTTATCTGTCGTGGGAAGGAAGCTGCACGCTGGGAACGCTGCCAGCCCCAGCAGCTGCCAGCCCCGGCACGGGGGCTCGGAGACCTCGCGTTGTGGGATGCCGGATCCCCAAGGCGTCCCGGGCAGCTCCTCGTGGCACAGGGACGGGAGTGGAGGGGGATGTGGGTGGCCGAGTCCTGGTGTCTGCCCTGAGCACGGTGGCCGTGACTGGGCTTGGGCAGAGCGTGGGGGCCTCCATCCCGGCGCTGGAAGAGGCCTGGGGCACTGGGCAGCACTGGGGGCACTGGGCAGGTCTGGGAGATGCTGAGGGTGCTGGGGAGCGCCTGGCAGGTCTGGGGAGCACTGGGCTGTTCTGGAAGATGCTGGGGAGCACCTGGCAGGTCTAGGGGGCACGGGGCTGGTCTAGAAGATGCTGGAGAGCACCTGGCAGGTCTAGGGGGCACGGAGCACATCTGGAGAGCACTGAGAGGCACTGGGGAGCACTGGTGGCAAGGAGGAGCATGGGGCACAGCTGAGGCCACTGGGCAGATCTGGGGGCACTGGGCCAGCCTGGGAGGAAGTGGACAGGCCTGGAAGCACCTGGCAGCATGGGTCATGTGCAGGGGCACTGGAGTCCTGGACATGTCTGATGGCACCGGCCCGGCTGGGGCAGCGGGCACTGCAGAGCAGCTCTGGGGACACTGGACAGGTTTGGGGAGCACTGGGGGACAGTGGGAGGCGCTGGAGAGGCCGGGGGGGCACGCGGCAGCCCTGCGCGTGTCCGGAGGGCCCGGGGGCTGCTCTGCTCTGGAGGCGCTGGGGGCTCTGGACAAGGGGTCCAAGCAGGTGGCATCGCGGGGCTCCTGCGCTTTCCGACCTCGCTTGAGCCCAGGCGCTCGCCGTAGCACCGCCCCGCAGCGCCGAGGCGGGGCTCGGCCAAGATGGCGGCGGCGTCAGCGGCAGGGGGTGCGTCGGACGCGCAGGCCCGTTTCGGCCACTCGGTGAAGGGGCTCCTGACCGAGAAGGTGACGAGCTGCGGCACCGACGTGATCGCCCTCACCAAGCAGGTGCTCAAGGGCTCTCGGAGCGCCGAGGTGAGCGGGGCGGCCGGCCCCGGGAGCGGCGGGGACTACAGGGCCCAGGCTCCACCGCGCGGCCGGCGGCGTGGTGCACGCCGGGAGCGGTGGTCTGTGGCCGTGTGCGGGGGCGCAGGGCACGCTGGGAGGTGTAGGCGGCGTGAGGCACGCTGGGAGGTGTAGTCCAGGCGCGGCGGGACCCCGAGGCGGGCCGGGACGTCTTATCCGGCGATATCAGAGGTGACAGTGCGGGGCTGGGGAAGCGCTGCGGCCTCCCCGGCTCTCCGCACGCATCTGCCGTGCGTCTGCTCAGCAGCCACATCGCGAGGTCCCAGCCTTTCATTTCTGTTCGTGTCTCCTGCAGCTCCTGGGCCAGGCTGCCCGAAACATGGTGATGCAGGAGGACGCCATCCTGCACTCGGAAGATGTAAGTGACCGTCTGCCTGAGCAGCAGCTCCTGCTGGGAGGGTGGTGGGGACTGGGACGTGGATGTGTGAGCAGAGCCCTGGAACGAAACATGTGGATGCAGGTAGAAGGGCTGGAAGCCAGAATAATTCAGTGATTCTTCAAACACGTCTCTGGCCTTCCTGCAGCACAGGTCAGCCATAAGCTGGGCCTTGGTCTTAACAGAAAGCAAGAAGGGGTGTAGGCTGAGGAAAACCCTGCTCTTGTGCTCCTCGCTGGCAAGGAAGAAGTGAGCATGGCACCCATGGCGGCTGCTGCTGCTGGTGCTTCTGTGGCTCTGCAGCGATACCGTGATGAGCGTGGCAGAGGAGCTCCCGGGGCAGAGGGTTGCTTTTCTTTTTTTTTTCCCCAAGAGTTATGTGTCAGTCTGCTGAGATTGTGGCAGGGAACTGTTACTACAGAGCACTTTGGGACTGCCAGGAAAGCAAAAGCTCTGGAAGCTTCCATTACTTTCAGACCTCTTGCCCGGCCGTTTGCCGGCTGAGATTGCTTGTAAGAGACATTCTTTCTTTGTCTTGTTCTCCACAGAGTTTAAGAAAAATGGCCATAATAACCACGCATCTACAATACCAGTAAGTAGGGGTGTAATGTGCTCTGTGGGGTGCTGAGCTGGTTCCTTCACCCCATTTCCCCCTTCTTTAAGACCCTTTATAGTGGAGACTTTGCACAGAGCCCACTGAGACTGATCCCTTTTGAACAGCTCCTCGAAACTGGGCACAACCTGGAGCTGGGATCCTTCAGCCCTCCTAATTCCTCTGTGGAAGTTGGAGCAGTTTCTGGCAGTGAGCTGAGATTTCTGCCTCCTCTTTGCTGTGCACCAGCTGTCCCGTGAGAGTGTGTGATGCCCCAGGGCTAAGAGGGAGAAGCTGGTGCTGTGCACTCTGGAGTTAATGCAATAATACCAGAGTTTTTCCCTTTGTAAGCCCTTACCTCTTTTTGATCAACAAAGCATGAACCCTAAGATGATTTTTTTTAATACTCCTTTCTTTCCTTTTCTTATTTAGGCAGGAAGCAATTCAGAAAAAGTGAGTACCCAGCTGAGGGACTGCATGGAAAAACTGGGAGCTAGTGTGTAGCTCATGGGAAAGGGAAGAGTGGTGGAGTGGCATGGAGGATAATGCAGCTAAAGGGGTTTTGCAGTTGTGTTTGAAGTTGCTGGCACAGCAGGATAGTCCTTTGAAGAGATGAGAGCCTGGGTGAAGCAATGATTTATACTCAAACTTCTTTTTGTTTCATTAATGTGATAGAGCCTGTGTGCTTGATAGGTGATGAGAGTGCGTAGAGCAGAGCTGTCTGCTTATGGGCGTGCAGAGTAAGGTTTGCCTTGTGCTTGTGGGGATATGGAGGTTGGCTGTGGGACCCCAGGGTTTCCCTTTTCTGTTGTGCCAGTTTTCAGGTGCAGGCAGCACAGTGCAGGTCTGGGGAGCAAATCTCACTGTGAATCTCTTCTTTGGTCCCCAGTGTCGAGCAATCATCAAACCTACAGGACCAGCTGAGTCACTTGCTGAAATGAAGCGTAGCTGAAGTCACGAGGACGCCTTGACGGGAGCCTCGCGCAGCCATCAGTCCTTTCCCCTCCCGAGCCTCCGGCTGGCTGGGGCTGGGTATCAGCTGGGATAAACACGGAGTGTCTGTTCCCGAGTGCGCGGTCCCTCTCGTGTTCCCGTCCACGCCTGCACCTCTAGAACGCATGCCTGCTCGCTGCATCTCATCGGGACGAACGCAGCACAAACTTTCCTTCCCCCAGCAGCTCCTGTGCTCGTCACTTTCTGTGTCTAGCGTAAAGTGCTCGGCCTCCGCCAGCACTGCAGGCATCCGAGTTGTTTGGCTAACACATGGCCAGCATGTGTCTGACCTGGCCGGCCAGCCCAGCATCCAGCACGTGGTGCCCCGTCTGTCCAAGGTCTGACGTCTTTTGTGGCCATGAGAGGACGGTTTTTCTTCCTGTCCCTAACCTCTGCTCAGTTTGGAACCATCTCCTATGAGATGATGGAGGGCTGGTTGTGAGTACAGGAGCAGGAATCATAAAGACAATTTTTTTGGACACATTCGTTTCCCCCTGTCTGTCTCCTCACAAGAAATGCAGAAAATAGAGCTGTGGGTTTTGTATACAGGTGCCTGCAGTTGGATGCTGCTGCTTTGGCACGGAGGGGATCAGTGCAGTTTTATTTAGAGCTTGCGCTGATCGACATGCCCTAAATGCTCTGGTGGGCGAGAGGTGCTTCAGTGCAGGCTGGGGTGCCAGTCCCAAGGCGGATTCTTAAAAGCAGGAATCTGGGCACGCACGCTCTGTCCAGCTGGTTTTATTTGATAAGCATCCTGTTCTGAGGTTATCTTACTTTCAACAAAGCCAGAGTTTGGAACGTCCTCCCCTTGCCAGCCCATCTGCGCTGCCTTTGGCCTTCAACTGCATTCTTATTCCTGCGTTGCTGCTCCAGCTCTCAATTAAACAGCCTTGGATGTGTTACATGTTTGTATGGGATTGGGAAGGTATCCAAAGGCACAGCTGGGAAGTGGGTAGTTGGGGGAAAGAAAGCAAAAAGAGAGAAAAAAAAAAGGGCAAAAACCCCTGCAAGCCTGTATGTTCTGTATGTTCCCTTCTGAACTGTTGTGTGTATGGGGATTAGTGGCTGGGCTCCTGTTCACTTCCCAGAGAGCAGTATTGGGCCCAGGCTATAAATACTGTGTCTGGTTTTTGTAAGTCACTTATCTGGAGCACTTGCAGCGCACTGGAAGCACTTCATTGCCTGAGTGTGCTTTTCATCAGCTGATAGGACGAGGCAGATGGATAGCGGAGATCAGCCCGCCACATTCCTGTTGTGGATCTGCAGCAAAGTGCTGCAGGATTCCAGTTCCCGCGAGGCAGAGCTGTTTCCCGGGCTGGTTCTGCCGTCCTCTCCACGGCTGCTCGTAGGGGCCTCACCCTGCGGCAGCCTCTTCTCCTTTTAGCCCAGGCTAATCTGGGGAGCCCAGCGCTGCTGCTGCTTCTCTGCTCTCGCGTGGACACAGCAGAGGAGGGTGTAAAAAGCTAAAACAATTTGCTTTACTGCAACAAAAGGCTTGTGTTTCTATTCACTTTCTTCTTTTTTAAGCCCCTAACCCTTTTCTCTCCTGCGTGTGGTTGTGTTGTGGCAGAGAGCAGGGTCTGTACCCTGTGCATGGCGGCGCCGGTGGCTGTGGGCCCGGGCTGGGGCCTGGCTGGGCCGGACTCGGTGCCGGAAGCTGGTGCCGGGGGACATGGGATGCCGGGGCGGAGCGAGGCCCGGCTGGGGCAGAGTCCAGTCCATTCCCGAGGCAGAGGCAGTAAGGGGGTCCCCAGCACCCACACGGGGGCTGTTCCTGGTGTGCCCCTCTGGGGCTTGGGAGCCCCTCGGGTGGGATCTGCCTCATGGGAAAGCAGTGTGCGGTTTGGGAGGGCTCAGCTCGCGCTGCCCTGCGGAGCTGGGTTCAAGAGGCTCATTTTGGGGGAGCATCAGGCTCCCGCAGGGACTGGGGTTGTGAGTCCCGCTTGAGTGCAAGTTTGGGGTGTCCTTGGGGCTTGCCAAGGGGAAGAGCTCACAAGCTGTGTTCCTCTTGTTGGGGGGTCAGGGCCTTGGGGATGGCCCTGGCGCGGTGCCCGTCACTGCGGCATCAGGTGCCAGCCCCGCATCCCCGGTGCTCTCCTCGCAGTGGCGGCCCCGGCCGGGGAGCAGATCCACCGAGCAGTGCAGGTGAGGGCCGCGACGGGGCGGGAGGGACGAGCTCAGCACCTCCGGGTGCCCGCTTGCCAGCCCAGCTTGCTGCTGCGTGCAGAGGAGAGGGGACGCGGTCAGCTGTACCTGGGTGGCACCTGCGTGTGAAGGAGAGGGGACACGGTCAGCTGTACCCAGGTGGCACCTGCCCTCCCTGCCTCAGGATTACTATGGCAAAGAGCTGCGGAGCTCGGAGGACCTGAAGACCATGGCTTGCGTCACGCCAGCCCAGCCATTGCCCTGGGCAGCCAGGGAAGCGCTGGAGCGAGTGCATGAAGAGGTGGCGGCCAGGTGGGCACCGGGGACACCCCGCTGGGAGCGCAGGTGCCCAGGACACGGCGCCAGCCTCGTGCCCGTCCCCCAGGTACTACGGCTGCGGGCTGGTCCTGCCCGAGTGTCTGGCGTCCTGCTGCGTGCTGGACCTGGGCAGCGGCAGCGGCAGAGACTGCTACGTGCTCAGCCAGCTCGTGGGGGAGAAGGGCCACGTCACCGGCATAGACATGACCGAGGAGCAGGTATGGCCCGGGCGTCCCTGCTCAGAGGCGCCTGAGGGGGCTGACCTGGCCCTCGGCTCCCGTTCAGCTCCCTTCGCCACCACAGGTGGAGGTGGCGAAGAAGCACCTTGCCTACCACATGGACAAGTTTGGCTACCGAGTGCCCAACGTGGACTTTATCTGGGGCTTCGTGGAGAAGCTGGAGGACGCCGGGCTGGCCAACGAGAGCTACGATGTTGTCGTGTAGGTACCACGTGGGGACATGTGCCAGGGCTGTGGGCAGGGACCCGCACCTGCGTCACCCAGGCTGCTTGCATGTTTGAAACTGTGTTTTGCTTCTCCTGGTGTCCAAACAAGTGTCTGCATCCTCTCCCCAGCTCCAACTGTGTGATCAACCTCGCGCCGGACAAGAGAGCTGTCCTGAGGGAGGCCTACCAAGTGCTGAAGGTACTTGCACCCCAGCCTGCCCCTTTCTCGGTCCGTTTCAACCCCAGTTGCCATCGCTCAATGGGATGGTACCTCCTTTGCTCCCTCACAGCCTGGGGGAGAGATGCACCTCAGCGATGTCTATGTGAGCGGGCACCTGAGCGAGGCCGCACGGGCACACCGGGTGCTGTGGGGTGCGTAGGCGCTCCGAGGAGGCGGCCGCCGCCGGGCGGCCGGTCCTGCCGGTGTGGGTGCGAGCCTGCGGGCGCTGTGCCGTGCCAGGGGAGTGCCTGGCGGGAGCGCTGCGCTGGACGGAGCTGTGCAGCATCGCGAGCGAGCTGGGCTTCAGCGCCCCGCGCCTGCTCTCCGCCAGCCCCATCGCCGTCCGCCACCCGGAGCTGCGGAGTGTCACCGGTGGGCACCGCGTGGGGAGCCGACCGCCCACCCGCGACCTGCACGCTGCCATCACCGCTCACCGGCTCTCCCCGCCAGGCAACTGCCGCTTCGTCTCGGCCACGTGCCGCCTCTTCAAGGTGCCGCGGGGCAGCCAGGCTGGGCCGGGCCAGGTGACCTACAGCGGTGGCATCGCGGGGCACGAGCAGGAGCTGGTCTTCGACGTCAACTTCACCTTCAAGGGAGGCGCGCGGGGCCACGAGGCCGGGCTGGGCAGGATGCTGGCGGCATCCCGCGCGGTGTCAGGGGATGAGCCGTGGTGGAGGGCGCTGGGGGCGGTTGGTGTGGGAGCAGAGGGACCACAAAACCCAAGGGAGCAGTCCCTTTGGGGTGAAAATGGGAAGGGGACCTCTGTGGGGACACACGGAGGGGCTGGAGCCAGCTGCTCTGCCAGCTGTGGGGTTTTGAGGGGGGTTGGAGGGTTCCTGGTCAAGCTGCGCCCCTGCTTTCACCCCCCTTGGTGATGGCTGGGGTTCTTGGGGCTGCAGGGCCCTGTCACTGTCCCTCTGCTCCCAGGCAGGAAAGAGGGTGGACGTGGATGCTGACACGGCCACTATCCTGCGGAGCTCCAGGTTTGCGCAGCACTTCTCCATCCAAGACGGCAGGGCAGACGCGGGTGCTGCGCCGCCAGGCTGCTGCCCCAGGAGGATGAAGGTTGGTATCCTGCACCTCCATGGATTGTTTGGAGGCTGGGGCACACATGGGCTTGGCATGGGGACACTTGTGCCCGGGGCTGAGCAGGATCCCGCAGAGCAGGGTGCGCGGTGGAGGGCATCTAAGAGCTGGCGTGAGCAGGGCTCCCAGTGCCTCGAGGCACTCTTATCTGCTGGAGACCTCTCTGCTCCTCCTCATGGATGTCCCTTCTGGCTGCTGCTGGGCAGGCGGGGGCCGTGGCATGGCAGTTTTGGGGAGGTGAAGGAGATGAATCCCCACAGCTGCACGTCCCTGAAACGCAACCTTGTGCTTGGGGTGGGAGGGATGTTCTCAGTCCTGGTCCAAGCAGGAGGCATTTCTCAGATAAAAGCAGAGCGAAGGTCCTGGAGGAGCTCTTGGCATCCTCCTCACAGCAGCGAAAAGCAGCTGGAACGATGCCCCCACACTGCAAGCAGGGACTGCCCTTGCATTAGCTACAGCAGGGTTGGCTGGGGCTGCCCTTGGCTGCAGCAAGGGAAGATGCTGCGGGGAAACGCTGCTCTCCTGCTTCCTGGCCACATCCTGCCTTGGGTTGTTCTCTGCCCCCAGGAGAGGATCTGCGATCCCTTCGAGCTGCTGGAGCAGCGGGCTGCCCCGGGACCTGCCTGCCGCCCTACCAGCGCCTGCGGCGCTCGCGGGTGCTGCTGAGCGGCCAAGCGCAGCCAGCGAGTCCAGGGCTTGCAGCACCTGCGGCACGTGGCTTTCGCTGGAGGGCAAATAAATGGCTGAGCTCGGACCTCGCTGCATCACTCAAGGTCTGGCAGATTGCACACAGGTTTGGCTGTAGCCATGTGCAGTTATTTAGTCCAAAGAGCAGCGATGTTTGCAGAAGGCAGCTTGGAGAAGCAGACGTGTGAGGAGCTGTGCAGGGACTACCCTGTGGCATGGACACATTGGGCTGGGCCCGGCTGCAGCTCGAGGGCTTTGGGAACCCACAGCCGGGAAGCAAACACTTCGGAGAAGCAAAGAGCCATAGCGTCAGGTAGCCACAAGCAACAAGACGCTCCCTCCTCGTTTCCATCTTGCTGCGCTTGCCCCCCACATGCAGGGAGCCCTGAGCATCCGCAGGGCAAAGTCTGTGCAATTAGCACACCTCTGTGTGATTAGCACCTCATTTCTGAGGCTGCAAATGAGCCTCTCGCCATGGCTGTGGGAGAGGAGGGCCAAGGGAGCTCAGCCAGGCCTGCTTTTCCATGGAGAACTTGAAGGAGATCATGAGGCCCACCGGGCTGTTGCTGTGATTTGCACAGGAGATACCCGAGTTAGCGCTGGTGGCAGCTAGGCCTGGCTGAGCTCGACATGCCCCGGCGTGGGCCCTGTCTCCGTTGCGTTTTCTAAAGCTGCCAGAGAGTAGCCCCACTCCACGAGGTGGGATTTTCTCCTTCTTTCCTTGTGCAGAGCTGCCGCACTTTATAGTTTCCTCCAGACTCCACCTAGTGGAAAAGCCCTGAGTAGATTTTTGCAGGGAAGGCTGGAGCGGCAGCTGGCCAGGTCTGGAGGAGGCTGAGGAGCACAGGGTGTCGAGGCTGCCACCGGAGGAGGCTTGAGCTCCTGCCGGCCCCACCGGGAGGCTCGTGAGGTGTGAGGCGAGTGGGATGGGAATAGCGGGCTGCACAGAGGCTCTCAGTGCAGGAGGTGCTGCTCAATACCCTGTATCCAGCTGCTGAGCAGCAAGTGTGGCGTGCTGAGGGGTGCCGGGAGCACCACAGGCACCAAGGGCCTTTCAGGCATGGTTCCTGTGTGAGGAAACTGTGTGAGGAGCAGCGGTCAAGGAGAAAGACCAGGTGAAGTCCTCTCTGGTGAAGGAGAAGGTGAGGAGGTGACACTTCCCAACCCTGGAGACCTGACTGTGGAGGCCAGCAGGTCTGCAGTGCAGGTGAAGACAACTGGCAATGTTGCCTGAGCCCTCGGGTTAGCAGATGAGATTAGAAACAGGGATTTGGAGATCCCTTCAGATTGTGGGTGGTGGGGCTGCATGGGGCCATCTCATGGTCGAGGTCTCACTGCACCATCCCGGCAGCTGCTTCCCCAGCCCGCTCTCCATCCCACTGTGATGGTGTTTCCACCCTCCTTGCACAGTAATTTTCCACACCTTGCTCTGGGATTGACCAAAATCTCCCTCTCTGCTGCTTAAACAGCATCTTGCATCCCCCATCTCACTGTGTGAGCACACAAAGACTTGTGCTAGGAGGATTCTTTTGCAGACGATGATAAAAATTTGCAAGATGACGGGGATAGGGAAGCCTGCGGTGCAGAAACATTTGGCAGCACCCTCTGAATGATGGGTCATTCAGAGGCGCCTCCAGGTTAAAATACTGAAGCCAGTAAAGATGGCACCGTGGTGTCCGATAAACCCATCACACTGACCTCCCTACGAGCACCAGCAGCGAGGCACGATGCTCGCTCGGCGCCGTCCCCATGGGCCTCCTCCTCCTACAAGAGTTAATCGCTGACCTAAAAATTAGCGGTTGCCTTGGTGCTGGGGATCATGATCTGATTATGTTGGCTTTGTATAAACGGCTTATGGTGCCAATCAGCGATACGTAGAGGGAAACCTCTGCGGGGCCCAGCTCCCCCAGCCTGCACGCTGCTCCCTGCCCAAGCGCATGGGAGCAGAAGCCGAAATTTGGAAGTGTTGGCAAGGACAGGGCTGTCCGAGGACTTCCTGTGTTGTATCCTTGTATCCCCAAAACACGTGGCCTGGTGAGTTTGTAACAAGTTAAAAAAAAAAAAAAAGGCCATCAAGGAAGATGCTAAAGAAGCAGCACAAAGCAAAACAAAATCCATTTAGAGCATCATGACACAAGAAAAGATAGTGAGTTAAAGATTCCGATTCAAAAAGAAACATAGGCAACTGCCAAGGATGCTCTGAAGCAGCTTGTCTGATGGGTTCCCGGCAGCTCTACAGGGATAGGAAATTCCGACAGTGGCACAACGGGTCAAAATGTCCAACAGTGACTCTTGTTCTGTGTTGGGAACCAGGCTGGAGAAGCCATCGTCTTGGGTAATGTGCATAGAAAAGGAGGTTTGACATCTATCCCAAGACCTTTTCTACCCAGAGCAGAAGCTTTTATGTGACTAGTAAACATGACTCCCCAGCAAGAGCCGTACCAGGACAAGTCGCGCTTGCTGGGCCTCCTGTATTAACTCTTGGCAGAACTTGGGCCACTAGGAAACATGAGGATTGCAAAAATAATTCCAGGATTTAGAAAGGATTTCCTTCGTGCCCCAGACTGCTTATCCTGACCTCTGCCATGAGCAAAAGAGGGGAGCGATTAATTCACTATTTAGGGATTAAACATATAAATAATGCCCATAAACATAGTTTCCTGGAAAGTCGCCTTGCCAAGCCATCCTCCTGGGTTTGGGTGCGACCATGAGTCTGACAAGTCTGGTTTACCACAAATTCCAACAGTGTTTTGGATTTGGAGCTATGTAGTGCCATGAGATATTCCTGCTTAGGGAGATACGGTGGTTTTGGGGACCAGACGCTAGTTAGTCCTATTTTATTGTGTACTGATGATGAAGCCAAGGCATTGATTAATTTGCCCTGGCACATCCCTCCCTCCTTGCCTATTTACTTGCAAAGTCTTTCATAAAGTCCCTAAAATCCCATCCTGGGAGGTGGTGGCAATTAGCTCTCGTCATCAAAGAGAGTCATCCCAGGGCGAGCGAAAGAGCAGATGGGGCAAGGGGGCTCCCACCTGCAAAAGTCTTCATTAAAAAGGCACAAATCCCCACAGGGGACCTTTTATTTCTCCAGCTTTCCAGAGAAAAGAGGCACCCAGTGCTGCTCCAGCAGCGAGACCCCCGCATGTGACACGCATATGTAAAAAGGCCACAGCTAAAAGACACGGGGGGTCCACAGCCCCGTTTCCTGTAAATCCTTGGCATTTGGGGGCAGGAATGGGAGGCAGCAGGAGAAAAAAACACAAATTCACACGAGTGACACTGCGTGTCGGTGTCTGCCTGGGCCTGCGGGCCGCGGACAGGTCCCTGGACGCAGCCTGGACCCTCCTTGGCGGGGCTTACAGGGAGCCGGTGCCATTTGGGGCAATTTGGGGTGTTCTGGGGCAATTCGGGCCCGATTCGAGACGGCGCTAGGGACTCCCCGCCATTCGGCCCCGGCCGCTCGTCGGCCGCGGGGCCGCCAGGGGGCGCTGCGGCACCGCCGACCGCGCGGCGCGGAGGGGGCGGCCCCGGCTGCCGCCTCCCCTCCCGCCCCCGGCCCGCGGCGGCGCCCCCGGCGCCCGCACCGGGACGCCCCGCCCCGCGGCACGCGCCGGCGCCGGCCCGCCGGCCGCGGCGCGCTGCCATTGGTCGCGCCCCTCCGAGGCCCCGCCCCGCCGGGCGCCAGGCGCGCCGCCATTGGCCGCTCTCCGCGCGGCGGCCCCGCCCCCGCGCGCCTGGCGTACACAACGGAGTCACGCGCCCCCCGCGCTGGGGAGGTCGGCGGGGCGGGCGGGGGCGGGGCCAGCGCGGCCCCGGCGGAGCGGCGCGGGCCCCCATTGGCGGCGCGCGCCGGCGGGCACCGCCCCCGCGAGGCGGGCGGGGGCGGGGCGGCGCGGGCAGCGGCTTGAGGCGGCGCTCGGCTCGGCCCGGCCCGGCAGTCGCCGCCTCTCGGCTCCCGCGGGCAGCCCGTGCCCGCCGCCTCGCCCGCCGCGCCGCGCCCGCCGCCGCCAGCGCCGCCGGGGGAGCCGGGCCACGCCGCGGGCGCCGCGCGGCGATGCGGGGCCGCGGCGGTGCCGCGCTCTGACTAAATATGGCCGCGCTGCCCGGTGGGAACATGGCGGGGGGCGGGCGGGGGGCGCGCGTGGTGCTGCTGCTGCTGCTCGGCGGCTGCCTGGCCCGGCGGCCCCCGGCCTCCGCCGCCGCCGCGCCGCCCGCCGCCGGCTCCCCCCCCTCCTCGCCCTCCTCCGGGCGGGCGGCCGACGAGGAGACCGTGATCATCGGCCTGCGCCTGGAGGACACGGACGACGTCTCCTTCATGGAGGGGGGCGCGCTGCGGGTGAGCGAGCGCACGCGGGTGAAGCTGCGCGTCTACGGGCAGAACATCAACAACGAGACGTGGTCGCGCATCGCCTTCACGGAGCACGAGCGGCGGCGCGGCGGGCGCGCGGCGGCGGCGGCGGCGGGGGGCGCGGCGGGCCGCGGCGGCGGCGCGGGGGCGGCGGCGGGCGGCGGCGGCGGCGCCCCGCAGCGCTGCGGCATCCGCACCTCGGACATCATCATCCTGCCGCACATCGTGCTCAACCGCCGCACCTCGGGCATCATCGAGATCGAGATCAAGCCGCTGCGCAAGACCGAGAAGAGCAAGTCCTACTACCTGTGCACGTCGGTGTCGGCGCCCGCCGCCGCCGCGCTGGGGCCCGGCACGGCCGGAGGGCTGGCGGGCGCCGAGGGGCCCGCGGGGCCCCCGCCCTGGGGCGAGACCACCTGGATCTACCACGATGGCGAGGACACCAAAATGATCGTGGGCGAGGAGAAGAAGTTCCTGCTGCCCTTCTGGCTGCAGGTCATCTTCATCTCGCTGCTGCTCTGCCTTTCGGGCATGTTCAGCGGCCTCAACCTGGGCCTCATGGCCCTGGACCCCATGGAGCTGCGTATCGTGCAGAACTGCGGCACGGACAAGGAGAAGAACTACGCCAAGCGCATCGAGCCTGTGCGCCGCCAGGGCAACTACCTACTGTGCTCCCTCTTGCTGGGCAATGTCCTGGTCAACACTACGCTCACCATCCTGCTGGACGACATTGCCGGCTCTGGGCTGGTGGCCGTGGTGGTCTCCACCATCGGTATCGTCATCTTCGGCGAGATCGTGCCGCAGGCCATTTGCTCTCGGCACGGCCTGGCCGTGGGCGCCAACACCATCTTCCTCACTAAATTTTTCATGATGATGACCTTTCCGGCCTCCTACCCAGTCAGCAAGCTGCTGGACTGCGTCCTGGGCCAGGAGATCGGCACGGTCTACAACCGTGAGAAGTTGCTGGAGATGCTGCGGGTCACCGACCCTTATAACGACCTAGTTAAAGAGGAGCTCAACATTATCCAGGGAGCCCTGGAGCTGCGCACCAAGACGGTGGAGGATGTGATGACTCCACTCCGAGACTGTTTCATGATCGCTGCTGAGGCTGTGCTGGACTTCAACACTATGTCTGAGATCATGGAGAGTGGCTATACCCGCATCCCAGTGTTTGAGGGTGACCGCTCCAACATTGTGGACCTGCTCTTCGTTAAGGACCTGGCTTTTGTGGACCCTGACGACTGCACCCCGCTCAAGACCATCACCCGCTTCTACAATCACCCGCTGCACTTTGTCTTCAATGACACTAAGCTCGATGCCATGCTGGAGGAGTTCAAGAAAGGTGGGACATGCTGGTGACAGGGGTGTGGGGGGGAGGTCTGGCTCAGGGAGCATCCACTGTGTGCCAGCCTGGGACATGGGGGTTCTCCAGGTATGTCCTTTCTTTCCTTGTCCCCAGAGGGCCCTGGGAAGGTTTGCTCAAGGTGGCCCCTGCTTAGGAACGTGTCACATCTGCCAGCTCCCTGACCTGAGAAGCTGGTATGTGCCTGGCAGGTGGCGTGTGTGCCCCCTACCTCTTTCCCCAACGATTTTGAGGGGGGTGTGTGTCTGTGGGCACAGTACCAAGCCAGTGTCCCCCTGCCCCATCCACCTGGGCAGTGGGAGCTGCTCATGTGAATCTGCACCCGTTGCTTGGCGGTGTCTTCTCGGCCTCCTCGGGCAGCAAGGAGGGGGCTGCTCGCTAGGTCTCTCCTATCTTTCAGGCTTAGTGTGCACACATGTGTGGAGATAAACAAGGCTTTTTAACTCCATTCATAGGTCTGCCCGGGTGACTTCCATTCCCTGCTCCAGCTATTTCAATTGACACTCTGGTCTTGTAGCTTGTAAATAGTTGCAGGGTGCTCTTTCTGCATGAGTCTGAAAATATGTTTGAGCGTGCTTGTTAGTGCTGTTCTTTGGGGTTGCAGACCTCCTTACCTAGGCTCCCTGTGCCACAACGGTTGGAGCTGTGTAAGTCCTCATCCTTTTCTCCTCTCGCTGGCCTTGCATTAGCTGCTTCCAAATAGGACTGAGGCTTTCCAGTGTCATCCTAACGGTGGGAGGTACTGACCTGACAAGTGCATCTTAATTCCCATTACCTTTCGCATTACCTTAATTTCCATTACCTAATTCCCAAACCTTTGTTTATGGGAGAGGAAGAAAATATTGCTTTTTAAATGTGTCCTTTTTTTCAAGCAGAGTAATTGTGCAGACTCTATATCCTGTGCAGGAAAGTACTCAAACAAATAGTAAATATCAAATATTTCTGTACTGCCTGAGGTAATGTGAGTGCCATGGGGCTGATCATACCCGTGGAGTTCTGATCAAAGTACTGCTGAGCAGCTCAGTCCCTGGGAGATAACCAGACTGAAAGAGGGATCTTTATGGTGGCATTGACACGCTGTGCGGCTAATGGAGCATATTTAAGTTAACCTTTTATGAGCTGCAAAAGTTATCTCAAGTAGAACTTTGTAAATGGCATTTATGGTCTTTCTAGGTAATAAACTCTACCTTAAATTTCCATGTACTATTCAATCCACGCACTGAGCCTGGACAGCATGGCACTTGAGCTGTTTCTTGTTGAACACAATTTCTGTGATTTAGGGGATTATACCATTGGTTTTATGATCTCTATTTCATCTTCACAAATAAAAGCAAATGTGTTGTTCTAATCTGGTCAGTAAGAAGTAGAGGAAAATATTTCGTTTAACACCCCTCTACCTCTGTGTAGAGATGGGGATTCCTCCTTCGGTTCTGAGCTGTTGGAAGAAGAGATGAATCTGTGGTCTGGAGCTACAGAACCCGCAGCTCGGATCTGAAACGAAGTTACGTCACTTAACTGCTGGCTGGTTAAAGGAAATTCTGCTGCACGTGCGAGTAGAGCGTTTTTCCCCAGCTCCCTCTTCCCCAGTCCTTCAGACCCAAGGAGATGGCATGCCCATGTGCTTAACCTCTAGTGAAATCTGAACTGTTTTGTTTGTAGCAATGTGTCTAAGGCGTGAAAATCATTTTGGGTACTTTATTTTCTCCTGTCTGAAGGAGATGAAACACAGTCCTGTGTGTTAACAAAGAAGTCCTTTTATTTAACTGCAGGGAGAGGTAGGTACTCATTTTAATCCTGCATGTGTGGCTGTGCCAAATACTGTTTCTTACTTTAAAAAGAAAAAAAAAATTGCCTAAAAGAGGCTTCTTAAATTTTTCTGGGTGTCTTGGAAGGTACAAAGGAGGGATTGCTTTCCTGGGTAGTTGGAGGGCTTCCCTTGTCTGCATGAGGAAACTTCCCATTGCCGCAGTTCCAGGATGATTTCCTCGTGTGTGTGTGTGTGTGTGTGTGTGTGTGTGTGTGTGTGTGTGTGTGTGTTCCCTCCTGAAATCACCTTTTGTTTTTTTCCCCTCAGAAATAGTCTCTGTGGTAGTGAATTAACTCAGGATAGCTCGAGCTGCAGAGTTTTGCTCCAGAATATCCATGCTGGGTGGTTTGTATGGACAAGCCCTGATAGCAGAGCCAGCTTTGTCCTAACCAGTTTCTCTTTGAAATCACAGATATGGTGGAAATAAATGCCTTCCTTTGTGGCTTTTGAAATGAATGTAAATAACTGATAGCCTGCTCAGTCTGGCAGAGCCCAGAGTCTTTTGCAAGAGTTCTTCAAACTCTTCCTCAGGGCAACCTTGCCAGATTCCCATGAGAATGTACAAATTAAGGGGGAAGAGTTGAATTGCATGTTGCTCTTTACTATGGCGTTGAAAGTAAACACACTTGCTGTTTTTAATCATTCCCTCCCTACCACATCAGCCTTTCAGCACAGCAGACTTGCTTGGCGAGCCCTGTGCGATTCTACCCTGACCTGGGTTCCTGCTATTGCAGTAGGGTGCAATGGGCAGCTAGTGCTGCTGGCAACGGAATAGTTTAATTCATTTAAAGGAAGAGGTCTGCTCTCTGAGAAGTTCAGTGGTTAGCTGGGCACAGGGATTCGAAGCTCAGTTTGGGACAGGAGCAAAACATTCTTAGTTCAAACTTCGAATTGAGACTTAGGAGGAGATGATTAAAAGACAAATGTGGTAGGATATAAGTACTTGGACTGTCGTGGAAGATGAATCTGGTAGGTCTGAACTTTTTCTGGTGTTTAGGCTGAAAGTTGGAGGGTTTGTTTGTGAGCCCATTCATTAATGTTCTTTGCCCACAGTTACAAAATAAAAATCTGTTTTCCTTCCATGCTGCCAGGCAAGAAATTTTAAATCGGAGAGCGCTCTGCAGCATATTCCCCTCCCTTGTTGCTTAAACCTCTTAAAATATGAATAAACATGACTCCTGATGAGTCTGCAAAAAGGCTTGTCTTATAAAAAGCATTGCTTATTTAAAAATAAATTAATAAGAAGCTTCTGGAAATGGAACAATTTTCTGTCCTGTCAACAGACCATGAATCTCTACCAGTACTGTCAAATCTCTTTGCCTGCAAATTGTACAGGATAGGTTTTAGCTTTCTTGAATTCAGCTCATGTTTAATAATGCAGCGAGGTATAAGGTACTCTTTATTTTAGTCTAAGAAATGACCTGCCTGACTTTGCTCGGCACAAAGGTAGATCTCATCTGAAATAAGTGCGTTCCCAGGTAATCTGATGTTGGCTGTTGCTGTAAAGAGGAGTAAGGTGTTATCTCTCCCAGCATCTGAGTGTGTCCTGGCTCCTAAGCTGCCCTGGGGAGTGAGTGAGTGACAAAGTCTTATTTTGGGAAAGAAGCTGGTCTACTGTTTCCCCTGTTTACAAGCATGTGGGCTTTATATATTATATATATATATAATGTTGCAGTTTTCCTAGCGCTTTACTGCAGTGCTCTCTGGCACTTTGCTCTTGGTGTTTTTCACTGGCTGATCTCCACATGTGTGATCTGAAATCCAAAGTATTCTATTTCTAGCTCCCCGCATGCCACAGCTACAAGAATTCAGCTTGAAAAGCATTGTGTTGTAATACTAATATTTTAAGATTGGCCCCCGTACTATGAGCCATTGTATGGCTGCTTTCCTGGTGGCTGGGACAGCTTAGGAATGCAGGAATTTCTCAATCAGAGTCCTCCTTATCTGTTGCCATTGCAGATCTGGGGACTTTGAGTCATATGTTTTGATCTTATTTTTATCTGTCCCATTATTACGTTATACTAAAGATCAGTTGTTAACCTGTTACAAAAAAAGCCGTGGTAGGTAATTGTGTTCAGTAGTCCTGAGATCTTTTTCTCGGAATTGCATGGCAGCCTTGAGAAACTGACTGGATTCCTTACCCAAATCACTGTCAGTTGGACCGTAAATATTTTTCTTCTCTGAAAACCTTGTCAGATTTTGCATGCTGAACTTCTCTCTGTACTCTGTTGATCTTGTGTTGTCTGTTTTTAATAGTGTGTGGCTATATTTGGTTTAGATATAGGAGCTTTAGGGAAGCTTTCTCTTTCTTTCCAATTCCTCCTCTCTCTGCAAAGACAACCAAGGTGCAGCAAGGCTTAAACCCACAAGCTTTATTTTTGAGAGGAGCAAAGAAGAATACCTAGATCTGGTTGCTCTTGCATGGATCCCCTCTTGGAAGTGAGTAGGATAGTGAGTGATTGGTGGCCTTGGGAATGCAAAGCTCTGCGTTATTGTTCTGGTTTGAGTTTTCTTTCTGTCATTAGGTCCCACATCTCTCTTGCAGCTCAACCCCAAATCTGTGAGTGGTTTCTTTTTTGGTCTCTTGAAGGTTAGATGGGTTCCCATCTTGCTGAGTCTGCATCCAGACCTGCCAGGAGTGACCTTTGAATGCTCTATTTTTTTTCCTAGTTCATCTACTAGATATTCAGTCTCTTTAAGTCATTTTTTCGTTCAGGCTTGTGATTGCAGCAGTGCAAGGAACTGGAGGAAACTACATAAATCCTTTCTGGATTATCAAAGAACTGTTTGGAAGACAATACGATCTTCAAGGCTGTGTGGCTAATAAAAGGGGTCTCCTTTGGTTCAGTTTGGAAAAATTCTCACAAGTGGAAATGTGTTGAGATCTAGCATGGACAGTCTTTTAGGAAGAAGAGTAGGAGATGGAAGTGAGATCACCAGAAAGATACAGAGAGCTGCAGAAATGCCTGCAGATTTGTTCCCCGAAGGAGCATCGCGTGGTGTGAGGAGGTGCCACGGGGCAAACGGTGGGTGCTGGGCTGCCAGGAGCCTCGCTGGCCCCGCAGGGCTCCGCGGGGACACTGCTCATTCCCCTGTGGAGGAGAGGACGGGGTCACTGCAGGTAGCCCTGGGGCTGGTGTGCCCAGGGGTGAGCATTGGAGAACAGCCGCAGTGCTTCTGAGCTCCCTGCTGGGAAGCTTTTTTATAGGGCCTGTGGGAATAAGAGAAGGTGCTGAGGAGCAGCCCTGCTTCTTCAGCCAGTCCTGGTGAAGATCCTGTCTGGAAGCTAAGTTTTGTTGTTGAAAGCAGAATGAAACATGGTTTATGTGGCTGACAGGGAGGGGAGTAAATTAATTAAATGCCTTCATGAATGTTCTGAGCAACACAGAATCTGAGCAAAAAAGTCATACCTGTGCTGGAGGTGTGTATGGGGTGTTCTCTGTGTTCCTGTGGTTTTTAAAGTAGAATAGGGAGGAGAGATTGGATGCAGACTTCCAGTTGAATTCAGTAGTGCACCAAAAAGATGAGGTAATGTAGCCATTGCAGGATTCCCCCAGTGGAGCTAAAGGTATTGCCTTTAGTAAAATAGTCCTAGATATTTTTCCTCTCTGTGAGTGTGTTTAATAAACACTGAACTTGGTCAGCTCCTGCTTGCATGCAGGTGAACAGCAGTAGTGGGGAACCCCATTCTGCTTCAGGGTGTTCGGGGTGGTTCCCCCTGTGTTCTTAACCTTAGAAAATGCTAAATGGGAAACTGAAATGCTATTGTACTTTTGCTGTTTAGTCAGTCAATATTAGGAAGTACTAAAATTGAAGTAATCTGTACTACTGTTATTTGATCTTCGACTGTGCAAGCATTGTAATGCAGCTTCTAATTAGATTATCACAGACTGTCTTTTCAAGACCTCTGGGTAGCTGTGTGATGCAAGAAATTAGTTTGAGACATTCTTATCAGCTTCTTTTAGTGCTCTGCCAACACAGATATTTGGGCCAAAAATCATCCTCTGCTAACCTAATATATTAGATCATCCATCTTTATTTAATGTAGCAAATCCATTCTGATGCTTATGTATTAGGCTATTAGCGTGTACAGTTGAAGGAGAACTCACCACAAAGCCATCCAATGATAAATTTATTTTTGGCAGACTGCAATATCATTCTGGTAACTGAGGAAAGGAGGGAGTTGACTACTTTATGTGTATTTAAAAGCTCTAGCTCTCTCCCTTCTTTACTGGAGAAATCCAGCCCTATGGTAAGCAGGAGTACAGGCAGGTTATTAGGCCGATTAGCTTGCAGCATTAGTGCCGTAGAGAAGACCTCATTTCTGTGCTGTTGAAGAGTAGTGTCAAATTTTGTCTTGCCTCATTTTGAGAACAGACATGCTAGTGCAGAGGAATTAGGTAGAGAATCTGAAATCCCACCACTTCATTTCTGCTAAACACACTGCATTGTATATTTAATATTAGAAATCCCAAGTCAGTTTTACAGCTACGTCGGCATCATAAAGTAAACCTAGAATGAAAGGAGCTGCCGAGCCCTGTGTTGAATGGATCTGTCTGGTCTTGGCATAACTTTTTCCATTAATATTTGAACTAATGACAAAGAGCTGTTATGTTCCTTTCCAGAGCAGTGGTACAACTGCCAGTCTGGGTAGACTTCCAATATCGAGTCCCTCCTGATTCACGAATGGAGACTGTAAAACTGGCCCTCAGCACAGAGGACTGCAGTTCACCAGACCGCAGTGTGTCTGGTGGGCATGACTTGGCTCCCTCGTTGTTTTGACCACGTCCTGAAACACAGCCTGCCAACTACAAATGGGAGAGTAAATACTTGGTGCTAATGAGGTGCAGCCGGCAGCACATGCTAACAGCTCCAGATCAGTTGTTTGATCCCAAATAACTCTTACCAAGGTCACGGAATCAATCCAGGCCCATCTAGTGAGGGGCTTTTGTTTCAGTTTTCTGTGATTATGTACTGCCGAAGTGGGATGAACTAGCCCTTCAGTAACCTCCTCGTGGTGGAACCCACCTTTGCCTTTGGCCTAGGAATTGATATGATCCAACAGTTGTTGGCAGAAAAACCTATACTGGGTATAAACTGGAGCTAAGCGTGGTGGTATAGAAAGAATTTGTGCAGAAGGGCACGAAAAGTGAACTTGGTTAAGGGACCGTAAGGGGTAGAGATGACCTGGTTACCTTGGTGTATGTCTTAAAGAGCTGGATACAGGAAAGAGGAAGGAATGGCCTGGAACAAGTAAGTCCAGAAAGCCCCATGGTGTTCAAAATGGCTTTTTGTACATCATGGGCAGGTTGGGCAGGTAGAGAAACTCAAATCTGCTAAAAATTTTCCTATGGCTTCTAAAATAAAACATGACAGGATGACTCTAGGACACGCAACCATGCCGTTGTGTCACAAAATTGACTTTGTAGAGGTAGGTCTCTGTGTGGCAGTCCTGCCAGGAGGAGAGTTGGCAGAGATACGTCTCTTCCAGAGAAGTCCCTCAAACTAGGGATGGGATGGCTCCTGCCTCTATGGCTGTGCGTACCTGATCCACTTACTGCCGTGGCCAGCTCGGCTTATCTTCCCTTTTGTGGCTTCCAAGAACTTAGAGGCTTTCTTTCCAAATTCCCTTTTTTGTCTCCCTTTGCTCAGGTTGCTCTTACCCTTGTATTCGAGTCTTCTGTACTAAATTTACACTCTGGAGAGTTGTAAGTAGGGGACCTTGGAAAATTTTGAGCACTCACTTTTTTTGTTTTGTGCTAAAATTGCTTAGGAGACCTGTGGAATTTGGGTAGGCAGCCAGTTCTTGCTGTACAGAAGAGTGATTTCATAGATGTTTGCCATGCTCCCTTGTTGTCTATGGGGCATCATGCAGGGGGTCTAACTGGCCTGTTTTAGGAGCACAGCCTGTAAATGTAAGACATATTTCTTTGTCTGGGCTGGCAGGAATGTTGAAAATTGGGATTCTTACAGGAAGTGTTTGTTGTGGTTATATTTGTGGTTTGAAGCTGTGATTCAGTCTTGTTCTTTACCCGCTAATGATGATATCCTCTTGAGAAGCCTGGGGAAATAATACTATAAAAGCAAGTTGTCTTGTAACCAAGTTCTCTTAAAGTACCTGAGCCCTAGATTGAGCAGAAACCTCAAAGCTAAGAAGGCATTTAAATGTGAGCAGGACATCTTTGTTGTCTCTTCCTATTGAAGTATTTTTGTCTCTTAAGTCTAGTTAAGTGCAGTAATTCCAGTATGTGAATGTGAAGCAGCCGCTATTTGTTTTGAGGGACTGTAAGTTGAAGGACAGAGCTAGAGCGATGCCTGTCAATCTGGGAACTGGTGATTACTAGGGCCTCCAGGGTAACAAGTTAAGGAGATTCTGCTGTAGTTACTAATTAATCAAGCAAGAGCCTGGCTGCAGCCAGAGGAGCTGGGCCAGAAGATGAGCGCATGCGTTAGTACAAAAGACCTACACAGTTGTGTTTTCTGTGGTGCCTTCCGTTGGGATTGCACCATGCCTCCTTCCGCTGGCAATCCCGAAGGAATCCGCTCTTCAGGCGAGAGCGATGTTGTAACGTTGCTCCGTGCCCTCGGGAATGGGCTCTCACTTGTCTGAGGTGCTCTCCTGCAATGAGAGTGAATGAAAGGGTTCCTTTATAGTGTGTTTTATGGGGGTATAATCTCCTGCAGCGATATGGCAGAGAAGGCCACGACTGTTGATCTTCGTGGATGTGAACAGAGCTTTATTTTACCCACTTGTCGGTGAGTTATCAGGGCCATGAAATGCTGACTCTGCCTCTTGGTTGTATAGTCTGCTGCCATTGAACAATCTTAACCTTAACCAATCTTAATCTGTTGCTATTCCTGGTTTCCTTCCAGTTTTCCACCTCTCGCCATTGGAACGTTGTCCTGGCAGCCCTTTGTACCAGGGAGTTCAAAGTGCAGGAGTGCAGCCCTCCTTGGCTGCAAAAGAGCCCGCAGGGCCCCTTGCATGCAGCACTGGTGTGAGGACAGAGCTGAGCCCTTACCCCTTTTTATTGCTTGTGAATTGCTTGTCAGTAATTTCTAGTCTTCTATTAAAAAAGGAAGAAAATATCTTGCCAGTGTGAACATGTCCTTGATAAAATTTGTAATTTGGCACGGAGGGTAGGTGTGGCTGTGAGTTTTAGACAAGCTGCAGGCTTAGTTCTTGCTATCTAGCTTGGGACATCTTTCCATTTGAAGCAAGGAATAGAGCTCTTCAACGGTCACAATTCCCATGCATAGCAAGTGCAGGCAAGGGCCTGAATTTAATATTACAGGGTATTTATTAAGAGGCATCGAATAAAGTTTATTAGTTAAAATAGGCCTAAATTGTGACTTATTTGGTAACTGTGAATAAGTCGCTAATTGTGACTGCTCAGTAGCTTAGAATTATTCAGTAGCTTGAATTCCAAGGAACCTCATTATTTATTTATCTATTTATTTTTCTTGAAGGTGGAAAAATCGATGTGTAATACACTTTATGTGAATGTGTGTGTGGTTTTGTTTCTTTGTTTGTTTTTGCAATTGAGGTATGAGTACAATAAAGCTGACTCTTGACTTTTTTTGATGCCCTGATGTAGGTTTTTTTGTTTCCTTTTGTTTTTTTTCCATGCTCTAAGTTGTAAACGTTAGAGGGAGGTTGCGGAGGAAGCGCTGCATCTCCTAAGACAGTGGTTATATAAGGCTGCTCGCTTAGCTGCTCCAGCAGAGCAGAGTTTGGGGGAGGCCGGCAGCGGTGCCCGTGCGAGTGACTCGCTACGTGCATTACACTGCTGTAGCTGTATGAGCTTCACACTGCTCTGGCAGATGTGATTTGATCTTTGCTGCATGCTGGTTCCCTGCCCTCGTGGGGAATAACTTATCTTCTCTTTGGTATTCCAGTTTGCCCGGAGCCTTTGGGGGCGGTTAGGTTTGAAAATGCCAATAACACCCCAGACAGATTCAAGGACTTCACACTGCTTGGTGGGAGGTTTTCTTTCTTCTTTCTTCTCTCTGTGGAAAAATTGCTTGTACCATGTGAATGGAATTTTCTTTTTTCTTTTTTTTTTTTTTTTTTTTTAGGCAAGAATCCTGTCAAAGTCACAGTTTACTTCCCTCCCGTTGACAATCTTGTGCAGACAGCACCTCGGCTACTAAGGCCTGAGTGCTCACGTGCAAGAGAAATGAGCCTGATGTTTTCTTACAGCAAACACAGAGGAAAAGCTACTTTTGTTTCTTTAGCCCATGTGTATTTGTGTTTTTTCTTATGACCCTTACAGAGGTCACAGCAAGGTTAAAGTTTTATTCCGTTTCCATCTGCATCTTTTTCATAGAGCAGGAACTGAAGGTTCTTTGGGGTGTTTCCCCTTGGTAAGGGTACAGGGGGGGTTATGATCGCTCCTGTGGGACTGTTTTGGCAGCAGTTTGCTGCTTTAATCCAACTGGTGTTGCGTTGACTGAAGACTCCTGGGAAGAATTTGGAGACCAAGAAGCTGCCCAGTTCACCCCGTGGGCAGCCTCATGAAGGGGGGAAAGTGGGAACCCCCAAGGTTTAGAGCTTCAGGAACATGGCTGAGCTGGTAAAGAAAAACCAAACCAGAACAAAAATAAACTTAATTTACCTACATAATCAATGCAGTTTCCAAGAGCTACAGCAGTCTGTTGCTTGATGCTAGTCATAGGGTTGAATCTCTTGAGTGCCACTGTGCAAGTGAGTATTGTAGCTTCCCTCCCTCCCTTTCTCCAGTGCCTCTGGAGTTACAGGTGGAGCTGAAGGACTCCCTGCTCTGCGTGATGCATCACAGGTGGGAAACTGGTCTTTCCTCCGCTTGGCCGGGACATACCTGCTGTGCAGGCTGAGAGGTTTACCAGGAGAGCTCTGCTGTCCTGTCAGTGGCTCTATTCTGTCGTTAATGTGTGCTCTTTGTTTTCTGTTTTCTTTTCTTTTTTTCTTTTTTCTTTTTTTTTTTTTTCCAGAACAGCTGTTCTGAATTTTCCAGTTTTTGCTGTAGTCTTTGAAACGAGCGTTTTCTCCTATGAGAGACTAAGCTGGGAGGCAGGGGGGAAGATACACACACACACACTGGAGCATTCAGGGCACTTTCATTTCTGACTCCTGGCTTGAGAGTCAGGTTTGAGCTTGTTGTCTGCCTGCTGCTTGAACATGGTCCAGTGCTAAGAGGGTTTACTACACTGCTGCTTTATAAATCATCAACCTCCCATCTTCCTGTAAAGGAAGGAATTTTGGAGTGTATCTTCCAAGAGTAATAGCCCTCCCAGCCCCATGCAATGCCCAGGCTCCAACCCAAGAGTTTCAAGGAAAGTATTCAGAAAGGGGAAACTTCTCTAGCTAGAGATCAGCATACTCTGAATAGCTCAGAACAAAGAAGTTGTTAAAACATCTCTTATTTTTCCAGGTTTATACTGATGATATTATGTAGTAATTTTGCCTTTTTTTTTTTTTTTTTTCTCCTCCCTCTGCCCAAATTCGAAGCATGGAAGTACCAAGGGCTGCATCTAGGCACCCTGCTTCTTAAAGTAGAGAAAAATCTCATCTCTAGGTTGGTATTTTCTGTGGCTTTGGGGATGGTCAAGATGAGAAATACGTAAAGATGTAACTGCATACAAAAGTTCTGTAAACAAGAACAGGCTCTATCTTTACCTCTAAAAAAACTCGGCTGGACACACAGGAGGTCAGATATTCCTGTTCCTGTTTGTTCAATTCTTCCACAACAAAAAAGACAAGCCAAGGAAACCAAGGGCATAACTCTGCTTGAAGCGAGTTGGAAGAGTGGCAGACAAGCAGAATGTGGGTCTCTTCGCACTTAAAGCTCTTTGAGTGGCCAAGCAAGTGTATCTGACAGAGCTGGTGGGGAAGTTGGTGGGGAGGAGCCTGCGTAGAGGCAGAGTTTGTCCCAGCTTCATGTGAGATGACAGCAGAACCACTGCAGCTTGCCAAGGTTGGTGGTGTTTGCCATCTTTACCCAAGGAAGCTGAATCCTGCCCATCTTAATGTGTCTCGCGTTAATGCGACCCCTTTGCTAGTGCATTAGAGGACAGCAGCCTGTGGTGGGCTGCTGCTGTTGTCCCCTTCCCCCAAATATGTTTCCACTTTCTCCTTTGCCCTTGTGTGAATGTTTGATGCTACAGTGAGCTACAACTGTTAACCCTGGAAAAGATTTTTTTGCTAGGGTAGCTATGGAGTTAAGTGAGCAGCAGATGTGGTGCTGGAGGTGGAGCATGAGAGAGGGTGAGCTCTGGCAGTGCTAACTTAAGCATTGTATCCTGAGACTCCTGAAGACTCAGCAAGATCTTTCCCACTGCAAAACATTGTGGTGTGTAAGAAATTGCCATCTGTTTTCCCCTTAGCACTTTCCTTGAAGTTTGCCTCTGTCACCTGGCATTTTACACCTCAAATTGTTGACAGAAGTGACAGTGGCAGCACCAGAGTTCAGCCAGAGGGACAGACATTTGGAAAGTCACCTGAAGTCAACCTTCTTTGATTCATTTCTAGAGGAATTAATGTCTCCTCCTGTTTTTGTAGAAGGAAAGTCTTTGGGATGGCAAGTAAAAATAAAGCATCCTAGATAATATAGCTGCCCTGGGAATTGCAGGAGCGAGCGAAGTACAGTCTGAGGGCAGGAGGGGTTGTGTTGTCTCATGCTCAGGCCAGAGTTAAGTGTTGGAGCCTTTGGATTTCCTAGTGTTGTCCAAAGTTGAGTACAAACTGTGATGCTTTCTCTTTGTGCTTCTGTTTCTTTGCTCTAGAATAAGCACTGACATTTTAATCCTATTCCCTTGCATCTATTGAGCATTTTACTGGGAACCAGTCTGTTTCCTTTTCTTCTGTAATTTAGGATGTATAATAAGAAGTTAGGCCTTAGTTTACAGGCCAGAACTCCTGTGTATGATGATGATAGCATCTTTCTGTATGCTGACAGTCCCTCTAGTGACTCTTTTTTGTTTCTCTTTCCTGTCAGCATCTCTCTTAATGCCTTGCTCCCCTTTCTGCAGATCAACATGTACTTCAGCCTGGCGCTGTTTGTTGGCAGAGGGTGAGGAAAATCAGATGGGAGAAAGTAGCTGCAGTTGAGGTGCGAGGCCCCCCATTAGACAAGGGTGCGGAGATGCAGTTAAGGTGAATGTCCTGGGGTTAGCGGCTTGCTCTGTGTAGCTTTATGGGTACTAAAATTACTGTCATAAAGTCGAGTATCTCATGCTTTTTAACCCTTTGCTAACACAGGAGCTTTTATTCTGTCTTTGTTAACTGTTAGAGGTACCATAATCCTTTTATCCTGTGTGTCTTGGCTTTAGTTTAGACAGCTGTAAAGTAATAGTTTATGAAAACCTCTCTCCCTTGTGATAACTCAACCTTGGAGCAGGGTTGTGCAAGGGAAGCTCTCTCTGTGCCACACTGTCCCGCTTTATTCCGAGGATGCTGCTGGAGAGTGGTTTCTGCTGCCTCTCACTGCCGTGCGCTGTAGGAAGAGGCTGCGCAGGCCTTTTCACGTCGGGGTCCAGGCTGTGCTGGCAACCATGACATGGGATTGTAAAAAAATAATCTGTCTTGCTGATATCACTGTCACTATGTTTCTTTGTGCTCTCCTTGGTGGGTTTGACATGCGCCCAAGCTGTGTGTGGGCACATGTCCTGCGCGCTGCGCGAGCACGTGGGGGTTGGATGCTGTTGGGGTCGGGCTGCTCTGCCTCGCTCCACCTCGGGTCTTTGCTGGAAGAGGCGGGGGCAGGATGGAGGAACTGTGAATTCTGCTGCTTGTTCTATTCAGAAAATGGATGCGACTGGGACAGTGGAGACATTCATTTTTTTTCCCTCTTTCTCTCAGGGTTTAGGTTTATGCAGTGAAGGTGTGGATAGCCACTAATTTCTCTCTCCCTTAACTGAGTGAATGGTGTCCCCTGGTAAAGTGCAAATGCAGGCATTTCATCACAAGAATTGCTACCAGAATGACAGAAATTTCTTTCAGAGCTTTTTTTTTTTTTTTTTTTTTTTTTTCTTCTTCTTTTTGAAACCCTTTGTCTTGGAGCAGGGAAATAAAGGCAGTGATGAACGAGCTGTGAAGGCTTCACAAGGAAGAGGTGGGAGTGTTGCAACATTTGCAATGTTAAACTTTGCAAGGTGCATGGAGTAGGTGGCTTACAGGCGGCCCTAGTCCCAACTTAGGCACATTTTTACCTGTGACACACCAGGCAAATTGCCTTCTGTATCAGCAGTGGTAAAGGGTTGCTAGACCTGTTTGACTTCGAGTCAGTCATTCTGGGGATTCTCTTTATCTGCACATGTGAGGGTCAGGAGGCTTTGAGAAGCCACCCTCTGGTCCCTGTGTCTGGCCTCCTCTCTGGAGGACCAGTGCTTAATACCAAAGCTGTGTTGGGAGAGGACGTTTTAGAAAGTGCTCACAAAAATAGTGTAGACAGTCCCTCTGCGGTCAGGTAAGGAGGCTGCAATGCTCGTGGGAGAAATCTGCAGCCACCTTTTAATAAGGCAGTGACTTCTAATGGTGGGAGGGTGCTTTAGTATGGGGTTTGAGTATCTTATTAGAAGGGGAAGAGGGGAAAGGAATATTCAACTAGCTTGGTAACTTCTGATTTAAAAACTGATAACAGCATTTACTGCGACTAGATGCATGGAAAGCGCTTGGCAATTCTTAAGCCTGGTAGTCATATGTCTTATTTTCCCTCATAATAACCTGTTTTTAATGTAAGTAACTATATTAATGCCCAGCAAAAATGCCAAATTCAGCATGAAGTGGTTTATTTGTATTGTGTAAGCATCAGTGCATCTTCGCAGCGATCATGTTTCTTGGTATATGGCATTTCTGCAGCAGATGACAATAATTATGGAACAAAGCAATGATCTTATCTATTTGCTTCTATTTTTATTTCTTCCAACTATTGCAGACTTCTATCAGATTGCTGAGATAAGCTGGAATCTTGGTGGGGGTAAACATTCAGAAACTCTGCAGTAGAGGACAGTGTGCAAGAACTGCTGTTATTTTCCTGTGTACTCCCATGCCTGGGAGACACGTAAGGCATAAAATATAGAAAATGTGTAATAGAAAAATAATATTTAGGCCTCACTTTGCCTTTGTGCTAGCTAGCGAGCTCCTAGTGTGCTCATCTGTATATTTGGCATGTCCGAGCGCTCCATTTAATGCCCCTGCTACCAAAACAGGTGCCACATAGGCACAGGCAAACGCGCCTGTTCCACCACAGGATGTGACTCATTGCTGAAGTGATGGTTCACTTAGTGCAGCTATGTTAAAAGGATGGAAAGTGTAAGGGTTTCCAGTGATAACTGTTTTCTTTGGATATTTTTTCTGTTACAGACACAGCAAGGAAATGTTTGAGTGTGGGCACTGGTCTATTAGGAATTAACTTGTAGCCATAAGCTTAATTTATGTGAGCCTCATAGGACAGGTAGCTGCTTCATAATGGCAGCTGAGCTACACTTGAGCCTATAAAAGAGTATTAAATTGATCTTCTAATATATTGGCTCATTTTGCAGTCCTGTTTTTCTACTTGGATATTTTAATTTTAAGACCTCTTTGGAAAAGACACTGGGAAAACTTGCAAACATTTTTCAAACAAAAGATGGTTTGTCCTTATGGCTGATTTGGACTCTTGCTCTGAAGTTTTTTTGTTTGGAAAACTGAAGTTCTTAGAAGTTAGATGGCCTTGGCTTTCTTTGTTCTTTCTCCTGTCTCAGACATCTGTATCGGCTCTCTTGCCGAGCTCTTTATCTTACTTGGCTTTTCTGTGGATGCCTGGAGGCCTTGGCTCACATTCTCAAGAGTGTCCACTGGTTCAAGAAGCCATCGCTGCTATCAAATTACCTTGACAGCTGTTGTCCCATTTCATATTTGCCATCCCCTCCCCCTGGCTCCCTTGTGATTTTTGGCAGAAGCAGTGGCTATTGAGCAACAAAACTTGGATCTGTGAATCCTGTTGTTGGTGGGAAAACGAGAGGAGAGTGTGCGAGTTAATGCCTTGCAACTCGACTTCTTGCTGATGTAAAATCAGTAGCGTCTTTATTTAAAAACAAAGCCTACCACCAGCAACTCTGTTTGTGGATCAAGTGAGTGGTCCATTGATTGCTCATCTGGAGCAGTGTGATGGGTGCCTGTTTCTTAAAATAGCATGTGCTTTTTATAGATGTAAGTGACCAGACAGACTCTTGATTTGGAGCCTTTGGCAAATTCTGGTACCTACAGACTGCAAAATAGTGAGGATGCTCATGCTGGCCAGTAGGTAATCGGGAAGGGTGCACACAGATCTGAGTTTGGAAGAGACCAGTCTCTCATTTTGTAGTCTTACTAGTTTTGTTCACAAGCTTAACCTGGAATAGAGCTCCTTTAGTGCCATTTAGTAGATACAAAAATGACCCTATAAGAAACAATTGCTCTTGCTTGAATTTGAACTACCAAAATACAGAGATAATGTGTTTGGAGATAGCTCCTTTTTGTGTGTGTGTTTAGGGAATGTAGGCACTTTTCTTTCAAATTCAACTGTAAAATCCTTTTGACAACTGATAGAAATGGTGACCTTGAGACCAAATGTTGTAATGGAGCTGCTGTTTCTCTTAACCTTTTCTTTTAAGATGCTTTGCTTTTCCTCTGTTGGTTATCTGAGAAGCTGGCGGATGCGTAGCAGGTTTTAATCTCTGCTGATGATCCCTCTTGCCCCTGTTGGGACATGCCAGGAACTGATTTCTGTGTAACATGCTGGAAAAATTAGGAAGGAAGGAACAAATCTTAATTGAAAAGATGACTGACAGAAAACAATTAGTGTAGCCAGAACACTTAGTTCTTAGGAGCACAAATAGGAAAAGCATATAAAGAATTGTTTTGCTTATGATGTGTGTGATTTACTATCTGATAACATCCGTGTGAAATGTAAAGCTTGTAAAAGTCTGGATCAGACCAGCCTCGTTGCATGTCTTACAACTTCTAAATTACTGTGCTGAAGGGGCAAGACTAAACTCCTACGGGAACACGTGCTAAGGCTGTTTGGTACGTGTCTGTGGAGAAGGGTATTTTAAGCAGTTGGTGAATAGCTCTGTTGTGTCTGCAGTGTAATCATGATTTTGGTCAGTGGCCATAAACTTAAGGGCTGGCGCCTCCAGGCCGTCCTGGTAGGAGCCAGTGGGTTGTTGCACATTATGGAGTCTCTGTCTCGGGTATTGCGGAGTTGGCTTGGGTTATGCCGAGGAGGAGCCAGGGAAGAAGTGTGACCAGCTGGGAAGTCAGGAGGAGGGGAAACGACTTGAAAAAGATAGGGTCGGAGATGATGTCCTAGCTTTGAAAATCACGGTTATGTCCACATAACCCAACGGAAAAAGCAACATAAAGAAGTAAAAATAAAGAGAGTGGACTACATCTACGGGGAAAATGTGTGAGGCTTCCTTCCCCTCGCTGTAATGTGAGAGTCGCAATGCAGGATGCTTGGGTTCTCTGTTGAAGAGTGTGGAAATATTTTCTACTGTCTTCTTCCCCCCCACAAAGCAGGAGGAAAAATATACCCTCATCAGACCTCCACTGGGTGTGCAATTTAATAAAAGGGATTTAAAGAAGGCTTTAAAAGGAGGTTTATCCCTCCTGCCCTGCATCCCTTGCTATCTTGACATTTAACGTGGGTTAAAGAGGGTGCTGCTTGGCTCGGCCCGTTCGTGGAGATCACAGAAAGCGCTAGAACACTTGGGTTGCTTGCAATCCCTGGCACATCTTCTGTTATGTCCTTACGGTTATTGTAGCAGTGGGGGAGTTGTTAGTTTTCCAACTGCAGTTCCCAGTGAGGGTGTCTGCTCCGCGGTGCAGTCTCCTGCATGCTCAGTGTTAAAATAGTTCTATAGCTTTCAGGCATCTTGCATTTCAAATACGGGTGGAGCAACAAGTGCTGGCCTTTAAGGCAGGGGTTTCAAAGCTTTTTGATATCAAAGGCCATGTTGACAACTTGGCAAGCGCTTGTGGGCCCATGTGTGTGTTAGATCTTTAGGGTATGAGCTGATTTGCTGCAGGCGTTGGAAGGGATGTTTTGCATTGCTGAAATGTGTTGTCAGGTGTGTTGGGCCCTTCCTCTGCGGAGCGGTAGCTGGGATGGACCCTCCTTTCACACGTGCCTTGCCTCGCTTCCCTGCTGGCCACGGGCCTGCTGAACGGGCTCCTCCAGCTCGCCTCTCGCTGGCCAGGCCCTGCTGCTTAAAGCTGCTTTTGTGGGGAGGGCTGGCTCCTGTACCCTGGGCTGCAGCGTTTCGTGCTCGCCGCAATGCCAAGGCCGCCAATGGCAAACGGGAGCTTTTCTGGGGACACGGTAAAATCAACCAGTGAGTTGCAGAGCGGGCACGAAAAAGCTCAACTCGGAGCTGTTTCATAGCCCTCTTTCCAGTGTGGGAAGCTGGTAGGATTCTGAACACCCAGGGAAGCAGCCAGCTCTGGCAGGGCAGAGCTTGTCCGCCCTGGTCAAGGTCTCCGAGGTCTCGCCGGGTTACTCGCTCGCGGAGCGTTTGGAACGCCGGCGTGTGGGACGTCCGCTCGGCGCTTGCAACTCCCAACCTCGCTGGGCTGCTGCTCTGCCCTCTTGCAGAGGGAGCACCAAATTCACTAATTCCCTGCGGTATTTGAGCAAATGTGGATGACTTTTGAAAAATGTTACCAGTGCTTAATGAGCTGACTTTGCTGTTCATCTGTAAGGAGGGTTATTTTGCTTTTGCTGTGAGGCAAGGGAGGTCCGAAGGGCAGTGCTACAGCACAGTGTAGGAGGGTAAATACAGCATGCATAGATGTACAAAAGCTTTTTAAAACAGCGTCTCTGAGGCTGCAGGCTGCGTAGTGGTGGCAGTGAGGGGTGCAGGCAGGTTGGTGGTGCGAGGAGGCTGCAGCTTCGCTGAGCTCGGCCCCATGGCTGGTTCACCGGCCCCAAGGAGCGAAGCCGCCGTGGGCATGTCCGCTTTTAAATGCGGTCACAGGCTTTGGGCTGAGGTGGGAGCATGCTTTAAGAGCTCTGCTGTTTTGCATGAAAGGCTAAACAACAAATCTGCAGCAGTTCGGTGCAGGAGCCAGTTCTCCTAACTCCTGGTCATGTGCTTTCCCCACAAAGACCCTGTTTCTTCTTTTACTTAACTGAAGAATTCCATTAGATCAAAAGCTAGTTAAGGAAAATAGAGCCCCATGTGGTCCTGTGCGGTTACTTAGGCAAGGGCTATTTTTAGGAATCCCAGTTGAGTAAGCCCTGACTCTTGCTGCTGCTAAAATCCATGGAAGCAAAATTAAAACTTCCACCTTCATCTCAACCGCATGTAGGCCACTTGGCTCCAGCCATCTGGTAGTTGCATTTGTCCCTCCCCCAGCTCATTCCCTGCCTTGCGGGGATTTTTACCTTTCCAAGGGAGAGTTAATCAGTTTCTTGGGTGTGGGAGATTCAGAATAAAGTTGGTAGAAAGTAACTAGTTGTTCCTGCTGTGTGTGTGCCTGGGAGGACCATTATAAGGAGTTGCTAATGAGCTCATGCCCTCCAGTGCTAGGGTTTTGCTTAACACCACTCAACCGTTTCTCATCGCTCAACTGTTTCTCCGCGCTTGAGCTTCTGTGGCCAAGTTTTGTTGATCTCTAGAAGATGCTCACAGGCTGCTTCCCAGCTCCCAGGAGTGAGGAGCCCGGGTGTGCAGCATGGCCTCTGCCCAGCTCTTTCTCCTTGGTGCGGCTGAAGAATATGTTTTGCTCAATGTCTTGTATGCAGTCTTGCCTGGCCAGCCTGTGGGAGCATTTTCAGGTGGGATCATAAAGACAGATTGATCATAATCCCACTTTATCTCAAGATAGTTATAAGAATCCAGTGCCTCTCTATTTATTTATAATTTTTTTTCTCCTTATACATAAGTGTGTGGTAGTAGGCAAACTCCACGGTTTCATGTCCCTGCTAACAACAGAGAGCAGGGATGTCCTTGTGTGTGTGTGTTGTTTTTTTTTTTTTTTTTTTTTTTTTTTTTTTTTTTTTTTTCTTTCTCTCTGAATCAGAGCAGAAAGACAGTGGAGGGGGGAAGGGGAGGCATGGCCTTGTGGACAGGAGGAAAAATAAGTCTAAAGCCTGAAGCAGCTTTGGGAGCATGGCCTTGGGGAAGGCCTACTGAAGCTTTTGGAGATGAGTGGTGACCGAGAGGGTGGGAATACCAAGTGGATACAATCTTTGTTCCGATTCTTGCTGTGTTTGTATAAATGTCTTTTCTGTACTTTTCCATTAAAAAAATCATGAGAAAATTGCTCTGTCACGAGTGTTCCTGTAAAAGAATAAATTTGTAGGCCTGAATGTTTAGTCAAAGCCCTTAGCTCAGAAGTGACAGTGAAGAGTGTTGAGTCTGAAGACCCTCTATTCTGATCGAGTTATTTGTATGGTAAGCATGGGATAGTAGTTTTCTCCAGGTTGTGATCTCTGCTTGAAGAATCCTTTTTATATGGAAAAAAAGCACATCTCCCCCCCCACTCCCCCCCCCCCAAAAAAAAAAAAAAAAAAAAAAACCCACCCAAAGCCTTCTGAAATTCTGTGTCAGGACTAAAATTAGATGTGCTACCAGGCTGTGTGGAGAAGGCATGGCAGTATTCTGTGAAATATCTAAGGTCCATTTAAATGCAGAGCAAGTGACTGGTGACCTTTTAAGCTTGGTTGACAACAGCATGCTGAAGGGATCGGAGGTTGGTTAGGAATGATAATTGCTGGTATAAATACAATTAGATGTCTGAACATTTCTTAATGGCTTGGCTTTCTCTATTTACAGTTCTGACTTGGGTTTGGCCAGCAAAAGAGTGGCCTCACTGATAGGAATTGCATGTCTCCTCAGTTGGGCAGTTCTAGCTCTATCAGTGATGCTTGGAGAAGATGCAGGTTGCTTAGCCCGAAGTGATACCCTAAAAACATATTAGGAAAGCGTTAACCCTGAGACACTCATGGATTGAAACACCCTTGGCTATGGTCAGAATATGGCATGTGCACACACACACACACACACACTGTACTAGCAAATCTTCTGCGTGTGACTGTCTTAATGCAAAAAGGCTCAGCAATATCTAACTGTCAGGTAAGTGGCTGTTCTTCCACACATGCATGCATTTGGCTCCTTATTCCTTCCCCACCTACAGCTAACTGACCATCACAGCTATCTGCAGAGTTGGGACTTTGTGTGGAGCTCACTGCAGCCCTTGCTTCTGTAAAACTGTTCTACCTAAGCTCAGCTTTCTTCTGAGTATTTATTCAGAGAGACCAGAAAGGATGTGGTTACAGCTCCTCAAAGCTAGGATCTTTTTTCCATCTTGAAAATTGGGAGGCTTTACAGAATGACAGCCCAAGTAAATACTCCCAAATTCTTTGAAAAATATGTGGGACGGATGTGCTGAGCTGCCACTTATATGGACTGGGGATCAGAAACAGAATCGGGATTGAACTGCCACAAAGGTCGATTAACAGCGCAAAGCTATAGGGCTGGAAGCTAGGAATTTAGGTCTGACAATTTTAATCATTTTTCTTGTAGAAAAAAGCAAATTGAGGTAACATCTCGTTAGTGCAGAGTTTTCTTGCTGCAATTTAACCAAGGAATAAGACATTATCAAGCCACAGAATGAAATCAGTGGAATGTAATGTCCCACAGTGATAATCATAAACTAGCTGGCAAGATTCAGCATCAAGCACAGAGACTATAATTTTCTGAAACTTTGGAAGTAAGGTAAACGGAACAACTATAGCATTTTGTGCTTTTAGCTAGAGAAGAAAATGTGCATTATGATGCTCTTTGGTCTGTCAAACTAGTTTTGCAAATGTGCTTTTTGCCAAAACTCCCACATTCTGGGTAGCATTGCACTAAGTCTAGCTACCATGCAAATAAATGACTTCCTGAATTGTTGATTACCCGGTCGAATTTTCCCATCATTTTTATTAATCTTTGTCTCCAAACTAATTTTTAATACTAGCCTTGGGAATGGTTTTCACCTTATCCCATATTCCAAAAGGAAGTTATCCAGGGCATCATCTGTGGCACATATCTCTCTTTAAGAAAGATGCTAACTTTGAGTTAGAAGTTTTGCAAGAGACAAATGAGAAAACAGCATCTTTGAAGTGGTGCAGAATTAAATTCCAGTAGTGTTGGTAGCTGTTTGCTTCCGATGGGAGTTTGTTTCTGATAGAAATCCTCTGCGTGGTGTTGCCGTGCTGCATGCTGGCGTTCCAAAGCAGAATGCAAAAGCTGACAATATAAACACCTAGGAGCAACAGTGTTCGTGCAGTGTCCTATTTGCCTCCAGCTGAAATAAGTGGAGATGACGAGGCCACACAGTGTCTTTTAAGTGGCTAATAGCATGGCTTATTCCTACCTTGCTGTGGTCCCATGTTTCTCCTCTAAGGAAAGAGGGTGACTGGTGCTGTTAAGTGTCGAGGAGGAGCGTGACGAAGGCTGACAGAAAAAGGCCGCTAAGAAGTCGGCAAAGAGCAGCGCAGCAGCAGGGTTTGTGCTCTTGCATAAGCAGTTCACCACCTACTGCGGAAAGCATCTGTAGTTCTTGTTCCCCAATAGATGAGATAGTGCTAGCAGTGGGCAGGGAAGGCTCACTGCATCGAGAGCTGTAGCATGAGAAGAGATGGCCCCGCTTTGCTGCCAGCGCTAGCCAAGCTGCGCGGCGGGAGAGCTGACTCACCGCAACCTGTGCGACAGGCTGCTTCGGGGAGAGCACGCGGAAAACTGTGTCACTTGGGCCCAAGAGAGCTGTTTGAGTGCGGTAATGTATTAAAATTACATCAAAGGCTTTGGGAGATTTTAATGAGATCAGCCCCATATTTATTTTCATGTTTAGGAGCAGAAATAACTGTGAATAATGTCATGGAAATATTCTGGAATGAGGAGATGTAACAGCCAAGACTGTCTCTAGGCTGGTCAGAAGCGTCATTAATTCCAAACCAGCTCCTTCAATTTAGGACATGGGAGTTGTGGCTAAAGGATTTGGGCAGAGCAACCCCATGCCTAAGGCCCTAGAGGAAGGGCTGACACTGGGTGAGCATTTCAGGGTGCTCCCCACGCTAGCTCCCCTCTTCTGTCCCACATGCATCAGCAGCGTGGCCAGGTTCAGCATCATTTGGGTCAATCTCTATTGCTGGGGATATTCATTTGAAATGGGTTATAGCTGCTTTTCCCCCCCGAGTTTCTCCAGCAGAGGGTATTTGGGCCCTGTGCCCAGGGCCACAGCTCCCTCTTCCAAGCCAGCAGTGCAGTGGCTTGCGTCTGCCCTGGAGAGAAGCACGGTCTGACCCTTCTCAGCACAAGTTGCTCCTCAAAGGCTACTGGATAATTCAGTGGGATTGAACTCTTGGTCATTTCAAGTCCCTGAATTTTTTAAGGGTCCTTCAAGCTACAGGGAAACTGGCACTTTATTTGCTGCTTCTTGATGGTATCGGAGCCCAGTACCAGTTCACCCTCCTCTGTGTCTTCCCTCCGTCCCAAGCCCATTCCAGCTGCCAGCAAAGTGCTGGATTCTCCACCCGCAGGTGCCTGGGCATCGCAAGGGTGCTGCAGGAGGCCTGTTGCTGAAGTGGGGTTGTAGAGCAGGGCTTCCCGTATCCCCTTGCATTGCCGTGCTGTCAGGAGCATGCATGGCACCAGTAGGGCTGTGCATACTGTTCTTGTCTAGGCAAGAACTTAAATGTTTTTTCCAGATTTATATTTCTTCTGCTAGAAGAAAAATTAAAAGAAGTGGTTTTATTATTATTTTTAAGTGTTTGTTTGCTGTGCATTAAACTACGCTGGTCAGAGGTTTTTTGGAAGCAGGGTTGCTGCGTGTGCACGGCCCTGATAGAAGTGCACGTATCTAATCTGGCCATCAGCGTGCTGCAACTGTTGGTTTGTGGGCTGGAGAGATTATCTTTGTACGGCATTTCGGCGGAAGCAAAGGCTTTAGGCACTAAAGCACGGGCCCTGTTCCTGCCATTTCAGGGCAAAACATCAGCTTCCATTTGACTGGTTTGCAGATAGTGCCCAGGAGGGGCTTGGAAGCCATGGACTGAATTGGCAATGAATGCATTTTGCAAAATGTTTTCACCTCTCAGGGTTGGTTAAGATGACAGTGGCTTGCTGGGATGTGGAAGTGAGGCTGGAAGAGTCTGTTTTCATTTGGAAGCAAGGCAAGGAGACACGAGGAATAGAGACTTCTTAAAATAGGATCCACTTCTCCCTATTAGATGACTAAGCCAGAAGATGAAGTAAGGTTATTCCTTAGGCGTTATAAAGCCCTATTTTGTAAAAGGAGGTCAGTAATTTTTTTTTACCATATTTTTTTCCATTCTTTTGACTTTTAGACATAAACCTCTATAGTACTGGGAGTACTTTTTTTTTAAAATAATGCAATTCACTTGATTTTTAACAACAGCTTGGATAATTTACTTGCTTTTCCTGCCTCAATCTTGTATGCTTTTCTTCTTGCCTTCAGCCACACAGCGTTTGTCAAACTAACATTGTTTATTTTCTTCAGGGGGAAATATATTTGGAAACTCAAGGGGGGCACTGGAGAGTTGTCTGTAGAGAAAAAGACCTCTTATATAAAGAATAGCAAAATTCTGCACTTAATAAATAGTCACAGAATCACAGAATCACAGGATGGTTGAGGTTGGAAGGGACCTCTAGAGATCATCTAGTCCAACCCCCCTGCTCTAGCAGGGACACCTAGAGCACAGAGTATATAGTCCTTCAGGTCTCGTTGGTTTTTTTTTTGGGGGGGGGGTTATTTTCATATATTTTAAAATATATATTTTTAATGCCCAGCAGATGTATATATTTTAATGTAGCAGGACAAACTTTAAATGAATTGAACAGCAAAAGTTAATACAAAAATGCCCTTCTCGTGCTTAGTCCAAAGAGAGCCTATGTGCTTTTTTTGCCTCCAGCTCCCCGTCTCCACTGGAGCAGTTTCACTTTGAATAGATGAAGTTTAAAAGTCACGCAAAGCAATCCTTGTGATTATTCTCTCCTGTGTTTCATTAAAATTGTTTATGGATGACTGCTGTTTTTCTCCTTTGAACAGGTAAATAGTCTGGAAAATTGTTAACCAGATGGTAAGATTCAGTCTTCCTCCATGGTTGAAATCAGCAAACGGTCAGGAATACTTCAGGCTCATAAAGGTGATGTCAATAAAAGTCCTCACTTCAAGCACAGGTGTTTGTTCTTTTGGTGGTTGTTGTTTCTTCCCCCAGTTTATTCACTTCCAGTAAAACTGCCTAAACTTCTATAAAACCCAGGACAGGGCTGTAGACTTTGGACTTGTGAATATCTTTCAGCGTCGGCTGGCCCTGTGTAGGGGCAAGAGTGCCCCGTGTCTTCAGGATCCGTGGTTGAGTTGTGCATCTGAACTGGTGTTCCCTAAGCCATCCTCTGGTCCCATCCCTTCTCCTGGGTGACTTCCCTGGGAGGAAGCTTGGCCCTGTGGAAGGTGGGAACAAGGCCTGGTCTCTTCCCGGCCTGGCCGGAGCCATCCTGAGGGGAGGGCAGTGGGTGCATGGGAGGGGTGGGTTGGGGATGGCCTTGTCCGCCAGGACCAGCTTGATTCTCTGTGGCCTCCACATGCTTCTGAGGGAACGTCTGTAACCTTCCATCAGTCACTTTAAAGGTCAGTTCCTCAGTGAACTTAATTCCATACTGGTGATCTTTTTTTAGGTCGATTCGGGCATGTTGTCTGTATATGAAGAAAGCACAAGAGCAACTCCCTGATCTTTTCCTCATGCAGCAAGTGATGTTTGATATTGTTCCTACTCTGCTTTAAAATGCCTGAAGTTGTGCTCTGCTTTGGTGGATCTTACAGAACTGCATCTCCGTATTGCCTGGGGGGAGGCTTTGCCATGCTGTCTGCTGCCTTTGGTAGAGTTGTTACTTCAACATATGAAGACTGAAAATTGAGCAGGCTCTGGCAGAGCAAATGAGGATGGCAAGTTGGGAGGCTCTTTGAAAAATGGCTTAGGTCCAAATCTGCAAGTCTCTAGGTACCTGATTCCCATTACTTTCAAGGTGAGTCATGCACCCTAATACTAAGTGGGGCTGCTGCTGCTAAGGAATTTCTGTGGAGTTGGTATTAGCCCAGGTCCTCATCTTGTATGTGGCCCCAAAGGAGAATTCCCGCTTAGTACTGGCTTGTCCTTACTTTGTCCTGTTCAAATGGAAACACTGTTAGGAAAAGACATTATACTTTGACCTTGAAAGATCACATTAATCTGCCTTAGACCAGAGAAGAAAGGTTTTCTGAATTCAGAAACACGTTGTCCTTTTGTGGCTCAAATTGAATGCGTAGTCTTGGGTATGTTTATTTGGGCTCCATAAAATAGAGCGTGAGGGTCATCTTCATCCTGAGCAGGCAGCATCACGTTTTTACAGAAAAAAAATTATAGGATGTGACTGCCTGAAGTGAGCAGCAGCTTCATTTTGCATGCCGGAGCAAATCAGCGTTCCTCCCATCTCTCTTCCTCTTGACAGGTAACCTGCCAAAGTAGTCAGTTACCTTGTAGGATGAAGATTCAAGGTTAGACAAATGGTACAGTGGGGTTAATAGTGTTTTTTTTTTTTTTCTCTCCCCCAGTAGCTCAAATTTTCCCTTTGGAAGTTCTGGCACATGATTTCAGGTGTCCTAAAATACACTGTGGGTTTAGAGTTTCACTAGGAGATTTCTAATTGCTCTTTTTCTCTTCCCTGTCATCCCAGACACCTCTTAAAAAAAAAAAAAAAAAAAAAAAAGGGGGGGGGGGAGGAGGGGGGACGTGGAAATGCAGCTTTTCTTAAAGGGTTTACAGTGCTCATGCAACAAGTTTGGCTCGAGTATGTTCCAGGGCCAACGACAAGAAGATCTATTCCATTATAGAGCATCTTTTCTAGAAATACTTCTACCTCTCAACCCAAGCATTTCTATCGCTTTCTAATGCTAACAGTACAGCATTATACCATTAGATCAATCATTAACTCTTTGAAGCTTGTTAGCACACCATTCCTAAAGGGGAGGAAACTCCCAGTTTGTTAGAATAAAGGAATAAGCAAGCGGCTGAACAAAACCCAATGTTAATTTTGAACAGAGATAACAACTGACTAGAGGCAATTACTGCATGTTTTGGAAGCCAACACATTTGCTGAGTGTTGTGAATGTGTAAGGGTTTTGACAAGTGACTTTTTGGTTGTTTCTGTCTCACGAAGTGCCAATATACCAGTAAAGGTTCCTGGTTTTTAGGGAGTGTTTGGAAGAACAGGTCACTGAGCGGGGAGGTTGAGCAGCTGGGAGAACATTTGAAGAATATCAGTCAATATCAGTCCATGAGGCTGTTCTAAAACCTGAGAAACTAACTTGGCCCTTGGTTTTGCTACCTGCCAACTTAGTTCCGTTTGTGCAGAATAGCTCTGCTGCTTTTACTTCAAAAGGATAAAAGTAGAAATACTCCCCTCAAACAACTTTTTGCTTTACTTGTAGTACACAGTGATTCGACTCCTGCACCTAATGACTGAAAGGACCCAAGTCCTTGAAGAAAGGCATCATCTAAAATACTACCACATAAAACTTAAAGTTACAAGGTGGTGGAAGCTAAAAGCCAAAAGTTGGCCAATGGTCTTCAAAGCAATTCAGCAAAACTTCTAACTAGAAAATACTTGGATAAATGGTCACAATGTCGTCATTGAAGCCCACTGCTGTTTAATTTGTAGTATTTAAATTAAAACTGTGTGTGTCAAAATGTTGGTAACTTCCAGTAACACCCATAATTATTGCATTGGGTTCCCCCCCAGAAGATATTTGCACAGCACAGAGGGTAGATTTTTGGAACTTTGGACAATGATGTCTCTCTCTACATCATTTGGACAATGATGTAGAGGAAATGCTGGACAAAAGTAGCTTCTCTTTTGATGTGTTGAACAATTGCTCTTGGATATGACTACCTTAAGGCTTCAGCCTTAATGATACATGCTTTATAAAGGGGTTAGGGTGGGCTTCAGGGCTTGCAGCTGTTTATGATCCTTTGACTTAAGCAGACCGACTGGAAAGGGGCAAACTGAGTCATGCAAGAGTTGTGCTTTATTTTGGAAAAAATCCATCCCTTGAAGGGATAGATTGCCAATCTTTAGGCAGTGTGCTGGCTACAAAACTGGTAGTGTTTACCCTGACAGTCGCATCACTTTCTCTTTGATGGCTAATTACTATCAAGATGAATTTTGGACATTTTTGTTCTGTTTTGCTGTTGGATGCTACCGATGGACACATCCTAATCTCCATTAGTTACTAATCAGCTTAGCAGACGATTGTACTCTGCTTTGTGTCCTATAAACCGCTTTTAAAAATCTTGCAAGAATAGAGTCCGCTCAGTGTGCAGAGGTAAAGTGAGCAGCAAAATGTCGTTTAAAAAGAGCCCCTCTGTGGCCTGTTCAGGCTATTGATTTAGGGATGTCTTTTCTGGTTTGAACAGAACTTCCCTGACCTACAAAATGCTCCCTCGTGGGGCAAGTTGCCTTGTTTTGAAGCTAATGTGGCAGTGTGGCACTGCTGGGTAGCAGGGCTCCTTTCTCTGATTGGCGCCTCTTGGGGACAGCCATCGAGCCATCGTATACTTCGCAGAGCACTTGCAGGGAGACACTATAATTTGGGGTTTCTCAGTGCATCAAGAGTTTGTATAGACTTTTTTGTCATCTGAAAATGAAAATATGCCTGCGGTGAGATGGAAAGATGTTAAAGACTAACATCTATTCAGTGATCCCTTTGCGGTCAAAAGAGCAACACCCAGCAGTGCAGCAAAGGGTAAGTTGCGCTACTGCTGCTGAACTGAAGAGTGATGTGTCAGTCGAGTGACTTTGGCCAGCATGAAATCTACTTAAAAGACTTGTGTTTTTTTTCCATAGCCTAACGTGGTGTCTGCTATGAGGCATCTCGAGCAGCAGAGCTGCTCAGACGAGCTATGAATGTTTTACTGCGTGAGCTGGGGAGGACACGTGTGTGCCAGCTCGCTGTGTGTGTTAGGCCGTGTGTGTGCAGGGGTGTTCTGGCCTGCTTGGTCCGTCTGCTCCAGCTGGAAGGCCCAAAGCAGAAACTGCAAGTTACCCTCAACCTATCCTGTCCTTTCAGATAATTTGTCCAAATGATTTTCTTATCTTGCCTTCATCAGAAGGGGACCAACACAGCATAAAGATAAAAGCTGTTCTCCATCTGTTTTATCTGTGGTCATTAATTAGAACCTGATAAAAGGAACTGCCTTTGGTTCAAGGCTGCTGGATTTCTTCCTTGCAGTTCTGGCAGCCCGTACAGAAAAGCTGGGAGTTTACGGCCAAGGAAAGCCTACAACTGAAGTGGTAAGACACAGGGCTTGTTCACACCACGATTGAGGCTTTGTATAAGCTGGTAGTGTGACACAGCGTGGTGTACCCATGTGGTACATCTCCATGTTACAACTCTGACTTCTCTCTCACCTTCTGCATTCCCCTTCCCCTCCTTCCCCTTCCTTGGAGTGGGATTAGGCAGAGGGGCGGCTTTAGCCTCTTCCATCTCACCCTGCCACTGAACTGGAGAGCTGTGTGTCCTTGAAGATGCCTTGTAAAGATGTTTTTATTGGTTAAGCAAAGCACTTTCCTGCATAGGCAGATGTCAAACCAAATGTACAATGCAAAGAAAACTGCACAGTGGCAAGCAGTCCTGGATGGATCCAGGGTCAAGGATGCCCTTTGGGAGAGCACGCTCAGCTTGGAGCCTGAAGTTTCAGGGGCTGCAATCTGCAATGAGTTCATGTGGTTACTGCAAAGTAGCAGGAGAAATAAGGTTTTATTTGTGTTTTGTGCAGCTTTTTGAACATCTACTTTAAGGCAAAATGATCAAGCTGCCTTTTCTTCTCTCTCTTTTTTTTTTTCCCTCTTGTATATAACATTATTTTATCTGTATAATGTATCAGTAGCGCAGAGGACTATCGAGGATTAGAGAAATGGTACACAAAGCGAGGTCATGCTGCTGAGAAGTAACTAAATCCTCCTAGGGTTGCTGGGCCAGATAGTGACATTGTAAGGAGGGTGTCCTCTTCTCATTTCATATTGATGGCCTGCAGGAGTTTAACTGACCTTCCAGGGTAGATGGGAGAGGTCATCTTATGTGTAACCTTGTGTCCTTGAGCTGAGATCCCTGTGGGAAATGGGGCTTGTTGCAGCAGAGAAGGATGAGCGGGAAGCTTTATTTGCTGCTGGTGTCACTTGGAGGGCAGGGTCTGCTCTTGGGCAGGAAGCGTATGTTTGACCTTTCGCAAAGCTGTGGTCCTCGTGCCGGTGGTCATTAATTCCATTCCTTCTAAGGCAGTGGCGAGATTATCTTGATGTCTCAACCTTCCTTGGCTTCTGCTGGATAGTGCTGACCTGGGTGTAGGCTGGAGTCTCTTGGTCTAAAGGCAAGAACCCACTCCTGGCAGCCTGGAGGTCTGTGTCCCTAGCTGTATTGTTTGTCCCTGTCAGCTCTCTCTGCTGGAGCTCTGGGTGACAGGTTTCCTCTGCTGTGGGGAGATCTAAGCTGCTCTGGCCTTAGGTGGTTTCATTCTTTTCCTTTGTGGTCCCTGAAGGCCAGTGCTAAGTAACTGTTCTGCCCCAGGACCATGGTGCTCGCCTGCCTGCTGCCGAGGCTGCAGCTGGAAGCACCGCTTAAGCTGGGCCTCTCAGCGAATCTCCCTCTCCTCTATCCCACCAGGTGTGCTCCAACATGTGTTCCTCTTGAGCGCCTCGAAAACCTTCTTCTGTGCTAAATATAGCTCTTTAGCTCTATAGCTAAATGTGCTCTTTGCTTAATTTGGCTAGCTGGCCATCTCAGCTTGTCTTATAGTGGAATGCAGCTTATCTGTAAACCGAACCAACAAGTAAGGATGTAGAAATGAGATGAACAAGTTGGCTTAAAACCTGTTGTCTGGGAGGACCATTCTGTCTTTCTCTGGGCAGTGGGTGCTGTGCGGTCGGACCTGCCGAGCTTTGTGGTGCAGGGATGCTGCTGCTGGTGATGGGACATGGGCCTTCGGCCTCGGTGCAGCCGGTGTTCGCTGCTACGTGTCCTCATCACCTGAGAAGACTCCACGTTGCTGGAGTTGCTCTTAAGCAACGTAGGCTTCTGTTTGAGGAAAATGAAAACCTAAACGTAATAAACTCAAAGGCAAAACCAACCAACCTTATCTTCAGGCGGCTTTTAAGACTCTTTTGTACCTCCTGGCATTTGTACCTAAACTTTTCTTTAGTTTAAAAAAAAAAAAAGTGCAAGGCAGTGTTTGTGTATGTTATAGGGGAGATCTTCAGTAATATGAGGCAGATATATTTGATCTCCATTACACATTCCTTGTGACTCAGCTTGGGAGGATGATCAAAATGGTAGGAGATCAAACCTCGTGGTTTGTCTGGCTGAGATGCCACATATTGGTACAAAAGCAGGCATGTTTTCTTTAAGCTCTATGCAGCTCCCATTGAAATGGGTGTAGCAGCTATTGCTGTGCACAGAATCTGGTTTTGTTTCTTCTTCCTGTATGCAAGGTTGTCTATTTGGTGATATTTGGAAATTTTCCAGTGCTTCAAGTTCTTGTATTCAGGGTCTAATTATGTGATAATGATGCAGGGTAACACTGTTTCCTTAGACAGTGACCTCTGCAAGGCCTCAGCGAGGGTGAAAGTGTGTTTTGCATGTCTGCATCCTGTGCAGTGGAAAGACATCCTGATATGGCTGAGCGGCAAAGGCAGGGTTTTCATTGCACCTTGCCCCTTTCACAGCCAAGTTTGAAATTACTTAGAAGAATAATTTAGAGAAAAAAGTATAATGGCAAATACAAAGAATCCTGTTCCTTTGGGGAAACATCTCTTTGAATGGTGATTGCAAGAAATACTTCGACTATACAGTGCTGAAACAGAGGCACCTTAGCTCAAGTTAGGAAAGAGTTAGGACCTCCTGACTTGCCCAGATGCTGGCTTTTAGCATGGGAAAGGTCTCCTGTGCAGATCCTGACCCTACTGACTCCACTCTCTGTACTTTGCAAGCCCCAAGCTGATAACGTAGATGCTGATTCTGAGTTCCACTGAGATAACTCAGATAAAAATTCTATAAATCATCAGATAGAGTTGATATAGTGGCTATAATTAAGGAATATATTCCCCTTGAAACAGAGGAATTTAGAGATAGAATCCAATTACTTACCTTGGGATTTTGCCAATGTACCAGTTAGCCTAAAGAGAAGGTGCAGCCTCTGTCCTGTAAAACAGGCACATTTCTGTGGTTGACACCGAAGGTCTCTCAGGTGGCACCGTGTGTCCCAAGAACTGCATGTGCGAAAGTCACTTACCCGTGGAAATAACAGGCCTCATTCTGCCCCCATGCTCGCAAAGCCAGTCTGCCCTCTGGGAAGAAATAAAGAAGGGGCACTTACTTTGCCCTTGGCTTCTACCACAGCCCTGTCAGCTTCCTGGCGCCTCTCCAGGCCAGGGGTTTTGTAGTTCAAGGCTCTCTTTCATCCCCCGAATAATATAGAGAAGTAGCTCCTACCTCTCTTCTTTTGTCTAGGAATAATGGGCAGACTGTAGCTCATGGCTTAATTTTGGGTGAGCACTCTTTAAAATCAGGCCTCTGCTGGGTGGTGCCAGCACTCCTTTATCTGCCAGCTATTCTGGAGTCAATAGGCAGCTCCTAAATACTCAAGCAGCTCATCAAGCCCCGACCCTTCCTATTGTAAAATGTGCTGACTAGTGAGGTGCAGATTAAGAGAGATAAAGAACTGTAACTGGAACTTAATTTACTTGAAAATTCTAGAGGTTGTTTTGCTTTGTCTCCTTTGGACTGTCTGTGGAAAAAGCAGTGTCATATCCTAAGCAATATCACCAATTTGTCAAACTCCTTTCTACTTTACATTATTTCCTCCAGGTAGAGCAGGAAGGTATTTTGGCTGCTAAAAAGCAAAGCAATCTTCATTTCCAATGATGGCTGCTGCACGGTATCTGTGATGCTAAACAAAGAGTTCATGTAATAATTACACTAGAATTTAGTTTGGAGTTTGGAAAGGATTTAGAAATCTTAGCTTGCATCTTGACTCTTTAGATTCACATTCACAGAATGGAGTCACAGAATGGTTGAGGTTGGAAGGGACCTCTAGAGAAAATCTGTTCTTTTCCTTTACCCTGTAAGGTTTTGACATATCTTCTTGCTGACCTTGTTGCACAGTGAAACCCTGCCCAAAACCTTTGGGCAGGGAAATACCTTGTGTACCTCAGTTTTTAGGATAATCTCCAAATAATTTAGCAGCTTGCTTGCAGCAGTTCTTTGAAACTGCCATGGTGTTTGAGTGGGAAGGCCAATGGCGAAGCAGAGGGAAGTGCTGGAGAATGTATTAAGACTTGAATTTGCTTGGAAAGCTTTGAAACAAGGGAGGATTCTCTTTCTACTTCCAATTTTCTGTTCTTTCAAACCAGCTGGACTGAGTTTGTGTGTTGCGTGAGTGTGTGTGTTGGAGAGGACTGGGACCGAGACCTTGATGATAGTCTGTCAGGGTAACTTGCAAATTAATCACACTTTGATATCCCATATTAAGTAAGATCATCTTTTGAGCCTTTCTGGGTATAAGTGTAATAAATCTTCTTGCCTTAATTTCTAACAAGAATGAAGAGATGCTGTGACAAAATCCTATTCTATAGGAAAGTAGCTTGTATTTCTAGCAACTGAAAGACTGGCTGTTTTGGCCACTCTTGTGTAGGAGCCTGGAGACTGACTGAATCATATTTCTGTGACTTGCATCTCCTGCATTTCCTTCTGCTGTGGATATCTCTGCAACTTCAAGCCCAAAACAATTCTTGGGCTTCTGAGAATTGACTACGGTACTTTTTCGTTGCAGAATGTGCAACAAGCTTGAAAGGATATGTAAAAGTTTAGTTGTGCTTATGTGAGAATGTAGCAGTACATTGAGTGCTTTCATCTCTTGGATGAGAAGGGTCCCGGATGCCTTTTTCCTTCATTCTCAGGAATTCTTCCTTTGCTGGGGATGTTGGGTCCAGTCACAGCCTGGGATGCTAGGAGGCCTTGGCTTCATAACCATGATGCTGCTGCATCAACTTGGACAGCTGCTGCAGAAATGGTCACTGCAGGTTTGACAACCTAACTCACAGAATTGGTCTTGCAAGTGTGTGTTCTGAACCCCCCGAAGTAGCTTGTCTTCGCGAAGCAGTGATTATTAGTCTAAAGTAAAGAAAAAGAGGACAAGCTCTAATGCCTTTGGGGTTTCTGGGTCTCAGTGGGCCATGATTCATTCCTTAAATATCAAAAATGATTTTTTTTTTCCGAACAGGGGAATATCTGGAAGTTGCTCAACCTACCTACAATGGCTTAAGGAGCCATTTTTAAACAGAAATAGCACCCTGAATATTCACACAGTAGCACGTTCTTGCAAATCACTTGAACTTTGCCAAGAGTTTCTGACTTTATTTCCTGATTCCTTTTCTTCACTCAGAAAACGCTGTGCCCTGGCACTCAGCTACGGAGCTGACCCCTCAGGAGCGTCGCTGCTTTCCTTTGTGGTGGTCACTGCTTGCCAGTGGCAGGACACAAACCACCAGGATGGGGGGGAGAAATAGACCACCTGTTTGAATGTTAATACAACATTATCCTCACGTCAAAATGTGAGATTTCTTAACCAAATACCTCTAAGTGGCGCGGTTGCTGTTGATATAACATAGTAATGATTCTCACCATCTCATGGGGGTCCAAATATCTCTGCTGATGTACCTGGTGATGTGGTTAAAGAACTTGGCTGCTTGGATGTTTGCTGAGTCAAATATGTCCTGTCATTGTCAGCAGTTTTTGGTTGATAAAACTACTCTGCCCTCCCTTTGCATGCATGCATGTTTTCATCATCTTTTTTTCAGTACTCAGGTTGCTTTTAGGTAAGTCCATACGTAGATAATCCTGATGCTGTTCTGTATATAATTTTTCTCCTCTATAGATCAACTATCCAGAAACAAAGGAGAGCAGATAATAATCTCTGAGGGGAAAAAATATATATATTTGGAACTCTTAATCATCTGGATCTTATACGCAAAGTTATATCTCTGGTTATACATCTTGAACTTCCAACAGTGTGCACCATAGGGCAGGATGGCTGGTTATTCAGTCCCAGTCAAAGCCTGAGAGGATTAGATTTCCCTAGACAGCAGCTGAACCTGCCCTGCATACCTGGGAAAAATTATTTCTGATGTTGAGACTCTTTAAGGCGAAGTAAATCTCAGGTAATTAAACTGAGGTCTGGCTGGTTACTGATTTAAGAACCATGCTGGTATTTCCCCTCCCACCCCTTGACCTCGGAGGCCAGTTCAGCAAGGCTTGTGCAGGAAGCTCGTTCTCCTGCCGACGGTGCCTGCTTGCGCTGTAAGAAACTTGCAGTGCGTGAGAGAACCCAAGGACAACGCTCTAGAGCTTTGCTAGACCTCTCTTGCTCCCATGGAGGCATCTCAGTCATGGAAAAAAGGACTTTTATCTCTTTAGAAAATGAGAGAAAGCAGGAGGTGGATGATCTTTGTTCTCTTGAACCCTCTTTTCAGTTTCTACTGGAATAAAGCAACATCTGGTTCAACTGTGTGCTCTATATCATGCATTTTGGGTCCCAATACCACAAACCTTTTGAGTCCCCCCGTATCCGCTGTGGGGACAAGCACGGCGCTGGCTCCGCTGGCTGCAGGGAGCCTGGATGCAGGCAAGGGCTGTGCCGAAGCTCCCCGTTTTTCCTTTGAGATCCGTCTCCTGCTGCTACATTGCTTTGCTTTGAACATCGCTTCATCTTCCTTTGCATGTGGTGCGTTGAGGCTTGAGGTGCTTTATCCCTGGGGGTTGTCTCTGGCCTTGCTGGCCCGCAGGATTTGGGGGAGGAGGCCAAATCCTGCAGTTTATCAGGAAGTTCCCAGAGTGTGTAAACTTTGCTCAGCGCTGCGCTATGCGCTGCGGCTGGGTACATTCCCACAGCTTAGCCGAGACTGTGGAGCTTTTATTGGTAATTAGCTCGTTGTGGCTTTAGGGCTTTCGGACGCGAGTAGTTGTTTTCATCGGGGGTATTAATTATGAATCACAAACCTGTAAACAGCTATAGCCAAGAATGTGCACGTTTGCAGATACGACTGTTTTGCTGTTCGGCTCTGGGTTAGCTCTACACTGCCCTCATTGTTGTTGCAGAGAAGTGTATGGAAAATATGTTTTTAACCTCCTAGGTGCTTTGGAGTTCCTGTTTAGCAGGCTGCAAAACTGTGGGAAAAACTCTCCTCCCGTTTGCTTTCTATGCTGTCCGCTTTAAATAGGATGGTTTGAACAAGACGAGTGCCCTGAGAGCCTGCTTTTCAGGAAGGCTATGTTTTTAAATTCATCTTCAAAATACACTTTGAATTAATTTCACTTCCACTTTTCTTGAGAGAAAAAAGAAAAGAAAGACTTGTTTACACAGTACAGTCTTACGAGCTCAGAGGTCTTTTTGCTGACTTTATCTGCAATGTTTACTTCACTTTCTGCAAGCAGTGGTACCTAAGAGATGAATTTAAATCCATTTCCCATCACAGCTGATCACAAATCCACCTTTTTAATTGAGTGGAGCTTAGTTTTTACTCTGTGTGGGAAAGGTTTGCTTACTACTCAAAGAAACAGGATCCTTATTATAAACCAGGACTTGTGTAGGGCTCCAAACAGCTTCCACTGCCTGTTCAGAACGAGCAAGAGGAACCAAATATTAGGCCTGAGTTAAGGTTTCTGCTGTTGATCTAGTCTCTGATCTTGTGGGATGAATAGTTCTTGACCACCGGATTCATCAACAAAAAGGAAAGAAAAAAGAGGGGAAAAAAGAAACCCAAACCAGAGTAACTCCTCTTTGTAGCTCTGTGGTTATGAATCATGACATAGCAAGAGCTATATTAATTTGTGTTGTATTACTGATGCCCATGACAAAAGGAGCTGCTGTTTTGGGAAGAATAGCGCTGCCCTTTGCAAACTGTCTTCCTTTGGTGAAGAGAGAAGCTGTATCTTCCTCTCTGTTGGATTCTGCTTTGTGTACAGTCCATGAAAAGCTCCGTTTGTGTTAGCCTGGAGCCAGTCTTCCTCAAAACCCATCAAAATTGTCAGGTTTGCTTTTTTCCCCCCTGTAAATCCCTCCTTTCCCGACTTGCTCTTTTGATTTTACTAAGAACTCTCCCAGTACCTGTCTAACCTCAGAAAGCCTTGACAGACTCTTTGGAGAGGTACTCAAAGCTATATCATGAGCTGGCTTTTAAAGAAAAAAGAAAAATAAATCTTTCTCCAGGTATTTTCCTATCCTTGTAGGAGGAAGCATGGAAGCTGCTTGAAATATAATTTGCTTTTTACTGCAAGCTTTAGCAGAGTCCTCCTCTCTCCTAGATTTATCCAAAGGGATAGGGGAAGGTGGTTTTATCTGTTGTTTTCTGCCCTCCCCCTTCAAGTTAAGAAACAGATGGTTTGACCTGTATAGGATTTTAAATTTTGGAATGGGCATCAATATCTTTTTAAGGATTGTTTGAAAAAACCCAACACCCAGGAAGCATGATGTCTTTGCTCAGTGTGAAAGCTGGTCTGTACAAAAATATCTGGCTCGCAATATGCAGTGAGATGATTCTGCTGACCTAAATAAGGAGAGCGATTACCTGGGATCGGGAACAGAGCTCTGCTCCTCTCGTGAGCAGCTCCCGACCGCAGGAAGAACTGCCTGCGTGTCCGTATGCACTTCCCCTAATATTCACACCAACGTTGCAGCTTCAAACATCTCTTGAGCTAAGCACATGTGTGTCCTGAACAGCAGCTTGGAAGTGCACCAGGAGGAGGGAGTCATTGGTAGTGTTGGTGCTGGAATGTGTTTACCCCATCTAATCTAGAGAGAGACAATAAGCCATGATTTTAAATTAAGTCTAAATTTATTTCCTTTTTAAGTTAATGTTTCCTGAAAATGAAGATAAGCTTTGGTATTCTTGATTGCAGGCAGTCAGATTAACAGTGTTGGAGCCCAAGCGCCGCAGCAGATAGATTTGTGTTGTTTCCTATAATGAGTATATTGATTTCCTTGGGTGATACTGTTGATGAGGAAGAAATGCTTCAGAACTGAAATCTGTTTAGCTCTTGTGTGTGGTTCATCCCCACAGTGAGATTCTGTTTTGGATCTCAGAATCCAGCCAAGCCTCCTCAGTGCAGCACAGCTAAGGTATTCTGTAAAGCCTGCCTACTAAATCACCGTGGCTCAGAAAAGCAAGAGGCACATAAATGTAAGGTTAAACAATGTCCTTGCATTAAAAGCATTAAATGTCAGCCCTGATGATTAAATCCTGGTAGGATATCTTTGGATGGTCCTTACTTGCATTATGCTTCTTGGTAATCCTCATGAATGTGGTTATTTCTTCAAATGAATGAAATTATAGAGGTCCCACTTCTTTGTTGTTGTTGTTGAACTATCGTAACCTTGTTCAATCATTAATTTCAGCATGGGGAAGTTGTCCAATTTGTGTTAGCTAGTGGCTGCCTTCACAGTAGCCTTCTGCACAGCAGTGCATGTTACTTGCTCAAAAATTGTCTAACTAATGAAGTTGCAGAAGTGTGTGTGTGTATCTGTTTAAACCACATCTTGTATATGGCATTTAGAGAAGAGATTCTGAGTTGCAGAGCTTTAAAAATTCCTTATAACAGAGTGAAGAGGCAGTTGGTCAAATTAATCCTGTGTGTTACCTATCCACTTGCTCTCTGGTGATTCTTAAGACTAACCTGTTTCTTTTCAGGTAGAGATTTGCACAGTGAAGCCATTAAAATCATGAACAACCTCAACTTTTTAGTTAGTTTAAAGGTTATGGATAGCATCAGCTGTCCTGGTTTTGAACAGCATCTCTTGTTCTTGTAGAAAGTAGCCAAGTTCTCGTTTATACAGTTTTGTTACCTTGAGTAGGAGGATGCTGACCTGATAGCCCTTCTGTCTATCAAAAGGCTAAAAATAAGCATAGACCTTCGTAATACTGGTGAACAAAGGTTAGACCTGGATCCTTAGAATTGACAAGCATTGTACTGAGGAGACCATCTTGTCTCTTCCTTTCTTGGCTTGTGAACTATTGGCCAGACTTGTTAAAATATGAGTTTGTACAACTGCTATGTCCAATATAAGGACTCCTTGAGCTAGGAAGGTTGCTCATGTACTTTCAGTAAACCGTAAGGAGAATAATATTAGCCCTTTAGCTTATGTAAACTATTATTTTCCTTCCATAATATGAATAGATTTGAGTTTTGATGCATAGGGCTTCAGGTCCACAATTTCTGTACTGCATATGTGATGATGGAGTGTGGATGTTAGGAGGCTGCTTTGGCCAGAGACGGTTTTTGTCATCAGTTCCACATTAATGCTGTGGCAGTGTCCCATTCACTGCCTTAGCACTACCTTTAGTAGTTGGCCATTAATTTTATCTTTTCTTGTACCTAGGGAAAACTCAGCCTGGTGGCTAACTATATGTAAACCCATTAGAATTTGTTTTCCATTGAGCACCTATTAACCTATTTCCCTCCCATCACCACTTTTCCCCAACCCCAGACAGCTTGCCATCATGAGCAACAAATGACATGTCCAGCACTTGCTGCACTCTAGGAATCTGGGTCTTTATTTGTGGGTCTTTATTCTTCTGCAATTCTGTAAGAAGGCTGAGGATTCACCTATCGTATGCCCTGCCTGACAGGACCAGAACAGATGGCTGTGGAAGGACATGGGAACAGGGCAGTCATATGGAGACACTTCCCCTGTGGACTTTCCTAAGCTCTATAGATCCTTCCAGTAACTGTCATCACTGGAGTCCTTGACATCAATTCTAAACTGTCTACTCTGTCATTTAAGAGCAAAGTGATGCTTTTCCTCTATTTTTTGTTTTGTTTTGTTTTTTGAGAAATGCAGCCCTTTTCCCCTGCACTGATTGCCCAAAGGAATCTTTCTCTGAGGGTGTGACTGAATGACAGACCTGGCCTCTCAGAGGTCACAGCCTTGGAGTGAAAAGGTGATGCTGAAGGGTGACTTCACGTGCAGTCTTCAGCTTGGCTGGTGCTGCTCATCTCCGTCACGATGTTACACTGTGCAGGGAGAACTAGTCTCCAGGAGGATGGTTTAAAGCCATATAGGGCTTGAAGTCCTCAAACTTGTGGCTGGCCCACAACACTCATCTTTTGAGCCTGTTTGTGCTTGCCATCCACAGTACACTGCAAAAAGGACCCAGAAAAAAAAATATAGCCTGGATTATTCTGTTAGTAGCAAGACCCAGGAACCATGAGGCTACAAGAGTGCCCTAGGGAGTACTGCTGCGTCCTTGCTCTGTCATCTTGTTTCCTAGGTGTCAGCTCGTGAGCCTGAGGGAGAGAAGGAGATCTGTTATATTTGTAGAAGTTTATAGCTTCATTTCTTTAGATTGACCACTCAGCTCTGTTTAAGTTGAAAATGTAGGCATAACTCTGCTCTTCAGTTATGGTTTAAAAGCATATATGACAGTTATATGTGGCTATGGTGGCAGTGCAGGTGGAGAAGAGGGATGGTTTGCTTATCCACTGCTGCAATTCTAGAGAGCAGTATGGAGAATTGAATTAATCTATCAATTGGAGTAAGAATAGCTACTTTAAAGATGCATTTAGAAAAATCTATCATAATCAACCGACTCCTTTCTGAATTAGGTGTGGTTGTGTCACACCTTGTGTCCTTCTACATGCCTGTTATGGACAGTTACCTTGTCTGCAGCTGCTTGGGCTGTTGAAATTTCCTTAAACACAGTGTTCACTTTGCTGTTGCTTCCTTTAAAAAGTGGTATCTGGCGCATCTCTAACTGAAGCCAAGTGCTTGTTGAGCAGACTGAAAATTGTTTGATCTTGCTTATGTTAGGATATTTGCTACCCGGAGCTGTAATGTTGGCTTTTGTTTCTCCATGGCAGGCCTACACAGGCCGCTCACCTAGCAGGGTGACGAGCGTGCTAATCGCAACGGAGCTTGACCCTGCAGTGCAACTGGAGCCTCGTGTTTACTACGAGGCAAGAGTTTCCATATAGGCAGTTGGCCTCGAGACGTTAATGAGCTGTGAAGACACAGCTGCTTGTAGCTTATCTGTCACCGTCATTGAGAACTTCATAAACTTTTCAGTGTTTCCAGCATCATAGCTTTCTCCACTCTGGGCCCTTTGGCGTCACATCTGCACCAATATTCCCCTTGATCTAAATGCTTATGCTTTTTTTCCCTCCCTCTTCTCATTCCCCACTCCCCAAGAGCCACAAATATTGATGTAATTTAAAGCCAATCTAACTTATTTTTGGCTCATATGTGAGAAACCCTTCTTAACCCTTCTTTTCAGAAGCAGCAAGCCCTTTTACCTGAACTTCAGTGATATTGTGGATTTTGTTCTGTTCCTCTCTGTCTTAGGACAGTAAGTCATACTGAAGCCTAAAACCAGTCCACTTCAGTGCGGATGTTGATCTGCTGCTATTTCGGTTCTGACCTGGTAGAGAAAAGTGAGGTTCTTGTTCTTAACCAGATCATATGATTCTGGCTTCTAGCTGCAGAGACACCCACACCCATAAGGTAACTTTGAAATGAAAAAGGAAAATACAATTTAAAATGATGTGTCTCTGTGGAGAACTATTTGTGACCTTCATCCAGAAAGATGTTTGGTTGTATGTGTGGAGGTGTCAGATCAGTGGCCAATCTGTGCCTGCCCAGCTGTGCAGGCTGCGTTCCTGTGTGGAGGTTTCTTGATGGATTTGTGCTTTTGGAGTGTAGAGATAACCAGGTATGGCTTAACAATATTCAACTAGTCTGCTAATCAGATTTTGAAACCACCAGTATTCTTCAGTGCAAAATTGAACAGGGAAGTACTTTGGCCCCTGCAGAACAGTACTGGAGTCATCAGGGATCGTGGAAGGTACCGGATACTTGCTGAAACCAAGAATGTTTAAGAAAAGTTCATGAGTTTAGAAGCAGCTAATCACAGGATGGTGGAACTTCCTCTGTCTGTGACTTGGCTTGAGCCACTGACACAAGCTGTGAATGGGCAGTGAAAATCATGAGAAGTTGAGGGCCTCAAGTGCCTGTTGTTTTACAGCTGAGGGGGTTAGGACTCTGGCTGAGCCGCTTGGAGATGGGCAAGGGCAGACCATGCAGTTCCTGAGCAGGGCAGGCCCTGCTGTTTCTCTGGTCTTGGAGGAGAAATGTCTCTTCCATGTGATGCTTCTGCTGTGGAATCTCTTTCAAATGCACAAAACTTCCTTCTTTATAAAGACCTGGGGTGCTGATAATCAACCAAAAGAGTTATTCCTCTTGCTAGGCTAACTGCAGATACACCTTCAAGTCAAGGTAGGTGTTGAACTTCAGCTAGGAGTAGCATCTTGAGGAAACTAAGAAGATACAGCTAGTGTGATACGATTGTCCCAGTACACAGAAACTCAATCTCTTCCTGCCCTTTCCCTCCAGACCTGTAGTTTGACCTTTGCTACTTAAATGATGGTGAATTCTTACAGAATTACCAGTTACCAGTTTTTCTTTCTGAATTTGCCTCACTGTGACTGTAATGACTTTAATGGCAGCTACTGCTGCTTACCTCTGCAAGGGAGGAAAATTCAGGTTATTGTCGTCATTGTTGTCCCCCTGCTTTTACCAATACTTAATTTCTTTCGGGAGGGGGTCATAGTAACTGCTCAGGTTTTGGTGAGAAGCTACAGGACTGCGATTCCACAGGAGGCTACTTGGTAATGCTAATTTCACGCTTGATAAATACAGTCCCTTGTTGCCTAGGCAACAAGTTACTGCACAAATGTTCATTACTGCATTTCTGGTTAATGAGTCTCCAGTGTTCTGAAAAAATTACAGCCAGAATTAAGTGGGTTTGTTCACTTTAATCCTAAATCACCCGTAATCTAAAAGACCAATCTGTAAAATGTTTCCAGTTAGGAGTGGTACCCAAGTGCAGTAATGATAGAGCAGCCAGCAAAACTCGCAGGAATATTCAGTACATTGTTGATACTGTAACACAGTGTCACAGTCGTACAGATCCTTCTCCATCGCTCTGCACCAAAGTCTTCACCATTTTAAAGGTCTGCCATTCTTGTTACCATTTTATTAGGCTGAGTTTGTTATGACCAGTAGAATATTTCCTAGTTACAAATCGAAATCCCTAGAAATATCCCTCTTGTAGGCATTCATATAGTCTTTCTTAGTATTGTGGAGCTTGGGCAAGTGAACCTGCTGGGTTCTAATGAAATTCAAAGTCAAGCTTTTGTGTGCTGACAGCGCTTTGCAGCCTCTAGTTCCAGATTTATCGTGAAACAAATTAGGGCATATCTGATTTGATGCCTGGAGGCAACCTTAGTATTTTCCGATATGAATGTGTCAAGAGCCCTCTTGCTAGAGTCTGGTTTTGTACCATGTTCTGTTTCTTTTCCTGTAGAAGAATTGAGGTTAAAGATTTCTGTTCGGATTGAGTCAGTCCACATGTAATTAAGGCAAGAATTCCTTGGTATTCAGTTTGTTAAGAGGGGCTCTGTTTGTTGACCTTCCTTTGGTGGCTCAATGTGGGGAATTCAACACTTGCCTGCTGTGCAGAGACCATTGTTAACTTTTATTCTGTTGTTATTTTTCATTTAAAAGCTATTTTACTCCTTCACCTTCAATCCCTGTCATGCACATTATTCCAGCTGTTAAGTAATATGAAAGTTTGTCTTTGGCAGGCCACACATGTCATCTTGCCTTGGGAAATCAAAAGGGAGTATTACATAAGAGCTGACAGTAAGTTTGGCTACAGAACATCATTAAACTAATGAATGTTGAGTTTTCTTTCTCAAAGTTCAAAACTAAAGGCTTTCAATCTTGTTATGTGAAATCTAGGATGTGCTTAGGTGAACTTCAGAACTTTGGGAACCTTCTGATCCTGCACTATTAAACAGAACATACCCATGGGTATGGAAAACATTGGAAATACAATCCAGACATATCGAAATCGGTTGTCCCTAAGTGAGTTTGGATATATTTGACTTTTTTTTTTTTTTCCTAGACTTACTGTCACGGTTGCCTAAATCTGACATGGTTCTGGTATTATTCCTCTAAAAGAATCCCAAAGTACCTATTTGAATGTGGAAAAGCACTGCTTTTTTTCTTTTCCTCCTGTGGTTTTATTTATTTATTTTAAGACTAACAACAAGCCAGCTTTTGTTGAGATCTGATTTTTAAGCACTGGTTCTATTTTGTTTCATTGAAGGCTAGAGAATTTTAGAACATAAAATATCCAAGAAGAAAAGAAATCACATGCCTAGCACAACCACTTATTTATTACATGCTCTCAGAAGCATAAGCAGCAGTAGAATGAAATGTAGTTGCAGATACATGAATTTTAACTAAAACATGCAGTTTTGTCCTGCTCTGTTCACCCTATCATTCTAGTTCCCTAAGATCTTTTGAAGAAGAAAGAAGGGGAATTACTATTACTATTCCTATTTAAGAAACAAAGACAGTTCTACCACGTCTCAGAACTTACTATTTCTTTGAGATTTATCACAAGAATGCAGTTGCTTGAAAAGAGATGCTGTATTTGCAGAGATGCAACTTTGTAACTTCTAGAATTTAGTATTAGTCACAACCTGTGTTTGCACAAAGCAACTTGTTACAGTCCTGCAATTAGTCTTTGAAGGATTGAAAATCTGCTCGTCTTTTGAGAGGCTAATGAGAATCAGATTTGCAAAACAGAGGAGGATGTAATGGGATAAGTGGGGGCACGTGGACTGCTGTTCAGGATCCTGTACACTAGGACGCACTTCATTATTCCTACCTAATAACTTGCTCATCCCAGAAATCATGTTGTAATTTTTTATTGTCACGGGAGAAATAGAATATGAAACATTTAAGCCCCCCTTTCTCGTTTTGCGTATTTCAAATAAAAATTGTGGTTTTGATGTTTAAAATGAGTTTGTCCTGAATTAAACCAAGTGCATAATGGAGATGAGGGCAGTGCTATGCCCACACTCCGTTAAACTACCAGCTTGAGTGTTCCCCAGTGTAGATGGGTCAGCTGTGCATGTTTATATATTTCAGCAGCCTTTATATGAACACAGTAACCTCATATGAGGTGAGGTAACTGTAAGTTTGTTCAGGCTTTTAAATTGCTCTTGGATAGCAGGGAAGTCTATTTTGACCTTATTTCTATATCTCTTTCATGATGCTGGAATTTTGTGGAGTTAATGTTTTCTTGAAATCTGTTCTGAATCTGCTTAAAACTAAGAGGAAAATAAGCAATGCGCGTTCCTTTTGGATAATGTGGTGCTTATGAGTTTGTGCTAGCACCACAAGTAATCTCATGGTAGAATGGATCAACCTGGGAACTGGGATCATCTGTAAAGTATATGGATTTTACTAAATGTTTGAACCTGCAGGCCAATTTTACGTACTAGATCTGCTTACCTCATATGCATAGACTACTCAATATTCAAAGGCAAGAATGTGTTAATTCTTCTATAAAATGCTTCAATCTGGATGTAGTGTTCAAGGTGCTGACCAAGTGTACTAAATGTTGAGGCCTGCTGCCTCAGGGAAGGCTGTCCCAGGTGCAAGCTAAACCAGTAAGCTGTGAGGAGGGAGAGCTAAAGAACCTGCCCCATAAGTGCTGGCATAAAACAGCCTAGGGCAAGGCCTCCAGTTACAGAAGGTCTGGTGAGCATCTCCTGAAGGAGCAAGAGTTCCTGCCTGGCACCCACCTCACTACAATGATACCTTCACCTGCAGAAGTCTCCAAGCTGCAGATATATAACAATCTTGGAACATCTAGGTAAGGTACAAAATATACCCTTACCTAGATGTTTGCTTTTGACTGTCTCTGTGAAGCATATGTTGGGCTAAATGGACCTTTTTGGGATTTGACTTGGCGTGGCTCTTCTGTTTGGGAGCTCCTAGTACAGTGTAGAGGCAGCCCCATGACTCTTAGACTGCAGTTTCCAAGCTGATCAAAACTGGGTGATGCCTCCTTGAGCCAGTTCAGTATAGTAAAACCAGAGTAAGCTATTCTCTCAAATGTGATGATAGTAGCTCTCCTGGATGACCAAGATTCTCTTGCTTTCTCACTCGCTTTCTCTCTTTCTCTCTCTCTCTCTCTCTTTTTCACTCTTTCTCTCTCTCTCTCGCTCTTTCTCTCTCTCTCTTTCTATGTGTTGGCTTTCTCCAGATCTAATGCCCTGAGCCAGGAGAGGGCAAGAAGGGAAGCAGTGTTGGAACTAGGAAGGAGGGGACAAGATGAGAGTGGGACTTGACGGAGGGGAGTGGGACTGTTCCAGCCCCTTCATGGGTTGGTTTGTCATCATGGAGCAATAGTTCCATTTGCATTTACGGAATAGAGAGGTTGCTCAGATACTTTGCCTGTCAGGAGTGGTACTTGTCACTGACGGTATTAATGTCAGTATGTTAAAGATAGCTGTGGGCATCTCTGCTCTTCTAGGTAGCAGAGTAACTGGAGGTTACGGAAAGCAAGTTGTCATTTTATGGGGTTTGTATGTAATGATGCCAGCACAGTAGTGCCCTTGTCAGGAAGGCGGCTGCTGCTGCTCGAGCTCGAATGTGGTGATAGTAGCTTTACTGGATGACCAAGATGAGCCCGTTGTTATCTAGGCAGAAACAACATCAAAATAAGGGTGCTGTGATCTACTCCAAAACCCATATGTGATAAGTTCTAAAATATTGGTAAATTTTATAGACCTTTTTTGTAGAGACCAACTTCTGTTTTTCTTGCTATTACTATTTATTTTTGATCAAAAAAAACTTTCAGAAAAGCCATTAGAACTTAGGTGTTTGTTATAGTGTGTGTGTGTGTGTGTGTGTGTGTGTGTGTGTGTGCATGCTCAGCTTAAAGGAAAAGAATAGGAGAGAGTCAAAAAGGCTCTGTGTTTTTCATCTAGCCTGCTGTGCTTCCACAGCCTTTTCCATGGAAAAGGACCAATGCAAGTACTACAGATCTTGCGTCTCTTCTCCCTCTCTCTTTCTCTCCTTCCCCTCTCAAATGCAGGGACTGAACAGTGCTTCCTTCTTTTTGCCCAGTGTACTTGACTGCCCAGGAAATTTTCCTTCCTGAAGAAAGGCAGAGAACTCCACTAATTCACTCTTATTTTTTCCAAGAAAAGCAGGAAGACTGTGCGCAGAGGCAAGTTGCCAGTCTAGGTCGCCAGTAGTTCAATCATCGCTTTCAGCTAGTGATCGTTCCAGTCACTGTTAGGGATACTTAGTAGCGGAACATCCAGGTGAAATGTGAAGATGTTGGAAGTTATTTAAGGACAGGGATGTCAGGGATTTATTGTCAGCAGTGTCTGATAAGCGTGGCAAAGGCCACCTCGGTGCCGTTTCTGTGTGATAGCCCGTAGCTGTTCTGTCGCTGTGTACATCCGTCCTTCCAGTGCTCCTACTGCAGTTACAGTGTAACTAGCTTATATCAGCCTGACCTGCTGCCAGGATCCCTGCAAGATCCCAGTATCCCTACGGATGCCGCAGGGCCGTGGTGGGAGAGCTTGCTCTTAGTTCTGCTGGCCAGTCTGTTTGATAAGACAGTTGCTGAGGACCTTTGCTGCTTTGGCATTTACACTGCTTGACACTCTTCTCCATGAATGCTCCGTGGGAAATGAGGCTGAAGAGGAAGCTGTAGACCCCAAAAGCACTGGGCCATCTGAGCCGCCACCGTTGTATTTCCTAGGAACCTCTTCAGGCCCTGCTCGGTGTAACATTAGCCAGTATGTCCCTTCCTTTGCTCCAGGCAGGTGTGTTGCAAATCTCCAGCTGTGTTTGCACCTCTGGGTGAGCCTTCTGGTTGAGATTTCAGTATTACTGGTTAACTTGAGTGCTCTCACCCCTGTTTCACCAGAGGAAGCTTCTAACCCTACAGTTTTGAAGCAAAAGCTGCATTAGGTCACTTTCAACATGTTAACGTAGCCAGTAGAAAATGTGGTGGGAGGCTGTTGCTTTAGGCAGAATGGCTGTAGCTGACATGGGGAGCTGTTGGTTTGCATCTGGCAGGCTCTGGGCATGACGAGCTCTGTCTGGTGGTGATAAACTCTTTGCTGGGGTTGGACTGTTCCTGCCACTCGTTCATCTTCCTTAACTTCTGATGGCTTTTGCTGTGTAACCTCTCCAGGAGAGCAGTGTTCTGCTGCAACTGTGATTAACTGTGTTAAGAGCAGTTGTTTTTAAGGTGGAGGTCTACATTTATCTTCTGTCAGCTGACAAGATTATATCCTGTTCTTATTCAAAGAGCAGTGAACCCTCAAAGAACTAATTCAAAGGATGTTTTTTCCTTTTAAGCAACACTGTTCTGTTTCTAAAATGCTACATACTTGTTTCTGTGAAGGGAGCTTGTCGCAACATATGTCTCTAATACCCGCATGTCTTATACCAGCATAATTTAAGAAAATGTGCTCATCATTTTCATGTGGAGTCACAAACTGTTTCTTAAGCCTGATTAGGCCTGACTGTAATTAACTCTGCATTGAGCTTGGGCTTGTGGGGGGTTGCTGCTTTTTTTTTTTTTTTTCCCCTCCCCTAAGAAAATGCTGAAATAATATTTCTTGACTTTATTGGGAAGGATTCTCAAATACCAGGATGAGGTGTCCGGCCATAATGAGAGGGGAGAATAATCCTAGCTCTGGGTTGTAGCGTTTTATTTATGTGCAGTAGGATGGCAGAGCGTGAACTTCAATTTCCATTCCCTTGGGACTGTGGTTCCAGAGTCTCCTGGGAGCCACGTAAACCTGAGCAGAGTCATGTGCTTCTCAGGGACCAGCTCTTCTAACACTGGGTTAGTAAATCTGGTGGCTGGATGAGGCTGGATCTAGTCAAAGCAGCATCATACTGGTTTTGTCCTGCCGCAATGTTCCTGGGTCTCCATGTGTGGAACAGCCATCCTGAGTGAGACCAAGAGCACATTCAGCTCAGGATCATGGTTTGAGTAGCAGCAGAGAGCAGAATTGCAGGAATAAAAGGAAGAGCAGGGCAAGCATATTGTGGTCCATTCCCACTTTCTCTATTTCATGGGACCTGCAGCTCTAGACCTTCCTAAAGCAGCCACAGCATCCTTGTATTTAATAGCCTTCAATGGATTTCTCTTCCTTGAATACTTCCAATTCATTCTTTTAACTCATGTTTGTTTTTATCATCCACAGTATCCTGCATCAAGACATTCTCATCCACAGCTTGAGTGCACGTGGCAACATAACTTCCTTCATTGTTTTGACCTTGCCATGGGTTCATGTGCCTTATTTCTTCTGGAAAAGAGCACGAGCAGTGCTTTCACCCTTTCCGTGTCACTGTGACTTTCATAGACCTGCAGAAGCCACCGTGAATCTGGAAGTGCTTATTCATTTGAACTGCTCATCCTAAGGGTACAATGCGAGCATATGATCAGTGAAAAAACTGAACCAGCAAAACTGTGAGTCTCCAGCTGACCATAGGAATTCATTGCTTGTTCAGGTTCTTGTTCCCTGATTTTACTCAGTAATTTTCTTTTTTGTTATGTTCTCTTTGAGTTGGGCTAGACTGTGGAGCTTGTTCAACGGGACAGGATAACACCATGTCCTGGATTGTTTAAGGAATAGAGTCTGAAGCTGCAGAAGGAGTTTTTAAATGGTAAACTACTCCCTGAAATAACTGCACCAGTGCAATGGGGTGTTAATGCACCCCTCCTCCTAAGGCAAGCAGGTAAAAGGCTTAAATACCATCTGTGAATATTTAAGTTACATATTACAAAAAATAATCTCAGAGCAGTGGAATAGGTTACTTTGGATTTTGGTCAGTGCTGGAAGATGAGGAAACTCAGGTTTGAGATTGGTGAGAAGGGGGAAATAGGATCACATCTGCCTGATTAGATCATTTCCCTCCACCATTATTGGTCTCGGGTAGAGGTAGATATTACAGGTGTTTGGTGTGTGGGCAGTAAAGTATTTTGGTTTTGTTCATTTTAGAGTAAACTATTCCCTTCTATTTGCTAACAGTACATATTCCTCCCCTGTGTAGAGTTTTCCCTCAAAACAATATATTTTTATTAAAAAGTTAACAAACCTTGTTTATATTCTCTCTGAGAGTCTACTCGGAAGGTAGGAAGGCTGTCACGTAGAGTAAGAGTGAAAATGCGATTTACCTGATGATGCTCTGGATAGATCAGCTTAATTCTTCACATTACAGCTGTTGTTTCTGTAACCATAATTACAACACAGCTTGTTTAAAATGCCAAAGAAATAGGACCACTTTAGAAAAACACTTAGGAATGCAGGATTCAGATGTAATCTAAAGTGACAGAACTATCTTAGCTCAAGGGAGGTTCAGCCTGCGGTTTGCATAGTGCCAGTTCCTTTATGCTTATGTCCCGGACAGCTTGGCTCCATTATTAACCTATGATGTTACTGCTGATTGTGAAAAATATCTTATTTTAGAAACCGCTAAAAGCTGTGCTTACATGAATAGCTAAATCGCGCATTTTCCTTAGGTTAGGCAAATGGTTCCCATTGTTGCATTGGTGCTGTCCACCCATGACATGACTCCTCAGGCGTGTCTGGCAGAATTCCTCTTCCCCCACTTCTGAATTATCTTTCTCTTTTTTTTTCTTTTCTTTTTTTTTCTTTTTTTTTTTTTTTAAATAAGTATTTACCTAACCTCTCACTCATTTCTCACCCCCCGCCCTTGTTTTCTACTGTGTTTAATATAAGTCTTAATTAATTATGTGTCATAATTTTAAAATCCCTTCTTCCTGCTTAGTCATGACGACTTTTCAGAGTTTTCCAGGAGGACTTCTTTACATGTCTTAAAAAATATAAACCGTGGAAGTAAGATGTTGCTGGAGGCGGCATGACACAACCCAACAGTGTTTAGCTCAATACTATTCAGTAAAAGCTCAGATATTTTTAAACGAGCAGGTACAGAGCTTTCCTTGGGGTAATCTTCAAAAAAAAAAAAATCCAACATCAAAATACAGGAGATTCCAGTGGTTTTCATGGCTGGATGTACTAGCTTCAGGCCCAAGGCAACCTACTTCTGTTAACGTACTGTGGTGCTTGGGCTAATGAGCTGCAGATCTGTCCTAGGCTGAGTTGTCTTTGCACTATTGCCTTTTTTTCTGACCTAGACATGCTCTTTGGATGTGCTTGATCCCGATCAAGTAGGATCTGTGACTGGGAGTACTGTGGTGAGGGGGATTATTTCTTGGGTGGAGGTAAGAGATTATGGTGACTTTAGTATTTTAGGATTTTTGCCTTTTTCCCCCAACCCTCTGTGTCTGTACATGCTTTTCTGATGGACCATCAGAAAGTGAGGGTTAAGTTCTGACAGGCTTAATATTCCATTGTTTTCAGTCGCAGAAGGACCCGTCTCTACCTCCTGTCTTGAAACGCTAAGTAATAAACTCTCTATGGGTTATATCAGGTGTATTTGTGTCTCTTGATTTGCCTGGTACCATTCTGTATTTTTTTTTCATGCTGTGGGGAGGCTGGTGATTAGTAGCTTTAAAACTAAATACAGCTAAACTAAACTAAATACAGCTCGCACTGCTGCTCTTGGCTGTTTATTCTTTTATCTGGGATGCCTTATAGTTAGGTAAACCCAGATGATGTCTCCTTTTTCTATCCGGAAATGTTGCTCTGGTAAAATTTCATGTTTGTCTTATCTGGGTTTTGTGAATAGACAGTAGCCTATTCTGGTTGCTTTGGGATGTTTGTATACAGTGGTTGTTTTTGTTTGTTTGTTTGTTTTACTCTCTGCTTTAGGTCACCTTTTCCTAGCATTGTCCCTGAATTGTATGGATGTCCCAGAGTACTTTGACCTCAAAATCTGTAAGCAGATTTTGCCTTGCCCGTGGATTTATTTTTTATTATTATTATTTTTAAAGATGCTCTTTGAGTAATTCAGCTGTCAGGATGTTGTTTCATCTTCTGGCAGCACTATGTATGCAAACTACTAGAGTTGGGGGAAACATGGGCACGCAAAACAGAGCTGCAAGGTGTCTCGAGTTTGCAAGTGAAGGAAGATGCTTGGCCTCTGTGTGCACTACGTCACGTTTCAGAAGAAAAACTCCCTTTGGACAATGTGAGTCTTGTTTTCTCTGCTGCTCTTCCTGAGGTAGCGCTGGACCACAGTGCCATTTTCAGGTGCATGCTCTTCTGAGGCACGCAGGGCTCACCTCACTGGATGTGTGTAGGGCTCATTACCCGGTACCTGAGGCCCATAGTGGGATGAAGTCAAATCAAGAGCCCATCCTGCCTGTGAGGGCGTCATTGCTGCATTTATTGCAGCTGTGAGTGTTGGTAGCCCTGGAGCAAGGTCCCTTGGTGTAGGGGTATGGCCTGCTGCAGTGCCCTGCCTTGGCTCCCCGCAGGTTAATCCCTGCGGGCAGGGGAAGGGGCTCGTGTGGGAGCTGTCTCTGTGGGGACACACAACATTTGGCACCACAGCTTTGAGGAGGCTTTTCTGTGGCTATGCTGTCCTCAGTCTGCATGTGCCAGTGCTGCTCCTCCAGCCAAACTGGCCTTGGAGTCAGAGGCAGTGTCTAGTTTGGCATCAATCAACCCCAAATCTTGGGTGACTGATTTTTTTGTGGGAATGCCAAATTTAAAAGGTGTCCAACACAACTGGCTTTGCAAAATATAGACTGGACTGTGACCAAACTGTTCATTCTGGTCATTTCATTTTCTGGAGAAGTAAGTTAGGAATAGGCTGGGGTGAATGTGAGCCTTGTCCAGTCTTTCCCCTTCTGCAGAGAGGAACTTTGTGTCAGCGGGAAGACATGGAATTGCTGGAGCTTGTCAACTTTGGGAGAGGAGGATCCGAGCTCTTGGCTGGTTTGCTTTGGAGTAAGTCTTTGTAGAAAAGTCTCATGCCCTTGAGAAGAAGTTGGGATTTGTTTTACTGTCCAGAACCAGGTTGTGGTTCTGCCTCTCTCCTGACAAGTAACCTCAGGATAAAGAGTGAACTACTTAGTTAAAACCTTCTTCGATACGTGTGGGGCTCTGAGTTTAGAATTGTCTTGGAGCAGGCATGGAGGGCCCATAAAGAAAAGAAAAATAAAGGCAGCTCCATGAGATCTCAGGTGGAGAATACTAGGCCTGAGAATCGTCTGGTGGTGATCCAAATGCAAATGCCATTGTCAACCATCCTGGTATACATAATTGATGTGAACAGCACCTTATACTTTAAGGTTAACGGTTTCCACTTCTCTCTGGTATTGAGTAGCTGTCCTGTGACAGTCTCCCTAAGCACACAGGTGATAGTGTCATGTTTTGAATTCCTCCCTCATCAGAGACGTTCAGGCTCGCAGTGCGGAAGGGAGTGTATTCCAGTGTGTTTGTGCCCTTCTCCGAACATGATGGGCCCTGATTATGTGCAGGGCTGGATTTAGCTGCCTCTGGAGGGATGACCCAACCCTGCGGCCTCCCCCTTGCTGTGGGGACAGCAGTGTGTGCCATGAGAGATGGCAATGCAGATGCATGAGCTGCTTCCTAGAGTCTTCTTGCTCTGTAAGCTGCTGGGCCCCTAATTATGCCCCGTAAATTGTAATGTGAAATAGCTACGTAATGCAGTTAATTTGTCCAGCGTCTTTGCCCTATAAACTGAAGATAAGGTGCTGATATAGTGGAAACATGTCCAGAAAACAAGAGGCAATCTCTGTAGATGTGTTCTGATCCAAATTTTTGTGGCTCCGGGAAGCTCATTTGACACCCAGTGTGTCAAATGAGGAAAAGAAACAGAAGCAGCATTCTTATGGGATGTTTCAAAGGGCTCAAAGTGTTCTAGATAAAATATCTCTGAAAAGGATGCTAACAGTGTTGATAACCATATATTTTTGTGCTCACTAGCATTTTACTGTCATAGTCTGAAGAGTGGACTGCTCCTTCTCCCTGATGCTTGTGCATAGAGTGAAGCAGAGCCTGATTAGTGACCCAGCCTGGTGAGCGAGTCTGTGCTGCTCTAACCTCTCTGAGCTTTCAGAAAATGCAGTGTTGGAGGGGCCTTTAAGAAAGCCCTGATTTAACGGAAAAAGCCTGCATGCTAATTGCGTTTCCTGATATGTCTCATTGAACAGTAATTGCATTAGAGGCCCTGCTGTCCTGGCCTCTGGAACACCAAGTGGCCCCAGACTGCCCCGTTTCAGCCTTGGTGACTCATGTGGAGGCCGGAGTTCTGCCAGGTCCTGAAATTCCAAGCTCTGTAGATGTCCTTCGAAAGGCACTAGGGTCAGTGATCACCCCTCCAGTGCATCAGCCATGAACACGCTCCTTGCATTCATAAGAGAAGGCTCTTGCCTTCATAAAGAGAAGATTGTGTTATTAAAAGGTAAGCAGCAGACTGTGTGAGCTTCTGGGAAATGTGTGTCATCCCTATTCTATTGGTAGCTCTCTTCTTGACCTTCTCAGGACTCTTCATATCAGGCCTAAAAAGTAGTGAAATGCTCCCGGAAAATTAAGGAAATGGGGCAATGCCTAATTCTGGTATGTGGAACTGTCTCTTTGGAGATCTTTTTGGTCTTGTTAAAGAGGTAAGATTTTTTTAATCGACTTGTTCATCTGTAAGTCTTCAGACTGCTTTGTTTCTAATAGAATAACAGAGGAAAAGTAAAATTGGCTACCTTGATGGGTCCTGCATGATTCTTCATTTCCAAGTGGTCTCAGCTTCTCTGATATTTTAAAACTAGAGTGAGTTTTTAAAATTGCAGAATTGAACAAATGCAGTTTATTAGGGAAATGAGTCTATGGTCTGGTAATTTGTAGCTTATTAGAGAGGGGGAAAAAGGGAGAGAGGGAAAAGAGAATAGGCTGTTGCCTACAGGAATTGTGTGCTTGATGGCATCCCAGAAACATGGTAAACCTTTCAGCAGATGTTCAGGAAAGGAGAAGCAACTCCTGTTGGCATAAATAGTTTAGTGAAGTATCTGGAAGGGATTTTGATATGGGGTAAAGGAGCAGACCGATGAGGCTCTTGGTAGGTGTTTGGGCTCATGACATTTGTTGCTGGTTCACTCGTTGTGTGGCCATTCACTGTTACTCCCCTCTCACAAACAGTTTTTTTGTGAATTATTTCTACATCCCTACATAGACAGTTTCCTACTGTTTCTTTAAGTTAAGGCATTTGTCTTATCCATGCTCTTGGACAGAGTTGTCTTATATAGCTAGCTCACTTGGAAGGCCACCTCTTTCTTCAGAAACTGCAACAGGTTTTCCTGAATACTTAGGCTGTTTTTCCTTTCTACCCTGTTTGAAGGAATCTTTAAACACACAGTCCCAAAATATTGCGCAAGAACAAATATCCATGACCTGTCTGTACAAGAAAGTTGCAAACACTGTCAGGAACAGCTTCCCCTCTCTTGACTTGATAGCAGCCAGTTTTAGTTAGTTTGAACAGGTCTAAGGCAAGAACTCCGCTGTTGGTTTGCGCAGTATCCCAGCAGGATGAGGCTGTTTGCTCGGGAACAGCCTGGCTGTGCCGTTAAGATGGGACTCACACTCTGCAGGCAGGAATCAGTGATGTTCTTTTAACGGCATAAATTATTGCTTTCCTTCATCACACATCACATACCTGTATTGACTGAGCATCTTTTAGGGTGAGGATGAAACCCATCCTGCTCTGAAGAGCATCCCTTGACTCTTGCCTGAGAGCATCCTGCTAATGCATTTGAGCTGCGAGTTGTAAATTCTGGGGATTAGTGGATGGGTGTAATCCCACTACTCAACCCAATCAGTTTTAATCTCATTACCCTGCTCAACTGATTAAAATGGATGGTGATTATGGTCAAGATACAACTTTCTCTAACCTATTTTCAGCTCTTCTTGGGCACAGTTTTGTAACCTGCCCTATGCTCCTAGGAGGTGCCGAGTAATTCACTCCTTTGCTGTGCACCTTGCACAATTAAACCCTCCGAGGACTTTGTGTGTGAACATCATTAGTAATAGCATTTAATCAACTGGAAGAGCGCTTGGATTTAATCTTCCTACTTTTCTATAATAAAATCCTTGTTAATTGGAATGTGTTCCTGTGGTCTATCTTGTATATTTTTAAATCCTTTAAAAGGGACAGAAATGAATGCACTTGTCTTGGAGGATAAACCTGCTACCTTGCCTGACATCAGCACATCTGGAAGATGAAGACAGTTAAGTAGCATTAGCAAGAATGCCAATGTGTGCTCTTCTTTTCTGTTGCTAGTGAACCTCAGACCTAACCTGATTGGTCCCTATGCCCCATCAATCTTTTATCTCAGGAGAGAGTCCTAATGCTGAATATTGCAGCAGCAGTGTTGTATTGCATGAGCCCTGTCAGCCTCGCTGTCGCACTTTTAGCAAGTCCTTGCTAGTGCAGGTGCCTGGATTTCTAGGTTTAGATGTTACCATCATCACTCATGTGATTTCCATCCATCTGCATAGATACATTTTCCCCTCCTTTCTCTCAAGAGTTAGAGTTGTGGAAGTTTTCTCGGCTCTGGGTTGCTGACTTCTTAGAGAGCAGCTTTCGCTGACCGCACGTCAGTGCTCGTGGTGCGTTGTTGCACAGAAGGTGACACTTGCCGTATGAGGCCTGCTTTCCTCTGGTTGGGTAGTGCCTGCGTTCCTGGCGAATGTGGATGTGGCACTGGGGGAAGGTCTGTGCCAGGCCATTAGGGTCCGCGATGTGCTCTAGGAGCCTCCTCTTAGTGGGTCAGCTAACTTTCTGGCCACCCTAAATATCACTTGGGTGGGCTATAAGCTTGCAAGTGCCTGTGCAGACTTGGGATGCACTAAAGTCTTTTCTGTTTTCTGGCCTCTTCCTACAGGCTTTGGAGAGCACTGTTGAGCAAAGTACTTCATCAAGATAGGCTGGTATTGGTGTATTGAATAGGCACAAAAACACGTTCTGGAAGAGACTTGCCTGCGATGATGATGAATTGATTGTGAAGTGGGAATGGAGCTAAGATCCTCTGATTATTGCCCTGTGTCCTGCTGGCAGGACCACCCATCCCCTCTGCATTTTTATAGTGGTGGCAAGTATGAACCCAGCTTTGAATCCCTTTAATCTGGTGGAGCTCATCTGTTTGGGAATTTTAACTATGACTGATATCCACCCCCCTCACTTCATTTCCAAAAAAGCTCATGGAATTAGACATTCCAGGCTCCGTAGCCAGAGCCGTGCTTCCTGTGAGCCGTCTGGCTGCTGGGAACGCTGCTCCACAGGCTGCCCGGTCCCTCCAGGAGCAGCAAAGAGCTCTCCCTTGACTCAGTGCTCCTCTGGGAGTGTAGAAAACTTTGTCTTTTATAATGATCATCCCTGTTGATGCAGGAAAAAAAGTCCTGCTGTTGATCAAAAAAGGCTTGGAAAATCTCTAAGGGCACAGTTCCATAGATCAGCATTGGGAATTGCCCCATTTCTCTCAAACCATCCAGGCCTTGAGGAGCAGTATAGAGCCAGCCATTTTCTTCTGCCTGGGCTGAAAAATCAGTCGTCCTGTTGAGTTCCCTGCTGCTAGTGACCAAGGTGACTAAGAGAGCTGCGACTTGCTCTGTGCAGGGGTAGAGCTGTGGAGAAGCTGCTGGTGAACACGCGTGAGTCACCTCAAGTGGCATTAGGATAGGTACAAACATGAGCCTTTCTGCTAGGCAAAGATGAGGCTCAGTTTGAACTTGGACTTCCCAGTTCCAAGGAGATGCCGCTATAAGGCAAACTTTGTTCTAAGCAAACACCCTGGGCAACTTTAATTTTTCGCTTGTATTTTAGAAGTTTGCATTAGTCATGCGGAGCTTTGTGCCAGTTGCTAATTGCAGGGCACTTGAGTGTTCGCATTGCACTGCAGCCCACTGGTGTTTTACTGTTGTTTTTCCTGGAGGCTGACGTAAAATTAACCCAGGGAGGGAGAACGAGGGCAGCGTGCTTGAGAGAAGAGGGAATTATGCAAAAACCTGGCAGATTCTGTAGAGTAGAGGGATCAAACTAAGGAGCTTTGCCGACATGCAGCAGTGTCAGGGTTGCTGACCCCTGCCAAGATCCATGCCAGGTCTGTGGCTGGCTCACTGCCCAGGGGATTGTTCTGGGGGATTTTTCTATATAAAGTACTTTTTCATTAAAGAATATTTGTGTTGCATTCAGAGCAGGCTGCATAAGTATCAATAAAAAAAAACCCTCAAATATTTCATGTTGTGCTAAAGTAGGATTTTTGTTTATAATCCAGCATGTAAAGATAGTGGTAGCTGTCTTAATGAGACCTATGCTCATTAAGGAGACCATGTCTCCTGCTGAAATTTGAGAGTTATCCACTGAATTTATAGAAGTCACTGCTTAAGAGCTCAGAAACAGGATTCGTTTGAAGTGGTACGGCAACTTTTGATGACAATAGTATTGCACGTAGGTACCTAAAGGAATGCTAAGAGGCTCCTTATTTCTGATTTTTAGTGACAGAAGGAAATCAATTGGGAATGGAAAAGGCAGGATAAAAAAAGTAAACCAAGTCCATCCATGAATAAAAGAGCTGGGGTAAGATGATGACATCTGCTAGTTCCAGGAGCTGATTACCATATACTTCAGACAGGTTCACTTCCTTCACTGCAGACAATACTTCCTCTTTAATGGCACAGCTTTAAAATGCAAATAATATTCAGATGAACTTAATCATGTAAAAATTATGTATACAATATAGTCAAGGCTGTTTTAATAATTCATGTTTTAAATGTTGTCATCTTTTGCATGAATTCAATTCCAGTCTCTCTTTTAATGGATTGAAACAAACTGTAGATATATGTGCGTGTGTGTATATAAAAGCTTCCTAACATAAGAAAAAAAAAATCAGGAGTGAAGCATAGTTATATTGTTCCTGGAGAGGATGTGGATTGAATTATCACTGAGCCAGCACAGCTCAGGTGGCAGCATGGGGACGAGAACGAACCCTAGAGATAAGAGATGGGAGAAGGGCTGCTTAGCAAGGCTCTCCCTTCTGCTGGCTGTGAAACTGCAGCTGGAGGGTCTGCCAGTCAATTTAAAGATCAAGGGGTTTTATGCCACCTGGATTGGAAGCAAACATGCATCTATGGTAGAGAGAATCTATTTTTCTGTGGGAAAGCTTTATCTGCATTTCTTTAGCTTGAGGAAAATGGAGTTTCAGTTGCCAGAATTCTTAATAGGAATTTTAATTGTAAGTTATATCTCTTTATTTCCCCATCTGAACTCGAACCTGATTATAGTGGCTGATGCCTTGTGAACTGCTGAAGCTAGAAACCGGTGCATTATAGTCTCGGAAAGTAGCTCTGAAATGCCGGCTCTCAAATAGAATGAAGTATTAATCTCTAATTCTACCAATTCACAAGGTATCTGCTAAAATCCTGTTCTGCTTGAACTGTTCAGCATAAAGGGAACAAGATACTTTGCAAGATACCATTATTTTAAGGTCTGTATCCTTTTTGTCATGACCTGAAATACTTTTAAGTTATCCTGGAAGCATTCTGCTACTTTGCTAAGTTTTTGGCCTAGATCTGTGAGGAGCCCTCTCAGGAGACCTTTTCCTTGCTGCTGTTCCAGGAGCTCCTGTGGGAGGGTGTGCATGGAAACTGCTGCCTCAAACTGTGTTGTGCCTGTCTTTGGTGTTTTGCTTTTCAGCTAACTAGAGGAATGTTGGCTAGTGGCTGTGCAGCATGTGATTGCAACGTGTGGGACTTTCAGGAATATTTTTGCTCTGTTGGTGCATGTTTGCGTCTTGCAGAGAGTGACACCAACATTTGACGTTGATATGATTCCTAGAAGACCCCAAACCAAAACGCCATGCTAATATTCCTCAGAATCCCTTCTACCCACTTTTTCTTTTGGGGTCTTGACTTATAAATTTGGGATGTCTGGATATCAAACAATGTGTCATAACGAAAGTGTGTGGTATCATAGTTATTCACATAAGTTGGTGTTTCGGTGTAATCCTATTTCTCCTCAGTAGGCACTGAGTAAATATAACGCTGCTCAGTATGAGGCCCAGAAGGACTTCAGTCTTGCTAACACACATCTTTCTCCCTATTTGCCCTTAACAATCCTGTAAGTGTTTTTCCATCTTCTTTAGCTGCTGCCTCTCTATGCAAGATTGTTGTTCTGTCCACAAAATGTAAAGGGCTGCCCAGAGCCAGACAGAAGGGCTTGTATCGTGTTTTCTTTCCTGGCATGATCCAAAGCCACATCTCAGTGGATTTTAGTTCTTTTCCTATTCCTTTTCCTATGGCTTGTCAGAGCTGTTCTGCTGGGCGCTGTAATGCCCTAGGAGTGTGTAGGGGTCTGCACAGCAACTGAGCGGCTGGGGACTTCCAGCCCTGGGGAAACAGCTCCCTGAGACACAGTCCTTTCTAAACATCTAATTAAACTCGTGGTAAGAATAAGGAAATGGTGGGGTTTTTGACACTCAAACTGGTGTTACACCAAAATTGATAAGTAAGAGCCTGTTGCTATAACTGCTGTCCTGCATATGTGTAACTGGGTGAAGTATTTTTTGTTAGCAGGAGCAGTTTTCTTTCAGAATTGCAGTAGTGCAAAAGAACTTTGGGAGAACGTCAGCTTGTCTTTTCCATTCTTACTTAAAGAAGATGCTTTATTGATGGATACATGACGGATTATTTTTCTGAAGTGGCTGTATCAGGAGCCCTCTCTGATGGGGTGCAGGGAGTGCCGGTGCTCCAGACGTGTGTCTGTGCAGGACAGTCAGAATGGCCTTGGTGCAGGAACGGTCCCATGTGCGCAACTTTTTTGGCGCTTCAGAGATTGGTAAATGAAGACTTCGGAACATCTTCCTTGATCAAAGACAATACAGAAGACCATGCTGATGAGATTGCTTAGTGCTTATAGCTATATAATCCCAAGCCTGGACTGTAGCACTGGGTAAATATCTCACTGTGCTTGTTTAGGTGCTTTGGAAGTGTTGCGGAGCTAACAACTCTGTATCTGTTGATGCATTCAGTGACAATACTGCCTTTCTGAATTTCACAAAAATCAGCATTTTCACACCACAATTATTCCTTTTAGATAATACACTTTTCCTGAATAAAATTAAGGGGTCAGGAGGGAGAGGGAAAGTGAAAAGTAATTTACATGCATAGGTTCTCCAGAAAACTTCAACATTCCACAGATGTATGAAAAATGAGGGAGCTCATCAGTGGAATGAAAACACCAGCTAAGAAAATGGGATTAAAGTTAATTTAAAACAGGATCCTGTAATTAGGAACTTCCTACAGAGTTGCATGAACTTGTCATCGTAACATCTTCAGGCTAGACACACAGCTTGACAGCCCTGCTGGGACGGAATTTGATGTTGTTAGGCTTCACTAAAACACTTGTTTTTGACAGCTCAACAAGTTACGTCTATAAAAGACGGTGTCTAAAGATAAATGTTCTGGACCATCCAGTGCCTGCTCTTGTTCACCCTGGTGCTGTTTTGTTGATCAGCTGTTGCGCGAGCCCTGTTTGAAACTTCTTCCTCTATGGACATGGAAGGTGAAGGGCTTTGTGCTTTTGTATTTCAGAGGGCTCATTTAGATCTGGAGAGACAAACTGTGTTCAGGGGACAAAGCTGCCTGTTAGACTGTTGTTCAGTTTCTTTCTCTAAAGAGTTGAAAGGACGTCAAAGGCAAAGGAAAGCCAGGAGAGCCAAAGAGCACCCTTCAACAAATCTGTTTTCATAAACCTATGCAGCTGGAATTATGGTATACTCAGCCATAAATCCTTTTAGTAGACATAGTGACATTAATTTATTCCGACTCTTGGTATTATTTAAAGAGTCCTTACAAGAAATGAAAAAGTCCAACGGTAGTAGTAATAAAGTTCTTCATTTGCTTTAAAAAAAGAAAGAAAAAAAGAAAGAAAAACCTTCAGTGATGTATAATTATCTTTCAGAGCTGTAGTAGAGCCCCCACTGTTAAAATGGACGTCTTAATGCAGCTTTAGCAGAGCAGAAAGCATTCTCTAAGAGTTATTTGGAGTAAGAGGATCAATGCCAAATGCATTATTGGACTTTATGAGCTGCTTGAATTTTTAAGGCATATTGGAAGGAAAAAGCATAATGTGAGGTTAGTTAGAATTATTTCAGAAAGTGCTGTCTTGCTGAAATGTTTTCATTATTTTGCTCAGTCTCCCTTTGAAACATTTTGTGCTTTATGTTCTAGGTATGAAATTGCATGGGTTTGCATGGCTGGCTTTGCCATTGAAGGTAGGGAAGGTGCGCTGAAATCTGCAGTGTGATTTATAATAGGTGCAAGTTGTCACATATGGAATATCCATGAAAGGTTACAGTATGTAATGGTGCTGCCAGTTATTTGGCACACAAGGCTAGGGGTTGTGGTTGATATTTAGAGTCAACTTGCAGAAAATGGCATCAGTAATGGACTTGAGGAGAATGTGGGTATAACCTCACCATCTCTAGATCCCCTTGGGAAATAAAGATGCTGTTTTGAGCCTACTTCACCTGCTTTTTGGCTAAGAGACCATGGCCCAAGTCTTGTGCTTGGCCTCTTCTGTCCTCTATTTCTGGGACATCCCTCTTGAGGGCAAGAATGTCATAAGCCCCTGCCAGTGCCTGGTACGTCTGTCTGCTCTGTTGGGCCAATGGCACTGCCTGGGGCCTGCACAGGGAGCAGAATCAGAGAATGGAAGTGGATTAGAAATCTCACTAAATCTCTAAGTGGGTTATTTTTAATGAAAATTGGTATCTGAGGATGCTCTAAAACCAGCTGTAGCAGCACAGGGGAGGGAGCACTGCTCAGGCAAGGGGCTGGCAAGCTGGCAGCCACTGTGGAGAAATGCTTGTATTACCACCGGGAGGAACGGAGACTAACAGGCCGAGCACTCCCTTCTTGTCAAATGACACAGCCTCTGTTGTCACCAGTCTTTGCATTATCCCTCAATTTTGAATTTTAAAGCACAAGCCCTTGCGGTCCGAGCTAGGGGATGAGAGCTGTTGGATAAAAGATAGGAGCAAACTCTTACAGTTCAGTATGACACAGCTCCACTGGAGACATGAAGCTGTCAGTATGTATGACCCAAAGTCCTCATGGACATCTTAAAGAGCCAAGTGGGTGTATCATTCCTCAACATTTCATACACATGTGTTGTTTGCTGGTGCAAGTCCTTGAAGATGATTTCTTCCATCAAAAGTTGCAATCATGCCTAAATGCAGAAAGCCTAAAAAAAAAAATTGACAAGTTAGGCTGAAAAACAGACATCAGACAAAGGCAAGTCAGAGGATCAACCTGCAAAGAGTGTCAAAATTAGTGTGTGCAGCAGGAGCCCAAAAGTGACAGTCACTAGGGAGAGGGGGTCAGGGCTGGGGAGGAGCAAGCGAGCAGGATGAGACGACCACGGCAGAAGAACCATAGCTGAGACTTGGCCTCTGTGAAAGAGACCCTGAGGAAATGGTGCTCATGGAAAGATGATGCTGATCGACAGCGTGAGCAGTAGTGACTGGCCAGGCCCTATGGGATTCACTCGGGAATTCAGTGGGGGAGTCACAGCCAAAGTAGATGAACTATTAATATCAACCCATAATCTCTCACTGAATGTTTTCTTGGTACCAGAAGACTGAAAGATGGCAAGTGCGTCACTTTCTGTGACACCCAAGGTCTTCCCAGCAGATAGGGAACTAAGGAATGAACCCACAAATTAAGAAGGTATCCAGCTCTGTCACACCAGGGACTGTTACCCAAAGCCTCTGTGTATTCGCAGCCCTCCTAGTCTTACCTGTCTTGGGTAGATTACTGGTGCGATGGCGTGAGTGAAGACACGAGCAGAGGAACTAGAGGAACTTAAAATCCTGCAGCAAAACAAAGGCTGAGGACTGATGTTTGCTCTCTGTCTGGATAAGCAGAAGCACGTCAGTTAAAGGACAGTGCTGGTACAAGAGCATGCCGCTATAGCGGGCTGTGCGTGTAGCTACAGCGGACGTGGGAGGATGGCCGCTTCACCATTCCAGTGGTAGGTCTGGAATGGCATGGCAAAAACAGCAAGATGCTGCTGGATGGTGCTTATCGAAGCATTTTTCTGTAATGAATGGCTTAGAATGCCCCTTTCAGTCCTGCTAATATGTAAGTAGGGTAAGATCCAAGTCATGAACAAATCAGTCTTTGCAGCAGTGTTATCACCTTAGAAAATGGGGAGTGGAAAAATAGCTCTGGTTACTTAAGGAGTGAGCTACACACCCAGCTAAACCTCCCAGACAAACACAACCTGCTTAGCTTAGCACTGCACTTGGCTGCTTATTCGCTAATGACAGTTGTGATTAAGCATTTAGGAGGAGAAGACTCATTTAGCATTCCCTGTTGGACATTTGGTTCAGGCATTGCTGGTTTTGACTGCAAAGCAGCAGCTGGCCAACATTAAATTTAACTATATTGGAAAAGAAAGAGCAAATTACAAGCCATGGTTAACAGTAGGAAAGTCCTATCATTCCTACTAAGGAGGAACTGGGAAAGACCACTGCTTTATAGCCTGCTTATATTATAGTTCATCAGATATGTAAGAGCAACTTCTTGTTTTTAGGTGAGGCTCAGGTAAATAATCTATCTTGTCCAGATGAATACCCTATCGTTGTCTCTAGCTACCACCAAAATACTTCTGAGAAGAACCCAGCAAGAGGCAGAGGTGTGACCACCTGCTGCTTTCACTGTTTGTCTTAATAATAAGTGATAAATATAACTTAGAGGTAGGTGGCCCTTGAGTTCTTGTATCCTCTGTCGTTAATGTATATTTTGCCTTGACATATGAGCATCCCTCCTATTTTTGACTCTTACCACAAAGCCTTGCTCCGAGATCCATATGGTACTGGATTCAGTACAATTGTGCATTGCCTGAAAAAGAGTTTTTCGTTGGTGGTAGTTTTAAACTTACCTGATTTCTCAAATTATTAGCTTGTTGCTTAATCTGAGTTCCTGCAGAAAGGAAGTTTCTGCTTGCTCTATGCATATTTCAGTGCCTTTTCTTCTTCCTTTATCATTTTCTTTTGAAATAACTTTTGAAATTCTTTCTTTTATCAGATTTGACATGTGAAAAAGGGCTTTCAAAATGTAAAATTCCTACAAGTTCTGGGAAATTTGGAAAGTGAGAAAAAAAAAAGACACAACTTCCAGGGCATTGGAAAGCTGTTCAACATTGCTTTTTATTTTTTATTTTTTTAAAGGAGTGAAGGAGATTACTGTGTAAGTATTAAACTGCATCATAGCCCAGCTCTGTTGACAGTAAGAACTGGGATGAAATTTGGACTATCTGAAGGTCATGTGGCAAAACTGGGTGCAGAAGCAGGGTACTGTAAAGCATGTTCTTTTACAATGCCTTTTTGGAATTTGATTGGAGTGGATTTTTTTTTGTTTAACAGAAGTGTGGTATGGCTTAGATAGGTGTGGCTCAAAGGAAAGAGAATCTTTAATTTCTCTGGGGTTTTTTGTTTGTTTGTTCATTTTGGTGGGTTGTTTTTATTTTACCTGATTGCAAAAGGCTCCTTGGGATGCTGAGAAAGCTGAGCTAAGCACTTAGTAATGTAGTGCTTGCTGGTGAATGAAATTACAGAGATTGCCTTCATGTGAATATACAGTCTTAAATCCATCAAATTTAGGTTTGTTCAACAACTGCCCTTGCTTCCTTCTCCCTGACTTGAGTCATTAACAACTCTGAAAACTGTGGCAGGCTGTTGTTCTATTACCACAGTACTGGTGACTATAGATCTAATTTTATGTCATATTAGATGATAATGTCTTTAGGTTTTTGAAACTGTGAACAGGGTTATTTCTGATTAAGGATAATCACAGAGCTATACAGGGAGGATAGGCATTTTTCCCCCTAATTTTATTCTATGTTCAGGATCAAAAGTTTAGACAGTGTTGATGCTGCAGGCACAATGCTGATAGCGTGTTTTGTCTTGGTGATTCAAACTGAAGTCCTGATTGTAATTTTGAGGCACTTCCATTAATCTTCACCAAGTACTAATCTCATTTTGATTCTCATTTTCTTCTGCAGTTTCAGTAGAAACCATTCTTACCTGGACTTTGTAAGAATCTGTTGCACAGTCTGACCAGGCACTCTGCAGAAAACTGCTCTTTTCACACACGTGGTGATAGCAGTATGAAGAGCTGGATGTATTCTCAGCTTTTCAGCAGTACTTATGTGTTTGTGATGTTCTAATATTTGACCAGTTTGAGATACCTTGAAGAGACCCTCTCAAGTGCAGAGGGACTTTCTGAAGCTCAGCACTGCTGCCTTGGTCATAATTACTCTGCTTGGGAAGTTGCAGAAAATTCAAACACATATCTAAAGAGAAAGTTTCACCCTTGACTAATCTTGACTAGTAAGAATAGTGAATCAAAAGCAAAAAGGTCTCAGAAGTCATGGGCTGGTGTCATGAAATGCTTATCACATAAATCTGTGCAGCAGAGAGGCAGTGAAATTAAGAAGCAGCTGGTGAAATGCACCATAGATTGAATTTGCTGCTAGTAATTATGAGCCTGTTTGAGCCAAGCACTTTTCTCCTTCATGCTTGCTCTGGGAAGTGCCAAACCAATGAATTACTCTTCATACCAAGAGCAAAGGGTAACTTCTACTACTGTATTTTCTATTCAGTGTTTTTATTGGATGTGAAACAGTCACAGAGAAAGTAACAGAAATACCACACATGACTGAGGAAAAGGAATCTGCAGATTTTATTGCATTCGTGCAGTTGCTGACATCTCAGCCCTGCGCATAAATCTTTGGACGTGCATTGGCTTCTTGGGAGGTTTCACAGTTGCTTCCCATAGGAATTATGTGCCAGACAAGGTCATACTTAAAGGCTGTTCAACTTCATGTCCTGTCTGTGACAACAGCCTGGCCCAAATGTTTCATGGAGCATGGACTTGTACACACTGGGACCCATCTTCTCTCTAGACCCCATCTTGGGGTCTGCAGTAGAAAAGTTTGTACAAAGCCTTGTGTTTTCTTGCGCTTTGATGCCTCTGTCCTCATGCAGAAAGCCTTCTGGAGGAGAAAGCAGCATTCTTGCTGATCATCAGTTCCCCTCTCGTGCCTCAGCGTGAACTGGGAGTTGTTTTAGGCTTGTTTTTTTTCCTGGAGGGGTATTTTGGATGGTAGTAGAGTGCCATCTGTAGGGAACTAGTTAAAGAAGCACAGAAAGACAGACAGAAGTGACTGTGTAAGGTATATGGCAAAGAGTGTGTTGCACTGCTCCCCGGTCAGCCTTTCCACTGCATCTGTGCTTGACTTTTAGAGGTGAAAGAATCACCCTTGTAACTTCCAGCTGCTCTCTTTAGACTCCAAGTGCTGCTCGTGGCCCCAGCTTTCTTACTGTGTCTATGAAAACCTGAGGAAAGACAAAGCAGGTCAGGAGCGCAAGGGTTGACAAATGAGCCTGAAAGTCCTAAATCCTTAGGACTGCACTAACAAACAGATCTGACCAGATGACTTTAGTGAAATGCTGTTGCAGCAAAGATACAACCGTGCTTCTCCAGTGTTGAGTGAACTAGTGAAGAACGTGTCTCCTCTGCGAAACGCCGTGTATGCCCTGGGCATAGACTAGCAAACGTAACGTTCCCCAAGCAGCATTTGGTGCTGTTGGTACTGGCTGTGTTATTGCTTCTATATCTGCGCCTGACCATGGTCTGTCTACTCTGCTTCGATTCATGGTGCTGGTGCACTCTGGAGTGGGCATTTGATGGCAGTTTGTAAGTGTTTGAGGAGAATAATAGCCCATGGAAGAAGGTTTCAACCTCATGCTGCTAGCCCAAATATGGGAGATGCAGGATAAAGAAGAATCTAAGCCGAGATCGTCAGCAATGCAGGAAATAAAAATTAGTTTGCAGCAGATGAGATACTGAGTTTCTCTTTCAAGAAAATCAACCATCTTAACAAGATGACTGACATCAGGCCTTGCCTCTCAAATTTAGGAATCTAGGACAGTTAAGACAGTAGGGCCCGGAAAAGTCTCTGTGTTTGCCCAAACGCCAGTTGCCTGTCTCTTCCAATTTCCCCTCTTTGCATATGAGATTCTGAAAATACACATCTCTCATCACCTATACTTCGTGAGTTTGTCTTTAGCAGGAAATATGCCATTTTTCATGCAGGGCTAAACCCCTGATCTGGGCATGCAAAGTGTTGGTTTATAGGCACACCAGCTTCTGCCTAATGCTGCCTCGAGAGTTACTTGTCCTGTTGTGCTCAGGGTGCCGAGCAGCGCGTTAAATTCCCTTGGCACATTGAGGTAATTTGTTCTAAGGCACTCTTAGAAAGCCTGGGCAATGTCTGCTTTATTAGTAGCCTTTATATTACAGGCAGTTTATGAAAGTAATTTGTGTACAATGTGTGACCTTAAATAGGTCGTAGAGCTGCCCTGGTGCTCTGTGATGAGGACCAAGGCATTCGAGGTGGTGCGGCTGCTGCAAGCTCGCGATCGCTCTGATGAAACAGCCTCATGGTGAAGGTGGAGGTTACACACCCAGACAGATGCCCTCTAAATTCCATGTTTCTTGGCTTTTTAGTGTTTGTGCTCATGAAGGAAATTTTTTCCGTACCTAGACCTACACTGAGCTGGCACATTTTGTCTTTGTGAAATAAGATGTTCTTGTGCCTGAAATTCTTGGGGTGTGGGAGATGGCTTCTGACATTTCTTTGGAGTTCTTAAGGACTTTCCTCTGGAGGCTATGAGATAGTTGGAGGACTCATTTTTTTCCAGACCTCTGCAGGACCATCATCAAAGGTGATGGCCCTGAACTCCCTCATCTTCCCAGGGGAGAAATTTTGTTGCTTCTGTAGCAGTGTTGATCTTTGTGCAAAGTTATGGTCTGAAGGCTGAGTTCATATAGACGTCAGAAAACCTCCTGGAAGGAGAAGCAGAGGCAACTGAGGGTAATCCTCTACTCCGTAAATAAAGGTCACTAAGCATTAGGTGAAGCCCTTTGATGGGAACAGAGGGCTCTTTCTGTTAACAAAATTCTGCTTATGCTTTGAGTGGGTTTCTTCAGGAGGGAGATGAAGACGTAAGCTTTTTCCCAGTAATTTTCCGGTATTTCTCTTGACACTTGAGATTACTCCAAAGTTGCTGCTCTGGCAAGGGTACATGTAACACCTCATTCAAAACTGCATGTTAGTGAAATCCTGGGCAAGCTAGGCAAGACTTGCCGTGGTGTTTTATTTTCTGTCTTAGCTACAAAAAGACTTAGAAATACCAGTATGAAACATCAGGGATTCTGCTTTTTAACGACAGATCTCACAAGGTTGGGTCCAAATCCACAGTTAGATACTTGAGCACACAGGTTCCATCTCACGAAAGCTGCTCTCGAGTTCACTGTGGATTTGCATGGGAAAGTAGGTTTTTTTTTTTTTTTTTTTCCCCTCTACCAAGCCTGACCTACCGATTTTGCTGTTGATGGGACATTTTATAGATTAAGGCTTTTTTGAAGGCAGGGTCAGGAAAGGGTCAGCTGGGGTTTATAATGGAAACTCGACGTGAGCCGTGGCTGCGGAGCGGCTGCTGTTTCCCCGTAATTAGAGCGGAGGAGCGTGGAGTCCCCATGGGTCAGGGAGTGCGCGCTGCCGAGCCGCCGCGGGCCCTGCTCCTGGGACAGGGAATGTCCATCCGTCCGTCCGCACGGGGTGGGCTGCAAAGGGACGGCCCGCGTGGACACCGCGCGGGACAGGCTCCTCTGCCTGGAAGGTCGCCGGCTTCTCCTCGGAGCTCATGCGGCCGCTCGGAGCGGGGTCGGTCTCGCCGCCCGCGGAGACGGAGCAAACAGGTAGGGCCCTGACGCAGGCAGAGCGAGCCTAAACGGCTGTGAATGGAACAAGTTACCAGCAACTTTTTCCGTTTGCAGCTCCGGGTTGAGGTGATTAGCCCAAATGAGCTCCAACTGCTGGAAAATCGCAAGTGCAATGGAAAAGGAGAAGGTCACTGCGTGTTGCAGGGGTTGAACAGCTGGACTTAAAAACTTGCAGCACTTTCTGAATTAATGGGAAAAATGCAGAGATTCATTAGGTCTGATAGCTCTTGAAATTACCTCTAAGTTGCTTATAACTTTTGCTTGTCTCTTTATTTCATGTCTTTATTTTACTGATCTTTAAGTTTGTCTTTAAGTTCATGGCTGATGAAAATTCATCAGAGAAGAGTTAAATCTACCCCCTCAATTAGACATGTTGGGGCCTGATTTCAGTGCTCCTTCTGCCAAAAGTAACAAAGGGCACAGTGCCCCCCTCATCAACACCCTCCTCCCACCAGCTTCATGGCAGATTGCTTCCTTTGGCCCTCTAAAACATCAGGGAAAAAAAAGGCCATGTATGATCTCATAATACATAAAGATTTTCCATTCATTCTTTGCTTAAGGGTGGCTTCTTCAAAATACGCAAATTACAAGTTTTGACATTGAAAATTTTGTCTGGCTCAGAGCATCAGCACGCAGTGAGGTGAGCAGAGGGAATCGCATAGGTGGGTGCACAGTGAGGGCCTTCTCTGCCGTAAACTCGAGTGGGTTTCCCTTGGAGGAGGCAAAATCCCAGGTATCAGTTGATGCTGTTCCTTTCTGAGACCGAGAAGGATTAGGGTAAAGAGGCTTTCCGTAACTGAGCATAATTAGACTAGAGCCCTTCACGGGAGAAAGAGAAAATTGCTGATGAGAAGCTATGAGAGGATTGGTTGGGAAATTGGATTGGGAAAGCACACTCATTCTTGCTTAAAATCTGTAACTCTAATTCCCCCGAAGGGAACGTGTAAGCACTTGTGTTCCTCTCCCGGGCTGTGCGTCTCGCACAGAGTGGGGGCTTTCTCTTGCCTTCTTGGTTGCGCTGGGTGATGCAAGGCTTTGGGAGAAGGGGAGCTAGTTGAAGGAGTCCCTGTGTCCACTCATTTGATCTCCCTTTCTCCCTCGCTTTATGTCCTCTCTCCTCCTTCCCCTTTAATGCAACATGGCTCTTTTTGTCACTTTGGGTGCACTCTTAGCCATGAGCAGTTCCATGGTTGCTCAGGTGAAGCCCTGTTTTAACTTGTCTCCTCCCTCCAACCTCTTCAGCGAGTACTGTTGTTTGCGATGGAGTTTGCACCTCTCCGTGCCTTATTTTTGCCCACAGAAGGGCAAAATGTGACGAGCTGTGCTGAGCCTTTCCAGTGAGGGATTATCAGGAAGGGAAGCTCATCGGCAGCCCCAGTTCTCCAGAAGAGGCCAGGAAAAAAGGCTGGAGCTTCATGTACAATCCTGTTGTAGACCATTGAGCACAGCAGCTCTGTTCAGCAAGCGTTTGGGTTACTGTTGCGAGTAGCCAGTTTTGTCCTCCTCATCCTTCAAGCTGGGTGATAAGAGGGCTTTGTAGGTCCTCTCACAGAACCTACCAAAAAGATGGTCTGGTTTTCAGAGCCATTGCTCATCATTATCCACCTTTGAAAATCGCATTAATTTGCAAGCTTGCCCTCTCTTAATCATTCCTTCGGGATACAAGTGTGTTTCATTGCCTTTCTTCATATCCTTTCAGACATCTCGCTTTTGCTACAGGATTGCAGCAGTTATGCTGAGTCCCGCTTACCTCACTGACTGTTTTCCCTTGGTATTTCTGTATGTGTCTGCATATATCACTCATGTTAAGACTATAAACTCTTTGGAGCAGTGCCCAAAGAGCTGGTAGCCTGTGGTACTGGCAGATGTCTGGTGCTCCCAGATACTAAAATAATATAGGAAATTATTGGTAATGGTTGACTGCATGCCTGCTGCATGTACTCCTTTGGAGGAACAGTATTGCAAAAATAACATCTAATTTTGGTGCACGCAAAGGAAAGTCATTGATTTGAATATGGCTGGTTAAAAGTATTTATAGGTGTGTTGCTATCTCTAAATCCTCACCATTTTTTGATTTAACTATCAGATTCCTTTTTGTTCATTTCCCCCGTACTGCGTTTCCTTACCTATTTGGGTAGTGGGTTTAAGTGATCTTTTTCCCTAGATGATTCAGGATCTAAAACATCTTCTGTTTGGTTTTCCGCACTTGACAAGTATCATTCACTGGGGTGGGGAAAAATACATTGCCACATCTGCTGGCAAAGGAGATGTGGAGCTGGGTGAATGAAGATTCTTTTAAGGAAATAGTTGAATCTTATACTGAGTTAGGTCTGATAATGAAGCTTATCTGTGCACATTTGAGAAGCTGCAGGAGGTCCGGTGACTGCTTTTACTGTGCATTTGCATTGGCTGTTCTGTGACTCCAGGTGAACAAAACCACCAGGACTGACGTGGTTTTACCAGCTAGATGTGTGTGGCCCTGCCTTTCGCCTTGGTACCTGTGCGGGTACAAGCGGGATGGTGAATGAACAGCCACGCAGAGTGCATGTCACACCAGGCTGCCACCTTGTTACCCCTGTGAATCCATATCTGGGCAGGGAATAAGACATCTTCCTTTGAGGACATCCTTACAGCAGCTTAGCTGCAGTACCACTGTCATACTGTCATATTCCCACACTCAGCATCTTTCCCTGTTAGGAAGTTGCAAAGGAAAATGCTGGAAAACTTAAAGTAAGGCATCTTTACGAATCATTTGCGGTAAAAATACCTTGTTCCAGTGGGATTTTCTAACATTTTCTGTTCTGCCTATTTTTAGGGTGGCTGCCAAGTTTTCGCCGCTGCAATGTGGATGGAGAGGATCTGCTCCCTTTGTTCACTTAGTCTCACTACAATCTGAGTTGTTTCATTTGCTAGCTTAGTGATGATAGCTGGGACTTGCATTTCATAGAGCAAATGCTGAATAGCAAGGACTGATTAGAGGATCCAGGTGCCTGCCTTGGTCAGCTTGCGGCATCGTGGCTGTTTATTTCCCTGAGGCTCTTTATTTTCCTGAAGATGCTGGTGCAGGCTGGCTCCCCCTCTCTGAGCAACATCTAGGAGCATCTCAGAGCAGGGTCCAGAGTAGAAGTCTCTGATTTGCCTTTCACTTCAGGCCATTGAGTTCTCTTCCACTTCGCTCTATCCAGAGTTCACAGCCCAAATGTTGTGTTTGGGATGATGTTTGCCAAAGGCACCAGGCATGCTTCTTCCTTCCTGCAGAAACTCTGGCCTTATAAACCTAAAGAGCACGGCAGGCACCAAGCTGCTGTCCTGGTGCCCATGTGCTGGGCCACACTCTTGTCTGAGGGGTCGGGACAGTTGACTGAGGAGCCTCACGTGCTGCATTGGGGCCCTGTCGGTGTCAGCGCTCCGTGTGCTAGTGCCTTTCCCCATAGGAACCACAGGTCACATTCCTTACAGCTCTCACTCTAAAGCAGGGGGCTTTGGTTGCCAAATAAGTCTTCTGAGGCAGAAAAGAATGTTTTGTGGAGGGGATTTACCTGGCAGTGGATTAGGCTACTGCAGGGTCAGCGGCCCTGCCAGTTTTGCAAGAACCTGCGCGCTGCTGCCTGTTTGAGTGTTGTTTCCTCTCGCACCCTTGCGAGCAGCCTCTGCAGGACCCTCTTGCCAGTGCTCACAATTTGCTTGTTTTCTCCCCAGGGGAGCCCTGGGCAGGTGAGTTTAGCTGTGAGGCTGCTCTAGACTGCTCTTGCAGGAGTCCTCTTGCATCCCTCGAATGGGGAGAGAGGGGCTGAAGTTGAATGAGCCCTCAAAGCACATTGCTAATTTGCAAGTTGTCCCAGGATCTCAGCATGACCAAGAGGCAATTAACTGTGACCTTCTGCGGTTCAGAGATCCGGATCCAAATGCGGAGGTTTTTGAGTCGTTCTCCATCTAAAACCCTTGACCACAGTTTCTATTTTTAAGCACATGCTGAAGGCCACGATCTTCTGGAATTCACCAGCTTCCCCTCCCTGCTGCTCTCCTGGGTCCTTCCTGCTTAACAGGGATGTGGCTGGCTCCTCTTCATCTCTGCCGTGGTACATCCAGGGCCATAGCTTGAAGTCCCTTGCTGCCCTTGTGCACTTGTGCTATGTACCTTGGGACAGAAGTGGCTCATTTTTGCTCCCTTGGCTGTGCCTCACCTTTAATTCCTCCCTTCCTTCCACCTTTTTATTTTTAATTTTATTTTTTCCCCCATGTTTCTATTTTTCTTGGGAACAGCCAGTGGTGCAGTTGGTCTCAGCACCTCCTGCGGGTCAGGGTAGAGCTCCAGGCCTTTCTGCAGCTCCTCGCTGAGCTGTGTGAGCGCCCAAACCATCATGTTTTCCCATCGCAGCCAGGCCACCCGCTGGCATCCAGTCCAGTCTCTCCACCAGCCCTGGGGGCTTTAACTCTCCTTGCAAAGTGCAAACTTGATTATTAGACCTTGGATTCAAGGAAAGGTTCTGGGAGCAAAGCACAGATCACAGCCTTGGTCCACTGAGACGTGTGCTTAGCAGCAGGGGTGTGTTTCCTTCAAGTTTCATATTTGGATTAGAAATGCTTTCTTTTGGGGGCCAAATTTCATTCTCAGACACTGTAGTCAGTCCTACTATCAGCTCCGTGAAGCCTGCATGTCTAAAGGAAGTGACTAAAATAGATACATTTGTTTCCAAAACAAAACCCTTTAGTCCAGAGAAAAGATACCTGTCTCTTGGGAAAGATGAGAAGACTCCCATCTCTCCTATTTTTCCAAGCTCAAGGTCTCTTATCCTTTGTCTTTGACTGTTTCTCATCGCTTATCATTTACTAGAAAAACATTCCAGCATGTGTGCAAGCCTAGACCACCAAAAAAGATGAAGAGGAGATGGATGCACTGCTGCTCTTCTATTTATAGGGATAGACACAAACCAAAAATGATATGGGAAAATTCAAATCTTTAAATACTCTGGGAGTGATGGAAAAAGGGCCGCTCTCATTGTTCACAGGGTTCAGGAGACTTTCTCACGAGCAGCTTTGTGGCACCACCGGATGACTCGCGTGCCCGCGGGCATTTCTGGGCACCAAACCCCCTCTTGTTTCTGGAAGGACTGCTCTGCTGCTCAAGGCAAGGAGAGATGGGCCAGCCTGTTGCATGCTGCATAACAGACCCAAAGTTTGTGCCTTCCCAAAGTCTTTCTTCCCGGTACTTTCTCTGTTCATCCTCTGGGGTCACTGATGTCAGCACATCCAATCATTTCACTTGTCTTCATTCTGCTCTTCTTTCTATGTGAGGTTTGAGCTTTCTAGTCACCGTCTTGTGAGCCTTGGAATATTTCAAGATATTCCTGCTCTCTGTGGAGAATATCAGGCTGCTCTAAGGTGGCTTTTCTTCCTGTCAGATCAGTGAAATCACTTTCTCAAGTTACTTTCTTGATATCTGTGCTTTCCTGGTGTTTTTTAGCCTGTTCTAGAAACAGCAGCATCTTCTCTCTGACCTCCCTGCTAATCAGCTTTCACTTGTCCCAGTGTTTGGGAAATATATCTGCTTTCGCTGCCTTTGTCAAAGGAAGTGCTATAATCCTTGGCTGTAGAGCAGTCTTTGTTCTTGGTTAAAGATTTGAACTTTCTTTGTGCTCTAGCTCCTAGTCTCACCTCTGAGGTTGGTTCAGGCCCAAGGATGAGGAGTGGTTTTCCATTTTTATTTTTGAAAGTGTGTTTCATAATGGAGCATAAGAGCAGGATGTGAGGCTAGAAGGTGATGCTACTTTGAAATTCAAGGAGGAATTAAAGGCAGTGGACAGAGAACTGGGAACTGAGGTCTCCTTTACCATTGCAGAGAGGTGCAGGATGAGCAAGGGCTTCTTTTAGGTTTGTGTATCCCATTAAATGTCTTGTCCCTGCAGATCTGGAGCAGTGTTGTCCCCAAACGCACATTGCCATGAGCCCTCTTGCACTCTCCCTTTCCGCATAAAGCCCTTCCAAGCTTTATCTCTAAACAGTTCCCCTCAGATCACCTCTCTTGTGACACCTACAGGAAACAACCATTTCGTAACGGCTACAGGACCTGGCCAACTTGCTGATATTTATATTTACTAGAACAGTAAATCTGCTGAAACGCTGTAGCGCTTGGGGCAGTGGTGCTGAGCCAGGCAGATCCTGCCGCCGTCTCCCCCGTGTTCCCAGCTCCTCCCGTCGTGGAGCTGCCGCCTCTCTTGCTGCCCGTCGGCAGCCCGGGCTGTCCTGGCCCCTCTCATGCCCACGTTGCTGTGGCTGCTGCTGAGCTTCACCTTGCAAGATCAGGCAGATTGGTAGGGAATCCAGTGCGTGACCTTTTGAGCACTGATTTGAGCACTACCACAGCACAAATAACATGAATCTCATTTGCAGTTCCCAGAGTTCTTCCTTTCCTTCTCTTCCCCCTTCCCTCTATTTTGGCTCTGTTGATAACTCTCTAAATGCTACCTTTAGAAAAACCGCTGTTGCCAACCTCTAATTTCAGCTGCAGTTCTTCCTTACGAATACTCCGATGTGGGATTGGGTGTTCGGAGACCATCCGAGGGCTGTGTCCGCTCTCCCTTTCTGCTCAGAGACCCCCGGGGCTCTGTGTGTCGTGATCCCGGTCCCAGGGCAGCCCCCGGCTTGTGGCCTCCTGTGCGGAGGGAGCAAATGACTCTGACAGCAAAAACAACCCACATTATTTTGATGTTTAAATCAGTAGCTGTGCTGACTGTACGGTAGCTGGGTTTACACACACTCTAAACCTCTCTCTGGGAACATTTTTAGCTTGCTCTGACTGGCTGTCTTATAATATTACTATACCATAAATCTATAGGCAGTGCAACAATTTTTGCTGAAGCCTGTTTTGTTACACAGAAAGATTTCTGAGCAGCAAACGGGAGAGGTGCTGTCAGCAGCAGTGCCCACCAGGCTTAAGGAGAGACTGGAGCCACCAGTGCTTCGAGTTGTGTCATTTTACCATATTACTTAGTCTTTGGTCTCCTGTATCTTATGTGAATAGATTGCTTTTGCTAATGTCACTAGTAAGATTATATTTTTTTATAGGGAGCTGTAACAAATTGATTTCAGGCTTTTAAGCTTTGGCTTTGACTCTGGTGAGCAAGGTTGCTCAGTGCTTGGGTGAAGAGTTCCAGAAAACCATGCGGTCAGGTAATTGCCTTAGCTTGCGCCTAAGGACCATTTCTGGTCACTCAGTAAAAGGCAATATAAAAACAAAAAGCTTGTTGTCAGTAGACTTATTTACTATTGAAAGTTCTGCGTTACCACTGAGCATTTTTAGTAGTCTACAAATTGAAAAACATTGAAGACTGTTGTTGCAGTCAATTTGGCAAATCGTTTCCTTTGAGCTGTTGCACTGCATAAATATTTTGCTGTCGTGCCAAGAGCTGTTGTTCTGCCAGACATGTCATCATCTAAATGAATAATAGATGTGAGCTCCTGATCTCTTGTGGTCATAGAAGGCCTGGGGACTCCTATGAGGCTGGGTAGGTTTGGGGCTCGTGGTCCCAGGGTCTAAGCTCAGTCTAATCTTTCTGTCACAGAACGGTGCCCTTCCCTTGGACCCTGAGATGCAAGAATGGGATTGCCATTTTTTTCAGTAGTTTTATTATGTTTCGGAAGAAACCTTGAGGTATTTATTGCCCAAGTCGTTCATTGAAGAGTTATTTTTGATGATGCTAATTGCTGTGAAACTGCTGCAGAAGTACCTGACCTTTTTTGCTACAAACGGTCCTTTTCACAGAAACCAGAATTCTGTACTCATCAAAAATGCATCTAAGCAGAACAATTTGGCTGAATGCTAAAACAGGCTCCTGCAACAGTCATAAGAGTTATAGTATAAATACTGTGATTGGAGACTTATGGCTTACAATAGTGCTTGAATGGATGAAATGAAATGAAATGACATTGAAGACATGTTTGCTTTAAAAAAAAAAAAAAGATATTCTGCACCCATTTTATTAATCTTTTTGGAACAGGGAAGAGAAGAATTATTCTCATTTTGTAATTTTAAAGTACTTTTCTGGTGCTCCCTGGTTGGTTTACTTCCCTCAGCTTAAACAATGAAACGGATCAGACAACTTTACTTTTATCCTCAGATCTAGCGCGAGAATGTTGTGGTTGAGACACCAAACCACAAAGGAGAAATTAAAGAGTAAAAATAGAACGGCTCGACCATATGCAAATAAGTCATATGAATCATTCTTCTGGCCCTAATGTGGTTTCCAAAGTATATTTCTTTTGTGAAAGGGGGGACGGTGTCTGCTCCCCCAGGGGCAGCAGTGGGAATCCACTCCTTGGAGTTGTTTCTTCCAAGCAGTGCTAGATGCTGAGGGTTGTCGCCAAGCGGATGGTCTTTTGTTACCCAGCAAATGAACTTTGGGCCCTAATGAGATCTCCTTGCCTCTCACTTAGGTTTCATTACAGAGTTTTTAGATTATCCGACAAGAAAAGAAAGATGCAAGCGAATGTTTTTCCATTGAGCCTCTCGGACGCATCTCCTAGTCTGTTTATTTTTGTGTGTGTTTCTTGCTGTGTCAGAGAAATTCTGACGGGAATTCGGCATTTCATACAGAGATTATCATAAAACGAAGGGGGTTTTGTCTGCTGCTGCTTTGTCTACTTCACAGAAAAGCTCAGTGGATCTTTTATTTTATTTCTTGAGTGTGCCTTCAATTCCATGTACTAATATTAGTTATACAATGAGGACACATCTATATATAAACACCTAATTTTGTCTGTTTCCATATATACTCATGTTGCTATATATAATCAAAATGCTTTCATAGGAATATTTCAAAAATATTTGTCACATTTTGTCGTGTATTTTATGGTGGGAAACTGTATTCGGAAAAAATGCATTTAGCTCTTGTGGGACAGCAAGGTAAAATAGCTACTTGTGTGAACTGGGTCTTTTTTTAGATGCCGGCGCTACAGAAATAGCTGAGTGATAGCCCTGCCGTGAACTCCGAATGCGTTTCCTTTTTGCCAGGATTTGCTGGCGTGTTTGTGTAACCCTTGTAAGGACAGCGGTGCAGCGTGCGTGGCCGCGCGCTGAACTCGTGCGCGGCCTGGCCGGGCCTCGGCCGCCTCCGCGGCGCTCCCGGGCAGCCCCGCTGCGTCCCGGGGCCGTCGCTCCGTGCGCGGCAGGAGGAGCGCGGCAGGTGATGCGGGTTCCCTCTTCCTCAGGCTGAACCTGAGCCTCGTCTAAGTTGAAATGGACAGCGTTTCTAGTAGATAAAATTTGCACTTTGCCCACAGTAGGGGTTGGTATAAGGATTTGGCGTTGTAGCTTTCTGGAAATTTGTTTTTTTTGTCTTTATTTTGTCGAGAAAATGGGTCCATCTCTTTCCTGTAAGTGGAAATAATATCGTTGTTTTGGAGTCTGGTTTTCTCCAGTCACCTGGGGAGCTGGCAGAGGCTCTTCATGGTTTTGTGGGGAGGGGTATCTTGAGGGATTTGTTTTTATTTTTTAATTCAAGTTTCTCTGGAAAACAAAACTTGTGACTGAGCCATATCTCAGTGGATTCTGTCTCTCCTTCCTTACCTGTCCTCATCCCTCAAAACTTTGAAAGTCATTGAATTGCAATACTCAGAAATGTTATATTTCCATAAGTCTCATGAAAATAGGGGGTCTGAGTACCTGTTTGGTGAGGCAGCATTGCCAGGTGCTAGATTTAATTTAAAAAAAAAAAAAGACAGATTTTGTCTCCAATTCTTTAGCTTTTCCACCTTTCTCTCATGCCCCAGTCCCCTTGAATATTTTGTGAATCACATATAGCAATACACGTCCTTCTGCTTTGGTTAGTATAGCAAATGAATACATTTGTTTATGCTCTAGATTGAAGGGCACGTCCTCAGCGTACAGTAGACTGGATTTCCGCTGGGGTCCGTGTTGATGTTTTTGGATGGGCATACCCAGAATGTTTGGATTTACAAGCGGTCATGGAAAATATCAGTACAACGCGTGTATGTCTGTTGCGTGACCTGCTTGCCCGTGTCTCTTCTAGCAGAAGTTTGGGCTGTTTTACTTCAGTGTTTATTGGGATGTAGAAGAATTCAGCCTAATCCTAGCTAAGAATAAACAAATTCAAGGCAGAAGCCGCCCCATTCCTCCGGGCCGTTTCCATGATGCTGCTGGCGTTGTCCTGGCACTCTTGGTGTGGGCACAGGTTTGTGGACAACCCTTTGGGGCACTTGTGTTTTAATTCCCCCTCACCAAGAAGCAAGAGTGAACGGTAACATGTGGGTTTATCAAAGTGTTCTGAGCTGTGCCAGAGGCTTCAACTGCCATAGCCGTTATAGGGGAGTCCTTACCAGAGCTCTCATCAGAGTCCTGCACGAGGCATTGGGTGGTTGGTCAGCATTTCCCAGCTGAGTCCATGAGATCATGGACCAAGTACGTGGATTATTCAAGTGGACCCTTGTGGGCTCTTCCTCTTCAGTGTTTCTTTGTGAGGAAGTGTGATTAGGTGATGTTAGTAGAAATGTAGGAGAGCTTAACACTGATAAATCAGAGATCCTCCGTGACACCCGTGTTTGCAAACAAGGTGAATGATCTGAAAAATGTCCCTGAATGGAAGAGCATTTTGCTTAGGTCAGAAGCCTTGTCCCCACAGTAGAAACTGTGCCAAGAAGCTTGTTCTGGAGTAAAATTGTCAAAGTAAATGAAATCCCAGAAGTCAGTGATATTAAAGCTAAGTGTTTCGGTCATCTGGGGGCAAATGTGTTCAGATTCATTTTGGATGGGAATAAAATAATGATACAGATTTGCGTGGAATACCACAGATGATGCTGAATTGGCTCCACTACATCTTTGCTGAGCTCATCAGGCAAATCATGAAAGAAATACAGTACTGTCAGAATTCCTGTTGCGGCGCTAACATATCACCCTGCCAGGAAAAAAAAAGAAAAAAGAAAAAAAAATGTCTGGACCATCACTTCACTGTATGGTAAACAACTAACAAAAAGAATTGGAATAATCCTGTTAATACAGGTGTAAGTCCCATGTCATCCACACACAGTGGCTGGAAAGTTGTTAAGCTACCCTGATTTATGTGCCCTCCTTGAAATCATTTTGGCCTGTATTTTAAACTAAAACAATAAGCAGCCATTCCACTAATTGTTTGTACTGTTGTCTTGCTTCCTCAAGTGTTGTGCTTTGTGACTCTGTCACTGCGTTAGGAAAACTGTGATAAACTGCTCTAGCAAAATATTTTGGGAACAGATTCATCTTAAATAAACCAAATAGGTTAATCAAGAAAATAGTGAAATAGACCTTTAATATCATTTTTTGAGAAAATTACTATTGCTTTCTCTGTATTGAAAGAAGGTGGTGTATTATTTTTCATTGAAACTCCCGTGTCTATGAGTAACTGAAAACACCTAGGAAGAAAGCCAGTCCTTCTACATTTGTTGTTCAGTAATGTTAATAATGATTTCAAATATATCGTTACTGTCACTCTTTCAAACAAGGCTCTATGCCTTAATCTTTCCTTTTTCTGGAGCTGACAAATTAGCAGTTGAACTGTAAATCTTAGTTCACTTGTCTCATCAAGATGAAATCTATTTAAATCCTTACTCCCCCCTCCCCCCCGCATAGATTATTGTCTTCGTATTTTGAGTGAAAAATACACTTTACGGGGCCATGTTCAGCACTGGAACCAGGGGCCCTCTTCGTCTCCATGTTTCTTGTAGTGTCAGACAGTTTTGGCATGTTCTTGGGTGGTTTAAATTAATTTTTTTTCCCCTCTTGCCCCTAACTGTTGCTCCATATAAGCTCTCAATACACAGGCATGGGACTAGCAGTGCTCATCTGTCTGCCATCAGCTAAAATTGCACCAAGACAAATTAAAGGTGTTGCTGGTGGGTTCAGAAAGTTGCAAATGCCCCCTCTTGGTGGGATTTCCTGACCCACGGCTGCCTCAATGCTTTGCACTGTACCTGTGGTATATAAATTGGCCAGAAGATACATCCCTGTCCCCCATCGTGTTTGGGACGTACGTGTGTGACATGTGGGCCTTTCTTTGGGCCCTCATGGTAGCTGAGCCAAAACGCGACCCAAAGAAAAAGCCCGTGGAGAAGTGGGTTGCGTTCCTTGCGTCTTCAAATTGCATCTCTTTGGCTCTGTGACTTGACGTCTTCTCTCATGGTGGCTGCCCCAGGCCGCTATGTGAATCAGCAAGTGCCGGTTTACGTTTGGGAGAAATGCGCAGCGTCAGAGCCCGCACGCGCGGTCCCCATTCGGTGCTCGTGCAAAGTCAAGGTCACGGGCAGCGCTTCTGCTCCCGGGCACGGCTGGGAGCTCAGCCCCTGCCCTCGCTGATAAAGTGAGCGCTCAAGTGGCTCTGAGGGTGCATTAATCTTGTCACAAATTTAGAAATAACAGGGTGGCTTTCTGCTGATGACACAATGTAAATGTGAAAAGCCTGGCATTGTGCTAGAAAATCTGGGAGAGCGGTCGAGCAGACGGCTTTTTGAGCTGCAGGGATCGCAAGCTGCACGCCGTGTAACCTTCCCAAAGGAAAAGAGGTCATTAAAGCAGGATATTAATGATCTAAGATGTTGGCAATGCCAGGACTCTTTAATTTATGTCCTAAACAATGAGCTAAACGCAAATTGCGGGAGCTGACGGTGGGAATAGGAGAACAGCTGCAGCCCCCGGCTCCTCTCCCCAGCTGCAGCCCCTCGTTGCTGCTCTTCCCTTCCCGCTGCGACGCCGGCGCTCGGCGCTGCCGCGCTCCTTACGTAAGCGCACTGCCCTCGGCTGCCCTCAGCCCCGGGCCCGCGTCCCCTGCGGCTGCCTGCGCTTTGCCTTTGTGGGATTTAAAATCAGTGGGGCGGATACCAAAGGCGAGGCGCTCCTGAATTAAACCGTGCTCGTTCTCGGAAGCGAGGCAGGTGGGAGAAGGGGAGGGGAAGGGTACCGGGGGTCTGGCTGTGGTAATGCAGAGCAGCGTTGGTGGTGGTGTCGTGGTGGTTTTACCCGAGTACCAAAGTGCTTGGAGCTCATCGCTCTTCTGGGACAGCTTCTCTTTTTGCCCCTCGCAAGCATCACTTGACGTGCCTGCTTTTGGGTGGCAGCAGCAGGGAGAGGTGGCCAGGTGGCGGCAGCCTGGCGGGTCGCGTCTCCCCTGCGTCCTTGTGAGGACTGACCTCGGGGCTCCAGACTCATGTGCTGGACGCAGCTTGTGGCAGCAGCACAGCCCGAGGAGGCGCCGACGGCACCGCTGCAGCCAAAGGAGAGTTCCCCACATGCAGCAACGCAGCGGCCCTGCTGCCCGCGGCCGGCCCTGGCTCCTGCTCCGCTCGCGCGGTGCCCGAGAGGGCCTCGCGTTCCACCTTGAGCCAACTCGAGGTTTTGCGCTCCCTCTGCTGGCTGCTCCTGGCTGGCTGGTGCCTGCGCTTGGTCTCCAAAGGAACACCGGAATCAATGGGGACAATCTTGAACAAACAGGGAAGTAATAAAATTAGCTTGGCTCCTTTTTAGGTTCCTTGAACACTACGAAAAAATTCCCCGTTGGCCACGCTGTGAATGTGCCAGTCAGCAGAGTTGCATTTCTGACATTTCTTTTCAAAAGATCGTTCCTTGCCCTGGGAAGCCGAGGCCCTGGTGAAATCACATCAGCATAGGGTGCCCTTTTCAGTAGCTGTTGAAATTGGTGTTTAAGATTTCTAGTGACCAAGAATGACTCCAATGTTCTGTTTGCTTGCCTAAAATTTTATCTGAATTTTTCCTTCTGCATTAGCCCAAATATTGATAGGTCTCTCTCCAGGCTCAGTATTTTCTCCCCTCAGTGTTGTGCTCTCTTTTTTCAACTTCAGTTTCCAGCACTCCCTTGAACTACTTGATGTGATTTGTTCTTAAACTTCTGGCCAGTTTCTCATCTCTGACTGTCTGCATCCAGATATCACAACCTTCTTACGGGGCACAGAGCCTCAGGAGGGTGGCAGAAACTGCTTTGCTTTTGAGGTGGCTTCTTCTGGAGCCTCGTGAAAGTTTCAAACTCTTTTCCCACTGTAAGATCCAGTGGATACTTTCAATAGGACTTTAGCCTCCAGTTTTAGGAAGCACTTTATATTTGTCTATTTACCAGAGAGATGTCATCTCTTCTGGACAAAACCAACAGCACCCTGGCTAGAAATGTGCGTTTTGTGTCCCTGGAGACCCTGGTGATTGCCAATCCGAATCCCATTTTTGCAAACAGCCCAAATTCCCTGCTGGGTAAGGACTGCATGCCTGGGGAGGGCTGGTGTTCTGTTCATGGCAAAGGTGATCAGTGCTAATTGGCAAGAAGGGTCTGAAACTTTTCTCTGGTCTTTCTTTTTGCTCTTGCTGCCTGCCCCCACCAGGTAATTATTTCCTCTAAATGTTCTCATGTCTCCAGACTCTTCCTTAAGATTTCCACTCTGATAACAGAGCTCCATGTTTAAATGACCTTTTTCCTTACTCTCAAGTTAGTTCTGATTGCCTATTAATTTATTTTACTCGTGGACCCATGGTGACTTCGCAGCTTCTGCTCCAGATTTGATGCCAGGTGCAGTTCAGTTACATTCAAAGCTGCAGCCTGTAGCAGCTTTCTAGAGCTGTGATTGTAGGAACAGCTCAGAGTGCTTCTCAGGAGGCAAAAAATCACCATGTACCCCTTGGTGACACTAATATTTTCACTCACTCATGGGGCTATGGGAGTTTTATATATTAAATGGATATTTGTTATTGGGTCCCCTTCCCAAGCAAGCTTCAAAAAGTTGGGTGTTTTATTGCAGAAGAAAAGCTTGATCTAAGGAACCTACTTTCCATTTAGATTATGTTCACACAGACATTTTGAATTTAAAGATTTTCACTTAAGTAGTTGAACAGTTAAGTAGTCTGGTGTTACAAACCTAAATGCAGTGTTGCTTGCACGTGTGCACCAGTTAGTGAAATGAGGTGATGGGAAAAAAAAAAACAGCCAACATTTCCAAGCATTGGCAATGTTCAAAGTGCAAAAGCAAATGGCACAAATGCAAATTTTGGCTAATAGAAAAGAGAATTAATGTCCTTGAACTGTGCTGCAGAGAAGAAATTTAGTAAAACACTTGTTACTTAGCTATAATTGCTTGCAAGCCAGTGCTATTCTAAAGGGATTTGTTTCTAATGGTTAAATTATACAAAACATTATAAATTTGATAATGTTTTGCATAATGCATTGTCAAACCTGTGAATTTCACTGACAGACCAAATTGTTTGCTCTGTTTTGCTCAGTCGAAACCAAAACAGTCACTTAAGGGTAACCTAGAACATTTTTCAGAGACAGAGATTATTAGTTAGCAAATTCAAGGGCAACTAAACATCTCCTGGGATTTTTCTCCATTTAATAGTAGATATATTAAACAGGTTATAGCTTAACATTCAAGGGCACTCAACAACATCGGCTGGAATTGGATTACAGACTTTAACAAAAATGATCCAGCCTGAACGTAGCTTTACTGCAGAAGGGCTAGCAGGAATCTGCTACTTGCCTACCAAAGGTTTAATTTATGCCTTATTTTTTAATAAAAGTCAACTGATGTCCTTTTGTGAGATGTGATGCTTGCACAGAGCAAACAAACATGGGAGGCTTCCCAGGTACAAAGTTCATAAGCCTGAGGTTTTCGTTGTTTTGCCATGGCATCATCTTACACACACTGCATGCAGGTTGCTGCTCATGGCTCAGAGAGGTAAACCAGAGCTGTACCTGTGTGGCTGGGCCACGTAAAGTCTTTGGCTTTAAACTTATGAGAGCAGTGTTCTAAATGCCTGCTGCATGATCTGGTTAGTGGTGTCATTTTGCTATTATGTTTGGTCACATACAAGGACATATTGTGCCATTCCCAATTGGTAAAATGGAAATTTTGCTTGTGCTTAGGTTCCTAAGCAGAAAAATGGAAAACTGCAAATGAGAAATGCTAATTCTTGCTATTATTTAACTTTTTTCGCTGAGTTTTGGATACCTCCAAAGATGGCAATTCCACATCCTCTCTGGTCCTTTGTCCCAGAATTTGGCCACTCTTGTGGGGAAGAACATTTTCCTCATCTAATAACAGTTTCTGTTTTTGCAACTTGTGTGTATTACCTCTTGTCCCATCAGTGTCTAGCTCCAAGAAGAGTCTGGCTCTGTCTCCTCTCTACCCCACTGGTAGGTAGGTAAAGACAGCGGTAGTGTTGCCCTCTTAGCCCTCTCTTTCCAAGCCTGAAGCAATGCAGCTCTCTCAGCTTTTGCTTGCACACCATGAGCTCCAGCCCTGGCTGTCTCAGTGGCTCTCTGCTTCATCTCCTCTATGGCAGTGTTAAACAGGAGAACCTGAAACTGGACATAGCACTGGCCATAGCAGGCTCACGAAGGGCCTTGCAAGAGGCCGTGGAGGGAAACAGTCCTTTCTCTTGAAGAAGAGCTAGGCTCGGGCGTGTAGTTATTGCAGTATTGTAGTGTGGTGTAGTTATTGGGCAGTTGGGTTTCACTGCTGCAAGATGCCCTGGCACCTCCTGTGCACCACGTCTGCCAGGACCACTGAGTCCTTCTCTGCAGACCCAGCCAGGTGGTGCCCAGCCCGTACCAAACCATGGGGTTATTTTGAAGGTGCACTCAGGTCATTAGTGGAGCCAACACTGCTTAGCATCCTCCTTCTGAGTCCCTCAGAAATGTCACTAATAACTGAACCACTCGCCTCTGGGCTCTCTAGCCTATTGGTCTTGCCTGCTTTTCCCCCTGCACTCCACTCGTGTAATTTATATATTTTGACAGCAGTCTCAGCTTGGCTACAAGGGTACTTGGGGAGTGTGAGGCTCATGACCAGGTATTTACAGTTCTGGTTAGTGCAGCATGTTAATATTTTTAGGTCCCTGCTGCAAATATATAAATGCCTCAGTAAGGATCAAAGGGTCAGGAAAATGTTTCCATCTGTCTTTTTAAGGACCGGTCAAGCTATTGCAAGAGAATCAGTATGTCAGTACTTTTTTTGTGCTTTTTAGTTAGCTTATTAAATTGAAATCAGAAGTTGTGGTACAGAGGAAAATCCAAACTATGCTGTAAGATTCTGAGCAATAAGGATTTGCTTTAACGAACTCCCTAGTCCTTTAGGTGCCTGTGATGGTAGCCGAGAAATTAGCATTTATCCGGTTTGTGCCTTTTGGGATCTGAAGCTGCACACAGGTGAGCTCTGAGGGTCCTCGCGGAGGTTGTTACCAGCTGCTGCTCTAGCTGGGGCCGCTCGGCAGAGCCCCCTGCGTGAGAGCGCTGCCGCGCTCCTGTCCTTGCAATGTTTATTGCACATCATTTGCCTTTATCATCAGATCTCTTAATGCTGCAGAGCTTGCTAAATCTCACTACACTGACACCTAAAATGAGTGATTAAAGAAAGATTAATGTCAGAGATGTACCGTGGTTACAGACTGTTGCAGAAAACCAATGAAGTATAGAAATAATTTATATATATTCCATTCACACTTGCTCTCTTCATTTAATTTGGATTCTGCCCTCTAAGCCCTGGTGGTAATCTAAACAGTCCAGACTTCCTTACCTGCACATTTACCCTCTTCAGATCTTTCTGCAGTATGTGCCCTAGGCCCTTAGCAGCGGCAGATGCCGTTGGAACTTGCCTCTGGATAAAAATGAGTAGCAAATACCAGTGGCCTGGTAAAATCTTTGAATAAAACTGTAGCTAATTTCTATTTAAAATACTTGGAGGAATGGTTATTTTTCTCACAGGCTGCTTTTAAAGTTAGGCACATGCTGTGCTGTGCTCTTTTATGATCTATAAAGAAGGCTTTACGCTCCTGGACTTTCCTTTAGCCATTTCCTCCTTGATTGCTTCCATGCTCGCAGGGGATGTTTTTGCAGTCGCTCGTACAGCAGCTGAAACCAGGCTGGCCCTGAGAGGGCAGCCAGGCAGTGACTGGGTGTTCCTCTCACTTCTGTGAGAGGGACTTTTGCCAAGCCCCTGGATCTTCATGAAAATTAACTGAAAAAGACCCAATAAATGTAATTTTCAGATGGATCAGCTCTCTGCTCTGGCTGGCCATGTGATGTCAGGAGTATTTGGAGGACGGGACTCTGGGAGCACAAGGCAGCCTTGTAGCAGAGCCTGCTTGGATTGGCTTAAAGTCTGCTAAGCCCACAGCCTTGGTTTTCAGTCCAGTGAAGTGATGAATTCATGACAGTCAGGAATAGGAAAACTTTACAATCAAGAGGGAAAGACGGTAGTGTCAGACTTCATATGTATTCGTGGCAGGTAAACACTCTGCAAATGTTATTTTAATAAAAATGATAAATCTGAAAATTGTTGTTATCTATCGAGACGTTCATTGACGATTGACCCTAAGGGAGACAAGTTTCAATGCCACTAAGACATTGGAGATAAGTCAAGACAACAAAAATCAGAGATTATGACAAAAACAGGCAGACTTTTCTACCCTTCTTTTCAACTGCAGAAAGTGCAAAATGTCCCAAACCCACCTTTACTAATTCCTTATCAATTCATATTTAAGACAAATTGCATTAGAACAACAGCAGTCAGTACAAACTTTCTAGAAGCTGGTCTCGCCCCATTAAGTACTTTTTATTAGACTTAGCAGTCCTAGCAGTACTGTTAAGTGCTATTAATTAGAACAGAGTGTTGCAGATGCTAAAATGGGGACAATGTTCAACAGTCCAAAAGTGTGACGATCCTAAAGTCTTGGTCAGGACAGGACCCCAGTGGGACAGTGAATAAAGGGTTTGGTGCATGAGAGTCCCGCACGGGTTCTGTGCTATTGCGACCTTCAGCTCCTTCTTGGACCCTTTTCCATAACTTACAGATGTGCCTGCTGTTCTCTAGGACTCTGTTGCTGATAAAGGGCTTGTCTTTTTGTGCCAAATGTAAAATTACGTAAAGTAGTTCAGCCTTATGGTAGGAAATAGAGAATTGCAGGAAAAGTTGGTTGTTTTGATCAAAGCTGTAACACTGAGTTAATATAATACTGGTGTTGTCTGAGGAGGCCTTTTTTAATTTTACCCATTTGTTTGGATCTGAGTACTCTTAGCACACACTAATGAATGGGCATGGTGATCCTCGGGAACCAGCATCTGAATGAAAATGAGCTACTCTGCTCAGTTACAGAAATAGTTCCTGAGGGAGTTAGGCCTTTTGACTTGAAAGCAAATATACTAATATCAGAGCAAACACCAGGAGTCAGTTACAGTGTTTTGTTTTATCCGTGTGACCTTTTTTGTGCTGCAGTTCGTTCTTGAATATCATTATATTGAATGGATAAAATTGGACTAAGGTATTATAGGGGAACGACGACGGCGCTCATACCTCGCTCCTTTACCAAGTCACCTTTCTTTGGTTTTTAATGCCGTTGAGCAGTAAAAAGAGCTGAAAGTCTTGCAAGGAATTTAAGGAAATAAAAACTGCCACAGTGAGAGGCTTTCATTACAGTGTAGATGTCGAGCCTTTAAAATCACAAATCATCTTTCTAATAATTCACTGTAGAATAAGGTCTCTTCAAGATAAGACTCAGCAGTGCTGTGGAGCTGGTATTTAAAGCATGTCCATCTGCATCTAAACGAGTAGCTCCAAGACAATCAGATTATGCAGCAGTTACTTTGGTGAGAATATCGCCTAAGTGGAATGGAAACTTCATTTTGAGTCTAATATTAGACCCTGCTTTGGAAAATTCCTTTTAAATGATCACAAGCTGGGAATAGCAAAAGAATTTAACTTTCGACAGACAGCATTCACCAAGAATTTGTTTTTAACTGCTTATGTTGGGTCCCTGGGAAAGCAGATGTGAAAATCTTACCAACGTGAATTGACTTGACCTGATGCAATGTTTATATCAGTAGTTGATAAGTTTTTCTCCCTAGTCTAATTTGTTCAGGATATTTTCATTCTTTGAGCATGAGCAAGTCTGGGTTGGAATACTTTGAATGCTTGCTGGTCTAATAATCTGAATCTTAAAACACACAGACGTTATTGCCTATAAAGGGGTTTAAGCAAAGTTGAGCTATTTTGGTTATCTTCCACAGATGGGGACAAGTATCGGTTTTTGAAGCTAATACAGAGGAACATGAGAGAACATTGCTCAGCTCCTAATGTCTCATGAAGCATGTTGAAATCTGCCATATTTATGCTTCAAAATGCTGCTTGCGTTTGGTGAACTCTCTGAACGCAGAGATCCCTGTGTCTCTTTACGAAGAGGTGACTTCCAGTGGCAGCTCTGGAAACTGGCTGCCACGGATGTCAAAGCGGATTCAAAGGGTCATGATATTCTCGTGATTCCTCCAGCGGAAGGGACTTCAGGAGTTATAAAATGCACTGTGAACGATGCGCAGCTTAGGGATCTTTAGAGCCTCTAGTGCATCTCATCATAGCTTTTCTCGGTGCTAAACAGACACTGTCTCTTTGAATATTTTAATTGATTAACTCCTAAGTAAGCCCTCTTCTATACAGAGTGTATCTAAATAAATTATTTGTGCAGCGGGAAGGAGGAGAACAACTCATGGCTTGGACTGACCTCTTCTCCCCTAGCTCTGTCCTGTCCTTGAGCTTCTGAGGCTTGGCCGTTGATGCTGTTATTTCCACATTTGTGAAGAACATGCATGGGAGGCCTCCACAAAGGAGGACTCCAGCCTGACCTTCTCATGCTAATGCATGAGGCGAGAGGAGAAATAAGCATCAACAAAATAGCGTGATGAATCTGATGCTCGGGTGACAGCTTCAGTGGAGAAAGAAATTATGAAGAGAACATCAGTGTTGTTGGCTGTCCTCCTTTAGTGTGTTAGGTGGATTTGTGATCCAGGAATGAGGTTCTCTGATAGAAATCAGAGTAAGATTTTAAGTGCTGTAAAATTTTGCCTCTTCTGTTGTGTGAGGTCTGAAACCAACTTCTGTGTCTTTTGGTTTATACCCAAATGTCCATAATTCTGCTATGATTTCTGGTCTTTTAGGAATATCTAAAATGTCTAAATTGCTTATCTGTCTTCTTGCAGGCAAGTCCCACCTGGCTATAGTACAAAGAGTAAACAATGAAGGAGAAGGAGATCCTTTTTATGAAGTCCTGGGAATTGTCACTTTAGAAGATGTGATTGAAGAGATCATCAAATCCGAAATTTTGGATGAAACAGATCTATACAGTGAGTAGAAATATTTGCATTTTATATTTGAGAGGCGAGATTCCATCCAGCAGCATGTGTGTCTAACAGCTTTGTTTTGAGAGCTGCACAATGCTGATTTAAAATCTAAAGGGTTGAATGACCTGCAAATCCCTCGGACGGTCACAGTAACATCTGTTTTTACAGCATGGGTGCCTCACTCCTTAATGCAATATTGATACAGAAACGGAGCAGCTTTATTTATTTGACTCTGCCATCTAGAAGACTCACATTTGTAGCATTCTGATCTTTTCTGCTAGCAGTTCTCCACCCGTGTTTCATTACAGTGCTCACCACCTCCTGCATTTTCACCGCTTTCTACCTCAAGGGCCTTTAGCATGTGCTGCACTTCAGTCAGCAGTCGGGCAGGTAACCATGCCACCAGGAAGGGGGATGTAATCTGTTTGGAGCTTCTTTCTGTCCCTTACTCAGAGCCTGAGAAAGGAAATGTTTCCTCAAGTTGCAAATCAGTGTCCTAAAGGGCTCCTTGTTTTACCACTCTGTACAGTTCCTTTCCTCCTCAGTGTTAACATACATTGAAGAAGAAGATGTTACAGGTAGAACAACATTACTTGGGGCTTGAGAGATCTGGGCTTTTTTCTTTGCCACTTTTAAGAGTTTCTGAAAATGCCCAAAGTGTTTTTGCTACTGTTCCCATGGGTGCTTCTGGCATGTATATGCTGAACTTTCTTTCCATCGTTCCCCATGCATCCTATCTGTACTTTGCTCTCTTGCAGGCAGATGCTATTTCTTCCTATTATATTTGTGTAGTACGGAGCACAAGGTTGTCCCCAGACTCTGTGATCATACAAATAATCATTTAAAATATCTGTAATACTGTTTAGAAGTTCTTTGCTTTGTTCCTTTTTTCCCTGTGGAAGGGATCTGAATATTTCTGCACAATCTTTTCCATACCAACATGAGAATCTTCTAGCTGCCCTCCAAGCGAAACGAACTCTTTCCACCATGAGGCAGACATACTCCTACCACTTTTCTTAAGATTGCTATTCCCTGGACTACTTTCAGTAGCTGAATCAGTATTTTACTGGTATTTATGTGCACAAAGTTTCATGCAAAGCATACAGTTTTATGCTACACTGTAAACAGTCTAATTACTATCCAGATCACAGAACTCCAGATAGTGTCCATATTTCTTTTTGTTCAGAGTTTCATAAAGGTATTATTAGGCTAATCAGTTATGGCATATTGCTTTTACAGGGTGAATTGACATTTTCTTTTATAATTCAATCAGTGTCTTGTCACTTCTGAGAGATATCCATGTTTCTACAAGTAAAAATAATTGTATAGGCTCTTCACTGCAGTTTTTCTTTGTATACTAAAAGAAACTGCGTGGATGATGCTATAGTTGATGTTGCAGGAAAAAGAGGTTAGACTACTAATAGCTGTTAGAGGGCAAGGAAATGAGAGCTTTATTTTGCTATATGAAGACTTCCTAGATTAACAAAATAGAGCTGATGAACATGGCTTCATTTGAAACCATCCTTCGTGGGAAGGTTTTATTATGGAAAATTCATAGGTCGGAATAGGAGGATAACTTCCTCTGCTTCCTGGATGAGGCAGGAAGTTTTGAGGGGTGGCTTCTACTGCAAACCATTAAGATGATCTTCTGCTCTCCTTATGAAGCATGAGAATTCATCCCACTGTTCAAGTCAAAGGAAACTAGGGAGGTCGGGGAGAGAGGAAAAATGTGTGTAGAAACGGAGTGAATCACAAAAAAATGTGGCATGTTTTATAATTGAGCAACTTGGGACTGTGGAACCGTTTCAAGTTGTTATAGTGGTAGGAACATGCTTTTGCTTTACTGAAAGTAGCTTCTTGTCTGTAATATGTTAAGCTGCCACTTCTGTTGCAGATGTGTGTCAGTGCTAGTAACCACCAGGTACCTGAGTTCTCTGATAATGTCTATTTAAGACCAGGCTAGCTTGCTTACAACATTGCCGAATTGGAATTTGGGGCTGATTTACTCTGTGCTAGATGTTCACTTAAAGACTAATTTTGGCACCAATATTACACTTCTGAAGCTTTAAAAATCTTTTTGCTGCCTTGGTATTGGAGATGTGTCTTTCTGACATTTACATGAAAATCCTTTGAATGCCCATGGTGGAAGCCATGGTGAGTTTGCAGCTTTCACCAGGAGGGGCTTGCTGAAGCTCTGCAGCTGGGTTCCTCAGGGGCTGTGTAGCTGACGTGCACCTAGCATTATTTCAGGCTGCTGTGGTCTGCTATGCCTTATGGCTTGTAGAGGTGTTGGTGAGAAGCTGAGAGCAAGAAAAGTTGGTTAATATCTCTGGCATGGACATCTGGTTGGGCAAGGTACTTCTGAGCACTTTCTGACTGAAGTGCTGAAGTTAAACTGAGTTTAATTGTCCCCTCTTTTCGTGCACGTGGACTGCTGCTGTCGTGCACACACACAGCTGCAGGGAGGTTTCACCCCACATTAATCCTGGCCTTATCTACAACGCTCCCCCTGCGCACATGCTCCATATGTTTCAGGTGAACAGCCTGGTGCTAAGCGCCACTGTTACCTCTTGCTGCCTTTTTGCATCCTTCCCTGCCCGCGTTCAGGAGCCGGCCGCAGCCCATGCAGGCCCTGGCGAGCAGATGGATGGTGCTGTGCTGTAGGCTCGTGCTGTGCCAGTCATGGGGTGCACAGGTTGTTAAGAACTGCAGCTGCAATAGCTTCAGGATAATCATCTTGTAGCCTTGGCCAGTGGCTTCCCCCAGGGGAAGACCACATCATACCTCAGCATACCCTATCTCCAAACAGATGTCAAAACAGATATGTTAAAAATGTATAATACACTGTTAAGTGCTATGCAACTTTAAATAGCTATGCTATTTAAATAGCAGAGCTATAGAAATAAATATTATTTGCCCTAGTTAGTATTTTCGCTGGTCATCTAGTGAAAGAGTAATCACATAGAAAAGTCTAAAGAATCCAGTCTTCAAACATGCCAGGACTGTCACCACCTTCCAGGAAGCGATGTCGTGCCCCGTTGGCACTTGCAGCTCTGGACCTGATAACGTTCTGCGTTCTAGCACTGGGAGGCTGCAGGATCTGCATCCTTCCACAAAGCTGCTCTAGGCTGCTTCAGGGCTTCAAGTTTAGCCATGCTGGCTTCTTCTCAGTTGCCAAAACATATGTGATACACAAGGCAATGTATTTTTTCCAGCTAGAGGAAAAAATCAAAGTAGCATAACTTGCTTAGTTACATAATAAACTTTAATTTTAGCATGAATCAAACCCACAGGCTTAAGAACTGGGCAGTGTATGGGGCATAGATTGTCAGCCTGGGGACCAGTATCGCCTGGGGAAAGAGGGCAGGGGAGCCATGGGGTGTGCTCTTAGCAGGGTCAGAGAGCAGGTCTCTGGCGTCCACCTCTGACTGCCTTGGCCAGGCAGCGTGGTGCTCAGTACGGGCACAGGGTCAGTGACTCTCACCCACTGGGCATGGTACTTCCTTCTCTTTGGGCATCTGATGGAAGAAGTCCCAAGCAGGAGCTTGTCTCTGCCCTTGCTGGTTCGTTGTTGTACAGCCCTGGTGTTTCAGGGTGGACTACCCTTGAATGAGAGACTTTTTCCTTCTTCTCTTGCCTGGAGTGCACTGAGGGTATCTACACTGATTAATACAGGTTGTAAAGAGAAAAGGGCAGAAATAGAACAGAAACCTTCCCGGAGATTTGTGTGTCTTACCCTGCCTTCCAGCCCAACGAAAGGCTGCTCTGGGATCTGAACTCTTCTCTTGGATCCCTTCCTCTTGAGACCTCTCCTTAGCCCAAGAGCAGACAGTCAGCCTTGCTGCCTTTTGATTTGTAGGAAAAGTCTAATATTTCCAGAAGCCACTGAAGAAGACTACAGTATTTGTTGACATCTCACCAAAAGTTGCACTGGGGGCATCCTTCATGCTGCGGGTTGTTCATGTTGCAGAACCAAGCAACATCACAGTGCTCTACAAGCAGAGTTCTCTTAAGCATGCCAAGGTGACTTCAATGCTGAGGTCTCCATCTCACTTATTTAGAAAGAGTAGACAGAAAATAACTGCTACAGATTCAATTATTTTTATCACTGTCCTTGGATCCTGCATCTTACAGGAAGCTAGGAAGTTGCCTGAACAGCAAAGAACAGTTAAGAACATGGCTTGCAAAACTACCCAAGGTAAAGGCTTCTAGCCACATAGCTCTGCTCACACTGCATAACCTTCTTGGGAAAAGACTTTTGGATAAACTGCCGAGAGAATAGCAGGAGGAACTGAAAATCCCCCCATCATTTGTTTAAGAACCTATGCGTCCTAACTTGATGACTCTGATACAGGACGAAAGATTTAAGGTGTTTCTGCAAGGTCTGGTGCTCGTGCTGTGGTCAGGTACCAGAAGTGTGGTTATTTCGGCAGTGCTGAGCAGGACTCTTCCCCTGCCCTGCACATGTGTGTGCACGTTACGCTGAGGCACATTATCTGTAGGCAGAGCCTGGGCTGCCGTTAGATGCTCGCGAGCACCTACGGAGATATTTTCTCCCGTTGAAGTAGGGTGGCAGGATCTGCACAACCGGGGCCTGCAGTCCAAGTTGCGGGTTGTTTCTCTTGGATATCGTGTCTCCACGAGCGGGTTTTGCATGCGCTGCAGAGGGCTCTTGGCTCTGGGCTGGGCTGTCCTGGCTGCTGCGTCTGGCGCGCTTCACGTGAACCCTGCTCTAACAGAGCTCCCTTCCTTCCTGTCTTCCCCCACCCTCCCCTTCCCCAGCTGATAACAAGACGAAGAAGAAAGTCGCCCATCGGGACAGGAAGCAGGACTTCTCGGCCTTCAAGCAGACAGACAGCGAGATGAAGGTTAAAATATCGCCGCAGCTCCTCCTGGCAATGCACCGGTTCCTGGCAACAGGCAAGTGTGGCTTATCAGTTTTGTGGTCGTGCCAGAGCCTCGGAGGCAGTTTGTCAGCAAAGGCCGGTGAGGCGGGTTGGGACAGGATAGGCGGGAAGGGAGGCTGGGCTGTGGGGTGACAAATAATGCCACTTTTGTGTTTTTCTTTTTAAATTCTCTCCTCTCCTGTGTTCAGTGTCGGCATGAACCCTCTGAGACATTTACCAGGGGTGGACCAGTAACTTTAAATTGGTCTGAAAGGTAAGGATGAATGCCAAGTGCCGCACTGCATGTCTAGAGTCCGTCAGATTAACGACTAGCAAGCGCACCCCATTAGGAAGAGCTCAGGGAACAAACCCAGGAGGACTCGATACCGCTGGCCAGCTGACTTTAATTCCACTCAGGCGCCTCATCCAGAGAGAAGTGACGGACTTTTTGTAGGAAAGCGTTAACTTGTTCTGGGAGACTTTTTGACTTGAAATGAAAAACTCTGCTGACACATTTAATACAGACTACACAGGTGGCTGGACTATAATTTTTTTAAAAAATGATTTCTTGCTGGCTTGTATGACCTCCATTGATGGCTTCGGGTTTCAGAGGACAGTTGTCTCCGTCCCAGATCACCTTGATGGTTAGCCCTTGGGCACGCAGTCTGGCAGAGAGGCCAGGGCTTGAATGGTTCCTTGCAGCTGACATTGCCTTTCGTCGTAGAATTGGTCCCTTCACCTCAGAGATAAGACCTGTTCCAGGGAGAGCTTGTGGAAAATGTACCTTCCTATTGCTTGTGCTGTCTCTTTGACATATAAAGAATTTTCACATGCAGGCCTTTCAGATGGGCATCTTTGCTGATGTGTTCAACATACATTCTTGGGTTGCAAATGATAAACTGCTTTCTCGGCTTGCCAACTCGAGTTGGAAGTTAGTGCTTGCCCTCCTCTAAGAAGCCATACCTGTCAGCCTAGATGCGCCCGCTCTGTCTTTATGCTTTGTTTTGCCTCTGCGACTTGAGACCCATGTTAAGTGATAGGTTATCATACCTCAGCTGAAGGGCAGCAATTCCTTGGGCTCGGACTCCTGCTGCTTATGTGCATGTGAGCATGTCCTTGGTGAAAGGAAGAATTCAACAGGAAGACTCGGATTTAACGGCAAGCAAAGCTTTGTTCGTGTTGTTATACAAGACTTCGTGGAGTTCCCTAAGCACCTCAACAAATAGAGTGTTGCAGTACTGCCTCTCTGCTTGTTCTGTGAATGATAGAACTGTGCAGTTTAAACTAAGCTCTGACTAAGAAGTTGGATGCTACAATTTTGCTTTTCCATTGTAAATTAAGAACAGTATCTCCAGGAGATTAAAAGTTCAGGTTTATTAACAGTCCAGTTCTGAAATGGGGTATTAGGAAACCTTATCAATTTGCATGTTTAAATCTTGACGTCTCTGGCCTAACTCTGCCACACACAGATGAGCTTTTTCACTTCAGACAGCTCCTCTTGGGAACACTGATTACCGCAAAGCACGAGGATAGGGCATGTGCTCTGTGTGTCAGATATTAATCCCATGTGGTGTGAATTGACCTGCACTGTCTCTCACTTTGAGTAACTCTTCCCATATCAGTGATGGCAACCTGGATGGTGTCTTTGACTTTCTAGGTCCCAAACAGTGATTTTTTTCTCTTTTTTTTTTGAAACAAGTGATATGTATAAGTTATCATTAATACTCTTAGGGGAAGAAAAAATATTCAGAGGTTCTTTGTGCCCTAACTGTAATACTAACCCATTTGTAACTGCAAGGAGCCTGTACAACTGTGACTCTGAACTCTCAAGTGAGCAAGTCTGCCTTTTTTTTTCCCTTTCAGATGAAGAAATGATTCTTGGCTGTTTTCAAAAGTACTTCTGTAATTAAAGTTGGGATTTTCCTTTTTTTCTTTTTTTTTTCTTTTTTTTTCCTACAAATCTAAGAGTATCAAAAGACAAGAAGCCTGCAATTCCATAATGGATCTGTCTGCATCTGTGTTTCTTTTATAAGCAAATGCTTATTAATGATTATGACTATCTTCTTGCCAGGCTTCTGAGTGTAATGCCAAGTTGTGTCTTGTGTTGTAGAAGTAGAAGCCTTTGGTCCATCCCAGATGTCAGAGAAGATCCTTCTCAGGCTGCTAAAACATCCCAACGTCATCCAGGAGCTGAAATACGATGAGAAGAACAAGAAAGCCCCAGAATACTACCTCTACCAGCGAAACAAGCCCGTCGACTACTTTGTTCTCATTTTACAGGTCAGACATGTGACTGTGTAGATACGTGCAACATCATCTACTGACATCTCCCTCTCTATATTTCTTCTAGCTGTTGAGTTTTGTCTTTTTTCAAACATGGGAATGGAGCTATGGCTCCTGGGAACTGTTCTGCTTCCTTCATAATCTTGCTAGCTCTAAACAACTCATTCAACTGCTTTCAGTTTAATCCGCTCTGAAGTGTAGACAACACTTCCCACTTCCAGTCATCTCCTGAAAGCCACGTGCTAGGTATTACTAGGATTGGCAATGCAAAGGAATCTCTGTGCACAGCTGGCATTGCTTGGAAATCACACGTACGCAGAACGCAAAGGTCCTCACAGGAGTTTGGCTGGGGTGTTTTCACTGATGCGTTTGGTCCTTTTGCAAGAGGAGGCGTGGGGAGGTTGACAGCTTGGCAAGGTGCAATTTTGCTGTGCACCCATGGGGTTCGCACGCTCGCTGCTGCGGGAAGCGCGGGGGTTGGCAGGGGCAGCACCGTCTACTGACCCCTGCCCCGCCGTTCCCTGCGCTTGGTGAGTTTGGGATCGCAGCCCTGGGTGTTGTGGAAGGGCTGTTTGCTGTTTGGTCGCTGCAGGAATGCGCTCAGTGCTCTTCTGCAGGAATAGGCCTTGGAGGGAAATTTTGCTGGACAGATTTTATGCTTCTAGCCTGGATAGACTGGAAAAAATAGCTGACGTTCTAATGCAGTATGGAAGTCTTCCTTAATATGGCCTTAAAAATTAAAAATGGAAGGAAGCTTTTTTAGTTTTAAATGCCATCCGTAATGAATAATAAAGCAAGCACCAACACATGACATTGTGAATTGGACTTACTACAAAAGGATTGATTTTGGAAGTCTTCTGGGAGCACTGTAGCTCTTTAACTGCCTTTCCTTATGTGCAGGATCTGTGCAACTTGGAATAATCCTGAATGAAGTAATACTGCAAAGATATAAGTGAAGGACATGTATGATACAAAGAACAGTCAGTAACGAATAAATGGCTGATGAGCAAAAACAATGTGCAAAAACAATATTGCATTTGGAAAAGTGAGCCTTGCAGTAGATATATACTGTAAAAATGGTAACAAGTTTGGTTCTGCAAAATCCAAAGGGGATAAAACTTCTGCTTTTGTTACTTAAACGATCTGATTTGGGGATTTATTCTGTCACTTAGAGACACCAGAATATCTTCAGAGTAACAGAAAACAAGTAAATAGGTTTTCTAGACATTAAATTTACCAACTTATTCTTTATAGAGTTATTGTTGTAGCTGAGGTGCCACCTGTTTGTACCAGCTTTTCATTTAGCCACTGAGAAGTTCTTTTGTGGCACTTTGAGATTGGTTTTGTTACTGTTTTTTCTTTGATTCGCAACAGTGGAAAATAATGAATAAATGAAATAAACAGTGGAAAAACAGAAATCATGGACATGTAAAACAGGGCAGAACACACCCAATGGTATGCATGGAGCTATCTGCCCTTCAGCTGCCAAGGCAGTGCCACGCGAACCCGGTCTTTATATGGCCACAAGCAGGGAGCCTAGAAGTTTTGTGTGCTGATGGAGGAATAATCCTGGAACCAGGACACTATTCTTATGGCTAAATACTAGTTTGTGGGTTTTTAGCTACTAACTTCACAGTGACTGTGCATGAAGATCAAAGCTTCACGGGTGGATGTATTTTGTAGACCTGAGCTTGACTGGCAAACACTGATGATAAGTAGGCTGGGAACCCTGTCTACAACCAGTCTTTGCTGACCAAAATAGTACCTTTTGGAAGGCTTATAATGAACAAATAAGCTACTTATTTGTATTGTGAACTGAAATTGGTTTTAAAAGGGATTATATGAAGTGATTGCCTCTGATAGCAGGAAAGGGGATTTGTGAGCTAGATACTGTGTTCCCGTTAGATACCTTTTGTGAGCTTTTCCTCCTCTGGGACAGTCAGGCAAACTGGCTTGGTTTCAGGTCTCTTCCAGATTGATTTAATTTTCATGTTCTTCTGCCCCAGTACAGTACTGTAGGGTTAAAGGTATGGTTAGTTGTTTTAAATAGCTTTTGCTACAACAAATGCATAGAAAGAGTATCTACCTTTTATGCTCATTTTGACCTGACTCTGTCCATTTGATGGTTAGTCTAATCAGCACACGTGGGACTGGCAGCCTGTCTCTCCTTTCCAGCTCAGCCAGAGGGAAAGCATTGCAGGTAATTATGTGGTTTGGCTAAAATCCCAACCGGAATGTTGCATGCAATTTCCTTCTGCAATAGTGTACTGCAGCGCTCAGTGCAGTACCAGTAAGGATGGAAATGAAAGACATGTCCCTCTAAGAAGCCAATTATTTTTGCCTATTTATATACCGAAGGAGATGTTTACAACTGCATTTGATCAAGTAGTTTATCTTCTAGGCTCCTTTGTATGATATCAATACACAATGTTAAATATTTGCCTCAGTCCACATCCAAAACAGCTGCATTTGCTTGTTTAGCTTGGGAAGGATTGGAAGGTCCTTTAGACATGATAAAAGAGCAGGATGGGCTTTGGGCTGGAAAACTGGAAGAATCTGGAAAACTCCTAGAAACTGGAAAAAACAAAGTAGTCCAGAGAGTGCTTCTCCAGGAATAAGGACTTCGTTTCTGTGGAGATCTCCGTGGTGAAAGCCGCCAAGCTCCTTGCACGTTGTCTCCCATCGCCATCTCCGGTGTTGTGTTGGGCTCGGAGAGCATCTCCAGGCCCCAAGCGACCATGGTGCATAGAAGCTCGCTGTGCTACTGGGGGGAATGTTTGTTCCCTGGCTTGATTTTTACTGGCCAGGGGCAGCCCAAGATTAGAAGAGCTCAGGGAATGAGAGTTTTGCTCTCTCCTGTCTCAAGACCCCATTACAAAGTGCAGGGACCGTGGTGCTACCTTGATGACATCAGGCAAAACTAGCTCTGAGGACACAAGCCTGTTGTAGTGCCTCTGGTCCTGTTTAATTGCTGCTCTCTCTCCTTTTCCTTAACAGGGGAAAGTGGAAGTGGAGGCTGGGAAAGAGGGGATGAAGTTTGAAGCTGGTGCTTTTTCCTACTACGGGGTGATGGCCCTGACAGCATCACCAGGTACGTTCTCTGACCGTCCGCTCTGGGCCACGCTCGCGCGCGAGCCCGACGGCGACGTACGCGGTTCCCGCTCGCTAGCAAAGCGGCCCCGTGTCGCATCCCCAGCCGGGGCCGAGGCCGTGGCGGTGCTGACTCCGAAAGCCGAGCGGCTCGCACGAGCTCGCGTGCAAGCGCCGGCCTTACCAGTGATGCATTTGGTACAGGGTGGCAGCTTTGTTTTTTCCTTCTCAGTGGCATACTAGGGATGAATTAAGTAATTCGTATCAGGGAATAAGTAATTGGTAGCAGGGGGACATCTAGTGGCATAAAACACAAACAACGTGTTAGTTTGGGGGCAGCTTGTTTTACTGTGGTTTCTAAAGCCGCCTTGAGCAAACCGAGAGCAGCAGGTTGCAGACATCACCCCTGCCAGGCTGTGCAGCAGTCAGCACAGGGGAGAGCTGGTGGCCAAGCCGAGAGGGGAGCAAATTCCCCCAGCACAAACTGTAGTGTCGCGAGCCTCCTCCCGCCTTGCAGGTCCGTGCTGGAGGATTGCTTTGGAATCAGCAGCCCAATGCACTTCTTGGTGCCCTGATCCTTTATAGCTTTGTCACCCGACCTGCAGTTTCATCCTGTCCCACTCGCTGAGCGGTGCTGGGCTCCATGCCGGCCCTCACTGCGATGCTACCGATGTACGTGAGGGCTGGCAATGTTGCCTTTAGATGGCCAAGATCTTGATCTTAGCTGGGAACCCGCAGCCCTGTGCAGAAGACCTGGGGCAGTCTGGTTTCAGCAGGAGGTTAATGCGCACTCTCCTTATGTGCGCGTGCATACTTACATGTATATTTGGATATATGGATATACTAAGGATACAGCTGTAGTAGAGTAAGCTCTCCCACCAGAAGCACTTCTCACGGCTGCCCAAGGTGAGGCCGGTCGGTGCTGTGCTGCCCTTTTCCTCATCTTCTGCTGGATCTCCATTAGGAGCCCCATCCAGAGGCAAGACTAGCTCTCCCCTGAGCCCGTGCGCTTCCGTTCGGCTCCTCTTGGTTGCAGCTTGGATGGATTTGGAAGTGTGCGGGGCGGATTTTGCCTGTGCACGTGGTACCTGTGATGAGCCGTGTGTAACACGCGTGTGTGTGCGCAAGTGTGTCATACCTTGCTGTGCCATCAGCTCGAAAGCTCAGCTTTTACAGTGTGGGCCAGTGGCCCATATGAGCTGGAGCATCAACCCTACATGACCTACTCTTGGAAATCATTTGTGGCTTCTCGTTTTGCCAGCAGTGATTATTTTGAATGTTTCAGTGTTGTCCCCTTTTTCTCCCTTGTGTTGCTAACCATCCCTGCGTCCCTGCCAGTCGCTCCCCATCCTGTGAGGTCAAATCATCGCCCCTTCGCGTGTGTCTGCACTGAAGCCCATCATAGATTTTGTCATGTAAAATTTAAGTGCTATTTTAAATTAATTTCTGTTAACCCTGGATTTGTTTCCTTACAACTGGTTGTTTTTTTTACCAGCAGCTAGTCCCTAATTTTGCCAGCTTTCCCCCCAGTTTTCAGAGGATTTGTTTTATGATGCCTTACAGCATCCTGAAATTTCTGTTAGGATGAGCTCATAAAAATGAAGTAATTCTTCTTGCCCTGGGTGGACATGAACACTCGGTTCAAGTATGAACCTTTGCAGAACATGAGAAAATGCCCATTCTTCCCTGTGTCCTAATTGGACTTTATGTGTCTACTCTCTGCACTGGAATATGAAGTGAGTAACAGGAGATTGAAGCATGTTTTGGGAAAAAAAAAATCAGTGAAGCTTTTTTTTTTTTCCTCCTTTTTTCCTTTTTTTTTTCTTTCTTTTTTAGCTGCAGCTAGGGAGGGATTTATGGTAATATTTAGCAATCTCGTAACCATTCTGACAAGGATGAGCTAGGAAAATTATAACCTCACATAGTGGTGTATTGAAACCTTGATGATCTATAAAGTCTCCTTTGGTTTAGTTTCTATTTTTATTTTACTCCTATTAGGAATTGGACCCATAAAGGCTTCCTGCCTTGTTTTAACTCTTTGTCTTCCAGGCTGAAGTGGGCACCACCACTCCTTTCAAACTATTTAAAAAACACGTATAGCTTGATAGACCACTCAAACTAGCAACTTCACTGTGTAATTCTGCAGGCTTGGATGTTTGTTTTATTTTATTCCTAAAATTATTTAATTGCCTTTTTGTTTGCTTGTTTTGTTTTGTTTTTTTAACCCTTTACTTTTCCACAGTCGATTTGCACTTTTGGTTTTTAGTTCTTCAGTGTGTGAACTGGCTCCTTCCCCTGTCAAGTGTGGATAGCTGCCGCCTTTCTGGTCGTGATCTCATCCTTTTTCTCTCCCTCTTCTAGTTCCCTTGTCCCTGTCTCGTACCTTTGTTGTCAGCAGAACAGAGTTGTTAGCAGCAGGTTCTCCAGGTAAATCCGCATGCTTCTATTTTCACCATTCTTGTGACTGCCCTGATGCCATAAAAAATCAGTCGCAGTCTGTATTTATGTGCCCCCTTTGCTCGTTAGGGAGAAGCCCAGCACAGCATTATGCCTCGCAGGTAGGTATCCCGAACACTTACTTGTAACGAGCCGGTAGCAACGTGACGGAGCCACCAAAATGGACAGAACTAAGCTCGTGGTTCAGAGAATGCGTATGGTAATGTGCACTTGTTCTTGGTTTGCATACATACCCCGGTGAAATATTAGGAGGGGAAATTTTAAAGGACGATATCCGCCCCTGAGCTGACGTTAAAAAGTACGTAAAAGTTTTTGCAGAAAATACATTCAGCACAGTGAGTATCTGCTGCTAAGTTGCCATGAAAGAAGAACTTGTTAAATTAAAGACTTTTTCAAACGGTGTTAAATTCTACCACTTAAGTCAAAAGTGTTGAATTTTCTTTCAGTGAGGTTACTGCCATGGACTGCACAGTGATTTATAGAGGGGACAGACTTGCAATACAATATGCAAGAAGGTGTGAGAGCTCCTGTTTTTTTGTTTCGTTTTGTTTGCTTGTTCCATTTTTTTGCCAAGCATTTGAGTTGACTGACATAGAAAGTCCCTTGATCAGGGCAAACAGATAAGAAATTGGGCCAAAATGCACTCCAGGATGTGGTTGAATGCTTAGAAGTTGGCAATGGTTAAGAACTGAGCTTTGCAGGCACCATGTAGGTGAGAAAAGCAGAAACCACCCAAGAAAGTGTACAGGAACAGCAGATTCCTAGAATAGTTTGGGCCACACTGAACATACTTCTTCTTTCTGAAGTTTTCAGATGAATTTGTCTTCCTGGACCTAGAAACAAATAAGATAATTATGTGCATATTTAAGTGAAACAACTCCTAAACATTGGTACATATTGTACATTTCAAAAAATTTCACCATCTGCTGCTTTTTCTCCCCCTCTCTTCCTTTCAGTTTTGAAAATGTATTTCACCATCAGTCCTTAGACGTGTGCATTCCAACCAAGTTACAGGTTGTTGATCTGCAGGGAATTTTTTTCATGCCCTGTTAAAGGTCCCTGCTGCTAAACTTGAAATAAGAGGCAGAAATTTAATCTCTCTTTAATTAAAGTATCCTATGGCTTTCCTTTAAACTCAGCAGCTTTGATTATCATTTTTAGCCTGGTTCTTTTGTTTTGTAAGGTCCCACACCTCTTTTTTTTTTTTTTTCCTTTCTTTTTTTTCCTTCCTCAACTCCCAAAATTGATTATGCAAATTAATAATGCAGTGAATACCTTATTTGAAAGAAACTGATGTAGTATCCGTGGTCACCATGGCAATGGTTGCAGATGAACATGAGATTGTGCATGGCACCAGGTTTGATGAAACTTGGACCTTCTGCTGGGTCCTCCTATCAAGGACCCTGCTTTTTAACCCGAAATACATAACGTGCTTGTGTTGATGTTTGTTCTGTGGTTTGTGCTCTTTATCCCTGGTACAGAAATATAGGAATTTGAGGACTATGGGAAAACCCATGTAGAAAAGGTCTGTCCAGACCTGCTGGGGGTTGGCAGGGCCTGACTCTGCCAACATGGAGCTGCCTGGTTCTCCATCTGCCTCCTGCTCTTTCTGCATTCTCTCTCCTTCATCAACTTTCTTCTCCCTTCCTGACTTGTACATAGATCCAGAGGTGATGTCTTTTCCCTCAGATTTTCTCTCATCCTACTCTCTTGCTCTGTCCGTTCACTCTCTCTATCCCCTGCTTTCTTTAGCTGGCTTTGTCACGTTGCTCTCTGTCCTTCTCTTTATTTACTAGAAACAAACTATGGGTCTCCCAGAGAAGAGAGCGAGAGATCCGAGTCAGGCGAATGTAAAGCTGTTTCAGGTGGAACTCTTCACTCCAAACAGCAGCAGAGCTTGTCACACACAGCTCTACTTTGTGTATGCCAGTGGGAAAGACCGCACACTGATTCTCCAGGGAGAATTAGAGCCTCTCTGGCTGGGAGCACATTTCAGGCCCTGTTTGGTTCCTGCCAGCAGCTCTTGCAGCCTGCTGTGGCTTCCCAGATGGCTAGTTGGCATCAAGGGAGAATGTTGCAGACCTCTGCGTGCTTGCATCTAAGCCCGTACTTGGTGTAACCAGAGGGGCTTGCACTAATTCCTCACAGTGCAGAAATGCCGGGTTTTCAGAACTTGTATTTTTCCACTCACTTTTTTTTTTTTTTTTTTTTTTGAAATTGAAGGAAGGAGACAACCATCTTTAAGTGGCTAAAAAAGAAGTAGGACAATTCTGTCATGCATCTGGAAGAATCTAAATTTTAAGATTAGGAAAGACTGGATGTAGAACCAGGCGTGTCCTCTGGCAAAGAACAATTATGTTCTTAGTAATTAAGTGACAAGGGTAGGGTTGTATTTGGGAAGAGGGTTTTTTTTTTTTTTTGACCTAAGTTTCTATATCGAAAATTCACCAGAAAAGAAATTGTAAAGCTTGCAAAGATGCTGTTGCTGACTTCCTCAAAGAGGCTTCGTATCTAAAGATGATACAAAAACGATCTCAGTTGCCAGCGTGGACGGCACAGTGAGTAGTATAGCTCACATCAAGTTTCATTGTGAGCTGGATGGATGAGATTTGATTAGAGCAACATCCAAAAACTCACCAGTGCCAGAGATGATTCTTTGATTCGTCTGTGTTATATGTGCATCCAAGAGAAGTCCATCTGTAGGAAGGCTTGGCATCTCTCTTAGGATGCATTTCTGCCTACTCTCTGTCCTTCTGGGTCCCTTTTTGGGGCAGAAGCTGCAGACACGAAATGTTTGTGGCTCGCTGAACTCAGCACATTAGGAGAGCTGTGGTCAGTCACTACTCTGGTTCCCTGCAAGATTTCAGTCGTTAAGTAAAACCCTGCAGCACATACAAACCAATGGCAGAAAACAGTTTCTCTAGTTTTGCTTCTTTATAGTCCATATTTTTCCTGGACACACTTTTTTTCTCTGTAGCGTGGGCCATTTTCTCTGTTTTGCTGGCTGGCATGTACCAAACAGAGCTTGCTCACCTTCACTGAGCTTCCATATTTCAAGTTTCAAGCACTGACAGGTACTAGAATAAATTTTATTGAAATAATTATCATGTGGACTGCACAAGAGACACTTTGGTCCACTGAGGTCTCTGCCACTCACCACTCTTACACTTCTGAAAATGTGTCTGATCTAATCCAGAAGACAAGGATAATAGTTACAGGTACCAAATGGAATAAAATTATGAGGATAACAGCTGGAGCTCGCTCTGTAGATGAAAGGTCTGATACTGGTGGTATGATTATAAATCATTAAGAAGAAATCTATTGAATGTGGTCTGACAATGAAGGCTTTCCTCCTAGAAAGTCTTGGGAATTTACCTTTCCCTGCAATTCCCATGCACAGCTGAAATGCTGTGACCAACTGAGCACAGCACATTAAGAAGAAATCTATTAAATATGGTCTGACAATGAAGGCTTTCCTCCTGGAAAGCCTTGGGAATTCCCATGCACAGCTGAAATGCTGTGACCAACTGAGCACAGTGCCTTATCTGTTGTAGAACAAATAAAACCAGGTGTGTTTAAACTATACTAATTGATATCAGCTACCAGCTCTGGATTCAAAATGTACTTTTCTCAGGGTAGTTTGGTTGTTGAGCTGCATGTCTTACGTTATAAGTAGATTAAGTATTTACAGATTGTCCATGTTACATCATGATTTATTATGTCCCTTTGAAACGGATGGTTTTAAATGCTTTCTACTTAATTTTAAGAATTCTCTCCCTCTTGCCCATTTCTCAGCTGAAAACAAGTCTCCACCTCGGCCCTGTGGCTTGAATCACTCAGACTCTTTAAACCGAAGTGATCGCATTGATGCAGTGACGCCAACGTTAGGGAGCAGCAACAACCAGCTGAATGCGTCTTTCCTCCAAGTGTACGTCCCGGACTACTCAGTGAAAGCACTCACAGACATTCAGTTTGTCAAGGTAGGAAAAGAGCTGTAAGGCCTTGCTGAAAGCTGGGCTTAAGAGGCACGTTGGAGAGCCTGGGGAAGGGAGGCTTCTGTGAGTAGATAGGGTGATGAAAGCAGCAGCCTGTTTTAAAATCAATCAGTTTAAATTACTTTTTCCGAACAGCTACAGTCTGTTGGTTTCTGCCTCCCTTTTCCTCTCCTGTGATGGGTCACTTGGGTTCCTAGATTCCAGGTCCTCTGAGGAAAGTTTATAGAAAAGACCCTTTTTGTGCTTTTAGTCATGGAGATGTATGCTCACGAAGTCTTCGGAGCTATCAAGAGTGGAAACCTTTCACTAGATGACAGTGCCAATTCTTAAAGGATAAGATATTTTGTGTTGGATGCAGTGTTTATCCACTTTTGATTTTGGTTTCAGTTTGGGGCTCTCAATCTTACTTTCTGACTTGTCATCCTTATTCTGCTTGGAGAAGTCTTGGACATTTATCTTAACTTCATGTGTTAGGCTCATCCTGTGCCAGGTGCTCTAGGTGACCCTGCGTGTGCAGGGGGCTTGGACTAGATGACCTCTAGAAGTCCCTTCCAATCTTAACGATTCTATGATTCTATGTCTCATAACACCAGGGAGTTGCTGCATGAAGACAGCTCTGTGCCCCAGCATGGTGCATCCTGTGCTGTAGTGTGTGCGAGGCCTGTGGGATGAGCCAGGGTAGCCGAGCTGGGGAACAGCTAGTGCTGGCAGCAATTCCTGCCCGCCTGGGAGTCCAGGCAAGCTGACGCCCCATGGCCAGAGATTGACCTTGATGCCTTTCTTAAGGAAAGTGCATGCCTTCGTATGCCACTCAAGAGATTGGTGAACTCAACTTCTGTCAAAGTTAATTCAATATTAAAAATACGTGGAATAGAGTATAAGTGCTGGGATACTAAAAGAATTGTTCCATGTCTACAGGGAGCCAAATTTTAAAAGGAAGTGCAGTTTTGCATTCAAAATCTTGACCAATACGTGTGTACTGGTTGATGAATCTTTGACATTTAGAGCAGTGCATATTTATTGCTAGGCAAGCTGATCTCAAGCTCAGCTGCTATTACCAAGTCCCGCTACAGATTTGAGTGGCCAATCTGCTGTACAGAGCAGCTGCTCATCTTGTGCTGGTTTATGAGGAGTCCATCCAACTGTCACTGTGTTCATACAGAGGCTGAACTGTGTCTGGTGTCTCTGCAATCAAACCTGAACACCTCTTTTTATGTCACTCTGCTTCTATCCTATTCATAGGATAGCTTATTCAACATGAGTGTTTTCGCTGTGCCACATGGGCATTTAGTCAATTAACACCTTTTAAGCCAAGGCTGTAACCTGCTTGTGCCTATTTGAATTTTTACTCTGGATACTGCAACTCGGTCCATCTGACTGTCTCCATTTCCAGCTCTCCTTGCTCAGCCTGTTCCATCTTCCCGCCTGCTGAGGTGCCCCGCTGCTCCGCTAGCACGTGGGCTGCCAGCACACGCAGATCCTGCTGCCTGTCCTGGCCGTAAGGGCTGCTCCAGAAGAGTGTATCCTGCTGGTTCGGGAGGAAGTCTCCCCTCTAGCACCGTGTTCAGCAGTAGGGCACTCTGGCCTGCTTGTCCCGGGGCATCGCGGGCAGCATGGACAGCTCCCATTGCAACCCCTCTGCTGAGCGCAGCTGGCTCTCGGAGATACCAGCTGAAGACTTCTCTATGGGCAGCTAATTCGATCTCGTCTCTATGGAGATCCAGTCTTTACTAGAATCAAATGTCCTGTGTATGAGAATAAGGATCTAGGTGTTGCTGCATTTGTTGGCCAAGACCAGAGCAGCAGAGCTCTTCCTCTCTGTCTCTGTGGGGACAAACCTCAGAGCCTCATCCGGAGCTTGCTGAAGTTGGGAGAAAGACTTCACTGAACTCTGGTTCCAGCCCTACAAATGTGCCTGAGTAGAAGGAAACAGAGATTTGATTTAGAAATCTCTGCATGGGAATAAGTTGCTTCCTTTGAACAGCATGGTGATTGCACAGCTCCATGCTTCCACCCTATGGAAATGTCTCCATGCCATGATGTTGAGTTGGGGTGTTCTAGGCTTGCAAAGCAGAGGGATGTCTTGTAGAAGTGGAGCCGATCCCAGGTAAACAGGAGTTTAAGTGCAGCCATCTGGAAGGGGAGGGGGACTTCATTTTCTGTGTGTGTCCCATGGGGGAGACAAAAGTGTGACTGGCTCTTCTTGTTCCTTCCTTCTGTGCTTGGAGCAGATCTCAAGACAGCAGTACCAAAATGCCCTGATGGCATCCCGGATGGACAAAACACCTCAGTCCTCGGACAGTGAAAACACTAAAATCGAACTGACTCTTACGGAGCTGCATGACGGTTTGCCGGACGAGACCGCAAACCTGCTGAACGAACAGAACTGTGTGACTCACAACAAGCCCAACCACAATATGCACAGTGAAGGAGCCATCTAGGAGCTGACTCCCCACAACCCTCCCATCCCATCTCCTCAGCAGGACCAGTCCTCGCTCCTTCCTGCCTCCTCCCCGAGTGTGAACACCGTTAGTTTGTGCTTGCAACACTGTGCTGCATCCAGTGTTCTGAGACCAAAGACTTTTGCGTCCGTTCTGGGAGCAGAAGAGGAAGAAACAGGAAGAAAGGAGCAAAGAACAAGATAGAGGGACTAAAGCCTCAAGCGTACTTTGGGAATGGTGAGCCACCCTTGAGAACGATGAAAGTACTTCTTGCAAAGTAGAATCATGTTTATTTTTATCTGTATTTTGCACCCTTGTTGGGTTTTTCCTCCTCAAACACATATGGAGAAGTTTAAAAACTGCTCCGATTATTTTTTCAAGAGAGATCATGTTTTTAAAAAGTATTTTGCAGAGTTTTAAATTGTTTCTGTCCCTCCCCAACCTGAAGTAAGCTCTACTGTGGTTTTGTAAGTTGGCTCCAATGTCCTTAGACCTCTTTTCACCTCTTTCTGGGTCTTTTTGTTGCCCTGTTGAAGAAGTTAGAAACGGTACTTGTATGTGTTTGTCTCCTAACAATGTGCAAGCTTCAAGGAACCTCTGGTTTCAGCCACCTGGAGGGTCAAGGGATGCGTATCGTTGCATTCTTGCAGTTAAGTTTCAGGGAAGGAGTGGTCATTTTGGTATGTAATATCATTTGGTATGTAATAATCTTCAAAGTTGAGAAGGTTTCTTTGTAAAGCAGACAAAAGCATTGTTACACTTAGTTTTGTAACCTCCAAAAACCTTGTGTATGTTAAACATGATACTGGGGAGAAGGAGTTCGTTAGCGAAATGACAGTCTTGTGAAATGAAAGCCAGGGTAGCTTCCCACAGTGGTGTAACTGGGTGATTTTCCTCTGATGTTCTCAGAATTGCATCATTAAGTTGACTCTGCACCCCAAAGTGACAGACTTTAATGGCCATGTGCCATAATAGTCTGTTTGCAGCTACCTTGGCCACAATGGACTCACATTTTTGCTAAGTAACAGAGAGCAACGCTCCCTGTTCCCCACTTAAAACTCTTAACGTTAACAGAAAAGATGCTGCTACTATTAAGCCCAAAGGACATCCTCCAGGTGACAGTAAACCTCTGCCAGTGCAAGGATGGGCTCCGCTGAGGGGCTGGGACCATCCTGTCCTCTCCAAGAACTGACACTACTTTCCAGACACAAGTGTATTGCACTTCAGGGATTCAGAGAGGTTCACTTCCAGGCCATTCCCAGCCACATTCCTTCCCTCGAGAAAATTCAGCGTAGTTCCTTCTTTCTTTCGCTCTCTCTCCTTTTTTAACAGCCGTTCTAGGGATTGCCATGGTAGCCCAACTGAGAGCCTCCCACCTGGCTGCTGTTAGTGCAGGACAGCACGTGTCAAGCAGCAGAAACCAGTTCCTCCACGCTGAAAACGTGCCCATGGCCAGGGTGCAAGAGGACCCTGTGGCACTTGTGTGTCACACCTTGGGCTTCCCGCTTGCTCAAGTGGACTTCTGAGCCCCAAACAGGTCCTAAAGTAGAAGTCACGTCCCCCTCTCCGGATAATCTCCCCTTCCAGTGTTGTTCAACTTCTGAACTTTGCCTTTAGTATTAGGTTCTGGAGAGAAGAGCAAATGAGGCATTGAGTTCTCTGGTTCAAAACTGTTCTGTGGCCCTGGTTATGTAGCATTTCCCTTCCTTTCTTTACTCAGATAGTCCCACCTGACCCTCAGAGAAACCCCCGGTCCCACACGCAACTGCCAGAGCTCTCTGTCCTGCCCCACACCTCTCCTGCTCTCTTTAGGGCAGCCACTTGCCTGTGAGCTCCCATGATCCGTCTTTGCAAGTGTTTCCTGGAAAGGTGCAATATTTTGCTGCAGTAACTCCCTGCAGGCAATCGGGGCGCGTGGCTTTCGAGCGTGGGGCTCGCTCTCACGCTCTCTCAGCTTCAGGGAGCAGCCCTAATTTTTTGCTCTCCTCTCTGCAAACAGCCTCCGATGGAAGGATGCACTTTCCTTCTCAGAAGGGGCGGCAATCTGGAAGGGTAAAGTCCCCACAAGGGGGCATAGAAATTCCACGGTATCCAACGTGTGCGGGGAGCGGTAAGGAAACCAGCCCCCAAACTTGGCTCACATGTTCAGCTTTTATTCACTGTTTGGAGTCCCGGCTTTCCCCAGCTCAGAGGGAGCCTCCAGCCTCGCAGCGACGTGTCCCCAGCTGCACCGTCCCACCACGACCACCGACCCAGCGTTGGCCCAGCCGGTGTCAGCCCCGCTTCTCCCCGCGGATCTGCTGGGTTTGCACCTTTCGCACGCAGCCAAGCGGCGACGTGTTAGCCCCCTTGTCCTGGTGGGGCCGGTGACGCGTCTCCCCATTCATCCAGTGTTGCTGAATGTAAACGTTTATTGAAAGTGCTTGACACGGTGGTGACCCTGAGATGCAGTATCCATCCTGTCACCCCTGCCAAAGAAGGGAAGGCTCAAGTCAAGGCAGCTCGTTCTCTGGGACAGCGTTGCTTGCTCGCTCTTACTTCTGCTTCTTATGTCAGGTTGTGGGTTTGGTTTAGTGTCTGTTTCCATTAAAAAAAAAAAAAGCCTGTTTTTCCAACCAAAGCCATGTGATCCCAAAGCAAATACCTCCTGCTTCTGCCCGTGCTGCACTGTTCTAAAATTTGCAGGCAATTTTTGCATGACTGTTTTGTCGTCATTTGTACAGTTCCAATAATGGAAAGTGAAATAATTTCCATAAAAATAGTTGATTATAGATGTGTTTCATATGGAAAATATGTACCTGACCCAGAGGGGTTAGGAGCTGCTACTACTAATTAGCTTGAAGAGCAGGGCATGGTCCTCTCCACAGAGGGGAAAAATCCAGACTCCCTGTTCTCAGGGTATTTCCAGTTTTACTGTTTCACAGATGAAAGGGGTTCCCAGCCCTTGCTGTGGGAACCTATATAAATAGAGGAGCCCTGTGCCCAGCTCAGGATTACGTCTGAGGCTGTGGACAGTGTTTGCAAAGGCAGAGTCTTGGCTTTCCCTTGGTGCTGGAAATGCTGTGACTCCTGCACCTGCAGTGATGCCAGGGCAGGGCTGGTGTCTCTGGCTGCTGGTGGCCTCGCGGCGTTCGGCTGGGCTCTCACGCTGGATTTCTTGCCGCAGCGCCACGTGGCAGAGCTGTCAGACACTGTGGTAGCGCAGGGCCCCAGCCGATGGCTTTGGGAATTGCTGGACTTGACCTCAGCCCTTGGCCAGGCTTTGACTTGTGGGAAGGATACTGCATCTCCGTTCGTCAACTCCTACTGCCTTCGTTGTTCGCCTTGGCCATCTGCCTCCCGGTACAGGCAGAGGGGCAGATGATGACCTGTTGGCTTGGGAGGCTGGGAGGGCATCTAGCCATGGTTTCTACTGTCAATACAATTTTGCACAAAAGTTCTTTGAAGTGAGGTTTTCAACACTAATATCTTAAATGCATAACTGTGAATTATAACTTTTACACTCCTGTTGGTTGAATTTCCTTTAAATGAAATGAACCTGAATCTGTTGTAACTATGATTTATTTTTTTTTAATTGTGTGTTTTGCCAAACCTTTGTAAAGAGTGAAGGAATGTCCTGGCTTTCCAGTGAGAATCTTTCTGCGAACAAGGCTGACTCTGGAGCCCTGGAGATATCCCGAGCACGCTGCCTCCGAGCAGAGAGGGGCTCGGAGCGAGCTTGGCCAACCAACCTCATCTTCTCTGTAGACCCCAAGCACGGAGTGGCCAGAGTTTACAGAGTGCTTGTTGTTTTATTCCCTGTTTGTGTGCTGAAATCCACGTGTGGTTGAAGGCCCCTGTCCCCGAAGAGCCGGGGGAGGCCGCAGAGCCGGCTGTGCCGCGTGGCGGGGCAGCTCCCCGCTCCCGCCCGGACGCTCCTCTGGACGCCGTGCGCCCCGCGGCCTGTCCCGGCCGGCGCTGCGGCGCGCGCGGAGCCCAGCGAGCCGGGCTGGGCCGCGTTCCGGGGCTGGGGACGAGCCTGGCCCGCGGCGGGGGAGACGGCCGCCGGCCGCGCTGGCCGCTCCTGGGCTCTGTGTGAAGAGGCGTCAGCCGCTTGTTCGGCCTGGTCTGTTCCTGCTCTGTTCTCCTAGACTTACATCCCCTTTCTCCTCACCTTAGGGTTTTCTTTTCTTTAAGTGCCTTTTTGGGCGGTTGGAGCTGGCAAGAGTAGGTATCTCAGGATACGGCCCTTTGCACTCCCCTCAGGCCCGCAGAGAGCGCGGGGGAGCCGGGCGAGCTGCTCCTGCTGCTCCTCAGGGCCCTGCCCAGGTGGGGACGGGCTTGTGGCAGCGGTGACGCGGGGCTCAGATCAGCGCAGAGGGCAGGAAACCAGAGAGGGAGCCGTGGGCGCAGGGCTGCTCAGGCCACAGCACTGCTGCCCGGGGGATGGCAAGGAGCAGCGCTGGCTCCTCGCGAGTGTCCTGAGTACCCTGTGGCACGGCGAATGCCGCCGCGCTCGCCGGGACCAGCCGGAATGTGCATCTTCCTTGTGCTGACAGAGTGTCGCTAGAAACTAGTCTCACCTGAAGGATGTGCTGTATTTTATATGACACGTAATAAGACACGTCTGTGGGTTTTAAAGCTAGTACGTGTGTGCCAGTTGTCAAGCTTTCCCGGGTCACCAGTAGGAAACCAGGGCTGCGTGGGGAAGGGAACAACGCTCTGCAGAGCATCTCTTGTTGTGATGCTGCCCCCAGGCTTCATCCTGATGGTGGCTGGCCTGCGATGGGGTGCCCTTGCGCTGCAAACCCTGAGGTGCAAAGCTGGCGTGTGCTGAAAAGCAGCAAGTGACGCAGAGCCTGGTGTGCTGCACAGCTCACTGCCTGGCCCTCACTGTGTGGCTTTGAATAGACCCAAAGAAATACCTGCTGCTGCTGGGAGAGCGGCTGTGGGTAGGGGCTCATGTCTGCGATTCCAGGGCCATTTCTCCCTCCCAGAGGAGCGGAGACCGAAGGGAAGCAGCTCCGGTTGGGGCGGAAGGGCTTGTCCTAACATCTAGTGCTTGTGGAGCTCCCCAGCATCACATGTTAACAAACAGCTGTGACACTGCAGAACGGGGCAGAGGAGGGTTTTACCCTCGAGGCCTCACCGTGACACCAAGCCCTTCCAAAGCCAAGCGAGAAACCCATAGCCCAGTGGCTCTAGGCCACCTCTAGCTGAAAGTGCCAACACGGGCACCTGCCTCCGGCCTAGTCCGAAGACGGCGGTGGGGGCGGCCGCATGGGCGGTGCCATGGCCAGGCTGGACGCAGGTCCCGCGCGGGGGCTTGGGCCGCGTCGTGCTGGGACCGCGGCTGTCCGTGCGGGCCGCCCCTCCGGGTGCTCCTGGTCCCGCCAGGCTCGCGGGAAGGCCGGAGCGGCTGTGCGGGCGCCGCTGCCCCAGGGCTCTCCTCGCGGCCCGCACTAGGTGCCTGGGGAGCCGGGAGCAGGTCCTCAAGGACTCGCTTGCCTCCACCTTCCCTGGGGCAAAGCTCGTGAGCACAAATCCATGGGGAACCCTGGCACCAACGAGCCGACCGCGCTGCATCCGTGTCCTCTGAGCAGCCAGGCGGGAGAGCGGCTCGCGAGCAGGTCAGGGCTGGCCCCAGGGGCCACGAGGCTGCTGCTTGCGTCCCCAGCGCAGCTGGAGCTTAACCCTGGGTAACTCAATGGTGGGGCAGACGTCCAGGTGTCAGGCAAATTGAATCTGAAAACCCAAATAACTGAGGATACGGCCCTGGGTCATGGGAAGCCGTGAACAGCTGGTTCTGCACAACCAGCGGTCTCTAAAACCAAACTTTTCCCTGTGTTTAGTCCTTTCCTGTAAAACCTGCACCTATAGTCTGCACAGGATCTGTTCTGACTTCCAGCCATAAGCCCTTAACTTGCCCCGTGTTCAGCAGCTCTGCAGTTCATCCTTGAAACACGTTCCCGGCGCTGTGTGCAGCCACCCGGCTGCTTTTGGTTACGCTGCCAATCCTAGGTCTCTTCATCGCTGTGTCTTATTTTCCATCATATATGGTCTCTGCTACTTGTATCATATTGTACATTGGGGTTTCAGAGTTGTAGTATTCTGACTACAGTATTTCCAATGGTGTACATAAACCTGAATAAGCACAACTGCAATCCATGAATGAAGTGTATACGTTTCATATACTGACTGTCATACAAATGAATTTTATAATTATTCCAATTTTGTTGTAGATTTCCAATCTTTCCTATTTATTTTGTACCAGATTTATTTGTATATTTTGTGATTTTGTTTAAAAGCATTTTGTTTATTTCTATTCTTTTTAGATAAATGATGATTTTTTTTTTCTGTTGACCATTCCAGTTTATGCATTTTTCCCTCCTCCATGCTTCCCCCTCATTTCAAAGGGACGGAGTTTGGCATGTGGGTGGCGGGGCTGATGCTGGAGATCCTGGACCCAGATCTTTGCAGATCCTAAATTGCTGTTGGCACCTCAGTAGTTTTTGTCACTGCTTTAGTTGTCAGGAGCCGCAGAGGGGCCGGGTCCTGTTCCCCTTGGGGCCCGGCCTTGCTCGTTGCTTTGGTGGGTCTGGGCCTGTGGCTCCTGGAGCCAGGGAGGGCCTTGCCAGTGGTTTCGCTTGCCGGAGAGCTGGAAGTTGGTGGTGATGGAGCAGCTGATGGTCTCGTTCTGAAGCATTCCCTCAGCAGCAGTGGTCTTTTTCTTCCACTAATAAAAATCCCTTATTTACAAGCTCCTCTCTATATATCCTGTTTGTTCGGCGGCAGGCGTGAGCACCGTGTGTCTGGCCGCAGCATGTGGGCCTGCCGGGCGCTCCAGCCTCTCTGGGGTGGCCAGCGAGGGACGTGCCTGGTGGCCGGGGCCGCTCCATGTGACACGAGTGGGTTTGACTGTTCCTGGGCAGCCCCGGCCCATGGGATACATAAGCGGGGGGACAGAAGTGAAGATAATGTGAATGGCAGCTTCAGGGCTGGCTCCGTACTGGGAAGAGCCTCTGGAAAGAGCAAGGTGGGAGCGCCTGGGGCTACCAGCAAGGTGCGTGCGAGACACTGGGTCTGAGCGGGAAATGGCGGCAGCAGCCTGGGGCCTCCTGGTGCAAATGTGGCCTCTGCGCCACCATGCGGAGGCGCCTCCCGCCGTCTCTGCCGCCTCACGGCAGGCGCTCAGCACCGACTGACCTGCCAAACCCCATGGAGGGTCCCAGCCTGCCCTGGCCCTATGGGACAGGATTGGAGCCCTCACAGAGGCAGGATTCGGTCACGACGCCATCTAAGAATCCTGGTGCCTGTGAGAGCGCGGCCGCAGGGCAGGAGCTGCAGCCCGCACTGACACCGCTCCGCCATGGGCCCTTTCTTCCCAGCGCTGCCGGCAGCAGCGCGGGCGCACGGCACGGTGCTCCTGCCAGGATGGAGCCTGCGGCTCTGCAGGTTGGGGCTGCTGAGCCGAGTGGCCAGCGCACGCACCGGGAGCGCTGCTGCCGGGCGGGCCTCCTGTCAAGGCAGGTTGAAATCCCGGGGCCTCCTCCCTGTCCTGACGTGTGGCTAAGGTTGCCCTGTGGGGAGAACCAGGGCTTTCCATAGCCCAGCGGTCCCCAAAGGAGCCCTGCGCTGGGCAAGGGGACATCCCGCTGTCCCTGCAGACACCAAATGGCGCTGACTCCTGCTCGGGGGGATGCAGAGCTAGATAGAGGTGTGGGCAGCGAGGCTGTGGGAGCAGGGCGAGCGTCACAGGCTGGAGGCGCTCGCAGATGTGTTGGTGCTTGGAAAGGGGCAGTTGCACCTGCATCCGATGGGCACCTACCCTTGACTGGTGCTTTCCCGCCACAGCACCTGCAGCTGGGACAGGAGCAGCGATGGCGCAGGCAGGGGGCCAGCAGCAGCTGCCTGCTGCTTTCCCACCATCGAGGGAGGCTCAAATACTTTCCATTGCATCGGCCTTGAAGAGTCTTCCCCATTGCTGTCAGAAATAGCGCTGGGCTGAGAGCGGGCTATTTGTGGCGAGCGTTTAGGCCAGAGGAATGTGAGGAGCAACCCCAGCCTCCTGTCCACAGCTGCGCACCCTCCCCAGCTGCTGAGCTAAAGCTGAAAAAATCTGAGCAGCTGAACTTGGCAAAATGCTGTTTAAACACGGCAAATCCCCGCGAGGTCCCTGGCGAAAGGGCTCAGGAGCAGTGCTGTGCCCCCGCCTGCACCAAGGGCCGGGGTCTCTGCCTGAGCACCGGCGGTGCTCAGCTCCCAGACTGGCGGGTTCAGCGCCGTCTTGGGGCCCTGGGGCTGCCACAGTGGCAGGGGCTGCAGGGGGTCGGCCCCTTCTGCCTCTGTTTAGCTTCTGCTTTTCCATTCGGCACTCAGGTGCTTGGTACTCGGTTTCCTCCCACCGTGGCTCTGCCGGCTCCTGGCCTCTTCCGGCCCGCTCATGGTTTAGGCGAGTGCCCGCAGGCCGGCGCTCTGCCGGCAGCTGCTTCCTCCTCGTGCAGTGGCACGAGGGCAGCGCTGCCGCCCGGGCAAGGCGGGAGCCTGGGCAGCGCCTCCCCCGGCTGGTTCCCCGCTCCAGAAGGGTTTCGCGTTTCCCTGGGCCTGACTGGGAGGTGCCCCCCCCGCCCCAGACTACCCAACCCCTGGAGCCAAATCCGCTTCCACCTCTCGGCCCCACAGCAGAGCCACCACCTCCTCCCCAGCCCCCAACCCTTCTGGGGACCCCAGCACCAGCTCCCGCCTCCGGCACAGCCCGTGCCACCGCTGCACCACGACGCGCCAGGCACTTCTTAGAAACATCATGATTTATTGACTTGTACAACTGCCACTGCGGCGGCAGCTTCCTGCTCAGATGGTGGTGGTTGTTTTACTTTTCCATTTTTCTTCTAAGGTACTTTAAAAATGGGAGGGAAAAAAAAGATTAAATGCATTTATGGAACTGAAACTATGCTCAAATTTGGGACAAGAGGGCCCTATTCACCCGTGAACGGCACAAGCTGCAGTAAGTGACACGGCCCCAGGACAGGGCGGTGCCACAGGCCGGCCCTGCCGCCACCGGGCGTGAGGGCGGCCGCTCCGCAGCAGGGACGCAGCCCTGCGCCATGGGGAAGGAGGGGGCAGCGCCGGCGCTTCGCAGGCCGTGCAGTGGGGCTGGCGCTGTGGCACCTGCTGCCTCCCCATTTAGGGCCTACAGGTTTGGCCCGGAGCACCCTGGAAAACTGCCCTCTGATGGCAGGGGCTGGCTGGTGGTGTCGTCACGTAAAGCTGAGCGGACAGCGAGGTCAGTAACAGGCAGCGAGGAAAACTAATGCAATGCTAAAGCGCTGGCTTCAAGCTCGCACGTTAATAATTACTGCCGAAACTATAGGAGGAGATGTGACCGGGGCGCGCGGATGGGCTGGCTGGGACACGTTCTGGACACCGTGCGGCGCGTGGCGGCGAGGAAAGCAAGCTCTGACACAGCGGGGAGCAGCGCGAGCGGCCGCGCACACGGCCGCAACGGCGCCCAGGAGAGCTGCGCTCCCACCGCCACCCGCGCGGCCAGCGAGGCCGAGCTTCTTGCACGGAGAAACTCTGGAAACGCCGCGCCAGGAGCCACAGCAGCCCCCTGGCTCACACGGGAGGGATCTGCGTCCCCGAAACAGACGGTCAAGGGCAGCAACCCAGCGGCAGAAGGAGGATTTGGATGGATCATTTTGTCTCCTGCAGGGCCTAGCACATCCCTCCCTGCTTCACAGTGAATGTAACAAAGGGCAGAAACCGTTCACAGGACACTGTTCAAATGAAAACCAAATGAAACACATGGTGGGAAAAGAGAAACATGCAGCGTCCCCGACTGTAACGGGAGCAGCATGACAGCGCAGGCGCACAATCTGGAGCTGAACGCACCGCCCAGGCAGAATCCACTGGCTTTTTGAACCGTCTGCAAAACTGAAAACAAGGGTCTCCTCCTGATTAGTGTTAATTTGCTAAGAGTTTCTGGACACTTTCAAAATGTGCCTTTGCAAGAATCACACCCCCCCAACCCATCACCCCAAGGGCCCCAACAAAGGAATCCACTCCTGATCGCAGCTAGAGTCATGGTTTGTCTGCAGAGATGCTTTGCTTTTTCCTTCTTATTCCTCTTCCTCTTCCTCCTCCTCCTCCTCCTCTTCTTCTTCTTCTTCCTCATCATCATCTTCATCATGGCAATGCGTGATTTCCTGAGGTGCCTGAGGGAAGAGATTGGGCGGTTTGATCTCGCTGATGGAGCGGGTGAGCTGGTGCCGTTTGTAGTCAGAATCCTTAAAATCCACGGAGCTGCGGTTGCGGGTGGCCATGGGTGACTCCTTCTCGTTGATGTCAACGTGCGTGTGCTCTACCGTGGACTCGTGTGGCATCTACGAGAGACAGAGGAGATGGAAGGGGGTGTCTCTGTCCTGGGGTATTTCCCTGAGCAGCCAGAGCCCAAGCCTGCGGGGCCTCGAACACCCCAATTTGCTGCCCGCCCTCCCCGGTGCCATCGCTGCTGCCTCTCGCCTGGGGAAGCTCTGCCACAGGGGAGTGGAGGCACCTGCGGGTCCCTGCCTGCGTCCCCACAGTCTGTAACTCACCAGGACGTGGGCGGCTCTGAAGAGGTAGCTGAAGGGGTAGTAGAGGAGGTTGATGAAGGAGGCTGCGTAGAGGTCTGCATAGCGCATCACCTGGCTGGCAAACAGGGTCTGGCGCGAGCCGCTGCGGAAGAGGCTCCCCATCATCCCGTAGCACATGTCCATGTCGTGGGTCACTTTCTGCAAGAAAGGGCCGTTTGGATGGCTGGGCCAGCGCACAGCGCTGTGGCGCAGACCCACCGCAGCGGCACTGCCACGGAGGGCTCGGCTGCATGCCACCTACGCCATCTCCAGCATGGGTTTCCTCTGCTCTCATCCCAAAGCGGCAGAGCATGGACCAGTCCCCGCTAACAGAGGGGAAGGTGGCAGCGGGGTCGGGGCCAGCGGCTGCCCCAGGCTGGGATCTCAGCACACAGGGCTGGCTGAACAGAGGCTACGGCCCCGCCAAGCCTGTGTGGGTCAGTGCCCAGCTCTGCACCTGTGGGCACCTTCTGTCGGCGCTGCTATTTACATCATGAAGGAGACCATTTTCCAGACCAGGCTGCCTTTCAGGAGTGCCCAGTGGCACCGGTGAGCTGGGAAGCTCCTCCATTAGCGTCCATGGACAGATGGGCTTCGCCAAGCCTGCTGTGCCCACCCAAGGGCAGAGCAAAGCATCTCAGGGCTAAGCGGCGGGTCAGGCTGTCAAGCTCTTTGGGATCCAATAGGATGAAAAGGGATTTTATGATTGGTACCTTAATGCGTCTCTGGATGGAGCTGATGTCGGGGCGTTCATTGCTGCTACTGTCCAGATGCCTAGTTACAGGCGAGAAGGTAAATAAAATTGTGTGAAAAGCCTTTCAGAAACAGATGTCATGGGGCAGGGGCTTGGGGAGGGAGGCTGGTCTGGAGGGGAAGGTTGGTCTCGTGGGCAGAGCCCAGGCCTGAGGCAGAGCTCCTGGGCTGCGACCCCCCGCCCCAGAGTTAGTGAGAGCCGCTCGTTAGCTGGGAGAGGCAGCAGGAAAGCGCTCGGTGCTTGAACACTCACTTGTAGAGCTCTGCCAAGAAGATGTCCAGACTCTGCAGCTCTTCAAAAAGGGCTGGATAACACAGGAAAGAGAGCGAGGGGAAAAATGGTAAGTGTAAACTGTTGAACTGAGAAGGGAGAGAAGCCAATCCCGCAGGCTGCCCTTGCGTGGCTGTGCTGGAGCAGTGCACTGAGGGACGGGGCCGTCACCGCACAGGGAGAGGGGTCAGGCGTGCTCCGTGCCACAGGCAGAGCTCTGCCCTTGGTTTCTTGTTGCCCCTTTTATTTTAGAGGCTGAACCATCATAACCACCACAGAAACCTTTCAACCAGCACGAAGCAACTGGCATAATTCCCCCTTAATTCTCTCCAAAGTGCAAACTGGGAGAAAAGCAGTAGCCTGAAGGATGGGAACCACACAGCACTGGCAGCAAACCGGCAGAGGGAGCAGGAGAAAGGTGGAGGAAAGGGCTGGCGAGCAGGGTGGTCTCCCTGCAGATGGGATGACAGGACAATAACCCAAGTGCCAAGACGGATACTTTTTTTAACCGAAGTCACAGAGCTGTTACAGAAGTCACAGCTCTGCAAGGCCAGAAGGAAACTGCTTTTGGGGCAGTTACTACATGAAACTGCAGGTTTGGTCACCTCTCAGTTGATCATGGGCACAGGGCCCAAGAAAGGGCAAGGTCTGAGTCCCTGTCACCAGACATGGGGAGCTGCCCAGGGGAGAAGGGCCAAAGGGAGAGGTGTTGGGGTGGAGAAGGAACAAGCCAGGATGATTCCCAGGGATTTCGGAGAGCTGGAGCAGCACTGGGCAAGCGAGAGCAAAGCCTGGCACAGGGTTTGCTTGGCTGCTGACCGCTTTTGTCAGTCCAGACGTGCAGCTCCTGGGCCAGCTCGGGGATCACCAGAAAGGTCCTCCAGCCCTGGCGCTTCTTGGATTTGAGGATATCTCCAAAGATGTGGTCTCCAATGTACAGAATGTCTTTGCCTTTGGCCCCCAGCAGGTCACAGACTGTGTCTGAGGAGCCTGAGAAAAGAGGAAGAGGGTGGCTCAGAAAGGGGACCCTAAGGGAAAGGTTTGGCTTATATTAGAGCTAATTATTAGGGTAAGGGACATGGCAGTTGCATTTTCCTTGAGGAAACATTTCCCATTAAATGAATCAGTCCTCCTTGGACACAGTTCTCCCATTCCAAGCCCAGCCTTGGCACCCCCCATACTCTCCCTGGCAAGGAGGAAAAAGGCTTTCCAGGAGAGTCATCTCCATTTCTTTGCTCTGGGCAGCCAGGGAGGTGAGACGCCTCTGGTGCCCGCTGTGCTTCGGCAAACGCCCTTGCCAGTGCCTGGCACAATGTCCTCCCACAGCCAGAGCGACTGTGGGCCCTCGGGACGGGTCGGAGCCGCGCGTGCCTCACCTCCCGAGTACACGATGCCGTGCTGCAGCGGGCCGGTGTAGGTGCCGATCTTCAGCTTGCCGGTCACCTGGGGAAAGGGATATTGCTTTGGTGAAGGACAGCTGATGCTCTGGATGTTTTATGTCCCACTGTTTCCTTGCTCTCTGTCTCTCCCTCCCTAGGCAACCCAGACGGAGCTCTCCAAACTCATTTCCTATTGCTACCTGCAGTACATTAGAGGAACCTCAAGCCCTCCTGTGTCCCAGATGAGGAGGTTGCTTGGGAATCACTACGAGGAGAAGCCAGCCCTGCTGCTTTAGGGCAGGTCCAGTCTAAACATGGCACTGCCTGTTCTCCCTAAGGGACACAACATGGGAGTTTTTCTTTCTAGCAGTGCATCAAGGGGGAGGTTTCATCAGTGGAGCTGGTGGGTCCGACTAGATGATCTCTAGAGGTCCCTTCCAAGCCTAAATATTCTGTGTGATTCTGTGATCAGGTCTACCAGCCATAACGGCACCCTCTGATCGCCACCCACCGTGTCCACCTGCCGCAACACAGTGCCTTCCCCAAAGAAAAGGGGTTTTCGGGCATCCACCAGGATCAGGTCGAAGTAGGACTGCCATGGCCGATGGGCACTCCCAGGCTGCAAAGGCAGAACCCAAGTTAGACAAGACATAAACAACCACACGGATTTAACTTGCCCATAGCCACCACCTTGTGACATTGCTGCTTCAGCAAATGCACCAGTTTCCCCAGCTAGCACAAGGGGGAGGCTGGGTTGCCAGTGCCATCTCCAGCAGCATTTGTGTTTTGCAGGCAGGACCATCCCAAACCAGCCTAGCTGCAGAAACTGGGGATGTGGTATGAGCTGAGAGCTACGTTAAACATCTAGGTCGCAGCACAGCTGCTGCACAAAGAAATGCTCTTCTGTTTCTGTGGATGACATCCTACACTGATCCAGACACGTGCAACCACACAGCTTCAGCCTTACAAGACCATGTGGGCACATTTGTCCAAGGCAGGAAAATTCCTGGGCCTGCCACAGAGCACAGCTTCACACCACGGCCCTACCCCTCGGACACTGCAGGCTCAGGAATCTTCCTTTCTCTGGGCTTCCCATGTTTGTGAGACCAAGGACACGGCAAGAAGCTTTTTCAGTTATCAGTTGCTGTGTTTTTTTCTTTTTTTATTTGGAAAACTGCTCCCTTGGCCACCTTCTACCTTAAGAACACAGTATGAAAACACATCATCTGAGTGCAGGATGGTCTGCCAGTGGGAGACTGGGAAAGGCTGGTATAAATTCAGTTCATAAGAACTTTTGTTTCCAAAAGTTTCAGGGCCAAGATTTGACATCGGAAAAAACAGGAAAAGAATGACTGAAACTCTTGAGTTACCACAGTCAAAGCACAATTGTGCTAAATATTTGTGCCAGTTTATGAAACTTTTTCATTTTAAATTAATATTTTTTAAACAGTAACTAAAACACTGTGCAAGATTAGTAAGAAACTTGGCTGCAAAATGCCAGATTTAAAATGTGTTGTCACTAAAATAACACTACCATTAACACAGATTATTGTTTCAAACAGATGATGCCTCTTTTCTCTTTGCTGCATTGTATTTGCTCTGACCCTGTTCAAACAGGACACTAAACAGTGAGTGTGTTTTAACCAGATTAAAGCAACTAATCCCATACAGCCGATGAACCAGGATTAAAATGCTTTCCAGCTACACAGATAATTAGGCACATTAATTCCTAGCAGAACTGCTGTCTAGCAATAACATACCTTTGGTCCATGTGGAAAGTCAAACAAGTAAGTCATAATTTTCTGAAAGACACAGAGAAAGCATTCAGGGATTTGTTTTTAAACATACATTTGTGACATTTATAAGAACATATTTTTCTCTCTTCTTCTCAGGCTAAATAACTTTATTTTTTAGGATGTTTAAGAACCTTATCATAACATTTGTGGCCAAAATTAATGTATAGTATGTACAATGACAAGAGTTAAACAGTAATTCTATAATCAAGAACACATCTCATATCTGCAGGCTGCTTCTAATATAATTTACAGCACTTTAAAATTGCATACACATCTTCAGCTTAGTCACATAGCAGTATTTTGACAGACATCAGACTCTAAGGAGCTGCCCTCATGCCACCAGCACACCAGCCCCTTCTAGCTCTTAAACTCCTCTGGGCTCATGGGTTTGGTCACCTGTCTCTCCTCAGAACAACCTCATTTGATAGGGAAGATTTGCATTTTAAAAGATGCTGAAATTTAAAATGAGTAACATTTTCAGCCTTGCAACTGCAGAGGAACTGAGGCACAGGGGGCTTAAGCTCAGCCAGCTAGGCCAGTAGCAGAACCAGGACTACAAAACAGGACCTTCAGCACCTAGTTTGCATCCACCATTAAATCATCCTACACTTAGCTCAGAAAGCGCCTAATACCCCATCAGAGGATGCTCTACCAAACCCTGCAGCAAGCAACAGCTAGCCCTGTTTCTTCCATGATTTACAGACCCAGCACTGTAGGCAGCACTTACGTCTGTGTACTTGTAGTCGCTGTTTGTGACCAGGAACACCTTGCCAACTTCATTCATGCGGCTGAGCAGCAGAGGCAGCTTCCCCTGAAAGTCACACACAAAAGTTACAGAGATCCATCCCAGGGAAAACACCGCTCCACTGTGATCCACTAAAGAAATCACAAAGCAAACAAATGTGCAAACAAACTGGCACATTTTGCACTGGCTAGAGAGACAGGAAAGCTGCTGATCCGCCTGGGACCCCTCCCAAGCTGGGCTTGGGCAGGAAGGCAGGGGGAGCAGCTCAGCAGCGCTGCGGTGCCTTTGCCAAGGGCCACCCCGGGCACCCAGGCTGCCTCCTGCCCATCTGCTCTGCACCCGGCACCCTGGAGCAGCCCCTCCAGCTCCCAGCCCATTCCTGAAATGGGCCCAGAAGCAGGTGAAATTTGAGCTCCCAGGAACTACAAGTTGGAGCACATTTTAATTCCAACCTCAAATTAGGGAGAAATTATTTCTGGAGCTATTTTTATTGAATCATAAATCTCAGTTTATTGCGAGAGGAGCTGAGTACCTCACAGCACAGTTTCTTAAGGATTTTGCAGGCATGTAACTAGAAACGAGGTTAACTGCTTTAAAGTGATACTCCACTAGGAGAGGAGGAGCCCACAGCATTCATTTAAATAGAAGAATAATTTTAAGGCCCTCCACATCACAAAGAAAAGCAAAAGTAAGGGAACAGTGGACAGCTTACTCAGTTGGAATTGCCAAAAACACATTTTGGGACTATCAAGAGACTTGGATATTGGTTGTTTGAGATCTCTCCCTCAATTCCTTATGGTTAAAAGCGTGAAGCACTTTTGTGCAATAGCTAAAGAATACTCAAAGATGCTCATTTGTTGCTTTTAAAGGAGAGATCTGTGGTAGAAGGATTGCTATGGCAGAGAAAATGTTCACTGGGAATCAGAGTTGCTTTCACCACCAAAAGAAACAACACGAGCCTTGCAACACATTCACCTATACCCCATGCTAACACATCCTCTGGCTTTTATACTTTACGTAAAAAATGCACGCGTGAATACAAAATCATGTGGATCACTGGCTCAGAATAAAGGCTGTGTCTGAACTTTCCACTTTGTCTTCAGTTATTACAATAGAAATCACAGCGTTATCTGTTTTGTGATTTAGTAAAGCAAATCAGCATGTTTATTTTCTTGCCTGCTTACTCAGTATAGAATGTCACATAGCATAAGTATAAGTAACCTCACACTTACATCTTTCACCACATACTTTTCCAGATTCTCGAGAGTCTTTTCCTTGAGTGATCCCTGAAATAGAAACAACAGAACCCAGTGAGCTCATGCAAACTTATGATGTAAGAGACATCAAAGTAATGCCAACTTTCACACTTCAAAATGCTGTGAAAGTACAAACCAGGGCGAATCTGAACCAATGACTCTAGAGATGAGAGGCTTTGAGTAGCAGGGACCATCACAGTGATCCATCGATTCCCTCACCATGGTAAATAATCCACTTCAACAGCATTTTAACCCTTTCAGAAGGGAATACAATAGAAACAAAAAAAATAGATTTGCCATACCAAACAAGACAGTCAATGACCTGTCTCCAACACTGACCATAATGCTTTACTCAAAGGCCAAACTCCAGCACGTATCACACAACACTGAATAAGGAAAGAAAAAACGTTCCCTGACTTCTGCATGGCTGCAAGCATAACTGTGAGCAGAGCTATCCTGGGACGGTTCTCCATCCCACCCCTAAAGGGCCTCTTGAATAAGGACAGACAAGAAAGTCAGGCCTCTAACCAGATGTTAATGCTCACAAAAAGTCTAAAATCTGTGTTTGAGTGCAAGTGTGCAAGAAAGATGAACTTCCTCTTCTCTCTCAATAGAGAAGAGTTGATGAAATTCTCTGTTTAAATCAGGCACTTTTTAGACAATATAAGGTATTATGAATGTAATCTATTTACAGTAAAATCACTGTTTTAAAAATTAGGACAGCATACAAGTTGTCAGCTGTAAGTGCAAACATCCTAATGGGATTGCCCTCTTAAACCCACGAATTAAAGTACAGAAATGTAATCTAGATACCATAAAAGGCACAGGAAGCCAAGACGGATATCCTCCAGCACCAGGCAGGCAGCTGAGGTCTTGACTCACTGACATACGACTGCAATTTATTATTTGTTCACTAGGCGGCAAAGCAGGGCTCCTGCCCAGAAGTGGAACGACACATCTTAATTCAAGAGTTGCAAGCCAGTCCCTCTAACTGAACAGTGAGAACAAGAATGGCAAGGAGTTTCTGCAATCACCTTGTAATGAACCCAGTCAACAGCATCTCTGACGTCCTGGAACATACTCCTGAAGGACATGAAGAGGTCTCCATCTTTGAACCCTGTTTCACAGCTGTAAGGCAAAAGAAAAGAGATTATTTGTGGCAGCCAATTGCAGTAGGAAAGAAACAAGTGTTGTGGGAGCAATGCCAAGGAGATGGATGATTCAAAACGGTGTTTGGAGCTTGTATTTCATCTTACAGCAACAGTCTCTTCTTTAATCCTTTATTGCAGCTCAGGCTTGAAAGAAGGCTCCAACCAGAGTTTAACAGGGTCTCTGTGTTACCCAGCTAAACACTCTTCATTCACAGTTTTAGAATGTGAGTCATAACTACTAGCCTGTGCCCCCATAGCAATACTATAGCTTTCTATGACTGCAACTCTTACTTCTCCCTCTCAGTATTACAAGAACAAGAAAGAACAATCAAGTGCACGGATCACTTCCATTTTAAGAGAGACTGAAATACTGGGGCCAGGCAGTTTGTGGTGTTTTACAAAAGATGAATGCTACAGAGGACGTAAGCAGAGTGCCGCTATTTATCCCTTATTCCAACACTAAAACGCAGATGCCATGGAAATCAACTAAATGCCACATTACTGAGAGGAGGAACTGCTTGTTTGTTAAACAGTAAGAGTTAACCTGCGCAATCACTACTACAATACACCATGGAGAGTAGGCATTAAAAAGAATCGTGGAGGTTAAACAGAGATGTATCTATCACGACTGCGATTACTACAGTTAATGACTGGCTTAGGCCCTATCCAGGAAGGGAGTAAGGAAGAAATGGCTCCAACGGACAGCTGATCCTGTAATTGCCCAGTTCAACTCCTGGCTGTTACTGAAGAAAGGATACTTGACCTCATGGACTAACTGTATAAACCAAATCACAGTTTCGGTGTTCCCATACAAAACCCCATTCAACCTTTGCCTTTCAATCACATAACACAGGAAGATGACCCAGCATTTATCTTAGCAGTGCTGCAGTATTCAGATCTACCTGTTCAAAATGTAGCTTATTCTTAAGCTTGAATGTATTTGAAAGCTAGATAAATACTTACACCGCACATATAATCCTTTGAAACAAACCATATCTGACTATTTCAGTTACTTTGCTCAGATTGAACAAAGTTCTCAGTCGTGAAATGAGGGACTCGCAGTAACTGGCTGAGGAAATGGAGTCTTTCAGTTACCAGTTCAGACATGGCTGCAATGCATGTGACTTGAAAACGTGCTGTCTGGTGGCTGCTATAACCCTGTAGTAAGTATGTGGTCTTAGGAGATAGCCCCAGATACCAGTAGCAGTTAGGGTAGTAACAATGGTACAAATATATATCAGGGACACCTTCATAAGCAGTCTCTGCTGTACCCAGTACCTCTGCTGTACAGATCATCTCATCAGGAGTAAATTCACTTAATATCAAATGAAGAGGCCTGAGCTTTTCCCCACAGGAATCATATAGCATTATAACAACAATCTCACTCTATCTTCAGCTACAGCAAACAGGAGAGAATACGTACCTAGTGTACCTGTCACAGTTAGTAAAGAAGTCTACTAGGCAAGCCAACAGGTAGGTCTCTGTAAGGAAACAAAGCAGAATTGTAAACAATGATACCATCACGGGGCCAGATAACTTTGGGCTCTGGCCTGGAAGAACGTTCACACAAACAAAAAGAAATCAGAGCGGTAAGTCCAGTAAGACATTAGCAAAGCTTTGCTGCCTACCAAGATGGAAACAGGCCCATGTCGGCTCACATGAGACTCACCTGGTAAATTGAACAATGTGTTCAGAATGTAAAATCTGTCTGTGTCATCCCTCTGGATAAATTTATTTGGATATTGATCCCGGGTTTCTGGCCTGAGAACAGAAAAGGTAGAGAAGAATGAATCCACAATAAAACTACGACATGCTGAACTGCAGAATGTAGTTGTAGTGGGGTCCATTAACTTGGGTTTTCATCAACACTCAGCTTTCCAACATGTGCTACTGGTGCAAGAGCAAAACTGAACCCACCGTGTGTTCCCTTAGCTGCACTGGCCCCAGCAGAGCCAGGCACAAAGTCCTTGTGGTGGAATCAGCAAAACGAGCAGAGCCAACACAGGGAAACCGCGCGGTCGGGAGTCCACTACTCGACCTTACACCCCGTGCTGCTGACTAGGGGTATGCCTGAAATCATCTGCACTTTCATTGTTTGCTTATCTTAAACTTTCCTCCACTTTCCACTCCCCCCAAGCTGCTTGCAGCAGGTGAGTGCCTGGCTGTGCTGCAGAGGGCTTGTCTGGGGCTCTCTGCAACTGCTCGGCAGGGTGGCGGTGACTAAACTCACTGTTACTCCGGTTTCCTTCATTTCCGGAGCTTCTCTAGATCAGATGTGACTCAGAGAGGAGCTTGGGTGCAAATAAATATGTAAGGGCTTTTTCTAAATTTTGCCTTCCTGCTGCAAGGACTGGCAGGCCTGCAATGAGCACATCACCTCGGGGCCCCTGAGCTAGCCTACGCTTCCCTTCCATCTGTGTGCCCTCACAGTATGGATACACAGGGAATTTCTGGGACACATCCTGCACACAGCACTACAGTGTGCTTCCTAAGGCTCTTTCCCTCGCACAGGAAGAGCGCAAAATCGAGAAATGCTGCAGGAAACAGCACAGCATGCCTCACTTCTGACAACCGCATGGTCAGAAAAGCTTGTTCCTTGCCCAGGCAAGCTCAAGGCTTTGACCTTTCTTAGCAATGACGGTGGAACTGCGTGGGCTCACAAGGTGGAGACTCCTCTCTGCTCCAAGCAGGCCTCACACAACGATGCTGGTTTAACTAACAAGCTGCTAATGCTAAGCTATGCCAGCTCAGGTATAAAGCTGAATGATTCCTGAGGATCAGTGACACAGAAAGACTTATGAAGTCAAAACGAACAGCCAAAAGGCAGCACTCACCCTCTCAGGAAATTAAAGCCATGTGCGCACACTAGAAGGTTCCCATAGGCATCAACTTTCAACAGGTTTCCATAGTGGGTATCGAACACCAGGCCTCTGTTAAAAAAGTGATTTAGGATATGAAGAAGTGAGCAGATCTTTCCAAATCAGCTTGCTTACTTGCACGGGAATGTTAGAACATAATAGCTGTTATTATGCTGACAGGGTCCTTATTGTACCTTTTACCTGGCTGCAGGGAAATCGAGAAAGATCTGCACTGCCAGGTGAAAAGGTACAAGTGATCTGCTCTCTTGAAAATGGAACCATTTAACTCAGCAGAAATGCAGCTCTGCATTTACCAGAGCAGACAAGGACCTCTTAAAGGGGGTCAAGAATCTGACACCCGTGCTTGCGGTTCCCTAATAGCCTCTCTGGGCTGCAAGGAAGAGCTAGTTGGGATAAGGGAACTTCTCCTTTCCTTTCCATCTCTGTCACATACAGGGCATGTAACTATGGCACAAAATGTTTTGGACAGTCCCGGTCCCAGCTCAGGCAAAGATCTGTCTCACTGATCTAGTAGCTTCCCACAGAAGCATCCCTTCCTTCCCCTCCCTGGGTTGAGAGCAGTGGATTTGACAGACTCTTCATCGCAGGTCATGAAGGGCTCCCCTCTTCTTGCTCAGGGTGTGGGAACACACAGCAACAGCCTTGGCATAAATCAGCCTGAGAGGAGGGAAGGGAAGGAAGGAGGCTGCAAGAGTGAGGACTGGAGCACCAAGCCAGCAGACCCCGTGGTCCAGTCTTTTGTAAAGACTCCAAAGGAGCCAAGAGAGCAAAATACAGCAAGGGCACAAGTGGAAACATCTTAAAAGGAACAAAATTAGATTTCTAGACCTGTTTATGATGTTTTTTATTTTTTCACCTCTGCTAACAAAAGACAAAGTGTAAGGATTCAGTAACTCTCCACCATTAACTTTGCTTTTGGCATTTCCTTCCGGACAAGGCAAGGGGACCGATCCCACTTTTATTGATATTTACAGTCACTTAATTTTCTTATATATCAAGGACACTGGAGTGTTTGGTTTGCCAATATCAGAGGAAAACATTACATTTAAAACCATTAAAGAAAAATGTTCTGAGACATCCTAGCAGCCTCATGGACATCAACAGCTTCTTATACCCAAGCATCGACTGGACTGAACTCCCAATCCGACTGTGTCTTTGCTGTCTTTGCTTTGTAAGATTATTTCTGGACCACGTTTTCAGCAGGCCTCTTCTCCCACACGCCCCCTCTTTGCTGGCATGGCCTCGTGAGCGCAAAGGCCCCCGCACACTGGAGGAGTCTGCTCCCTTCCCCAAGATCCATGGACAACCACAGGCCTCAGAGGCACATTTCTGAACGCCTGGCCTCAGGTGTTGCCTATGAACTTCATAGAACAAATATTCAAGGCCTCAAACAGGCTGGGTCAGTATCTGTTAGTCATTTACCTGGTAGGGAATGCAGGATCATACACAAAATTGAGCAGTTCATGAGGGTATCCAATGGAAACTAATCTTTCTACGGTCAGGTCAAATCCAAGAGATTCGTATTCAGGGGATTTATACACTGTACCAAACGAGATTTCAGTTAGAAAATTTGCAAACAACTAGGGGGTTAAACAAGAAGGCAATTAAAAGTAATGCTCCCCTTGGCCCTCCTCCCACCTCCACATCCACACGCCCCTGCGCCTCCTGCCCTGCTCTGCCTTGGCCTCCCCAGCCCCAGAGCCACCGTGGAATTAGCTCGTGCTCCGGGAGGGCAGCCGAGCAGAGCCGCGCTCGGGCCCTCAGCCGCCGAGAGCGCTGCAGGAATTATCCCCGAGTCCAGCACGGCTCCCTGCATCACGGAAAAGGCATCTCAGGCTGCAGCTCCTCTCCCTGAAGAGCCATTACGCAGCTGCACAAATGCTCCTTGCTCCACCCGCTCAGACTGGGTCTTGTTTTGCTGTGTTTTCTCAAAGCTGGTAGAGAAACCAACAAATTTCAGGAGCAAACGTGTTCATGATTAGAAAGCCTCAAATTCCTCACTGCTGTGCTACTGTTACTGCTCTGGATACAGTCCCAAAGCTCAGCACTATCTCCAGGTTTCATCTAAGGGAAATTCGTTTGCTACACACTGCTTTAGCTTGAAGGTAGAGCTGTCAAGTTAACATATGATTTTTTTTTAGTAATAGCCTATGGTTCTATAATCTGTTGGCTATTACCCTTGTGCATCACAATGCTACTCTTCTCTGCAAGCTGACTCTTCTCAGCTCAGAGGAGCTGCTTGTCTGTGCTATGTACCTTAGCCCAATGCAAAAGAAAGAGGTTTCTTCAACAGAGCCACTTCTATCACCAGGCCTGTCTTCTTTCTGCAAATGACCTTTTCCTGCACTGGAAATGTAACTACTTAATGCGATCGTTATGAACTTTAAAAGGAAATCGTTGTGATTGTATGACGGATGGAAATCACTGCATTTCTGTGATGGTGTGCTTACATTTGCTGCATGTTGCTATCTTAAATTTGGCCCTAAAAGGTAACAAGATCAAATATAACTCCTGTTTGACATGAGGGTTATGTCAGTGAGCCAGACTGCCTCAAACAGCTTCAAACTGCCTCGAAAATTTCAAACTTGGCTGAGTAAAATATATAAACGTGCAATTGATACAGGAAGCTCTTTAAAGGCCAACTGCTTTCCTGACAGACATCTAGCACATCTGTGGGACTCACAATACAGATTAATGCACATTTTCTGTAACAGCTAGGTAACTACTATTATATATATATGTGTGTATATATGCTGTGGAATACAGAGGCTCAGTCTAAAAGGACAAAACGAATATATCAAAATACTGCAAAAATACTAAAAAGGTAAGGGCTTTGGAAGAAATGAGATTGTGAAAAGACTCAGATCCCAGTAACCGTGACAGAGGGCTCACTTCTCCCAAGCATCCAAGTGGCCTCTGCAAGCCAAAAAAAAAAAACCCAAAATTCAAGAGTTGTTTTTTCTTCCTAAAGGGTTAAATAATTAAAAACGCAATAAACAATCTCATAATATTCTTCAACAGATAACTAAAAAACAATAAAGTTGAGTATTTGAGTATTATGATACTAGTGGCAAATATCAACATTGTACAATACTCGATGCACATAACCTTTCCCATCCTCTGGTAAAGGAAAAGGTTGACTGAGCTGTAGATAGGAAGAAGTGACCAAAAAAACCACAGCTCACAAACAAAGCAGTAACTGACGAGGCAATCCTGGGGAATGAGCTGGAGTTTGAGGAAGCAAAAGACAGTTAGGTGATGATCAACACTGAGAGAATGACACCAGACCATCGTCTGGAAAAAAGGAATTCTTCGGATGCAGGAGAGCAAAGGCACTTCCCAGGGAAAAGGGCAATAAATACACCTGCACGTACTCTTAGATGGTAAGAGAGGTGCAAAACTGCCCCAATTACCAGCCTCCAATTACCAACTGTCTGTGAAGCTGCTGCATTACTTCTCATTAGTTTCCATGACCAGGCTGCCAATCTATCCCCAACACATCATTTCCCAACAAAATGCTTCTTCCTGCTCTTTCTGAACTCAGTCACCACTGCAGTCCTGCCCAGGCATACAAAATCTTTAGTGGGTGGTGAACAAATCCAGCAGAAACATTTCCAGGGAAACTACAGGGCTTTCTGTCAAATAACCTATACATCTTGTTAATGCTCCACCCGAGAAAGTGTTTGGTGGGATGTGTGTCCAGCTGCCCTGCTACACTTCTCTCCCCATTTTTGACTCATCATTACAGATGTCCTTCAACTCTTTGTGCCTCAAGAAACAAGCTGAAAGAACAAGCTGAAGAGGAGATGTTGGTCTCAGCCTTCACTATCACAAGTCACTGTTGAGGCAATAAATACCACAAAGTTAATCTCAATTTTCCTTTTGTAGGGCAGTTTTCCCCCTCTACCCCTCAAGCTCTGGATTTCAATTCCCAACGTCTCTTTGAATAAAATTAAGCTACAAGCTCACTGATACTTCTATTTTCTTCCACATTTTTCTATCTCTACAATACTCAGAAAATAAGAACCTTCCCAATAACACATCAGTTGAACAGGGATACTGGACACGGGACTCCTGGAGGCTGGAAAGGGACAATAAACTTTGTTCTTCAGTTTACTCTGATAATTAATGTCCAAGATAAACTTCCCTTTAATTGGACACACTAATGAGAAGAGATTTGGAGCTCAGTGAGCCCATCTTGACAGCGCTCCCCAGCACAGCACACGCCGTAACCACCAGTCCAAGCCACTACCCACTGACATTTCTTGTAAGCTGTGCAAAAGCCTGTTTCAGGAACATGAGCTTCCAGGCAAATGATCCACCTCCTTGAGATCAAGTGCAAGCAGGTTAATGCTGCTGCAAGCAAATACAACCACACGCACAGGCAGGATGGCCCTGTCATAGGTATTACTAGATAATTTCTCCCAGATGAAAAAAAGTTATCTCAATATTGTACTGAGGGCTGGTCTCCCTCTCTTATCTTGCTTAGCTCAGGCATCCATGGAGAAACAAAGCAGAGAGGACAGATCAATACTTTTTATCTGCGGCTCAGCTGAATGATGAAAAAAAATCACTTTCCTGGAAATTCCCCCTCCCAAATCCTAGTTGCTGAGACCACAACTGGACATAATTTGTAGGGCACGGTGATGCCGTGAGCTTAGATGTTTGCCATGCAGCATATCTTGTGCTCAGCTTGTTCACCCAGCTGAGACAGACCATCTCTCCAAGCACCCAGGACAGTGTGACAGGTGAAATAGGCACAGCCACAAAACCACAACTGATCCACATTCATGGCCTCCTTGCGTGTTCTCTGAGCCCAACACACACAACGATGACAGTGAAACAGAAGCACGTGTTACCGCTTATTTTGATTTCTTTTCGCTTTCTTAGCAATCGGTGGCCATGACTCTGCCACTGTCCCCAGCTCTAAAGGAGCAAGTTATTTTAATAGTCTGTGTTCCAAAACAGACGAATGCTTCAGTGGTTCAAGGCAATGAGTACACAGTGTTCACGGGTTATGTAACCATGGATTGAAAGAGAACAACCAAAGCTTTAAAAAACACAAGGCAGTTGACAGCATTTCAGCTTCCCCTTAACATCATCACTTGCCATAAAATTATGCTATTGGAAGTCAAAAAGCAGTATCACAGGAGTGAATGTTGCAAGCCTTTGGGTCTGTGGTGAGTGTGGGCTCCCCTCACACGGTCCGTGCGAGGAGGGAAGCCGATCGAGAATGGGTTGTGCAGTAAGGTATGCAATTCTCATGCACTTTTGTGGTTGTTTTTACCTTGGTGCCAAGACACATACGGTAACAATTTTATAGCCTACCTGAAAAGGAAAAATTAAAAAAAAAATCCCTACAGAGGCTCCAGTTTAAGCAAAATGCTGCTGCCAGGATTTTAACTCACATGAGGCAGACGCAGATTCAGAGTGTCACTCCAGTCTTGACGGAGTTACACTGGGCTCCCCTGTTAAAGAAAAAAATCAGACTGATTTTAAAACTGCAACAGCTCTGTGCAAGGTGGGACTGTGTATCTGCTGGAGCTCTGTCCTCTGGAAAGCGCAGAAGCCGGCCTGGCAGCTATTCCAAATATACTTACAGCTGATTTATAGAGGAGGCACAGTCGGCTATCGTGCATCCTGCAGGCAAAACTCTGTCCTCTATCCACAAAGCAATTTTAGGTCAGTTCAGTGATATTTAGGAGGAAGAGGTACACTGTCAAAGTGATACAAACCCTTCATGTTTCCATCAGACAACCATTTCAAGAAAGATTCTCCTGCTCTGAGGTTTTGCCATCATTGTATATTCCTCGTTTGGTGACAAATTGCTCCTTTCAGGGCACGCAGTTTCCTTCACACCATGACACATCTACACCTGTCAGCACGGAGGCTCAGAGACTGAGCCAGAAACTGCATCGGGAACCTGAGACTCGACTTGTGCCCTGTGTCCAGGACAGGCTCCACAGGAGCCTGGAGCAGCAGCCAGCCCGATGTAAGCGCGCCAGAGTTAAAGCCCTTACTTGAACACGCACACGCAAAACCATCGCAGGATAAACCAGGAGCAATCCTGCACAGCAGCAGGACATCGCATTGTACCGCTCCGGTCCGCAAGCACACAAGGTAAGAGGGAATCTGAGCTTACAGCTACACACAGGGAGCAGATAGAGCTCTGAGATCAGATTTGCTCTAAACATTCAAGCTGAATGAGTTGGAATGATGTTGGGTAAAGGACCTGCAGAAAAAGCATGAAGATATCTAGGAAGCTTCTCAGAAAATCACTGCTTTTTGCCTTGTTTTGTGGCAAAATCAATGGCTGGGGAAGTCTGTAGTGCATTTTATTGCTCTGTTTGAAGCAGTTGGAAGGAAAAATCCCTTCAAGGGCTGCATGTTTCTTTCCTTGTTCCCTTTTTGCACACACAAAGATTTCAAATGCAGGTTGGGCAGCTTCTCATTGATAAGGTAACTTGGTTTCTTCCAAGGCTTGTTGGCACTTCTTACCAGCTGGTCATAGATCACAGGCGAAAAGCAGGAGCATCTACTTTGATACTGCTTCAGTTGTGCCACTCCATGAGAAGTACTCACTGTCCCTGACCGCACACCTGCAAATCGGTTTTGTCCAGCCATTTTATTTCCACCAACTATGGATTTAGTTCTGCGAAGAGAAGGTGAACTGGGAGACTGCTACAATAACAAGAGAGACCGCTGAGCGGGTGGCACCCGCAGGAAGAGCGTAGGGTGAGGACTACTAAATGATAATCTAGACTCTCCTTTAGCCCTGCCACCAGTTTGTCCCCACCTGCCCCCTTTCTCCAGCTTGCTCTCCTAGGACACCCAACACCTCCTGAAAGAGCTCTTCATTAAACCCTTCATAAAGCCCCAGCACAAGTTGCTCACAGTGCTCTCAGAAACCCCCTTGCACGGGCAAGGGACTTTGCGGGGCAGGTGCCACCTGCAGAAGGGACACGGCCTGCCCAGTACCCAAGCACACAGCGGGTCGGTTCCCTGCCCTTGCAGCTGCTGAGAGCGCTGTGGCCTTCCCCATGCCTGGCCCTGACGGGCGAGAGGCTCTTGGGAATTGAAACGCTTCTGTCCACCCAAACTGTTCTGGTTGGCAGAAGACACTTCGTCTTTTGACTGACAGAGGCTCTGACAAGATCGTTCATCTCAAACTAGAGGTGATGCTCCTCAGAAAGCCTAAGAAACACCCAATCTTCAGAAATTTTGCCTGCCATCCAGAGATCTGTGACGACAGATAAGCCAAAAGGTAGCCTGATAAGATAAGGGGTTTAGTCATTTCTCTGAAGCACGGGAAATGCAGCCCAATTGCTTTGTGTTAAGTCCTGAAGAACTGAAAGTGAAATAACTAGAAACAGGTTATTTCAGTAGCTGCTTGGTCCTCAGTGATTTAGACATGCAAAGCAGGCACCTAGGGACATATATGGACAGATGGGTACCTAGTGATCAGATTTATACCTTCATCAGGTACAACTTGCATAATTAAGCTTGTATAAATTCATTTCTGAAATTACACACACCTCACTTAACGAGCAAGTCCTAAAATGTGGGTTTTAAATGCTGATCCACACTCTGAATTGCACCACAAACTAATAAAACAAGCACCCGAACAGTGCAGGAATACACTTATATCAACATCATGCTGATGAAAAATGCTTAAAGCCGTGAGGATCAAGATCCCTTTCTACAATCCCCTGTGACAGTACAAATACTGACGCAACCTGTCCCACCAATGTCTATCAAATAAGACCTCGGGCCAGTGTTGCAAGTGATGGTAAATCTACCCCCAGTTCTCCATTCTGTCAATATCTTCTCCATAAGCCCTCCCGAAGTCTGGCAGTTAGTGTCAACTATGACTGTGGGACCTCTGATACAGTCAACCCTCTGCCAGCAACCAGATCTCTGAGGATTTCACAAAAGCACCAAATGTCCATTCCCTGGCACTTCCAACCACCTCAACCTGCAGCTCCAGATGAGGATCCAGAGGAAAACAGAGCGATCAGTCCCAGGGACATCTGAGACATTGGGCTTAATTAAAAATCCCACTGCAGCGATACCAATTACACATACTAACAAGTGCTGGGCAGGCATTTTCCACACTGCCATGGCTTGAAGAAAGCTTTTCAAGGAGATTGCTCAGCCATGAGCCCAGAGGTCTGAGAGTCCTCAGAAGTAACCAGAGACCAAGGAACACTGTGTTACTTTGTATGTCACTTCCCCTCTGAGTGAGCAATGCCAGTTTTCACATATAATCAGATAAAACTAGGACTTCTGCTCTAGGATGCTAATGACTTCAGTCTCTCCATTATAGGGTCTTTTCTAAGAAGGCAGATGCTGTCAGGCACTGTTAGAGAAATGCCATGAAACAGAAACCTGAACATTTCAAACTACATTCCCCTCTCTGTTAAAATAACTCATTGTTCATATGGGAAGTAATCTGAAATGTCATACTTAATTTTCATCACTTAGGTGCTACCACCCCTTCAGTTTTGACAGCAGAGCCAGACTACTCTTTTCATTTTTGTTTTCAGCCTGCTCTAAGAGGAGCTTGGATTCACCTGCACGTTGAGGAGCCTGGCAGGATGTGGCCGTGGTTGCAGTGGAAACCAGAGGAGATGGTTTACGCTTTTGCATGAGAATTTGAAATGCCATGGAGGAACCTGGATTGAGGCAGCTTCCACACAAACACGCTCTGCAGATCACGTGGTTTGACACTCCCAGGATCAGGAAAAAGCACAAACCTGCAGCTCCCACTCCTATGTGTTTCTCTTGCCAGAGACCAATGGAGTCAGAGCCCACAGTGTTACTACCTTGGATGTTCCCAGTTCCCACGTTCCATGGACGAAGTTCACATTCATCCACGCTTAGGCTCCCATGAAGGCTGGACTTGAAGAAGTGCCCAGGATCCAAGGTCCTGCAGTAGCTAGATGATGTTCCAACCCTTTGCAACATTCATTTGTAAAGAAATTTCAGGACAATCCTTTCTAGAACCCTGACTGCGTATGACACTGCTTTCCACAATCTTTCCCCAGCCCGGGCTGTAAGCATGTGCCTAACTCGGCGTCTCACCAGGCTCAAGGCAATGGACTCACTCATATTTGTGCTGTACTGACCTGGGGCCTCGCGCCCAGGAACAAAGTCAGGCTCCTATTCTGAGAAGTTGGGTATAGGGCTTCAATTTAACCAAGTGGTACATGTGCCTGGTTGTAACCACAAGCACAGCCCAAACGAAACCCCTGGGACAACTCATGTTTAAAATGAGGAGTGTGGTGAATCACCAAACTACCAATTGTTTATGGACTTTGCTGAACTGTGACCGTAAAGGATTTGTCTAAGGTCAAAGCAAGTTGCAAAACAGCCAGGAATAGAACCCAATTCTCTTGACTCTTGCTTTTCGATTTTAACCACTAGACCATAAATAAAACTGCATCATGTTATGCAAAGCAGAGTTGTCATATATCAGCCTATATTTAAATAGAGGTTTTACAACACTGAACAAACAAACGAGTAACAACAGCATGTCTTGTCCCATTGAATTCACTCATTTTTTTCATTCTGAGATAAGAAAAAACTGCTGTGGTATTGATCCAGCAGTTTTTCCTTTACTTTTATCCAATGAATCATTTGCAAACACAGATCTATGCTGTAAGCGAAAGTTCAGCTTTAAACACACTTCAATGCTTAATTGCACCTTTCCTATTTCATCAGAAGTTAAATGCTTGCAGCCATCAGCAAACAGGACTGTGACAAAACCTTCAGGCGTGTCCCAGGCACTGCCATACGCTGAGCACACGAGCTGCTGCTCTGCGGTGCACGAATAGGCAGATACAGCACTAAGCCTCTTGCAGCTACACATGCTTTTGATGCAGCTCTGGTACCAGGCAGCAAAGCAGGAGCAAATAATTATCATGGTGTTGAACTTTTTGAACTCTATGTCTGAGCTTCAGGGGTTCCCAGCACCCTCTTCTGCCAGTGCTTCGTAAGCAGGTTTCCTCGTGGTGACCAACTCACACCTACGCAGAAGAACCACGACTGCAGTCCCCAGCTGCGGCAGTGCCCACGCAGCGCCCAGGCACCCGCTCTGCAGCCTAAGAGCGATGGAAAATTCCTTCCTCTAATGCTCCTGCAAACGTCCCCAAGTGCACAGCGCAGCTTGCAGCTCTAAAGCCTCTAACCTGGAACCCTATCAGCTCCAATTCTGCTACTCAGTATGCTACAAGGATCCGTAAAGGCAGGATTTGTTGTTGCTTCAAGGACTGGCACAGTCTTGTACATTCAGCTTAGTTCTGCATTGCTGGATATCTGCACTGTAGGTTGTTTTTAGCACTGCATTTCTACTTGTTTAACACTAAAAAAAAGTGTTGTCAAGTATCATCAGCTTTAACTCTTCCCAAAGCTGGCTTATTAGTGCTCTGTGTGGTAAATTCTAGATATTTTTAGCTTTCTGCTGCTGCATTTTGTTTGCCTTCGATGTAACAAAGATTTGGGCTGTTTGGATATGCCTTAGAGTCAGCGGCTAGCAAAATAGTCCTTAGTGCTGGAAAGATTTCTCCAACTGCATAAAAATGCATGGCTTGAGGTAACAACAACAGCACTGAGGTCAGGCTGTGTGTGTTGAAAGAAGCAATTCAGACGGACTCTGCATTTTAAGGAAACTTTGGTTTGTCTATTTTAATAGTTGGCATAACATTCCTTGTGCTGGAATAATATTGCACAGAAGATGACTCCACAGTCACCTGTTCTTTTAGGAGCATATTTCGTGATTTTCCTCACATACAAGATTTTGTGTGTGTGTGTGTTTTGCCAGTGGCCTTCACAATTCACCTCCCAGATACAGCCGACCGGGAGTCATAATCCGATCCTGGAAATATTCCTGTATTTCCATGGAAACAAATTACTGTGCCCAAATATGGGCTTAATTCTTCAACAAAGAGTTTAGTACAGGAAAGAAAGAGTTTCATGGGGCTTCACATTCAAGCATTATTTGGCAGTATCTAGAAATAATAGAGAAAATGCCTTTAAGATACATACTCTGCATCTTAAGGCATTATTCAGGTATAGCAGCATCCAGACAGATCTGGTTTGTTAGTTCTCTTTATAAGGTTTCTGTTTCTTCGTTGACAACATAGTTCACCTTCCCTTCGGACACAAGGCCTTTTATGGAGAAGGGGAAAAAACGTTCAGCGCTTGGCGCAGCCGGCACCAAGTCAGAGCTCTCCGTTCTCCTCGCGGCTCAGCCAGACCCACTGCCTTCCCACAACCAACCCGCTGTAGACACTAATCCCCCAAAGCAACTTGCATTTGTTCGAAGCACACGCCTGGACGTGCATGTAGCACAAGTGCCCATGCTGTTCTCAAGCCCCATCGCAAGTTGTCAGGTCGTTTGCTAAAAGAAGGCACTCGCAAAGCAATGGCACACATGTGATCCAAGAGTTAAAGCCTTCTGAATGCCCAGCTTCAGTTCCTCCTACAGGCATCTACCCCCTCCATCCCACAGGCACTCGTAACTTAACAGTACATGTACTGTGATAATGAAGATTACTAGATAAAAGGGTCTACTAAGGGAAAAATAGCTTCTTATTTCCACCAGTGTGGCAAATACAAGAACTGCTAGCATATTAACAGCCTGCTGAGCCAGCTAGGCGTTATTCTCACTTTATGGAGAGCCACAGGCAGAGCAGGGCCGCTCTGCCCACCTTCCTTAGCCTCGGTGACGAGTCGGACTCGCAATAGCGTCTGCCTGACGCACCAGCGCTTCGGGGCTCTGCGGGCAGCAGATGAGCACGTTGTCAGGCGCTGACTTCCTGGGACACAGCAAGCAACACGTGCTTCTTCCACTCCCCATCTCCAAGCCAGCACGTGAGAATCGCAGCCCCAGGCCTCGGCTCTCTGTGTTACACGGCTCGATGTGGTCACGCTCCTCGGAGCGGCAGCGCAAAGGCAGCAGGAGCAATAGCGAGCATAGCACCGCACTGCTATTTGGAAAGCAGCTAGCTCGAGGCGGACTAAGAACAGCTTAGCTTACCCATCTGCCTTTAGTTTTAAAGCACCGATGGTGAAAAAGGCTCAGAAATCTGGAAAATCTGCACCCATTATGCCTGAATGTAAAAATGTGAAAATGCAGACAGCAGATGTGCAACACACAAAGCTAGTCTGATTTTTTAAAGGACATTTTGAAGGCTACCACTGTCAAATCCATCAACTTCTCTCTCTAGTCATCCTCTATCCATATTATTCCTATATGACACAAAGAATTACATGCTCCAGATTTTCAGATCCAGGACTGATCACTACCAACTCAAAAGACCTTTAAAGTCTGTAGTCCTTATATCATGATGAAACTAAAGACGAATCCTCAGCCTAAATAGGACAGCCTTGTTAGAATAATTGTATTTGAATCCATTACCAATAAATACACAAAAACTGTACTTAAAAGCATAATTCTGTTTTGTAGTGGCTCACATTACAAGCACAGCACATTTCAAGTACTCAGTTCAATTTTCCTCATATTAAACTCACTGTTTTGTAATATATTTTTTTCCCTGAATATTCCAGAAAATTTTATGTGAGGTACAAATTCATTACTCCCATTTCCCAGTTGTGGAAACTGAAACATAGAAAACTAGTACAACTTGACTAAAATAAAACTACTAGATGGACTGAAAAAAACAGTTCTTGGTTCAGTTGCCACTTTTTCTCCCAAACCACATGCAGCTACAAGCCAATTCTACATTTTGTTTGAATGGATTTTTCCACAATCAACACACAGAGAAAAAAAAGTTTCAAAATTAAGGTGTGGGTGTGTAAAATTTCTCTTTCCCCTGAATTGCACAAATGGCTCAGACACTAATGACTATCTGAGGAAGGGGCAAAACATGTTTATGCATGTTGCGTTTTGGAGTAAGTTGGGAAAGGCAGCCACAAGCAATCACTCCAGTAGTCTTCCCAGATCTTTTCCCATGTGATAGGATGGGAAGTGCTGAAGCTGGCAGCATAAGCAATTTTGCAATAAAATTTTTGCATTGTACCAAATCTTAACATTAAGTCTGCAGGGCTTTCAGGACACAAACTACATTCCAATCATTTTTGCTCATAACAGAAGTAGTAATTGTAAAATTCCAGTTTCCCTTTTTTTAATTGAGGCAGTTTTCAGCAGGTGATGATGGTTTTGTTTTTTGTCTCCATGTCATCCAGAAAGCAGTGATTTATGTTCTGGGGCAGCCTTCCAAATGACAGTATCCTGCCTACTGATATTAGGGCTCATCTACCTCAGAGCAAGGAGGTAAAACTTTCAACAAAACTGTAGCTTTTGGAGAAGAAGGAGAGTCACTGAGGAGTCTTTTTAAGCACAATTGAGTTTGTAATTCTTAATAATTCCTCTTCCATCTGCCAACAGCCTAGTGTGAAATTACAGTCCGTTTACAAACCCCCCTACTTTAGCCCTGGTCCTGTCAAAGAGACATATATCCATAACCTTGTTGTGCAACCCATCCAGTTTAAGACCGAGTGATGCCAAGGCTTCCTGCATTACTTGGACCCAGACCTAATAGTTAATACAGCTCAGCAGAAGTTTAGCTCGCCCTGAGAAGGAAGCAGCCAGGAAAAAAACCTGCCTGAAACCGATCTCTCTCAGCTACATTTCCAAAGGGCCTCACAACTCCTACGCTCAGGTAAGTGTTGCAATAAGCTCCTCTACCCATGTATTTTTATCTGTTCCTTTGATTTTAGTCAATATAACAAAGAAAAGGCTGTGAATCTTTGAGATCAGCAACAACACTTTCCTTGAACGAAGCATAGGTAGTTTTGACGGGACTGGTGAAATAGGCAGGCAGGCCAGAATTACTGCTCAGGATGAATAAGTAGAGATGAATCATTCAGATAATAAACTGTAATCTAGCAGACAAGAACACATTACAAAAGGACCCTCAAATCTCTTATTTAAGCACTTGAACAGGAAATTTTCCAGCACCTTTCATTCTGTGCCTGCTCCAACCTGCTCCTTTCCAAGGAGGACAGAAGGCTGCAGCTCAGGCATGGGCCTTGCTCTGTGCTGAGGCAGAGGAGGCAGGAGCAGAGAAGCAGCGATTGCGCCAGGTCACGGAAACGCCTCAAGACCCCCGAGGTTTTAGGCAGCAGCTCTCTATCTACTGCTACACATACCGGCCACAGCGAAACTGCTGTTTCTGCACCACTGACTTTCCTCACAATATTATTTACCTTAAAATACCATCTATATATGTGTGATTCACTAAGAGAAAGAAAACTAAACACACTGGAAAGGAGGTATCTAACTTGGTATCTAACACAGATCTCTCAGCTCCTACTGTTAGTTTATCCAGCACATAAACCTAGGGAGACTTGGGAATTTCCATATATGTAGGAGCACTCACTGCCCCCAAGAGGATGCAAAGTAAGCCTGGATGGGAAAGAGAGGAATGTTAAAACCTGCAAGAGTTATTTTAATTTGTTTTCATTTTATTTTGAGCTCCTAGTAGCCAATTTAATTCTAGCTGTAACCAAAGTAGCTCCAAGTTCACAAGATGAATAAGGACAACAAATACGCAGTTTCATGTGGATTATTGTCCATAACTGCCCGGGAGCAAAGGCTGAAACCTTCAGGCTCTTTTTAAGGACAAAAAAAAGGCTTTCTCTGCCCAGCCAACCCCTATAACACTGTTTCTCAACTATATGCAAGGAGAGAAAAAACATGAAAGAACGTGAAAGTTAATAACAAGAATACAAAGTTAATGCCAACACTGACTTGACAGGAAAAGAAAAAACACCTGTGACAATGCTATACCAGATGGCTTTCTAGTTCTGAGTTAAAATTTTCTAGTTTTGAGATAAGTGGTCTTTTAATTTAATAAGGCTAAGAAATACTACCCTAGAAAACAAATGGGTGTGGAATCATATTTTATGTACGTGTAACACGATGATACCATAACTGCTGTCAGTTGGCAGGCTGACATTCTCAGTCTTGCAGTCACGCTCGTAGTGCATAACACGATTGCTACATCAAGGGGGTAGTGGCTGCTACCATATACTTGGAAATGGAAATGCCACATCCATACCTACCAAAATTAGCTTATTCTAGACAGATAAGTGTTACATTGAGTAAGTCCATGCCCCTGAAATCCTAACATGCAAAACCGAAACTGCCTCAGGTTTCTAAAGCTCAAAATGAGTCAACTGATTCTGACTTTTTTTCTGGTAGTGAATCACCTCCTACGTAAGATTATCGGCACTAGCAGTGGCCACTGCTTTGGGAAGAAGAGAGGAGTGACTACACTTCTACTGACACTGCTGCCTCCTCTTTGCAAGATGGATAATTCGGGGTGCTCCAAAATAACCACTGTGCCCGTGCACTGTCAAAGTAAATGACTGCCAGCTACGGGATGAGAGTCAGCGATTTATTTCTGATGTGAAAGCTCATGGCAGAGAGTGGGGAAGGAGCCTGTGTACAGTTTTAGGAAAGGCTAATGGGTTTGACTGCCTTCATTTCATATCGTATGAGAGCAGAGAGCAGTGCTTAGGAGATTTTTAAACAACTTTAAACTTTATAAAAGTAGCTTTGCAAAAGCTGAAAGTGAAAATGCAGAAAACATTGACAACACTAGATGTGCTTCCATTCGTCTTCCTTGGTTCACTTATTTCCTCACACAAATCTGGAAGAACCTCCAGAAGGAATATGCTCACCATACATCATCTGGTGTGCACATGCCCTTTCCAGATGTGAAATTACAGCTAAACTAGCTTTTCTAGCTTTTTCCTATTTTTTTTTTATCTAGACAGTAAGCAGGTCCATGTGAAGGGCTGTGTAATGAATAATTTGACTGGACAGAAAACATTTCAGCATCTAATGAATGTACCATTACATTATTTATGTAATACTTCACTTGTCCATTATCATCTCGAATTGGCTAAATATAATCCTATTTTAATATTATACTCTGTAAAGTCCTTGCAGTAAATAAGTAATTTTATTTGTGTGTCATAGTTAAGATTATGGATTTCATTGAATATAGCAAATTATAGTCAAATAAAAAGCATCCACATGTGGAAGAAAGGATAACCATGAAAGAACAAGCAAAAGAGGTGATTGTATGTTACTTATCTAGCTAGGTCAAAAAAAATAAACATACACACACACCCGCCACCACCACTATTTTCCAGGCAGAATATTTTCAATTTGAAAAATGCTTTACAACGTATTTACATTCTCGTATCTCCCTGGGAATGATCTCCCAGTATTGTCTCTGTTTTACCATTGCAGAAGTCGCAGGAGAGCAGCTTGCTCCAAGGTGAACAACATTCTCAGCCTCCTGCTCTGACTACGTCTCTTTTGCTGTGCCATAGCCTATCACTCAGCCCCCCGACTTTGCCCGTTTTACTGCACTACTGTGATCTTCTAGCCTCCCTAGCTCCAGGTTTCCATGTCCCGGAGAGCTTTTTTAGGATGCCTGAAACAGTTGCATCCTTTCCTCAAATCAAGAATCATTTTGCAAATAACAACACGTTTGCTCTGTGTTTACAGGCACAAGCCACACTTGAGCAACACGAGCAGTCGGAGTGAGGATAGCGCTGAAAGTCTCCTTCTGTCAGGGGAAGTGTTAGCAACGCGCTCCATGCTCCATGCCAACCGCACCGGGAGCATCCGAGTCCCTGGAAATGCTGCCAGTTTGCAAAAGTCACATGAGTTGTTTTTCTGTTGCAGAAGTGAAGCCCACAACTATTTTTTTTTAAGCATGTCTTCCTGAACAACTGTTTTGCACTCCTTAAAAGCCCTGCCACAAGGGCTGTCGTGCTGGGAAACACAAACACCTCAGGCTGGGGCTCGTGCCCGCAGGCAGACCCAGCACGGATTAGCCACGGCACCAATTATGAGTTACAAAGTGGCAGGAACTTTAAGCAGATAAATAAACAAGATAGCAAATAACCAAAACATTCAGATATAACTAATGCCTCATTGATAACCACCTGGAAGAACAAAAGCAAGCGATGTAAATATAAACTGCAATTTCACAGCGGCAGCCTCCGAAACAGCTTCTTGAACATGGAAACTTTCTGCCCTCTACTTCACTACTGTCCCCTGCATCTGCCACCCCTCGCGGAGCCCTCAGCCACGTTCCCATTTCCTTCTCGCAGGCCAGAACTAAGCTGACACACTCCATTAACCTAGTATTAGCTGACCCTGATATTCTGCCTCCCATTTCTCGGTTCACATTGGCAATTCTAAGTTGAAGTATGAAGGGTGATGGAAACTTTTTATTTGCAGCCTGGGAAGTGGCAGTGAGAAAGGAGGAGGAAATGGACATGACACCCTCAGTTACAGCCTGTATCTTTTGTGATAACATAACCCAGGAAAGTGAAAGTGGCCTTTTTATATTTGCCCTATTTAAAATACAAGACATGGTACAAGTCTGACTATACCAGAGACAGCAGCTTTATCCCTCTCTTCAGAAAAAGTTTCAAAGAATTTGCCTGTCTGGTATTTGAAAGGTGGAAAAGTCATGAAAAAAAAAAAGAAGAAAAGAAACTCAAAGGTCTTACGCAACCTCCTAAAGTCTATATTCCATAAAGAACTGGCAAAGCTTTCTAAATTAACTTGATCAGAAGACACTCCCTCTGCCTTGTTTCTTTTCACTAATGAGTCATGATGTAGTCAACAGGAAAGCAGGAAAAGAGAAAATCTGTTCAAAAATAGCGGACCCTCCGAGAGCACAAGGGGTTTTTACCTGCCAGGTAGAAGTCTGGTCTATCATATGCACCAAAGATAAAAGGAAATCACCTCCTTTTTCAAAGCCATGCTTGCATCAGTGGCAATCACAAAGTGCAGTGGAATTTAAGGAAGCAATTAAACCTGCTAAGCTTTGGTCCCCTTGCTATCCATTATCGTTTGAAACTGCACTAGAGCACTGTGATTTGTGACCGAATACAGCTTTAACAAGTACAAAAGAAACATCTGAAATGAAATTGCAACAAATAGATGCTATATTTGCTAACAGAGGAAGCACCTGCTAGCTGGACTAGCCCAACCGATTACTGGCTTTCTCTCAACAACAGGCAATTCACTGAGCTAAGTTAATGACAAAAAAATCATGAAGATACTCACCGGCAAGTGTATAATCCATATCAAAGCCAAAGCACTTTATCTTTTCCATGGCTAAACTTCTGTTTACAAAGACTCTGTAAAGAGAAGGAAAAAAGTCATAGGTATGAGCATTTTCAAAATAACCATGTTTTTGAATAAACATATGCTGTTGCTGTGTTAAATGTGCACAGGATGTGCAGCTATCTTAAGTTAGAATCAGATGGTACCTGAGAGATGCATATTTTGTTTTTTCCCGTAAGTTCTCCTGTAATGAAGCCATGACTTTGCACAGTTATTCTAATTATTGGTATGCTGTCTAAAGAAACACGCATGCATGCACACAAACACATGGCTTTGCATGTGACCTGTAAAAATTCCTAAGAATAGAAGTACAAAATCTCCTGAAGCAGAATCCGGAGCTCAAGTGAGAAGAATCTGGAAGCAGAGGATGCAAAGCAATAAAATTTGCTTGATTAAAATAAAATATTGCAAAGAAGTAATGGAGAAAGGAAAATAAAATGACATTTTTGTGAACAAACATTTTAACCATTTACTTTTCATTAACATTAATTTTAACATTTTAATTAACAGCCTTTTAACTCTGTTTGGAATTATATCTAGAAACTCGAAGCATATCTGAAAAGAAAAGTTATCAGATTTACATCACTGTCATTAATAAACATTTTATATTGACTTAGAAACAGAAAGTGCAAAGTGAGATATATTTTCACACACAAGAACATGGTATTTTTATTGTGTAAAATGTTATTTTTAACTCCCCTGCAACTCCTCCACAGAAATAAGATTTTTTATTTCAGTTTTAATATTAATGCCTATTCCAATGAGAATCTAAACTGAATACCTTGGGTCTTTAATAACAGCCTTTTAATACTCTACATTCAGTTTAGTTCAAGTAAATAACATGGTAAAGAAATAGGTCAGAGAACACAAGCTTTTCTTGCTTCCTGTGCCAACCATTACAGTAACTAATTTGCTTGTGTTTCGCCAGAACTTTAAACCATGGAGCAGATCTGTAATTCAAGGGGACTTGCAAGGGGCTCCGCTTGTCTTATCCGAACTCCAAGAATGAGAGTTACAAGTGGCAAAGCCGAGAACTCAGCAGTGGGACAAAGCTGAGCTTCTCAACCGTCCCGCACAGAAACCCCCAGGATCGCTCACGCTGTCACGCTGCAGCAAAAAAAAAATAAAACACTGAGAAACATGTGAGAAAAGCCAACAATCCCAGAGCCTTCACCTGCACCCTCACCTTGGCATGTGAAAACTCTGCATCAATCTAACAACCTTATTGCCCGCAGCAGAATAATTACCCGCTCGGAAACTGAACTCAGCAAGACTTCCTTGCACAGGAGGAGTGGCAAAGGAGAGGGATACAAGCAGCGCAGCCGTAAGGGCAAAAACAAGTACTCATAGATTCTGAAAAGCTCGGAGAAAGCTCTGAGATCCTCCTCCCAAAGCACATTCTGGGCAGGTGGCCGGCAAAACGTGCCAGTTTAACCGCATGTGTCCATCTCCCGGAGCTCAAATTTTAACAGCAAACTGCTAACATCAAACTCTCACACTTCTATGCAAGTAGCCTTACCTCATCTCTTACCGATGTGCTTCTTGTTTAGTTTGCAGCAGTCTGATTCATCTACTTGTCTGAATCATATTACACAATTCCTTAAAAGCTTTCCCAGTACAGATGCAATTTTGCTTGGATCTGATTTGACTTCAGAAGATCATTATGGCTGAACCAAGTACTGTATATCTTCTTGGACGGTGTTATAGAAAACACATCTGTGGCTAATTTAACTAGTCACTGGATATCGTTGTTGTTCCACACAAATCCACTCGGAATACAGTTTCTCTGGCAATAGTATCCTTTACCCCTAACCTTGCACACTCTCCCTGGGAGTCACAGTTTCCTGGCAAATTGCCTGCCTTTGACAATGGCGCTTGTCACTAAGGGGCTCGAGAGGTTACAGGCGACTATCTTTTCTGCTAGGTTTAGGTACTACCTAAACAAGACAAAATTATGGAGAGGGGGGAGACACCCTGTAACTAGTGAAGAAATGCCTCTTGGAAATACGAGATGGGAACATAAATCACTAAAACTTCACTCCTGAAATAGCTGCTTTTGAGTAGGTGGAGCAAATTATCCGAACCCACAATTTGAATCAGTGTTTGTTTGTCTTTTAACATCGAGATCACTCTGATTTAGAGGAAGCCAATGCAAAATGCTGTTCGGGACTAAATATTATTTTGTACTTTGTGCAATGAAGATCATTACACTCTCCTGCTGCCAATGCCAGCAAGCACTATCTATTATCTAATTCAAGTGCACTGGCATGCAGATGACTTCTGATCTGTTTGTGCAGTTTGCTTCTAAAGGTGGAGAGGTTTAAGAGGAACACTGCACCTCAGGGAGAGGCTCGCAACGGTTTTGGTCCAAGCTTCGCAGTCTGGCTTTGCTCTCTCCTTTAGCTTTATCCCCTGGAGCATAGCTTTTTTGCCAGAGGAAAACGCCCAGAATGACTGTCCTTCTGAACAGGACATGAATTGGAAGGGAAATTTGGAAACACGCAGAAGTCTGAGGAACATATCAGAATTGCAACATTTGGGAAAAGTTTCCCAAGCGAGGACAAAAAAAAACAAGCAGTTTTAAGAGGGAGCTGCATGCACTTACAAAGAGGGCAATACGACAGTGCCTCTGAAAGGCAAAAACAAGGGAGCTGCGACCCACGAGATCCCTTCCAGGCCAGCGTGCCTATGTTTAGCTGATGACGACACCAAACTGACCAAAAACTACGGAAAGATCTCTAAGCCTTTGACATTTTTTCATCGCTTTCTTTCAGCGTATTAACAAACTGAACACTGGGACTAAAAACAAACCCTAGCACTTGTTGATACTGAAGATCTGGAAAAGTTTTCTAAAGGCAAAAAAATGAACAACATCTCCTAGCATGTTTCTGTGTTCCAAAATAGGTCTTATGACTAAAGCACGGCAATTACTACAGCAGCCCTGTCCTGGGAACAGCTGGTGAAGATCCCTCTTCCTCCTCCCACTCACAGATAGTGCCTGTGACCTAGAAACGCGATGTGGCAAGGTCTCATCCTGCCCCTCTCATGCCCCAGAGTCCCCCGGGCCTGGCACTCCTCAAGGCATCCTACCAACTGATCTGATATGGCGATTGCTTCACCCACCCGTCCTGGAGCGAAACAGGGCAAACGTTTAGAAACCTAAGGCTGTTACCCAACCTGCTCGGGACAGGAAGCAAGGAACACTTCAATCAGTTCAACCCGGCTTTCACAAAGTCAGATAAAACAGCACACTGAACAGCGGGGCAAAGAGAACGTAACTAATTTCACTTATCTTGAGAAAGCCCAGCTAGATATTCGCTTACTCCATAGGTGCTCAGAACGTCAATTTTAAAACCCAATAAAGGAAGGTATCTCTCATACATGGTGCCACAGGGACTTCGTAGATCCTTGTGGTTCAGCACTACAAATATTTACTCCCAGAAACTTAACTCCCAACTTAACTCAATTTGTGAGTTTGCTCAAAGTAGGGAATATCTGCAATATCCTAGAAACTAAAGACAAAAGTTGAAATTAAATCACCTCTACAGTTTCTGGGAAGAGCCAGGTGCTTCTCAGAGGCTGCTGGCTTGGCCCAAAGCATCTCTGTTTCAGAGCTAGGCTTAGATCTGAACTTGAGCACAACCTAAGTATGCTGCCTCATCTCAGGACGCTGGTCAAAGTGGTTACTGGTTAAAAAAAATGTACAGACTCTTCAAAAGCTGCGGTACAGACAGAAATGATAAAAGTATCCTTTTTTTAAAATGTGATACAGCAAAGACTATGCTTTTAACCCTAAACACCTTCAAAGGTAAACGAAAATCAAAGAAGCTTCCAAGACAGAGACCAAGTCTGCATATTAATAAAAGGTCTAGGGATAAAGTCAGGCTAAGAGGAAAATTAAAATCACCAAATACTTTCAGGGGAGCAAATTTTAACCTAGAAATATCAGCTGGAATCAGGAGAAATGATACTTTCACTTCACACAATTCTGGTTCATTTCCATTCTGGATCATTGCCATTCAGGAAAACGAGCATTTTTATTAGGAGTCCTAGAGTCAAAAATAAAGATAATGTAAAAATTTAACAGCGCCAGTCAATAGCATTAATCCAAGTGCAAGCACAGCATGAAAACATCTTCTGTACCAAAGCAACAAAGTACTGAATTCCTTGAGCTGAGCAGCAGTTATTACCAGTTCCCCAGCTCTGTGTGCGTCTGCAAACTGGAACATCTTGTTAAATAGGACATTGCTTTTCTCTTGCCTTCATCTTTCAATGCCCTAAGGAAAAGCAAGTTTTATACTTCTGTTTTGAGCAAAGCGGGTAACATCATGAATCTCTTGCAGTTTGGCATCCCTTATACAGAGCATGGCTGGATGGGGTTGAAATGCTGGTCCTCGTGCCACAGGACAGCACAGGGACTGTATCCAGCCCAGTGGGCTCACCACATCAGTACATGACAAGGCTGGGAGTGGAAAGGCAACAGGCTGGACGTGGATGGCTTAGGCTAGCACAGACCCAGACCTGAAAAAATGGAGTTTCGGAGCTTTTTAAAGGAAAACATCAAGCAAATTTCATCCCTAATTTCTTCCCTCAAAGTTCAAACTCTGCAGCATGGTTACAGCAGAAGGCTCTCAGTGGTGACATTTGTTTTCTTTTCAAGCTCAAAGAATCATGCTGGATAAGAGAAAATGCATTGTACAGCAAGGAAGAAGGAACTGCTGAACATGCATAAAGGCAGCCACAAAGGCCTGATCTCTTCAGTGCTGCCATTCACTGTCCGTTTACAAGTGAAATGATCTTGGTTTTGTTACTGTTCTTGTCAATCAATTCTGAGGCAGGAACCTAAATCCCAACTCTTCTCAAGTAACACAGGAGAGGAGGGCATGCAGAGGGGGAGCAGCGTATTTTATTTTGTTTATGCAAAATCTCCAAAGCTTTCTGCGCCCTGACTGAAATATGCATGCGTAATATTTTTGTAACCTGACCAATAAAGTAAACACAGCACACCAGAATTATACAACTAACAAAGGACTTGGCACAGGGCTCACAGCTCCTCCGAGCAAGAAAACGAGAATTAACAATGTGAGGTGCGGTTTCTGGAGCAGAGCTCTTGCAGAATCATTTTCAGAACAGGTCCTGAAATACCTTGCAGCAAAAAAGCATTCTTTGTAAGGACGGCATATTTCACTGCAAATTAAATAAACATAAAGAAAATTGCAGTGGTGCTTAGTGGAAGAGCGAATGCAACGGGGGCTGACTGGCTTGATTTGTAAGTGTGTTTAAAAAAAAAAAAGATTGTGGTGGACAGTTGGGTTTGAGCCAGCCATAGAACTGGCACTAGCCAGAAGGCTCAGATTCCTGCTTCCTCTGTGTTGAGGCACTTTGGCTAATCGTCTTATCATGGACAACTTCTATATTTTAATAAGCAACAATAGTGAAAAAGAAGTAAGGGGAAACTAAATGGATTCGCTTTTCATAGCCTCTCATACCCACAGTTTCTTTAAAAGGGCTAATAACAAAAAAGACTTATTACTCTGAGGACAACTGGATGATTTCTGTGTTTTTAGATAGCTCCAGATGTGGGCTAGGAGATGTCCTGCTATGTGACATTATGGTCCAGGTTAAAGGTGACTTCTGCCAGCAGCACCAAACTCACATGGATTCTTCACTAAACTTACACATTCTGCACAAATTACATGAACGGCCTCGGAAAAGGATACTAAGAGACATCCAAATCTCCTGTCTTGGGATGCTAGATCCTTTGGTCTTAGTGGGGACAAGAAATAAAGTGCTTTACTCAAAGCAATGGAGTCACTCCTGTGCCGAGCCTGACCTCTTTAGACAGATACAGACCATTCTCTATGCATTATTTCCCATGCTTTTTTACTGGTTACATTTTCAGAGTTCTACTTTATTCCTTTTTCAACCCAAGAAGGCCGTTCAGACGGGACACTCTGTTTGTAATCGTATTCTTTAGGAGATGGGGTTTGGGCCCAAGGTGAATTTAGGAAGTTGAAATTGTCAGACATGGGACAAAGTGCATTAAAACTGCATATTCACTTCTAGTACCATTTCCCACACAGCCTTCTGCAGCTTCACAAGATTGACTGTCCTTGCACAATTACAGTGACGTAAAACTGGAAAATCAGGTTATGACTGGAGCTGTCTGACGAAGCGTATCCAGAAGCACGACGACGAGCACTTCCCCCTGAAATTCGGCAGAAATCACACGGGAGAAGATAGCCTTGGCCATTTCGTTTTCCATTGTTTGGGTTTTCTGCCCAGGCAACAACACAGTGCCAAGAAGTTCCCATATGGATTCCATCCCAAAATAACACCCGCCTGCTCCAGGGAACTATTGGAGCTGGGGATCACGGGACATTTTCCGTACAATTTCTTTATTATTAATTTGGCAAGTGCTCTGCTTTCTCAGGAGCTCGCCCATTCTGCCGCCTTAGCACTCCCTCTGCCTGCTCTCTGCAATGTCCAAAGCCCGAAAGCAAAACAAACCCACGGGGCCACGCGCAGCCCCCGCTCTCCACACGCTGCCCCCGAGCCCGAGGGGCTGCACAGACACGAGAGGAGAGCAGAGCCGGCAGCGCCCACACGGCTCTGCCATTTAAAGCCACATGAAAATACCCTGCAAAGCCTATCTGAAGGTGTCTGAGGGGAACAGGTACACAGTATTTTCAGGCTACAAACAGCATTTTTTTTTCTGATTTGCCACCCAAACAAACTGGCAGTTATAAAGAGACCTTATACAAAGCTGCCCGAATAGAGAGACAGTTTACAGTCCCATCATTTAGGCGATATAAAATTTCCAGCTGTTTGCAATCACTGTTGATCCAGTATCAATAAAGTAAGCAAACAACATTAAAACTGAATAACCCCAAGCTGACAAATAAAAATACCCTAAATACATCTTTAAACTTAGAAATCAAAAGAATCATTTGTTAAACCTTTTGCTTTGTAGCTATTACAGCATGTATCTTTTTTTTTAACCTGCGAGCTCAAAGTACTTTACCAGCTGAAATCACTTAGCTCATATCGCTGCCATAAGATGTTTTAAAAGCAAAATTAAGTATAATAACTACGAAGCAATTAATTCAAGAGTCTCTGAGCGGTCAGCAGGAGAGTTAGGATTAGAAGTCACGATGCCACCATCCCTGTGCTAGCCAGCAAACACCCATGCAGGAAAACAAAACTAAAACAACGCCAGAAACTTCATATTCGGGATGACAAATCTCAAATGATTCTGATACAAAAAGGCAAAAACATCCCAGAATCTGTATGTTTAACAAAAAGGCCACCTCAGTCTTACTGCCCTGTTAAGCCAAATTCACAGAATAAAAGTAAATGCAAATACCTGTTTCCTGGTTCTTGGTAACTGTCAGTAACCAGAGTGGATGGAACACCAACTTTTTCCATTATTTGCTTTAACTAGACGTGGTTGCTATTTAAACCCTAAAGAGCTATGTGAGATAATCCACAGGGTGCCTAGAAGTGCTCACTCCAAGTTAAAAAATAGACACTAGGGCAATTTGGTGGCTCAGAGTCAACCTAGTTCTTGCCTAATTACAATCACGTTAAATGACGGTACTCCTCCAGAACAAATGACCTAGTGATTATCCCCGACTAGAAAAGTCAACAAGTGCTGCACGAGGGAGGTGGCCTCACCACCACACACACCAAGGAAAAGCCACCTAGCAGCTACGCATCCATTTGATTTCCGAACTAAAACGTATGCCGCCCATAGCAGAGCAATGCGGTATCCTCTTACCAGTGACCTCTGCTAGAGAATGACTAACATCGAGCTTGTATATTAATTCATCCCTAGACCTCGCCACCAAAAGGCGCCAACAATGTTGTGTAACTAGGTTTGTGGCTGATACTAACACCAGCTAACTTAAAGTCCTGGTCAAAGTGACCAGAAATAGTCTGAAGGCAAAACAAACAAACAAACAATACTACAAAAGGGCCATAATTTCCCCTCCTTTATGGATTTATCCCATTTTTTATCAGCATACATGTTATGTTTCCAGCTTTGCTTACTTTATCAATAACCTCACCACTGCAATTTCTTAAGCAGCTGTATAAACTGATTAAAACACTACGCAAAACCCTGGGGACGAAAGCGGCTACAAATACTTCACTGTGAACGTTCTTGCCTATGGCATTCAGGCATGATTAGGATCAGGTCATCGCACTGAGTCAGCGTGCGCCACACCAGTTAAACCAGTCTCAGCTGAAATCTTGGCCATCAGTATTACATGGTGAGTATCCAGCCATCCATCAACTGTGATATATAGGAAGTGCAACACCTGAAAAGCCAGATTCCCAGTATCAACAACTTAGTAAAATACAGTTTTCATAGCAGCATTTTCAGAGCTATTTTTTAAAAGTTTTTTAAAGTTTAGTATCCATTAAAACACTGGGGGGGGGTTTGTTTTGTGTTGTTTGTCTGGAATTGACTCTTTCCGCCCTTATTCTAAGATGCTGCAGTATTTGCATTTCAAGCATATCAAATCTCTCCTAGATCAGGAGAACCAGAAAGTTAAACCAAGTGTCTGAAATATGGCCACTGGTAAACATGAAGTAAACAAATGGTGAAATATTTTTTATTCCATATTTTAGAAAATCAAACATTACTAGTAGTAATTTGAAAACCCTAAGGAACGACTTTGAGCTCAACTGGATCTCCAAAACTCAATACAAAAGTTAACCCCTGTTAAGACTGCTCTGCAAATGTGGCAAAGCGGCCAAGCCCTCATGGTCTTCCAGACTGGGCTTATAAAATCACTGGGACAGCTTAAAGATCAAGATTTTAAAGGTAATTTTAAATCCTATGTTCTTCTCATATTGTTTTTCTCATTTTGAATTCCCTTTTTCAAACTTTTTTCTTTAACCACATGGGTGTGAGAGAAAGAGTGAAAGGAAATACTCAAACATTGACACGATTCCAACAGTTGGCATTTTACAACATTCAAAAAATAATGTAGGTCTCACACCAAAATTGCAAGATTTGTCAGTGGTACAGCAGAGAAGGAACTGCCAGTCTAGACAATCCATGCCTCATATTTTGTATCTGTCTCTCTCATGAGATTTTCAGTGCTTCAGCAATATCCAAGACTCAGGGTAAACTGGTATCTTACTGAAACAATTTTACATCCTAGAACTGATGGCTGTGACAAGCATATGTTTTCTATATCTGACTAATTACTAAAATACTAAAAGATACACTATGGAAAAACAAGCATAAATAATTTCAGTTCCATTTTATCATGTTAAGTCTGCATTTCTTTCTTAAGTAGCATCACACTTGTGAACACTAAGATCACAAAAAATACCAGAAATAGAAGTATGACTACATGGTCTCTGGAATGAGATTGTTTCAGATTCTTACAATACTGGATTAGCAAAATAACTCCCATGAAACTGGTACACCAAAGCCATTAATAGCACAGATTTATACGACAGTCTTGGCATGAGGTTCTCTCATTCTCTCTCTCTCCCTCTCACTTTCCCTCTCCATTTTTTCTTTTTAAATATGATATTAATTTCAAAATGAAAGTGTGCCTCCCCTTAATATATTTCAAGCATCTCATTTTCCACAAAAATTTGAAAGGGTAGCAATATTTCTATTTAATATGTTTTGGATAAGACACCTCTGGATTCTAGAAAGGCATATTTAAGCTACGAAACAGACTGGTATCAGACTACCAGGTCCCAGCTCCTACAGGGAAATCCTCATTTATTTGAATGTATTACCCTCTTCTGTGAGATAATTTTTTGTGAACTTGAAGATTTCTTATGTGAGCTAGGGTTAACATGATCAGGACTCACATCCATAAGCTCTTAAGGTCAGCACCTATCCATAATAAATATAGAGCAAATATGCATGAAAAAATAAACTGCCCTTCCTCTGATGACATTTATATCAGTCTAAATCGGGAGTAACCCAGCTAAAGCCGTAAGTAAAATCATGACCCAAAGGCATAACTGTCAATGACTTCAATGAGGCGAAGATTTTTGCCTGGGAGGTCAATGCTATAACATCCATCTCTATTTACATGTTATATATAGTTACATTCATTAGAAGTTTTCATATCTTGATTAAACAGCTGACACAGGGAGACTGAAATAATGCTAACTAAAGAAGTGTCCAAATATATTTACTGGAAATTGGAAAGCTTCAGAAATGTATCATAGGATCCATTATTTAGCTTTAGACATCACAACTTGCACAACCTGGCCTGTCATATGATGCTAAGGCGTTTTTCTCTAATTAGATTCCATTTAAAGAATCAAAGATCTCCAACACTTCCAAAACACTTCCTCAGAAATACCACTGTGTATGAATCACAAATGCAACATGGCATTTAAGCATGAGGCTGGGAAACTTTATTTCTTTTTCTCTTTCTATATCCGATTTAACTCTCTTCAGCTCCCATTGTGTAAAAGATATGAATATACCAATTATCATACTATGACTTCTTAAATCGAACCAGATAAGCTTTGACAATACGCCTCCCACAAACAGAATACTGACAATCACTAGACACTATTGTTTTTACCTCCACAATAATATTCCAGACATCTGATGAGGACACAGACTGTACCCATCTTATGCTCCAGGCCTGGAACCTTGGGAGATGTGGGGTAAATACTTGGCTCAACCGAACAGTCAGTGTGATCTTGAGAAAAAAATCCAGTCTCTGTACTTCAATTCCCAAAACATGAGTGCAACATTTCTCTTATCCTGCATGTTGACATCTGGTTTATTCAGACTGCAATCGCTTCAGAGCAAAGATGGGTTTAGGCATATCAGCCTAAGGAAAGTGGGGTGAGATCTCGTCTAGTGCTTCTACCTGCTACTGTGGTATACACAATGAATCATATAATGTTCAAACACGTAATTGCTGCTCCCACTCAATTTCCTCCAAATTTGCATTAGTGCATTCCAATGTCTAAACTAAACTTTTTCAGTGTGCACTGAAGTGCAATTATAACTCCTCTGCTGCTTAGCACTTACTGACTTCAAAGCCTCTATCCCCAAATCTAACTTGAGATTAATCTTTCTACTGTGTTAACCCTCATAACCATACCCTCACTCTATTACAATTACCTCAACTCTACTCTTTGTAAATTCCTGAAGGCAAATATTGTGCTGTCTTCAAAATTGTCTTCTATAAGGAAAGAGAGAATGACCTTTCTGTTATTAACAGCAAGAAAGAATCATCAAGAAATGTGAGTTTTATGGATAGTTTAATACCCTCCCTCTCGGCAATTTATTTGCAAAGGACTTACCGGTGGTAGGCCTCCCGGCGGTACTTTTTCAGAGCATGCCCATCCATGTTTGCAGGGAGATCTGCTGCATTCTGGAGTCGATCGCTCCACGAGGTTGTCATCTTTAAACGCTTATTTAGTTCTGGAAAAGGCAGAAGAGAAAAGCTTGCTTAAGTTCAAGGTCTGTTCCACCCTAAAGCTGTCTGTTTCCTGGTTAGTAACATATGCAATGGTGCTCAGGAAGTTTTGCAAAGTGCCTAGTGGAATTATCTGTGTTTATAGGTCATGCAAGACACCTTCCTCTGAGATGTTAGGTGAGATACCTATAAAATGGATAGACAGGAGAGCTTTTCCACACCTCAGGAACTGCAAAGACATTCAAATGTTTCATGCTGAAAGTTTATTTAGAGACGGACACCTTGTTTTCATTGCTGAAAGGGCATATTTTTGACCACAGACTTACTAATATGCCTTAGCTATAACCAACAGAAAAACTATGCTTTAAACATGAGATAAACTGGCAAGGCACACTCTACAACCCAAAGCAGGACCGACCTTGCCACATCTACCACAGGATAAAAACGAAGAGCTTTGTCTCTAACTGCTTTTGTTTGTCCTATAAGCAGCAACGACAAAGCTACAGAAGAGATGGATGCTAAATAAGCAGAAACAATCAGAAGAAAAGTAGGAAGATTATTCTAGTAACTCGTGTCCTCTGCAAGTCAGCACATTGAGGCAGAGCAAAAAGCACATTGCAAAGCTGCAATACCAGCAGTGCAAACATCCACCACCAGATCTTCACACATGTAATTTCCTGCACAGATAATCTGCACCCCTTTACGAGTACTGGTTCTCCAAAATAAGCCGGTAGACAGGCTTTATCTTCAGAAAGGCCCCACAATGAGGCAATCAGGGTGCATTTCCCAAGTGCTTTATCAGCACACTCAAGAAGTCCTGCTTCCCACATCGCCCTTCCAGACACACGTCCTGCCACGTCCATGGCATCAGATCATTGGCATCTAGTGATTAGTGAATTGGTTCAGTTTGCCAATCCAAGCTCTACCCCATCTAAACAAACCCACCAAAACCAAACAAAACGTGATAGTTCTCCGCTGGTCAGCAGGCTAAGCTGAGCCCAACTTGCCATAACTCTACTTCTAGAGCCAGTGCGAGGAATAGGGGCAAAGACGAATCCCACAGTTGTACCAAATTAGGTAGGACATGAAACCACACTCTTGTGTAACCAGTATGACTGCCAGACCACAGGATTAGCTTATTTGCTCTTCCTTAAAATAAAAAGAAGAAAAAAAAAAACACACACAAGTTACACGAATCCAGTAATTACTTTCAGGCATCTCTAGAATATGACTGCTCTCATTTTACAGAAGGGAAACTAGATGATTTCAGTAAAATAAAAAGTAGACTGAATGCTCAAATTGATGTTAGAAATCACTCTGCTTTCGGGGGTCATGTGTGTCACTCTCCTAGAGGAAACCTGCATTATTTTTTAGTTTTAATCTTGATTAAAGAGCAACAGTTGTGATTGTCATAGTATTTGTTGGTGTATTTACCTACTATTCGCCTGTCTTAAAAAAAAAAAAAAAAATCAAACAGAAGGCAAACAGATCATCTGTAAAAAACACATTCCTCCCTCCTCCAGCATTCTCCGCTTGTCTCCCAGATACTATAAGCAAGTTTTACAAATGCATCTTATGCCCCATGCTAAAGGTCACCGAATCCAGGCGCTGGCAGGCCGCCCAAGCAGCGCATTCCGGAGCGCAGCGCTGCTGCCACAAATTCCCTGCCACACACCCAGGGGGTCACAGGAACAGGGAGCTGGGCCCACCGGCCAGCCGTGACTTCCACATCGGGGCATGCAGGGAAGAGCAGCTGCTAAAATAGCTGGGCCCGCGGCATCGGGGGTGGTAAGTAACTGCCAGCTGTTTAAGTCATGCCCAAAGGCGAGGGGATGACAGCCCGGGGTGCGGAGCCGCACAGCCCCGAGCATCGACCTGCTCCGCTTCAAAGGCAGGGCATTCTGCCCGAGGCAGCGAATGCAACGGGCCTGGGGGAAGAGAAGGACACTGGGACAGCTGGAACGACCACATGAAAGAAGAGTCACAGGTCACAGGATGAGGGAAAGCAGCCCGAGACAAGCGGGGCCTGGTTCCACCCCAGTGCTGCAAACTACAAGAAGGGCTCGTTCCCCAAAGGTGCAAAACTGTCTAGCCCAGGAAGCTTGCAAGACAGTTCGGATCATGACTGCCTCGGTCTGACGTGGAATTCTTTTAAGGCTACTAAGTTTGACCTGTGGAGTAAAACAGGACTGGAAAATCCTGAATGCCTGGTGTTGTGACTCCTGTACAGGAAACTATGAAAGCCAACTCATGGGGGTCGGGATCTAGATCTTCCAGCTGAAAGATATGTAAATCCAAGCTAGTCACCATTTTCAAGGGCTACGCTGTTCTGGTTATCTGAATGTATTTTAGGATTTTAAAATCTACAGCCACTGCCAAATCCAGAGACTTTCTGTTATGCATCCCATGCATCCCTCCTCTTTCCACGTCACCTTGTCCACATCACCTCCGTTCCATGTGAAACAGAGGTCCTGACACAGGGTAGGACTGGTGCCACTGGCCTCCCACGCAAACATCTTTAGCAAACATTTCCTACAAAAATTCCTAAAATCCAGATGGCAGGAGAACTTCAGCAGGTTACTTTTAATAACATCATTCTAAAATGCAGAACAAGTGAAGCAGTTTGAGCTCCTGCACGACGAAGCTCCTCCTGTATTGTAGGAGATGCTACACAGCATCACCCTGCGTGTGCTGGGATTGGAGAGAATCACACAAATCGGAGCTTTCATAGCTAAAAAAGTCAAACAAGACAGGCTCAAATCCTTTAAATCTTCCTGCAGTATTCTGCTGTAGCTGTGATGAACACAGTTCACATGCAGGACAGGGTTTGTAGACAGGCAATATCTTTTATTAGACCAATTGGTATGGCTGGAAAAAACAGACAAGCTCTTGGGCACACAGGCGTGTCTAAGTTTCCAAACTACCAGTTGCTCTAACAGCAGATACTGCCTCTGCCTACAAGCTTTGCTCTTATTTATTTATTAAAATGCCTTTGTCTTAATGTTTATATAGACAAAACAAAACCAAACCAAACAATGAAGCTAAGTATTCGTGAACTCAGAAGCACTCCTTCAGTTTAGCAGCTCTGCTGGCACTCTGACAGCAGCTCATCTCTATGAGATAGAACAGCAACGACTTGGGAAAGACACTGGGATGCAGGTTGCCAGCCCAAAAGCCACACGCTCACACAAGAAGTCTCCCAACTTCAATGAAATTGTTCTGATGCTTCAAAATTCAGCCTACCTGCCCGAGCAGGGGCAGAGCAGATGATCCCTGATTAGAACTGCTCTACTTCATAGTGGTGCCAAAGACAGAGGGAAAACTAAGATGGGTTAAATCACTCCAAACATTTGTAAACGACCGGATTAAACATCTGATGGAGCCGGCAGTCAGCCACTCAGAATTCTCAGCTCCAAGCAACTGAAATATGATATATCTTTTTCTTTAGTTAGAAATCTATTTTTGAAATCAATAATTTGTAAATAGCTTCACATAAAAATAGAAACCTTTGCATGGATAAAGCATGTCAGAACATCTCCCTGTAATTTATTGTAAACATGCTCCCTGCTAATGCGGTCTTAATTAAGCATCTGAGAACATTTATGGTACAGGGACCGTTCTGACAAAGTATTTTAAAGCTCAGCTGTGAAGCTTTGATCCAGACCTACTGTCTAGAGCACAACCTTTTCTCCAAAAGAAAATGAAAATTTTTAACACATATTTTGAAGTAAGCCCATTTGCTTTTTCTGATAGGCTCTAGCTGATTTCAAGTGTTATTCTTAGTACACTTTTTTCATATGTTTAAAATAACACACCCCAAAAGCATTCCTCTTCACAGAGGTATATCAATTATTTTTCTTACCTGCTTTTGCCAAAAGTTAAAAATTTCTGTACCTCATAATACTTCCTGTGTTCAGTTTAAATGCACTGCCTGCATTTTTTCCTGAGTCTTTTTTAACACTTCGATGATGCAACACACACTAAAATGTAGATAAACAACATTGCAATGACAATCCCGCTTTTTCCAGGATATTCTCCGAGAGCTTATATAGCAGAAAACAAAAGCCTTGCTAACCAATCCCAAGGTTGTAACATACTCGCATTGATTTGCCAGGCACTGCATCTGCCTGCTTCTCACACATTCTGTTTCAGAAATCCTTAATATCTTGTCAATACGACCCACACACATACACGCCCTCTGGCAAAGAGGACCGAGCCAGGAATCATCACATCCAACATTAGCCATTTAAAATGTCTGCATCTAATCTGAACTTGCGGATGTACAGACAGACCTGTCCCCTGATACCCTTGCCAAGCCAAGGGCAGTCCCTGGCTCCCCCTGCAAACCTGCTCCTTCTGAAGTGGCTTTGTGGGGTTTAAGTGACTGAGGACTGATTCGAGTTAAAACAAACCCAAGAAAGTGGGGTGGGGAAGGAAGGAGGTCTGCGGTTGGCTTGTTCAAACTGGGGTCTTTTTCCTGCTCTGGGTCTTGGCTTGGCCTCACAAACACTTCCAAAGTGCTGCTGCTCCAAGGCCTGTCCATGTGGCTAAGAAAAGTGAGTGACTCACTTTCTAGGAGCGTCTCTCTCCACTAAGTGTAGAAGGAGCTTGCATCGAATACAAGTATAGGCTAGACACTCAAAGACAGCTGACATCAGAGGGGTGAACCCTGCTCAGGTTAGCATCATCCCCTCCGGTCCTCTGCAGCATCTGTCATCTTGGGATGCACTGTGGAAAGTGGCCAGGATTGTGTACTCTCCCTAAATAGCACCTCCTGCAGCCAGCGTGGGAGACGGACGGCGGGGCTTGGCACAGCTCTGGCCTCGGCACAGCTCTGGCCTCATCCAGAAGGGCAGGTCTCACATCTGTGACCCCAAAGCACTCCACAAATTCTCGTTCCTGTAATTCGCTTGTGGCAGTAAGAGGTGCTGTCCCTGTTTCATCAGCTGACAATAGCAGGGCACTAAGGAAGTAATGATGCAGGCCAAGCAGCACCCAAATGCTACAAAGATGTAGTTCAGCAGAGCGCTGAGTGGCAGATCAACATGAACAGAACAAAAAGTAGAAACGTCAACATGGAAGAAAACACATTATCCCTTCTTTTCTGAACTGCAAAATTCAAACTTTTCTATTTCACCTAAGTTTTTTTCACGTCAAATCTGTCCTGAAGCATCTTTAGGTATTGACTCCTTTGTCTTTTTTTGGTTTGTGTTTTGTTTTGGGGGGATGCCGGTTGTTTTGTTTTGTTTTCAGGGAAGGAAGGATGACAAAGCAGCCAATAAGCCTGGACAAGATTACCCTTGCCTACTCAGGAGTCAGTGCTCAGCCTGCTCAAAAGACACTGCTGGTTTCTTCTGTCCCCTTATCCTTGTTACAGGTAAGTACAGTCATGGTATTCAAATCCATGCAAGGAGCTGTTACCATCTCATTAAGGCTAAACACTTCTGTAGGAGCTACAGCTACAGAGAGAGAACGAGACGAGACGTGCCATTCCCAGAGGAAAAAGAAAGTTGGAAAGCCACCATCGCACATACCAATTTCGACCAAGGAACAACTGCCTCTCTAACTTGCTATTAAGGATTACACAACAGTAGTTCTTTTGGCACCAGATCATGGTATTTCCAAACAACGACCCTTTTCATTAGATCCGACTGTGTTTCAGGAAGCAAAGAAAGACTTAACGGGCCTTTCCAGAAGCGGGGTGGCAACCGACAAAGTATTTGAGATGCACAGCTCAGATCTGCAGCACAGTCATTCTGAGAACATGCAACTGGGTCAGCTTGGATAATACAAGCAGCCAAAAGCCCTTTTTATCTTCCAGACACTGAAGGTAAGGGACGACAACATTTTTATTGGCTTTTTTTTTTTTTTTAAACAGCAGTGCTAACTGGAAAAACAATCTTGTCTCTGAAGATCGTGGTTTCTGCTGCATTAATATTTTATATAAAAAGCGAAGATAATAGAAGTTCATTCTAGCTGCTTTTTAACCTTCAAAAGTGAAAAAAAAGGACAATTTTTAAAAGACACTTGAACCCTCTTCCATGCTGTATAAGCCCTCTCTACACATTAATAGGTTATATAAACAGATACAACAGCAGAATCGGCAACTGAACTAACTTGGCAGCCTGGATCCATGAGTTTAGATCTCCTCCAGCCTTGGCCGAGAGCTGTCCCGGCTCAGCCCAGGAGCAGGTAGCCAGCTGGCTACTCAGTGCGAGTTCCAAGGGGACCTGGCCACAGAGCCAGCCAGGGGACATGCTGCCCAGTAAGGAAGCTGACATAGTTTAACTGGGGAACACTGGTTCCTCCTTTATACAGAAAGCTGCTGAAAATAAACACTGAGCTCAACAGCTGAAGATGATCTGGTAATCCTGAGAGCTGCTCTGTCAAAACAGTCTTTTTTTTTTTTCATGCTACAAGTGTCTTTTTCCCTGTGCCATTCCCTTCTTCCTCTACCATCTTTAAGGAGACTGACGGGATACTCATACACTAATTTGGTCTCTCTTGCTTTGCCAGGGGAATCCCAGCAGAAATGAGCACTTTGAGATCTCCCCTACCAATAAAAGATGGAGCAATTCTGGATCACTGACAAATAAATCCACTTTTGCAAAGGAAGAAAGATGAAGTTGGGAACTATGGAACTGAGTGGGACACTGGAGAGAAAGTTTTAATTCCCAGCACAGCCACAGACCTCATATGCAAAATTGGGCAGGTTTTTCAACATGCTTTGCCCACAAGCCACAAACAATGCAAAATAATGAAACCACTTGGTTTGGGTGCTGGTGAGGAAAATACTAGCATAATTTAGAGAGGATCTTATTTTTCAGGTATTCAAACATGGCTCCAGAAGTGTATTAGCCTATCACAGATTTCATGAGGTCCCTACTTTGCCCTTAATATTTCTGGCTACCCATGACTCTTTCAAGAAGCCTTTCCTGAGGCTGATCTTTTCTTACAAGTGAGAAAGGCAGGAACCTTCGGCATCCATTATCAAAATCACTCTTGTGCCAGCCCTATTGCTCTCCCAAAATGCTCACAAAATCTTATCACCCGAGCAAGCACAGAGATGAAAAAACTGGTAATGTGAAGTCAGCAGGTGTTTCAAGGTGTTCCTATAGTGTAAAGATACCCTGCATGCAAACAGTGCAATTCACTCCTTTTCTGGCCTGTTTGTAGTTAGAGGCAAACATGGTAATTATAGCCTGCCTGATTATAAACAGAATTACAAATCTGTCCTCAGGGCACAATTGTGCCCCTACCTAGGTGTTATCAGCCCCCAAACCTCATTTAATCTTGACAGATGTGTAGTAGTGAGGCACCATGGCAGGAAACTCCAAAAGTAAATTAATTTTATGAATACTTTCTCTGTGGTATTCCCATGCTCATCTAATAGACAGCTCACAAGGCATTTTTAATTCAACCTATGTAATTTAATCCATCAGTACAATAACTGAACATTTCTGATGGCTTTGGGCTTTTGCTGGGTCTCTGGCTTTTCTTTGATAACCTAACCGTCTCAGCTTTATCATCCCATACCAAAGGCCTACACAAAATAATGTTTTCCAACTGCATCAACCTTTTTTTTTTTTTTTTAAGCTTTACTACCCTATCCATGTAAAACACAAAACACCAAGTTCAATTCAGGAAAACAATGTCATCTTTCTATGGTCCCTTCATGCTTTTAATACCTTAAACTAATTCTATTGACATGGAAGACTGTTTCCTGGTATGATTAGAGGAAGGCACATATGCTCTCTATATACTTTCTCAACATTTATTTTTTGTGTGCAGAGAAATCACAGAATCAGTGATAGATCTACTCCTACAGCTGTTACTGGGTAGAAACCACTCAGCTTAAAGCATAAGAGGACAATAAAAAACAACCAGGAAGACACCATCAGCAAGTCCTTGCCATCCCAAAATCAGAGCCAAGATTTTCAGACACAGAAATCTTTGTTTTGGCCTGGACTTCTCTCTTTGGGAAATCTGAGGTATCTCCCCAGTGTAGACTTGTAGATTCAACTCAACAGTACTTTCTTGTGCCCATGTGGTAGATAAGCAAAGAGCTCAACCCCCTGGGATCTCAGAGGCCTTTAAAAATGTTTGTCACGAGCTGCATAGCATGAGAGCCCTGACTCACTGAGAACATCATTCTGTTCACTTCTTTTTAAACATGTTACCTGACCTACTGTGGCTGCTAAAAATGCTTTCTAAATAGCAATTGAACTAATCCCAGCCTGCCTCCGAAAAGCACAAGGCAGGTGTTTTGGACAACACTTCTCTGCATGTTCTAACCTTCCCAATATTTCATGTTGACCCCACCAGCACATAACAATTTATGAGCACTGAAAGTGCTTTTAATTGCCGTCTTTGTTAATATCTACTCACTACCTGTCTGTGAAGAAAAATGAGCAGTCAATGAGTAAAACATTGTTAGCTTTTCGTCATCCTTTCCCTCATGATTGCTTAAGTGCAACAAGCAGATTTTTCTTGGCACTGGATCATGGATTTGCCAATGCAATATTGTAAGAGAAGCTAAAATACATGGAAAAGAAGTGGTTAGGAACTTATCTAACCTAGTACCAAGGTTGAGGAAAAAAGAAAAAAAAAGGAGGATACGGTTAGATTTCAAATGTGTTTTCAACAAACTCTTAGAAAGGCCATATTGCTTTTTCCCCGGATTAGAGCTGACAAAAGTCACCTAATTCTTAGAAGTTGCGGATGGGTATTTCAGACCACAGCAAGTAAAGCTTTTTCCAATTTGCACTGAATTTGCTCCCACATCCTTTTGAAGCAGCACACACCAGCTTCTAATGACTCCAGCACTGGCAATTTCTTTTAACGTATTCATTTATTCTCTTTAAAATCATCACATTTGAAGCACCCTGTAAGGAGGATACTAAGATCAAAGCGTGTGGTGAGCCATTTGGACTGACCAGGATGTTTGCAGACACCAGGTGGCTAATAGGACAGGCAAACAAATGCCTTCTAAAGGTTAAATTCATATTATTGACTGAAAAGAGTTAGCAAAAGATCTTTTGGTATCCTAGTCACTGCTTAGCAGTGATACTTTCAGGTAGAGTAAATATTTTGAAGAATACAGCACAGAGTTTTTATGTCTACTTACTTGATCCACCTACAGACTTAGTTAGCAAATGCTCATTTTGACATGTTTTTTCCTTAGCAGAGCCTATCCAGCCCTCCTGGTTGCAATCTTGGTTTTGAATATAGGTGGAAAAGATCTACTGACTGCTTCTCCCTCCAGAGAGAGCCTGTTCATATGTTTGAACTTCCCTTTTGGCAATATTTTCTTTTTTTTCCTTTAAAACGGGAAAGCAATGTGAAAATCCAGCACTCAGCGTCCCAGAACATATGAAGATTCAAGACGGGCTATACGTTGGTGACCTGCCCTTACACCTTACTGGTGCATGAACCGACTGCTGCTTGCAGTGTGAAGCAGAAAATGAAACCCGACTCCTGCCTCAGTTTCCTGCCAGCAGAACTAGGGGATGATTTAACAGCCTGGCTTAGTTCTATGCTCAATTCCTCCTCCCAGCTTCACTCAGCCGCTGGCATTACAATGACAGCAAAGCTAAAGCAACTGAATGAAAAGACCGGTTTCAAGTATCAGCTTCTAGATAAGAGGTGCTCAGTGTACCTGAATTTTTTAATAATCAACTTCTCAGTTTTCTTTAGGGAATAAACTCAACCCAACCTAAAAATATACACAGAGAATAACACACATACAAAAAAAGAGATCTGAACAAGCAATGAAAAATAAACAACTCTGCAACTATCAAGCATATCTATTCTTAAAAGTTCTCAGGGAATATTACACAGAATTACAGAAAGGACATGACTTAGAACACTGAGATTAAATCTTGCAGCCTTTTCCTGTGTCTTCTAAGTAATTGTCCATCTTGCATAGTCTTGAAATCAAATTGCTTTGTAATTTCAAAAAAGATGAATTGGAAAAAGTAGAAAGCAACATTTCAAATACCTTTGCCAGTAGGTACAGCTCTTCCTTAAATAATAAGTAAAATCTCCTCTCTGAAGGGGACAGGAAAAGTAAAGGCAATTGACCTGTAAAAATATGGTTATTTATTTGTAACTGTAACATCCTAAATTAGGAAAAACAAATCGGTTGCATTCAGAGACTTCTAAAACTACCTAAGAAGCCTGCAGTTTACTAGCACTTACCCTTAGATGATATTATTGGTAATTGCTGAGCTATGATTACAAAACACTGGCAGACATTTCACTCTGGACATGAGCGCGTTTCTGAGGGCAGAACGTTCACATGCTCCTCTCTGACCCCGTTCCTCATGTTTGCTCCGCACACCTATGTGCCGCTCATCGCCAGCTGAACCAGCCCGACCGCCGCCGCGTCCAGCTGCTGTACACCTGCACGTGCTCTGTAAGCCTAGCCTGGCATGCATTTACCTTCCCCTCCAGGTATTTTAGGAGCCAATTAGGTTTCTCTTGCACTGAGCTATGGCCAGACACAGTATCTTTGACGAAAATGCCATGGGGAGTGCGGTAAGCAGTAACCTATGAGTTGATTCCCACCCAGCCACATGAACTTTTCTCCAAAGGTGGTAATGGGTATGAACCGAGCAGCGAACACGGCCTGCACTGACAAGCGCTCCCTCCCGACCCTCCTGCACACGGCCGGGAGCAGCCGTGGCCACCGTGGGAGCAGCTCACCCAAGGAAGGGGTAACCCACCCAGAAGGGCTGTCCCACAGCCCACGCGGGACCACTGCAACCGCCAAAGCCTGACCACCCTGTTAGGAAGTATCTTTTGGAAGTACAGCCTCATGGAGAGCTCAGCTAGAATTCGCTTCCTGAAAATCTAGGAATAATGCTTCTTAAGTGTTTTATGCATTATGCAGATGTCAGTATGGAGAACTACAAGGCCTGGATCGAAGCCAGTTAATCCAAGGGCCTGTTCCTAGGCAAACAGTAGAAAGCCCCTCGATTTCAGGGCCTCTCCAGAACCCACTACAGGAAGTCTCTGCTTTCTCCTTTCCTCTCATCTGATTGTGCCAAGCGAGGTTAAATAATAAACTTACAGTAAGAATATGTGCAGAGAGTAAATTTTTGTTTGAAGCTATTTGGAGCACAACCAGGAGCTGTGAGTGCTCTACAGATAAGTTTGGACTGAACAGCAACTTTAAGGAACCCTTAAAAAAATCCACAATGATAAAAAGACAGGGATACTTTGGGAAATTGTCTTATTATTTACAGGATGGGTAAAAAACACAGGCACTCTTAGTTTATGTTCAAAACTCTCTAAAGAATCACATCTCCTTGGGCCTCCCTTTCATCTCCCTACAGAACTTGTGCCCACTCATCTTTTAATTTCAAAAGGGAAACCAAGAAGTTGCCCATGCCCCAGCATCAGTCAGGCAGGTATTTCATTGCGACAGCACTTGCCCTCCACCTTTAATGATTTACACCTTTGCAGAATTTAAAGCTGATAAGAATGACAGACTAAGAATCCACAAGTTTTCCTCGGCTGCAGGTAAGTTGGAGGTCACATACAAATCACCACCAAGGGTTTTTCAACCTCTCCTGCTTGCTCAGACCTTGATCTCTAACAAAACTACCACAAAAGGGCTGGCAGTGCTGGTAAATCCTGCAGCCTATTCATGCCTAGAGGATAATAAGCTCAGGTCAGCAGCAAGTAAGAAGTTTAGCCTCTAGCATTCTGTACAAAACTTGAAAAAAATTACAGGGCTCAGTGGTTTGGCTCAGAGACAGCCCTTCGCAACCCTCCTATACACGGACCTAAGTGCTCTCCGGGGAAATAAGAGCGAATCTGCTTTTGACCTTACTGTAAGGTGCATGTTCTGTTACACATTGAGCTAGTAACAAGATGTGAAACAGACTATTTTGCTTTTGTTTAGGCTGAATTTCTCGGGCTCCCTTCTTGACCACCTAACATTGTATTAAAAAAAAAAAAAAAAAAAAAAAAAAAGGGGGTTTCTCTTAAGTTTACTTCATTGGGCCAGGTCTCCCAAGCACCTCTTAGCCCTTCAAACACGTGTGGGACCTAAAGACTACCGCTAATTACCTAGATTTAGAATATCAGTTGCTTACAGAGGCTACCTTAAATACCTATGCAACTGTTTCCAGATGTTGCTTAAGGTCTATTTACTGTACATTGAGTTCTATTTATTGTACATGCTGGGTCCTCTCTGTGGCTGTGTTAGGAAAGCAGACTCATGTTATACATGCTGTCTTTGTAGAGTACACAGTCCAAGGTTTCAGGAATCATTCCAGTTAAAGAGTCATCATGATTAAAAAGCAAAATAAAAATCATTGCCTCATGCATCATGACCATGATACATAATAACAATTTATTTAGTGGCAAAAAATAGACATCTGACAGTAAGAAATATTTATATGAATGTGCATTTTGGAGATATTCGAAGAATTAGATAAGCTTAAGCACAGAACTGCTAACTTTTAAAGGGGCCTATACCACGGCCCCTTGAAATAGCATTTCAAATATTATTTGTTCTCCTGATACTCCAAATACAATTTTAAAAACAGACACTGGACAGACAATAAGTGAAGAACATGCTCACTTAGCAACATATCTCATCTCCAGCATACCCCAAAGAGCAGGAGAAAGCTCCCCACTCTTGGGCACATTCTGTTCCCTTTTCTCTCCTAACAGCCTCCCTGCTAAAAGGGGCAGCCGTTTCCTGCCAGGACACCTGGAGTTGGCGAGCCCATCACGGAGGGGCTGCCACACGCAGCAGGCACCGCACACTGTCCCAAGGGACAGCACAGAGGCTCCTCTCGCGAAGCGCAGGGCTCCCCTCCATTCCCCTGGGCTCATACTGGAGCATTTCTTGTCCTGAGGAGGTTAATTACTCCATGGTGCGAAGACAAGGCATAGACTTGCCAAACAAGGGACCTGTTGCTGTCATGAAGTCTCCCCAGTCGCCCTCCACGGACCAAGCGGCTTCTGTGCATTAACGTTACTCTGGGGCATTACAAAGCAGCAGCATCCCAGAGCGCTCCCTAATTCCCCATTTGATCACAGTGGTGGGTTGCTGAGCACAACGGTGTCACCCCACCTGTGTCCCTCACACGAGGGCTTCAGGTCAGAGCTGCTCGCAGTCTGTCCTTCTTCCTGCACCTCCTCGCGAGCCGGTATCTACAATTTACGTAGGACTCAAAGGTTGCGGATCAGCTGGAGCGCTGCAAGCTACTCTGTAACCACCTGAGCAACCCCATCCCCACCTGTGGTTTCTGCCGCCAGTTAACCACCCGTGCATCAGCTTCTCACCAAAGCACTATTTTATTAAGAGGCTGAACTGCAAATAGGGGGCACAAGATGAGCATATAAACCTTTCTGTTTTTTCAATAAACCTCCTATTTTAATAGCCTGTTCCTCTTCCTTGAGATAGTCTCAAAAACAATAATGCTTGTAAATTTTGAAAGGAAATATGTAACATTCCTTCCAGTGTTTTCCCAGAGTAAAACACTGCAGTGTTTAACAGTAAACATAAAACTAAGGTTTCTGTTTGCGTACAAACAAATGTTCCTCTCGAAGTTAAAAAAGGCTAGGATACATACACTTCCAGTGGTTTTATAAGGGGCTTATTATCTTTCATTTAAAGCTATATTAGAAATCAAACATGAAAAAGAGTAACATTTAAAGCTGTTTTTTTTTTAATTTACTAAAATTTGCCTATAAGCTGGAAATTCAGCCTGCACCTGATTTTTGCTACCATACATCCCAGAAGCTGGGTATAGCAGTATTGCTAGCAAACAACGTATCAACAGGCTTTTTAATTTCAAACCTCAGCTGAAAACATTTCTCCCATTCTTACCGTTCTTCTCCCCATTTATCTCTGCAATTGTATTTAATTCTATGGAGCACTTACAACTTAATTCAGTGGTGCAGTCCGCAATACAATTGTCTGAATGATGCTATAGAGAGGAAAGGTTGCATTGTACTATATAATGAAACTACATCTATGCTTGAACAAACTCCAAACGCTGTTCATCAAACTAGCAAGTTCCTGAATGATCTTTTGGACTCAGGACTAATGACAATGGATTATTTTAAACAGCAGTCCTACCCTAAAATATGATTATAGGGTTGACACAGGCTCACAAGGATTGTGACAGACTTCCAGAGCTAGTTTGCAAGTAAAACATTAAAGTTTTGCCTCATTGCTAGAACTACAGATTCAGCATCTGAACCAAAGATCACAGCGTAGCTTTGAGTTTTGTTTCAGTTTTTCAATAAAACCACATAGAACCTGAAAAGCCTAATGTAAACATGGACCTGAAAATTTTCTTACTTCGATTTATCCACTATTTATGCACTAGTTTCCACAACTAGCAAGTTTATGGACTGGTAAAACATATTTTAGTTGGTGACAAGATACAATTTTGGGTTAACACAGAGGACTATTACAACAGTAATACCTACCTACCATACTGTCTCCTAGCTAGGAAGGAGACGTTTTTATGTAAGCAAGTTAGAATAGCAAACTGTAACCTATGATGTGTCATTGGTAGCTAAACAAAAAAAAAATCATCGCAAAGTAAATAATTATGCCTGGGGAAATACATTTTGAAGACCAGAACGAACAGGTCCGAGAGGATCCTCAGCATCATGCTTGGCAGCCCTCGCGGCACTGGAACAAACTCGAGCATTTCATAATCTCAGCGGTTCCAGGAATTTTAAAGCAGCCTGCGCTGCAAGGAACAGCTCTGCCGCGTTCAGTCATCGAGCCTATCAGAAGCCAGTGCGGGTAGTTTCCGCTGTACATTTTGCAACATTATGTTTGGCACAAAGGAGGGATTAAAAAAAAAAAAAAAAAAACTTAGGCAAAATGAGAGCAAAGCAGTTTTGCGGTGCCCTTTTTTTTTTTTTTCTTTGCTGCCTACCCTCTGCCTTGAGGTTACCAGTGGAAGTCTGACAGGGAGCACTGCCAAGAGCGGCGCTAACCGAGGGAGCGTGGCAGCGACCCCCGCCGCGATGCAGGGCTCTCGGGGAGCGCTGCTGCACGCAGCCAGCCCAGCTCTTCACCCGGCATCGCCTCCGGCCCGGGCCCGCGGGCACCAGGGGAAGCCGAGGGCTGGGAGCTGCCGGCAGCCTCCGAGCCCACGTGGGGCGGAAGGCAGGAAACGCTGAGGCCGGGCGCTCGCCCCGAACCGCACCGACACCTTCCCCAGGGCTCGCGCCTCGCCGCGCGGCACAGCGGGCGCTGGGGCAGCCGCTCCGCACCGAGATGGGGGCGGGAAGGAAGGGGCTGCTCCGCGGGTCGACCCACCCGTGTTCCGGCGGCACCCGGAGGGCCGACAGGACGGGGTTGAGTGAAGCCGAGCCCGGCCGCGTACGGCGGGAGGGCAGGAAGGGACCCGCCGCGCTCCGTGGCGGCAGCAGGGGCAGCGCCGGGGCCGCCGGCAGCCTCGCCCGGGGTGGCTCCCGCCGCGCTCCGCCGGCCGCGGCTGGGCAGCCGGCAAGGAGGCTCCCTCGCTGCCCCCCCCCGCCCCGCTCCAACGGTCGCGCCAACGGCCGCCCCGGCGCACGCGCAGCCACGCGCGCGCGCGCGCGCTGCCCCCACGCGCCCGGCCCGCGCTCACCTCCCGCCGCGCTCGCAAGAGGCGAAGCCCGCACGACTGAGAGCCGCAGCGCCGCGCGCCCGCTCTGCGCACGCGCGCCCGCGCCCCGCCCCGCCCCGCCCGCCGCGGCCGCAGGGAGCGGCGAGAATTTCCCGAGCCGGCGCGGAGCCGCACAAGGGGCGGCCGAGGGAGCGGCGGCAAAGTGCGGCCCCTCGCGGCAGGCGCACGCGGCCCCGCGCGGCGGCAGCCGTGGCTACGTCGGGCTGGCAGCGCCTCCCTTAATTTATCCTTCATTCGCGAGAGCAGGAACCCGGCTCAGCTCTCATGGACACGCGGGATTTGTGACGCTGGAGCAACAGAAGATGAGGAAGGGCTAAAATAAAAGCGTGCATGACTTGTGTGCGAAAGACCTGGGGAAAAATAATTAAATAAACAAACAAATTAATTAATAAAAGATCCAAGTGAGATTTCACGCTCCAGGAAAGCAGCCTGGTCCATGAAGCTTAGAGTCCTGGAGAAAGAGGGCACAACCAGGCCCCTTGCTAAGCGTGTATATGGCGGGTGTCTTGCCTCTTTCCTTTCCCCCTCGCTGCGCTGCTCATTCCCGCTGCGGGGTGGATGTGGAGGGGCACGGGTATGTGCAGCCTGCAGGGCTCCTGGGTCCCAGAGCCGCCATGGCAAGGAGCAGCGTGACAAAATCGTCTGCTCCCAGCACCTGGGAACCCCGGTGCCGTGTTCAGCCGGTCGCGTTGAACTGGGGCCGCTCTTCCCGAGGGCACGGCCCCCACCATGCGGCCTGGCCTTTTCTCTGCTCCCCGTGTCCCTCATGTTGCGCCCCGGGGGGAGAACTGGGGGCAAGTGGAGGGAGACAAGAGGCGACCAGGGTCCCCCACGTGTGCTGTAAGGGGATGCCGTGTCCCTGGGCAGCCCGGGACTGAGAGGTCCCCCGAGACCCCTCTCCCCGCACCCGCCTGCGCGTCCTGCGCCCTCCCCTGCGCGGCTCTCTCTGTCTCGCTCCTCGCGTGTCCGTGTGTCCTCTGCGCGTGCGCGCCGCTCTGTGCGCAGGACCTTCTCCCGTGTGCGCGCGTGTGCGCGCTCGCCCATTCGCTCCCCGGCGCCGCAGCCGTTCAGCACCGCGGGCGCGGACAGCTCCCGCCAACGCCTGCCGCGCTGAACACCGCACTGGGCCCCGCGCAGCGCACCGAGCACCGCCCCGCGCACTGCGCCGAGCGCCGCCCCGCACGGAGCCCCGCGCACCCCGTGCGCGCCGCCCCGCGCCGCGCTCCGCCCCGCCGTACATAAGCGCCGCCGCCGCCGCCCGCGCTGCCGCCGCAGCCATGAGCTACCGCGCGGAGCCGGCGGCGCTGGCCGCCTCCTACCGCCACCTCTCCGCGCGGGCCCCGCGGCGGCGCCCGGAGGCGGCGGAGGCGGCGCGGGAGCTGCGCCCGGCCGTGCCGAGCGAGCGGCAGCAGCTGCAGGGCCTCAACGAGCGCTTCGCCGGCTACATCGAGCGGGTGCGGGCGCTGGAGCAGCGCAACGCGGCGCTGGCGGCGGAGCTGAGCGCGCTGCGGGTGCCGCGCCGGCCGGGCGAGCAGCTGGGCGCGGAGCTGCGCGCCCTGCGCGCGCGGCTGCAGGAGGCGCACGGCGAGCGCGCGCAGGCGGCGCTGGAGCGGGCGCGCCTGGCCGAGGAGACGCAGCGGCTGCGGGCGCGCTGCGAGGAGGAGGCGCGCGGCCGCGCCGAGGCGGAGCGCGCGCTGCGCGGGCGGCAGCAGGCGGCGGACAGCGCGGCCCGCGCCCGCCGCGACCTCGAGCTGCGCGCCGCGGCGCTCCGCGACGAGCTGGCGGCCGCGCGCCGCGCGCACCGCGACGAGCTGGCGGCGCTGGGCGCCGAGCTGCGCGCCGCGCAGCCCCGCGAGGAGCCTCCGCCCGCGCGGCCCGACCTGGCGGCGGCGTTGCGCGAGTTGCGCGCGCAGTACGAGGCGCTGGCGGCGCGCAACGAGCAGGCGGCCGAGGGCTGGTACCGCGCGCGCTGCGCCGGGCTGCACGAGCGCGCGGCGCGCAGCCAGGAGGCGGCCCGCGCCAGCCGCCGCGAGGCCGGCGAGTGTCGCCGCCAGCTGCGCGCCCGCGACGCGGCCCTGGAGAGCCTGCGCGGCGCCCGCGACTCCCTGGAGCAGCAGCTGCGCGACTCGGCGGAGCGGCACAACGCGGAGGCGGCCGGCCTGCAGGTGAGCGCCGAGCCCCGCGCAACGCCGCCCCGAGCACCCTGCGCGGGGCCGGACACCCCCGGCGGTTGCCGCATCCCCGGCGGGTGCAGCGCCGAGCACCCCCACCCTGTTGCCCTACGCACGCTGCGCGGGGTCTAGCATCCCCGCCCAATGCAGCATCCCTGGCTTTGAGCAGCACCGAGCACCCGCGCCCTGCTGCCCCCAGCAGCCTGCGCAGGGCCGGGCATCCCCGGCGGGTGCAGCACTGAGCATCCCCACCCTGCTGCCCTGAGCACCATGCCCAGGAACGGGCATCCCTGCCCCATGCAGCACCCCAGCACTGTGCAGCCCTGAGCCCCTGCTGCACCAAGTATCTCCATCCAATGCAGCCCCCCATAGAGCCCCCAAGACCCTCAGCCCTCCTGCAGTGCCCACTCCAGCACTGCAGAGCACCCAGCACCTCTGCTCCCCCTGCCACCTCCATGCGCCTGGTGCTGGTGCCAGGGTGGGCTGTGGGATGACACCTGCGCATCGCATCCCTGTGGGTCTTTTGAGCGGTGTGGCCTGGCCCTGGGCACCGCAGGCATCAAAGCTTGGTGGGCAGCAAGGCTGATGCTGCAGACGGTCCTTATGTCCCTGGAAACCTGGACATAAGCAACTCTTACACAGCAATATGTGCTTCCATTTTGGTTACTGAATTTTCTGACTTCAAGGAAATGTTTGTTATTTAAAATGCAACAAATCCTGGGATTATACTACTAAATGGCCATTTAATCACCTGTGCATTCTAAATCAAGCTGTTTCCTTCTGGAAAAAAATAAAGGGGGGCGGGGTGGAGAAGAAGACTGCCTTGGGTCATCCTTGAAGGACACTCCACTCTTACATCACACCCAAGCAAGCTTATCATTTCCAAGGCCAAATTTTGCCTGGCTCTCCAGAAAGCCATGGTTGCAGCTCCGTACTGATTGCAGTCTTGCTAAACAGCTGTGGTCTTCTCCTTCATTGTGGAAATAGTTGGGCAATACACAATATTTCCCATAGTAGATGAAAAGATTATGCCTAAGTAATCTCCTTAAATAGTTCTGATGCCTTGTGAAAAGAGTGATTGCAGGAAGGACACACATATTGGAGGAACAATAAATGATGCAACTGGATTAAACATCACTATAATTGAGCATTTAGCTACAGCACATCAGCATTCTTCCTCTGTGACCCTCAGGTTCTGCCTTAAGTGTGGTCACACTTTTCTTTTGAATAAAGTGCACATCTAGAGGCTAAATAATTTCCCCAAATAAAACTGGTGGGAACAGAGAGAAGTTGTCATTAAAATGGAATATTCCTATTTTTCCAGGTTTTGATGTTTTCCTGTAGGCTCCAAAAGCAGGGCTGGGTTTCTCTATATTCTTCTGCTCGGCTACCCAACACCAAGCCCTGTGTCAGACCTCTTTGCACAAGGGTTTGCATCGGTGTGTGTCTCCACACGCACATTCTGCAGTGCCACCTTGCCCCCTGGGGCCGCTTTCTGCAGCCGGCCCCTTGCCCCCTCAGGCCCCCCATGGCTGGTGGTTCCTGTTTTCCAGCGTTTTCCCCTTCTCGGGGAGCTCCCTCGCAGCCAGGGAGGCTCAGGGGTGCAAAGGCCAGGCAGGAGGGATGCAGCGGATTTTGCAGCGGCGCTGCAGGCTCTGCAGGCTGCAAACCGCTTACTCATGGCTGCTGCAAGGCATACAGAGCTGGCGGCTGAGCAGGAGTCTTAGCTCTGGGACAGCCCCTGCAGGTGCTGCTTTTACTGATGGTTTTCTTGCACTCAACCCTCATGCAGCCTCCTGCTGTCCCTGAGTCACAGCTTTCTCTACTCTGTAACCATGTTCATGGGTCCCTGCTTGTCTTTCCTATGGACAGGGCTACATTTTTCATCAAACAAAAGCAAAATAAAATAAAATAAAAGATCAGTCCTCCCTTATCAGCAAGTGGCAGAGCTGGCCACAGGCTCCTCCATACAGTCAGAAATGGATTTTGCAGCTATAGGAGGGCAAAGCTGCTGTAGAGGAGGAGGTGGTGGCAACATATGTCCTGCAAGGGGGGAGAGTGGCCAGGACGGGCTAGGAGAAGGCTGAATGTCACCTCTGGAGTCAGCTGTGTTGGGAGCCAGTGAAAACTGCTCCTTGCACCTTCCTTTCTCTGTGGTGGTTGGAGCAGAAATCCCACCGGAGAGGACCCCAGACTGCGACAGTGACCGTGCTGCCTTTGCCTCCCTGCAGGACACCATTGGGCAGCTGGAGGATGACCTGCGAAACACCAAGAATGAGATGGCCCGGCACTTGAGGGAGTACCAGGACCTGCTTAATGTGAAGATGGCCCTCGACATCGAGATAGCTGCCTACAGGTATGGCTGCTCCAGCCCCCGGCCAACCACCAGCCCGCACAGCCGCAGGGATATTTAGGATTGAGAACTTGCCTGCTTGGCAGAGTCAATGCATGTTGGGTCAGGGCATCGCAGGCATCTCTTACACAGGTGGAGAAGGCAGATCCACGCTGCCATTCAGAGAGCTGGGTTTTGATGGGGTTTCCAGAGGGGGAGAATAGAGTCAGTCTTATGAACCACATATTGAAAGTGCCCCCTGAAATCACAGAAAAGTTTTCTTATTTTAAACCAGTTTCATGCTGCTCAGATCTATACTGTACCCCATTAAAGGATAAATACTGGGAGAAAGGGCCTAGGAGATCCTCATTAGTGCTGCAGAGACATAGCGAGGAGGAAGGCAGTGTAGGGGGGATCTGCAGTGCCATCCAAGACAGTTTTCACCCCAGCTTCGGGTGACAGCTGAAAATCAGGCTCCTGGTTGCACTGGGTGTCTGTTATTGTTCAGACTGATTTTCACCATGAAGGAGTCCTGGGGACGTGGCAGACTAACCTCTCCCCTTGCCCTGTGCTTGCAGGAAGCTGCTGGAGGGGGAGGAGACGTACTTCAGCGAGGGAAGCATCAGCCTTGGAGTGACCAACCCCTTCCCTAACCCTGCTTACTCTTTCCAGCCAAAGCTCTTTAGTTCCTCCATGGTCACTAGTGCAAAAGCATTCCCTCTGTCCATCAGGAAAGATGAAGAAGAAGAAGTTATTAAAGTGGCCTCCAAAATATCATCCAGCCGGGCTGAAGTGATAGAGGAGACCATAACCTCCACCAAAAAGATGGAGAGGGCCAACCTGCACCATGGGAGCATAACAGCTGTAAAAATGTAACCAGGGCCGTCCCGGCCCTTTTGCATTCGAGGGGGATCAGTCTGTCCCGGGGGACCGCGGCTGCTCGGGAGCTTCGTCCCCGCCTGGGAGACTCCGAGGCAGCCGGGTCCCCAGGAGGCGGCCGAGCGGGACACGCTGCTCCCTTTCGGAGAGGCAGAGGCACAGCCAGATAGATGCATGTCGGTCGTGTTTGTGGTTGCACCATGGCTCATAGCGCTCACGCTCCCTCCTGCTGCCAAGGTGGAGCCGTGCGGCTCTGTAGGTTGGTGGGAGATGGAAACGGGACCCAACACACACGCTACAGCTAGTTCCCAGGCTCTATGCCTTTGTCTCATGTCTAAACCTGTATGTATCCAAAACAACCCCCTCCTCGAGCTGCAGCCATCCACTTGAATCCCAGGAGCACAGAAATAGCCATAGTGAACTATGAAGGTACCTAACTTCTGCTATATGAGGCACATACGTTTTCAACTATAAGGAATAGTCATTTTTCTTGTTTTGATTGCCCACATGATGCTCTCTTTCTCAGCAGCATTAGCCTAGCCGTGTGCTCAGGACTTGCTAGTGGCCGGGAAGCAGTAGCATCACCAGCACTGAGGGCTTGGGCACGCCGGGCCCCCAAAACCTCCCTGTGCAGCTGCCAAGAGCCATCCAAAAACCCTGGGACCACATCAGAAACCAGCCGTGAGCGGGTGCTGTTGGTGGCCACCCAACATTCCTGTGTGCCAAAACCTACTAGCACATCTGTGTCTCCCACTGAGCCACTCCAAAGCGCCTGTGCCAACCTGGATGTAGGGTTCCCAGCTGTAGGTTTCCTTCAACGCCTTAAAATGTCCAGCACTGAGGCCTGCAAGAGGCCACAAGCCACGCGTGCCGTGGGCCGGCACCAGGGCAGTTCCAGGGCCCAGGGGCACTTGCGCCTGCTCTCCCCCTTCTGTTGTAAGGCACGAGTTAGTCATTAAAAAGGAGGAGATAGTTGTGTGAACCAACCTCGCTGTCCTGTGGTCTTTGCCTTCAGGGTCTTTCCTGGAATTTCCAAGCCAAAGAGGCTGGGGGGAGGATGACCTGGGAAACCTGGAGGAGGGACTGGATGGGAAAATGACTGGCTGGAACAGGGACCAGGGAAGGGGCCCAGAAAGTACCTAAATGCACCAGAAAGGAGCAGTCTGGGGTTTAGGTGACCTTAGGAGTTTGAGGGCACCTCTGCTCCATCCCAAGGACCTTGCAGGGTCTGATCCTGCCCCAGTGACTCCCACAGCAGCCTGTGACCTGCTGCGCCTGATGTAGCTGGGCTGGTCCCAGCCCAGGGGTCCCCCACACAGGGCCACCTTCCAGCACAGCCAGCAGCTCACACAGCTCTGCCAGGCAGAGGCATATGGAAAGGTCACAGCAACCACCCGGGGCAGCAGGGAGGCTCTCAGCCTGGGTCCGGAGCAGGTCCTGACCTGCTCTCACCTCCTACCCTGCGGGATGCTCCTTGCCCTCGCTCTTCCCGGCTTTAGCAGAGTATTGAAGCCAACAGAGAGCTCAGCATGACCTGTTCAGCAGGTCACCAGCACTGTCCCCAGCTGGGGGCATCCACCCAAACCTACAGCTGCCACCTGCACCGCGGCTCCTCGCGCCTGCCGGCTCATGGCACCTCCTGAAGCCTTCGCCAGCACAGCGCCCAGCTCGAGCAGGGCAATAAATCCTCTTTTGCGGTCCCATCTTTTTTTTTCCTGGTTTAATCACCAGGGCTGCCCAGGGAAAGGATCAGAACACACTGCAGGTGCTGCAAGATTTACGCCTCTGCAGAGCCTTGACCGTGCAGATAAAAGGCAGTTGCAGACACCGACTGCACCATTGCATGGGGAGAAGCAAAGAGCAGTCCTTTCTCCACAATGCTACCTTGTGTTCGTCCCTATACCATGAAGGATTCCAGCCACCAAGAAGGGGGACAAGCTCCAACCCTGGAGCTGGCTGGAGATGCGGGCCTGTGCGCAGGCAGCCGTGCTTCGTGGCAGATTCGCTCTGCTCGTTTAATCTCCCCGTGGGCGAGATGGAGCCGCCCGTGCACAGTGGGACACCAACGGAGCGGGTCTGGGTCACCTTCTGCTGCGGCGATGGGAGGTGCTTGTATTCCATCATGATTCTGGAAGCTGGAGAGCTCCTGGGGAGCCTTGCAGTAAGTGAAGCTTACTGAAGCTCCTGAAACGTGCAGCTTCTGAAAGGCAGCAAGAGTCCCTGCACACGGAGGAGAAATTTAGCCAGTGAAACTTGTTGGTGCTGGAATTCATGAAAGAGCAAGCTGCTGAATTGAGCCAAACAAAAATCTTTCAGAGGAAAAAAAAAAAAAAAAAAAAGCACATTTGTCTCTGGAAAGAATGCAAACATCTCCAGCTCTAGGCAGGGAAGAGTCCTGTTACTGAGCAAGGAGGAATCTACAGGCAATTCAGAGCAGAGTCTCCTCCAGCTCCAGAGCACAGACACCTCTGCAGGGGGAAGAGCTTCCTCTGGAGCGAGCAATCCACAGTGAGAGCAGACCCTGAATGGGAGCAGCCAGATGTGCACCTGAACATCTGCAGCAGTAGGGTTTGACACTTCAACACTGCAGAAACAACACTGGTGATATGAGCTCATTTGGGCAAGTATTCACAGGCACTTGGAAATAAGGATCATTTATTCTGCTGGCTGCCTGTGACAGGGAGACCTGGTGGAAGACACAGGGGGCACCACAGGGAATATCCCAGTGTAGCACAGAGGCCCTGGAGATCTATGACTAAAAATGCCCATCACTATTTGAGGCAGGGTAAAATGTTTCCAGCAAAATGAAATGTCCTTAGACTAGAGCCTTAGGGAACCAAGGATTATGTGAGCCTACTGTGAGTGGACACACTCCCTTCCCCGGGCATTTTTTCTGCTCATCAGCTTAACTTTAGCCATATTTGACAGGGAGCAAAGGCCTCAAAGACACCAAACTCCTCTCAGTTTCACACAGGCAGCTGCAAAGGCAAAACATACTCATTGATAACAAATATGAATCCTCTTATTAGTCACGCATGCAGAAGGCAGGAATTATGAACACCTCAAGACCAGTGCAAGCTCTCTTGTGAGCTCATTTACGGGCAAAAGACAAAGTACAAAAGAAAAAGAAAAGAAAGGAACTTTACTGCTTTTTACTGTTTGTTGACTGGACAACTTGTTTCTTTAAAACGGAAATTCTCCACAGGCAAACAAATCAATCACGTGCAGCCACAGCGCCCTACCAATTGCACCTTGTTATTCATCACTCGGAAGAATTTTAAACATGTAAAATTCTGGTCCTCACAAGGTTGCTTTGGTAATAACTATTGGTCCCGCTCTGCCTGTTTTCCTTCGTTAGGCTATGAAAAAGATGGTAGAGTTTTTCAGCTGGTTGCCCACCCTTACATATCCAGCCCAGCACGCAGGGTCTCAATCACACGTGTTCCTGTTGCTCTAAATGGACAAACCGCGGAGGGAGGAACTCGCTTCAAGGCCGCAGAGCAGGTCGGTGACGGAGCTGCCAAGGGAAGGCAGCCGTCCTTGTGTTCAGTGTTTTCACTCGCACGGTCTTCCCAACGCAGAAAAGCCACCATCGGCCACCTTCTCTATGCTGTGGCATTTAAACAATGCTCTATTTTATCACCATTTGTAGGTGAAATATTTTCCCAGGTCCCAGCCCCAGGCGGTCTCACCTCTCAGTCCCTGGTATATGCAGGAATGTGGTATTGTTTCTGGCAGGACACACTGGGTCACCCCTTGAAATAGCATCTTATCTCATCACAGCCTACATAAAAGGCTGCCGCGAGCTCCGAGCGAACTGTGCTATCTTGGAAGGCCGGCTTGCCCCTCGGCACGCAGGGAAAAGGGCTCTCCAGGAACACGCTGTTTTCTTCTTCGTCATCTCTGCCGAGCCCCCACCCGCTTCTCCCTTATTAACGCCGCCCTTGGAGGAAAACAAGTTTTAAGATTTTCTTTCTGAAAAACCGCTCTAATCAAGTGGTAAGAAAAAAAAACAAAAACAAAAAAACAACTCAGAACTTTTTTTTAACTTAGCAAAATAGTTTGTGTCAAAGCAGCAGTAATCTACAATCTAAAAAAACGGGATAAACTAAATCAGAATGTGGTAAAGGTGATGATACTGTTGCAGTTGCAAAATGCTCGCTGAAGCTGAGTGCAAGGCAGTCAATCAATATTGCATTTCACCTCAGAATGGATTACGACTCACCTCAAAAGCAAATAAATAAATAAATAAATAAATAAATAAAATCAATAAAACTTGACCTGTGCAGTAAGGTCAGCACCTTGTAACTGTAGGTACAGTTCCTGTACCTATGGCAACTCTTTGAACCCTCAGCAAATATAGGAAGCTATTAGCTCTTTGTGTGAAGGTCTTGCAAAGTTGCATGGGGGAAGGGGGGGGGAAGGGGGGAAGAGAGAGATGAATGCAAAGCAAAGCCATCTATTCTGTAGGCATGAAGTTCATGTAAGCCACAACCATAGTGCTTTTTATATACATATACACACACACAGTGTTTTGTTATACATAAGAAAAAATATCAACATAAGTAATAATGAAACAGCAGGTGGAAGTATTGTCAAATTGCGTGACTTGAATAAACCCAAGAAGATCAGAGCTGCAGAGACAGAAAAGATTCACAAAGGACCATCCATAAACATGGATGAAAAAGATCTAGAAGCAAACACAGATATATTGAGAAAAAGTGGTCACAACTACATAGCATGCTTTGCATCTGTGTTGACAAGTAATCTGGACGTGTCATTTCCCACTCAAACTCTCATTAACATGATAGTCCCAGAGATTCCACGTAGTTCCAGTTAATGCTATGGTATTCTGGTATTAAACTACTCTACCTTACAACTTTCTCATTTCTTCATTGGAATTTCTAATTCCCTCAGAGCACATCCAGCAGTTTCAATCTGAACTGCTACAATTTTGATGATGACATACAGAAATAGCATGGAAATAAATGAGAGTTGAATTTGAAATCGACTAAAATAAAGTTTATTTTACTGTTACAATATATAATCTCTTATTAACACAACTCACAAAGTGTTTACAAAATAATCTTGTTTGCTGCATTTTCAACACTACTTTTATACAAACTTTGAAAGTAAAATAGTAAATTGTGGTTAGAAACGCTTTTGTTTTCTTTTTTTAGAAGCATCACAAAAATTACTTCAAATAAACACCACTTTTTTCTTTCCTTATGGTTTCATTTTTGCAGGCAAAACCAAGTATTTATTGCAAAGACCTGAAGAAGGATTCACAAAAGCTTTCTTTCAACAGCGGCTGCTGGTCTCCCCCTTGATTGACTGCACAGCAGTAAATATGACGGTGAACAAGTGCATGCGAGTTAAATTAGTTAATGAGTTAAGTTAGGTGCTCTGAGACGCAGAGTGCTCTGAATTTTGCAGAGAAACCTCCTCTCTCCCCCTGCACCAGTGACACAGGGAGTCTGGTCTCCCACGCTTAAAGGCGGCTTTTGTGAATCCACACGTTTACAATGGTGTTCAGCAAGACCACAACACACAAAGCTCTGGTTTTTAATTCTGTGCAAGAAACCATGAAGTCTTGAACACAGCAGAATTTTGAAGTATTGCAGTTTTCAGGAAATTTAGTATTTTAATATGTTAAAACTAAAGTTACCCACCATCATTTTGTGAATCAGGGAGTACCACGTGTGCTTTATGTTGTTCAACATCTTCAACTGTGGTCTCCACTACAACACACTAATATACTTTAAGACTGCAAGAGCTACTGTTTTCACTGGTGCTAGAAGGACAGGCTGAAATGGAAGAGGATCTGTGCTCTTGACTGTCAAAACAGTTAAAGGATGTTACATGACAGCAGAATCAGGCTGATAGTGATTACTTTATGTAGAGCAAGCAGGCACAAAGCGCTACTTTTTTTTTTAAAACAAAACATGCATAGTTTAACCAGCTGGCTCATCTCCATTAAGACTATAAATGCATCATGCACCATTTGGTATAAGTCCAACTACCACCATATTCCCAGTGCAAACAAAATTGTCCTTCTTGAAGAAATACAATTACATTTAATGCTAGCTCTAGAAAGAAAGAGAGAAAAAACAAACCCACCCACACTTGTGTTTTCTTCCTATTTTGGTCTGAATTTGGAAAACTCTTCTCTCCCCCCGCCCAAATCACTTCTGAAGACAGATCACCACAGAACCCTCTTTTTTAGGAAATGACTGTCCTCTCCCAGAATACACTGTACTGCTGACTGAGGATTATCCCTGAGAGCACCCTTCCAGGCAAACACTCCAAAGGCATGCAATATCTCACAGCTTAAAGGAAAAAGACAGTTAACATTCGAGATCTAGGGGGTTAACAGAGTAATTAAGAAAAAATAATGCAGCAAGGCTGAGCACTTAAGTTCCCTGAGCGGAGTGAAATTTGGAGACAGTCATTTCTAACACTAAGCGTAGCAATACGTCTAGCTGCACTTTCAGAAGTTGTAATTTTTACATTAGTAAGACAGGTGTTACATTACAGGCATACAGCAGTTGGTGTTCCCTTAGCTTTCTGGCACTGGAAATAAGATGGCCTTCTTTGGTGAGAGACGGCACTGAGGAAGCTCCATGACTCTGGATTCTTTCACCATCCCACATTGTAGAGATCTTTAAGTTACTGGTAGTGGAGCTACTACAAGGCCATAGTGCAGAACAAGCAAACCATCCTAGAGAAGAGAGAGAGAAACTGTTCTTCACACCACTTTGACCACACAGGGAAGGAAATAACAGGGAAGAAAGTCATTCTGCATCAGAACCTCAGTTTTATCCTCTTTCAGCACTTCATTCCATTCCACTTCCACAGGGCAAAGAAATTTTGAATATCAAAGTAGAGAAATATATCCCCCTTTCCTCTTTGAGGCAGAGAAAGTTTTTTTTTTTCCCCTCAAGAAAAACATTAAAAAACCCACAAATACATACATTATTTTTATAAAAAGATAAAGGGAGTTGTCTTGTCTTCTGTATGTATAATAGGCCCCATTTACAACACATGCTGCTTTTTGCAAGATATTGAAAGGCAGAAAAAAGTTCCCAGTGAATGCTTTTACAAGGAGCCATCAAAAAAGCTTTTAACTTTAGTCACCAAAGGAACAAAACAAACAACCAAATTAACAAATCTCACAACTCTCACCCCCACAGGAATATAGGGCAGGAATGCAGGAAAAGGGAAAGTCATCATTGCCTGTGCACAGTTTTGGATCTCAATCTCTAATCTTAATTTCACTAATCCACTGCTGGCTCTGGCAAATCACTCCTGCCTCTTACAACTGAGGTAAGACACAGAAAGGAGACATGGAAGATCACATAAAAAGCAAAACAGATAAGCATATAATTCTATAATTTCATATTTTTATGAATGAGCCCTGGATATCTCAATAATATGTAATTAATATAATTCTCTTACAGCAGTGTTGTGATTATTTCCTTATATAAAAGCAGTTGGAGAAACTCACACGAGCATCTTACTATTTCTTCCTAATTCTGGATGCATAACTATATTTCTCTTTCAACCCCATAATATTAATGAAATCAATATGCACATAGCAAGTGATACTCCCTGCTTTCATGGGACTACTATTCATACTCAGTATTCCTCAAAGATTGTTGCCTACTTGAGCCTGCAAGCACAGGCATCCTTCTTGCATAAAATTACTCTCCCCTTTCCTAGGGGGGCAATACTCAGAGGTTTTTTGCTTTCCTGAGACATAATGTTCTTCCCCCATCCACTCCTTTTCCTAAAATAATGTCACTACACTGAAAATGCCCAGAACAGTACTACATATTTATTAAGTGAATGCAAGGGACACACACAAAAAAATCCATTATTTTATTAAATCACGGTTCTGTTCTGAGTCTGCTCCACTTAATAGAAAAACCTTCATCTGCAAGACTAGATGTTTCCTGGCTCGTTATAGTCTGTTTTACTTGTATCACTTGATGCATGTGCAGCTGAGAAGCACTCAGTCCGCATCCACCTCTGAAACCTGCTGGCTCTGCTGATCCGCTGGGTATCCAACTAGTTGCCTTAGACCTATTTACATGGACAGCTGCTAATGAAAGTTAGAAATTCTACCATATTTTGGTTTTAATATTTGGATCCACTTGTATGTAGGAACTAAGATAACATGTTCAGATATTTTATGCATTTCTGCATGACACAATGCAGCAGCACATAATAAACATTTTTTTTTATACTGTAGCACTGGCATATTAAAGTTATAGTACAAAGCTCTACATTATTCTTAGTGTTTTGAAATAACTTTTTTTAAGAAAAAAGAATACAATAGTTTATTGTCTATGGGAAAAATATTATCGGATTGTTTGCATCAACTACTTGGAGTAATCTCTGAATGTTTGTGGCACAGGAAACCTAAAATTAAAGAATTGACCTCAAAGAGAATCAACAGAACTCGCTTTTCCGTACTTCTGTGACATTCCCTTTGGCAATTCTTTTCAGACAGTGCCTATCAACACCCTCATTATTTGCCTGAAAGATGTCTTCTTACTAGAAGAACAGCTTTGTTTTGCCTGCAGTGCCACAATGCTCTTTCAACAACAACAACAGCAACAAGAACAACAACAAAAAAAAACCACACACACACAAAAAAACAGAGATTAATTGCTACTGGGTATAACTATTTAACCTCCCCTTCTAGTATGCAGTTTCTTAGATCTGTTCGGCAGCTTAATGGGGTTTCTGGGCAACAAAGCTACTGTTTGTAAAGTAAAATGTTGCAGCTTGTTATCTGTGGAGAAAAAGAAAGTGGAACAGGAACTGGAGTTTTCAAATGCACTGAACAGACTCCTAACAAAGATGATCAGATTTCCAAGAGCAGTAACTTTGCTTTAAGTAGCTTTGCCAGCGTGCTCATTTAGGCTCAAAACTTAACTTCTGCCTATCAATATTCCAAGTCAGGAAAAGACAGCAACACAAGAGCCAGCAAAAATAATAATGACAATAAACAATATACATTTTAGCAATGAAATCTAAAGTCCTAAGAACAGCCGCATCAGGGCAGACCAAAAAGATACCTAGTCCACTGGTGAAAGCCTACATAAAAAAATGTATGGAAAGAACAAATACGTAGTAGTAGCTCCCCAGAAAACTCCTCCAGCCTCCAAAACCTTACTTTTCTGCAACATCGTTAAGATGCAGTTTTGCATTCAGTGTCTTTTATTTTCAAATGAATTTCCTTCCATGAACATGCCTAACCACTTTTCAATTCACAAACTTCTTGCATCTACAAATTGAATCCAAATGCCTTCCAAACTGATGTCAGTCACATGTTCCAGATTGATTATCAAGACAAAGGATTAAAGTGCAAGTGCTGAGAAAAGTGGGCAAAATATTATGAGAACCTACAAGAACAACTAGATGTTGAAAAATGGTCATGTTGAAAAATGGACAGCACATAAACTAACTACAAGCTGCAATATGCATATAAATACATAAATACACTAAAACCTGTGTATATGTACACACACACACTCTACAGCTAGGTGATACAAGTGCTTCAGAGTAACAGCAAACATGCCCATGAGTCTTGTGGAGACATTTCACCTTCCCTTAAGGGAAGCTTACAATGACAAATGAGGGCTTAGTGCAGGCTAGGTGTCAACACCCATCTTAACTTCAATGGACGGGAATGCAAATAGAGTTATTACCAAGAATTATTTTATTGCTGTTTTATAACTGCCAGCTCATTAACTTTCACTTCTCATCCTGTTAATTACTGGGCACCCATGGCTACTCCTAAAAGGATACTGTGAAGAGGTAGGAGCATTTATTTACCCATTTACTCAATGCCTAAAGCAAAGTAAAATGACTATGTTGTATTGAGAAGATAGGATCCTGCTCAATGACAACACAAGACTTCAGAATACCAGACCTATTTGCCCAGCATAGTAGGCTTGCTACAATTCACTGCTAACGGACTAGTTTTGTAGTAACAAAATGTGATACATCCTTGAAGAATGCATGCCGAGATGACTGCTCTTGAAGTTGTTGACTTAGTAACTAAACAGTCACACAAATCCATTTCTAAAAACTGAACCAATGCAGTTTTCCTTTAAGTCCTTTCCCAAGGATATTTTTCAAACATGAAAAGTTTCTGTGAGGATGAAGTTTAAAAGCACTTAAATTTGTCTGTGAATCATTCCCCTTACGTTTACTGAAGTTTTTGGTAGAGGGTATTTCATCACTGTGCTCATTACTGCCTTATTTAGATCAATTCATAAAGTCAGAAGTGAGTTTATGCAGTCAGTGGCTTCCTTTTCCTAATTTCTGCTCCTCACCCCCTGCAGATTGCATTGGCAGTTTTTCTTCATATTTCTCTGTAATGAGCCAAGTCAGCAAGTTTGATATTCACTTCAGTTTCTGAGGTGAAAGAGAATAAAGTTCACAAGCCTCAAAGATTTTTTGAAGGTCTGTCATCACTGCAACACCAGTCATGTGCAAATCCCGGGAGGGGTAAGTCAGGAAAGGACACGTACTGTACAGGATTACTTGAAACAGGCACTCGCTTCTTGCCCCGACCAAGAATTCATAGAATCATAGAATAGAATCATGGAATGCTTAGGGTTGGAAGGGACCTCTAGAGATCATCTAGTCCAACCCCCCTGCACACGCAGGGTCACCTAGAGCATGTGGCACAGGACTGCATCCAAGCGGGTTTTGAAGATCTCCAGAGAAGGAGACTCCACAACCTGTCCGGGCAGCCTGTTCCAGAATTGCAGCATTAAAGGTTTTAATTGGAAATTTAAATACACAGTATTTTGCATACATGTGTGCAAGTAAACTGAGTCTTCAACTACTTCAGTTTTTATGCCAAGTCTTTAGGTTACTTTTCAAATATTATACTGTAACAATATACTTTTCAAATACAATTTAGGTCAGCATTAGATTAGCCATTATTTTAGACTTCCAAAGGTTACATCATGGTTTCCACCTATATCCTACTCTGCACTGTACAGATAACTGTGTTGCTGCTGCACTTCAAAAACAGTGTGAATCCTCTCACTACACAAACACTTTCAAAGATTCCTAAGGAATAAGAAATGCTTTCTTATTTGCAGACTTCGCAACAGTAAGTTACCAACAAGAAGTCACTGGTTATACAGTCAGGCTGCTTTCAGGAACTGTATAATACACAACAACTGATTCCATTCATTAATCTGCATCTTCGGATTGCACTTTTGAGAGCAAAATTGATTCTACAGCCTTGTCACGAGGTTAGTCTTATTTGGGATGCTTTAGTCCTTTTTTTCCCCCCCAGTGGTTACTACCATCAAGGAAGATGACAAGAAATGGGACTGTAAAGAAAGTCTTGCAAAATTCATTTCTGCCATGATAGCAGCTTGTGCCAGACTAGAAAAAGTTTATATCCCAACTATAACACAGACAAGAATGCTCTTAGCACATGGTACACATCTCATATCTATCTACAATATAAAGACCACTTTCTGCAAAGCTGAAGATATTTTGTACGTGACTTCTCCAGACAAGCTGGTGCTAGCTGACAGTTAACAAAGGAGTGTTCTAGTTTAAAACACACAACCAAGAACAAAGCCCCTGCTAGCACACTAACCTGTATTGCACTCTCTCCTATGACCTGACGAATTTCTCTCAGAGTCTGGAAGTGTTCTAGCAGGTGATCGCCACAGATTATGTCTACCTGTGAAAGAACACAAACATGGTTAAGAGTTCGATCTGTCTTTAGAAGAATAAAACAGGTAAGCACTTAATATTTGGCATTTCATAAAGTAAATTCGATGCTGACAAGTGCTATTCTAGCATCTCGTACACCTGGAACAGAGGGAACTGTTTGTTTTACTCGCAGTTTGGTCTTATTGCTGAGAAGAAAGCTGTTTAGTAATAGCTGTGATGGATTCAACGGGAATTTAGATTACATACATTAAAGTTGCCTCACAAGCATCCATCATTATTCATCGGGTCCAAGAAAAAAGTAAATTGCCTGTGCTACTGGCAGGAGATTTAACAGTACTACTCTCATCCTTATCCTGAGTGAGAAAACACATATGTCTGCTTACTAACACGGGTTTGGGCAAAGTGGCTAAACAGAAAAGAACAGCTCACTGCATGCTACTGCCAGCAAGTGCCTCCCACAGCCCTTCTTCAAAATGCAATGAGTACTTCCGCGACACGAGTGAAGGGCTACGCAGCAGTTCTCAGTCATGTCCTCCACTGTGGCAAAATTATGTCAATGATGCCCGCAATTCTGGAGGAGGCACTAGCATTAAGCAACCGTCCACAAAACCAGTTATTTGGGGAAAATGACAGCTGATGCAGGTCCTGTAATCCTTGCCTTGATTATTGTGGATTACAGATTTCTCCACAAAAACATGATTGATTTAGTAGGTGTCACTAAGAAACCATATATAACACAAACACAGTCTCTAACATTTCAAATCAGACCGGCAAGCAGCACAGTTATATTCTTTCACAACTGCAGTTTGGTTACATTTTTCTTATAAGCAAATCCTAAGCTGGAAAATGAGAGGGTTCCCATCTCTCACTTAGTTACAATAACCAAACTGGAAATTAGAATTTAAGAGCATTGACAATAAGCTGTCCAACTTTCTGTGAGGGATAAAACTGAGCTTTGCACTGCAGTAGTCAAGAGGACACTGCAATATCATTACATATTCTCTTACACGGCTATATAGAGAGACTGTACTAACAGGGTATGCTGTTTTCTCTTTCAGCTATTCAGTTTGCCTGGATTTCTATTCTTCTTCATATTCACCCACTATTTTTCTCTTGTTCTTCATGAAAAGATTCTGAAATTATGCCTCATGCTGGTCGACCCCATAGAGACTCAAAAGAGTTAAGTTACTTTACATCATCTGCAATATGACAACTATGCGGTATAATCCATCCCCTCTGGATGCTTTAAATAATGCTTCTAAAATGGGCGGAAGATATAAATTGTTTAGTATTACTTCTGTTTTTAACTTTAGGAAGGAACCAGCATATAAAAATTCATCCAGATATCATATTAAATATTCAAGACCATTAACCCTAATAACGATTTTTTTCTTTGCTTGGGTAACTTGAGTATTTGAGATGTTTTAAAGACAGAACCTGAAAGAAAAAAAAAAAACTTTTTCTTTTTGAAAGCTGTCTACAATTATTACTCCTCTGCTTCCCTTGCACTCTAGCCTGTATGATTATTACCCAAGGAGGAAAGGCATGCCTGCCTTCCATGCTTTCTGCTGACATGAGATTAATTACATCTTATAATTATGTATACCATAAGGCACTGAAAACTGAAACTGCTTCTACACTGGTGCATGGGCATGCATGTGTAAGCATACACACAAATGTATTCTATATGGAAATGGAAAAAAAAATCTAATTGTCTGCTAAAGGATACAAAGACACAGTGACAATCGCTGACAATCTTGCAATACAGAATGTGAATACCTGCTTGAAAACACTCCACTGTTAACCCTACTGTTCCAGTTTCAAATTATAGTCATTAAAGATTCAGTACCTTCAAATAAATTATGGAGAACGGTTTTGAACATCCACCTCCTTAGAGTGCTCTGAATACCAAATGCTTAATCTCCTCATTCTAGCACCAGAGCCTGAATTTCTCCTCACTAATTGTTATGCTGAGATTCACTCTGAAAGGGGAGTAAAATATGCAATGAATAAAGTGTCAGCAAAAGTATGGAAATCAGTTGCAAAATAGCTGTCTTGGAGGTATTCTTATGCAAAAAAAAAAAAATCAATATATTCTATATACAAAAGATGCACCATCAAAATGATACAAATTTACTATAATCTCAACTGATGAAATTACAGTCATCTAATACTGACAGCTACTGAGAACTGAAAACACATTTTGACCTTTTCCTGAAACATCAAAGTGCACCTTACAAATTACTCACACTTGACAAAATTCTTAGCAAAATAAAGTAGCCTTTCCATTACGCCATTTATTTTCATTAGGTGGTATGTTTACTGCACACAATAGCTATTTATCTAAAAGCCAACAATTACAAGTTAACAGCCATTAAGTAAAATGAAGATAAAGTGGGAAGCTCATACGGGCTATCCCATATAAGGCTCATCCCAAGAGAAAATTTGGCCCAGAAAGCCAATTCTCCATGGATTCTTCCCTGGATAATATGAGTTGTTATAGAAACTATGCATGGAAGGACAAATAAAAAAAATATTAGAGGTTGGTCTGAGTATTTGGGCTAATTATCCAAAAGCTGGCAAAGCCTTCTGCTTCCTTTAGCTGTTATTTACTCTTCCAACACACCAAATACAACTATTCTGGAGTCTAAGTCTAGCATGAAGGCACTGTATCAGCTACTACACAATGTGAGCACGGACTTGCTTCCAATCTTTTCTCACAGGCTCCAGTTTCCATGCATGCTTTCAGGAGCACACATTAGGGAACATTTCTATCCCATAAACCACACTAATGCATTCAGATCAAACGAGCTCAAGCCTCCACTCTGCAATTAAGGGATTGCTCTGCTATCTTTGGCAAGAAATGATAATGCTGCTACAGGATACTCAAATGAAGTGATATATCCCATTAGCTTCCCATTTTCTCTCAATTTCCAGGCAAAACACAAACTGTACAGATGTGTATCAGATGCCAAAGCTAAATGTTCCATACACCGCTGCCTGTATTTAGTTCAAATTGAATGTTACCTACTTAGCTCTGTTACCTACTTAGTAATCCTCAAAAGTCTCTCTCAAAACCTCAATATTTCCTCAAAAAGAAAAAAAAAACAACTAGAACATTAAAGACTTTGTAATTAGAAATACATGCATACACATAAGAAATTAATTATTGCCCAAAGCACAGAGATCAAAAAAAGGATAAGAGCACACCAGTCTGTCATCCGAAGTGTTAGATATAAACAGACAAAGCCTTAACCTTTCGGTAAATAGCAAATTTGAACCATTATTCACTTGCAAACTCATGCAAGAGTCAGCAAATAATTTCAGGCTTGCAGGTTACAGACTAGAAAAGACAGTAATTCAAAGCTGCCTTTAGATTTATATAGAGTGTCACACATGAGACGGATGGTTTCTCCTTTCACATTTTCATTAAACACAATCCACCCCACTTAGGCAGGTCTACAAGTAAGTGCAAATATTAGCTAAGATAGCCCAGAAACAAATCAAGTTAAAAAAACAAACAAAAAAAAAATCTAAGAACAGCCAGTAGTTTGGAATAATGAGTAACATATACTTTTCATCAATCAGTCATTGAATCAACTCTAACAAGGAAGAAGCAGAACACTCCAAATAACACTTCTGCAGACTAACAAAATAAGCTGCTCGGTAACAGCCATTTCATTTGCGGAAACACCAAAACTGCTATCCTTACCAAAAGCATCAACAAACTAAGGATATAATCAATGCGCTAAGGAGAAAAAGGAGGGAGGACACACAAGTCTTCTCACAGTAAAACCATTTCAAGTTCTAGGTAAAGCATGATTAAACTCTGTGCCATTAACAGTTTTCTCTAAATAAAAACAGGAAAAATATCCTGCAAGTACAGAGCATTTTTAGCAGAAGAGTGACTGAAACTGGTGCTTCAGTGAAAGGAATTTCCTGTCCTCCCAAGAGGATACTGTTCTCGGATTCTAAGACATACCAAGCTCATGACATTTTTATGCAGAAATTAGTTATTTTAGGTTAGTTATTAATATTTTCTGCTTCTTTAACATACCTGGGGAAGCCTACAGAAAGTGAACCTTTACAATTTCTGAACCATTTCCTATCTAATTTCCATCCCCCCTCCTGCTCCAAAAGGAGCAGACATGTACCCTTCACTTTTACATTCTTTGCATACATAATTGACAGCGTATCTCCCTACCTGCTTCTGTCTGTGCCAATTTAAATATATTTTCCTCCCTTTTTTATCTTCAGTGACACATCTGATATTTCTTCCTCTCCCTAAATCTTTATCGACAAGCCATAAGCTTCAGTTCTGCATACTACAATGAGAGGATGACAGTTTGGTACATATAATACTGCCTTACTTCTAAGCCCTTATGTGGCACAGAAATGATGAATCAATATAGGAAAAATAGTCCCCGTTTCATTTTCTTAATTTCCTAACTTTCAAAAATAGGCCTGAATATACTCTGGAAATCATACAATTTGCAGCCTGAAAAAAGATACATCTTTCTAGTGAGCAATGGAAAGAAAAAAAAAAAAAAAAATCAATTAAAAAAAAAATCAGATAAAGGATCTGACTGGAAAAATTAGAGCAGACTTAATGCCTCTCCCTGATGGGCCTTCTCTATGTATATTCTGCCTGATATTAGAATTAGTCAAGCATTGTGCATTATTACTCTACTCCAGAATAGCATATTGGATACTAGCAGAGATAAGTGATTTGGTCAGCATATAGTCATATCATCTTGAGAAAGTAAGGCTCTAAAGTCATAAGCTTTTTTAGACACAGTTATCTTTCTTCATTAAGACTGGATCACTTCTTGCCTGGTGAAGTCCAAACAGAGAGCAATTCATTATGAATGCACAGCATTTCTGAAAACTTGAGATTATGGTATAATGCTTAAGAAAAACCTAGACAATCCCTTCACCTCAAATAAGCTGCAAGTTCATTAATGTAGGAGACTGCTCTAGCCTCACTTTGAGGAAGTTTTTATTTGCTCATAACATCAAGGCACCACCATATGACAAAGAAGCTACAGAGATTCTTACCAAGAGGAAAATCAGTAAGTGAAAACATTACTCCTTCAGGATTATGAATAATTTATATTCAATTTGTTCTGTCCCCACGGAAAAAGCAGGCAACACAGTGTTGCCTCAAAAAATTATCACTTCATGAAACAACCTTAACTTCTATCACATCTGTTCTCATTAGCAGCAGTGGATTTTCCAATAAACAGTATTTACGAGAACCATTTATACATTATGAAATTCATGAGGCCTTCTTAAAATAAATTCCAGCAAACATTCAGTTAGGAGTTGGGACTGCATATCAAGATTACAGATCACTATAGCTTATAATATAATGTTCAGATTGCACAGCAAAATCTCATCAACTTGGCTGAGAAATGGGAATTTTTTCATTTTATATTCTATTCCACCAAATTCTAAACTTGAAAGCAGGAGCCTACATTTAGCACTCACAGCTTTCATCTCAACTCTTCCACCCAAAATATCATCATCCTTTCTCATCTTTCTCCATTCACTTCCTTCAATGTTCAACTCAATTTACTTTTACTCAGCTCTTATCTCAGTCTCTGCCTTCATATACTCCCATGTTTCAGCATTTTTCTGTCTATGCTTAGTTTTATCTTGGAGCATTATCTTTTGCATTTGGATTTTAACTGCTGAAATTTTACATGACACTTCAGAAGTTCTTTGTTCTTTATTTTATCTTAACTCTTAAAATCTTCTTTATTCATATAACAAAATTAAACATTGCGAGTTGGAAGTTGCAAGTGAGTTATTCCTTGTGGACCACATTTAATAGTTCACAGTATTAAACTATATTACTTCTAACATAAAAGTGTTCTGCCTGAAGCATATGCATTACATGGATCACAGTCAACTACTAAGAGCCAAACATATCATCCACTTCACACATTAGAAGAAAAGCTTTCACTCTATAAAAGGCTTGCCAGTTTTACAGCATACCTGACAAGCAGGATCCAGATCCATTTTTCTTCTGAGAAATTTCTCCACATGTCCAATGGTCGCCTCCCCTGAGACACGCACAAACTTCTTTTCCAAAGGCTACGAGGAAGAAACATGAGATTTTAAGACACTGAACATTTCCAGCCACCATCCCCCACAGAACAAGTGAGGACAACTTAACTTTTGGACCCTTCTCTCATCTACTTCCCAATGACCCCATAGAAAATAAATTAAATATGAATTAATCAGAATCTGGGTTGAAACCTCCTGCTATTTAAAGCAATGCTTTGACTTCAATATTTTTGTATTACTGAAGTACTGGGAAAGTGAGATTTGCCATCACATCAGCAAAGAAATCAGTATCACTGAATTTTAAGAACTTTTATTCCAGAAAATAAACCATTTACTCAGAGGCGCATTAGAGATATTTTCTAAAATCTGCTTATTTTTTCCAAATCAGTCTTGTGTGCCAAACGAATTCAGAAAAGAAAACCTAGTCACTCTATCACACGGAGCTTTGAAATTCTTTACTATTCCAAAAGTATTATGGCTTGAGTGGAATCAACTTAACCTGTGAAATTCCAGACCATTAATATATGCTACTGTGTAGTACATTAGGGCAAGCCTGGTCTGAAACCTTCTCATATAATTTCTAATTATTTTCACAAGGAGAATCTCAGTAACTAAATATCTATGACATCAATCTCAAATATTTTAGTGGTTTTCTCTTCTATGGATAAAATTTTAAACAGCCAACTGGTGCTATGCATGCCTTAGTGAAGAAGAATAAAAACAAAGCAGATTATTGAAATCCATGCCAATAGATTTTCAATACCTGTGATTTGCTATCCAGCTTCACTATTCAGCTTTACCATATTCTTCCCATTTGAAATAGGGTTAGTCTATCCTTCAATTAAATCATGAAGGCACATATGTATCCATGATAACTGTGGTTTTGGAAGAATAATTTGATCAATACATTTAAGAGCTAGAAATATCAATGAGACCTTATCTGGGAACCACGACACTAAAAGTTTGGTGATGACACATGTACAACCCCACCCTCACCCCTTGCATAAAAGCAGCAATCTCTTGCACATGTAATTCAATGTTTAATTCAGACAAACAAGGTAGATAAACAATTGAAAACAATGCTAAGAAGATGAAGATATGTTTTGTGACAAGCGGATATTGAGAGAGGGATTTGGAAGGCTGAGGAGCAAACATTTTGGACAAAGCAAGCAGGAAGAACAAGGAAGTACAAAGGCAGTAAAGAAAAACATGAGGATAGGAAGAAATGACAGTAGACTAAAGTAGAGTTGAGATCACCACAGAATTTTTAAATGGTAGAAAAATATACTAGCTAGGATTTAAAAAAAAATAGCCACCATCTTACAGTATTTCTTAATCTCTTAAATCTATCTATCTTTATATATATGCACTAAATGGCACTTCAGTCCACGGCTTAGTCTACCATACCAGTAAGACTATTTGCAGAAAAGAACTATACATGGGGAGTAAACGTAGGCAGCCCTTCTTGTTCACCACTAGCACTGGAGTTAAAGTAACCAGACATTACTTATGACTTAGAAAGGAATACACATGAAAAAAAATCCACTTCCAAATCATAAACATCCCTTAACAATATCACAGCTAAGTTTGTCTTTTTATTTTTAAGGCAAAAGTGCTCCCTCTGAAAGAGCATGAACCTTAAAAAAAATAAAGAAGGAAATGTCAAACATATTTAATAAAAAAAAAAAAAAGAAAGAAAGAAATTAGTGACACAATTGAACTGTCCTACAATCATTCTTATTGGGCCCTGGATAAATAGGGTGAAAATAAAGAAGTATGAGATGAGAAGGATATGAAGCAATATGAAAAGAAGAAACAATAGAAAAAGGAAGAAGCCAATTAGAAATGTAAGAAATAAGGGGAAATAGGAGAAGCTAGAGAAGAACAACAAAGGAACAAGAAAATTTTAATGGGTGCAATTTCAGGAAAATTCCTTCCCTTCTAGAACTGTAGTCATAATTCAGCTCTTTGGGAAAGGGAAGCCCTTTTTTCCCCATAATTTTTAAGTTTTGTTTGAAATTGCATGCTATGCTCTGACGTAACAAACACTATTATTGTTATAAATAGCATATGTAATTGCAGTCTCATTGAACTGTTCATATTTTTGCCAGAAAATATATTGATCAGAAATCAATACAGCTGAAAACAAAGGAAATTAATAAAATGGAACAATTAAGACAATCCATGCTTAAGTTAGTAAAATGCCTTTGGCATTTTTATTTGCATTTTCTTAAATAGTAAAATTATAGTTTATCTAACTGAACCAATTAAAGTGTCTTACACTCCATTACTCTGTGCCTTTTTGTATCTTTTTATTCCTACAATTCCGATACAAGGAAAGATTAACTGTTATATATACTGTGTAATTTTAAATTGTATCTCCTTGTCCCTGAATAGAGTCCGTTTTCTAAATGTTTAGCCAAACAGTGAAATGAAATCCTCTGAACATCTCTAATTACAGACTACGAAATCATGAATGCAGCAGACAATGTGCAGTTTCCCTATGAATTTGTACCAATTCAGCTCAGTAAGAACAGCTATATTGGAAGAGCAGCCATACTCTTTAGCAAGGATGAGGAATAGCCCCCATTCAGGCAGTGATTGTTGGTTGCCAAGTTCTCAAGAGAATCAGTTTACTGCTAGATAAGGAAGATTAATGTGAGGACTAGCAAAAATATGTATACTTATTTTTTGTTGTATTTTTAAACATACATAATTCCGTTGTTATGCCTCAGGCTACCCTCCCTCAGTATAATATATGTATGTGCTTCACTACAACGAGGGAAACCTTTCCAGACCATTTTTTAAGACAATGGCTATGCCCTTGTGTAGGATTCCAAAAACAAGCCACAGCAATGCTTCTCCTAGAGGGAGATGTAGGAATAGAAAGCTAGGAACATCTAGAGGAAGTTTCATTAGCAAATTCCCCTTCTCCCACTAAAAAACAAACAAAAAACCCTAACATCTAGGGAAATCTAGTCTTTTCTACTAGTCTTTTCCTACTCAGTGATGTTACACAGCAGTAGATTTAAAAGCACACTGTAACATTACCACTATGCTGATCAAAGTTCAGGTTGCACGCAGTGCAAGAAAAACAGAGATAAACTAAATTAAATACATTCAAATTATACATATTTTGAAGTAAATAATGTAAGAAAAAATCAAGTCACATCTGCACCTTAAAATTCCCTGTGCCTTCGTTAGCTCTGAAAAACAAGAGAAAACACAATCAATATTGCTAAGGCAACAGTTTATTAATACCCTTCAAGCTCTTAAATCAGTCACTATTCTAACAAAGAGTCTAGCATATCAAATTCCATTTTTTTTAAATCAGGCTCTTCCTTTTATTAAAATCTAAGAAACGACATAATAGTAGCCTAAATCTATATATCTTTCTCCTACCCTTTACTTGGAATCCCCTTTCACTACTTATGTCTTTAAATGTAGCCTTTATGCAATGGAGAAGGAAAAAAGGCAACAAAATGCAGCCTAACATTACATTTTATATATGCTGTAACACTAATTTTCATAGGAATAGGTTGCCATATTAATGTTGTTTAGTCATTCTAAGTTTCCTGTCCTCAATACTTGAAACTTTAACAGACTGTGCCTAGGAGCTGCTGACAGAACATGCCAAACTGCTGCAGAGACTTCCTCACCCAGCAGAGACTTCCTGGCCCACATGTCAACCTTGTAGACTATTTGTATCACAGCATTAATGCTAACATTATCTAGGAACTTAGGAAGGTAGTGAATGCTTCTCTGGAAGGCGACACGAAGGTGGCAAAAGATCAAAGTGATTACATCCTGCAGTACAAGATGGGAAACACTGAGTATATAAAAATGTCCTGAGGAATTATGTCCAATGCACAGTATCTCACAGTGACATACTACTCTTGCATTGCATTAGTGAGTGCGTATGAACAAAAGAAATGCTATAACTCACTATATCGGAGAAGGTATTAAAAAAAATCAAGTATCACTATAAATAAATTGTATTTCTAGAGAGCATTCGGTATAGCAAAAAAGAATAAAAGAAATCTAAAGTTAGTACAGATCGCACATTAGTACGACACTTAAGGTTACAAAATTTAAGTAATTACATCTCTGAAATATGTACCTGCCATGAGAGAGAGTTAATATCAAACTCTGTTGCTGAAAGGAAATTTAAAGGTAGTGTAGTAAGGTATGTAAGCTTCTCTACTTCAGCATTTTCTTTGACATACTTCAATTGCCATGGGAAAGTTCCAATCATTTAACATACTCCAGAGACACAATACAGACAATTTAAAACAAACTTTTACAGTGAAAAAAACTTCTGTTGAATGGCCCTATCTGCTCCTACTTTATCCACAGAGCTTTCTAAACCTCTCATTGCCAACATTAAAGAGGAAGATATATTAACTCTTAAACATGAGGCATAACAAAGATTATAAGTCATCAAAATAAATTACAAGATAGAAATAAAAAGTAAAAATGAATTCAAAACACATAATTGGAAACCTGTAGGTTGTTAAGTTTCGTATTAGAAATTTTCTGTGGTTCCCTCCATCTGAGTAATGGAAACACACACAACAGTTGCATGGTGTTTGTACAATATTACTTGCTTTGCTACCCCAGGAAAGAAATCTAAAAGTCAACTAGTTTCACATGTGGACACGTACATGTGAATTACTTCCAAAGTCTAAATTTCCTGACATCTTCCTCTTAGAAATAGATGTACCTACTGATAGTCACAAGAGGGGAAAAAAAAAGAAACAAAACAAACAAACAAACAAAAAAACCAGGAGCCTTTAGCAGTAGAAACCATAAACAAAGTACCTTCACTCCAAGGAATACGAACTGTACCTGTTTCTTCAGTCAACACAGTCTCATGAAATTTTTATAGAGTCCCTAGAAACAATGTTTGAACCTGAAGGGACACACTTGGAACAGAATTCTAGTTTCAGATCTTACAGTGATTTTACAGTGTAACCGGCAATGTATCATTGACAAAGGCATACAGTTCTTGGTATAAACATGTGTCAACGAGGACCCTGGGCTCTCTCCGCCATCTACCGGCCCAGCACAGCACTAGCTGGTACCCATCAGGTATCAAAAATGCACCAGGACCCTGACTTCATGAGGTCACAGCTGAGGCAATCAGATAACTGCATACAAAATGAAGTTTCGGTGAAACCATTTTACCTTATGTCTGTGTACATGCAGTTACTCACATTATACTCAACCGAGTATAAAAATCACATGCCTGAACAGAAGGTCTGCACTAAAAAGTGTGTGAATTTTACATGGCGTTCATTGAAAAACAAAACAAACACCAAAAATTAAAAAATACATCAAATTTAAAGTGTTCATTAAACAGAATGGACAATTACCACTCAATGAACCGCTATATAACATCTTGTTTCTCTCCCTGTTCAGTACTTGACTACTGGCTTTATTTATGAAAACTCTGCTTTTATGGCAAAAGCATTAGTTTCCTCAGTGGTCTCATTTCTTCATACAAATGAACGCATCTGCATGTCTTCCTATTCTGCAGGATGGCAATATCGTACCCTGCTTAGAAAGAGGAGCCCAAGACAGATTGTGCCAGGATGTTATCAAGAATTGCAGGTACCCAGTTTGAGACAGCTAAAACGAGTCCCACTGCTTTCAGTTGCACTTGTGAGCGTTTAGCATTTCTGCATGTCAGGCATACAGAAAAACATCAAATTATATCATGTGTATAGATTTACATGGAGACAATAGCACAGGCAGGGTTGGATCTAGTTTTCTACTGGTTTAACTGAAAAACAGACCTTCTCCTCTCTTTCTGCAATCATCTCTCTCATCCAGTGGACGAAACAAAGAAAAAACTACATACCAAAAATTTATCTACAAAGAAAATTTGCTCTTTAAGTGGAAATACTGGACATAACATTCAAAGACGATATAATGATGCCTACACAGAGTGAGATTCAATCAAGATGGCACATTTTGCTGCTAGAATTTCCCAATATTTGAACACTTGACTTCACATCATTTGTGTAATAGTTTGCTATGATTATATACTTGAGTTGTCCAAACAATTTGTTCAGACGAAATCAGGCCAAAAGCAGGCACAGTCTGGGTAAAAGGATAAGAGTTGCACAAGCGTCAAGCTCATCCCTCCCCCACAAATGAAGTGCAGCTACCAGAGCCATTCAGCTCTTACAACGTGCCCTCCCTTTCTTAAATGCTCTCCTGAAAGTCTGCACAAGGGAAAAGTAAAGCAGTGCAATTTCTCCTTCTGGGTTCCTGAAAACAGCTCAAGTTTTGGGGCAGAGATTTACCTCTTAATTTATATTTAAGGGTCATTCTAACCCAAACACTTCAACCACTGATCGAGTCGGCCAAATTCCTTCGGGGCATCAAATTCCTAATGCATTGTCCAAGAAGCTCTTAAGCCTCCAGTATCAGAAGCCAGCACAGTAAGAAGGTATTTCTCCTGCCAAAGTAGCACCACAGTTGCCTGAAGACTGTTTCTAAGTACTAAATTGGTGACAATATTTTAAGTAACCTGTACTGCTCAGCAAAGCAGGATTAGTTATAAGACTCTCCCAGGCATACAGTATCATAGTGATACTATACATTGTAATTTCAACTAATATATGCGAATTACTCATCTTCACACGCTCTATCCTGAAGCTCAAAACATCAATACTCCAATCATGGTGATTTTAGTGCCATTTCCTTCCTTTTCTTCCCCGGTTCTAAAGTGCTACAGCTCACCTTCCTAGTGAGTTGTTTCTAGAACACAGCATTTTCTGGCTAATGAGCACGAAATAATGTACAATTACAGTCCCCTAGTCACCTGAGCCAGTCTGGCAGAGTCAGCATTAGCAGTACTGCCGCCTACACGAATTAGCAGAGTGTAGGAGAGACAGATCTTACTCTCACTCAGGTTATCAAAACTATACTGCTTTGTCAAAAGTAAACAAAACAGAGATAGTTTTAATATTTGAAACTTTTAGGAAGCTCTTTTCATAGGAAGATACCTTCAATGTTTAACTGGGTAACTAGCCACTACTCATTGCTGACTGCTGCTACCTGCTATTAAAGATGGGGAAAAAAACAGTAATGGTCCAACACGCACAAGCAGCATCCTCACACGGGGCATCTACTCTTAAATTTGTCCATAACTCACCCAATGAACTCCAGAAGTATCGAGATATCAAGTTCTGGTGGGATCCGGAACACGGAGCCCAGAACTTTTCGAGGTCTTCCTCGGCTCACTGGAACTGGCTGGGGGACAGCTAAAATATTCAAATAGTTGAAATGCAAACACAAGTTGAAATAAAAAGAACATAAGACACTAACATACACAAGAAAACTAGGAAGAAATGCCCATGTAATTCACCCTAATTATTCTACTAAATCAGCTCTTCTGTGCATCTGAACCACTAGCATTTTCTTGGCATTCAGCGTGGCACCTCTTCAAACAGCTGTGTTTAACAGTAAAACAAAACAAAAGAAAAAACACAGTTAAGAAATTCTCATCTGTTAATGGACTCTCGAGTTCTTCTTACTCTTCTACCTTCTATCACTTACGGCAAGAAAATAAAAATAATGCTCACTTTATAAGAATTTCCTTCTTCTATGCAGAGAAAGATCTGTAACTAAAAATAACAAAATCCAAACAGAAACTGGTTTCAAGCGCTGTCAGTGTCATCCTGCAGCTTGTGTACTGTGACCAATCACAGTAATCAAAAACAAATGATCCCATTTCTTCAATTGTGAACTTGTATTTCAAAGTAATCATTAAGAATTAATGCTATAGCAGATATCTCTAACACAGTCTTCTAGAATGATTATAGCTCACCTGGTTTGGGAACTTCTAGTCCTCTTTCTTTATAGAAGTCATGCATCTGTTTTTTCTCTCCTGGAAAGCACAACACAGAACAGATTGGAATATTACAGAGGCTAAGAATAGCGATGTAGTTTCCTATAGTCAGGACAATTCTGGCTAACATTAGCAGAGACACTGAAAGTATCGACAGACCTTCACTGTCACTAGTATTCCCTACTATACTGGGCTATTTGAGGTACCTAGACTAAGATTTTGTTAATAAAAATGAAAAATATAATCAGACAAGCCAGTTATAAAACTAGCATCCTTCTCACTGTCAAGATTTCATTTATCTGTCTCTACATATACATACAAGCACACTGATCTAAATATAGACCATATAGGCACATATCTACCCCAGGGGACTGCGCAGCACTATCAGATTCATTGTCTCCAAGTTCAAGATAATTGGCTTGTGACAGTAAATGATCTAATAAATCAAAGAAATGTGACAGTGAGAGAAAAATAAAAGCACTTGAGAAAATTGAGCAGTCCTAGTAACTTCTTGCAATGGAGATAAATAAACCTATGATGATTAGACAGAATGACATTTACTGTACGCATACAAAAACCCAAGACATGATACTAGAATATTATATGGATTGTTTTCTGGAAACAATGCAATGTTTATTTCATGACATTAGAAAGCGAAATAAAACACATCCAACAATTGTCTGCTTTGTCCAATAGCAGATCTCGAACAAGACTTTCAAAAACATCAGTGTAAATTTAACTTTAGTATCACTACTATTTCATTGTAAGGATAAGAAAAATAACAGATACCAGAGTATCTTAGCAGGCAAAAAGATGCTAGTTGGTATGGCTATTCACTAAGATTCATAGTCAAGTTACACCATATCTTCTGGTTTTATGAAAAATACTTTACAAAACTACTCTAATGAGCCCAGAATAGAAATGGGGCTTTGAATTATTCTCTTTTCTGTTCAGTCTTTCCAGTATCTAGATGGTAATAAAGAAAGCGACTTACTTTCCTCTAAATTGACGACTAATTTATATACTATGTCTTGCAATTGCCGGTCCAGTCTATAAAGGAAGAAAACCATGAAAATGAGTGTCCTTCAATTCTGAAGGTTCAAAGTACTTAAGTTACTAAAAAGCCGGATAATTCAGGAAACATGCTACAACGTATTTTTGGTGCATTACAGAATTTTTTATATTAAATCACAACAAAGCTGCCAGATACACTGCCAAAATAAGTGACAGATGGAGCTGCTGATCTGCCTTCCTAAATTCAGGTCTTGACAACACAGCTCCAAGAAGGGAAGTCACTCAAACATGAAAAAAGTCTAAAATAGTTAAAGAAACTAAAACTCTAGTTTCAGGGTTAGAAACAAGTATACTATGCAAACCAAGGTTTGTCTAAAAGGCAATGAAAGCAAATAGTTAAGATTTAGTTTCTGGGCAAATGCATAAAAATACCTATTCAGTTGCAGAAAAAAAATAAAACAAAACAAATACATCAGAAACTAGAGAAGAGAAGAAACCAAGTAATCATATTTTCATTGTTGAAACTGTCTGAAGCCTATACGTACATATATATATATATAAAGATGTGTTTCGTTGAACTGTTTCTTCACATGTTAGGTTACCGATTTATTATGCTTTCCTATTACACCAAAGAATCCTGAAACAACACATTTTAAGTAAACAGTACAACTTCATGATAAAAATTACACCTATAAAATGGTATGAATTTATTACCTGATATTATAAAGTGGTTGTGTCTGATGTACAACAATATTGCATTTTGGACATCTGTTGCTGTAGTAGAAGTGTCTCACAATGCAGCTTTTACAAACTGTAACAAAACAAACAAAACACATAAGTCACATGTCCTTGATACAATAGCATTTGTAAGATGCAAGAGAAGAAATTACAGCCAGTTTTGTCACATACAGGTTGCTTGAGAGCAAATCCTTCAGCAATGCTGTAAGACCCAAATAAACCACAACCCTATCTGTACAGACTTCAGCACTCTCTAGTCTTTATAGTTCACAATACCCTACCCACTGATGCATAGGAAGATGTTTAATATTACAACCGTACAACTGTATATAAGAATACATTGTCCTAACTAATAAGTCTTTATTTTCCTAAATTATAAACTGCATTGAAGATTACATGGCATATATTAACTAATTAAAAAAAACAGGCAGAAAAAAAACAGTTTGTGAACTGGCAGGGACTGGAGTACCAAGGAGCAGAGAACTTGAACTAAGACAGAAACATGGCTTAAAGAGACAGTTTCACAGAAAATAATGTAATAGCTTTGCGAGAAAAGAGCAGTTCTGAGTAATAAAAAAAAAAGCATTATTAGAACAGGGACAGAGAAGAAAATAAACATTGGGATCATTTTTGACTAACAATCTATAAATCAGTCACGGGTTCTGTGAATCCATATAAAAATTTCCTGCCATTTCCATGTATCTTCAGCGTTGTGAACAGCTGACATTAGCAACAGTTTAGAAAACTTTCCTACACATTATGGGCAGTGCCACTCAGCTTTCATTTCTCAATTATGTATTTATTACAAATTCCCAGAGCCTACTTTAAGGAGATATGTAATACGTCTGCTTTTGTTTTACTCGGGCTACTTCTTTCTTTACATTTTCCTTCTTTCCCTCTTAACTGGGGAAACTGAGCTGACAGTTATTACTTCAGATTTTCTGATGCTTAAGATATCTGTGCCTATATTCTCTCAAGGAATGATAACGACCACAACACATGCTCACTTACAGAAGTGGGCAAACTCACTTTGTGAAGCCAGACCAAAAGGAACTCAACCAGAACAAATCAACTCCTGTTTTTTATTTAAATTTGCAACTAAATTCTTAGAATGAAAATACTGGTACTTACAGGTGTGTAGACACTCTGTAATGGTTGTAGCATCGATAAAATAGCCTTTACAGATGGAACACAGGATGTAAGGGGTCAACTCAGAGAGGTTTATCATACGCTGCAAACCAAAACAGTTGAAATGAACTTGAATACACAGAATAAGCCAAGAAGTTTCCTGATTCTTGCCTCGAAAATATCCCTATCTCAGACCATATTAAAGATGGAGGGAAAAAAATAAAAAAGAGTCTGAGTCAACATGCTGTAAAAATGTGTTTTCATAAGAGGTCAGTCATTCCTCAGATAAAAGTTATTTTCTAAGAACTTTTAACGCTGCTTTTGGGTTGACTTTTTTTTGTGAGTGATGATTTAATTTATTCGTGAATCATATTCAAAAAGCAAACCACAAGTACCTACACAAGTAAGTCACTTGAGAACACATTTATCAAATACCCAAAAAACCCAGGAAGTCTGAAGCGGCTACCAGCAACAAATAAAAACATTATTTGAAGAGGGCTCAGCAAATATATAGGGCCCCTCAATCAAATACCAACAAACAGAATTTGTGTTATTTCTTCTTTCAGTACACAGTTATCATTCACAGAAATACACACTGAAACAAAGATTCAAATTTCACCATTTTAAATTCTGATTAAAAGTATGTTTACCAGGAAAGCATACAAGGAATTCCATGTTTTGTTTTCTTTCCTATCAGAAGCCTATTAACTTGAATAAAAACAAGCTTATTCTATAGCAGTGGCTTTCACTTGGAGGTTTGCGGCTACCTGCTGCCTCAGAAAGGTAACTCAATAAGTTTTAGTTACGTTCCCCCTAGTCTCAAGAGCGACTTGCTCTCTCTTCCTCGCGCCATTCGCATGGCCCGCATGCTGCTGTTTACCACCTTACAGCCACGCCGCGGGCTTGCATAAACCTCAAGGCGAATCAGGCTGAGCAAATGAACGCGAGCAACAGAAATAATGAGGCGAAGCCCCCTGCAAGGGGCGGTCTGAACTGGCGCTGGGAAGTTTTCAGGAGAACCCGGAGGCGCGTCAAGCTGTGAGCGCCGCTCCGCGGGGCCGGCGGCCGAACGCGGGCTCGCGGCGAGCGCAGCGGGGGCTCCAGCGGGGCCTCCGGCCGCCCGCTCCCCGCGCCGCCCCGCGCGCCCGTCATGGCGGCGGCGGGCAGCGCGCACCCCCGCCTCGAGCCGCACGCGCCGCCGAGGCGCGGGGCACGCCGGGAGCGGGGCCCGGCGCGACCGTTGGCGCCCCCGGCCCAGCTGCCCCCACCTTCACCTCCCGGTCGTCGTCGGAGTCGAGCTCCCCGTCGTCCATGCCGAAGGGGGGCCCTGCCGCCCCCTCCAGCTCCTCTTCCTCCTCCAGCTCCTCTTCCTCGTCGTCCTCGTCGTCGTCTTCGTCGCCGCTGGAGTCCGAGCGGCTGCGCTCGAACTCGAAGGGCAAGGAGCGCGACCCCGAGCAGCTGGGCGCGCCCTCCATCTCCTGCTCCATCTCCTGCTCCTCCTCGGCCGGGCCGGCGCCAGACCCGTCGCCGCCCGAGACCACGGAGCCCGCGTCCACCTCCGTGTCCATGACTCGGGCTGGGGTGGCACCGGGGCGAGGGCTGGGAGCCGCGGGCAGTGCGCACGCGCAACGGCCGCCCTGGGGCCGCCTGGGAATTGTAGTTCAAGGGGGCATGTGACCGGGCCGTGGCGCATGCGCATCAGCCTCTAGCCTTTAACACCCTACATTTCTTTTTTTTTCTTTTTTTTTCTCTTAATTGTCCTTTTATTCTCCTTCACTGAAGAGTTAATTGACCAGTTAAAGAAAAGTAAGAAAAAAAAAATGAAAACTCGTCAGTGACAAGTTACCATCTAAAAGCGCTAGTTCAAAGCACCAAAGAATCTGCAGTTGCAAATAGAAAAAGATGATAGAAATAACTAGAAGCCTAAATGAGGGGAGGGGGGGGGCAATATAAAGGATTATTTTCTCTGTAAGGATTTTGAATATCCTAAAAGGCCCTTAGCAGCTCTTTAATGCTCATTTACAGCATCGTGGAAACACTGCTAATTTATAAAGAGGCTGTAAGAGACCTTATAACAAAAACTGCTACAACAGGTGAATAAAGTTCCGTCTTTCACGCCGCTGGGGGTGGTCAAGAACGCTGTCACCTGCCGCCTAGGCTCCTGCCGCGTAACCCACCCCGCCAGCGGCGCCCGAGCTTCGCCTCTTCTGCGGCGGGTCCCGCGCGGGGCCCTGTCGCCCGCGCTACCGTAAACCACTCCCGACAGCGTCGCAAAGAGAAGCCGCTAGTGCGCGGGGAGGCGGCCGCGCTTTGCCCGGAGTGTCGCAAAAGCGTCCGCGCCTGGCGGCGGCGGTCGCCCGCCCGCCCGCGGCGGATGGGGGCGGCGCAAGATGGCGGCGCTACCCGAGGAGCCGGCGGAGGTGGTGGCCGTGAAGCCGGACCCTGACGCGGGGCCGCCGCCGCCGCAGCCCCCCGCGGCCCCGCCGGCCGTCGCCGCCTCTCCCGCCGTCCCCCCGGCCGCGGCGGCGGAGGGGGAGGCGGCGGCGGCGGGCGGCGGCGGGGAGGCGGCGCCCCCCAAGGCGGCAGCGGCGGCGCCGGGCCCGGCCGCCTCCTCGTCCTCCTCCTCCTCCGCCTCGCCGGCGGCGCTGGACCGGCAGACGCTGGTGGCGGTGCTGCAGTTCCTGCGGCGCAGCAACCTGCGCGAGTCCGAGGAGATCCTGCGGCGCGAGGCGCGGCTGCTCGGCGACGAGCTCGGCGCGGGCGCCCTCAGCCCCGCCGGCCTCGCGGGAGCGGCGGGCGGCGAGGCGGACGGCGCCGGGGCCGGCGAGGCTCTGCTGGGCCGCGTCTCCGCCGCTGCCGCCATCGGCAGTGGGGGCAATGTCGCCGCCGTCGCCTCCACCAGCCCTGGCGTGGCGGCTGTGGCCGCGGTGCCGCCGGGGAAAGGTGGGACCCGCTGCGGGGCTCGGGAGGGTGCGAGGCGCTGCCCTTCGCGGGAGCCCCCGGGCCACACGATCCCCCGCGGGGCAGGGGAGCCCGCCCGGGGTGCTGGGGCTGTTCCGCGGGGCGAGCGGAGAGATGGAGGTGATCACCGCGCCGTCAGGACAGAGGGGGCTCCTGCCACCGTCCCCCAGCTTTGTCCCCCTCTGAGCTAAGAGGCTCTGGGTCCCCTTGGCCCTCAGAGAGGACAGTGCAAGGTGTGGCTACCGGTATGCGAATGGATGCCCATGGCTCTGGATATGTCGAGAGAATGGAACCATAGGATACTTTTGATGGAGGCTCCCTCTCTTTCTAGTCCCCCTTGGAACTTGTGTTCCTGGGGTAGTTTGTGCCAGAGTGCTTTTAAGCAGTGGTTTTCATGGAGCAACTTCACAGAATTTTGAAAGAATTATGAAAGCTTTGGAACTGATGTGTCCAAGATTCAGTACTATAAAGTTATCTTGTTCCCAGTATCAACTCATATGATCATTTTTACGTAAAAGATGAAGTGATGAAAATATGCCTTGACTGCTGTAGATAACAGAGCTTCAAGAGTTGTTAGCAGGGGCGAAACATCACTGCCCTGTAGTGGTTGTGTTGTGCTCCCAGTGAACTGTTCACTTCAAGCTAATTCATTTGGTAAAAGTAAAATAATTACAGCGGGCGTATTCTGCAGACTCAGAAAGATCCTGTTTCTCGTCTGTTTCTAGCCTGAGCAGTGAAGAGAACTTTATCTGATGCTAGCTGTTAGTTAATATAGGGCCTAATTCTGCTAAGATTTTACATGAAAAAGTAGAAACAACTAATTCATGGGCAACTACTAGCAAGAAAGAACAAAAAATAGCTGAGGGTGCAAGAAGAATTGGCTGGTGGGCTGTAGTTCATGTGCTACCACCTTGCTGTTCTTAATGCTTAGGCAGCATTGAACCAGCACAGCTTGGTGTTGAAGTTTTGCTCTGACCACATCACCTTAGCAGAGGGTATGTGAGGCACTGCGTGTTTGTGAGTTCTTTCTGTCCAGCTCACAAGCTCTTGTCGTTTGATAATACCTTTACAGTTGGAGGAGGTGTTGTTGTGGAAGACCAGCCAGATGTGAGTGCAGTGTTATCTGCCTACAATCAGCAGGGGGATCCGACACTCTACGAGGAATACTACAGTGGATTAAAACACTTCATCGAGTGTTCCCTGGACTGTCATCGAGCTGAGCTATCCCAACTGTTTTATCCTCTCTTTGTGCACATGTATTTGGAATTGGTTTACAATCAACACGAGAGTGAAGCAAAGTCTTTCTTTGAAAGGTAATTTATTTATTTTATATATTTGTTATGTAGTTTTGTTTTGTTGGTTTGATAAATCTATGAATGATAGTAGGCTAGCATTGCATATCTATGAATGTGTTATTTTCCTTCTCTAACGGCGAAGGGATTTGACTGAACTAGCAGTAATGTGCATTTCTGTAACAGTTCTTAAATTTTTTTCCATTCTCGTGTGTTAAAAATATATGTTAACTACATGCTTTTGAAGTATATAAATGCACACTTCGAACCTTTTAAATAATTGGCTCATGTGAATTTGAATAGGTAGATGCAAATCATTAAAAAAGAGGTGGTTCTTTCTTAGCGAAAGATTGCTGGGTCGTTTTTTTTCACACTAGGAAACTGCACCGAAATGCAAAAGTACTTCTCAAAGGATTAAGTGAGACATAGTGAGATAAAAAGAAAAAAAGAAAAAAAAAAAAAGGGGTTAACCATAAGTGAATTACTTCAATCTTATTTGAAGATTTTTTTTTGGCACAAACCATGACATTATCCATGAAATTAACAAGTTTTTATAGTGCTGTCACTATGTCTCACTTAATCCTTCGAGGAGAAATTAAAATTTGTTTGGGGTTTTTTGGGCATTCAGGGTAATTACTTCAACCCAAAAGAATAACTTTTTCCTTTAAATGCGGTCATAAAAATAGTTCTGTAAGTGCAGTTAAAATGTTCTTTACCACCAATATTTTATAACACCATTTGAGTAAAATGAAAAGCGTATTTTCTTGAGACTCATGTTGACTTTTAGATATTGCAAGTAGAGAGTAAGAAGCACCTGCCTGTTCATTGCAGATATACATATTCACGTAATTAATCAGCTCTAAATACTAGCAGTCTTGTATAACCAAAAATGCCCTGTAGTTTCTGATTAAGGTTTCTGTAAATAAGCTCGTTAATGTAAATGTTCACTGCAGGTAGTAACCTTTTGCTCATATGAATTCTGTGAGCTTCCATTTGTTCTCCTAATCCTGTTTTTTAGCTACTGTTGGGTGCTTTTATTTTGTACCGTAAATCACTGCTCTAACCCTCTCCAGTATAAAATCTTATTTCAGCAGTAAACATTTTCTTAGTAACTTCTGAAAGCTCTTTAAATGTTTAATGTAACGTGTTCACTTAGGAGGTTTTCATAATAAACACTTCATCTTAAATTGTTACAATAGATTTCATGGAGATCAGGAGTGTTATTACCAGGATGACCTGCGCGTATTATCAAGCTTAACCAAAAAAGAACATATGAAAGGTAATGAGACCATGCTGGACTTCCGAACAAGCAAGTTTGTGCTGCGTATTTCCCGTGACTCCTACCAGCTCTTGAAGAGGCATCTTCAGGAGAAGCAGAACAATCAGATCTGGAACATAGTTCAGGAGCATCTCTACATTGATATCTTCGATGGGATGCCTCGCAGTAAGCAGCAGATAGATGCTATGGTTGGAAGCCTGGCTGGGGAGGCAAAGCGAGAGGCCAATAAAGCAAAGGTAGGAGGCAATGGTTGTTGCACTCTTATTATTGAGTAATTTGAGAAGGTTGGGAAGACATTTTTCACTTTACTATAGGCTGCCCATTGCTCCTGGAGATTTTAACAGACAGCGTGAATGAAGAGAAGGGTGCAATTAGGTGCTGACAGGAGTAGAGAGAGGGACCACTAGCTGGTCTCAGAAGAACCTGTCAAATCTCAGTGAGATATGGTTCAGCTGGTCTGAACACAAGGTGAATTCCTGCATTATTCAGTGATTTTAAAATGAACACCTGGGTCTTTGACTTCTTCTCTTGTATGACCAAGGTAACTTTTAGTTACTGTCACTTGCTATTGTGAGGATTGTTTGTGCGAGTCTAATATGCTTATAGTACTGCATAGACAAGGTATGTAAGCTGTAGGAGCTTACAGAGCAGGAATCTTGCTCTAAGAATGTGCTAAGAGATGGTGGGAGAAATTGCAGTTGTTCAGATGGTCTGTTCGATAAAGACAGCAGAACATATACATCATCAGATTGTTATAGGATAACCAGTAATGAATGCAGTAGTATTAAACATAATAGTTTTAAATAGGCAGCTCTGTTATTTTACGATCTTGGACTACTGTATTGAAGAGTTTCCATTTCAAAAAAAAACTTTTCTGTAGGAACAGCAAATATTGTTTTGTCTCATGTCTGTCATATTGCCTTCCAGGTTTTCTTTGGTTTACTTAAAGAGCCAGAGTTTGATGTGCCTTTGGATGATGAAGATGAAGAAGGGGAAAATGAAGAAGGAAAACCAAAGAAGAAAAAACCTAAAAAAGATAGTGCAGGATCTAAAAGTAAAAAACAAGACCCTAATGCTCCTCCCCAAAACAGGTAACAAGGAGGAGGAGGGCCTCATGGAGAGAGCTTATTAAATCTAGTTCAGTTATACCCAATCTGTAACTTGGCTTACATGGTTTATTTATTTATTTGTCTCTTTGGCTGTTCCATCTGTAGCTGTAAGCTGTTAAAATTTATGTCAGTTACCTTCTAGTGTTTTCAGTCTTGATTGTTGCATTCTTTGTTGCCTGTCTGGAATGAAATTTCTCAAAGAACTGTTGGCTCTCCATTTATTTATTTGTCAGTTAATCTACATATTCTTTCAACTCTTCAATTCTTATTTTGTATTTGAATATTGAGCTATTGAGGTGTCTGTGCTTAAACTGACAAAATGGAAGGTGCTTTTAATTGGTCAAATGTGTCCTGCTTGTAGAATTCCTCTGCCTGAACTGAAAGACTCTGACAAATTGGATAAAATAATGAATGTGAAGGAGGCTGCAAGACGTGTGCGTCTTGGCCCAGACTGCCTGCCCTCCATCTGTTTCTACACGTTCCTTAATGCTTATCAGGTTAGTAAAAGAAGGCCTTGGGTAATATGGAAGAGGGAATCAAAGTGAGAAATTGCCACTCAGTGTAAAAAAGGATGCTTTGATGCATGATTCTTTTTAGGTTTGCAGACTGAGATAACTGGATTGACCATTATATAGTGATTCTGCTCAAAGATCTTCTTGATGAATATTTAGGTTAAAATTTGTAACTTAAATACTGGGACAGCATAGTACGTGGAGTAAAATTGGCTCTGGGCATAAGCAAGCATGGCAGTGACTTAAAGTAGCCGAGTGCTTTGAGGGACAAAATATCCATGGCTCTAGTGCCTAGTTAGAGTTAAATACTGGAAAGCCAAGCTGGCAGCTTTTTTGCCACTATGGGAAAGAGCTGCTGGGAGAAAGTTGTCTGAGCAAGAACAGTCATTTCCCACACGCTGGCCATTCTCCCATCATCAACAGCAAGCTGTAGTTAACAGCTCCTCTGCTTCCTGTGCCAGGAGGATCCAGACTCTGCCTCCTAATACTCAGAATAGCAAAATCTGATGTTTACCCATAGTTTTGAGAAATTTTGTGCCATTTAGCTCACTACTTTCCTCTTTCTTTCTTTTTTTTTTTTTTTTTCCCCCCTCTCCGGCTTCTTGGCAGAATTAGCAAGGCTTACTAGAGTGTAGGGGTGTATTTGGAATGAGCATCCCAGCTCTTTCAAATAATGTTTAAAGGCTTCCTTAAAGTATTTAATTTCTGTGATTTCTGTGGTTTTGTTCTGGTTTTACTGTATTTTTTTTTACCACTTTTCCTGTAGGGTTCTGAGTGTATTTTGTAGAATACACTTGAATACAGTAGATAATTTGCCCTGAAATACTGAAAAGCAGTACTGTCATATTGTTATTAACCAGACTCCATTCATGTTTATTCTGCATGGCATAGAGATGCATGTGTGTTCATTTGAAGTACATGTATACTTTTGTCCAGCATTTTTTAGAATTATTTATTTTGCATATCAATCTAATTTTCTTAGCAGTATTTAGGATTTTCTAGTATTCAAATAATTGTAAAACATACCGACTTATTATAAATGGCTGTTTTGCATGTAGGGTCTAACTGCAGTGGATATTACAGATGACTCTAGCATGATTGTAGGAGGCTTTGCTGACTCTACTGTCAGAGTGTGGTCTGTGACTCCGAAGAAGCTTCGTAGTGTGAAAACAGCAGCAGGTAATGAAATGATGCGTGCTTATCTTAAATGTTATGCTCTTAATATGCTCTTAAGGCAGCTCTGCCCTGTGTGAATAGGGAAAGGTGTCTGTATCAGGAGAAATGTCTTCAGTGGTCAGATGTTATCACTTAATTGATTTTGGAAGAAGCAATATGTGCACAGGTGTGTAATTGTGTACTGTAGTTTGGTGGTTTTTGTTTTTTTAAAAGGATTTTCAGTGCTATATAGAGAGGAAATACACGTTCTTTTTGATGACCAAAACATTGCAGCTCTTTGCTTTAGTCCCCAGTTGGGCATAATCCATAAGCACATATATCTTTTGTGGACAAATAGATTATATTTAGATTTACTGTTATGGAAAGTCAGAGTTTGGATTGCCCAGCACATTGAGCTGTATGGTTGATGTAGCACTTGGCCTTGCTCTGTAATGAGTTAGGTATCAGGCAATTGGAGCTATCAGCTCATAAGTAGTAGTTTAGGTGATCACTCTGTTCCAACAGCTCTCCTGGAAACAATAATTCAGAAGGAATAGTTTTCTTTAGCCAAATCAGTGCCGGAAAAATATCAGAGAGCTCAGTAGTTACCTGTTGTGAGTGTCTGCTGCTAGGTAGTCAGCATGCAGAGCTTGGAATGGCCATACTGCATCTTGCTTCTTGAATGTATGGTGGCCATAGGGTGTAGGAGACAGCCAGGTGTAGGAGATTTAGGGGAGAGACTAGAGGTATCATAGGGGAAATCAAAAGGGGAAACTTTGAGGAGGATGGAAGAAAATGTCAAGTATTTCATCACATGCACAGATTCATGGAAACCAGGCTTCTTTAATTCTGCTGTTATGAAATAGTGTGCTATGTTTGAAGCTAAATATCAAATGAACGTTTCTTTATATTTAACTGACATGTGATTGTGGTGTTCAGCAATCTGTGGTCTACAGACTAGAAGTTATTTTAAGTTGTGCATAGTGTGCTGCTGTCAAAACGTGCCTGAATAGCATGTTTATGGCATATTAACTTTCTGGGAAAAGACAGGAAAAATTGGCATCTCTGTCAAGAAAGGTGTTTGTTTAGAGATTGGATTGTATGCATATGAAAAATAACATACCAGGATTAGTTTATTCTCTACTTTTCATCAAGAGCTTTAAAAAAAAGAGTGGTTAGGTAAAGCGTTGTTTTTACTTCTTTTGGTGATAAAAACACTTCTAAATGCCACTTTGAATTTCAGAATTACAATTCCCTGGTGCTGTATCTTGTTCACTTCATACTCACCTTTTAAAAAGAATACCAACTGCGTTGCTCTTCATGGCAAAATTGTCTTTACTGAATTTCTGACTGTTATGCATGAAATTTGAAATGTTACAGACCTCAGTCTCATCGACAAGGAATCAGATGACGTCTTGGAGAGGATCATGGATGAGAAAACAGCAAGTGAGTTGAAGATTTTATATGGTCACAGTGGACCTGTCTATGGCACCAGCTTCAGTCCTGATAGGTAAAACAAGTTTATGAGTTCCCTAGATAGCTTGTTCCGAGACTTGATCGTATGTTACTGCTATGAACATGTTGATGCAGCTTTTTCCAGAAGGTGAAAGTGATTCTTGTGTACACAGGTTATAAGGAACTGCTAGGTGGGAGTGTAAGTGCTCAGTAAGCCCTGAGAAAGGGCAAGTGTTTGCCCTTGTCAGCTTTTACTGAAATCAATGAGGAGTCAAGGATGCCCTGCACTTTTATTGAGATTTGGGACTTATATGGCAAAATAGACCAAGTTGCAATTTCAGCTGGGTTTTAGCTAAGTGAATTGTAGAGAGGGAAACTACTGCTGCATCGATCCGACATGTGATAATGTAAAACATAAAAATGGACTGAACATAACTTCTCTCTACACTTATTCGTTTCCCTTATGTCCTATAAGCCTTTATTTTCAAAATGTATAGCATGGTATCTTTGAAATGGAGGTTAAAAAACATGAGGTAACTATGAGAGTCTGTACTGCAGAAAGTACATTCAGACAGCTGAAGTATTGCTCACGTGTATGTGGTTGCACAGGAAACAATCACAGCAGAAATACATCTGGGAAGTAAACTCTGTATAGAATCTCAGCATTTTGTTTAGTGTGTTCTTCTTGTTTTAAGTAATAGTGTAAGCCCTTAGTGGGCATTATTTCCATATAACTGGAATTCCTGATTAAAGGTGAGCTGCTTTCCTTCCCCGCTCCTATCCCTCTGCCTCAGTATTGCGATATCATCAAAAATGGTTTCATCAACATCCCAAACTGTCCTTATTTTATTCATTTTTTTTTTAAACATTAGGACCTAAATAAGATTCCTCTTGAACCTTACCTTGCCAGAAGTGTTCATTTCTATTTGACAAGCTGAACAACCGCTGATCAATGGACAATTTCTCTTACCATAGAGCTCATAGTATTTCTGTAGATATAAACATATATGTGGAAATAAATTTTGTGTGTAAGGTCCATATATAACATGCTCTACTCTCTCTTGTGACAGAAACTATCTCCTGTCCTGTTCTGAGGATGGCACAGTTAGATTATGGAGTCTGCAAACATTCACATGTTTGGTGGGATATAAAGGACACAACTACCCAGTATGGGATACGCAGTTTTCTCCTTATGGATATTACTTTGTGTCAGGGGGACATGATAGAGTGGCTCGGTAAGAAACCGGATGACTTTTTAACTTGTAACTTTGTGGTGGATGTGTCTTGGAAACTGATTAGCTGAAACTTTCTAGCCCACTTTGTTGATAGGAATGAATTTTATTTCATGTGAATTAATATGTATATTTTGATGTAGTTTGTTTGCATTTCAACACACTAAATTAAAACAAATGAGATGGTGCACTCTTATGTGTCCATCTAATCATAAGTATTATCTTTCTATTGCTTAATAACATGACAGTATATTTTTCAGCTTCTGAAATGCATCCTTTTCCCAAGCAGCTTTTGCTACTTTAATAAAGTGTCCAGTCAGAAACCACTGCTTAGATACTTTTTTCTATTCCTCAATGTACAACAGATCTCAAAATTCTTTAGGGTTTTCTGTGTTAATTAAATTTTTCTTTCAAGTCTATGGGCAACAGATCACTACCAGCCTTTACGGATATTTGCTGGCCATCTTGCTGATGTGACGTGTACCCGATTTCATCCCAACTCTAACTATATTGCTACGGGCTCAGCAGACAGGACTGTGAGGCTCTGGGATGTTTTGAATGGAAACTGTGTGAGAATATTCACTGGGCATAAGGTAAAGGCAAATCACTCACGGTGTGAAAGTGAGATGCTGAAAAGCAGTGTTCAGCACAAATACAGCTTGACTGAAGGTGAGTAGACCTCATTAACTAATTCTGCCTAAATGTGTGTTTCAGGGACCAATTCATTCACTGGCATTTTCTCCCAATGGACGATTCTTGGCTACTGGAGCAACAGATGGGAGAGTTCTGCTGTGGGACATTGGGCATGGCTTGATGGTGGGAGAACTGAAAGGGCACACTGATACCATCTACGCACTGAGATTCAGTAGAGACGGGGAGATCTTGGCATCAGGTAAAACCCACTGGAGACAGGGAAGTTTCCATTGTGCTCCCTCAATCTGAAGCAGAACAGTATCACTGATTCTTTTAAGATGAAGAAGGCAAATCACTTGCCTAGCAAAAGTAGCAGATTAAACTCTTTCCAAGCTGAGTATTTAAAGGACCACTAAGCATGAACTGAGAGAGAAGTGTTACACTGTTAAAGAGAGTGCAGTGAAGTTCAGGATCTGGGTACAGCAGCAGCAGAGCTTGAAGCAGGAATTAGAAATAACTCTCAGGTAGAAGTGGCTGTAGTAAGAGAGGCGGAATATTGGAATGGGAGGTGGACAAGCGGCAGGACTGGTAAGAGTAGAGAGGAAGGGACGAGTTATGCATTACCTTGTTATTTCTTTATGATAGATTTTTGATATAGAAATATGTGTGTAATATTGCACGTGTATGTATTTACAAATATACATGCACATAGAAATACTCATATAACGATAGTCAGTTCTATGAGCAGTGCTACTTCTGAGGTCTCCTTGTTTTTCCAACTTGTCCATGCAGACTATCTGATGTCTAATATAGCAGAGCCTCTCCTCCAGGAGGAGGAACTAAATGTAGTGTCTCTAACTTCAGTCAACTGTTTACATATTATGTATAGTGATTTATTAATTTTAATTTGCTTTGCTCTGTAAACTACTTGAAACTTAACAACACATTCAAGATACTGATAGGAAAAAAACAATTCATGGAGAGGGCAATCATATAAGGATAACTTTCTTAGGAAAGGTTAAAAATATTTGAGACTTTTTTTTCTTTTGTACATACCTAATTAAGTGCAGTGAAAATCCTTAGTAAACCACAACCACAGGAATGAAAGCTAGCAGATAAGGTATAGGTCTGATCCAGCCCACAGGCTCATTCCTTCAATATATCTCTTAATATTGTAAAGAAAACAGTTCTCTGGACCTATAAAATGATGCTGTCCTCCCTGTATGGAACAGAGAAACTGACACTTGTGATGGGATCATAAACATGTCCTGAAATCAGCTTCTAGACCTCAGGATAGTTGTACTTCCCGGTGCTGATCAGTGTAATCCAAACCCATATGCTTGGAGAAGGAATTTCCTTGGGCTTTATCCACAGCTTCCATTTGAGGTTGCATAAGGGTGGCAATCTGAGGACTTTAATGGGCGTTCAGTTAAGTTAGCGGCTCATTAGAATGAGGAGGAGGGCATAAGTATTCTCTGCTCCAAGCAAACCTTCCATGGGCTCTACTTTTTGTTAAATTTCTCCCCCTTTGTAAAGTGTAAGACCTTAAACTGTTTTTCTCCCATTTCCTCTTAGGTTCAATGGATAACACAGTTCGGCTGTGGGATGCTGTGAAAGCATTTGAAGATTTAGAAACTGATGATTTTACTACTGCCACTGGACATATAAACTTGCCTGAAAACTCACAGGACTTGTTACTGGGCACCTACATGACCAAATCAACCCCGGTGGTACACCTCCATTTCACACGCAGAAACTTGCTGCTAGCTGCAGGAGCCTATAGTTCACAGTAAATTACGAAGCTGTAAGACTGACTGCCAAGTCATTGCAGGAATGACCTCAGGGCTTGAGACGAGGAGGAATGTCTTGTACAGATGGACCCTGCTGGTTTGTTGGAGGAAGAAAAAGCAAAGCTATGTAAACTAATGCAAACAGCATCTTCTCAGTTCTGCATTTCACATTTGTCCACAATTTGAAAATACTGGAAATTGACAAGACATCGTGGCTTTGAAGGAAGGAATTGTTTCATGGTGCTTTTGATAAATACATATATACACGTGTATGAAAATGGCTGTCTCCTCTCAGAGATGGTTTTGAGCTCTGCTGAAACTTTTGGAAAGCTAACAGCCTCCATATGTGTTCTCAAACTTTTTTTAAAGCACTTAATTTATGGTTGGCAAATGTTTACTCTGTCTCAAACACAGGCAAAAACTGTTCACATGCACTCAGAAAAGAAGAATGTAGTGGAATTCACTGTAGCCTGGGCTGGGCAACAGATATGCTGCGAGTAATACTGCAACAAATCGGGCATTGAAAAAGTGGGCCCAACAGGTAGGGGCTGTGGGAACTACAAGGAAGTTGCAGGTTAGAGCTTTTCTGTATCCAAGTATTAACTCCTGTAAAGATTTCAAGTTCCTGCACTCATTTGAGATGCTAGAAATGCAGATCTTGTAATTCTGTTTTCAGAGGTAGCCTACATGTTTTATGTGATATGCAACCAGAACTGAAACCTGAACACCTTGTTGTATGAAAAGAAGGAATTGAGGCACAACTGAGAGATTTTACTCTTAAAAACAGTGGACTTGAACCCTTCTGCAGTATATTAGAAAAGATCTAAAGAGATTTAAAAACCTGCTTCCTTTCTGCATGAGTCTTAATATATCAAATTGTAAATGTAGTGAAGAGCCAAGAAAACGAAACATTGCATCAGAAAGCTTAATCAGTCCTAAGTGCAGAATTTGCTTTTAAAGCTTTTCAAAGGTTGACTTGTCTGCAGAGGTGACAATTTCCACCTGCCAAAATGTTATCCCAGTTATCCCAATAAGTCTTCCTAGAAAATCAGTAAAGCTTGGAACTTGGCTTCTAAGGAAAACAAAACACTGGGAGGTTTAACCTATTTCTGTGTCTTTTAATAGAAGCAACAGCACCAAAGGACAGGTCCTGTTTCTTTCAAATCTTTTACAAGCTGCACAGGGGGAAATCTGTTTTGCATTCCTCTCTGCTTCCAGTAAGAGCTTGGACACTTGTACAATCTACTGCCTTTCCAGAGAAAATAAGAAAAGTGAGACTGGACATTTCTAAGGTAAAGTGAACAGAGAACTACCTCCCCCTCTCACCCTTTCTATGCTTCTAAACCCTGAAGTAAAGGGGAACCTTACATGTCAAAATAAAGGGTGGAAAATCCATTAGGGAAGCTCCCCTTGAAACAGGGGTTAAAATAAATTATTATGGAGGATTTTTTTTGTGTGTTATGGCTGAGTTGTTAGTACTGGTACCTCAACAAAACTTAGCGCTCGATCTGAGCAGTTGGATTTTAGTACAGTTATGGTGAATCAAACAAGTTACCTAAAACATGCACAGTTTTGACAGCTTAAAAAACCTGCCACATTCTGCCTTTGTATTTTGTACAGTTTTATACTTTTGATATTATAATAAATACTAAAACCATTTAGTTTGTGTCTATAGACTTATGTATTGCAGGAAGATGTTTTCTTCCGTGGATACTTGCAACAGAAGCAAGAGCACTGCTGGTAAGTGTAAGCACTCTGCTAAAGGAAACAATAATTTAGAAATGAGTAACTGATAACTTATGTTTAACTATTTAATACGATTTAGTTCTACAGTGGATGATGGCTTCTAGTAATGAGGTGCATTACACTGTTACAGCAACCATTTTATCTGTAAGAATGTATATAGTGCTATACAAACAAGAAGAGGAAGAGTTTCTTGGAACTGCACTCAGTTTTTCACTACTCTGTTTATGCCCCTGTGCTGCTACCCTCAGCTTGGGAAGTAGGTTCTGTGCTTCAGCAGGCAGGTTCAAGCCCTGCTGCTGGCAGCCTTCCAGGCAGCACCGTGTTACTTAATCCTATCCACACAGAAGGCAACATTTCAGTGCTGGGCAGGGAGCAGTTAGGTGCATCCAGCTGTGGTGGAAGTAGCTCACCCAGAGGTGCCTGTGTCTAGGAAAAGGCATCACCTGTCTCCTGGAGTTGGTCTGTGAATCTGCTGGCTTCCATGGTTGGGTCTCTGCCTCCACTATTTTCTGCTGTAACAAATTCAAGGGCCAGTGACTTTCTGCAATGCTTTAACACTCACAGAAAACTGTTTAGTGCTAAGGAATGTGAGTCTTGTTACAGGAATTTAAGCCTCCATTAAATATCTAAGGCAATTGTAGCCTACTTTTTTCCATTTCTAATAATCCCACAGCCTCTAACTGCACTATACAGCCTTATAGTTCCCAGCCTAAATTAATCTTTTGATGAGTTGAACCACATCCCTTCACCCCATTAGATGGTCAGGGCTGAATAAGAACAAGGGCCTTTGAACCTTAAGTGGAATTTTCATATGCATTTGGGCATGTTTGCACTGAAGGGGAAGACTCAGCTTGGCTCCTATTAGCTACAAGATGCCTCTTTGGTACTTGTTTTGGTCTTGGCTAGGAAGCTTCCCTCCAGACTATCTCCTCCAGTCATCCACCTTAACAGTACTTACCTTTCATGATCACCAGAAATGTGCAAAACGCCTTACTCCAATGCAGCACAGTATATTTCAGGTTGAACAGGTAACACACCATCCCTTATAAGGCTTTAATATCAGCTAGAAATTAACCATTTTCTTTCTGGCAGTTATCTCTGCACGAGGCTTCTCACAGATAAAAAGCTAAATACCATATTTCATAGTTGGGCTCCAGCACCAAACCCTGCTTCATTGTTTGGTCCCCTAACTCCCCAGCCACTCCTCTCAACTAGGGTGCCTAAAGCAGTGCTGTGTAAAAGACTCTCACTGGAATACTCGGGAGACACTGCACTAAATAGCTTCCTAACATCAATGTTACCTAAGTGATAAGCAAAAGAAAACAAGCACCTCCATTCACTCATTCTTTTCTCCTCCTTGGGAAAAGGAGACACAGACACACACGCTACACTTTATCAGTCTGTGTTGGAAGGCTTTCCATTCAAAGCAAACAGATTCTGTAAAAATCACACAATACAGACAACTGAGGCAAAAGTAAATCCTGTTAATGTACATCAAATCGCTGTGAGAGAGAGACATGTTTTTAAGCTTTTAAAATACTAAGAACTTAAAAGATGGGAATCAATCAGGACAATCAGTTAACTGCAAACCTCTCATTCAGTAAATTATTTGGGAATACAGAGAGGTTTTGACCAGCTGCAAGCTCCATGCTTGGACATTTATGCTGTTGAGGTTTTTTGCTGCCAAGTTGCCTGAGCTGATGCTCAGGACCTTTTAGAATATGTCATAACAGCAAAAGCATAAAGTAAGGCTAGTAATAACAAGAATCAGCTCCTACACTACAGATAAATATTTTTGTCAGAGAGCGGGGAGAAAGCTAAGTGACACGATTCTGTTCTGTTGCACAATTTCATATTTTAAAGCCAGTTGTTGTATATATTTTATTAGACTAGCCATAACAAGACATCAACTTCTGTTACAGTGACACAGATGGGAGGTTAAGTCATGCCAGCAACCTGCCAAAAGAAGAAAGATCAATCATAGCAGGTCTTGCATAGCAATACTAGTAAGCAAGCACCACTTTCCCTTAAACCCAATTTAAGAGCAAGTAAACTTGACCATACCCAAGACCAAAAGGAAAAAAAAATCTTTTAACTGGCTATGGTTATTGTTTTACAATTAATGCAGATCAGGAGAGACCGTAGTATCCCCTTCTCCCTGCCCGCCCCCCCCCCCCCCCCCAAAAAAGGTCATTTCAGTAGGAATTTTATATTTGACTCTGCTCTTTGCCAGAGTTGTGCAACACGTGTTTGTTGCTATACCAGAACAAAAAGTCTATGAAGCTTTATCAGGTTTGGCTGTACAGACCTTCTTTTTACCATGCTCTAATTCACAAGTCAAATGCTTGTGTTAAGAAATAAAAACATAACCACCCATCAAGCACAGTTCACCCTTGCAGGGATTCACTCTATTAGTCTGAGCACTCGTCTGTAGGGCCCTTCAACAATGAACTGTGCCAGGTGTAGTTTCTTTGTATGCTGCTCCTTCATTATATTTAAAGCAAAGTTTGAAGCAAATGCATCAATCTCTTCCTGGAACTCTTTAATACTACTAACAAATTATTATTGTTGGGTCCTCAACTATTATTTTATTACTTCTATACCCTATGAAGTGACAAGTTAGCCCCATTTAACTGCAAAACATCAGGATAGAGGCACCTAACAGTTTTAGGAAAGGCTGACACACCTTGCTGGGACACCTTTCAATTACCCCTTTCTTGCTGCTTCTCTTTTTCCCTATTCTGCAGGGTAGGGATCATAGTAACCCAAAATTTCTATATCCCCTACTAGGGACCTACTTTGAATATAACCCCAAAGCAAAATGACTTGGTATTTACCATTTTAAGTGGTAAGCTCAACTGAGCTATCAAGTTCACATGCCTATGCTTCTAACTCTAATATTTTTCTAGAAACTTGTCCTTTGTCACTCTTTCTTCCTGGACTAACATTGAATCGTTTTGGTCGTGGAAAAATAGCAGCCACTTACCATTCACTTCTCTGCCACTGCAGGAGTACTCTTTTTAGGCCTAAATTTGAAGTATAAGACGATCATTGCAACGGTGGCGTATGTCGCTAATACATACTGAAAAATAAAAGTCTAGTTTGAGTTCAAAGCCCCTCAAACACCATCACACTACACTACATAAGTTAAGCAATACATACATTCCTCCTGCCTATGATGGTGTAGGAATTGAAGTACTTCTGGAATCCAGTGAACTGGTGTTGAGAGCCCGAGTCATGGCCTGCCATGGTCACTTGTCCTAACAAGCAAAACAGGTAAGTTAGGACAGGATAAGCTGCTAATCATATCCAGTTCTACAGTGAACTTAATGCTTCCGTTGTCAAATATTAAGCTGCCTCAGGGCATTCAGCGGATGCTGAATAAACATAAGGGATAGACATATTCAGAGCACTTTATCTGGAAATGCAGTGTTGCACAAGTGACAGGAATGGAGACAAGGAAGGACAGGGAGGATATTTGTGGTTATATATACACATACATACATATGTATAATACATAAGCTATTATAGCATATACATTATACCTTAGAGCATATGCATATAGCATATGTATATAGCATATGCATTATACATTACATCTTATGTATTATACATATCTATTTATATATATAATGGGGATAGCTGGCTGTTAGTGTGCAAGCAGTGTAAACGCAGCACGGGTGCCCCAGGCTACCCGGGGAAGCAGGAGCGGGCGAGGGCTACGAGCCGCCTCCGCGGCGCGTCCCTCCTTCTCCCCCAAACCGCAGCCTGTCCCGTGCGGGGCGCCCTTGAGCGACCCCATCGCCCGCCCTCCGCCGCAGCCTAGCACCAAGGCCCGGGCCCGACTCCCGCCGTAGGAGGCCGCGTCCCCGGTGCCCCCAGGGCGGAGCGGCCCCCGCCCACGAGGCTTCCCCACTACCTGCGCCGCCGCCGCCACCGCCGTCCCTCAACCGTCGCCGCTCTGCCCTTCGCCAGCGCCCTCCCACAAAATGGCGGCCGCCAGCGCACCGCCCACTGGGCCGCGCCATAGGCCGGCGCCGCCGCGGGGGGCGCGGATTGGCTGCGCCGCCGAGGGCGCGGTCCTTCCCCGCCCCTTTTCCCACTGGTTGGTTGCCGACGCAGGGTTTTGCTTCCGCTTGCCCTTTGCCCCGTGCACGCTGCTTCGGGCGGCGCGGCGGCCGCACGTGCAGGTGAGGGCGGCGCGGCGGGAGCCCCGGGCCGGCCCCAAGGCCCGGGCGGCCCCGGTCACCGTGCGGCTGGACAGGCCCAGAGCGCGCGAATCTCTCCTTGCAGTCCCTTCATTTTTATTTTTAACAGCGTTTAATCCATAGTTAAGGCTCTCCCGGGGGGCGGGAGCAGCCGCTGTCCCTGGGGATCTCGGTGACTGCTGCCTCGGGTCAGTTACCCGCGCTGGGAAGCGTCTTGTTGATTATAGCTCCATGGATAAGTCTATTTGTATGGGCTCCTATTTTATATTCTCCTATTTTAAATCTGTTTTCGTCCTCAAGATAGCGAGCTAGTGCAAATTTCCCTGTAAGTGCTGTGGACCTAAGCAATAAACAGCAAGTGAACCGTGACCCAATAAAAGGCTTTAGCTACTGCCTCGAGCGAATTAAGGTTAAGCAGAGCTGTTAAATTAAATACACATGAGCTTATACACCTTATTTTCATAGCGGTGTTATATGAACTTTTAAGGGCAGCACTTTGAAAGTCGAGATATAGACTAAGCTCCTCCTTATTTAAGTTATTATTTTCTTTTTAACAGTTAAAGCTGCTAATTTCAGCTCCTCCATTTGGTGTAATAGAAGCATACTTAGAGAATATTTCTGAACCACTTTTCTGTGTGTGTATATGGTGCTTTTACTGCTTCAAAAATTTGATACTTAAGTAGAATTAGTAGTAAAAATGTTAGGAGTACATGTGTTTAGATGTACCCTCATAATATTTTGGTGTAGTCAAACATTACATATGGTTAGGTGGGAGTTTTGGTTTTATTTGCAAAATAGCCATCTGAGTTCTTGTTTAGTTTTGCCCCTCCCCCCCACACACTTTTTTTCTCCAGTTTTGATGGGATGTAATTGGTCGTAATAGATATTATTGGTTACCAGATATTATTGGTCATAATATCTGTATACTTAAACTGTTTTTGTTTATTTGTTTTTCCTCTCCTTGCTCTGTAGAAGTTCAAACATGGCATCTGTGGAAGAAAGCTTTCCCCGAGGTGGCACCCAGAAAAAAGCCACAGAGGAAAAAGCAGCCAAACCAAAGATTGAGCAGGACAACTTGTTTGATGTATGTTGTTTATATGTACTTAATGAACTCTTATTAGAACTCTCTAAAACGTGCCCTGAAATCCTTCCTACTGACTTCTCTATACTTATCTCATATAGTTTGTGTTATTTGGACTTTGGGAATGTCTGCTGCCATTCACTTATCTTGTGACTTTTTAAAGATCTTGAATATATGACTTAGGGTGAAGGTAGTGCTAAAAAGTTTGAGCAAAATTGCCAATCAGGCATCAACACTGTAATATTCCACAAGCTCTGGATCCTGAGTTACTTGCTGCTATATTGCAGGGTTGGACCCATCTGTACAGTGATGCTGCAATGAGTTGCATGTTGAGGAATTGTGTTCCTCCCCCACCCCCTCCAAGTTTTAACAAATAATCATCCTCAGCCCAAAAAGATATCTTGAAAGACTTGCATGTAGACCGAGTAATTAGCAAGGGCTTTCCTTTTTCCCTACAATGCCAGCACTTTTTCTCTATTTTTATTCCTAGCAGTGGAATTCTTCAGTAGTATTCTGTTCACCTCTTCTATTATTTTTCTATCTGACTTTAATCTGATTTAGATCCATCATGAAGAAAAAACACACAAAAGAAAAAGAAGTCAAGTTGATCAAGGAAAGCAGAAGAAAAAGAAGCTCAAGCTGGACAAAAAAGACACTTCTAAAGACAATGCTGTCAATCTTGAACCGCTCACAGTTGAGGTTTGTGGATAAATGTTTTGTTTTGTGTGTTTCTGTCATTCTCAAGATGATGAGCTAGGATCTACACAAGGTTTAAAGAAGGGAGTAGATATTTCTTTTTTTAATAGCAACCTTGATAGTTACTTAATGGTAAGAGATAATAGTTTTTGTGTTTTCAGGTTCTAGGCTAGTGTACTAGAGCAAGAGTGAGATGTATATCATGGACATGTTGTAAGGTATCATTTGGAGTTTCTGGGGATTCTAAAATCTTTCATGGGACCAAAAGCTTCTGCTTAATCCTGAGTTGGATTCTAGTGTCATGTGTGTCTGTGTGGGAATGCCACATCCAGTTTGGAAATAAGATTTTATTTCAGAAGTGTTCCATGACTTCTATGAATCAAATGCTGTGGACTGAGAACAATGCGTGGTTGCTACACCTGTAGCTGTTTCTCCTGAACACAGTGAGCCCTCCAGTCATTGTTGTTCCTGTGCCAAGACAGAGATCTTTTCCAGCCTCTTCCTAAACACTGTCAGGCTGTTTTCTGGCTTTCTTCGCCGTATTTATAGATTTTTCTAGAACAAGGCCTCTTCTGTTGAGTCCTGTTACTTCCAGTTAATATGTGCTTATGTAACTGGTGGGTTTGGTTTGATTATGGTGTGAGTTAACATGGTAAATGCTGATGAGCTCCTTTTTGGTTTTGGTGTGATGTCAAACATGGAACATGGGGCTGTTGGGAGACATGAGTCTGTTCTAGCCCTGCTGGATACATTATTGTTTTGTCTGTTTTCCCCTAGTAAAATGGGGAGGGATAGTTCTGATCCATAAAGAGTGTATTATAAAGTACCAGGTGCAAATATTATTTCAGCCTTTTTATTTTGGGGGTTTGGCAGACATTGCGTGTTTTTCTTGTTAAATTTGTACATAGAGCAGTGATTCATAAGGCATTTATATCTACCATACTGTTATCACTCACTTGCCAAAATATCCACCAAATGCTGTTCTTTCTGCTTTCCCAGGCGCTCTGTGAGGGGATGCTGCTTCTTGGTTGTATAAAAGAAGTCAATGACTTTGAATTAGTCATCAGCTTGCCCAATGGACTCTCTGGCTTTGTCCCAGTGACACAGATCAGCGATGCCTACAGCAAGATGCTGAGTGAGCAGGTGGCTGAAGGAGAACTCCGGGAGGTGAGACCTTGGATCTGCACTGGGATTTGTACCAAATTGTTCAGGAGGATTAATAAGATCTCCGAATCAGCCCGAAGGTCTTGCTGAGGAGTCTGGTTTTTATTGTCTCACAGCAGACTTCAGTTTGCCTTCAGCAGCTCACCCTTAGCTATGTGGTCCATGAATTTAGTAGATAGCCTTTTGAACGTGAAGAAATTTGTGTTTGCTGCTGTAGCTAAATACAGATTCCTGTCTGTGCAGCACAGGGAGGAAGTCAAGGAAGTGTGTGGAAGAAGGTGCAAGGTTGCTCACTGGGGCTTGGGGAGTGTTCCAACCTTGAAATTACACTGTATGATCTGTTGTGCAGCATGCTGCTAGGTAGTGCTATTTTAGACTGACCTTGGTTTGGACTATGCTTTTCCAAGCTGCCTTTATAATTTCATGACAATGTTCATTACTGGAAAAACAGAAGAGGGGGATATGTTAGCTCATCTCTCCAGTGTCTGCTTTGCTTAAAAAGGTGGTGTGTAATGTGGGATTTGTGCAAGGTACTAATCTTTTATTGGTGGTGTTTTCCTCTCCTGAAGACGGGGCTGAGATTGGGGTCACTCTTGGCTCTGTGGTTGTGCTTTGACCCTCAGCTACAAGCTCCTGATCGCAGCCCCCATAGCATTCCTTTTTTTTTTTTTTTTTTTAAAGAAAACTTGCCAGACTTGTTGAAATCATATAATTTCATCTCAGCCTCTATACTGAAAAATGTTTTTTGCCTTTTATTGTACTGTTGACAGAGAAACAGCTTTCTTGGGGGGGAGTGAGGGTGGGGAAATAGTTTCAAAAACTGTTTCAGTACCAAACTCTGATGCTCTTGAATTATTTAATATTGTTTCCTTATTCTCTTGATCATCTTGCTGGGCAGGACTTGAACTCTCTCTTGGACATGTATTCTCCAGGAACATTGGTCAGATGCATTGTGACCAGTGTTGAGAAAAGTGCTGATGGACGACGAAGCATCAGATTGTCCATCAACCCCAAGAAGGTCAACAAGGGTCTGGCCGCTGCAGCGCTCGCAGTAGGCATGGTACGTGCTCTGGGTCTGCTGCAGCCTACCGAGGCTTCAGAGGCTCCCCTTGCAGAATCTGCCTTGTAGGGGCACTTAATTGTTTGGATTTTGTATTTCCAGCTTTATGATTGAAGGTACATCTAATTAGAGCACATGCTATTGCTAAGCATCATTTTTTTTTCATGTTTCTTTTCAGCCATTTCTTCACACTACTGATTTGCATTGTCTTTCTCCCAACAGCTGCTCTCTGGCACAGTGTCTAGTGTGGAAGACCATGGTTATATCATTGATATTGGAGTCAGAGGGACTAATGCGTTCCTGCCTCGTCAGAAAGCCCAAAATTACATCAAATTAGCCAAGAAAGGTAGGAAGTAATCAGGATTTTAGTGGGGATGGGTAATAGCAATAACTGGAGCCTTTTATACATTTGGTATTAGTATACCTTAGTGAGATTAGGTCAAAGTGGAGTCTTTTTGTTGCTGAAAGCAATGGCTTTGTGTCTGATCTGGAAGGCCACTAAGCTGCAGTCTGTTTTCTGACAGAGCATGTTCTTATTCCAAGCTCTTCCATCCCTGCTTGCAGTAGACTTTACTTTGATGGAAAAAAAAAAGTTCAGACTTGAAGACAAGGGGCTTTGAAAAGGCTTGGGATAAGGCGGTAGGCAGAAGGGAACCCCTGAAAGTACCTGAAGGAGGTTTTATGCTGTGTGTATTGCTTTTGTAGGACCTGACTTGAAGATAGGCCAGAACCTGAACTGCCTCATTGTGGAAGTAAAGAATGAGGGAAGAATTGTCCGTTTGTCCATTGATCGGTCAGAAGTTGCTGCATCCCTTGCAACAGAGCGACAGAACTGGACACTCACTAACTTACTGCCCGGGCTGGTGGTAAAAGCTCAAGTGCAGAAGGTTAGCACTGGTTTTGTTGAATGTTCCTGGAAGCAGAGGGAGGCAGGGGGAACAAGTGAAATGGAGATGGAAATTTATACCCTGGGAGATTTTGTGCTTTAAAAAACACTTAAACACTTTCCTTTAGATACTCCCTAAGTATCAGTTTCACCTAAGCTCCAATCTCTGCACTGGTTGTGAAATTGCAAGTATAAAGGTTATGTCCTGGAAATGGTGGTGATCTTTGAAACAGAACAGAATCCAGTTTATTATCCTTTTGTCTAGGAAGAGTTGTCTAGGAAAAGTTGAGTAATAGACTTCAAAATAAATACAATATTAGAAAAAAAAATTTTTGCAAAGCAATGTAAATAGATGTAAAAAGCAGAATTGTCAATAATCTGCCTCTCTCGATATACTCGATCTTTAATACCAGGAGACTTTGTGAAATGTGAACATGACTCTCTGAAACTGAGAAACGGAGCACCAATTTATTAGGTATCTCACATAATTTCTTTCTCCTTTCTAGGTGGCCCCATTGGGGATCACTCTGAGCTTTCTCTCTTCCTTCACTGGCATTGTGGATTTCATGCACATGGATCCAAAAAAATCCATGAACTATTCTCCAAATCAAGTGGTAAGGAGAGGATGAAGTACAGCTGAAATTGATATGTTACTTAGAGCATCTCTTCTCTAGCAGCATCCTGGTGAAGAATTATTTATCCAGTGGATTAATCTGTGAAATCTTACTGATAATGACCTCTTGTGTTCGAATTCTAATCATGGCTGCTGTAGAGCTGTAAAGAGCAAAGCCATTCTTGGGATAATGGAAGACTTGTGTGGGAGGCATGAGAGATTTGAGAAGGATGGGAAATGACTTTAGCAGTTCCTCTCACCACACTGGTACCAAATTAGTCTTTATAACTTTAGCAATGAATAAAAGCCAAAATCCCAGAGCTGTGAAGCTGTTAGAACTGAAATAATGTCTTAGTAGCAGTACTGGAAGGTGCTTGTAAGTGGACAAAGAGTTCAGGTACCGAAGATAACATCTAAAAACATGAGCGAGATGGATTTTTCTGCTTCTGTTTATAAGATGGTCTTTAATAAGCCCCCTGTCTTCTCACCATGCAGGTGAAAGCTTGCATCCTCTCCATCCACCCCACCTCCAAGCTGGTGCGACTTACTCTACGGCAGAGCTTCCTCCAGCCTGGAGGATCCCCCAACCAGCTCTCCAGTGACCGCATGGGGGTCGTGGTGGAGGAGTCAACGGTGAAGGCCTTCTTCAAGCAGTTTGGTGCTTTCTTTGAGCTTGATGATGGCAGCCTTGCGTATGCACGGGTAAGTGCCGAGAACCACAAGAGCAGTGAGAGAACTCCTTTGTAGATCTTGTAGCTTATTGAGAAATAAGTTTAGGAGGAAGCTTTATTTTCTTTCTTTTATGTTCGGTGTGAAAAATGTAACAAAATTAGGAGAAACTGGAAGATGTTTGCTAAACTCCCCACTGTCCAGGTATGGAATGTAGGAGGGTTACAAAGGAAGACAGAACTTGTGCAACCTGCTGCACAAGGGGATTGCATTAGAGGGAAGGTTTTGTGAAATTCTGCCATTTTAACCTAGGCTTCAAGGCAGTGTTTCTTATTTCCAAACACTAAATCATTCTTTTTTGTTGTTGTTGGGTTTTTTTTTGTTTGCTTGTTTGTTTTTTTTCTAGTTGAAACACCTTTCAAAAACAAGAAAGTCCTTTAAACCTGCAGCATTTAAGACAGGGTGCAAACACAAATGCCGGATAATTGACTACAGCCTGATGGATGAGATGTGTATTTTATCCCTGAAGTAGTAAGTTTCACAGACTTCCATAACGTTATTTGAAGGCTTAGAAGGGTTTGCGCGAGAGTGGAAAATGCTGCTTTGCTTTGTTGACGTGAAACCTGTTGTTTGGAGTTTCCAGCTTGTATCTGTCTTGTTTCAAGTCAGGGTGCCTGAGCATCTCAAGTATCCTCCTGAAACCCTGGGGAAGAGGGATACCATCTGTTTAACTGGTGGGCCACAGGGAAGCAGGGAGGCTAAATGTCTTTTGTTGGAAGGCTGTAGATGACTGGTGGCCATGACTCTGTAGTTGTCACCTGGAATGGAGTCTGGTGAACCTGTCTGAACTTGATGACCAGAGAGTGGTGGGAGGGGAGTGAACAGAAGTAAAATACAACCCCAAAGTTATGCAGCACGGGCGAGTAAGACAGGGATTTGGGATTTTTTTTTTTTAGGACAAGACAGAGGAGATTGTTTCTCTTATTCTAGTTTTCCTCCAGTGGAGTGATTGGTCATGTCTTGCTGTGTTTCTTTTCTAGTCAAGTTATCGAAGCTCGGTTCCTGCAGTATCAAGATGTCCATACTGGGGATGTGGTGAAGGTGAGATCCCGAAGGACTGACACAGTATCTGGAGCAGTTGCATTTATTTTGCCAAATGCTTGTTTTCAATTTCTGATCCAGGCTGGTGATATAAAAATAAGGAGAAAAACTTCTCCTTGGTGGACTTGCTTAATGGAATTTGGTACTTTACCAAAATTTTGTTTTGTTTTTCATGATGCCTCTAAGTCAATCACATTTCAGCCACATCCAATCACATATTTAAGGCCCTGAATACATTTTTAGCTTCCTTCATTCAGCCTTTCTAAAACTTAACTTGTACTTGGTGCACTGGAAGCATGGAGGTCAAGTGTCCACCATAATCCACAGAAACAATTACTGTGTTATGTCTGACCCATGTATGACTGTTGGATATATCTCTGGAAACATGTAGTCCGACAGAGTCAATTTTGCAGAAGAAGGCTATGCTCAAAAATGAGGTAGTAAACAGTCTTGTTTAACATATGAGCTAATGGATCAGATTGGGTGGATTGTACTTTTGGGAGGGTGGTTAGAGTTGGTGGTAGTTTGTAGTGTGATGCATCAACTGTTTCCTACCCACATACACTGTGCTTACCATGTTGAATTTACACATCTTTTCCCTCTTTTGTGCTCTAGGGTAAAGTATTAGCTCTGAAACCCATTGGGATGCAAGTAAAAATTACTGATGGGATTAAAGGGCTTGTGCCCTCCATGCATCTTGCTGACACAATCCTGAAGCAGCCTGAGAAGAAGTACAGTGTGGGAGATGAAGTCAATTGTCGGGTAAGAGCTGCCAAACAGGGTCTTCAGCTGCTTTAGGCTGCACTTTCTCACTTTGAGTGCTGTGAGCAACTGGCTGATCAGCCAATGGCAGAGATGCTTTTTGAACCTCTTCCTGTTCTGTTCTTCTAGGTGCTGGAGTGCAGACCTGAAGAAAAGAAGCTATTTCTTACTCTGAAAAAAACTCTTGTCCAGTCAAAGCTTCCAGTCCTTTCTAATTATGAAGAGGCTACACCAGGTCTGATCACACATGGCTTTGTGGTGTGTGCAAGGGAGTTTGGCTGCATTGTGAAGTTCTACAATGATGTCAAAGGTCTGGTACCCAAGAATGAGCTGAGTTCAGAGCCCATATCTTCTCCAGAGGAAGTCTTCCATGAAGGCCAGGTAATTCATGCACCTAAACCTATGTTTCATGAAAGAATGCCAAAAAAAGCTGCAGTGTAGTTGGCTCTGGCATGGGGTCTTCCAAAGAAGCGGCAGCTACACCAAGAGATGTCCATGTTCTTTTACATTAGGCAATAGCTGTAGTCGATTTAAGTAGATTGTGTGAGAGACAGCTTCTTGAGCGCTTCAGAACTGAATTTGCTTGTTTTTTCTTTCTAGACTCTTCTGCAGGACAGCAGGCGCCATGTTGTGTGACTTAGGGACCATGGAGATCTTAGTTTGGGATTCTGGGCCACATCTTCTTTTAAGGGAATTAATGCTCTTAATTAAAAAAATCAGGAGAATGGTTTCTTCTTCCTTTATTTTCTCCTGTTTGCTTCAGGTTTTGTGCATCCCTAAGTAGGAACCCTGGGAGTTGTATTGTGGGCAGGCTCAGCCCTATTCACTGTTTTTGTGGAGCACACTCTTGTCTGAAATCCTACTGTTTGTTGGCTAAGGAGAAAAATTTTCAGGAGTTGTGACTGCGGGTCTGGAGATCTGAGTTTTGTTCTCAACTCTGCTACAGACCTGTCAAAGTCATCTCATGACTTAATGAAAGTTATTTATGTGCTTATTTTCCATCTGTGAGGTCAAGAGATGGTTTCTCTGGTGGATCTTAAGGATAGCAGATTTTAACTTAGGGGTGGTAGAAAAATGTATATTTATTTGCCTGTCTCGTATAGGTTGTAGTACGCTGAGGAGGAGGAATGCATCTAAACCTTGTTTATTATTTTTTTTTATTTAACCACAGGTTGTCAAAGTAATGGTCTTAAAATGTGAACCCCAGCAGGAAAGACTTCTGCTGTCCTTCAAGTTAACAAGTAAGCCTGTCCCTAAAGGTAAAAGGGAACATATTCCAATGAAGAACCAGCATGCGAAATATGAAATAGGAAAGGTATTGGATTTAGTGACTGCTTTTTTTGTTGTTGTTGTTATTGTTGTTTTCCCAACCCAGTATTGCAGGCGAGACAATTTGGTATCACTTTGAACAACTTTAGGAAAGGCTTTTGGAGATCAAGAAGTAGCATTAAATGTATTTCTCCTATTGGGTGGTTTGCCTACTGATCAAAGGCAGGAAGGATTTGATCTCATCAGAGGACACGATAAAGAAATCCTGCGGCTCTCTTCTAGGAGATGCAAAAGTTAGTGCCCTTGCTGCTGGGTGAAGTCCTCTCCTGGGTGCTGCTGATGTTCAAGACATCAGAAGCAGTTGCTTTTCTTTGAGAGAGAAGAGAAAAAACAAACAAACAAACAAACATAGATGAACTGTTTTGAAACACTTCACTGCTGTCTTTGGGTTTAAAAAATTGCTTCCAACACTCTGCAGATACTACTAGTGTGGGCAAGGGGCGGTCCTAATTTTCTTTAAATAGTTCTCATCTTTCAATCAGGAAGTTAAAACTAAGTGTTTTTAGCCCTTGATTTCTTTGGTAGCTCAGATTTAATATCAATGTTGACATGCTTTTGAAGCTTGGCTCTGTTGGTGTGAGGCTATTTCCCATATACAGCTGAGAGGTCATGTCAGAACCCTTCCAGTACAGCATTTGGTACTTGTGCCTCAAAAGAGGTCACTTCAAAGGTTCTTGGTATTTTTTATCGCTATGCTTGTTCTTTCTTTAGATGGTTGATGTGAAAGTCTTGAAGAAGAAGGAGAATGGCCTAGAGGTTTCCATCTTGGATGATGAAGGCAAAGCCATTGCCTCGCTTCCCACAGTTTACCTTTCAGACTTCGTTGCTAACTGCAAGCTCCTGTACCATTGCCTTCAAGAGGGAGATGTCCTGCCTAGAGTTATGTGCCTAAATAACAAGGGAGAGCGTATTGTATCCTTTAGCATCTCAGCTGCTTGAATGGAGACCTTTTTTGAGATATATATATATATATATATATATATATATATATATATTTAAACAGATATCTGTAAGAAACAGAAAATATAAGTTTTAATAAGATCACAGTTTTGGCAAAGATTCTGCAGTTTTATCAGTTCTGTCTTTTTGGTAGTGTTGGGAGGTTTACATTTCAGCTAGTGTAAGGTATGCATCTTTAATGCTGTACCTCTTTTGAGAAATTGATTGCTAAAATTTAGTATAGAGAAATCAAGACAGTAATTAAAATTGTGTGATTTTGGGGGCTTCTGTACAATCCTGCCACCGAAGACAGCCAGAGATTTGCTTGGCTCCATTCATTCCTCTTTTCCCGTTTCCCCTAACTGGTGGTTCAGATTTTGTGCAGAAAGTCTGCAGTCATTTCTGCTGTACAGGAGGAGCAAGTGGTGAGAAGCTTCTCTGAAATCCAGCCTGATATGCTTCTGACTGGCTATGTGAGGAGCGTGATGCCTTTTGGCGTGTTTGTGGAATTCCCTTATGGCCTTACAGGACTGGCACCCAAAACAGTAAGTCATGTGTTAGCTTGACTTCAAAAATAGCATGTGTGTAATCAGCAGGCAAGCTTGAAACAAGGCATTAGGCAGAGCTGGAGGGAACAATGGGGCTGTAGATCCTGCATTCACTCTGTCTCCCCCAAAAGCTGCTCTTAGGTTTGTGTGTTAATTCTCTTCCAAAATGAAGTAAAGAGTTTGTTCAAATGAACTTAAGGGATAAGGGGGGATTTAATGTGATATCATTTACCTGTTTATATAGATAGCTTTTCTGTTGTCTTGGCTAACTTTTCCTGAACAGCACTGCAGGTGCTTGGCAGCTGCACTCAGTAACCTCGCTCCTTTGTTTTGTCTGCACAGAGCATGTGTGACAAGTTTGTGACAGACACCAAGGACCACTTTTTGGTGGGACAGACTGTGATCGCAAAGGTGATGAGCACTGATGAAGAGAAGCAGCGTGTGCTCCTCAATCTGAAGGTGTCAGAGTGCAGTTCAGGCAATTCTTCTGTGGAAAGCTTTGCCTTGCTAAGCCAGTACTTCAAGGAGGTGAAAGAAATCAGGAACTTGTTGAGAAGAAGAGGTAAGGATTGTACATGATCTCCTAAAGGGGATCAGGTTGCAAAAACTGACTCTAGAAGAATAGTAAAGTGAAACAACTATGTTTGAACTGGGCTTTCTTTTGTTTAAAAAAGACATGGCTGGAATGGGACAAAAAATTCTTTAAGTAACTGTAAAAGTAAGAAAGTAAGAAACCAGCATGAGATTCAACATTCTTCAAATCACACCTGTTTCCAGCATTGGCCAGGCATTTAATGATTTTTCCCTCTGATTCCATGAAGAATTACCTCTGATTTTGGTCTGGCACTGGATAACTTTTAATATTCCATGCTTCTAATAAGAGCTTTAGTCTGCAGGACTAATTTCTCTGTTCAGTGGACATGAAACTCCATAGGGCTTTATTTTTTAAGGAATATGAGGTTTCAATGCTTGGCCTATTTAATATGCAAATAGAGGTAGATTGCCCAGAAGATTACCCGAGTTGATCATTTTCAGTGGAAAAGTCATTCTTGGAAGCTTGGAAGAAGGATTTTGTGTGTCTGAGTTAATTGCCACAGCACCAGTGGAGCAGAACAGGCTGCCCACTCCCCAGACCTGAATGCTCTTCCTGCAAGCAGAGCCAATATTGGGAACCAGCACTGCTAATCGCTTGATTTAGGAAAGGCAGCACTAGTGTCTCGATATTAGGGTGTTTGGCACATAAGGATCAGAGTAGACCTAATAGGAATTCTTCTCTGTAATCACAAGTGGTGAAAGATATGAGATAACTGGGAGTGGCCTGAGTGCACTGGTGTGATGTGCTATCTTGAGAAAGGCTGGGCAAGTTACCTGTGCTGGTAAAACTCTTACTTTGTTTCACTCAGCAGCCTGGACAGCTGATTGTTTTCCTCTATAAAAGTGGATATAAATGCTTGTTCATGCTTTCTGGTGATCCTTTGGCGAAGATGGAGCACAGGTGAAAATAACCCCCTGCTTTCTTCTCCCTTTGTTTAGGGGAGTCCAGCGTGGCCCGAAGCCTTTGTGACCTGCTGCCTGGGCAGGAGCTGCAGCTGGTTGTGCAGGATGTGAAGGAGGATGGCTCGGCCCTGTTCAGCAGCAGCAGTGCCACGGGCTTGACTGTAACAGCTACTCGCTACCATTTGGGAGGTGGGGCGCTCTTCTTGGACTGTTTTGGTTTTCACTCTGATACATCCAAATCTCTATTCTTCAATGAAATAATTCTTCAATAGGACTAGCAACTTCAATAGAATTAATATCTCAGAATTTCTGTACTCAAAGATTTTGTTTCGTCAGTAGAGTGACCTTTTTGTGCAAAGCTAGCATAATCTTGTTCAAAACCTACATTACATTGAATTTTAGTTTAGTTAATCTGCACTATCAATTTAGTTCTTCCATGAAAGTATCAGATTCTTTCTCTACGTAAAGGAAGCCCTTTCATTTTCCTTACGATTACCATTGGAGGAATCTATTTTTCTGAGACATGTTACACAGCTGGTACTAGCTGTGATTGTTGTTAGCTCCTGACAGAATTAAGAGTTTTGACCACTTCATAGTCTCTCTGTTCTCACTTACAGAGAAAGGTGTTGTTCCTGGTGAGAGAGCAAAAGGATTGGTTCTTCATGTGGATATCCTCTCGTCCGTGGTGCATGTTTCCCTTCGAGAAGAACTGTTAAAACAAAGAACCAAGCAAGTATGTATTCAGTTTTTAGGATTGTCTGTTTTTGACTTTTAACCAACCTTAGCTGGTTAATTAATTTGAGGGGGGACGGGAAACTGTTTAATCCTTTGGAGCTGCAGGAAGTAGAGTGAAGGGAATCAAGGTCCCAGGAGGGAAGGTCATTATCTCTATTTCCATGTTGCAGCTGGCAGAGAACTCCCAACACTGTGCCATCGTGCAGCACATAGCAGACGAGTGTGCCGTCATCTCTTTGGAGACGGGCCAGCTGGCTGCTATCCCCATAGCCTCTCACTTCAACGACACCTTCCGTTTTGACTCAGAAAAACTGAAGGTGGGACAGATGGTCTCTGTGACCTTAAAAACAGTCAAGGGGCATGACCATGGAGTCTTGTTAGCGGTACAAGATCCAGCAAAGAAGAATGTTTTTGTAAGGTTCCGGAAAGAGTCTGAGACGGCTTTGGAAGACACCCTTACTGCTGTGCAGCACTCGCTTTCTGTGGGGGATGTTATTACTGGAACTGTTAAGTCTGTCAAGCCTACCCATGTCACAGTTGCTATTGACGACAAGTTGACGGGTTCAATCCACGCGTCCCGGATCTTGGATGAAGTACCTATGGACTCCTTTCCAACATATACTCTGAAAGCTGGACAGAAGGTGACTGCCCGGGTCATTGGAGGCAGGGATGTGAATACTCACAGGTAGGAAAGCATGCACCTGGTACTACTTGAGTAGCACCTTAGATGGGACACTTAATTCAGATGATCTGGGCTGTTCCCCCTTTTACCAGCCACTGTTACAGCTGCCCTTGCTGGAGTTGGTGCTGAGTGAATCTGTCACCACATTCCATCCTGGGTCAGGGTTGCAGTGAATTAGTTCTTTTCATCTGTGCTGCTGGATCTATCTTGGTGGTAGATTGCAAAAAAGAATGATGTGTGAACTTGTGTTACGGTCCACTAGAAGCCTTAAGTGCAATGTCTCTGCATATCTGCAAGCAGATTTGTCTCAAGGGGCTAAGTTTGTGAAAGTGCTTTTGAGTCCTGAGAAAGTACTGTGAGGAACTGAAACGAGAAGACTTCGGTAGTTTTAGAAGAGCGCTTAACACCTGCTTTTCCTCAGTGCAGTGGGAATATGGGTGACTGGAGCATGGAGAGGTTTTGAGAAATTGTTTGATCCTTTTTCTGTTCTTCAGGTATCTACCCATCACCCATCCACACTTCACACGATCCATCCCAGAGCTCAGCATTCGACCAAGGTGAGTGTTGATATCTCTGATCCCTGCAGATAATTCACAAACCTTGTATTCACATGGCTTCCCTTCCTTGTCCTCCTGTTTGTGAAGGATCTGGACGTAGCAAGGAGCTTTGTGAATGCAGTGTGGCAAGGCCTGTTACTCCCACTTTCACCTCATTTCATATCTGGGAGCTGTTAAAGATCCTGGTGCTCTTGCAGTACATAATTTCCTTTGAATGTTCTTTGGCATCAGGTGTTGCCTGCTTGGAGTCTGATTCCTCCATGTTGGGAGCATTCTCTCTCAAGAGAACTAATGACAAGAACTAATTCCCTGCAGAAGGATGCAACAAGGAAGAGGATGGGGGTGAATGTGTCAGTAATACTGGCTCACTGTAATCTCTTGTGTTTTCTAATGCTAATCTTCATCATTAAGATCAAACCTCTAACTGATGTCCTTTCTGCTTGTATGCAAATAGTGAAATAGAGGGGAAAGCTGTAACAATGCTGAACCATAAAGGAGACAACGCCCCTAAGAAACTTGGACTCTACAAAGTAGGGCAGACTGTGACCTGTTTTGTTAAGAAGGTAAGATCAGAGGCTTTATAAGACATGTACTGGGGATGCAGCAAGTAAGGTGACCTCAGAGATCTCAGCTCAGGCTTCTAGACTGACTCTACTTGTTCTTTGTTAGTTGTTAAGTGTGGCCTGTGCAAAATGCCGTGTCTTATGGGGCCAGCAGGAGAAAGAAACACCACTTTCTATACTAGCAAGAATAGAGCTAACTAATGCTCACTGATATGTCTGTTGCTGGCTTATGTTTTCCACCCTGTAGTTTACCTTGACACAGACCTTTGAGAAACTGTCTGTGCCAGCTGTGCAAAATACACATATTGTCATATGCCTCTTCACTTATATGTGCATCACTGCAACGTTATGGCTATAACATAAATAGGAGTCAAATTACCCTTTTTGGGTGATGCAGGAGCCCAGGCCAGAGGGATCCCTTCTGCCCTTAAAAATGAAGGGGTTCTTTGGTAAAGGTTTTTGTTGTTGTTTTTGGACTTTCGTCTTTTTTTTTTTTCCTTCAAGATCTAATGTTCTCTTCTGTTTGATATCTTCTCAGTATAACACCATCAAAAATTGGTTGGAGGTAGAAGTCACACCTGACATTCGTGGAAGAGTTCCACATTTGCTGCTGTCTCTCAACACCAAGGTAAGAGATTTTTATAGATGAGCTACACAGGTTTCTATGCCTGAGGCTGTGGGTAACAATCACTAACACTTTTCGGTTATCTATGTGAACTTATGTGGATATCCAGTGGTCTGCCCATTATGCACTGCTGTCTCTCACTGACAAACACATATTATGTCTGTTAGTTTAGCCCAGGGTAACAGACCCCTTGAAACAACGTGGAGCTCTTCATCAGAGGTGTGTTTTGAAAGTGTAAAGCTTCACAGGAGAGTACAGCAGTCAGAGCTGGAATTGCAAAGGTCCTTTTTATGGTATTAAGTGATTTTTTTTTTCCAGGTTCTAAAGCATCCAGAAAAGAGCTTCAAAAGTGGCCAGGCATTGTCTGCTACAGTAACTGGAACAGATGTCACTGAAACCAACCTTTGCTTGTCACTTACAGGTATAGTAGAGCCTTAACACCAGGACTCTGCTGCCTGTGATGAGGCACTGAGGTGGAGTTGCACTGACCTCCCTGGGCAAAGACGTTATGCTTCATAGTCAAGCTGCACCTCCCTTGGGAAGGAAGGGAAAGAGCAGAGAAGACCTGGGTCCTTGACTCAGATGTGTGGCAGCATGTAAGATGAGAAAGGATCAGACCTTTAGTCTAAAAGTCACTCACAGATGTGTTGCAGACTGAAACCCTTCTCTGACCTCTTATAAAAAATATTTCCTTCTAATCTCAGGCATGAGATGTTAGAGAAACCATTCCTTTTTTTTTTTTTTTTTTTTTTTTTTTTTCCTGGTGGGGCGGGTGGGGAGACCATGTCTGATACCAGCCATGTCTGATACCAGCCTTGCTGCTGCATTAGCTGTTTTGGTTGTGCACATCTGGAGTATTATGAACCTTCCCCCTCTTCCTTTGCTCTTTCCAGGAATCCAGTCACTGGAACAGGGCAACATCACCGTAGGCACCGTAGCAAAGGTGATTCCACATGTTGGCTTGACCATCGCGTTGCATGGAGGGAAGACTGGCAAAGTCAGTATCTTTCACGTGAGCGATAGCTACACAGAGAAGCCTCTGGATGACTTCAAAATTGGCAGGGTTGTCAGGTCAGTTCTTCTTGCTCCTTCAGATTGGGAGGTTTAGAAATATTCCCCTTTGGTGACACTTCTCTGCTGTAATGTGGCACCAGATGCATAGGGCTCAGTGTTCAGCTCAGAAGTGATGCTGACTTCTTGCGTGAGGTGTATTTCAATCTGTTTTAACAGTACTTCAGAAGACAGTGAGCCTTAAACACTGCTGCAGAGATTGCTAGGTCTGTGGAAGAGATGATGATAACCTTATATATACATGTGCCTGAAATGCTCTTATACCTTCTGTGTATCAAGAGGCATATCTTTGGCTGTCTTTTTGGACTCGGTTTGGGAGAAGATACTCTCACAGTGAGGGTAATGAACAGGACTGAGAGCACTCAGTTATACCAGTCCTGCTATGGTTTTGAAGGTCACTTGTCAAGTTGGGTGTCTTTATACCACATCTGTAACATTGCGTTTTCCTGCTACATAAGTTTATTAGGAATGCTGGAGGTTAAATAAGCCAAGTGACTCAGCTGTAGTAATCTTCAAGTTCTTTGTACCAGTATTAGAGACTGGATAAAGCAAATAGGTCTGTTTCAAAAATCAGCTTCAGCTGGTTTCATGAACAATGGCACTATCGTGTCATGCTGGTTTGTGTTAGACACTAGGTGTTCCAAGAGACAGAACAGTTTGTCTCCTCCAGAGCTTCTTTCTGTTATGGCAAACTATATGTTTTCTGCTAATAGCTTTATTATTATTATTATGAAATAAAACTTTCTGTTCTCTCCCCTTACTCTGCCATACAGGTGTTATGTCCTTTCCACTGAGAATGGCAAAATCCAGTTATCTCTCCGGCAGTCCAGGTAGGCATCTTCCTTCTAGACTATGGATCTGCTATCAGTGATTGAAAAGCAGTGAAAATCCAGTAGCTAATAGCTGGTCTGCCTTGAAACACTGTTGGTTTGGACAGCTCAATGCAAAGTGTTCAAAGGACTAGAGTTTTTTAAGGCATGAACTTTGTTCCTGCTGCATAAAGTTTTCTTGCATGTCAGAAAACCTGGTATGCCTGGCATGTAATGTAGAACTGAGCAAGTGCGCGCTCATTTGGTTACTTTTATTTGCCATCATTCTAGACCTAACTTAACTTTTTAATTTGTGAATCAAGTTCCTCTGTTGCGTTTGCAGCATAAGTTTCTTTTAATTTTCAAGCTGCATTTTTAACTGCTTGGGCTAAAGAGCAGGCCTAGTCTTAAATGTGTGGTAAACCAAGCCTCTTGCTTTGACTTGGTTGTATTAACAAAAATATTAAATTTTGTGGAATGGGATATCTTTAGAAACAAATGGGGGATAAAAACAGGCCAATGTTTTTGAATTTCAGACTGCATTTAATTCATCTCTTTCTCTCAGTGTCAGAGGAAACCAGAACTTTCTCTATTGGCTATGTTTGTGGGAGTATTTGTGTGTTCTCTGAAGTGTGTGTGTGTATGCTTGAGCCAAGATAGAGGTATTCTGCTAGTACAGTTGAATAAAATGAAAAGTCTCTCTGATACAGGATGTTTTTCCAGAAAGTACTTTCTTATTTTTTTGGTATCCAGATCAGAATATGGGTTATTCAAACTGATGCTTTTTTTTTTTCCCCCCCATCTTTTAGGCTAAATCCGAAGAGCAGCAAAAGAGCAGAAGATGTGGAAATAGCAAGTATTAAGGATGTTAAAAAAGGCCAGCTAGTGAGGGGCTATGTCAAATCCGTCACTCCATCAGGGGTATTCTTTAGGTGAGTGGCGTGAGACCAGAATACTGCATTGAGATGTGATGGGTCTTGAACTGTCTTGTTTTGGATTTGTGACTCTAGAATTCTATTTGGGGGGAATCTCTGTATAACATGATGATGCAGAATGAATTTCCTCATGGAAATCAACATTTCATTGTGAGTTTTATTGAGCTTATGAAATTAAAATAAGAAACATTTATGTGGCACAGTATAGAATTTCCTGTGCCACAGAGAAATGCAGAGCATTTTTTCTGGTTGTGTTTTGTTTTGATTTGCCATGATTTTTTTCTCTTCTCAGCCTGTCTGCTTCTCTTCTGGGTCGAATCCTGTTCCAGAATGTTTCCCCTTACTTTGTACGGAAACGCTCCTTATATAAGAAATACCTACCTGAAGGAAAACTGCTTACTGCCAAGGTCCTTGGGTAGGTCTCAAGTTCTTGAAAAGGATCATGAATTAGCAGAAAGGAGATAAGGGAAGGAGTGCAAAGAGGGATAGTATCTAGGAAGAATGGTAGGAAGATTTTGGAATAAGTTTGGGTTTTTGCAGACACTGTAAATGTTGTTCCCCCCCCCCCCCCTTTTTTCTTCTTCCTTTTCCACTCTTCTCCATTACCTGCCCCTGCAGTATAAACAGGGAAGAAAACCACGTTGAGCTTTCTCTCCTGCCTGAGGACACTGGGATGTCAAGCATCTTGCCTGAGTCCCTAGGCCTGCCACGCTATGATGCAGAGGAAGAGAGAAAAGAGAGGGAAGAGAGTGAGAAGCAAAAAGAGCTTAAGAAGCTGAAGAAAAAACAGAAAAGAGGGAACTCTGAAAGTGAGCAGGTATGGATGTGATTGTGCAGGACTTAAGGGGTTGGCTAGCCCAGGCACGACAAAGGATGAGGAAGATCCACTGGCATCAGCCTGGAAAAGAAGTGAGGAATTATATGGAGTGGAGAGGGAAAGGGGGATGAAGCCATATTGGAAACAATCAAAAATCAGAAACTGTAATTTAAGTAAAAGCCACCTGAATTAGCCTGATTGTGTTGCCTGAGTGGCCCATCCCTTGTTCCTGTGTTGGTAAGCATGACTTATGCTTGGTTGTTTCCATTATTTGCAAGAGTGGGAGTTGCTGTTCTGGGGCACTTCCCTCCCTCTGCTGTCAGGATCATTTCTTTGCAGTCAAAATTGCTGGTAGGATTCATTCCAGAAGTTTCTTCAGCATTTACTTGTTTACTCGCTATTGTAGGAGACAAAGCCAAAGAAAAGGAAGATCTGCCCAGCAGATGAAAGTGACAGTGGAATTGAGGTGTATTGCCGAGAGGAGGAGGAGGAGGAGGATGACCAGAAAGAAGAGGAGGCATCTAAAAAGAAATCTATGGTGAGAAGTTCAGTGGCGAATTTGTGCATGGGGGTGAAAGAGAATATTCATATTTAGTCAAGGGTTACCAGAATTGCTGATCTGACACAACCAGTATGGAAAATGACTTTCCAGTGCTGTTGAGATGCATCAGTTTTGACTTGGATGACAAGATTGCAGCAACGCAGACTGGTCTTCATGTCCAACATGTCGACTATGAGTGGTGTGAGAAACATTGACTTAAAATTACAGTAAGGGTGACCAAGTGAGATGTCTTTCCTGTTGGACTGGGGCATGACAAGTTGATAGTACTGACCAGAGAGGAGGCACAAGCAGACATTGCTGTGTCCAGTCTCTGTGCAAAGCTTTCAGATAAAAACCTGTGGTATTCCCTGTCTGTCTCCAAGCAGATAAAGAAACTTGGTGAGGTTCCCAGGCTGCAGGTTTCCACTGGTTTCACTTGGGATGAGGACATGAACACAGTTGATGTGCCAGCACTGAGCCAGAAGGAGAGTTCAGACAGTGAAGAGGAGGATCTGCAGTCCAAGGTACTGTGTGCTAGAACTGCCAGCATAGGAGACACCACGTGGGGGCTCTAATGTGTTGTCTTGATGCTTGAGTGTGTGTGTGTGTGTGTGTGGCAACGTTTGCCACATGTTGAAGCCTTCTAACCCAAGGGACCATCTTTGCCAGGTAATATAGAACTACTTTAACTACTTCGAGTATTAGGGTTAGCAGCAAGTATCTCTGAAGCAGGGGAGAGAAGATTCCCAGTCCATCATGGATGCGTGAAGAACGGGCCTTCTCAGGGTGGCATCCGAAAAAGTGCTGAAACATTATTTACAGAAAAGCATGGTTTCATTAAAAACAAACTTTTTATATTTGATTTCAGCATTGCTTTGGTTGCTGAATGTTTTTGTAATTTTAAAGGAAATCCTGGAGATGAAAAGACTTTTCACATAAAGGCCTTTTTATTAAAAAAAAAAAAAAAAAAAGCCAAAATACTATTTTATGCTGAGATTTTTGGTGAAGTTTTCCACTGTGAGCAATCCAGCAAAATCAGAAACAAGCTCGTGAAGTCCTTTATTCTTTGGGCTTTCCCCTGTTCCCAAAACTAAGCTCTGTGAAGGAGGTCTTGCATGGTTTGGATGCCAATGCATGTCTCCCTAATGTGGAGAACTGTACTGCTCTGTATTCCCAATTTAGTCCTGAGTCACCCTGGTGGTCCAGAAAGATGTCCAGTGTTGAAGCATTTCTCCTATATAGCCTGATTGTTTTTTATTTTAATGGAATTGAGTGGTAGTGGTGAGTTAGAGAAGAATGAAAGGGAGGAGGGAAGTGCAATTATGCAATTGGTGTGCAGGACTAGCAAAGTACTTTGGTCTATTGATGAATTTCATGAATGGAAACCATATTTCTTTCAAGTCTGCTCTTCTCAGACGTGAATTTTCTTTGTGTGTGAATTTTTTTGGGTAGGGGGCAGGACAGGGACTGGTTTTCCTCCTCTCTAAAATAATTGCCCCCGTTTCATCTTATGGAAGTTGCTCTGTTCTGGATGTACTGGGGTCTGACTCTGCTACAGCTGAGTGAGTGTTCACACGTTAAGTGCCTACTTTATACCAATCCCTCTCTTTGCGCCTTCAGCCAAAGAAGCAGACAAAGAAGGAGAAGGAGCTGGAGAAGGAGAAGATGGAGAAGGAGCTCTGCAAAGTAGAAGCTGCCCTGATGGACCCCAGTCGACAGCCCCAGACAGCAGATGATTTTGACCGCCTTGTGCTGAGCAGTCCCAACAGCTCCATCCTCTGGCTGCAGTACATGGCCTTCCACCTGCAGGCCACCGAGATCGAGAAGGCCAGAGCTGTGGCAGAGAGAGCACTTAAAACCATCTGCTTCAGGTAATGATAGGGTTTTGCTTTTTCCTTGTACCAAATGGTAAGTGAAGGTGGGGGTAATGGTGGGAGGGGAGCACTGGGAACGCCATTACTGTGTGCAGGTGTAGCCTGGGAAGGGCTGTTTCAGTGAGTTCAAAGGGACTATGTGGCTGCAGTTGCAAGCTGGCCTCATGAAGTTGTAGCCTGAGTCACCACGCTTGGCCTGCTGCAGCCCATGAGCACTCTGGCTCCCCAGGGTTCCAGTGAGCCACACGGTCATACCTCAGCGGTCAGCAGGGTTTGAAGGACATAGTGCTGTCAGTGAAGTCCTCAAAACAAACTGAAACCTCTGTGGCTTCTTTCCATACCACTGGGTATTGAAACATCTTCACGTTATGTTGTGTTTTCTTGAATCATCCCTGTGGTTTTAAATTATAAACAATAGTGATTAAAGCTTGCAGTGTGAAACAGCTATTGTGCTCTGTCCCAGGAATAGTGTGTTTAAGGGATCGTGTATGCTCACTTCCTATGTCTCAGAAACAAGCTATGTGCCATTGAGTATGTGCCGGATTGTTTGCAAAAACCTCATGAAGGCTGGTGAAAAGCTAAACATTCTTGTTTACATTTGTTTTAAGGGAAGAGCAGGAGAAACTAAATGTCTGGGTAGCTCTGCTGAATCTGGAGAACATGTATGGCACTGAGGAGACCCTGATGAAAGTCTTTGAGAGAGCTGTTCAATACAATGAACCTCTAAAAGTCTTCCAGCATTTGTGTGACATCTATGCCAATTCTGAGAAGTACAAGGTGAGGTGTTTCCTGATTTTGTTTCAAGCAGCATGGGCTTGAATGCCCTGGGACAAGCCTGAAAGACTTTGGGGAAATAGAAGGAAGAGAACTCATTTTCCGCCGGGTCTGGGCTTCCTTGTGCCATGGCTTGTTAATGCTGGTTGCACCCTTGGAGAGTCTGTAATGGGTATGATTCCTTCTGCACTTGTTTTTTTAAAAGACTTAGAATGAGGAGCCCTGATTAGAGGTGGGTATAGTGCAGACAGCTCCCAGGCAAGTATCCTATCCAGACATGCCAGTAAACCCTATTCTGCCTTTGTAAGCTTCCAGCTGTCAGACTTGATATCTGTCTTAGCCCTAACTGTCACTAGCAGTTATGATGGGCAGCTGGCAAGGCACTGTTAATACTTTCTTCTTTCACAAATGTTTGAAGTTACCTGGCCAAGACAAAGAGTCTCTTAGAGCTACAAGACTTTATCATGAATCTGTATGATCTAATTCAGTCTCCCTCTCTGCCCTTCCAGCAAGCAGAAGAGCTATACCACACAATGCTGAAGCGTTTCCGTCAGGAGAAATCTGTGTGGCTGAAGTATGCCTCCTTCCTCCTGAAACAAGGCCAAACTGAGGCTACACACAGACTTCTGGAGCGTGCTCTCAAGGCTTTGCCCACCAAAGAACGTAAGCATTTTCCTACACATCTGTGATGCAGTCTGACAGGTCTGATAAATTAGCTGCTCTCTGATATCTCTATCCTCCTGTGGTAGCGTTTGTAGGAGCTGCAAACTGCAACCAGCTTGAACCTACTGCCCTTGTCTATAAGGGAAAGGAAAATTTCAGCTTGGTATCATTTTTAAGCCCTTTTGTAATAAAATCTGCTGTCATGGGTAAAAGAGAGGGTGATTTTGGTTCTTCAGGCTCTCTGTAAAAGCTCGGTGGTTTTGGTTCCAGGTTTGTGGGGCTGGGCTTGACCCTGGACTGGTGCTTTGAGTGCAAGAACAAACCTCTTTCCTGGAGAGAGCTGAGATGCGAAAGTGGAGCACGACATCTCCCTTTCCACTTCCCCAATCCTGTTTTGGTCCCAAATCTCTTAACAGCAGGCTCTTTTGTATCTGGGTAGAGATGGTGTTCTCCTTGTAACTGCCTCTTTGGTGTAATGGCTGCTCACCTGTGTGTGTTCATGGGGAGAGTGCCACTCTACTACCTTAATGTCTTTACTTCTTCCAGATGTGGATGTCATTTCAAAGTTTGCACAGCTCGAGTTCCGCCTTGGAGACCCAGAACACGCTAAGGCCCTCTTTGAGAGCACCCTCAGCAGTTACCCCAAACGCACGGACATCTGGTCCATCTACATGGACATCATGATCAAACGTGGCAGCCAGAAGGAAGTGCGGTGAGTCCTGCCACAGCAGCTGGGAGGGGAAAGTCCAGTGCTTGAGTAACGCTGAAAAAGAGTAGATACACCATAGCATGTGGCTGTTGAAGGCCTTCCAGAGCAAAGGAGGACTTGTATCACCTGGAGAAAGAGAACTTGGGGAGTGTGGAAGGGTTTATCTTTGCCGTGACTGAGGAGATTCCAAGGAGATCCACAGGGCAGAAGGGGACTGATTCGTAAGGGTGACCTGCATGACAAAAATGAAGTGACTTGCATTGAGGCATCATACTGTACTTAGTGGGACTGCTAGGTTGTTGGTGGGCTCTCCTTGGTTTGTCAGGATCTATAGAGCGATTCTGCTAAGCTGCCATGAGGTTCTGGTGCCTTGACAACTGTAATGCTGTCGTAGCTGCTTGTCGTGCTGTTTAATTCTGCTGTCACTAACTCCACACAGACAGTCTCTGAGCGTACTGATCTCCAGGCTGAGCTGTCCCTAAGGAGAAACAACATTGCCATGTTGTATTTCAGGAGTGAAATTAAGCGTTGCTTTTTGGCATATGTCATAACAAAAAGAGAGATCAGTCACTCTTGCTGAGAGTTGACAAAAGGAAGTCCAGCTTCCTGCTCTATGGATCTAGCTTTGGCCTCCTCTGTGAACTGAGGATCAGATAAAGTGAATGGATCTTAGCACAAGTTGACCAGCAACATTTGAGCTCTGCTTTGAGGTATTTGCCAGTTCTTAGAAATCTCTTGCTTTTCAAGTACCAGCACTTTGCAGCAGTTTGAATGAATTTGCTCTTTATTCAGAAGCAGGAGATAGAGCTTCTGTTGAGCACCATCCCCCACACAGTGATCTGAATGTCCTTTGGTTTCTTACAGGGACATCTTTGAGCGGGTCATACACCTGAGCTTGGCACCCAAGAGGATGAAATTCTTCTTTAAACGCTATCTGGATTATGAGAAGAAATATGGTACAGAAGAAACTGTCCTGGCTGTCAAAACAGCAGCACTAGAGTATGTGGAGGCCAAGAGTTCCCTTGCTGAGAGCTAAATACGGAGCAAATAAAAGCAGAGACTCTCAGTTCTTCATGCAGTGTGGGAACCAAGAGGTGTGGAATTCACCTGGGGATGTCCATGGACAGTGAGTTTACTGACAGTATTGGTATAGCACCAAGCCAAACCAGAAGAACAAATAATCCCAGAAAAGATCTGATAAATGTGTACAACTGCTCATCTGTCATAAATTAGGCTAGCTTGATTCCAGTTATTTAAATATAGACTATTTTATGATCCATTTGAGCATCAGCCCTACCGGTTCTGCTTTCCTATGGAAATGGTGCAGTTATTACCCCTATTATTAGCTACAGTGATATCCTATAAATTTATTTCTCTCTGTCCAATAGCAGAGAAGATCCTTGCCTTTTACCTGAAATCAATGCTTCAAAAGATTACTCAAGTGCCTTTGTGCTGCCAGCAGTTGGCAGAACAACATGGGATCTCTGAGTGGAGGAGGTTGGAAGGTACCTCTAGATACAGTCCCCTTCCCCTGCTCAGATGGGTCAACAAGAGCATGTTTTTCAGGACCACGTCCTGTTGGGTCTTGAATATCTCCAGGAATGGAGATACCACAGCCTCTTTGGGCAACCTGTTCCAGTGTTCACTTACCTTTATGGTGAAGTTTTTTCTTCATGTTTAAATGGAACTGTTTCAGTTTGTGGCCATTGCTTCTTGTCCTTTGACTGGACAACACTGAATAGAGACTGATTCTCTTGTTTTTACACTCTTGGATGTCCCTGAGCTTTCTCTTCTTCGGGCAAAACAGTCCTCCTTAAATATTAGATGCTGCAGTCCTTTAATCATCTGTCACCCTTTTCTGGACCTAGCCCAGTGTAGCCCAGTGTGTTCACCTGCCTTGTACTGGGAGTCTGGCACTGGAAGCAGCAATCCAGGTGTGGCCTCAGCTGTGTTGAGTTAGAGGAGGAATCACCTTCCTCAGCCTGCTGGCAATGCTCTTCCTAATGCAGCCCTGAAGGCCAGTAGCCTTTTTAGCCACAGGGCGTGTGCCTTGAAAGCCCAAAGCATCCAATTATCACAGATCCCATGATCTCTTATAACAAACTGTGAGTGATGGATGATAAAAATAGTGATTTTTTGGTTTTCAATTGCCTCTTTAGAGGTCAGTAAAGTCCATTTTTTTCCTTCTGTGCTGAAAAAACTATCTGATTCCAGTCTAACTTCTATTGGAAAAATAGCTAAGCATCTTGGACACTTATAGGCTTGCTTACTGGTATCAGTGCCTTATGATCCTTACTCTTCTAACTTTTTGGTGGGATGCAGAGGTGGTCATTGTTTTACAGATGAGGAACTGAAGGAGAGGGGAAAAGATGGGTGTGCAAACACTTGTGATTATCCAGTGAGGAATCTAGTTCGTGGGCACCTTGCTTCAAAATATCAAACTCAAAGTCCATGTGTAGGGACTCTGACCTCAAAACCAGCATGCCTACAGACCCAAGTGCTCTGGCTCTGGATACTCAGTGTTAGCAAGGCTGCGTGATTCAGCATTTAATTAATTCCTGTGTCCATTGAGATCCAGAAACAAGTCATCCTGCCTCTTGCCCCAAGGGAGAGCTGGGTACTGTACACGTCTGCAGTTTGCCTAATGCTCTCCTGTGGGAGGAGGTTGCTTGCAACACCCAGTAGCAGCTGCTGCTTTCTTTTAAATCATAGCTGGAGAGATTTTTCTTTTTTGAATTTGTTGCAGAATGGAATATGTAAGCATCGCAACAGAAACCAAAAATCCCTTTGAGGTATTATTTCTTTACAGCTACTGGGATTATAGTTTCTACAGTATTCAGCAGGGCAAATGAAAGAGCTGTGTGTAATTCTCTCTGCTGGAGGAGACTAATTTATACCCACCTTGCTGCTGGGTAATAAAGTGCTCTAATGAGCAGCTGTGTTGAGCTTGTGTTGAGGCTGTTTTTAGCCTTTCTAGGAGGAGCAGAGAGCCTGCAAGCTCATAGCATGTGTGATGTGGCACCATAGGAAGATAGGCAGCTAAATTTCCTCTCCTGATGCTCTAGTCTGCTTGTTTATGCTGGGGTAAAAAGCCCATGTGGCTTAACAAGGGCTTTTTTGCAGAGGTTAATCAAATCTAGACTAGTTTCTTCCTTTGCCTGCAGCCTTTCCCACACCTCTGTAGCCCTTGCACTGACTCCTTTCCTGTCTCAGTATTTATCCCTTGTGCTGCCTCATGGGGAAGGATGGAGCTCCTATGTGGGCAGGGGGATTTGGGAGCAGACAGTAGCTTGGCTGCACACCTTACCATCAGCTGCCCACCAAAACATGCCTCATGAACAAGGAGGAGGCGGGGAAATGGACAAGCAGGACAAGTCTCTGGCCCATCCCAGCAAAGGGAAAGCTGCTGGAGTTAATACAGAAGAGGAAAAATGAACCATGATGAGAGCAGGTTGCTGGAGAGAAAGAGTAAGTGACCCAGTGCTAAGGACAAGTTCTTAAAAACATTAGTCTGCCTCCTTAATTCTACTGGTGTCTGCACACAAGAGAGCCAAACAGCAAAGGCTGGGTAGTCCTCAAGGTTTATTCTCAAGATAAACAAATTTGTTTTATGAGCATTATGTGTCATGCCCCCTTTCCTTTAAAGGAGGGAAGAGGAGAGAAGGAACTGGTTATGGAAGTGGTTCAAAGGAACAACTAGGAATATCAAGGAGGGAGACAGGAGAAATAAAGGAAATAAGAGGCACGGGAATATCCTCCTGCTACTGTGCGTCAGCAGGTCACTTTGCATCTGCTGACTTGCACGTGGGGGTGGTGAGCATGTTCACACCTGAGGGCCAGTCAGAAAAATGCAAATCAACTCTTTCATCTCAAGTTAATGTAGTTTTGTTTAACCCTCACCTGGTCATTCCTCCAGACTAATCAGTGGTGTTTCTATGAGCCAGGCTTCTGCACAAATGCAAGGCAAATCTGTGAAGAAGCCTAACAGAGATCCAAGGATTTCTTTCCACTAAACAGTGTATAGTTTTCTTTACAGTGAGCACCTTCCACACCTTCCAGCTCTCCCTTTTTTTTTTTTTTTTTTTTTTTTTTATCCCCAAGGGGATATATTTGTAAACAGGTTTATAAATGCCTTTTTTTTGATATAGACATGTACCTTTTCATAAAATCTGCACCCCTTATTGAAAGGATGAGTAAAAAGCAGTGTTACTAACTTGTAATATTTGGTGCTGCTTTAAAACTTCAGGTCCTGAAGTCATCTGAATAAGATAGGATCTGAATGTTTAATAGAAGGAAACAGTAACTTCCCAGTCTTTGTGCTTATTAACATATGCCTTCTGTGCCCCCTCCCTGCCCCAGGGGGAAAACAGAAAGGCAATGAAAATGGATTCTCATTCAATAACTTATTTCAATTTTACTTGTGTTTAAGGCTTTTTTCAGTAAAAAAGCATAGTATAAAACTAAAGTCAACTTTATAAAGAAGCAGTACAAATAGGAAAACCAAATTCCATTGTTCTGCCAACTCTTAAAAGCATAGTGGTGGTGCAAGGTTGACCCGTAGGCGCAGGAGACTGGAGTGTTCCAGAAGAGCCTCGGAGCTGCAGCACAGGGAGGACAGTAATTTTACACCGATGCGGCCTCACTTGTCCCTAAAACAGTTTGCTGCAGGAGCCACTTAAGGCAATGGAAAGAGTTTAAGAAAGGTCAGTGGTGGAGGGCTAGAGAAAGCGCTGCTTCCACCCCATTCCACTCCTGCTGATCCTTGTCACTGTGGGGTGGTTGCAGTCTCTGTGTAATAGAGGTGTGTGTGTGTTATGTGGTCTTTTGGCTAGCAAGTTTCTGATCTTGTTCCTGAGAAGAAAAGATGCTTCATTCTTGTGGCCAACTAACCATGCTTATATGGTATAGTTATATGAATATAACTGAATCTGGTTGAGACCTTGCTGCAACTTGTCAACAGTTGGATGAGAAACTCAGTGAGCTACAGGCTGTGGTGTGGTTCACACCAAGGACTGAGCCTCCAGGTAGCTCAGCTAGGAGTGTTCTGCTGATGGTGCTGTCTTCCAGGTTTGTAAACTCATAGTTGTGACCGTTTGGACTCATTTAAAAACCCAGGGCACTTCCAGCAAGAACAAAGGGAGTTTGGTGTCCTACCCAGATTCCAATTTGGTAATTAGGGAGCGTCTCTCTAAATACCGGGAATTTCAGTGGTTCCTCCTGCCTTAGTCTTTCAGCTATTTGGTGTGCTGGTGTGCAATTGCATCCCAGTTGCCACAGGAATTTATCCACTGCCCTGTGTCCTCCCTCTCTCCCTGTGCTGTACAGTCTGTACAGTGCTCTAGGACCTGTTTCCAGCAGGCACTGCAAAGCCATGTAGCAAGATACTGGAGTCAGTCAAACAGGCAGCTGGAGGTGAGTTGGTGCTAACTCTGCTTTGGAGGAGACGAGTGGGACTTGCAGCAGTCACAGTTAAAAATGAACCCTGCCCATCTCTGACTCCCCCGAGGCTTCTGCTGATGCAGTAGGCAGCAGGGCGCAGTGGCTGCCTGGAGGTGAGGTGCATGTCTGCTCCTGGCTCCAGTCATCTCCCTGAGAGAAGCAGCAAGATGGCCCTCCCTGAGGGAGAGGCTCCCCAGCTTAGTGAGCTGCTTATCAGCCTCTACCTTGAGGCACTTGATCCCTTTTTTACCTGCAGAGAGAAATAATCCTGCTGGGAAGAAGAGTGAAACAGTCAGCCACATGCCAATACTGATGGGCCAATCAGATGGTCTAGGGAAATGGTCCCAGCCCCTGCCTGTCTTAGGAGGCCAAAAAGAGCATTTCGTGAGCTTCAGGGCTTGGCCCATTGCCTTCCACACCTTTGGCCCATTTGTGGAGCCGGCTGTAGAGAGGGAAGCCCTTGTCCTCCCTGTAGATGTAGACTCCAGTGATGGCGTTCCACTGGGGGCTTGGCTGGGCACTCTCCACGGGGAACTCCTGCACCATCTCCTTCTCCTCCTTGTCCAGTGCCACGAAGCCGAAGAATTGCTTCACGTTCGTGGCCGCCAGCACCCTAGAGTGGACCTCGGCCGTGCGACGGAAGAGCTTGTCCTCGTTGGCGCGGTACTGGTCCCAGTAGGCTTCCTGGCGGTAGCTCAGTGGGGAGCAGCAGTGCTTCAGGCACTTGGTGAGGAAAATCAGGACCGCGACTATCCCAATGAGCAGCCAGCCGAAGAGCTGAGAAAGAAGGGCTGTGTTACAACACGATGATATGGCCTTCCCTTTGCCCACACCTTCCCATCTTGGGGACCCCATGGGCTTTATGTCTGCCAGTGGTGGGAATTAATAGCTTTGTTGGAGGGAGGAGTGTGATCGGGCACTGGGGCTGCCCAGGAATAGCAAGACTGTGGGGTGAACCCTAGGCATCCTTCCCCATCCATCCCCCCTGCTGGGGGGCACATTGATTAAGGTTGAAAGGGACCTTTGGATATCATCTGGTCATGGAAGGCCACATGTTTTGGGCAGCAAGAGCCTCCTATGTGCTATTGGTTTCTGTTCTTTCACCCCTGGCTGCAAATCCACTCCCTTGAGCCCAGAAGGGGGACTTCAGTGGCCACCAACAAGCCTCTGCTGGTGATCAGCCCTGCCTACAGCCTTTGCCCTGGTGTACCTACCTGGGACTCGTATTTCAGCCTCCTGGTCACTTCGTCCCTAAACTTGGTCAGGTTTGCTGGGACGTCTCTACAGGGGAACCTGGCCAGCGCCTCGGCCCCATACTCGGCTGGAAACTTATCCAGGCTGGCGGGCTGGACGAACTCGCTGAGGGCGCAGATATAGGCCTCCCCGCGGAGCAGCGAGAAGACCGACCAGGTGACAGGTGCCACAGCAGCTCGGCCCATGATGGAGCCAAAGAGGAGGAATGTGGCCGCAGCAGAGAAGTTTTTGGTGCCCCGCTTGTGGCACTCGGCCACCAGGTTCCAGGTATGGTTGTTCCAGACGACGCCAATGAGGAAGAGCGCTAGGGCTGGGACACCGATGGCGGCCAGGCCGTAGATGTAATTGCGAGCTGGGGAGCAGGGGCAGTGGAAGGCCATAACTGAGAAAAGCTCTTCACTGCCCACGGTGCCCAGAGCCACCAGGCCATTAAAAATCATCACATCTTTGCTCTTGAAGAACAGGGAGAGGAAGCGGAAGTTTTCAGCAATGAAAGCAGCCATCTCGTCCCTGCACCAGGGACAAGAAGAGGTGCGTGGTGTGGTCAGGGGCTGTGCTGGCCCACCTTGTAGCACCTAGGGTAACACTGCCGGGGATGAAATGCCCTCGGGTCTGCTAATGTCCATGGAGCTGCTTTTGGAGTGCACCACCTCTTCTGCCACCTCCTACTGCCTTGCGTACCAGGTGCCCCCTTGGAGGACGGACTGCCAATGCCTGGAATATTTAAAAAGAGACCAAAGAGGGATCAGGCCTAAGTGACAAGGAAAAGCTCCATGTTTTCAGTTTCCCACTGACCTCTGCAGAGAAGTATCTGCACCAAAACCTGCTTATAGGACAGTTGAAGTTGTTTTTGTCCCTGTTATTCACATGCTCCTCTTTCCTCCCCTGACTTTAAGTCACCTGCTACATAGGCAATTAGCATGAGCATTGCCATCTTCCAAGTGTGCAACAAAGAAGGATGCAGTGTTATGGAGCAACTGGACCAGAACATTTGGGTTTGAGATGTGTCCCCAACTCTGCTGTTGATTCGCTCTCTGCTCTTAACACTTGCTCACTTGTGACCAGCTGGAGGGAGGCAAAGCCTACAGCACCCACTTTAAGACCTGATGGATTAATATTTAACAGGCACAGGTATGTTACTGTGGGACCACAAGCAAGAGGTGGATCTGCTGTTTAGCTTGAGTTTGCCCAGAAGGTTTGAGTGCAGGAACGTTTCCCAGATGGTGTGACGCGGTTTGTGTGTCCAAGCACCTACTCACGGTACGAGGCTAGTGTAGCTTGGCCACATCCCCAGAGCATCGAGTCATGAGAAACTGAGGTCCGGCTGGCTGAGGGGGTCACCCTAGCCAGGGGATGGGGCAGAGTGGACCATGTGTGTCTTCCCTGTCTTGCAGCCTGCCACCATGGGTCACCAGGGAGCCTGGGCTGCTGCAGCCTCCCATCCCTATTGACAGCCTATACCCAAGATGCAGCAGAAGGCAAGATGGTGATCACAGAGCTGTTGATGATATCAACAAGAGAAGTTATTTACTGGAACAAATGAAACTGTTATGATACGAACACTAAAAATGATGATTTTGTCAGAAGAGCTGGGCCAGCAATTACAAAAGAGTTGTTTCTACGTGTGGGTGAGATAGGGGCATCTTTTTCTCTCCTTCATTTGACTGACGTAGCTGAACTTGACAGCCTAGCCCAGCCTCTTCTGCCCTGGCTGTATTTGAGACCTGCAATAATCCGTGCATTGCTGTGTGACCAGGCAGCTGCCTTGGGACAGCGCTGGATATGTGGAGACACCCTCACCTGGCAGGGTTGACATGGCTTGCAAGCTGTACTTAAATGATCCCTGCCTTTTGCATTGCCTCAGTGCTGCAGCACAGGGGCGTTTTTGCCTCAGGAAGCCCCACACTCCTTGCAGGTTCTGGGAACCCTCACTCATGTGATGAAACCCACTGGCCTCAGGGGAGCTGCCGTTTCCTTGGCAGGGGATGGGCACCTGACTAACTGTCTCTGGCAGCTTTCTCAGGACTGGCAGCGTTGGCGGCACATCTATTGCAGGGTTTAAGATGATACTGATGTGTCTCCATCCCTTCTGCTGCCTCGTGCCAACAGGGAGGAGGGCTGAGTGGCTGGGCCAGACCATTGCCAAAACCCCTGGCATTCTCCGTCCAACCACAGCCAAAGCCATCCTCTCTCAAGCTGCCTCTATCTTTCCCCCGGCATGCAGCAAAGGAAGGTTTTTTCCATGCCAATTGTGGCGCCAGGGAAAAGCTGGTGGGCCTATCTGTGTTCATGCTAACAAGACAAGGGCATTCCAGTGCTTATTATGGCGCCTTAAAAGGCCTGCTGTTGCCTTGCCATGGGGTAAGCAGCTCTTAGGAAAGGGGCCTGGCCTTCTTGCTGTAAGTAGCTGTTGGGGTTTGGTTCTTCTTCTGCCCCTGTTTTACGTTGCTGCTCTATGGGAGAGCCAGGGGCAGAGACTGTTCCTGCATTTCCACCTTGTGGTCCTTGCTGGGAGTGAGTCACAAGCCTAAGTTTAAATGCAAGCAAGCAGGGCCCATATTGTCTCCCTGCATCTTCCCGGTTTTCCATATGCAAAAACTCACTCAGCAAAGGAGACAGACCAGCCTCAAACTGGAGCTGCCTGACGGCGAGTCAGGCCCAGAGCCCAAGCTGCCGCCGCTCGCAACAGACGCTAAAAACTGCAACCTTGCTCCAGCGCCTGCGGTTCAAAACCCTGTTATTAGGGGGAGCCATGAAAGTTACTGATAAAATGCAGCCCTGCAACCTTCCTCCCAGAGCCTGGCCACAGATAAAGCAAAAATCAGAGAGGGCCATTTTGGGGAGTTTTCCTCCATTTATGTGGCCAGTTCAGGGAGAAGGGAAGAGGCGGGGAAACACTGTTTGTGACAGTTAACGTTTTAGCAGCCAGTGTAAAACCTAAAAGCATGGAAAAATGAAGCCACTCACCTGAAAAGTTGCTCTAAACCAATTTTGGAGCCTTCTCTGCATTTTGTGTGGTTTCCGACAGAGGTTTCGGGAGCGGCGGGCCCAGGGGCAGGGATCCTGCAGAGCCCCAGCTCATGGGCGACGTCGAAAGCCGATGAAAGCAGCGGCAGAGCTGGGCAGCTTCCTCCTTTGGGCTTGTAAAGCTGGCAACTTTTGCTGAGGGAGGAGATTGCCCTGGGCCTTGCTGGGGTAGAGCGGGAAGCAGCACCCCGCTTCTGCTGGGTGTGCGGCTGCACTTTTAACACACCGAAAAATGAAAAGGGGGGGAAAAAACAAAAGGAACTGAGAGCCAGTGGAAAAATCGCAGAAGTTCCTCAAATTTGCCTTGCGCCGGTGCAGAGGCAGGCGGAGGGAATCAGTGCGGCCTTGCCGATGCAGCTCTCGTCGTGCTGGGCTGCAACGCCCAGGCAGGAGGCAGCGCTGGAGAACCCGCCATCCCGCTCCTGTGCGAGAGCCGGCGCCCCGCAGGGAGAGACGGGGGCCTGGGGGACCGCTGGAGTCAGTAGGAACGAGTTTCACGGGGTTTCCCTGCGCCCGGCTGGAGCAGTGGGGCGGCAGAGCCCCGCTGGGGTGCAGTGAGGATTTTGGCAAAAGAAGCGCGTTCCTGTCTGATGCGGCTTTTCCGTTTCCCCTGCAGACGGATGTGGCGGCAGCGGGGGCCTCCCTCTCTGGCTGCGTCTCTCCTCGTCCCGTGGCTCCTGTGGGCTCGCAGTGCTTGCTCTGCTGGCTGCTGGGGCGGGAGGCTCGTCCTCCTTCCCCAGCGCCTTGCACGGCCCAGGGGTGCAACTGAGCCCTCCCTGGAGGGTGTCTGCATATGGGCGTATGAACATTCATTCTGCCCCGGGCCAAAATCGAGCTAAGCCTGACGTCTGCAGCTCCTTTGCGTCAGAGGAATGGGTCAGGGGCTCTGCCCAACCTCCCCGCCTCTGCTGAAATTGCTGCGTCGGGGTAAAGCTCTGATGCTGAAAATATAAATTAAAAGGTGCAAAAGCACCAAAGCCAGCACTTTGGTATCTGGACAGGTTTGTCCTGGGGCCGCGAGCCCCGCGTGCTAGCAGTCACCGCGGTGGGGCGAGAGCGCGCCTTCCTCGGTGAGCCACTGCTGAGCCCAAAATAATAGCAGTGGAAACCGCCTTTATCTTTGAATCTCCTTTGCTTTGTAAATCAAGTTTTGCACCTATTAATTTCGAGACAGGTGCCTTAATTAAAGTTTAGGGCGTGAAGGTTAATGCTACGTGTGTGTCACACTGCTTTCTCCCGGCAGCTGGCCGCGTTCACCCTGTGCTGGCGGTGAGCTCGCGCGGTCTCGCTGTGGCTTCGGCCCTCCCACGGTGTTGGTACAGCTGCACCCTGGTAATTCAGGCCCGTGTGGATGACAGTCGCCTCAGTCCTCGCGAGCTGGTCCAGCTAGGGGACGGGACGGGATGCACAGAAGGGCAGACCTGCAAAGTGCCCGTCGCTGCTTCCGCTGTGTTGGGAATGGACACCCAGCGGTGTTACATAAACAGCTCTTCCGAACCCATGTGCCTGAGCACAGCTTGAATGGCAAGCCTGAATAATTTATCTAGCTCCTTAGCTCCTTAAAATAAAATTAAAAAATAGGATGGTTTTGCAAGACAGGCCACATGCCGGGGAGGTAGCCTGGCCGAATGAGGCATCCCGCACAGATGCAGAGCTGCACCGTGTCCCGACCCTGCCTTCCGCTGGGCCCCCCCGTGCACCTTGCTGCAGGGGCCAGGCTGATTTAAAGCTCCTTATGGCCTGGAAAATGAGGGGGGGGATATTGCATGGAGAGGGTGTTGGGGAGACAGGGCACGTTGGGGGATGAGCCTTTGGGTGGCCATCACACGTGGCTGCAGTAGGCGACCGTTTCCCTCCGGGAAGTCCCAGCTCCTGCCCCGGTCCCAGCTGGGCCGTCGGTGCCGGTCTCGGTGTGCGCGCACAGGCGCAGTGGCGGCTTGTGCTCGTGCCAGCTCTGCAGCGCGGCGTCCACAGCACCACGGTCGGTGATGCCCAAGAGCTTCTCAGCCGCCTCAGCGGTGCCGTCAGAGGCTGCGGGCAGCGGGCAGGCGCCAGCCGCCAGCTCCTGGCTCACACCAGCGAAGAACTGGCGGATGCAGAGGCGGGCGAAGGTGCGCGCGTGCTCGCGGCACGTCTCGTCGAAGAGCCGCCGCTCCATGTCGCTGTAGTGCGACCAGTACTTGCTCTTGAGGAAGGCCGCCTGCGTGAAGCAGGGCCGCAGCGCTCTGACCAGGAAGGCCAGCAGGGTCACCAGCAGCACGAAGCACCAGCCCAGCGCCTGCGGGGCGAGGGGGAACATCACGGGTGGCAGGGGCTGCAATGGTGCCTGCAGGGCCTACGGCTCCCCATGGGACCCATGGCTCCCTGTGGGGCCACTTCACGTGGCCAAGGCCAAGGGAGCCCTTCCCGGCAGCGTGGCGCTCACGTCCCCTCCTGTCTGCACAGGGAAGCCCGATGAGGACCCTTGGGGAAGCCAGCATGCCTCCATTTCTCCCCTTAAATAATTCCTAATGTAAGGCGGAGGAGGCAGATTGAATTGCTGCATCTCCCATCTCCATGTTAAGATATTAATATCTAGACCATGTATTTAAGTAGTAACATATGTGAGTGACTGCACTGGGTCAAACCATCCCATCACCAGCGGTGGCCAAGAGCACAGGCATGGGAATGACTAAGCCCAAGCCAAGCAGCTGCTGGGATTCATAAGCAAGTGCTGTTTGTCTCCGTGCAAGGGACAGGCAGTGGAGATGGTAGGGATGAAAGCAGCTCATCCCTCGTGCATTTTGTAGTAAGTGGCCGGAGCAACCACCAGTGACCCACGGTTACCAGGTGGGATGACAAAGTGCCGGCTGTGGCAACACCCCCATAGCCCCCACTCTCCTCTCACCTGCGAGATGCAGCGCAGGTACCTGACGGCCACCTCGCCGGCGATGAGCTCCTGCCCCTCGTAGAGCTCGCGGCAGGGGATCCGGGCCAGGATGCGCCGCAGCTCCCTGTCCGAGAGGCCGTGGCGGCTGCCGTTGCCCAGCACCTCCAGGGGCAGCGCGGTGCAGAAGGCGCAGAGCACGCACTTGCCGTCCAGCAGCGTCACCGAGACCCAGACCGCCGGGGCCACCAGCGCCCGCTGTGCCATGGAGCAGAACATGTAGCGCAGCATGGCCGGGTCCTTGCCCCTGCGGCCCCGCGGGCGCGACCACTCCTCCGCCAGCACGGACACGTTGTTGTTCATGACGAAGCCCAGCAGGAAGAGGATGAGGGGCGGCACCAGCAGGACGCCCAGCCCGTAGGCCAGGTTGTAGTGCGGCAGGCAGGGGCAGTTGAAGTCGAAGGCCGAGTACATCTGCGCGCTGGCCAGGGCCATGATCCCGCAGACGCCGTTCATGAACGACTCCTGGTTGGACTGGAGGAACTGGAAGATCATCCGGAATTTGTCCATCTTCACCTCGGCCCCCTATGTCCACCCGGGGCTCTTGCTGGGAGCGGTACCAGGACCTCGGTCTACTTCCCTTGCTCTGCCAAGACGGGCAAGTCCCTCTGCAGCAGACGGCGTCGCTCGCGCGCTCTCACACCCCAGTGGTTAAGGAAGGGCACTTGGCCATTTCTTTCTCTGCTCATTTCACTGCTTGCCTAAGGTTTGGGATTTGCTTCTCCCCCCACTCTCCAGCACCCATAGGGGCCCATTCGTTCCCACTCCACCAAACCCACCATTGCTCTTAGCTGCGTCCCCACCTCTGCAGGTTCCCGGCCATCTGCCCCGCTGGAGGTGCCGCCGTGCCGGTGCTCCCGGCGGAGTGCCAGGTACCGCCGCAGCAAATGCGGCCAACGGGCAGCGGTGCTGGAGGCTCCTCCCCGGGGGGCAGGACGACCTCCAGCACCGCTGCCGGGGACAGCGGGGCCAGAGCCTCCCCTGTCCCCAGGACTGGCTGCTCCGAGCGCCACGAGGGCCTCCCAGCCCCTTCTTCTGCTGCCGATTTTTTTTTCCCCTGGCATTTTGTTTTCAGCACAGGAAAGGGAAGGAGGAAGGAGAAAAACTGTTCCCAGTGCCCCAGGATATATGTATTTATGCAGCCAAGGTCTCTTATGGTCTCCCTGCCGTCTGGCCAAGATGCACATCTCAGCCGGGCTTGCATCACAGCACTCTCATAGTGCCTTTTCACAGGACTTGCTAAAGTACCTTTTCACCCCTGCCTTGCACAGCCTTGCAGCAGCCCCAGGCACACACGGTGCTTTTGCTGGTTCTGGGCTGGAGAAAAGTGGGTGGAGAAAGGAAAGAGGAACGGAGGATGCCCAGTGTTCTGGGCTCCAACCCCAGCGTGCCTCTGCCCGCAGGTGGATCCTCCCAAAAGCATTTGCTCCCTGGGCAGCTCTGCTGGCTCAGAGGATGCTCCCTGACCTGCAGAGCTGTGAAATTTGTTTTAAATTTTTTTTTTCTTCTAAAAACCTCTGAGTTCCAGTGGGGAAGGGCAGAGCAAGGACCAGTGAGCCAGCAATGTATATCCATCAAACAGGACTGTCTTGACCTGGGATTTGGCCATATTCCTTGGCCTGCAGTTTGGGTGCCCGAGGGCACATATCCAATGCAGAGTGTGGCACGGGGACCCTGAGCTAGCTGGGCTCCAGGTTGGCAGGTCCCTATTGGCACAGATTCACTGGCAGTCCAGCTGTGCCCCGTTAGCAGGGCTTGTTATTCAGTATGCCAGGCAGCACAGGTCCAGCAGACCTGAACACCTGCCCTGCTCTCCCTGCCCTTGGTGGAGCAGGAGCCACGCGGTCAGAGCCAGCTCCAGTCGCCAGGGAACACGTCCTGTGTCCCCTTGGTGTCGGTGCTGGGGTGCAAAGCTTCCCTCCACTTCCATCCCTCTTCCCTTTCGCTCAGGCATGGCTCAGTTTGCCTCGTCACTGCCAGCTTTTCAGACCCGGGGGCTTTCGGGTGCAGAGCAAATGCAGAGATCTCATGTGCACTTGCTAGCACAGAGCCAACTAGGCAGATCCCTCCCAAGCTGCCCAGAAATGAGATGAAAACATTAATGATAGTTGTGCTTGGGCCAAAATTAGCTCCCATAGCACAAAGCCAAGAGACATAGATTTGTTGCTGTGGTGGTTGTCCTGCATCTATTCCCAGGTCATGAAGCCGCTTCAAAGCACTAGGTTGCTCCCTCTAAATGGGGGAACATTTGGGCTACAAGTGGTGGTAAAAAGGCACTGTGTCAGCACAGACTTTTGGTGTGAATCCCAGCAAGACGCTCAGTCGCTCTGGCCCAGGCACCCCGTGTTGCTGACGTGGCATCGAGATCCCCCTGGGTGCCAGGGGAAGCAGGAGGCACCTTGATGTGCAAACCCTGAGCGCGTGGCAGCAGGAAGAAGATACCGGTTTTCCCCGAGGTTTTGCGGCAGGCCCGTAGCAGAGGCAGGAAGGAAGCCAGGCCTTTTGCCCACCGGTCAAACCCCTGCTGACCCTGGGGCTCTGCGGATACTGCAATGTCCTTGCCAAGGTGCCCATTCTGTGGGGCTTCTCAGTGACCACTGGTTCTAAAGCACATTGGTATTACCTGAGTAGACTTAGTGCTGCCTGCTGTGGAGAGGTTAATTGCACGGTCTCATCAAACAGGAGGAGATTTGGCTGCATAAATATAAATGAGGCTTACTGTATTGCCGGCTAAGACCTCAAACTGGCTTCCCTGTTCACCTCACGAATGACTTTTTGAAGGGCAGTTCACATCAAAGCTTGAATGAATCAAACCCTGAAAAACAGCAAGCTTTTTTTTTGATCTCCGGGAAAACTCTGCCTTTCATTAAATACAAGTTTGGAGCCTGTGCAGTGTGCAGCACTGGCAGCTCTCATTGAAGTCAGCAATAAGTCAGTGGGATTCCTCAGTGCACATCAAAGCCCTGGTCTTCCCCGGCCGCTTTGTTGGCAAGGGCCTTGTCATGGTGATCCTGTCCACAGAAAGCCACGTGCAAGTGGTTTGCAAGGGAAGGCAGAGGCAGCGCTCCCTCAAAGCAGGGTCAGCTGGAGCAAGTTGCCCAGGATCCTTCTTGCTGTGAGAGACCTGGCACAGCCTTCCCAGCACCACATGGAGGAGGAAAACAACTTCCCTGGAGCTGCTGGCCACAGTGTCACTCTGCGGGCGTGTGGACAGAAAGGCTGGTGTCCAAGGGGATCAGGACATGGACTCTAGGAGGCTGGGCCAGGCAACCTCCCAAGGTCCCTTCAGAGTTCCCTGATAATCCTAAAGAGAGACAAAGCACCAAGCTCCTCTTTTCCTTTTGCATATTGTATTTTGTGGCCACCCTGGAATGACTTAAAACCTGAGAGCATGAAAAGCAGTATGCAAAGAGAGCTGTGGACTTCTGCTCTGAGCCGAGTTAGGAAAATAACTGATTTGACTAGTGCAGAGTGGTGAGACTGAGCAGAGTGTCAGCCTCGGATTTGCAGTGTAGCATCTGCTAAAAGCGAACCAGGACAGCCCCCTGCTCCCTGCGGCACGTTCATCCCTGCACGCTGCGAGGAGGCTCGAGGCGCTCGCGAGGCAGCACACACTGCTCCTGGCGTAGCACAGATTTCTGCTCCTTTTCCTAAGGAGCACATGGAATGTGTTGGAACGTAATTACCAGGGAGATCTTTTATCTTTGCTTAAATTTGATTGAAACCAGCCGATGAGTTGAACATGATTAGGCAAGGACAGACAGTCCACGCAAAGTCACCTTCCCATTTTTTTTTTTCAGAAAAAGCAGGCCAGGAAATCTTGGATCCTGTTTTGAGGTGAAATTCAAAGTACAATGCCTATTTCAAAAGAAAGCAAAGAAATTGTCCCCCTGGGCTAAAGCAAGTATGAACACTGCTATATTTTCCCCAACCAGCTTGGCTAGAACTGGTACCAGGAGCACGAGCCATCAAGCATAGTCCTCTGAACACAACTTGGTGCAACTCTAAAGTGGTCCAGGAAAAAATGAGCCTGCAACAAACCGATGGGAGAGAGTAAACGCAGAAAAGTGTGTTTTGGGGGCCTGGAAGAGGCAGTAAGAAAAGGGAATGAGGCTGATTTTGTGATATGATTCTGTGCTCCCTCTGAGCACATCCTGGGGAGCTCCGGGGTTCAGCCAGGGTGCTGAAGTCAGGTGGTTTTGCTATAGAAACAAGAAAAGCTCCTGACGGGGTGAAGCAAGGAGGAATGGAGCAGGGCCAGGCAGGAGCAACCGTGTTGTGCCATGTTTGGCTTCTCCGTGGGGACCTTGGCCTCGGCCCCCATGAAGCCCCTGTTTGGGTACTCGGTGAGTGCTGCAAAGCGGGATGGCTGCGGAAGGGAGAGCGCTGCCCCGAGCGTGCCGTGCTTAAAGCCCTGGGTGTGGGCCGGAGAAGCAGCCAGCATTTTCATTAATTTACTTCTTTTCGACATTGATTCCTATCCTTCCTCTGCAGAGCAAAAACTCGGACATGTGCAACAAGTGTCCTCCCCACCAAGCCCTGCTCCTGCAGGGATTTCCTCCTGGCGGCCTGGCTGCCCTCATCCAGCTCTGCATAGCTAGGGAACTTTCTTCTTTCCTATCCATACACCCTTCTCAAGCCCCTCGCTCCTAGGGTCCAGACAAGTGTCCATGGGAGCCTCAGCCTGGAAAGGTACAGTAGTCGGCACTGGATTACTTGGGGTAATAAAGTTTAGTAGTTTAATATAGCTAAGAAGCAAAGCTCAGCAGAAAAATCAGTCAAACTGCCAGGGGACCAAACACTAAATATCTGCAGCAGGGGCTGGAAAAAGGTAAGAAAGAAAATAATTAATGTTACAAGCTCAGAGATAGAGTTTTATTTAAACAATGTTGGAACTAAGGATGGAAGCGCACAACTAAGTGATGCTAGTACTATCCTCCAGATAGAGGGTTTGGAGCTAAAATCTTGCAAGGTGTTGTTTAAAATCTGCCTTCAGACTTCTCCTGCAGAATCCATATCTGCTGTCCTTTCCATGGCCAAATGCCTACACTTACAGCAGCCAGCTGGGCCAGAGCACAGCCCCGTGGCTGTGGGCGTGCTAAGAAAAGCCTCTGTCACCCACTGCAAACCCAACCCAGCCCGGGGACACCTGTTGCTGATCTGAGATTACCTGCAATTAATTTATGTGCCTCCATAAATTCCAGTAGGTTGCCATATTTTGTTTTGTAAATGCATAGACACATTGATGGGTTCTTAGAGGGGGGCTGAATAGTTTGGCAGCTGGGCTGGGGGCAGCCAGAGCTCTCAGCAGATGGGAAGATGTAGGAGGCGGGTTTGCCTTCTTGAGTAACCACGTTGGCGTGGTGCCAAAAGAGTTGCCAATTAAATGCTGTCAGTGTCTGCAACGCTAACTGCCCTAATCAGATTGCACTGAAGCGGGGCTGGAGCTGCTCACGCCTCCCCTGAGCTGCCGTTTCAGTGTGTTTGCACATAGCCAGGTGTTGCTGCCTTGGTTAAATTCCTCCCGGAGCCAGGAGGGTTTTTATGAGAGCTGTCAACTCTTTATTACAACAGAGGAGCTAGGAGGAACCTGCAGATGAGAAATGTCCTTAATGCAGCGGAGTCCCTTGGACTGTAAGGGCTCGCTAGTTCAGCTTGCAGATCTTGCTGGCAAGGCTAGAGCAGCTCACGCCCTCAGGCAGCCCTTGCCAGCGGAAGATTTGAAGGAAGATGTGAGGACCACTGTCACCTACCCACTGGTCATTGCTTTCTACAGAGACACAACAGTGCCCCTTGGGCATGGGGCTCCCCTACACCTCACTGTGTTGAGGGTTGAGGGGCTGCTTGCTGGGGCTGTGTGTCCAGGGTGCCGGCGATCTCTCCCTCCCCAGAGGATGTCGCTGGGTCACCTGGCTCACGTCCAAGGGCGGTTTCTCATAGCACCACGTCTGCAGAAGCCTGTTCACCTGGTCCTGGTCTGTGATGCCCTGGAGAAGGTTTTCCTCTCCTTCAGCCTCCTTCTCCTCCCTGTGCAAGTTGAAGCTGTGCAGCTGGATCTCTTTCCGCATGCTCTCAAAGAAGTGGAGGATGCACTGGTGAGCAAAGTGCCGGCTGTGCTCGCAGCAGGTCTCCTCAAAAATCTTCTGCTCGATGTCGATGTAGTTACTCCAGTAACGGGTCTGCAGGAGGGCGGCGGGGCTCAAGCAAGGTCTCAGCCAACGGGCAAGGAAAGCTGCTATGATCAGGATCAACAAAATGCTCCAGCCGAGTGCCTGGGTGAGAAGAAATAAGCAGTTACACCAGGAATGTTCCTTGCCCATATACGTGGGCTTCAGCAGTAAGGTCGGGGTGGGTTAGGCTATGTGCAACTCTCTTTCATAGGAAGTAGTGCCTATTTCCAGTGTCCTCCTACCAGCCCTATCCTTGACCTGGCATGGTACCGGGCTGGGATCAGGGGATGCAAAGCCAACATTTTGCTGCCAGCCATGTCCCATTCCCATGTCATTCCTGAGCAAGCTGCCTCTGGTCTCTGGTCACTCAGCTTTCACTGTCCTTAAAGAAGGAGAGCTGTGAGGGTTGCAGGTAGAAAAGTCTTCTTGTCCTGAATATAAACAGCCTTAGGACACTCAGATATTCCTTGCAAGATGGTGTTTTTTTGTTTGTTTGCTTTTCTCTAGAAACAAAATTCTGTTAATAAAACTACGTTTTTTCTTCCTTCTCTTTTCTTCCCCAAGTAACTCCCCTGGAGATTACGCTGAGAGGGTCACCCTTGGTGACATGAAGAAGCAAAGAGCAGTCTTGCTCCCCACCTGGCCATGGCAATGCTCTTGTAAATCATGGATTGGAAGGAGCAGCTGAGGCTCCACCGAGTGTCTCTGGTGGCACTGGGAGCCACGGCAGAGACTCACCTGGGACCAGCATCGCAGGTACCTGGACACTGCCTTTCGGGACGTGTTGTTCCTCATGAGCTCGTCGTCTTTGCAGGGCACCTTGGCGAGCAGCTGCTGCACTTGTGCTGGGGTGACGTTGGCAAAGCCCGCAAACTTCTCGGGATCCACCGAGCCGCTGAAAGCACAGATAAAGCATTTCCCATCCAGGAGGGTGATTATGATCCAGACGATGGGCGCAATCATGGCTCTCTGCAGGACGGAGGAACACATGTACCTGGGGTGGGAGAGAGACCCATGAGCAGGGACGTGCTGCAAGCTTTCTCCTTGCCCGTGGGGACCTCCCTGGTGATCAACAGCCCCTTCCTGAGCTGTCTGGTTCACAGGACTTTCCCCAGCCTTGCTCCAGCTAATGTCTTTTTCTGCTCTGAGTCCCTTTGCTGGTGCTGCCTCCCACTGCAAACCTGCTCCAGTGCCTGGTAGCACTTTACATCCTGTCTAAACCTGGTTCAGCGCCTGGTCCTGTTGCTTCAGCTGGAAAAGAAAACATGCTTAATCCTGCTTATATTAGGGGAGAAAATGCTGTTGTGAGTGTGCTGGTTGGTGAGAGATTCCTCTCTCAGGCCCTCAAAATGGAAAGCTCTCCCGTGCACCATCCTTGTCCCAGATGGGACGTGAAAGCGCCACGTATCATTACAGCACTGCGAGGACATCGTGCTGTGCCAGCACCTCCCCTCCCGGGCAGCACGGTGTGTCGTGAGCATCTCCCTGGGACGCAGGGAAGGCAAGATGCATCTCCAGGAACTGATTTCCCGGAGACGGCCTCCAGCTGCTGGAAACCCCCAGAGACTTGCAGACTCTGCCGAGGCCGAACATGGGCTGGTGGGTGAGCACTGCACCATGTGGCCAAGCTGACTTTCAACAGCTTCTTGTCCTGTGCATGGGGTGGGAGCTTTTAGGCAGCACGGGGGACGTGAGTCTCCTCTCCTTGGCCGAAGGCAGGGACTCACTCGCGCAAGGAGCGACGGGGAGGGAAAACCACCCACCTGACAACAGCCGGGTCCTTGCCCCGGCGCCCGCGCGGCCGCCTCCACTCCTCGAGCGCGGCGGCGGGCTGCCGGGTGAGCAGCAGGCCGCAGAGCAGCAGCGCGGCGGGCGGCACGAGCAGCATGCCCAGCCCGTACGCCTCGTTGTACCGCGGCACGCACGGGCAGCTGAAGTCGAAGCACGAGTACAGCTTGACGCTCGCCAGGGCGAGCAGCCCGTACACCCCGTTCGTCACGGACTCCGAGTTGGACTGCAGGTACTGCAAGATCATCCGGAAACGCTCCATCGGGCACGCTCAGCCACAGATGCTCTTCCTGGGAAGCCACCAGCTCCGCTCCTCGCGCAGAAGCAGAGTAGCGCCCCCGCCTCCTCGAGCTTCCTGCTGTCCCCTTCCCAGAGCACAGGTGGGTCTCCAGCTGGATGCTTCTCCCGGTGGCTTTCCGAGGCGAGCAGGGGGATACAGCCCCCGGCTGCCCCCTTTCCCTGGGGAGGCTGCTCCAGAGCTGCCTCCCTGCCTCCGCGCATGGGCAGCTGAGCAGGAGAAGCTGGGCCAGGCAAATGAGCTCATTTGTGTCCCTGCTGCCTGTCCCGGCTGCTCCTGTTTTCCATACACGATGCCTTTCAGGAGGCTGGTGAATATTAAAAGCTGCCATCTGGTACAGCAGAGGATGTTGCAGTGGGGGAAGCCACGTGTGCTTGCCGCTGGCACTGGGCATTTGTTCTGGCTCGCGACCCATCACGCAGCAGGTTGTACACGGACAGGCTCCTTCCTGCTCCCCGTCAGGGACCACAGCGCAGGCACAGCTGCTTGCATGGAAAAAACACCCCAAAACCTCTAAGCGAGGGAGGCTGTGTCCTGCGGGACAGTTTATAATTTCTGGTCATTGTCATCATTTTAGATATTCAAAAGGCAATCTTGCCTTTACTCTAGAAAGTTTATTTTATGGATCAATATATCTCCTTGGCACATGAGAGACCTCTCTCTCGCTCTCTTTTTTTTTTTTTTTCCTGGTCTATTCAATAACCAAGTATCCCTGAATCATTCGTTCATTCTTAACATTCCTATCAGTCATCTCCATCATTTCCATCATCCATCCCCGTTCCCTGCTTTCATTTGAAAGCATTTGCACACTTCTTCACAACTCAGCTTTCCATGTGTGTTTGGGGAGAGAAAAAAAAAAAAAAAGTGCTTCGGTGCTTCGTTTAACTCTCTTCTTTAAAAAAAGAGAGGAATCATCTCCATGGCCACGCACTCACCTTCAATAGTGAGGTTGCTCAGCCGCTGCAGCAGACGCGCGCTGCCTGCTACAGGCACCTGCTCCTTTTACTGGCCTGACTGGTCTGCCAGGATCACAGCAACATGCAGGGAAAGGGTCCGTATCGCTGCTCGCAGGCACTCGTACACATACACACACACACGCTGGGGATGTGACACGTGCTGACAATGTCATCTCTGCTCTATACCGCGCACAATTGCTTTAATGACATGCAATTGCACCAGCCATGAGATTTGTATTGTCTTTTGCTGGTGCATGGAAACAATGGCTAAAAGCAGCAGTAAAATCCTGCAGCTCATCAGCCACCCTTTCCATCTGGCTGCCACGTGGCAGCATTGGGATGTCTTGCTGAACCCAGCAGCCCTACCAGTTCCCCAACTCCTATGACACTATTGGGTTTTGCATTTAATGCCTTGAATTTCTATGCTGACTTGGGCTCAGAAAGTTTTGTGAGCTCTCAGTGGAGCAGTTATTCCAGACAAATCATTTGCCTTCCAGCTCTCCTGGGAAAAAAAAACAGTAAAGGCTAAATAGTTCCTCACAGCTCAGCAAAATAAGGTGTAAAAAAAGTGGGAAGCACCATCTGTGCAAGACAAGCTGCTAGGGAATTTTAGCTCTCCAGAAAACAGTTGCCAAGCCTGGACATTTGGGGTCTCTAAAGGTTGCTCTATGGTCGCTGTCAACAGCTGTTGTGAGCCGAGGTTTTATCGTGACTCGGAGCCGAGCGGTGGAGCTGGTGAGTTCCAGAAAGAAGGAAACATTCCTCAATTTGTGGCGAAGGCCACAGGGAGCTCAGTGGGGCACGAGAGGTGTGCAAATTGCTAGATGCCAGCAGATTTTCAAAACGAGTTGCAAGGATAAACTCTTTTAAAAAAAATCCAGCTTGTTCTTCATTAGAGTGAAAGAAAGGGGAAAAATTAATTATTTAATTATCCAGGCTGAAATTTTCTGCCCTCAGCATCTGCCTCAGGCTAAATGTTTTCAGGAAACCACTATACAGATGGGTCAACTGCTTTTGAAAATGATGTAAAGGGAAACAAACAAACAAAAAAAGCACTTCTGTTAAAAATGGGGAGGTTTGTGTCAGCTAGTGCTTTTCGTGTCCTGGAGAAACGTACTGCAATGACGAATTTGCTTGCATGACCTTTGTAGAGTCTTGGTAAGACACATTTCTCCCATTAGAGCTCCAATATTTCCCTGTGTCTTGTGTGTGATTTTTCTCCCACACTATTGCCTTCCTTTCAGATGAAGCTAAATATCTGAATGTCCAGAAGTTGGATGGCAGCACCGGGAGCCTCTATGCAGGCCTTGGAGAAGCCTGTGCATCTCCTGCTACACTGTGTGTCCAGCATGAGCAGCTGAAGGAGTTTAAATCAGCTCTGGAAATTTAATTTAGGAGACAGTCACCTTTTCAAGTGGCTACAAATGGAATAGGGGAACTGTGTTGGTCTTGGGAGCTGACAAATGAAAACTTGTCACTGGTGATATCCTTTTAATAACCGTATGGCGCTGGATTACTATGTGTGCTGTATCCAGCACTCCAGGATGTCAGGAGGATTGATTTCCTTGTAAGTGCTGCATGTCCCTGGCATAGGGACCACCCTGTCTTTCCAGCACCTCTCACCTGTTGAATTGGAAAATCCCTTCAAGCTGCCCACATCCATCAGAGGACAAGGGCGAACGTTGCTGCAAGGCTTACAGAAAATCTGCCACCTTGTATTTAGGTAAAGGACATTGAAAGCATAAGTGAGCTTTCCTAGCAGAGCTGCCTGCAGCCCAGCACCTCCTCTTTTCCTGTGTGAAGTGGGTGGACCTGCTGCTCACCCTGAGGCACGCAGTAAATACCCGGGGCACCTGCCTGTATTTGATTAGCAGGTTGCAAACAGACATTAGTTTTATTACCTTTATTCCAGGCTGCTTGGGGAGTGATGTCCCAGCCATGTCTGAGGGAAAGGGAACTGGAACAAAAGAGCTGCAAAGCTGCCAGAGGATTTTACCCCTTAGCAGTTGGAAAGCATCAGCATCTTAGACTTATTGCAGGGGAAATGACCTTCCATTCCCACTGCCCACAAAGGAGGGCACAGGCAGCAGTTCCTCCTTCCAGATACCAAATCATCACTGGCAGCATAGACAAATCAGACACTCTTAGCTCCTTGGGGCAGGGACCACCTGCATCTTTGGATTTTTGTGGAGCTGCCCAGCCTAAGCAAATAACTGAGTAACAACTGCCAAATGATAAATGAGATGCTAGAAGAATAACAGCAGCATTGTGAAATGTTGTTTGTCTTCACTAATAGGGCTCCCAGGAGATGAGATACTCCCGTGTGCTGCCTCCTAACTTCATTAAATCACCAACTGCAGCTGACTGCCAGTGAGGAAATACATGACTTAGGTGTATGCTGGGCTTCTTAAGAACTCATTACATTCTGTTATCCTGGCCATTAGAGCTTAGTTTTCTGGCATACATGAAAGCTCAATTTCCTAATCTCTGTGTTGTCCCAACCTCAACCTAATTCACACACTGGGAGCGCTTTCTGCAAGGCCATTTATCTGCACGGCTTCGAGCTGATGATGCAGCAGGATAGGCCTAGGCGGAGTCTCTTCTCACCTTGAGAGTGAATTAGGGAATAAGGCTGAGAATTAGGAAATGAGGCTGATCTCTTAGTATCCCAGCTCAGTGATTTTCAGTCTTTTCCGATTTGCTGACACTCGTGCATCTTCCAGCAGCTGTGCAGGCCCTGCATAGCAGACTTAAGGCTGCTGACATTTAGTTAGCTTTTCTCATTTTTTCCCACTCTCATAAAATCAGTCTTCATCCCTGGGGAGTCCAGAGGTTACAGGCTGAAAACCACTGATAACAAACTTATCTCAGAAGATCAGGGGTCTTCAGTTCGCAGAGATGTCACAGAAGGTATCTGGGTAGGAAGAAATAGGCCTCGGTTGATGGAGATTCTCTCCAAGCAGTGACCCCAGGCCTGAGCATCCACATCGGATTTGGGGCTGGCATGAAAGGTCCCAGCCCTGCGTCACTGCTTCATGAGGCAGGAGAAAAGAGCAGTTAAAGCCAGAATTTATGCCTGTACCGGGTAATTATTTCACCCAAGATGCTCGCTCAGGTAAGTCACTGCTAAAAGCTGATTCTGCCACTATGCTCTCTTGTACCAGCCAGAGCAGCTCTTGGTTAGCAGGTGCAAGACACAAGGTCTCTCTAGGGGCAGATTTCAACTGCCAGTCCTCCAATATGATGAACATGTTGGATTACTGACATTCCTGTCTGTTATGTTAAGACTGCAGGTTTAAATGAGCATCAGATAATACAAGCTTGCTTTGTTTAACCATAGAGAATGCTGCTTTGCAAAATAAACTCTTGATCGTGTTCCATATCTCATTACAAGGAGTTTCATATTGGCAATCAAGATAACATGTCATATAAGAATTATGCTTTTTATCATCTACTACCAGCAATTTGGGTAGACATTTGAGTTTCTAGATAAGCACACTTGAATTTTCCACACAAAATTCCTAGCAAACATTTCTTAAAATTCTCTCTTGGCTATGGACAGGTTACTATAACATGGATCTACCTATACTGAGATAAGGATTGAAAATATCACTTCTGGGACCCACAAGCAATAATTTTTGAGTTCCCTAGAGACAAACCAAATAATCCTGTAGATCTTTTGCAAGGAGTAGTCTTAGATTTCCATAATTTATCTGTAAGGAATGGAAGGAGGTTGTAAAGATAGAAAGAAAAAGGAAATTTGTCAGGAAATTTCACATTTTTTAAAAAAATTTCTTTTTTTGATTACTTGCAGCCTTTAGAAAAACCTTCTGTGTTTTTGAGTCCAACATAGGACTATGAAGATACACCCTGGTGCCACCACTGCACACTCGGGCAGTTTCAATGGGAACAGGGTTAAGGGGGAAGCCCTGGCTCCTTGCACAGGGCAGTGCAGGGATTAGAGCAGAGGAGGGAGCAGCACAAAGCCCCCAGACAGCATGAAAATGTCTCTTCTGGGCACAGCACTGTGCCCTTGCAGACGTGGGTAGGAAGGAAACGCGCTGCGGGTCGTCCTGGCAGCTGTGCAGATGAGCCCGTGGCCACGGAGCGGAGCTGCAGGCCCTGCGCACCGCTGCTTCCGAGTGCTGCAAGGGCTGCCTGGCCGGTCCGCCCGCACCCGGAGGGGAGAGGGGGTTTTTAACAGTGCAGAGCATCCCTCTGCATCCCTTGAGGCGAGCGGCCGGGGCCTCTGCAAAGCGGCGCCAGGCAGGAGGTGCCATCCATGCACCGGCACCGCCGCTGCCGCCAGCTCCGCTGCTGCGCGCTGGGATTCCCAGGAATGGCTCGCTGAGCGCTCAGGCAGCAGCACTGAAACCCTACAGATGTTTTCTTGTTATGAGAGAACCTGATTCTTCCCCATGAGGGTTAAAACTCCTCTCTTGCCCATTTTTTTGGGGCCTGTGTAGTGGGAGATTTATTCCTCCGGTGCACGGTGCAGTTATTCCCTCCTCTATGGAGGGATAATTGTATAAATCCACCTTTGTGAAAGGGGGATTTGCACACAATGAGATTTGATTGGGCATTGCGAAGGTGCAAACCAGCACAGAAAGCAGCAGTAAATCTGGCTGGGGTTGGGATCCCCCCCATGTCTCAGATTTCCTTCATGCTCTAGCACTGACTGCACACACACAGGGAGGGCTAAGCATCACTGGCACCTTCCTACCCCTAACTGCTGCCTCTTTTTAAAAAGTCTTTTCTTTCAGATAAAAATTTGTCTTGTCTAATGGATGCCTTTGGTTAGGATCAGCTCTATGGAAGAACAGCTCTCTCTCTGTCATTTTGTTAAGCAGCAGAAAAAAAACGAGGTTGCTTAGAAGATGAAGGGTATCTTAGTCATGCATGGAAACATCATAATTTTCTCTCCTAGCTCTTCTCACCTGCTGAAAGTAAGGAGCCTTTCTAAGTATCTGGGGCTCAGATAGCAGCTTAAGTGTCACGGGGACCTGTGAGATCTGCTACCCAGGGTATGTGCACACACACATGGAGTGCTGTCTGGTCATCAGGTTCCTCTGCAAAGTAACAGCAGAAGATTTCTGATCCTCAGTACAATCCGTGTTCCAACAAATAAGTACCATTTCACTTATCTGGTGAAGGTAGGGTCATCGAGGCTGAACCCCTTAGCTCTGAATTGCTCAGAACTGCTCCTTCACCCTAGCTGCAATTCATCTTCTGGCAAAATTAGTGTCCTCTTTCACCAGATTGTCTTGTCATATGGTTCTTGGCTTTATCTGTGTATATAATGCATATTCTCACATCAGTAATCTTCTTTTCTGCAAATTTGTGTGGTATTTGTGTAGTGCCGGGTGTCTCTGGGATGTTGCGAACACAAATGCAGTTATCTGATTATGGCAATGCTGTCTTTCTCCCAGGAAAATAACATCCTTCCTTACCCTTCTTGAGGGAGTCTGTTCCGTTCACCAGCAGCAGATACTCTCTGTGATAAGTGACTTGTGAGTGGTGACTATGGCAAATTTCACCTCTGCTTTGCTATGGTAAATGAGAAACCGACAAGTCCTAGATGGTTCAAGGTGTTCAGAGTTGAAGGCCCAGCTTCTCTCACTCTGCCCCACTCTTATTCTCTTTCGCACACTTCTGGAGCCTTGGAGCTTGTCTCTGCAGTCAAAACCAAACCACTAAATCCACCCCCTCAGCAAGCTCTCACAGTCCATTTAGGACAGAAACACACCATCATCAGGGACTTCAGGTTCTTCAGAAAGTCTACTCTGCCCTCCTAGTCATCAGACCACAAAATAGCTTTGGAAGACAAGATTATGAAGTACAATTTGTAACTCTACCAAAAGCCAGCAATTATGGGCTCAGCAGAGAAATGGCCTTTTAGGGCATGCTGCAATTTTCCATGTTCACTGTCCCAAGCCAAGCTTGTGGTCCCAGGGGCCATCGCTACCTGCTGTGTCATGTGCCCCGCAGGGGCTTAAATCCCACAGCCTCTGCCTTGGGCAACATTCCATATTCTGACCTGGATTTTTTAAAAAAAGCTCTTAAAAGTTCTCCTGCTTTTAAGCAAATAGCTGGAATCACCTCCCATGGGCTGACAGGATCCTGTGGCTTCGTAATAGCTGCTTTTCTGCTCCTCCAAGTTTCATCTGCCATAAGTGCTTTGAGCATGGGCCTGTTCGGCGAGCTCTGAGTGCACCTGAGTCTGTGTCCAGCCTCCCAGGAGCTTGACTTCTAGACTATCAGTGGCATTAGATGTGCTATTGGAAACGAAACACTGTCCTTTCATCAAGATCTCTCATGGGTAGGACACCCCCTTCCCTCCCATCTCCACAGAGAGATGAACCACTTCTTGTCTTTAAACTTCATTAAATATGCCTTTAACTAATGGCACTCTCCCTCTGTAAAATATCATACCTCAAGGGCTGTGGGATGTTGGAGGCCTGAGCCCAGACCAACTATTTTGGTGCCTAAGGAGTAAATTCAAGTTTTAGAGGCACAGCAGCTGTGTTGGGGCACTGAGGAGTCCCCCCTTGGCACCCAGGCGGAGGCCGGGACGCTTTCCCAGCGCCCTGCGCTGCCTCCCCGCGCCGCTCGCTGGCGTTTGGCTGCTCTTCACCGACCTGCGCAGTGGAGCAGAACAATTGGCCATATAAGTGCAAGACATCAGTTTTATTTTGGATTACTTCTGGTTATCAACCTCCCAATCTCTGCATCTGGCATGGCTGTTGTTTTACTGCCTGTGTCCTCTTTTAGCTGCAAGTATACTCTGGACGGAGAGAACCATTTCAAACCCAGCTATGGCTCTTGATTTCTTTCCCAAATTCAGGCTGGAGTCTACCCTAAAGGGATTTGGCTATTGCTAAGATAGAGAAAGTGAAAATGAGAACTGCAATAATTATATAAAAATTAGACCCTTGTCTTTGCAGTAAGAGCCTAGGGCTTTAACCTGTTCAATCTGTGGAAAAGAAGGTCAAACGATGGAACCACAATTTATAAATATCTACTTTGGCTACTGGATCGAACAGAAAAACACATAATGAGCTCCACTGACCTGGAACCTGCAACTCAGCAAATTCAGGAGGGAAGTGAGTTGCAAGTTTTTAACAGAGAGTCATCTAAAATTTGCAAAAATTAACCTGATAGTGTGGTAAAGCTTCTCCTTTACTTGCAGTCCCAAAATTAAAGGAGAATTTGTTTTGAAATAAGTCTTAGAAACATTGAAAATCTCAGCAATAACTCTTAGGCAGACAAAAAAAATTGCCTTTGAATTCAGTAGACATAACTGGTGCAGAGACATGTAGAAAAGATGATAATGTCAGAAATATGTTCATCAGTAAATGAGTGCAGAAAATTTAAATCTATTCGTGAAATGAGTAGTGATGGGTGATGCTCAGTTACTAGGCTCTAATGCTGCCTGCAGGATTTTAGTGACAGCATGAACAATATGAGCTGCGCGGTTAGAACCCGGTATTTATTCGTACTGAAAGGGAATGTTTAGCCCTTATGTTCACATTTACCAGAACCCAGTGACAGTATCTGATTTCATATTGTGATCTGTTGTGCAGACGAGAAATTTTGAGAAAAGAACAGATCTGTCAGCAAGATTATTCAAATCAGCCCTTTTGGGGACTTGCTCTTCTCTGCTCCTCCCTGGTTGCGTTGTGCGTTTCGAGATAACAGTCTCCATGCACAGACTAGCTGTCCTCAGCTGGCAAAGCAGAACTGAGGCTGACACGTGCCTGGGGGGCCAGTCCTCAGCACCAGGATGGGATCGCACCCCTGCAAAAGGAGGGTGGCCCCTGCTTTGCTCAGCTCTGCAGCGCCTGATGTTCTCCTGGTGAAAAGCGTCCCATCATGAGTGCACTCCAAGCAGTCTTTGGGAATCAAAGGGGCTTTATGCTACCAAGCTTGACATTTCTGTGTTTCTGGCTCACTACCACCATTTGAGTCACAGCACAAGAAGGAGAAACCACGATGCTGACGGCACCGAGCAGGCTGCACAGCCAGTGCCACCAGGACAGAAGGTGACTGCTGCTATATCTAGGTCACCCCTTTCTGCTCCAGCCCAGCCCAGAGTGACCTGCCAGAGAATCCCGACTGAGCCTGGGAGGGAATTAGAGAGCAGGCCCTTCTCCAGGATCTCCGAGGGCGGCACTTAGTGCCAGGAAAGCACGAGGTGGCTGCTGGGCTGGGAGCTGCCAGGAGGTGCCAGGAGCCACTCCAGCAAGGAATGCGCTGGGAAGGGTCTGGGCAAACAAAGTTGTTATAAACGTTGCTAGCCCTCAAATGCAATAGGCTTGGGAAGCACAACCTTGAAAGAAGTCCTTTTGTGGGCAAAACATCATGCAGGCTCAAGACACACTTAACACCTTGCAGTTGCCACCCTGGGACAGCTGACTGCTGAGGGGTGTACCAAAAAACTGTTGGGTGCCTCTCTTTTGACAGTGCAAGCCAGAAACAGGGTGTCAAGTACATTTGGAGGTTCAGTCTAGTGGCCCTTAACGCACCTCCTCTTTTGGCAGCTGACGCATTTAAACATTTGCTTTTTGCAATATTCCCCAAGAAGGTTGACTTCTCAGCATGACGTAAAGTTGGCTTGCAATGACCCAATTAGAAATCTGGGCACCTCCAATGTTAATTGCAGCAGCAGCTCTAATTAAAAGCAAATATTTGGAAGGAGAAATAGGAATGGGATGTGTGGTTGGCATTGGCATCTGCCACTAAAGTCTTGACTCGTTTGTTGTTCCTGCCTTAATAAAACCCGTGCAGTTTTAAAAAGAACATATGATTCCCTTTAAAAGGGAAATATCACTCAAACTGTCATGTTCTGCCACAATGATCTGTCTGCCTTTTCATTAGAAATATTCACCATCTTGACTCAGATGTCAAAGTGACACTGAAGGAGAGCTCCGTTGTCCATGGAAATGTTTTGATGGAGAAATTATGCAAAAGTAAAGTGAATGGGAGCAAAAAAAGAAACCCAGGAAACTCAATAATCTATGGAGCTAGCAAAGCACCTTAAGGTGCTAGGGAGGAATTTGCGGTTTTCATTGCTGGAAGCAGGGGGTCGATCTGTCTGACAGGCAGTGAAACTCCCAAAGGAAGATCAAAAGCTTGATTATTAGCAGCACTAAAATCCTATTAGATTTCTCTTTCAGATCAAAGGACCTTTTAAGGAGGGAGAAGCTGATTCCCCTGGAAATTATTGGCTTTTCATGTAAGCCCCAGCACCGCGGCAGGATCTGGGCCTGGGGGACAGGGCACAAGCGAGCTGCAACAGCGACCCTTGCTGCTTCTTGGAGCTTTCCAATGTGCAAGGAAGCAGCCTTGGGGCTGCTCTAACGTGTGCCTGGGGCTCAGAAGGCCCTGCAGAGCACCCAGTATGGGAAGCACAATACGCTTGAATTAAAAAGAACGTAAACACTCTTTACCTAAGTACTGCAAAGAGGATATCTTGGATTTGCATGCCAGAGCCTCAAAAATGTAACCCACATTTGGGAGAGAAACTATCGAACAACTTCTCCCACGTTATTGCTTTCTCCACAGTTAGTAACAAAAGTATAAACAGTGTTTTGAAAAAAAAATGAAAAAGATGTAGAAGAGCATCATTCTCTGCTTGTCAGAATAGGAATCAGATCATTATTAATACTTTTGCCCCATCAACAGACTGAGGTTCATTTGCTGAGGAAAGGAATAGTCTGGGATGTCTCTTGCAGGGTTTCTCTAGCTGTTTACTAGATATGGCTGACACAGCTGCTAACTCCAGCACACTGCCCAGCCCATCGAATGCCAATTCCATATTTGTTGTCCTTGGCAAGGTGTAGGACCCCCTGTGAAGCTTGGACTTACTAGATCCTCCAGGGTACAGAGGGAGGCAGAGGGTTGTTCCACCTCCTTGTACCTCTCATCTTCTTCTGCAAGTTTTCCTGCTCTGGCAGATGTGGGAAATGTAACGTGGACTTCGAACCGATGGAGACGACAGCCAAGCAGGGCTAGGACATGCTTTGTCAGAGCTGTGGGGCAAGAAACCCTGCAAAACACATTGCGTGTGGGGCAGGGCCTGAAACAGTCTGAGATTCAGGGTATAGGAGCGAGCTGGATGGAGCGTGCATGCAAATACCGGCTAATTTCTACAGAAAAGGAGAAGGGGACACAGTTGATGGATGCTGGCATCCATGGCTAAAAGCAGGAGTCAGCCTTCTGGAGGAGGGAGCTGGGTCTCTGAAAAACCTTGAAAAAGCTTGATACCACCAGGAAAAGAAGCCTAAGAGGCTGCGCAAAGCAGCGGAAACACGGCTGCAGCGCCAATCCAGATGAACCATTTTTCTTGCTGTGTATATATGAGGCACCAAAGTGCCATGTAAGTGGTACTGCATCCTGCCTTCAGGGTCAGGCAGCTGCTTCTGCTCTCGTGCAGGTGGCGATGAATGGGAGAACTGCTCGTGTAGAAGTCAGAACAGAGACAGAACTGATCTAAAGCATCAAACTTGCCATACCAAGCAAGTTTTCCAAGCCTGTGCACAGTGGAGACTGTGTTTCATTAAAGACAAAAACTTTTTTGCTCTCCCACTAATACAAAACAAATATTTACATTTCTTACAACAGAGCTGTCCTTGGAATTAGCTTTTTTGGGGAAGGAACACTGAGTTAAATCACCTCTCATGATGACCTTTGGTTGACTGCTGGCTGAAGGTAAGCATTTAGAAACGCTGGTTTATTTGCATCTTCATATCCGTTTCCCCTCTTAATTTCTAGACATATCTTCAGTTCTGAGATGCACCAGATGCTGATGTGATATCTGTTGTCTTATCAGACAGAGAGGTCTGTCAGAAGGAAGATTCTTGCTCACCTGTGCCTGAGAACAGCCTCTTGTCACTCTGTCTTATCTCAATTCATAACGCAGCACTTTGCTTCCATCCCATCTTATTCTGACATCCAACCCTGGCCCACTTTCAGAGGTGACAGCAATAGAAGGAACCATTCCTGACGTAAAGGCTGCAGTGTATTTTATTTTAGAGTGATGCATGCCCTGATCTGGCAATGAAAAAAGAGTGCTGGCTTTAGTGGTGGGAGATTCACAGCCTAGGGCAGTAAATGCAGCAAGAATGGCATCAAAGTATGCTTACTGCATGGGGTAAGATGATGAATGGCTAACCCAGGGTCTATAGCTATACAGGAAAACTACTGAAAAGCTGTTTTTTCCAAGTAAACCACTGTCAAAAAGTGAACAAAGTATGCCCAGGTATCAGACATGATTATTTACAATACTGTCTTTTGGGCAAAGTGAAAAAGGCACCAATAGTATGAATTCTGGACCACAACAAGCATGTCAGTCCCCAGTTATTCAGGCAATTTAAAAAAAAAAAAGTGGAAATTAGCTCAGCAATTAGGTGCACTGAATGTCTCCCAAATGATCTCCTTCTCCCCATGGCATGCAGATCTGCGCGTTTTCAGGCTATGAGCGGCTTTTTCTCCCACTTCTGTGGAAATTCTGATTCTAGGCATTTAATTAGGGCCAATTAAGCAGCAGATGATTTCTTCTGTGGATTCTTCTCCCGTGTATAAAGGAATTTAATTAAAGGGTGTGTGAAATGAGGAGGGCCCCGTGCAACAAGCCCTGGTCTAGGAGGGAGATACAGCTAAACTCCAGCTGTGGCCCCAATGCCACATCTGGCAAGACAGTTGAACAGCTGGTTGCCTCAGTTTCTCCATCTGCAAAAGGAGAGAAACAGTCCTTCCTTTCGACTATTTTTGGGAGCAATGAAAGGCAGTCAGGCCATTATAAGTCCAATTTTTTTAGCATTTCCGTTGTAGGGGTATGTGTGTCCAAGTGAATGGTCCGGGCTCCTGGACCAACACGACCAAGGCAGAGTCTGCTGACTGCTCCTAAGTTTTATTCTTGCTCCTTTCTTGGGTCAGGTCTCCTACCCTGAGCATCCTCTTGGGGCATAAACTCATGTCTCTGCCCAAGCCACTGGCAATGATGACTCGGGCTTCTTGTGGAGTCTTGTTCTTATCATTCCCCATAATTGCACCTTGTCTGTGCTCACTTGGTTTCTTGTGAAATCCTCTGAGGAATGAGGTACCTAGAAGGCACAAACATAGGCTTTGCAAAGGAAATGTTCAACCTCGCTTGCTTGATTGCTGCATAACATGTGGAGCTAGAGATCTCTGCAAAATATCGAGAGTCCTTAGACAGAAATCCTCTCGTCTGATCTGGCTTCCTTCATAGTTTGAGAGCATGCCTCAGAGTGCCCAGTCTGGCAGTCTGTCCTGTCTTCCTTCTTTGATGAGATCTTCTTGCAGGTGACAGTAGCTGTTACCCTCAAGCCGTCTCAGAAACTCTATTCTACTCTCAATCCCGCTCCTCTTTGACACACTCCTGAACTGAAAAACTGCAGCCCATCCATATGCCCAGCTTTTGGACAGAGAGTTCTTGGATGTTCTCATGGCTTGAGGCACCAGACGTTATTCCAGCAACCCCCCGTGACTGTGTGCTGACTCTCCTCATGCTCCTTCACAGTCAGAGCAGGGATGTTTGCACCTTGCCACTGCTGATGCTTATTCTGAAGAAGGTGCAGCCGGCTGATAGCGTCTTCTGCACTGACTCTTCAGCACAGGCTACAGAAAGGTGTCCAGCTGCCTCCATGCAAATAACAGAAGATGGAGGGGAATTGTAATTCAGGATGAGATATCTTGCTCTACCACTCAGCAGTGCCTTTCCACCTGATGCCCACTACCTAACAGGTACCAGGCTGGTACTAAGAAATTGCATGTTCCCCAGCAGCTATTTCAAATGGTATCACTTATTCTGAGAAACATTGAATTTCTTCAATTACTGGCATGAAAGTCCTGCAGATTTGGCAAGTTGTTTCAATACTCCCTGTTGCTCAAGCACAAGATAGAGGCAGTAAAGCAGAATCAGTAGGATCTTGTTTGGTCTATCAAGGGCCTCTGTGATCACAGAGCATATTTCTCACCTTGCTCAACATTTTTTTTTTGTGTAGAAAGAGCTGACATAAGCTGGCAAGAACAGCAAAAGAAGAAAAAAAAACCCTCCTCTTCGTCCCTTACCCAACCACGGTCACGAGCAATTTCAAGGCTCTTTTATACAGAGAACCAAGATGAACCACAGCACAACTCTGATGCTCTTTTGCACAGCTCCTCCCAGGGCTGCCTGTGGTGTGGGGCAGACAAAATCCATCCCTCAGGAGTTGAACATGCTGCTAGGGCAGATCCATGCAGCTCCCTATTTTTACAGATATAACTGTGCTTTACCTTGGATGTTCAGTGCAAAATGGGAGCTGGCTGAGGACATGATCTATCAGCCATGTTTGGCATAATTTACTGTTAACGCTATCAGTTGGTGCAAAGACTAAACTTTTTGTTGTTTAATGTCTTAAACATGGCTAGATTTGGGAGCGGAAGACCCTCTCCAGGTGCTACCGGGAGCGGGCGCACGGGGCAGTGGGACAGTGCGCAGAAAGCGCAGGCAGCAGCGGGCACAGCGCACACTTGAGTGCTTGCAGTTTAATGGATGGCTGCACAGAGATGTTCCCTGCGCTATTATACGCATTTCCCCCGTGCTGCCAGTCCGAAACACTGCTACTGTTCCCTTTCCATGACCTCGTTTATCCAATGCAAAGGAGCATCTTCCCATTGCCTTGCGATAACACCCCCTCGCACCACATAAACACAAAGCTTCTCAGAAATGTAGAAAGGGTCGGTGCTTCCTCAAGGCTGCTTACAGTGCAAGGATAGACACAGGCACGGATTAGACAAAAGGAAATAAGAGAATAGAAAGGGAAAAAGGGGATTTTCCTGCAAGCTGCTGAAGATTCAGCAGGAGGGCAAGGGTGGCTTGATGAGTCGTCTGCAGCAGTCAGGAACTGAAGGCCACGCGAGGGCCATTCCTGGCTTGGGTTTCTTTGTGAGCTCACTGTAATGAGCTGGCTGGAAATAAAATGTCTGTAAAAGACCTAAGTAAAGATGTGACTCAGGTGTGGTCTCACCTCTGCTCGTGAACTTCTGCCTGCAGAGGCTGCTGGCTCCACAACGTGGCGCCAGAGAAGGGCCTGAGGCACAGGAGAAGGAGAAGGGCCTGAGGCACAGGCAGCAGCTCAGGTCTGACAGGACCTTGAGGTGTCCGGGGCTGTGGGAGTCACTTGGCCACCTCTTTTAGCTTGCTAGAAAATGAGAAATATGTGGACCCCTTATGCATGTTGGTTCCTCTCTGTGTCCAAGAAGGAATAGGACCATTATACACAGGAAGGTTTAATCTCCATGTGAGGAACTTCTTTACTGTGAGTACTAGCAGAGCACTGGAACAGGCTGCCCGGAGAGGTTGTGGAGTCTCCTTCTCTGATCTTCAAAAACCTGCCTGGATGCCACCCTGTGCCATGTGCTCTGGGTGTCCCTGCTGGAGCAGGGGGGTTGGACTAGATGATCTCTAGAGGCCCCTTCCAACCTCAACCATTCTGTGATTCTGTGATTATGACTCCTTGGCCCAACCTCCTGCATCATGCAGACACCCAAGAACCCTCATCCTGATTTCAGGATTTCAGATTTTGGTAATGAGTTCTAGAAGTTTTTTGCTGTGACCTCAGAAGGGCTTCCACTTCTCTTCTGAGGACATAGAGGGCCTTTTAGACTCCTGACTGGCAAAAACATCCTGAAAATATTGATGCACCTGCTCGACCTCAGCAAGAAAAACTTCTCTTGAGTTTTACCAGGAAGAAGGAGAGGATGGATGCACAGATGTGCACAATGGGTGTTACCTTATGGAAGAAGACTGAATACTAAGAATTTCATTCAATGGGAAGATGGATCCAACCTTTAACACCCCCATGTAGCTGAACTGAAACTGTTCTGAGCTGCCAGCGCTCCGCAAAACCCCAGGAGCAGCGTGCAGGGTGGGATGAAAAGCAGATGCCATGGCACAGCTGCCACAGCTGCAGGAGAGACTGGGCTGGGCCCCACAGGCCCCTTCCCATCCCGAGTTCGGGTGCTCTTGGCCACCGCAGTAACAGCGGCAGCCGGCTGGCCCTGCGCACCCTTCCTTGGCCGGGAAGGGAAACCTCCGGAACGCACAAGTCTCAAAAATAACGGAATAAAGAGGTGCGGGGGAAGGACCTTTCCTCATGTTAATGCGGCACCGCCAGGTCGGGGGCCGCGGTCACCTGCGGCGGCGCGGGGGGGCGGCACATCTGGGCGGGGGACACATCTGGGCGGGGGGGGGGGCTGCACATCTGGGCGGGGGGGCTGCCCGTGCGGGAGGGGCGCGCGCGCCCCGGGCGACCCCGCGTGAGCAGACAGGCGTCTCCATGGCGACGGGCGGCGCGGGGGGGCGGGGGAAGCCGCCGCCCCGCCCCGCCCCGCCCGCCCCGCTCCGCTCCGCGGCGGCAGCGCGGGCCATGGGGGCGGCCCCGCGGCGCGGCCGCTGCGGGAGCCGCCGCGGGCGGCGCTGAGACCCCCCCGCGCCGCCGCAGCCCCCGGGGGCGGGCGCTGAGCTCGGCTCGGTTCGGCCCTGCCCGGTTCGGCTCGGCTCGGTTCGGTTCGGCTCGGCTCGGATGCCGCCATGGGGAGCAGCTTCTCGAGTATCCCCGCGCTGCCCCGCGGCGGCCAGGGCCGCCTGCACCGCGCCCGCCACCACCACCTCAAAGGTACGGAGCGCCGGGACCCACGCGCGGCCGCGGCCGGCGCCCCACGGGGACGGGCACCTGCGGGCACCTGGCGCGGGGTGGGCACCCGGGGCGGGTGTTGCGGTGCGGGGACCCGTTCGCAGCGGGTCGGGAACGCGGGGGCTCGCGGCCGGGGACAGTCTGTGCCAGGTGAGCGGCAGCAGGTGCCCAGGGCGTCGCGGGAAACAACCTGTCGCCCACGGGGGATCTCCCCAGGCAGGTCGCCCCACGCGCGGTTCCCCGAGCGGCCGGGGGCACCCAGCGGCGTGTCGTGTCCGTCCCCACGCGGGGTGCGCGCGGAGGCGCCGTCCCGTGTGGAGCGAGCAGAACTTGTTGCTGCTTCCCCCCGGCGCCGCAGAGCCACGAGGAGCCGCAGCGATGCCCGTGTCCCCCTTCGCAGCAGGGCCACTGTCCCCCTCGCTGCCACCCTTGGCTCCGCGTGCGGATTAGCGATGGTGAGGGCAGCCCGCGCTGTGCCGAGGCATTTCCCCATATTTATGTTATTTCCCATGCTCCTGGTTCGGATATGTGTGTGAAGGAAGGGGATGCCGCCGCAGTGTTCCCAATGGCCACGCACGGAGGTGCCGGCGGGTGCCTTGCCTGGCACGGGCAGAGCGCGTGGGAGCTCATCCCGGGATGCCGGTGCTCGGCGAGGGCTGCGTGCCGGCCCCGCCACGCGTGGACGCAGAGCCCCCATCGCAGGGCCCGTGGCGTCCGGCTGTAGCCACCCGGGAGGATTTAGCAACAGGAATCCCGCTGTCAGCTGGAACCCTTGCTGGAGCCAGCGGGAGCAGATAAGAATTTACAGGCTGTGGAGCCAGAAGGGACGTGCCACTTAATCCGTTATCACCGCCTTACCTGAGATTTCCAAGATGCCGTGTATGAATCACCTGATTTTTGTCTTTTTTTTTTTTTAATGGCGCTTTTGTTTCTTGCTGCCCTTAGTTTCCATTTCCATTAGCCTGCTGCCTGTGCAGGGGCGGTGAGCAGAATTGCTCTCGCGCTGCAACGTAGCACAACCCCAGAATCATTCAGATTTGGAGTAAAGAGTTAACAAGGCGCTATGTTGTAAAAACCAAGCAACTGCCAGGGACAATATGTGCCTTTTCTGTCTGTTTTGAACTGGACTGCCTCCGGTCCTACATTTAAATGCAGAATAAACAAGTCTGATCAGATCTGACAGGTTCCTGTAAAATGGTCTGGAGGCATAGCATCAAAAGTATGAATGTCACACTGTTTTGTTGCATATCTGCCATTTAACATTTTGTAAAGTGTATTTTAATTGAAGGTCCCCTGTTCTTCTTCCCTTCGTCCCTGGCTTGGTGTTAGGGATAAAAAGAGCTGCTTGCTCTGTGATTACTGGGAGCCTTCGGCCACCATCTGGCACTCTCCTCCTTCAGATGACTTCTTCCTAAGCTGGTGCCAGGGATAATTTTGGCTTATTCTTGCTGCAGCCATGAGGGCATTAAGTTTTTGATAGTTGTCTGGGACTCTGAAGTCTGTTTCTGAACCTTTACATCTCTGTTCCCTAAGAAATCTCCATACGTTGTAGATCTGCTTCCTGCGTGCAGTGACACTGTAAGCTCTAACTCTTTTCTATTCTTATTAATCCTGCAAAAACCAGCAGAGCTTCTGTTGGACCATCCTCAGAGTAACGCACCAGTTGTCCCATCATCTTTACTAAAGCAGACCTTCTGAAGACCCCGAAATACTTTGGTGACATTGAAGGCATTATACAAAAGTGGCAGAAATTTTGCTCATTTCTGGTGGTCATGCATAAGAAGAAAAGTGTCCACCCTCATTCTCAATTTGTAAACCAGGTAGCTGGAAAAAGCAGGTCTTTTTGGAAGGTGCTTGGTGCCATAAATCTGGAACCCCTGGCTGACCTCAGAGGTGTTTCCTGGGTAGGACAATCCTTTAAAACCTTATATATTCAGCCCTTTATAGAAGGACTTTATGCTTCTGTTTACTAGAAACTGCAATTTGGCAATAGCATGAGAAGGTGGAGATGAGATTATTTTCAGCTCCTGTGAGGTTTTCATGCCCCATAGCCCAGATGCAGCTTTTTGCTGGGAATGATGGAGTGTGCTCCATTGCATCTTTCCCTAATGCCAAGCAAGCGGCTGCAAATACTGGGTAGCACTCTGCTCATGACGAGCTGCAGGAGGCTGGTGCCGTGGCCCCTGTGAACATGGTTCATGGTAGCTGTCACATAAGGTGGGCATGGCTGGTGGAAGTGGAAATGGATAGAAAAACTCCAGCCATAGCTAATCTCTCAGATTCTGAGATGAAAAGGTGAGCCAGGCGGTTCCTCTGTGTCTCTATCAGTGTGTCTGTGTACTGTTTAATTACGAGTACTGAGGCAGCCTGAGCTGTTCCCATCCAAGGGGCCACTAGTATTCCTAAGGTGAACATGCCCCGTGTAGCCCGTCCTGCTGTTCCACAGCTCTCCTGAGACAGTTTATGCAATTTCCTCTCTTAATTCTCCTTTTTGATTCTGGTGTAGTTCCTTCAGTTATCTTCTTCATCTGATGTCACAGCTTTCCAATTTCTGTACTTTTAGCATTTTTACCTTAGCTCTTGCCCAGCCTTGCTAGCTGTATTTAACACTTCCAGCTGTGATTTTAAGGCAGCTTTTAGGCTGCTTTTATTTTCCTGATTTGCTGGTCCAGGCTGTTAGAAAGGCAGTTTTTGCTAGCCCTTGGGTCAGAGGGGAGGACATGGGACCTGAATGCCGTTTCCTGGGCTCTCCAGGCAAGTGGCTCTTTGTCCTCACCGGTCTCTGTGTCCTGAGCTGCAAGGAGGCTTAGCCATTTCTGGACAGCAGATCGATGGGGCATTGTAAAGGCTAAGAGGTATTACTGTCTCCTGTGTTAAATCCCTTCCTCCAGCCTCCTACTCCGTTTTTCTGATCTCCACTGAACACTCTCTTGCTTTGGAAGATAGTGGGTGGTCACTAGCAAGATTTCTTCTTGTGAGTGTTCTCACAGTTAAATGCATGCGATGTTTATGCAAGAGAGTGCATCAAGAGTGCTGTGTGACAGAGCCAGCACAAATGACTTGGAGATCCACTTTTCAGCAGTGGCTGATTATTAATGGGTTATTTTTTTGTTATTGATACTACAGGCATTTGGAGACTCCCATAAACATCTGAGTCATGTGCTGGCATGGTCTGTGCCTAAAGATTATGCGATATTTACTGCTGTTCTATACAGATAACCTTTGCTCATGTGGGTGGGTGATTTCTATGGAACGAGCCTGGGCTCCAAAGTACCATGTGAAACAGGCTGGAAGGACCTTGGCAGGACGCTTCCTAGTCCCTTCTTATACCTAGGAAAGCCCAAGTCAGAGTCAGCAATTGTTTGCTGAAGGCTGTGCACTGCCCTCCCAAAAATGCAACTTGCTGGGAAGCAAATTACCACAGAAGCAGGAGCTGTGCTGTTTTCCTTGTACATGAGGAAATGACACGGTGATATGGTCTTTACCTGCATTTTAGCAGTTGCTATTCCAAGCATTATATGTCCTGTTCAAATAGGCCAGACTTCTTTTTCTTCCTCCTTCCAATAGTATTTTATGAGTGTCTGAAATAAAAGCAAAAATGCTAATCTGGCTGGTATAGGCATTTCAATAATTGTATGCTGTTGACAGGAAAAAGTATCCTGTTGCCAGCTCCATTTTGTGTACTTGCTGGATAACCCTGTGGTGGGAGAAAAGAGGCATTAGGGCTGATGAGTTTGGGATTAGAAGTGGGGATGCAAGTGGTGTCCCTGGACAGGGGGGCCAGTACTGTTGCTGATCTCAGTTATCTTCTCATGGGAAGATAAGTATCCTCAGCTCCTTTGGCTGTCATAACTGCTTCTTCTTTGAAGTCTCATGTCGCCTTCTTCTGGCTTTACAGAAGGTAGAGGTTCTCACAGACTCTGGCTTCCATCTTTGTGGCTTTAAAGGCTGCCTCCTGCTTCCCGTCCTTTTGCTTTCGTTCTCTCCTGGTTTGTGCTTCCTCTGACCCGCCAGTGTCTCTAGGGTGTAGGTGGAAGTTTTTTTTTTTTTCATTCAGGTTTATATGGCCTCCTGTCTTGTAATAGATTTTTTTTTCTCAAGCTACTGAACTTTGATTTATTGCACTTAACTCCCTATAATTGCCCAGTACTCCAAACACAGTCATTTACTAGACTTACTTCTCATTTCTCCTATTGCTTCAGGTATTGGTGCAGTTTGTCAGAAATTGCGCAGGAAATCTGGTGCTACTTTGTCAAGAGGTGATTCTCTGTATTTTGACCTGGGGCAAAAAAAGGCTGCTCTTGAAAACCACAAAGAACCAAAAGAGGAGTGGAGGGATCAGGCTGAAAATGTTCCTCCAAGGCTCAGTAACAGTCAAAAGAAATAAATGAAATTTAGAAATTATAATGAAGCAAAGCAGAAGAAAATAGAGGCTGTGATTACATTGTTGTGTGAATGTGAACATTGTGTGTAGTTATGACTCTTCCCTTTCCCCATACCAAAAACGATTAGGGAAAAACTAGAAAAGAAATGGAAAAGGTTCTGAGGTGGGCATCAAGGATGATCAAAAGTCTGAAATAATTTCATATAAGGAATGCCTGAATAAGATAGGACTCCTACCTTTGGACAGAGACTATTGGCATGGGAAATGATCAAGATCTGCAAAATCCTGACTGGTACGTAGAGAAGGGGCAGTAGAGAAGGTTCATTGTTCCTTCCAGTACAAGGACAGGAGGACATCAAATGAAGTCAGCAGATTGCTGGTCCTTTTGAACAAAAAGAAGTTGTAGCCATCTCCAGTGGCTCTGTAGAGCTCATTGACAGTGGACATTACAAATGCCAAAATGGGTCCCATTTTAGGGGAGATTGGGCGAGATCATGAAGAGGAATCATGTGAAGCAGCAGCAGATGGAGCTGGGATGTCAGACCCTGCTGTGGTGGATGGCGGCCCTCCTCCGGCCTGCTCTGGTGTTGGCTGGTCTCCAGCTGGATCCATGCTCTCGGGTTGTCACTCAGTGCTTCATTGCCATGGCAGCCTCCAAGTCAGCTGTAGAACATGCTGGGTTCATTTGGAGAGAGCAGGGGTTGTGATGAAGCCCCTGTGCAAACTCCCAGCACATCTTGGACGAGATACAGCAGCAGCATCTGCCCTGCTGTGTGATTTCGGCGGGCAAAGGTGCTGGTGCATTCGTGGGCTTTCTGGAGGGAGAGGAGGCAGTTTTCCTGGCTAACTTTGAACTCCTGAGTGACAAGGGCCTGAGGGCCACTGCTTCATTTTGCTTTTGAGGCTGCTGATGTAGACGCTTTTGTGGGTATCACTGTATCTGTGAAGGTGTTTAATACAGAGGCTTGGAAGATCTTGCTACTGCTAGGATTGCAGGAACCAGCTACTTCTGCATGGCTGAAGTTGTTGCCTGTGGCACGTGCGTAAGTACATGTTGTTTTGCTTCAGGTGCATAACTTTTCAGGTGGCTACCAGGAAGCAGTAGGTGGAAATCCACATGTGCTCTGTCTTGGTTTGCCTTGAAAATTTAGGACATCTGAGCAATCTGGGCCTGACCTGTCCTGAGGAGTGGGGTTGGCAACACGTCTGCTCCAGGATCATCTCTGTCTGGACATGGCTGATTTAAGTCGGACCTCAGCACAGCACCGTGCTGTGCTCAGCTCTGTGCAGCACGCTGCCAAATCCCAAAGTGGTTCTTAACTTTAATCACAGCACTGTGCACGTGCTCAGCTCTGGGCTGCACACTGGCAAATCCCAGAGTAGTCTGGAGCTCAAGAGCTGAATTCTAACTGAAAATTAGAATCTGGTAATGGTTAAAATGTCTGCTGTGACTATAGCACGTACACACGAAGCTGAGCTAGCTTTCAGCCTAGCTACCTTGGGTACTGCTGGCTGTGTGGCTGGGCAGTGGGGTAGACACTTAGGGTTGTTACTCACACTAAGGTATGTGCTCGTGTAACTGTGTGGTTAAAATGGAGCTGGTGTAGATTTTCACCAGTTCATTATTGAGGCTCTCTACCTGCTATATGAGAGTTGCATGTAAGACTGCAGTTTTACCAGCATGTGTATATTACTCATTATTTAGCCTTCTCATTACTTAAATTGAATAGGATGTAGGGCAGAGCATGTCATGGCGATGCTATATTTATGTAATATTCTGTTAGTGTACCTTAGCTCAACTCTTTGCTGAAGTGTAGGGAAGGATTCTCAGTTCTCAGAAAACTGTCAGGTTAAACCTCAGGGCTCTTCTATGCAAATGTCTGAAATGTTAATCTTAATAGTTCTTGGCCAGCCTCGGAAATAAAACACCATGCAAATTTTCTTTAGCTAATGCAATGCACAAAGTGTAAACATTTTTTTTTAACTTGCAGTAAACTCTTAGAATAAATTCTGAAGGTACTGGCATTGCTTGCAATGTCTCTTCCCTCTCTTTACTCCTTCATATTCAATATTTGTGGTTTCATGCTGGTAACATGGACACTTCCACACCTTCCTTAACATGTTGGCTCACACATATGTCCATGGACATATGCAGGGATTCCCTATTGACCGGCTTTCAGAGATGATCTCACCATTTTTCTGATATATCCAGAACACATGCTATGTCCAGCATTGGGACTTGGAAAGATTGGCAGCTTCCAGGTTATTTTCCAGTAGCAATACAGTCCTTTCAGCAAAGCCATGTCTGGGAGCTCTGTAACTAGTGCAGTTAGTAGTAACTAGTGCAGTTAACTAACAAGTGTAGCTGCTGGTGAACGAAGCTGGTGGATTAGATATAGGGCTATGTGTGTGTGTGTATATATATATATATTTATAATATATAATCCTGCGCTGGTCTGTCTTCGTCTTGGTCTGCTGACTTGTTTGCACTTTCACCTTTGTGCTCCCTTTGCTTGTGCCATGGAGGGTGACTGGGTGCAATGTATCAGGCATGATGAAGACTTCACGTGTGCCTTCAGAAACCGCTGCTGAGCGTCTTCCTAGCCGGGCGAGGGGAATATTCTGGGAAGCAATGGTGTGAATAGTTGAGGAGCAATAAAGTTAATGAAGATTTCCTCTGACCCAGTGGGATTGTTTCTCCCTTTGGAGGTATGCTAAAAAAGTTTCTATGTTGAGTCAAAGAAAAGGTTCTGTTGGTTTTCAAATAAAATCTGGGTGGATGGTTGTGGCAGGTGGGCCGGTAGTGACAGGTTTTGAACATTTCCACACACTTTTCTTTGAGGAGATTCAGGAGGTATTAGAGGTACCTTTCCCAAAAGTGAGAGAAAGGTGGCGCCAGTAGAGACGTCTTCTCAGGAGCAGTCACGTCTTTCCTGAGATGGCATTTTTATTTTTAGTGGTGGTATTGATTTTGGTAAACAGGGAATCTCAATGCTTGTAAGAATGATCTTAGTGCTTGCGTTCACTGAATTTTATAGTGTTTTGTCAAGCAAGTAAAAAGAATTTCAACTGCAAGGTGTATTTATAGTCCCTGAAAGTGCTGCATGTGGTCAAAGTATCTGCTAAAAGGCAAATAGATTAAAGCATGGAGGGCCAGAATTTTCCAATATGTTGCACCTGCTTTCCGGGTTACCCTTTGAGAAGAGGTCTGATCATATGGGGCAGCCGACAAGAAGCCGGTGCTTGGGATGCTGAGCAGAGCCAGGAATGTGGACTCCTTTGTCCCAGTAAAAGTAACTAGGGGCCCTTCTGGCCTGTTGGCTTCTTCCTTAGGGACCTTAATGGGAGCATGAAAGTCTGACCTTGGCGTGGGGTCGGGCTGCTCTGGAAGCCTGGCCCCTGTGGCTGCCGTCTGATGGACTTTCACACGGGGATGGTGCCCCTCCGCACACGGAGGAGCGGGGCAGCAAAGTGGGGACGGCAGCAGGATGCAGGTTGCTGGGGATTCAGTTTCCCCATTCCCAGTGTGCTTGTCGGGACCATCATCCGGCCCTGGTGTCCTTGGAAGCTGCAGCTCACCCCCTGACCCTGACCTGCTCCGAGGACACGTAATCGCGTTGTGCTTGATTCATTCTAATTTACACTGACTTCCCATATGTCAACATACGATTTTAAACCCCCACTGATCATCTTTTATCCTCTGTTAGGCATAAGCTCTGCTTGATTTCCCTTTAACTGCCACTTGGATGGAGACGTGCCTGTGTTTTGTGCTCTGCTGCTCATCAACACCATCTAATGTAAAGATTAGCTTTAGAGTCTTAACTTGCTACTGGACAGGCTTTTGCCAGGTAAGCCGAGCAGCCATAGATCCTGAGCTTACTTGAAATCCAGGTTCCAGCTCTTCATCAGAAGGTCAGTTCAAATCTCCTTCACTCATATCTGTTTAATTTTGCATTTAATTCTATTGATATTAATCTGGATTTATTTGAGCAGCTAGTGCCATTGCAGTTTTTATATCTATTGTGCGGGATCATTTTGGTCTGTGATAAACACTTGGTTTTTACCTTTGGCAAGTGTTTACTTAGTAGGAAGGGATGAAGTGGTTTCATATAGAAATATTACATAGCTTTAGAAAGCATGATACAAATAACTTTAAAAGTTGCCAACAGAATCTGAGTCATTTGAACAGATGTGACAGAGAAAGGAGAAGAAATTTGTGCCTCACTGATCTATTATGTTGCAGCATTTCTACACAGAAATATGGAAAGATGAGTTGAGATGATTTGTCTATAAAAATGCAGTAAACACATTATAAAGGACCTGGTTAACCTCTGACGTACAGTGCTGGATTTCTACATGCCCATCAACTTTCTGTGCATCATTCAATGTATGTGCTCTAGCAGTTCATCCCTTTAACAATTACATGCTTTTCAGGGATAAAATTTACCTATAGGGATACAAAAAAATCTCCCTATTTAAATCTGTGAATACCTTCTTTGAAGACCTCTTGCAAGTTGAGGGCTGAGATGCCAAGTGATAAATCCTGACGACCGAGAGCCTTATTCCTCCGGCTGAAATCCGTCCAGCCCAACAGCCTCTTTAGACAACCTGGTGTTGGGTGTGTTCCCTTTACACAGTTGTTCTCAGCCTGTATTGGCACGAATTGGCAGAGAGATTAAAAAATAGCTGGAACTCTCAGCTGGAAAAGAGGAGGTCCTGTGGGTAGGAAGTGCAGCAATGGATGGGACAAGCTCTGCTAGGGCTTGCCCACGCTCTGGGTACCTGGTGGCTGAGTAGCTAATGTCAATCCAACCTGAGGCCCATGAGGAAAAATTGCAAAGGGATGAGTGGGAAGAGAGACGAAAGGTAAACTCCCAATTGGAAATGTTAATATCACATCCATTATGAATAACCCCAATGCATTTTTTTTGAAGCTTCAAATGAAGTTATGACACAGGGAAGTGTAAGGCAAAATAAAAATTTCTTACTTGTTGTGGTCTTACAACAAAGGTTTTGTGATATACACCCCGCAATGCTACTATAAATAGTCCTGTTATCTAATCTTCCAAATCAGAAGATGACAGAAGATGACGACTAGGGAAGCAGTTCAGTGTAGCTTTTAGCTATTTTCCCACTGCTTCCCTTGCTCCATGGGAGCATTATTGCAGTGCCTCTTGTGATTCGTATGGAGACAACGTTATTCAGAAGTACAGGATGTCACTAGGAGGAGGAGAGTCCAGATAAAACCCTGAAGATTTATGACACGGTTTAGATAAGGCCGTGTAGGAACTGTGACAAGGGAAGTCGCGATAATTTGCAGTGTAGCAGTTCTTTCTAGGGTGCGGTGAGAGCGTTCTTCATGCTGAATGTATAGGGTCAGGTATGGAGCGGGGGGTGTTTTAATGAGGTGCTTTAAATGCTGTCCTGCAGAGACGACCAGTTGCCTAATGATTAGCCAAGACACATAATGCAGTATGTCCCTGTCCCAAGGCCTGACTTACGGCCTGATCCCAAACCAGCAGAAAGACCCTAGAAAGTGGTCAGGTGCTAGTGGAGGACCTTAGAAAATGATCAAACCTGAGGAATTGTGTCTTATGGCAGCTGTTGCCAAGAAGCAGAGAAGAGAGCTTGTGCCATCCCTCGTCCTAAAATAGACTGATGTCTAGGGAGGTAAAATGATTTATTTATTTTTTTGCACAACAACTTGGCAGCAAAAGTTCATCCCTTCCACACAGCAGTTCTGCATCCTCTCATCCTCCATGGCATCCTCTCTGTGCTTGGGAAAGCATTGACTTTGTGCCACAAACTTTGCTCCTGGAAGTACTTTTTTTTATTTGTCGTGCTGCTGAACTGAAGCAAAGGCTCCCAGTGCGTATTATACACAGAAGCAGCAGAGCAGGGCCCCTTTGCTCTGATTCTGGAGGCTGTTTGAAGTCAGTAATGGGTGTCATGGGTGTCAGGTAGTTAAGTCCTTGCATGAGTTGATTTGTTAAATTAGAAAGGGTTAAAAGGAGGAGTTATTTTTGGAATAAAAACATTAAATAGTTATGTAGTGCTGGAGAGTTCCAGCTAGGTATTGGATGCTATTTTATTATTCTAAGTGGTTGTCCAAAGTCCTCAGACCATCAGAATAGAAAGCTGTGAGAATAACACATTTCTCTAGATTTACACCAAAATACTTGAGCTGAGTTCAAAGAACTTAATGTCTTTGCTTGTGACATTCATTGGTATCTTTAAGGATCCAGCCAAATGCAGAGCCCCAGCTCTGGACTCGAGAGGCCAGTAATTACAAAACGGAGTTGCTCCATTGCCCCTAGTTTATGGCAACATGGCTCTGGGAACGTTCGGGAAAAAGGGAAACTTTGCAAGCAAAGAAATGTCTATTTACATCCTTTATAATTAAATATATTTGGTCTACATGTACAAATGCATATAATTTATTGTTACGTAATTGCATTTTTTTGCTGTAAAGTTATGCATATTTGCACATTAACATGATGGATGGGGTGGTTTAATTTTAAATATATCTTTTAGCATATTGATAAGTGGCCAAACCACTAGAAAAGCTGTTACTTGCCTAGGAAACCATCGCAAGCACAGCTCTTGGTTCATTTTGCTCTTTCTTCCTCCTACCAGTAGTCTGTTGTGTTTCTTGTTTAATTTATTCTCTAAGTTCACCTTAAATAGCCTCTGACATTTATTTTTTGTATATAGCTCATTTATAGTTCTATTTTTTATTCTATTTTCTCATCACCTACTTAATCAGTCTTTTACCCTTATTAGACATAATTTAGCCTTTTAAAATTTCTGTGGGCCATCTTGAAGCCCTTGAATGGTGATTATTTAAAGCGAAATGAAGAGTCAGGATGAGACCTCACTTCCAGTGCCTCAGAGCTCAAAATTGACGTTAGTAACTGCTACTTATAAATTGCCTGCTGTGCCCCACAAAATAATATGATGCTGTAATTATTTATGACAGTTAAAATGCCCTGAAGAATTCAAATAAAAGCCAAATATATAGGGAAAACATATCCCATATAGGAAGGTTATTGTGTAAAAAATAGCTGTCTTGCTTTGTCTGTAGGTCACATTGGCAGGCCAACTGGAAATATGTGCAAGACATGGATTCAAGACGGGCTCGTTTTCAGGGGAAACTCCATAGCTGCTGCTGTTGGGCTATTTTCAGGTGTTTAGATGAGTGAATGACCCAAATATCGTTTAAGGCTGTGACTATTTCATTTCCATAGCAATGCAAATATGGTCCGTAAAGGCTAAGAGCTCTGCATCCAATTTAGCAGTGTTGCTTTGGCAACCCCATGCAGGATGCAAACAGTCTCCTTGGAAACACTTCCTAAGTGTCATTAGATAAGCGATGGTTACAAACACGGAAGCAGATCGGGATGAGAGACAGGCTCTTGCATGATGTCTTTTTATAGCCCCAGGCATCAGGGTCGATCAGGGTGGTGAAAGGAGGGAGAAAAGATACTTTGACGGCCATCGCTCAGGTTTGTGTCCTGTTGTGCTGTGGAAAAGAGCACCTGCAGGGACTGGGGTCACGTAAGCGAAGGGAGGACACGTCCCTGCTCACGGATCTGCGTGTCGGAGCCTGCAGAGCAGAGTCCTCCCTCTGCTCCAGGCCAGGCAGCTCTCCTGCCCTCCTCGTATCATCATTCCTGGTCTCCGTGACCTTCGCATCTGCACGTAGCGCCTGCAAGAGGGAAGGAGAGCCCAGAGCCCAGTAGCACAAGTGCAGTCCCACCACCTTTGCTCAAGAGCCCCAAGGGCTGGAGGTGCCGTCAAGCGCCAGCTCTGCCCTCTCCTGCCAAGACATTTCCCCTGCTCTGTAACTTTGCTCTCTAAATTTGGGCTTATTTGCAGAATTTTGAAGACTGTTTTCTCAGAGGTAGTAGCAGGGGGGAGATAAAAGTAGGAATTGGGGCTATTTAATGCTCAGAAATGGGGCAGTTATTTCTGCCCCATTATATAAAGTCATATAAAGAGTGTCATGAATGGAGGCAGCTTTCCCAGCACTTACAATAACTCATTTCTTCCAAAAGCCTCAGGTGTTGGACTGAAGGGGTTACACTACTGGCTTTGGTTTAAAAACTCTTCCGTTTTTTATACTTCTCTGTCACCAAGAAAAGCTAAAAAGCATAAGAAGAATATGATCTAATGGCTCAGAAATCAGAAACCAAACAAAAGAACTGCCTCTTCTTTTGTTTTAAACTGATCTTTGTTTTGATTCCTCTGGGTTAGGCCTGTGGATCTCATCCATGGAGCCTCAATGCGTGGTGTCAACTGGACACATGAAACAGTGATGGAAGGAGCCAAGTCCCCAGGGGCATCCAAAGACCTTTATTCTGGTTTGGGATGAAAGTTTGTAAGAGGAGGTGGTTTTATTTTATCAAAAGCTTGGGCCAGCTTCAGTGGGCCGAGGCAGCTGGTGGACTTGGACTTCTGTGCCTTTTTCAGGAACCATGTGGAGCGAAACTAGGCCAGACCCTTGCAGCCAGCAGTGCCTGGGTGTGATGTTCAGGTCCACATGAAAGGACAGTGACTGGGACTGCCTGGTCCAGCGGTCCCCCCGTCACTTCAATAGCGTGCAGCGTCCTGTAATTCAGACACCTGGCAAAAGACGGTCCCAGTGATTGCATTTATTTTTCCTATCCTAAACCAAGCACTGAATTCAAAGGCCAACAGCCTCTCTTTTCAAGGAGAACGTACCAAGCAAAATAACATCACTCCCCTACAGGCCTTTCCCCTCCACTTGGCTTTCTTCCATCTTCATATCGCTCTTATCTCAGGGCTTCTGCTCTGAATGTCAGTGCTAATTAACATGGGTCCTTGGCCGTCCCAGCACTTCAGGTGAGTTACAATCCAGCATCTGTTTGTGCACTGGGAGCGGGTCCATCCCCACCTCCCCAGGGGAAGCCAGGGGGCCTGTTAGGGAATCTTGTGTCCTTTGGGGAGAACCCAAGGACCCGTGGGATAAGGGAGGACTTCTCTACACACCCCTCCCTGCTGCTCTGGGTTCTCGGTGCTCCTGCCCTGGCTGCGCTCGTGTGCGACGCTGCTCCGGGGCCAACCTGGAAGAAGGAGCAGCTGCTTTTGTGTTCCCGATGCAGCTTCCTGCCGCACCTGGGTTCTCCTTGGAGACCTCCCGCTCGCACGTGGAGCCAGCAGAGCTCTTGAGCGCACACGGGAGCGCAGGCCCCCGTGCGAGGCCCGGAGCCAGCCCCTGTCTCTGAGCTCGTGCACCTGCGACAGGAGCGCTCTGGCTTTTGTGCAGATATAAACACTTTCGATATGAGCAGGGCAGTTCTGGCCTCCAGCCTTTTCTTAGACCTTGTGTTTCCCCTCTACACCACAGTGGGAACTGGGAATTTCACACTCCACCAGAGCAAATCCCTGAAGAGGGAGAGATCCTGGTTCCCCATCCAGCACCTGAGACTCCCGCGTCCTCCCTCTGTACCCCATTCCTGACCGCCTGGTCTGGCTTTGCTGCCTGCTCTGCGAACGTGCTCCTGCGCTTGCAGAAAAGCAAACGGAAGAGTGAGATGGCAGCCAAAAATCCTCCCCAGGCGACGCGGGCAGCCGTGGGCGACCCTCACGCTGACGCGGACGTCTCTCCCGTTCGGCGTTCCCCTCCGGCGCTGGATTGCTCTCCGCAATGCTCTTTTTGCTCAAGTGTATTTGTTACCACTTTCTATCCGCTGCCTGTGCAGCTGGAGGCTGTGCTGAGCCCCCCGCACTCATCCTCACAGTCTCACACAGGCGCTGCTCACACTCCTATCCATTATTTTTATATCTTTAGTGATATTCTCTGTGCAAGAGCGTGAGTTATCTTTTTGATGAGCATCCTGGTAGCAGAATATTAGTGTGTATAATTAAGTTAGTATTTGGCTCTTGAATCACACTTTCATCCAAAATTGTCTTAATTACACAGCTGCTCCTCTAGGAATTAGGCTATGTTTGGATCTATAGGCTAGATATATTTGAGAAGAAAAAACTCCTTTTCTATTTTCAAACTACATTGTAAACTGTGCTCTTTTTTTTAAGGAGGGGGAGAAGTAGAGAGAATTGTATAGCTGATTTTTGTTTTCATCCTGTACATAAGGAGATGGGGCACAAACTCCCCTGTTTTATCTTACTCCTGAGTTATTGAGGGAATCTCGCCTTCCTTGGGTTGGTTCACATGGTGTTTTTTTCTTTCTTTAACCACTTGAAACTCAGGCATCCCTAACAGCCAGAAAGAGGATGAAGGGGAATAAAACACCAGCTTCCAGTTTGCTAACCATAAAACTAGCTTTAGCAGCAGCCTTAACTTCTTCGTGTTGTAGCAACATGGAAGAAAAATGTCTCTAGACGGGCCTGCAGGATTACTTTAGCTTTCTGTGATGCAGCTGAGAACTTATGCTCAATTTTGCTATCAAATCTTCAGCTTTAAACACTGCAGCTGTAAATTAGCAGCCCCTGCTGCAAGTGTGCTGGCGCGTGGAAGTGCACAGTAAATCAGATTATAGCTACCCTTCATTAACTCTGATGCACAAGACTTCAGCAGTAGAGGTTTGATTCAGGGGAAATGAATGAGGATAGTTAAAGTCAAATATAAATAGAGCTCATTAAAAAACAAACAAAGCAGCCTCTGTTTCATTATGTGACTCTTAACTGCACCAGGAGAGCAGAAGCAGTTCTCATTAGTGGCCTCTGGCAGCCTTGTTCTCTGCATCTTCTGCAAACGCCCTCGCAGCCTCCTAGGAGCTCAGGGGATGCAAAGCCCACGTGCACCCTGCGCAGGGAGGAGCAGGGGGAGAGCAAAGCGAACGCACGTGCGTGCCTGCAGACCCCGCCACGACCTGGAAAATCAGGATAAGCTGCATGTTGCAGAACACGGGGTGTAGGGGTCCTGTGCCCAGTTACAACCACAGTTGCATGAATTACCCGCTGTTCATCCCAGTGTAGGTGGATTTGTTCGTTTCTGTTGTGTTTTTTTTTTTTAAGTGCCTGTGTTTTGGGGGAAGGGAGAAAGTTAAAAAAGTTGTGATTTACTCAGAACATGGAAAAAATCCAGCCAAAGCAAGGAAATATAGCGTATAGCAGCCTGTGCAGAAGAATTAAGGGCTGCAGGATGCTATTCAGAGCTTCCAATTTACTAATGTACCTTCACCCATTAGCTTCAATGAGGCTTTCACTGTTGCTTTATTGAGTAGGAAAGCTAACCTTCCTGAGAGCCTGATATTGAATGCTGGAAAAAGGATATTGGACAGTGTTTGAAAGAACGACTAGTAGTTTGGGAAAAATCAGCTATTTTTAAAGCAAAGCTGAAATAATTTTTCTTTTTAAAAAGGTGTATTCAAGGGAAGACTGCATGACTTTCAGTGCTATTAGTACGATAGCCCAAGTGGGAGATTAATGTTCTGGTTAAGGAAATAAAAATGCAGTATCTCCTGAGCAATTTATTACCACATGCACTGGAGAGGCAAACACTAGCTAGCAGCTTTCTGCTATTTATGATTGCAGGAAAACATGTGGAGCCTCTCCGCCAGCCAAACCACCAGTTCAGACCTTCTCTTATCACCAGTTCAATCCCAGTGCGAGTAGCCCTGGGAACACCAAGTCAAGTCGCTGGTATTTTAAAGCAGTATATCATCTTCTGTTCAGTGCAGGTTTCATTGGCATGATGCCTGAATGACAGTCACAAGGGCTCACTCCATTCAATTTTGTGTGGAAAGTCATTCCAAAGTTTTCATTAATTTTAATTCATGATTGCAGAGCAATTCAGCCTGTGCAGATGGAAGTCAGTAGAGAAGTGTTAGTTCATCTCGCTTTAATATTTTTTATGTATACATATGTTTTACACAGAGAGTTGCGGCTTACTCAGAACCTGGACTGGACTATGTCTGACTGTTTAATTACTGTTTACACAGAAGTAATTTGCAAAGCGTTAATTTTGGAAATCAATACACTCCAGTCCAATAAATATTTAATGCTCCCATCTGCCATTTCTAGATTAGTTACCAACCCTGTTAGATGAAGTCTATGAAACAGTTCTGCTGTTGATGTAAAGAAGGGTTTTCAGATCCAACTTGAATGAAAACCTAGGAAAAAGTAGGCTCTCTAAACCAAATTGTATTGTCTTTTCTTGATCAAACATGCAAGGGGAGAATACTCCCTGTGGAGATAACATTATAGCAAGTAGGCTCATAAAAATTACATCTTCATTTACAGAGAGAAAATACATTGAGTCTTTCTTAATGAGACTATGTGTCATAAGTCAGAGTTCAGCTCACACTGCTGTAATCAAAAAAAAATCTGCTGATGGGAGGGCAATTAGGCCCTGTATTAATAGCCTGGGATGGGTAGACTGGGCAACTAAGCTGTAGTAATAACATGGGACTTGGCTGATGCCTCTGCTACGCCTTGGAGCTTGCTCTACAGAAAATAAGCATAGGCCGGCTGGATTGCAGACAAGCTTGATGGGCTTGAGAAGCAGACGTTGTTGTTCTTGGGTCCTCAGCTGGTTTCTCTCGGTTTTTTTTTTTTTGTTGTTGTTTTGTTTTGTTTTTTCCAGCTGCAAAATGGATTGGGTATTTTAAGCATTAGTTAACATTTGTCAAACTCATGGGGAGAGACCTATTTTATGAATCACCCTCCTGTAACAAGTAGCATCTTTACCACTGGGAAAAGCCTAATAAAACAAAGGGCGCGATAGTCGTCTTACAGGGCAAAGGGCAAGGGGAGGTGGAGAGGAATGAGGCTGAGCGGCAGTTATCAGGAAGAAGAGGTGAGAGAGCAGGAGAGGAGGAAGGGAGACATCCCAGGAGGGATCGGGGAGGTATCCTGGGTCAACACAATGAGTTTGATCACGCCAGCAGGTCTATCCACTGGGCAACACCAGGAGGCTGAGGGCACCTGAGAAGAAGATGGCAGCTCCAAAGACTCCGTTTCTTGGAGAAATCTGGGCCTGGGATGTGGGGAACAGACCCACAAGTAGGAGAAGGAGAGCTTTGGGAGTGGGGCCTGAGAGGACCCACCACCCCTACCCATGTGGGGGTCCAGTGTGGAGCCGGGATCCCCGCAGGTCCTGGCAGCCTCCGCCACTGCCTCCCGCGGCTGCGAAAATGGGGGAGTGAAACTTGTCTCCCTCAGGCTGCGCAGACAGCGACTTAATTACAGATATTCATAGAGGACTTGGAGCTCTCTGGATGGGAATGCCCTGTGCCAATGCAAATGTCATTGCTCGCGGTACAACACAGGCCTTGATGATTAGTTCTGTTTTACTGTTTTTCTGGGATAATTATGTATAATTCATGTGTTGTTTCATCAAAGTGTTTGCCACTCAGGGCTTGGCCTCATCTTCTTAAATAGCTGGATATAAAATTACAATGTGTTCCTCCAGTGAGACCATATTTCCAGAACATCATGACAGCTTTATTATGACACAGAGTTTTCTGTTTAACTAGAACAGATATAGTGAATTATCCTTTAAAAAAATCAAAGTCTCTTGTGGTGGATCATTAGGCTTATGCCATTTTCTATACGAGGTTGCTCTAAATCAACATATTAACACTCTGTAGAGGGGCCATTTGTGCTATGGCCTCTAGGCTTTCTTCCTAGGTCAGGATGGGCCAGTACTGTTCATGGGAGGCAAACTGCAACGCAGCACACAGAGCAGGGCAGATTTTCCAGCAGAAGAGGATCTGCCTTTGAGTCCTTCCCCAGCCTAGTGCTAGCTTCCAGGGATTATCCCTTTGGGATAGGTAAACATGTAAATGAAATTAATAGTGACATATCTGCATTAAAAAGTTTTGGATTATGGAAAAATCTTCTGTATTGCTACTACTATGGGCTACCTTGGTTTAACCAGACACTACACACAGATGCTTTTTTTTAGTGTTCATGGGAGTGGTGATGTGCCAGAAAGGAAAACAAGAAAGCAGGGGAAATGGTTTTGGAAGCATAAAGTTTTTAGTATTGCTGCTTTGGTGCAGGTCACTCCTTTCCAAGCTTTTAAACTTTGTGGGGCAGCAGGTGCTGAATGGCTGCTCTATGGCTCAATTAACCAGCATCTAACTTCAGAAAATCCCTAGTGGCTGGAAATAAGAATTAAATTCAGCAGTCATTCTGGCTAATGCTATACCTCTGCTGCTAGTACCAGCAGTATCTCTTCAACTGAAAGGAGGAGTGGTGTCTCAGGCAGTTTTCTTGCTGTGTTGATCTGGTTTTCTGAGGAAGCCAGACCCAGTGGTTTGTGCAGTGCGAGGCATTTTCTATGCCTACAGTCTCCTTTGCAGCAACCTCTGTAGGAGCATATAAATTAAGCACTGCAGAAATCCACTTGTTAATGGACGACAGCATGGTCTACTAGTCACAGCATGACTTAGTGGAGATAAATCCCTCTACTTGATATTCCCAGCTCTCCCACGCAGATGCCAAGGCATTTCACCTCTCTGTGCCTCGCTGTGCCAATGAATAGAGGAAGGAGAGACGTAGCGCTGCATTATTATTATGGTCTAATTCTAATCAGAGCAGAGTGGCAGGAAACAGCAGGCCATTCTGGGCTCCTGCTGCTGTCATTTAGACCCAAGCTCCTGCCTCCGAGTGAGTTCATGGCCAGGTTGAGCTGATCTCTGCTGGGTCTGCTGCGGTCCCCCTGTTTCCGCCACCACCACATGAGAGAATCCAGCCAAGAGGATGCTCTTGGCCACAAAGCAATTCCTCTTCTGCCCAGCTCCTATTCCAAAAGCTTCGTTTTTGACTGATCAGCTGCCTGAGCTGGCTTGCAGTGCCATGACGTGTGCTGAGGCAAGGGATGAGGTGGGATGGGTTGACCAGTGGACGGAGCCACATTGCACCCCGACAAGAATCATCTCATGTGACTTTGTTAAAAATCAAACTTATTTGGAGGGATCGTTTTGAAGACTGTAGGCATGCTTGAACTCAGGCATTGTCATTTTGTCAGCTTGTTGGCTTGAGTTGCTGAGCTCTTGTGAACATTAGAGGAGATTCTCCTCCAGCGACACCCCTGTGCAAGCAGCACGCTCACAGGGGTTTGCACTGATCCGCAAGGCTGTCCCTTGAAATCTGCTGAAGGCCAGTTTCCCAGGGCTGTGATTTTCGTGTTTTTCTGAACCAAGATCCGACTGTATATTGTGAATTCAGCAGATAAAGCCAACAAGGGGGTCTTGTTGTACTGCTTCCATCCATGCATCATCCACCTGCATCTCCATGCCGGAAATGATGTCCAGACATGCACAGAGGCTGGGCTACCCAGTTCAGTTTTGGGAATACCAGCCCTCTTGCAAGCCACAGTACAGTGGCCTCTTCATCGACCCTGAGCCTCCCCACAGAGGCCCGATTGTGTTGCCTCTGTATGCTTCAGCCGAGGAACTCGCTTCCTAAGACCATATCAGTATTCTGCAAAGAATATTGAAGTGCTTTCTTCATTGAGGCTGCTCAAAGGACTAGTGTGTGAGCAGTTGTAGAAAATAAAATGGCTGCTAAAAAATTAAAGTTTTTTTTTTCCCCTTATATTCTGCATTGAATTGATTAGGTTCAGGAAAATACTTTGCTTTAATAGGATGGGACCTGGGATGGGAAAGCACAGGGGCAGCTCAACTCCCATAAAGTGCTGTGAGAGCTGGCAGCCGCCCAAGCCTGCAGGATGTGACCCCAGTATAAATCTTGAATTCTTTAGTCTCCAGCTGGGCAGTGAGCACAGAAGGAGCTTCGTAAAAGCGATAAGCAAAGGCGAGCTGGGGAATAACAGTGCTCCTATCATGCTATGTTTCCTGGGTATTAGAGCAACTCTGTGATACAGGAATTTAATAGCTTAAGGTTAGCTTATAAACCTTTAGGTAAATAATAATAAAAAAGCTCTGGCAGTTCATCTCTAGCTTGACTAATGTAATGATAGTATCTGGCTCAAAGAGAAAAATGGGACAGCATGGAAAATTCCTCTCTGCCATTTGTCAGGTTTGCAGAGGTTGTCACTGGGTGACATTCAGGCCTGTGCACGTGACCAGCACGTGGCTTTCGGTCTTTTTAAAGCCTTCTTAACCACCCCTACTACCTCCCCCTGCAAAAAAAAACCCAAACCATCCCAAACCCACCCTGTACCTGTACCCCAAACCTCTGTGTTTGGTGCATTTTGCACCAAGTGCAGTGATGCACTTCCCTTTGTACAAAAAGTAGCTGCCTTCTGCCCAAATTTAATGTGGTGATAGATTCTTCTAACAACCAGCAAAGAATGAAACAGGAACCCAAGCAGTCTGTTTCTCCTTTACTACATGATAGTGTTTTTTAGTATTAAGAGACCTCTGCAGCCCTAGGCAGCAATATGGATTGTGTGTTTTTCTTATTTAAAGACTGAGAGGAGCCAGAGATAGGTGATAAACTTGGCCAGGCATCAAGTGTTGAATGCATCTGAGCACAAGGAAACAGCAGCTTCCTCGCTGGGCATTCCCACTCTTCTCCTGGCCTAGCTTGTAGCACTAAAACCTAGCATTATGGCTTTGGGTGGATTAATTGGGATTAATTGGGATGGGCTGCTGAGTCATCCCTTCCCATCTGCCTACCAGTGCTGCCTCACACCTTTCCTCCCTTCCTTTCCCTCTGGAAGCAGGGGGCTGAGGGGACCTGCTGGAAGTGCCTGTGGCAGAGCTGGGAGAGCCGCCTCCAGCAGCTGCTCTGTCAGGTAGGACCTGCTGTCTCCCCCGAAAAGTTTGCTTGATCTTCAGGTCTGCTGGCTGCAGCCAGGGACCCTTAGCTCCTTCTTTCCCAGATAGACACTGATGCTGTTGTCTGAATAGCCCCAGAGGGAAGCTCTGTGTGGAGAAATATGGAGACTCTGAGAGCTCTCCTTTTAACTGGAGATGCGCAGTTTCTGCTCTGTAACTCAGGTGAATTGTCTGTTATATTTTTAAGTATATTTAAAGTATATTTTAAGAGACTATCCCTCTCGTCATTTACTTAGATGGTAACAGGATCTGGCTTTCAAAGTAGTAATAGTCAGTGCTGGTTCTATTTATACAGCAACAAGCTGGAGGCCCCAACTGGGATTATGGCCCATGCCATCTGGTGCAGTGAGGAACACCCAGGAACACCCAGGTTTGGCTTAGAGGGAGAATTTGCCTTTCCTGGAAGGGTCTTCCGTAGGTCTGTATGACTTGCCTGTCCAAGCAGTTTTAAGTCCCCAGGAGTTCAAGTTCACTCTTCTTTTTGTTTTTTGGAGAAGTAAGTTTCCTGAAGCAAAATTTAACTAGAATAGCCCCTTATGTAAGGTAATGTCATTTCCAGCTTTCTAGGAAAGTGTTGGAAGGGGAAAGTGCAAACCTTCACTGTATTTGGCAGCTTCCTAGGAAACCCTATCCTTGTGCTAGATTGCATTAAATATAATGCTGTCTGGCAACGTTTTTGGAACCTGGTAGTAGCCAATGTTGTATCACAGGCTTCCTATGTCCCCATTAAATCTGAAATCATGAAATTCAGCCTTAAACTCATGCTCCTGGAGAACAAAGTGGTTTGTTGCACTTAGCTTAATAACAAAACGTTATTAAACTTGTTCTTTTACTTTTCCCTAGCCCTGGAATGGGGCTTATGCTTTCATGTGATAACCCAGGAGGAGCCTCCCTAAGACTCTCTGAAGGCTAATTCTCTGGTATAAGTTTGCCTGAAGCTTGTCTGTTGGTGCCTGCTGCTATATTGTCTCTTTGGCTGGGATTTCATCCAAGTTTGTAAGTAGAAATGAGGCTCTGCCTCTGAGTTTGGATCTAGCTCTTGAGTTTTCCTGGAGTGCCAAGTGGCCTGGCATGTGCTATGAACAGTACCAGCTCTGGTAATAAATCACATGGTCATGGGTGATAAAAATCAATTTCTGAGTTTAGGATACCAAAAAAGTGGTACCTGTTATTAAGAGGGAATTTTTTTTTCTTTTCCTCCTCTTTCTCCTCTCTGACTTGTTAACAAGGTATGTGTTACTGGAAAATTCCCCTCATTATTGAAGAAAGTACCTTTTTTCCCGCCCCTCATTACTGAAGACTTACCCATTCATCATTTAACCACAGCGCGAGAGTATTAGTAAGCATAAGCTTATTATTGGGCTTTCTGATGCCTAACTGGAGGGGATATCTGCAGCATAAAAGGGGAGATGGAATAATAAAACCCCATTTGTAACCAGCCTGTGCTTGGGAAATGGCAGTAGTTGATGTTAGCCCTGAGGAGGAGTTACGTTTCTTCCGTTCAGCAGTAATCCTTGAATCTTGATCCTCGAATGAGAGAGAGAACGGAAAGGAGAAAAAAAAAAAAAAAAAAAACCCTCTAATCGTGGCTGTAGCTTTGTGTCTGGAGCTGTGGCTCGTGCTCAGCTTCAGTTATTCTGACGTGTGACCGAAGAATTGCCGTGCTAGAGACATTCGGAGATGTGATTTCAGAAACCTGCTAGCTGGCAACTGTGCTCGCTCTGGCTCCCCTAAGTCTTCTGCCATCAGAACAAATGGTTCCCTCTCTCTGTTAAAGGCACATAACTGATGCGTATTTTTTTCCTCCCTTTGTCATCTTAACAAGCAGTGATAAATGTTAAATATAAGCACCCCTTGAGGGCATGCCGTACATTCAGGGGGGGAAAAAAATCCTTTTCTTGGCTTGCATGAGTGTTTAATGTTAACGAGCTGCATGGGTGACTTTATGGGGATAAGGATCTTTATGCGGTGTCATGTGGCACATGGGGAGATGCAGCGGCCTGGCACGTCCTTTATTTTTTGTACAACAATCTGATGCCCTTTAGGAATTGGCCATGCATAGTCCCTTGCATTAGCTTCTGGGCACCTGCTTAGTGGAAAGGTTGACAAAGACAAGAGGAATTAAGAAAAAATAAGTATACAGTTATCAGTGGAGCTGAAAAAAAAATAAGAACAAGATTTAAGAGCAAAGATTAAAGGCCTGAATATGGGTAATTTTGCCAAGTGAAGACTAAATAAGAATAGTAAATAGACTAAATATGTTTGTACCCTATTTGGTGGTGCAAACGTGAGGGAGGAAGCCTTATTTAACATGGAGTCTCCTCCTTTGGAGATCTTCAAAACCCGCCTGGCTGCCACTCTGTGCCATGTGCTCCAGGTGTCCCTGCTTGAGCAGGGGGTTGGGCTAGATGATCTCTAGAGGTCCCTTCCATCCTCAGCCGTTCTGTGATTCTGTGTGCTCACCGAGTCTCAAAACGGATGAGTCAAAAGGCAAGACTTGATGTGATTACCAGGAAAATTTAAGAGATGCCCTGTGCTATGGAGGTCTCAGGCCCTGTAACATCAGACCCTTATTGATTTAGTTCTTAGGTAATAACTTTAGTCAAGGAACAATCCATCTCTAGAGGATAAGTTAATAGATTTGGGCCTGAAGGAATTACTCTGGTTGTGCAGTCTGGTCCCTGTCCAGTTAAATTAAATGTTACAACAAGCTCTTCTCAGAGATCTTGGGGGTGGTGGGATCTATCATACAGTCAGCGGAGCGGATACAAACCCTCCGTGGACTTTCCTGGCTGATGGGTGAACAGCTCTGGAATCGGTGGTCTAGAAACTCAGCATAACTAGGCAGAGGGGCTGGGGTGTGCGGCAGTGCCCTAGCCTGTCCCCTGTTGCAAACACCCTTGCTTTTCCCCTGCGATTTCTGCTGAGGTCCGTTACTAATCCTGTCTAACAGCTCATGGTTCATTTTTGACGGCCAGAAAGTACTGGGGATCCAAAAAACAACTGGCAACGAACAGAGCAAAGTTTTGCAGGTCCTGACTTTGCTTCCTACAGATTAGCAGCAAAACTCTGAAATGAGAAAGCTCAGAATTGGCCTCTTAGGGCAAAAAGGGCAAGCCTATGCTCAGAGTTGTAGTTGTAGTATTTCTTGCTCCTCTGTTTTCTGATGTAGTTTGCTCAAGATTTACGTAGGTTATAGAGTCATTACCTGCAGTCCTGATGATGGAGGTGCTTGGTGTGGTACTGAAATATCCACTTTGGACCTTGCTGGCAGCGCATGCCACGGGTTTACAGCACTGGCAAGGGGGTCCTGGGCTGGGTGGAGGTGTGTGGGGGTTCTGGCTTGTTTTTGTTTGTCGCTTTCTCTCCACCCACATGATTTGTAATCCTTTATTTCTGCGACTGTGGGAAATGGTGTGCTCCCCTCTCAGTCTTATGCCCTCAGGAGGCCCCGGCACTCGAGTGCTGCTCGCCTGGGTCTCTGACAGGCTTGCTGCTGTTATCCCTCCCCCTGAATTCCTGCCCCGCCATCTCTCTCTGCCCAGCGCCTGCAGTTCGTTTTGTTGTGAACCCCCTTACCTGCTCTTTAGTCAGTGGGATGACAAGTCTGCTACATGCAGGACAAAATCCCCTACCCTGGAGGGATGGCCTGAACTCTCCCCCCCGTCCTTCTGTGTGTCTGTAGGAGTACAAGTGTGTCTGTGGCTGCTTCCCGCTTCCTCTGCCATTCCACCATACACAACTAAAGGGGGGCACCAAGGGGGCCCCATTCCTTCCCTTCCTCCCTGTTACTGCTGCCTTTCCAGACTGGCAAAATGGATGAGTCAGTGCCTGACATCTGGGATGGACTCTGTTATAGGCTGATGGATGCGAGAAAAGTCCGGGTTGTGTTTTTTGTTGTTGTCTGTTCCTCTTCCTTCCCCTCCAAGGGGTCAGTGTGGGGGAATCTTTTATTTCAAATGGGTGGGTGGGTAAAGGAATAAAATTATCTGGAGGTGACTGAGTCACATTAGTGAGTCATCAATAGTGGGAAGAGGGGGCTTAATAGTTGTGTACAGCCTGTGCGCTGCGTGGTGCGAGAGAGGAAGCAATGGGCTCTTACACAAGCTGTCTTCTCCCCAAAAGAAGAAATGGGTTTAAGATTGCAGCACCCTGGGCTCAAGGCTGGGCCCATGTGGGCACTGGGGTTGTGCTGATTCCTCAGCCCACCCTTGTTGCCTTGAGGGGTCGGCAAGCCCCAGGACTTCAGCCCCTCGCTGCTGGTGGCTTTTGTGGCATGAATGTGGACGTGTCTTCCCACATCCCACTTGCGCCTCTAGTGGGAGGGCACTGCCAGTGACTTGCAGTTCAGTCAAAGCCAGATTTTGTGCCTTAAGCGGCCCATTTTCTTTCCCCTGAATCTGTATATGCAGCCAAGTGCCCCAGGCAGCAAAAGAGGGTGACAAGTCAACTGCAAAGCAGCAAATCATGCTGTGGATGTGCTAGTACCTTCTTTGAACTCCTGTTCTCTGCTGCATGTGAAAAGCGTGACTGTTCAAAATCTCCTAAAGGAGAGTGAATGGCCCCACCGTGCAGGCGGCCCTTGAGCCCTGGCGCAGTCACCAGCAGAGAGAGCAAGACTGGAAAGGCGCCGTCTTGGGATCCTTCTCTTTAAACCAAGTAGCAATTTGTGCAGGCAGCGGATAGCTGGAGTTGCGGGGCTCCTTGCTCTCCCTCGGGGTGTGCGTGTGGCCGTGACCAGGCGGCGCGGGGGGTTTTCCTCCCCGTGACCGCCAGCTGTCACTGTTGCCGCACACACATCTGTGGGCGGATGCATTTTGTCCGGCTGTGATTTACAGCCGGTCCCAGCTCTTTAAACGCTGACTTGTGTCCAGGCTGGACTAGGGCACCTCCTGCTAGACACTGGAATATGTGTAGGACAACACTTATCACCCCAAGGAGCTGAAGTGCTTTGGTTCATCCCCAGCGTTAGAGAGTATTTAGCCTGGTCTCAACAGCCTGGGCCTGAAGCCTGAGCTTTATTGCCTATTAAAATGCTCTGTAAAGACACTGTATATATTTTTAGCACCCATACATTTCCTGCTTTCAGATCTAGCCTTTTAGAGGTTTTTTGCTTTGTCTTTACAGAACTCAAATTCCCTTTAAGTGATTCTCTGACTAAACAACGTTTTGTAAAAATGAGAAAAATGCAGCAGTAAGTTAGGAAGGTCACAGTAGGATCCAGCAGGCTTTCTTGGTTACAGTGCCCTTCCAACCCTTCATTTCTCCTCCTGCATTGTCCCTGAATTGGGGAGAGTGAGCCCCTAGCCTCCCATAATACATGGCACAGGTACACCCACTAACTTGACTGCATTTAAGGAAGAGCCAAATAACATTCCACATTTGAAAGCCATGTAAATGTAGAAATCATTTTTCCCCCTGCTGAAATCAAAATACACATCTATGTGTGTGCACGCAGATCCACACATCCTTATGTGTGTGTACCTGTGCTAAGCTCTTCCACGTTGTATCCTGCATGTGTTTCCCTGGTTTAGATGGATAAGGATTGTTTCTGTTTGCACATTGGAATTGCTGGAGTCTGGCCTCCCTCATGGGACAGGGATCAGAGATGGAGGCATTTCTCTTGGGAGCTGCTCTAAAGCTGCCTGTAGGAGCAGTTAGCACCTATTCAAGGCTTGGGCTCCTCATGCCGGGGCTCATGAGCACAAAGTGTGATGGGCAGTGATGAGCTGGAGGCAAGGTGAGCCTGGAATGAGCTCAGCGCGCTTGCTCCATGTTCAAGAGCCCATATGTCTACACTGTTAGTGCGTTTTACTTTAGTCCAAATATCCCAGAACTTGGTACTTGAGTGGATTGAGTCAGCTTGCTGTTATTTGAATTAACTCTTAATTTACTTTGCGGAGATTATGCAGCAGCTAAGGAGTGCTTTTAAGCGTGACCTAATTTTGGACTTCGATGGACCTTAAGGACACCTTGCCTGTTGGAGCAGGCTCTGCTGTGGGAGGGACAAATGCAGATTGGGAATGGTGCCGTCAGTCAGTGATGCCGCTCGGGACTTAGAGCGAAGTGCAGAATTTGACCTCTACAGTTTAATTCCAGTAAAAGCAAACACCAATCTAAATGCATTTCCCCATTTAGATTAGGTTTTGCCTCAGATATTATTCAGAAAAGAAACTGAGCTACTGGCAAAGGGACAGATGGATAATCCCAGCCCCTGCTTTCTGTTCGTGCACTTTGTTTTCTGTTTATAAACAACCTGTGCTTTTGGGTCACTAATGTCTTCCATGAAGCTAAGTGTGAAGAATAGTAAACTTGATTTTTTTTCCCATAGTTTTCCTCAATTCCTGACCAGATTAGAAGCACTGACTACAAAGAGGAAGAATTTGTGGTAACGTGTGGCCGTATATAGCTAGAAACTACATGAGGAGTCTCTTGGGAAGGAGTCAATTGAGTTTAAAATGGGTTTCTTCTTTTGAATCCACCCTACCACATCAGTAAGACCATTTCTGAGCTAGGTGGCTGTGCAGCTACTGAGAAAAAGGCATCTTTCCCATCTGCATTTCTGCTTTTGATTTGACACTGCAGAGGCCTGGTTTGCGGCCAGGTAAGTAGCTGTGCTTGCCGTCCTGCCTGCGTCCTTAGTGTAATTGTGTATTTATACATGGGGCTTTTGAGTGCGAAAATGGCAAGTTATCAAAGAAGCCATTTGTTTCTCTAATGATGTTTTTTTGCATGTGTAGTTCAAATAAACACATTAGGAGAGGAGGCGCGCTGTTGTGAGCTTTGGAAACCGGGTGTTTCATCATCAAACTCGTAGACATGGAAGGAAGCTGATAAGAATGTGGTTCTTTTGGGGCTCTCCGCAGCCTTCCCGGTTCCAGCAGGGCTCTGCTGCCCAGGGCTCCTCCAGTCTATTTTTAATTGCTTTACACCGATGCGATGATTTCTGTTGGGATCCCAGGGCGCTGGCAATAACGCAGGCTGCTGGTGGTGCTCCCCCATGGCTGCAACAAAAAAACTCGCTCTTTGGCTGTGATTCTTCCTTGCTTTTCTACCGATGGACGGTAGGAAGAAGGAGACTTCATTTAATTAGGGTGGCATGACTTAAGCAGTTTAAAAAGGGGGATGGTGGGGGGAAGTAGCCTGCTTTGCCCTAAATTCATTATAGCAGTTAAAAGATGCATGGACATGTGGTATAAGATTGCTGCAAAGTAGCGAGACTTCTCCTGATCTGACACTTAATGAATTACGTGCTTAAAAAGAAAAAAAAGGCTGACTTGTGCACCAGCAGAAAAAGTGGGGAAATAAATAGAAAAACAATCTGTCACGGGGGCACATGTTAACCCTGGTGTAAATCCAGGAAATTTAAGTGAGTTCATGTGGTTTTGCCAAAGTGTGATGGGGATGAGCCCTTCTCGAGACTTGCACTTGTTTATTCCTCCCTGGCTCTGACCCGAAACTTTTAAGCAAAACTAGATAACCCGGTGCTGGGTTTGTCGGGGCATCGATTCCAAAAGAGGCCGCTGGCGGTAGAACTTTCCTTCATCTGTACTCTGGAAACAAACAACCAATTTTTCATTTTTAGTGGTTAATTCTGAAAATATGAAGGTCTGTTTAGTCTTGTCTCCCTAACATAAACCAGCCAGAACAAGGCAGCTTGAGGGAAGTTTGCAACAAGTTCCCTTATTTGGAATAACAGTCATTGTCTGACCGCGGCCGCCAGCGCGCGGCTCGGGGATCTCGCTGCTCGAGACGCGGCCGTGGGAGGGTTTTGTGCCCCCGGGTCCTCTCCGATGTGTGTGTTGCCTTCGGGTTATGCCAGGGCTCCCCCCGTGGGACAGACCCCGAGATGTGGAGGAAGCTGCTTGTGCTTCCACCTCTCTGGGACGCTCTAGGCGAAAGCTCTCGGGGGAAGCGCCGCTGCCCTTTATGGGTTGGTCGCTTTTAGGCAAGTGTCACCTTTGGTGTGAGGATGTCCCATGGTGGCCCTGCTGAGCAGACAGACCTGAAGGACCTCAGCTGAGTTTCTAGTGACCTGAACCAGGTTTTGGTGAGCTGGGCTTTTTTTGAACTGTGGCATCTTCCTTATTTTTGAGGTCCAGTTCCTCTTACCTTTGACAGAAGCAGAAAAAAACTCAAATATGTATAGTACGTTTCTATATATAGCTTTAAAGTTCATTATTATGTAGTTCTGTTTGCTGAATTGCACTCCAGTATTTTGTATGAAGGATGCTAAGCACAATTAAAATATGGTAATATTAAGATATTCATTTGTTTGCAAAAAAAGCTGATGGCACGTTCAGATCCAAAGCAAGTGCTGTGTCCTCCCAGTCCTCCTGAGACTTCTTGCAGTATCATTCACTTAGTGCAGCTGGCATTCTTTATTGAATATGCTCATCAGTCTGGAAGGTATATTCACTCTGATAGGAGGTGCTTATCATTTCAGAGTCATCGAACTATATTTCCGTAAATAGAGCTTTAAGCACAGTCTAAATTACTTCCATGTCATATAGCATTTTTCATGGGCCATTTTCAGGAACTAATGATGGCTCTAAGACAATAGAAATCTGCATTGCCATGAAAAAATATATTCCTTTTCTGCACAGCAGCCTTTTTTTTTTTCCTCAAAGTAGGTATTATAATATCTTGTACTTCTGCTCAAGGTGCTTTTGGACCTAGTTCAGCAATCCATCTCTGTTGAGCAAAACATTAGGTACGTGCGTGAGTACGTCATGGGAGCAATGCAGCAGCTCCAGCCCCATTCCCACAGTTCTCGGGAATCTTCCAAGTCCTTCTTCCCAACAGTTCTTGAATGAATTAAAATGGGCCTGGGCTGGGGACAGAGCTCACCTGAGATGCCTCCAAGATGTTGTGGGTTGGGGAGTTGCTGGTGGGAAGGGTTGAGCCGTGCTGATGCCCTGCATTGGTGGAACGGGGCAATGCCGCGATGGTCCTGGTTGCTCCTTACTCCCGCAGCAGCCAGACGGATGGGATGAGCTTTTGTAAACGAGGGCCTTTTCTTTTTCTTTTCTTTTTTTTTTTTTTTTCAATCTTTCATTGCTTTTAATTGGCAGTTGGGACTGCGAGAGCTTATTTCCCCTTCACGCCCACCTTTCCCTTTAATGCTCCCACTCGCAGCAGGAGCAGTAATTACAGCCGCCGCTGGATTGCTTTGCTCTCTGTGAACACGAGCCTGACATCTGGCATATTTTGAAGTCACTCGATTGAATCTTGATCACTGTGTGCATGTCATGGCCCGGGGGCAGTGCCTAGACGTGGCCTGTCCCCCAGTGCCCATGGCAGAGCCGCCTTCCCGCAGCCGAGGGTGGCCGGATCCCCCGGCACAGCCCGGGAAGCCTGCGGGTGCCTGCGCGCAGATACGCTGCATTAACGTCAGCATCCCTAGGATGGCTAAACAACGGGGATGGGAGAGATGAAATGGTGCTGGACGGCAGGATCAAGTCACTTGTGAGGTTGTTTCTGGTCACTCGGCTGTGGATGGGCATGAAACAGGCTCTTTTCTGGATTTAGAAGCTTTTCTCCTTTCTTTTCTTTTTCTTTCTAAACAGAAATTCCTTCCTGGTGCAGTATGAAACTCAGCCAGGTATTAAAATTGCTTCCATTTAGAGCAATTAGGAGATGTAGAGTTTCTCATATTGCAATATAGCTTTAAAAAACAAAACAAAAAAAATGCACTCATGGTAAGGAAATTCTGATAGATAATACAAAATTAAAAGACAGACAATGACACAGACAGACTGTGAGTGTATGTTGGGTTTTTTCTTTTCTTTTTTCTTTTTTTCTTTTTTTTTTTTTTTCCCCAAAGATGAAAGTCAACTAATTTCTCTGAGTAGAAGTCTGGTTAATGAGTGTGCCGATGGCATAGCATTTCCCTCCTCCCTATATCTAAATTTCAGCATAAAATCATTCCTGAAGGATGTTCTCACAGGTCTCTGGTGAGCTGGAAATGTAGCTGCTGATTTACAGACTCGGGAAAAGGAAAGTAAAGGGGCAATGACCTCCCTGGGATCCCAGGGGAAGTTCATCAGGAATTGATCCCAGTTATCTCAACTTCCCTTTGGCTTTTAGATTGTGTCTGGGCAAGCTTATTTTCTGCCCTTGCTTGTACTTATACAGGAATTGACAGAATTAAAAAGAAGTTGTAAAGTTACATTTGGTATAAACAATTCTTTCTGGATGGTTCATGTTCATGCACGTCTTGTGACAAAGAAAGGCGAATATGTTATGAAGGGCTGCAGTTTTTATACATTGAAGGGAATGAAATATTGCACTTAATCTCAATAGCGTAGTCCATATTTTTCTTGCTTTGGTTACGTTTTTGTGAGGGGAGCTATGAATTCCCTCGCCTATTATTAATTTATTGTTACTGGAACATAATAGCACAGAATGCAGTTCGTCCAGGAAAAAAGCTTCAGCAGGGAGTGAGTCATTGATGGTAATAAACTTCCGTCCCTCTCAATAGACCGTAGGACCGTTTAGCAAAATGCTTTTGCCATGATTCCTGAGTCGCTTGTGCTTTGTGCAGCAGCTGGTAGAGATAAAACTGAGCAGAGCTGGGCAGACTCCCTGTCTCCCCTCTATTACTATAGCGTGTTTCTGAATCATACACAGAAGAATGTTTTTGGTATGTAAAAGTGACTTCAGACAGGCAATTCCAACTAGAGAGCAGCCAGTGCTGCAGTGGGAATACATTCTCTGAGCATGATACAGTGCGCGATATCTACCACGTACAGATATATACATGTATTTTGTGCAGAGTTGTGGAGCTCTCAAATGTTATCCTTTTGGGACATGTTACCTTCTAGGAGCCCCAGGGCCTTCTGGAGGGGAATATAAACTGAATCAGATGGTGCTTTGCTGCTCGCTGCTGTAGCTTTGCGTGTTCCTGCTGGGAATGTCCATGTTTTGCAAAGTCTCTTTTGCAGAAGGTTTTGGGGTGCAGCAGAGCTGTGCTTTGCCTGGCTTGATGCAGGGGTCTGGGGCTGGGCTCCCTTTCATCTAGATACAGGTCTGGCCACCAGCTTTTGCTCTCCACCCTGAATGCTGCTCTGCACTGGCCACTGGGCAGTCATGCTTAGACACTGGGCAGGTACTCAGCACCTTTAGAAGATGCTCAACACGGTCTATTAAAAATGTGTTGCTAGAGAATAAAGAGCCTAGGCAGTCCTCAGTCAGCAAATGGCTTTTGTGGCACAGGCCTTAAAATTAAGCAGTGGGAAGAGTTAAATGCTGTTAATCTAGTTTCCAGCTTGCTTCTGTCAGCATCCTTTAAGGCTCCTGGTGCTCCAGAAGGCTCCTGCATCCGCAGGGGAGGCTGTGCTGCGGTGCTGCTTTCCAGGGAGCTGGGCCGTTAGCAGGAAATGAGTGTATACATTTGCGGGGCAGATCTGGGAAAGCTCATTATACGGAGTATCATATAGAGCAAGCTGCCCCGTGGCTGTCCCAGGCCAGTGGATGTCGCCGGGCAGCTCTGAGCGAGTGGGCAGGCGTCAGCCGAGCTGTCGCGCGTGGCGTAGAGCGGCGGGGGGCAGGCGCTCTTCTAAAATCTTCCAGTGCAAACCAGGAGCTACTTTTTGTAGACGGGATAGTAAATGAACCCAGCATTGTCTGAATAATGCGTTTATTTCTAGTTTATCTCATGATGCTTTTGGATGACAGATTTTGATTCCAGCGAGCGCGATTGCTGTCAGCCTTCAGGGCATGTGTTCACTGCAAAGCCTGTGACTGGGTGACTCTCTGGAGTGCAGTGGTGTTATCTGTAGTGCTGCCTATTGCAATGCTAATGCAATCTTTTCTTTTTCTGTAGTACAGCAACAAGCCATAATTCCTCACAGGAGATAATAAGGTATTATGAGATATTTCATCATTTCTATCATTGTGTTTAACAGATAGCTTTCCACATCCTCCTTCATTAGAAGCCTCGCTGTTGTCAGCACACTTTGTATATCTGCAGAAATATTTGCTCTGTGTTTAATGCGGGCTGGCAGCTGCTCCAGAGCAGCGGCTCCGCAGATGGGGGACGATGGGGTCCCCGGGTGAGAGCAGCCCAGGGCGGGAGGGCTGGCTCTTGTCCTGCTTGGGTGTCTTTGGGTTTGTATCCCTTCTGCCAGGGAAGGGAAGGTTTCTTTGCAACACCACAACAAAATACCCTATGGAACGATGAATAAAAGCTTTCAATGCTGTACATGGAGCTCCTGGTCTGCTGTAGCTTCTATCTAGAGTGGCACTTGGACACCTATCTGCTTGGTTTCCTGATGTTTACTAGGAGACATGGTGCATATATTGCTACCATCTCATGCATCTCCAAGTTGCAGGCAGGCTTCCTTTTCTCGGGCCAGGAGCTGCCCTCCCAGATCCACATAGTGTTTCCTGCTCCCTCGTGCCTGCGTTCCTCCACATGCTTTTTTCTCCTCAAGCATATGCAGGAAGACAAGCTGCACATTAATTAATTAAAAAGAAAAAGAGAAAAAAGCACACGAGTGAAGAGGCATTTGCATTCACATAAGGGATGTTCATGTGTACGAGGCTTGCAAGTGCTTTCTGCATTGCAGAAATATGTGGTGCTTTCAGATGCACTTTGGGGAGAGATACTGCTCCCTTTACGCAAGACCCACGTAGTCGTGGACATGCAGATAACTGCTGTGGTGCAGCTTGGAGTTTTCCGGATGTAAATTCCAGCAAGAGAGGATTTGGAGGTGATGAACTTCTGTGGTTGTCTGCCCTAAGGAGCGTGGGCTGCTCTTTGGAGAGCCCTGGGGAAGCTGCGGAGGCTGAAGCAGCCCTGCCTGCAGCACGGGACATCAGTGCAAGTAAACAGCAAGTGCAGCAAGTGAATCTGTTTGCTGTGGCCAGAACAGTTGTAGGTACCTGAGTTAAGCGGCCAGCAGGGTGGCTGGAGACTCTCCGAAGGTCCATGGTCCCTGCTGCATGGGGACTTGCTGCATGATCCCGGCACGCTTGGTGATTGGAGTGGGGATTCTAGGTGCCCCTAAGCTGTGTCTCTGAGCAGCACCCAGCAGGTGTGGGTGACCTGGCCAAGGCTGGCTTCATTTTTTTTTTTTTTTTTAAATCATTCGTTGTTTAATCTCTATGCTGGCACAGGCCAGCACAGTATAAACAGAAGAATAATCAGGCTTGCTGCAATTGTATTCAACCTGCTTGGAGTTCATAAGGTGGAAGAAAAATCACTCCTCTGTTTTACTTAACAAGCTTTATCAATGGCAGGAGAGCAGAGCATAGCAAGGCACAGTGTGGAGTCTGCAGGGGATTAATATAGTTGTGCCGTTGCTAAGTGTTGTTTTTTTTTTTTTTTTTTCCTCCATATAGCCATGAGACAACCAGGTCAAAGGCATCGGAAGGAAGGGGCACAAGGTTAGAAGGACATAATGTACCCTTTTTATTTTGGATGTCTTTGGCAGTTATTACATCTGTGTGCAGAAGGCATCATGCCGTGGTTGTATCACAGGGAACTGACAACAGAGGGAAACGTTCATTTGTGCAGCACATCATCCACAAGGTGCCCGTGCTGCTGCTGTGCAGGAGCCTGCCATGAGACCTAATCTGCCCAGGCAGAGGATTAGGAGGTGGTTTGCAGTGTTTCATGGCTGAGCTGGGCACAGTCCCCATCTGTCGCATGCGACACAGCTCGTGGGGCTGCCTCCTGCACGGGGAACGGCCACACTCCTGTCCCTGACGTTGGTCCCGAGGAGCCCGTGGGGCAGCCTGAGGTGCCAGGGCCCCTTTCCCCTTGGTAGGTGCCGCAGCCGCAGGAGAGGCTGGCGAAGGAGACGCGTTGGGTAGCGCAAACCTGCCAACCGGCTTGTGTTCGCAGGGAAGCTGGGGAATTTGGTGCCAGCTCTGGGTAGGCCAACGGGTGCTGAAGGCTGTGAAAGCCTTGTGGAGAGGCTCTAAAGGATGCAAAGGAGAAGTGCTCCCAGGAAGGATGGGCTGGGCAGCAGCTGCCCTCCTTCCCCAAGCCGGCTGGCTGCTCCCCCGCTGCCCTCGTGGCGCGGTCCCTTCTGGACATTCCTCTTGTCTCACTGTGTCCAGCTGCCTCCGCTCTGTCCCAATTCCTGCTGGCTCTTCCTCCTCACACCTCATCTTCCTGAGTGCCTGCTGGTGGCCTCTGGCTGTCCTGTGTCCCCTTTCCTGGCTGGCTCTCCTGCTCGCCCACAGGTTTCTTTCGCAGCCTGCCCAGGCTCTTGGGTATCTTTTCCCTGGCTGTCGGAGCTCCGCACGCAGCCCTGCTGCCTTGTAACATCCAGTGTCAGCAGTGACATCTCCGGTTTGCATTGCATTGCTTGAGAAGTTCTGGGTCCCTCTGAAAATGTGGTTCATGCCAACACTAAAAAAAAAAAAAAAAAAAAAAAAAAAAAAAAACCCGGAGCTTTTTCTAAAGTTGTTGCCTATGTGACATTGAAAGAGTAGTTGATGATCTGGTTGGGCTCCTCCACTTCAGACCTACAGTACAGGAAGATCCAGTCCAGGGCTCATATAAATCAGTGGAAGTTGTGTCACTGAATGCAGCCAGGACAGGACTTGGCTGGAAGAACTACTTCCTTTTTGGGAAAGAAGGAATTTAATTCCTTTATGCTTTTTTTGTCATCAAATCAATGTTTTATTTGCACAAGTAAAATGGATGCTGTCCCAATTAATTTTAGCTAATGGGGGTGGGTGCTGCTTGTCTTTTTTGCCTGTCTACTTATTGAACACTCGACTCCTAAACTCCTCTGATTATCTTTCCCAACCATAAGTTAGTAGGGAAGAAACTTTCCAGACTTCAAATACATGATATTTGAGAGTGTGTTTTTCCCTACAGAAATGAGATGCTGCTGTAGGTAGGAGGCTTTCTGATATTGGAATTACTTCTATTGATTCTTATCTAATCCAGGTGTTTTTGTAACACTTCTCTCCCTGTACTAACAGATAAAGATTTACTATAGCTCTTATTTTCCTCTCTTCTCCCATTTCCCACTTAAACAATTTTCTTATTGCTGCGGCAGACAGTGATTTGACAAGCTACGATTGGCTTCCGTTCTTGCAGATATTTTTATTCTTTTGCGCTAACGCATAATAATTGCTGTCGTTTTCACTGCAAATTAGACAGACAAGTAGCCATAGTCACTTGTTCTCATTTGCTGCTTGATCTTCAGAATAATGGAAGATGCTAAGATACACTGAGTGCTTAAAACTAAGCTTCACCCTGATCAAATGGCGAGTACTGATCATTTGTGAAGTGAGTTTGTGTTCTCAACTAGCTTCCTTGTGGTTATCTCTTGAATTTATCCAAATGTTCTCAATTTGTATTGTAAATTCAGCGTAGCAGGCACTGTTTTAAAAGGCAGAGAAGAAAATCTATTATCCATCATTCCAGAGCTCTTCTCTTTCTATCAAGGTAGGGTTTTAGAGAGCAGGTAAATATGGGGAGTTTTTACTGCCATTAGCTACTGTGGAGAAGAGCTGCTTTTGGATATCTGGGCTTATCTGTCTTCAGGATGAAGCTGTTTTAAATAGTTTTGTGAATAGTAGCTGTTGCTCTGTTAACATGGCACACTGCTCGCACTGTTTATTAAATCTGAAGCTGAAGAGAAGATAAGGTGAAGTCATTGCTGACGAGATAAAGCCGAATTTTTCTCTGTGACAGTTGCCTGTCTGCAATGGGGCTCTGCATTTTGTCTTTTAACGTTTGTAATACTTTCTAAAATCATTGCTGGCTTGTAAATATTTTACTGTCTGAATACATTTAAAAAGGCTGTTAGTATTTAAATCTGCACCTGGAATGTTTTCTGCACAGCAATCAAAATGCAGCCAGAAAATGATGCTTCAGCTTAATGGTTCGTGAACTCCAACAGCAGCAATACCATTTTCTAACAGGCGCGTCTGTAATTTTCAAGAGGAAAGACCATCAAGAAGGGAAAATATTCACCATGTTGGAAAATGTCTTTAATCCCAGAATGGTGGAACCTGGCAGAAGACGTATGGTCTGACAGGACTCCGTTTTGGGTGGGAAATCCCTTAACTGAGCAGGACAGGTTTGGCATGTCTTAGCTGACTCTGGGGATAATTCCACTTTTTCAGTGATTATTCTTACAGATATTCAAGAGTGGACTGGGAATTGCTGCATTGAGCATACAGTATTTCAGGTGTAATCATCATGTACCGTCCATAATCAAGGAAGACTGTAATCATTCTAATCATCATATAATCATCCTAAGCATGATATCAAAGTCCCCCAGTGTGACAGCTTTTGATGCTATCCTTTTCCACAGCCATTGAGCTTCCTCCCATCATTGCTTGCCCATCTTTAGATGGGCAGGTTTCCCTGCCCTGTGGATTTTATTTATTAGAAGTTGTTTTCTTTAAGGTATACCAAGGTTGAAGCCTTGGACTCTGCTTTCCCTTTGCTGTTTTCTGCCAGCTTTCCCAGCACTCCAAAGGTTCCTCCTGCTTATTTATTTATACTCACTGGTGATACTGGTGATACCACTTCCTAACTAGTATGTTCTCCAATTTCACTTATGCTTGGTGGCCATAGCCCTTTCATGGACCGGATATCATGCCATCAGGTGATCCTATGGGTACCTCAGCTTGCTTTCTCTAAAACGTAGAGATCTCTATTCTGTAGACCATAATTAACAAAAAAACATATCTCCGCAACAGCTGGTTTCTTGCTGCTGGTGACTTCTATCTATTAATGGATTTGGCTGATGGCATGTGGATTAATATCTATCAGCTTTTTAAAAGAATAATCCCTCACTTTAATAATTTTATTGAATCCCTTTCCCCTCGCACTTTTCAATATAACTCTGTGTTTTAGCTGCCTATTGTTGTTTTCTAAATCGAGTGCTTTTATCTTTGCTTTTAGCAGTCTATTTCAGTTGTTGCTGTTCTGACATTTGGTGAAGTATCTCCCTTGGCTATATTTTTTCATTAATTTTCTTTCCCACCTAATTTCACTCGTAATTGCATTCTTTTTTTTTTTTTTTTGTGAGCATAGTCTTTCTTATCACATGCATTATTCTTTAATTACTGTTTTGAACTCATGATGTTTCATGTGCAGAATGAAATCAAGTTAAGGAAACGAAGCACCTGGCTGCTACTATTTTTTATTCTTTGTTTAACTCCTCTTTCTCTCCCAAGAAGAGATCTAATTTCTTCTAATTCTGGAAATCTTGGAACATGAATTTTCAAACTAGAACTTAGCTTCAGTTGAACACCTGAACCCTAGCAGACGTGCATGGGAGTTTTTCACTGATGCCATGTTGGGTCACCCCTTTGCTGCTGCGGCTCCTCAGTTTGTGCAGCAGCAGTTGGCAGGGCACCTTCCTCAGCAAGGTTTTCCATGTCTTCCTCACGGCAGGTTGTCCTGCAAAACTATTTCATCCATCTTCCACCAAATGACTTTCCAGGTTGATGGCATCAAAGATGCTCACTGTGAATGAGAAGAGCCAAGTGCTCGGCTTGGTTTCCTCATTGTTGCACTTTTGACAACATTAGAAGAGCTTGGAAATACCTAGTAAGAAATAACCTTAGCTTATGTTGTGCCTTTTGTCCAGGAGAGTCGTAAAACGCTCGAGTCATTTGGCAAAGTGACCGGCCTGTCACGATCTATTTGTATTGATTATCCTTTGCATGGTAATGAAGGTGCTGCCTAGGGCAGGATGTTGATGCTGTGATGTTTCTGAAATGTTGCTAACAAATCCTCCCGTAAGAACAGGCTCACCTTCACGATGAGGGAAGCGACAGCATTTTATTGCACGTTTCAGCAGGCCGAGAGCTGGCGCATCAGCAGTTAGTGCGGCTCGCTTGCTGAGGTGTAATTAGTTAAGTAACTAGTTATGTGCCCATATGTTCAATCCATTAACTGGATCGATAGCCTAACATAGCAAAATTCCTAATAAAGGAATTCCTAATTCCTTTATGAAACTTTGTTCAGATCTTGGGTTCAGTCCAAGAGGCAGCTTCTTTTTCCGTTAGTGGTTATCTAACAAAGCAGCTAAGAGCACTCCCTAGAATTAGTGTCAAGAATAACATGAAAGGAATATTTGCTCCTCTTACTTGCGGTGCAATAAATCACTTGAAAAGCAATGAATTGGTGAGAGAATCTCTCAATCGATCGGATGCCTGCAGCAACCCTCTTGCCTCTTCCAGCAGTCTCGATCTGAACAGCCATGCTGTAAAGCAAAGATGTAAGGTACAGCTGCTGGGGAGTTGAATGAGGTGATTTTAACGAACACTCAATGCTCTTGGAGATCAATAATTAGCAACTGTATTAATAGCTGTATATGAAAAGGAGATTTTTCTGAAAAATGCCTGTTTGTTTTCTGTCAGTGGCTTAATGTCTGAGGCAGGTTCGAGTTGATACAGTTGTTTGAAGGGAGTAATTTTATTTATTTAATTATTTATTTATTTATTCCCCAAGCCAATTTGTCAGAAAGTGAGTGCCATGTTTAGTGGATTGGGCCTGGAAGACTTTAGCTCACTAGGCATTCAAAACCATCTTGTTAAAATTTGAGAGGTAATTTAGAATGGGCAATGCAACTATGAGCAAAATACTGTTCTTGGAGAGAAGTCATGGGTGCAGATAAATATTGTTGTGACTGGGGTGTGGGAGGTAAACTCAGAGGTGGTAGAATCCTGCTGTAAAAGAATGAGATCTTACTGAAATGCAGCAAAAGAAGCCCCATAGCTGGCCTGGGGCAGTTGTTCCCCTTGTACCCATGGAAGCTGAGCTGGAATAACACGGCCCACTTTGGCTAGTGTGCTTTCAGAAACACATGGGACCATTTAATAGCATAGTTAATAGGACAGCAAAAGCAATGAGGCAGTGGGAGCTGTTTCCAATGAGAAAATGTTGGAGAAAAAAATGGATTAATTTTCTTTAGAAAGGTGAAGAGAGGTGAAGCCTCTTTAAGAAGGTTATGAGAAAGAGCAGAGCAATCTGCTGTCTTTCTCTTCAGAAGCAGGGAAGAGGCAATCGGCTTAAGTGGAGTGTTTTAGATAAACATTAGGAAAAGCTCCTATAGGTAAAGACAGCTAAGCAGGATGGTCAGTACCAGAGAGATCTATTTCATTGGAAGTTTTGGTATCAAGTTGGACAATATCAGTTAGGTGTTTGGCAGATATTCCCTGTTGTGGGTCCTTGGCATCCCTAATTTGCTGTCATTTCTGTAGTTTTTCAACTCTTATTTGGGCTAACATCTTCAATTTGCTTCTATGCGATTGTGGAGCAGTGCAAGCAGGATGGACTCCCATTTTATCAGCTGTTCGGTGCAATTACTTGAGGTCCAGCTCCTTGCTGCATCGCGTGCTCCAGCTTCGTGTCCCTCTTCCCTCCTGTCCATACATTTTGCATGGAGACCAGGCCCTGTGCAAGAGGACAGGCCAGGCAGAGAAAGTCCTTTGCTAATCTCTTCTGCAGGTATCTTGCAGTGACACTGATGGTGCCAGCAGTGCTACCGTTTAATCCTGACCCCATGGGAACCACCTCAAAGGTGAAAGGGCAGTCAATCCCATGGAAGAGTCTTATATTATAGGATTAGGACTGATTTATTTCAGGGCCAAATAGGCAATCCTGGATTTCTCTTAAGCAGCAGCAGCTGAAATCTAAATTTTAAATCTATCTATAAAAGCATTTTACTGAAAAATTGTTGATCTCTTGCCAGAGAGAAAACAGAGGGGGAATATAGGTAGTTCAACTGCATCTTAGTGTTCAAGTAGCTTAGAAAAGTAGGTTTTAGTTTGTGTCTTAGTGAATGTGTTTTCCCTTTCTCTCTCTTTTAGATGTAGCTATGCCCCACTCTGTTCCACGTGGTACCTTTGTATGTGTGATGTAACGGTGAGCTTCTGTCCCTGAAAATAGGAAGTATAGCGGGAATGTCACTGAAACCTTGAAACTCAGCTCTTAACTCTGTAGTTATACTACGAAATAATTGGTCAAATGCTGAGCACACCACAGCCCCTAAATCCTATCTGAAGCCTCAGGAATCTGACAGCTCTGCTCTCCTGTGAAAATCAGGCCTATTTATTTACTACAATTGATGCTATTTAAAGGATCATGTGATATATGAAGCTAATGGACTTCTGAAAACATCTCATTTGTTGTTCATCCTCTGTCTGTACCTAACCTCAGGTCTCTGAGCATCCGTGGTATGCAGCAAGATCCCGTAGTAGGAAAACAAGCGAGACCTCAACAGACATGGGAGAGCAGCTCAGAGATTTGCACTGGAGCAGCAGATGGGACTGGGGTTTTCTGCAAGTCGATGATTCTCAAATCCTCTTAAGAACAGCCTGAATTAAATCCCCTTTGTGGCATTACGTACAGCTTCAGGACAGGTGGCCGGTACCTCAGCCCTGTCACCTGCCTTGCGAGCTGCTTTGCTCCTGGAACATCTCTGGTAGGAAAATCTCCTGTAAAAACAAGCGAGCTGCCAGGTGCCCTGGGAAGAGCCCCGGTGGTGACGTGATGGGAGACCTTTTGCTGAATACAGCTCAGCGGTCTTGGGTGCTGGTAGGGCTTGGTGTCTGTGGGTGCTTGTTGCAGAAATGACAAGCGCCTTTACTAGCAACTAAATAAGTAAATGGTTATAAAATTAGGGGAGTACCAGGTATGGGTTGCCGGTGACTGAGAGAATGGGGTAGTATCAGAAGCCTCATGGTTATTGTGGTGTGAATTTCTAGGACAAAAGGAATATTTTGCAGCTCCTTCTGCTTTTCTCTGGGGAGATCCACTTGCCCTTCATTTCTTGCCTGCCCAGATGCAAAGGCAGATGGGTGGATTGTGAATAGCTCAGTGAAGGAGAGTGTTTGCTGGGGCTGGAAGGTGCTCTGACACCTGGCATTGCTTCCCTGCCTTGTCATACATTTTTGATATGACTTTGGACAAAATATTTTGCCCTTTTCTGTGATGATCTTGGCTTTCCTAATACCATCTCTTGGGCCTGGCACAGCACCCTTCTGGTCTGGCAGTCCCTCTCATCTGGCTAGCGAAGGTCTTTGTTTGGTGGCCTGTGGAAATCAAGGGATCTAGGGTTGTGAGTGGTAACAACATTTTAGTCCAATTAAACACAGCCCCGCAGGCATGGTTCCATATGGATGGTTATTTGATTGCTTTTTGTAAATTTAATAAAATTCTTGTCTTTCAAAAGATCTTCTTCCACTGGGTCCTAGTAACATGTTAGAAATCCAGCACCTGCTGTGAAGCACAGTTTGCTTCATACTTAAGATTTAAGCAGGAACAAATTGCCCCCTGAAGGTATTTTCCTCTGTTCAGTAAGCACCTGAACTTTCCGGTAGTAAAACAAGCTGTTCTGAGCTTTCTTGGAGTTTGGGTGTTTGGGATGTTCCGTCAGACTCAGAACCTGTTCCTGGCTCAGCCCTTGGCCCTGAGGGACCCCAACCTTCCTGCACTCGATTTCATTTAATGGGTAAGTAGAAAGAGAGTTAGTAAGAAAACATCCAGAGGCTAGCTTACCTTTTGGCTTTTAAAAGACTATAAAGGATGGTCAAGGGCTGTTACAACATTATGTACCCTATGGCTTCTGGGGAACTACTCTGTATTTTCCCTGATATAAAGAAGATCTGAATCTGGCCTCTTGGCTGCTCCACTTCAGCAATTGATTTTTAAATCAGCCTTGCTATCCAAACATGTAGATTTAAAGATTTGTTACTAATTATATAGCTGCTATTCCCAGCTATTTTTCTTCCTAGTTTAGTCACAATCTTTCTGACATTTAGCAGATTGACATTCTCTTAACATCTCCACAACAATCTGTCCAGTTTGTTTAAGAAGGCAACTTTTTTGGAAGAAACTTCAGTATCTCTGTTGGAAGCTCAAGTACCTGGCGAGAGACAGTCTTGATGCTCTCTGAGCCTGCCAAGTTTTGCTGCTGTGCTTAGTGATAGTGTTGGGCAGTCGTGTGACCCCGTGTTGCTTTGATTGCCTAGGATTCCCCTTCTGCCTCCTGCTAGGAGGCTTGGGAAAAGCAACACGATTAACAGACCAAGGAAAGCGCTGTGGCCCTGGGTGGTTCCTTCTCTGTAGTGTTGACTGCTCTCTTTGCTGGGAGATGATGGATGCCAGTGTGACACATGGTTGTATTTCTAGTTTGCTTATGCTTTCGCTCATGCCTGTTGCGGAGTAGTGGTTGCTCGCTGTTGAGATGTTGTCATAAACCTGGTGAATGACTCTCTGTGCTGGAGGTAAAAATGCCAGATGCTGGTTCTTAGTCCCAGGGCTTTGGGGCAGAGGGCATGTGTGTGTGGGGATGGGGGTGGAAAAGGATTCTGTATTAAAATTGTCACTTTATGTATTTATTTTAGGGGGCTGTTTATTTAAGAAGCAAATCTGTGTCCTGGGCACAGACAGGACATGCTCTGAGACTAGCAATTCCTGGAAGGGCATCATTACCCTGAAGATAACTTTGAGAAATTTGCCCCCAGCTGTTCACTGTGCCTTTATGTGGAGTTCCCAGCTGCATTCAGGGGTTGCAGTACCTGGCATCTGATGGTGCTGAGTCTTGCTGTGCTTTTCATGACACTACCTAAATAGTGTGAGTTTGAGCTTGATTTTTATTTCTACCAGTTATTGCCAAAGTGACCTGTCAAAGACTGTAGCAACTGCAAAAATGCTTCCAAAAGCATAAAAATAGAAGAAATAGTCATTCTTCTCTTGTTTTTGGTTGTGGGCAGCGCACTCAGGTATTTACACACATTTCAAAGCAATCGTGTTGATGACCTCTGCCTGTGCTGGATGGGGATGAATTGCATGATATGTGCTCACAAGGAAGCTTGGCTGTTCTCGCTCGTTTATATGGTTTTTTTCTAGCTGTAGTTCAGTGCTGCAGCCATTCTTCCACCCTGTCACCAAATCGGTTGCCTCGTGCGATGCCTGTGCTCCCTGCGGGCAAGAGGAGCAGCTCACATCACTCCTGACATAGCAGCAGCCGCTTCCCCGGGCGTGTGAGGATAGGTACACGGTTTGGGGGAGCCCTAGAAATGAGCACTATTTTTGCTGCAGTCCTTTTCAGGCTGTAGTAAAAGGCAGTGGTGACTTTCGGTGTTACTACCTCGTTCAACAAAGGTTACCCAAAGTTCAGCCTTTTAGCAGATACTTAGCTTATCTGTACTTGTCCCCACTGGAAGATCACTGTTTATTCTCATTGTGAGCTACATGATTTGGATAGCTTTTTACACATTGCTCATTATAAATTATATTTAGTGTGTTTCCATTTGGCCTGGATTCCTCACTTTTAAAAGCTTATTCCAGGATTTGTTCGCTATCTCTGTTTCATATTCCTGGGGCCCTCGGTGAGAATTTACGTGTAATTTAAAGCCTTGGGACCAGTTTCAGTTTATAGACCCCTTTCGTTTATGGCACAAGTGCAGACTGTGTTCTGATGTAGACACAACACTTAAATCAGTATTGCTGAAAAGGTTGTAAAGATTTGGTTACAGGGACAACTGACTGGCAAACTGCTTGTTATCTTAATTTCAGCATGGCAGTGGAGAAAATACAAGGGCAGAGCTGAGTCAGAGCATTAAGGGTAACACTAATAATCAGCACCTCTGAATAGAAGATTAACTGATGGACCCCCAGGGGCCAAAACTTCAGGGCAAAAAAAGCTGAGATGGGTAACGTGCTCCTTTCCCTAAGAGCCCAGGATCCTTGACTTCATCTGCAGCCTAAGTCTTCCTTGCTGTTGGTTGAAGAGGGTGTGTGACACACTTGAGCATTGCTTACCCTGGCTGTTTCTTTGCCGTCTAAGAGGCCATCTATTACGTAGTACGCTGGCAGAAACCTATACTCTTTTATACCGCACTTGTCATTTGAAGTTCTCCAAATTTGTCTAAAGTAGATGGTATTTTGTAAATTTGTAAGCTTGAAGCAGACTCAAGGTCTGAAAACCATTGCCAGGCCTGGAAATAGAGCCCAGCTCTCTTGAGTCACGGTTTCTCATGTTGTCATTAACAAGATCACATGCGGGGAAAGGAAACCAGTTCCTAAAACCTCATTTACTAATCTTAGCCTACCTCCTGTTGGAGTTGCTAGGCAGCCGTAGTCTTTATGTTGTTATCTTGCGTGGGTTAAATAAAAGCTGCTTATACAGGGTAAGCTGAAACATTGCTTAAATGTGGCAGTAAACAATTGTGGAATTACAAACAATTGTGTAACACAATTGTGTAAACAATTGTGGAATTTAATAATGATGAGGATGTGATGGTGGGAGCTGCATTTGTGTTCCCACCTTTATCCAGCAATGTGGCATTAGCTATTCAGCCAATGGGATGCATACAAATCCGATGGGATTTGTCTGCCAGTGCCTTCATACAGAGCCTGGCAGCATGGGGCTATGTCCTGCCTTCAACCAAGATGTCACTGAACGTAAATAGTAAAGAATGTATTTTTAGACAGAGAAGACAGTGAACTTGTAACAGCCGAAGGGGAAATCCTCATACATTGCTGCATTCAGTGAACCTGCCACCTATTTTCTTGCTTTCTCAAGTCATTTAGACAGTCTCACTCAGCGTCAGCAAGTAAGGAAGCGCTTGCAAACCTAGTTTGGATCCCAGAATATGAGAAAACTAGTTCTTTGTGGTGAGTTGCTGGAGAGACTTTGTCTCCTGTATGCAGGAGAACTTTGTCTCCTGTATGGCTTGGAGAACATTACTGCTTCTTTTAAAAATAGTAGATGCTGGCTTGCTGTGCTTGCTTTTCTCACTGGGTAGCTCACTCCTAAATTCCACCAGTCCAGTAATGGGCGAAAAGGAGTTTCTCATCCTTGTCTCTGGTGGAGCTTTCTGCCTTATTTGCAGCTCTTCTCTTCTAGAGGTGACTGAAGCCTAGAAATAAGGAAAGTATAAGGAAACTGAAAGTATTTCAGTTGTATCTCTGTTCTTACACTGATGCCCATGACTGTTTAAAGCATCTATTGCCTGGGGAAGACCATTTACTTCAGTATTTTGTTTTGGAAATTGCACTGACATAAAAAGACAGCATCATCAGATTCAGGACTGTGAATGCACTTCCCAGACTCTTCGTATCTCCAGGCTATCTAATAGAGGAAAAGAGTTGAAAGTATTTACAGTGAGTTCACTTTAGATCCTAACTCATTTAAATCCTCGGTCTTTTTTAGACATTGCTCTTACAGGATGTATATATAGTGGCACAAAGAAATGATGTGTTCATTGTCTCCTCTTCCACACTTGCTCCTGAACAGCCTGGCAGGCTCTGGGACAGCAAGTTAATGGGATCTCTTTGTTAAAATGAGAATCTCCACTCTGAAAAGGAGAGTGCCCTGAGCTTTGACTGTGCTTTCTGACTTTATGGAATAATACCAAAAAAAAAAAAAGTCTTTCTTGTCACGTAATGGGCAACTTTAAAAATCTTTAGTTTGGACATACATCAGGGAAAAGATGTGTCCAGCCACCCTGAGAACTGCTGGGAGCCTGAAAGAAAGCCCACCTTTCCTTCTGTGTTGGTGCCAGTGCTGGGAATGTATTTTTTCTAATTCTGAAACTGAATCCGGAAAGCAAATCCTGATGACTGTTTGTAGAAGCTACTGCTGAAGCAAGCTGATGAAAATTCCTGAAAGCTTTTCTAGAATGTAAAGCGAAGTGAAGGTGTCCACTGCGTTCTGCTCTAAGATGTCTCAGCACTTCTGTTGGGTGACAGATAACTTGTAGAAGGGCTGGCTGTCCTGTTGTGCTGGGATAGTCTTTTCTGGCTTATGATGCATAACCTAGAAGTTTTGCTCCCAGATTCTGTTTGTTGTTTCTTCAGTTCTGTTTTTTTCAGTGTTGCCTTTTCAGGAAAAGTAGTAATGCACAGCACAGAAATAGTCAAGTGAAAAAACCTTTATCACATGAGATCCTCCAGGTTGGAGCAGAATGCTTTGAAACTTTCTTTGATTAACTCCAAAGACCAACACACAGGTCAGATTCCTGACCTGGAGGTTAAACAGTCCTTGAATTTGCTTTGATTTTTTTTTTCCTTGTTATGAATGTGCCTGGTGATTGTCTGGGTAGTGCCAGCAGTGCAACCAGCAGTGACCAGATTTCATACTCCTTCAATCTTAAAGCTTGAAAACAAACTGGAAACCAAATGACATCATTCTATATCATCCAGACTGTTGAAAGCCTTTGTATAGACCATGAACTGATGCCGTTCACTGTCCTACCTTTAATGAGGGTTCTGCAACTTAACAGTAGAGTTTCATCAAAGAAGTTTATTGCTTAAGTCCTAATCAAGGACTCAAGTCACCTGATAGATGTGCAGGCATCTTGAGGGCTTTGGAAGGCTAAAGTCACCAAGGTGTAAGATCTGGTACAGATTTTGGCAGATGAGGACAAGGACATTTAAGGCATGAGGTGCTGAACACCAACAATCCCTTCCTTCTCTGATGATGCTTCAGTTGGACCAGGTAGCATCCTTACATCTTTTAGCTTCTTTGTTCTGCAGCTTGGCTCATCTCTAGCTGGGAATTCCAAGCGACAGCAAGCAAGTTTCAGACAAAGCTAGAACGAGCTGTATATTCAGTCCTGTAGCTGCAGGTTTTTGTCTTGATTGCTTTCAGCTGTAGAGCCATTTTATGTATTCATAAGGTATTGAGTACCTTGGTCTCTTAAGCAGTAAAATATTCAGCACTGGGGGATGTGGATCTAACAAAACACAAGGTGCTTTCTCTGGCACATGGTGTTTTCGGTTGTATGAGAGTGTGTGAAATAGTTCAGAGCTCAGAGTGGGGCCCAGGTCTATCCTGGTTGTGCGAACAGAGCAAGTGTTTTCCATAGGCTTTATATCTCAGGTCTGCCCTTCTTGCTGCTTATTACTTCTCAAATGAAGCGGTAGATTCACTGCAGGTTCAGCTATGGGTTCACTGTCACTACTCTGCAGCATCAAAAACACAGGTTTTGATGCTCAGGGAGAGGTGACATCTTGGGGACACCAGGCCATCATCCTGCAGCCTGCCCTCACCCCCGGTCTGGCCTGGCTGTTTTTGCTGTCACTTAAATGCTCAAACACAACCATTGCTGGCACCGTGCCCTCCTTTTGCAAGCCAACAGAGCAAAGGAAAGGCTGTGTTGCTTATGTGGTTTGGGGGATTTTATGTTTGTTTGTTTTTATCACCTCAAGGCAGATGTGTTTATGAATAATATCAGTAAATCACCTACCCTGTTGCTTGTGGGAGGAAATGGCAAGAGCCCAAGTCAGAAACTTGTGCCTGGAAGTAGGCTCAGCATGGTGTGTTGCTGTCTTGCAGTGTCATCCAGGGGTTGTTGGAAATGAGAATTACTCACATGATTTTTATGCTGGTGTGAAATGTTCATTGAATTCAGCTGTGTATGAGATACTAAAAAAAAAAAAAAAAAAAAAAAAAAAAGGCTGGGCAGTGGGTAGACAACTCTTATGCAACTGTCATGCTAGCATCCTGTGTCTTGCACTTAAGCAGCTAGATACTTCTCGTGGTCTTTGCTTGCAAATGCTTCTCTACTGGAGTGCTGTGTGTGTGTAGGCAAAGAACCCTGCATCCACAGAAGTTCTCTCTCCCCTTCTATTCTTCCCAAAAGATCCACCCTTATATTCTGCCTTTTGGAAGATCCTTGCATCCCTTGGCTTAACACAGGCATTTATGTGTCCCCTTTCCTCAAGGCTCTGTCCCACATGACATCTCTCAGGTCAATGCTCTGTGTGGCCCCTTCTCCCTCTGTGAGACAAGTGATTTAACTTGTGATTTTTCCATAACTTTTTCCTGGGGGGAACAGAAGGGAGATGAAGAGTTGTCATGGCCACCACCACTCCTTTGGTCTGCCAGCAATTACTGAAACAGCAGCAGTGTTGTGTACACAGGATGGACACACAGATCTGCATCCTCAATTTTCTCCTCCTGATTTTTTTCCTTCCTGATATTCCCCCAGAAACTGATAGTATTTCCCTTGGTAAAACCTGGAATGCTTCCTTGCATTTTGAAGCAGATCTAGTGGGATTTTGCAAGGCAGTTGTACTCTAATAGAGCAATCGGATTGCTCTTGACTTGAGCAGAATAGCTCGCTCTGCTCACCAGTTTGAGCCAGGAAAGCTTTGGACTCTGTTGTCCTCCCTGGTGGCTGACAGGCATGGCCCCTTGAGAGATGGTGTGGTGGCTTGCAGTGGCCACCTCTACTGATGGGCAGCTGAATGAAGGATCTGTTATGGTAAAAGCACATTAGTCATATTGGCCGGCAGGTGATAGTGGAAGAACAGCAAAAAAATCTGAGGTGCCATTTGAGCTGGTGCTGTAGCATGTGGACACCTTCTGCAGACTGGGTAGGGAGCAGGCCCGTAACTGCTCCAGCTGCATTTGGAGGACTTCATTGCTGTTGACAACTGCTCATCCTTCAGATCTTCCCTAGGTGCTGCAGACAGCCTGTGTTGCCTGAAGTAACTGTACAGGTGACCCCTAGGAAAAGTGGTCCTCTTGATCTGGTTCCATTTTCACATCACAGATGAGAAAAATCACTCTCAAAACACAGAGAAGCCCAGGGATGCTGACAGCCTTGCAGAAGGTCACCCGCGTAGCTTGGGAACTGCTGCAGCTTTCACAGACTCACGGAATGGTTGAGGTTGGAAGGGACCTCTAGAGAACATCTGTCCAACTGCCCTGCTCAAGCAGAGACACCTGGAGCACCCTGTGCCTCCTTGCAAATGTGGGTCTAACTGGCTGGTTTGCAGCAAACAGTTTGTTTGATTGAGTTATCCCATTTTTCTGTTTTGTAATTGCTTATGAGCAATCTGAGATGCTTATGTTCATTTATTGTCTGAAGCTGTTTGGATACTCTTGGTACAATTAGCTACTTCTGTCCTGTTAATCATGGATCAGTTATTAATTAACTGCTCGCCTCCCCAGGCATGTGACAGATTTCTTAAGGATATTGCTTTTATTTACTGGTTGGATGATTGTAGCAGTCTACTTTGGGATGGGTAATATACTTTCTCCACACATTTCTATTAGTACAGTTTTGCCTGTCTGAGCATCCATCAGTGGTGAATAAAACTGCATTACAAGTATGGTAGGTTTGTTATTACTGACGTTTCTCTGAGTATTTAAAGACACTGCAAAGCAATTTACTATGGTCTGGTTGAGGGGGAATTACAGTGTCATGGCCATGTTGTATGGCTTGGTCAGTGAAGAGAGGAATACAGGCTGTTCAATTTTTTTGCATCTTTTAATTCAGTTTTAAAACCATTCATTTAAAAAAAGAAGCTATAAATACTACTTTAATGTGAAGATATTGCAAAAGAACCTGCTGCAGCATGGAAACTTATAGGATATAACAGTATTCAGGAAAGATGCTGAGCTGAACCACATGAGATTTGCAATGACTGTCCTTTCCCTGGGGTTGGCAGTGAGGAACTTGCCAAAAGGCACAGCTGGTCCCTCACCAGCGATGGGCCATTAACATGTTTGCTGCTTGGCAGCGAGCTGTCAGGGACAGCGCTCTGAGCTCCTCAAAGGCCCAGACAGGCCCAGACCCTTCTGTCACGTCCCCGGCTCTGCTGGCCTTGCTCAGATGTCAGTATTCACCAGCATTGCTGCTCCCTCCTCCGCTCCCTTTCTGCCTCTCAGTTTGTGACTTTTCCTCTTCCTTTTAAGAAGAAAAAAAAGTCACACAGTGCCAGTCTCCATGGTATGTGCTGCCCTCTTATCACTACCGTGTAATTTTTCACATGTGAGTAAGGGGAAATCATTTCACTTGCTGCTTCAGAAACTTTGGGAGAAATTTCTAACATTTTGCACCGAGAAAGCAACAGTACAGAAGCTAATCAAACTTAACCTTTCCCTCCATTATTTTATTCTGTTGAATAAAAAACATGAACACCTTACTTATTAGGTAGGAAACAGATGGCAGAGGCTTGAGGGGTAGTGCACACACACACAACATCTGCTAGGCAGATAATATTTAGAAAATGATTATATCAGATCTGTTGCATCCAAATGTTGTAAACTGTGGGAACACCTATAGCACATGCAGTTCCCAGAGCAGGACCCAACCCCACACTTGGCTGCCCTGCATTTCTGGACCTGAATCTGGCTGTTGTGGCTTGATATTGCTCTGTTGCTTGTTCATGGGTTAGTTGTTCAGCTTGAGTGGAGGAGAATTGAGCTGAGGAACCCGAAGCCTTGAAGACCGCGGTGAACTTAAGCAATGCAGACATCTGAGAGGACAGCAAGTGGAGAGAATGTGATCTGCCCAACAGCCTGCAATTTTAATATGGAAAAATAAGAGGTGCAGCAATTCTGATTTTCTTGACCTATTTGATCTTTGCGGCTCTGTAGGGATTTCACTGTGGAATTATGTTGTGATGGTATAAAAGCTGCTTGTATAGATGTTATCAAATGTCATTCTAGTGGCAGCATCTGAATGAGTGACCTTGGAAGGTGGCACACCTTTCCTGCTATCAGGGTTTTATGCTCCCTTTTGCATTACCTCTCTTTACTATGGGAATCTTGTAAAATAATTGCTTTGTTTTGAAGCTTCTCTTTCTCCTGGCTGGGGATCTTGAACTTGATGGATTGTCCCTGTTATCAACAGAGACTTATCTGCAGTTGCTTCCTTCCCATAGCTCCCAGGGAGAGGAGCTGCATGAGTAGATCCTGCACTGGTGTTTAGCTGTTCTCACTGTTACTGGTGGTGTTATGAGTTTGGGCTAAGTGTGTGATGATACCCTCATGTCTCAGCAATACAGCATCTTCTTTTGCTGCGGGATTGTTAAATGTTTCTGTCAGCCTTTGTGCTAGTGCAAGTGAGAGTTGTATGGCCTTAGTCAGCTAAATCTCCTGGTACATAAAAACTCGGGAAATTGTAGCATATCAGTTTTTTAAGAATATCAACCAGTACTGTTTAATATAGTTGTGCAGTTCTCAGTTTTGAAACTTCTAGATGGGACTTTGGATAATAACAAAGCAGATGTTTAGAGATTAACACATTGCTGAGTATCTTCTCAGTCCTGCCACTGGAGGCTTTGAAAATAATGAATGCTGAGGATTTGTGCAGGTACTTTCCTTCTGTGGTGGTTGGGTGTTGCCCATGGATTTGCAAATCTGCAGCCCTTAGGGTGGTGCATCTGACACCCTTTTTGTCCTGAGCTTGGTTGGTGCATGTGCCAGATGATCTATGAATGTTGCTGACAGTGAAATATGAAAGGTTGGGGGAAAGAAAGCATGCCAAGGTGCAGACTAGTTGAAATTCAGATTCATTAGAATGAGGGTCGTCTTAAAATAAAATTGCACAAAACCTTGCTCAATAGTAATCTCTGCTTCAAATGCATTGAGCAAAACCTTTGATTTCTAAGGAGTGTCTTTGGTGGGAGTGGGGCACGGAGATCTCTGTTTCCAAGGGTCTTCCAGGAGTTCAGTGTTTGTTCATCTGCCCTGGGAACATCTTGGTGCCTACCCTGCTGAGCTCTTCAGAAAATCTGACCTCTTTGTCAGCCAAATGGAAGCTGAGAGCTTTCTGCAACGTGCCCACACCCCTTTAGTTCTTCCATTTCTTGCTCCCTTTCTTGCTTCTGGGCTGCTACAGATTTCTCTGCATTATGCTGTTCTGCTGCTGTCTCCCAGAGCGGGGCTGCTGCCTGTACTACTAATCCACTGAGTATCCCTGGATTTTGATATGACAGTCAAGTCCTGTTTTGCTGTTCTGTCTTATCTTTGCTGTGTGTTCTGTACCCAGAGAGATATTAGTTTCTAAATACCATGCTTCCCATGTTGATTGCTCTGCAGCCATTTCATTTGATCTCAAAGATACAAGGTCAGATGCTTTGATTTACATCAACTAAGGAGTTGGCTTCTGGGATTTGTATAATCCGTTCCCAATATTAATAATTTGCAGAAATACTTTTTGTTTACATTCCAGCAACTTAAGTTTATGAGGACTACTGGAACAATAAATTATATACAAAAACATTATCCAAATTCTTTTCTATTCTTGAGCGTATAACTTAATCTTTATGTTGTATTTTTATCTCTTTTTCCTTTCACATTTTCTTTTATTTGGTGTCTTTATAGATTTAGCATCACTATCTAAATGGAAAATCTCTTTCCAACTATGACTCGGCATAAGCAGCCTTTACCAGCTTCAAAACTCCCCAGATCATGACACCCTCATACTGTGAAAATGGAAGCTTAAAATCCTCCCTGCCTATGGTATATTATCTACTCAGTGCTCAGGCTATTGACTACAGCAATTTGTATGGGTCTAACATAGCAATTGTCAGATGTTGTTTCCATTCCTGCTTTTGCTTCACTGGCAAAATTCTCATTGATTTCACTTGTAGCAGATTAAGCCCTGCATATGTTTCATTTTCATTAGCTAGCAAAAATGTCTTTTTATTCTTTATTGTGTCCATCTCCCTTAAATATTTTAGTACATCTCTGCACAGCTGTCCCACTCACATTTTTTTCAATGTCTTCCAAGTCTCCTTTCTCAATTCGAGCTGTCTAAATCCAGACAAGCATTGGCCCAGACTATAGTCTTACCCATGTTAAGTGTAAGACCATATCCCAACTGCATGGCAGAGAGACTGCTTCTGTTTGCTGGGATCTGAAATGAGGTGCTGAATAAAGACATTTTTCTATGTTGTTTGTGTTTTGAGGTTAGGTAGTTATACCTATCCCAAGCTTGCAAACAGCAGATAGCTAAAGGGGATCAGCCTTATGCTGTAAGGATTGTATGGAAGAAGCACAAGCTACTGATTTTTGGTTTCACCTCAGCTAGACTAAGGAAAGTCCAGGAAAGAAACCTCGTGGTCTTGGAGCCAGACTGTTCCTCACCATGAGATCAGCTGATGGAGAGGGTAGTCATTTGGGCCATTATGGTACCAGTTGCTCAAATTTCATGCATATTCTGTTAGATTCTCTGCCTTGACAGGTTTCAGTGGGGTCAATCTGGAGGCAAAAATCGCAATCTGAGGAGATCATAAACTGCCTAACATATGGATGTTGAGTGCCCTTCTACCAGTGAACAGGGCCATCATCTGAAATAGCATCACATCCATGTAATGTACGGAGCTACTCAGTTTAACATTATACCTGTAGAGATGCTAATCTTTTCATGACCCATGTCTAATGTTCTTATTATAATTTAGAAGCAATGAATAAGACTTATACTTCCAGACTGCTACATATTAATGTACAATGTTCTGTTCTCCTGTGCTCCAGACAAACTCTGTTGGCCACAGGGGAAATAAGCTCTGAAGTAGGAGTGAGAGCACGGTTACTTCTAATGAGGTCTTGGAAATGTCAGTACATTGCATGTGAATCAGGAGTGAGTCACAGTGTAATCTGACAGTCTGGTTGAAGAGGAACAGTGAGTGTCAGTCGGCTGTCAGTGTCAAAGGTGTTTTTTCTCTTGGAGGTGAAGGCTGGGCAAGAGTTATCTGGAGGTAATGTTGGGCAAGACCAACAGTCTCCCAAAGTTTAGGGTGCCACCAAGGATTTTGTCCTGATTCCTAAGGTAACAAGGCAAAGAGAGTCATGTGAAAGTTTCCACTTTTGCCTGTAATAGGTTAGAAACATGATAAAGAGCATGGCTGATTTTCGGCCTCTAAAGAGAAATGCGAATAGTTGCTATCCACAGAGCTGTCAGTTGGGTTCTTGCTCTAAACTTAGCTAAAATTTTCATCTACATTAAGGTGTCTGTTGCTGTAACTGTGTTGATAGCCATTTTCAATGGTTCTATTTTGTCTGTGTGGCTACTTTACCTTTCAAAGCCACAGTGATAAAAATCATCATTTGGTAGCGGCGACTCTTTTTTATCAAAGACTTCTTTGCTGGTATAGCTGGGCCAGAGGAGAAGCGTAGTGGTTTCGAGTCCCATATAGGTGTACTTGAACAAGTAAAACAATCTTGTGAAGATGAGGTGCAGATGTTTCACAGCTTAAGAACAGCACAGTTAAGGTCACTTGACAGAGAGAGAGACTGTTGGGTTGGGATTGCAGCTCTGCTGAAGTCATTGCTAGTTTTACTAACCTGGATATGGTGCTCAGCTCAGCTTGAGGAGGCAAATAGCTCTAGAGGCTCTGAATCATCCCCTGGGCCATATGTTGATCCTAACAATGTTTATACCTTCATTGAACCTCGATCAGAAACTCTGAGGTTCTGATTTTATGTAGGAATCTGAAATGTTAGTTTTTGTTTCCTAGGCTGAAGAGAATTCGGATGTATTTTATCTATTTAGATACTAATTGTGGCTGGGTCGGATTCTGGCTATTGTTAGGCATATGTGAATTTAATAAAATCTGCTGTTTATATCCTGGCTAACCATTTTCTTTTTTGTCTGTTTCTCAGATAGGTTTGATTTAACCTCTTATGTGCCTCTATGAAAGATACTTCCCTGTTCTCCACTGAGAGCAAATAACAGTTTGGGAGACGGAGAGAAAGGCGAGCGGGAAGGAGCAGGCATCTAAGTAAAACATATGTTGAATGGGAAAAAGTCAGTCACCCTGGCTTCTGGGCCTGTGATTATTTCCACATGCCTGGCCTGGCTCCCGGTGCTCTGTGCCATTAATGGCATTAGATGCTCTATGTCAGAGGAGGGTTTTGAGCTTGCAGGATTGGGACCTACCGCAAGCGCAGATTTGGTGTCACGGAGGCCCGTGCCCCTTGTGGACCCACACGGCCTCCCTTCCTGGGATGTCGCTTCCCACAGGGGCCGCGTGCCCGGCCGGAGCAGCCGGCCCTGGGGCACTGTGATTGGCGCCCAGCTGGTCACTGAGCCTCTGGGCAGGAGACCTTCTCCTTGGCTTCAAAACAGGCAAAGAAAGCAGCTGATTAATCAAACCCCACCTTGTAAAATGGGTATTTTTAACTGGCGCTCGGTACTAGAAGACCGCCCTATTCAAAACAAGCTGAGTGCTCACGCTTGAAGCGGGATGAGTGTGTGTGTCGGAGGGCAATGCGAACTGCCTTCCCTGTCCTCCTTGTCTGGGCTGATTTGCAGGATTGGGAGCCCTTGGGAGATAGTTCCCTTCCCCTGGCTTCATGAGGAAGGGAAGAGAGATTTGATGGCTCCCTCCAGATGAAAATACAAAGGAGTCCTTTAGGCCAGAAAGCATTTTTTCCCCCCTTCTCTTATATTTCATTATTGCTTGAGCCTGCCAGATTGGTCTGCTCTTTTCTCTCCAAGTGCGTGGGCGGCACAGAAGAGGATGCTGAGACAAAGAACGGGGGCGGGAGGAAAGAGGGGGGGAAAAAGACCTTTGGACTAAAGGCATGGAGCATGGGGGAAGAGAAAGCAGTGGCAGAGCCAGAGCTGGGGTGCTCTGCAGAGGGTTGCAGATCAGAAGAGCTGTAGTAGGTCAGGGGCGCTCAGTCTAGATGCAGCAGTGGTGGATGTATCCGCGTGTTTTAGATCCAAGGCGTACAGATGTTTTTATGCACTTGGTGATTTTATGAAGTTTGTCCCACAGTGTTCCGATCCCCCTACTGCAAATTGGGAGGTTGCATGGAGGAGTGGCGGGGAGGGACACAACCATTGCTCTGCTCAGCAGAGTTATTTCCATGTTCGTCTGTTTAGTGCTTTGCTGAATTAGGTCCTAAACGAGTGGCATTTAGTGAAGGTAAACCTCTGGTTTCATCCTGATTAAATCCCATGCTGCTAAGCTGAAGAACCAAAACTCATTTCTCATTCCAATAATAGCTGATCTCCTTTCTCTGGCTCATGAATTTTCTCAATACTTTTGTGGGATTGAGTTATATGCAAAACCTGATGTCATCCGAGGAGCAGAAGAAAGGAGTTAAAAGGTGTAACGAGGGAAGCAGAATAAAATTTCAAATAAAACCTGAGAGGACAAAGCAGACGGGGTGGAGAGCCGCAGGGCAGCAGAGCCAAGGGAGGAGAGAGCAGCAGACAGGAGAAGGGGAGAGTGAAGGAAGGAAAGGTGCATGTGAGGCATTGCACAACTTGTTGCATATTTGCACCTGCAAGGTTCGTCTTGAGCACGGCCTAGAAAATTCCCCCGTGAGCTGCCTTTTGCCCTCAGAGCATTTGTTCTCCAGCGCCTTGAAGTCCAGCATTAAACACTTCCGAGCCCAAAGTGGGCATTTGGGTTGGGATGCACGTGGTGTGGAGGGGGATGCTGTGGTGGAAACGTGTTCCTGCTCGCCTGTGTCTGCATCACGGCCGTGTCCTTGGAGCTGGTTGTCCTTTGCCTCCCTCACTGAAGGACTTGAGCAGGGTGAGGGCTGCAGGCAGTAAAAAGGTGTTTCTCTGCTGGGCTAATATTGACACCACAAACATAGGTGCATTGGTTCGGGTGCAAACACTGGTACGTGTGAGCGAGAGGCTTTTCTCAGAAAGGGCAAAATGGAAAGCACAGAGCTGGTTCTTTCCCGTCGCAGCGTTTCTGGGAAGAACCTTTCCAAATGACCATCTGCACCTGGAGAACGTTATTTAGCTTCTAAACCAACTACTCAAAAGATTAAAACCAAGAGTTGAAGGGGTCTGTCCAACCTGCATTTGTACCCAAGGGGCACTGTTCTTTCCAAGCCAGCTGGGGCTGTTTGCAAGATTCCTGTTTCTCTTCTCTCTTTTCTCTCTCTTTCTCCCTCTCTTTTCTCTCTCTTTCTCCCTCTCTTTTCTCTCTCTTTCTCCCTCTCTTTTCTCTCTCTTTCTCCCTCTCTTTTTTCTTCTTAATAATTAAAGAATTTCTAGCTCAGATGGAGATACTAGAAACACTACGGGAATGTTGTGAAAACAAATGTATTGTTTGCTCAACATTCACATATTAAAAAGAAAGCACCATAAAAATGCTGGTAACTTCAGATGGTAGTTTAGGGTGATGATTTAATTTTTCCAGGTGGAGCTTGGATGTTGCCTGTGAATGAGCTACTTTGTATAATATACAAATATGTTGCAAAAATATTCCCTGTGTAGAAAAATAGTGCATTTGTGCCACTAAAGATTATCAAATGCAGTATCACAAGGAGTGATACTGTCCTAAGTTTTGAAATAGCTATTTGGAGCCCAGCTCTATGGCTTCATTCATTAGGTGAATGTTATAAATCACTTTCTTCTTAATTATGGCATTTCTTCTGGTGAGTTGCTTGCCTTTAGCTTCATTTTCTTAGTACACTTAGATCTAAGTTTCTTTTTCAGGGTTCTTGAAAAGGTATCTGGAAAAGACTGACAGGCTAACAAATTCATGTTCAATTAGTATATATTAAAAACAGTGAGAACTTAGAGCCATATGGAGGCAGAGTAGACATCATGTGCAGCAAGATATTTTTGCTAGAGGAAGGCTTTTAGCATATTCCAGGTGATATTTGCTTCAGACCATACAAGGGTTTTCCATATGGTCTAAAAATTATTATTTTTGGAAATACCGGGTAGCCCCATGCAGTGCAAGGCATATCTTCTCATGAATGTTACCCTTTCCAGGCTCTGCTGCCTTGTGTTGAGTTTTTTTTCACTGTATCAGCCATGATACTGCCAAAAAAAAAAAAAAAAAAAAAAAGAGGAAGTGGGAGAATTTCTGGCTTTTGCAGCATTGCTTACTTTTCTGATGCTACTCGTGTGTGGAGTCGCTGGTGGAGGCTGGTTGTGGCTCTGGCTTTGGGTGTGCGTGGGTGCCTGGGTGCTCCACGTGAAAACAGCCTACATGGGTAATAGATGCTGTAGAGCATCCTGCCAGGCTGTGGAAATGGCCCTCTGATCCTGCTGAACTTGCCATGTGGTGAAGCCCCGTCTGTCCTCCGGGGCAGCAGCTCTTTGCGCAGCGCGCGGCGCTGATGTCTTCATCGCGCGGCCGAGCGCAGCGCGTGGCGCCGCGCGCCTGGCACCAGCGCGCGAGGCTGACGTCTCACTCAGCCGAGCGCCGGCGCGAGGAGCGCGGGCGGCGTCGCCGCTCCGCAGCCAGCGCCGAGGGATCCGTGTGGGCTGGCAGCTCTGCTGCTCTAGTTCGTGGGTACAAGTGTTAACTCCTATTTCTAAGTGTTTCAGCCGGGACTTTGATTTCCTTTCAATTTATACATTCAGCCTAGTCCAACCTAGTCCGTTTTTGTTCAAAACCAGAACTTTAGAATAATATATTTCTATATTTTTACTCTAATAGTTGTATAACCATTGTATTCTCAAGTGACTGCCTAAACATCAGCTAAGTAGTGTTTTTTTGTTACAGCAGTATCTGGGTCTTTGTATGACAGATAACGAAATGAAAGCAGACAGACATCTTTGGTCTAAGGCACCTTCATTAGCAACAAAAACGAATGTTAAAATGGTGTTAGCATATAAGAATTCCCACCTCTGGTCCCTGCATTCTGTGTGCTAGTGAGAAATTTTCTGTTTGAATTTCCTGTTGGGAAGGTTTTCCTTCCATAGTTTTCTTTCTAGGGTCACAGTGGCAGCATTTCCCAGTGGGAGCCTGCTTTCTGTGCAGGTGAAGTTTATTTCTTAGTTGCAGTCAGAGTCATGCTGGAAAAAAAGATGAGAGAATATACTTGCCCACATCCTTCCAACTTTCTAGATCGTCTCCAGCTGCTTGCACAGAGACACTTGTTTTGAGAGAAAAGGGACCATTTTTAGTCTAGGTGTTTCTCACCATAAAGTCAGTACAAGTGATGATAGAGAAGTTGCTGGCACCTTTTTAAACATAAAAAAACCTTGAGTGAAAATTCCCTCTCCCTGGCCAATATCAGAGCAAGTTCAGCTATTCCCTCATGTCTCCATACTGGTGTTCAGGGCCTCCTTCTGTAGACACATCTCCATGTGTAGCACCATTAAACTGGGTTAAGCCCCTGTACAGGTGCAGGGTTCATTGCTTGTTTAGGAAGAGTAAATTTCTGGCCTCCATAGAGCCATATCCAATGCCCAGAGTTGTAGTTGTGTGTAATTTGTGTGCAGTGGGGTTGTGTTTTCCTGAACGTATTGTCTTGTCTGCCCTCCCACTGTGGTGGTTGCTCATCCCTCCTCCTCTCCTGGCCTTTTCTGCCCTGCTCTTGTAGCAGGGATAGTGCCTCGGACTTTGCTTCCCCCCTTGCTTTGCAGGCAATGCTGTGGTTTGGTTGTTGAACAGGCAAATTGGAGCGCAAGCGGCACGGAGCGCCAGCCTGCTCCATGCTGCAGCCGGCAGCCTCGGCCGTGCAGCGCTGCCGCGAGCCTGGAAAAGATGCAGTCTCAGGGCTTTAATCCTGCGGTTAATAAATATATTTAGCAAGGACATTGTCTCAAAATATTCCTGCGGCAGATTGGTATCCGCTTGGAGAGCAACATTGCCGCTTGGCCTGAGCATCTGTTGGATGCTTGTGTGGGCTGGGTATGGATTTTTGGGGGCTGGGTTTCTATTGGGGCCACCCTTAATACCTTCATTGATAATTTAGAAAGGAAAGCAAATGGTGATATTATTGACGTTTATGCCTGATGCCAAAACGGGCCTTGGCAGGAACGGAAGGATGAAGAAATAACCCAAGGGGATCTGGAGGGTATTGCCATAGACAGCTGAGAGACAGGGCTGGAGATGCGTTTTTCTCTGTCTAGAGAATCAGAAACGCAACGAGTGAAGTGAGATTTGACAAATGGCAACATCTGAAAGGGAGCTGAGCGTGCTAAGGGCAAATCGGAAAGGAGTTGCAGCGTGCGGCGGCTGCGAGGGAACATTTCCCATATGTCAGATGATCCTTGGGGGTTATCGCACGAGGGCACGTGGCACTTTAACTCCCGTGGCTCCTCGACCCTGCATCCCTCAGGAGTTGTGTCGCTGCCTGGAGTGACATTTCAGGGGTGCTAGAGATTTTTTCTTCCCCCTCTCCCCAAATTGCAATTTTTAAATCAACCAAAATTGTTTATGATTTCCTGCCAGGCTCAATGACTCATTCTGGCAATCTGCCCTCTCTGGCCTCCCCCTCAAACAGGCAAACAAAGCCAATAACTTGCAAACAGTAGAAAATAATCTAAAAAATAAAAATTCAGAATTTTCCTCCTCTCAGGGTATTCAAAACAAAATGACTTTTTCTAAGCATCACTTCAGAACTGAATTGAATGACCGTAACTTGAAGTAATGAGGTAGAAATAACTGAAAAGAGAATGCTTCATCTTGAATTAAAGAAATTTTTTTCATCAACTTTCACAAGTTTATATATATATATATATATATATATATATATATATATATATATATGCATATTTGGTATATACACAAAATGGTGTATGTATTTTTTTCCCTAGCAAGCTCTTGGTTGAGGCCCTGAACCAACCAGTTATACACAGAGTTCTAGCAAGATTCAAGTGAGGACGGAAAACAGAGCTGAGAAAAGAAGGTGAGGGAGAAAATTCCAAGCTGAACGTCTCCGTAAAGCTCCCTTTCTCAGCATGATTGTGTTTATGGTATAAGAAAATGGTCCCTTTGCTGATAGCCCCAAGGGTGAGCGGCTGAACCAGGAGCATCCTTGCGACCGCAGAGGCTTCCGAGGGTTGGGACAGGGTTGGGTGCCGTGGTGAGCGCCGTGGGGACGTGTGTCCCAGTGCGGCCCCGCTGCTGCGGCCTGCGCCCTCGCTGCTGCCAGAGACGCAGCATCGGCTGGGAGGGGAAGGAGGGGGGAAAAAGAAGAAGAAAAAAGGCTGCTTCTGCCAAGAAGCTGCCGTAAGATCTGCAGAGTGTGACTTTGTGCAGGGAGGAGCTCCGTGCTGCCGGCGTGCTGCTTATCTAGGGAAAAGCTTCTTTTTTGGCGCCGGGGCCCGGGTGCGAGTCCCGCCTTGGATGGGCAGAGGAGCCCGGGCTAACGGAGAACATCTGCGGTGGCGCCCGGCGGCCCCTCCGAGCCTTGGAAGTGCTCGGGGCACAGCAGCTCTCGCTTTCCCCACTCTAGTACTAACGTACTGACCCTGCATTTTGGGCTGGGGCTCTCTTTTGCTGTTTTGTGTGGATTTTTTTGCTTTTCTTTTCCTTTTCCTCCAGAAGCGCTGAGCCCCCTCAGCACCCAGCCCTCGCTCACCGCCCCACTCAGGGAGACCTTTCCCGCCGCTTTCCCGGTGGGAGCAGCAAGGCCGTGAGATGGCAGGACTTGCCCGGCGCCATGGTAAGAGTTGGGCAGCAGGCAGCGCTGCGCTGGAGGAGCTCGGCCCTCGCTCCCGCATAGGCCGCAAAGATGCGTGGGCAGCAGCGAGGCGCCCGGGTGACCACGGTGCCCCGTGGCCGCCGTCGAGAGACGCAGAGGGGAGAGCGGCGGCGCGGCGAGGGGCGCGTGGCGACGGGCACGGCGTCTTCCGGCCCTGCAGCCTCGAGGTGATGGGCTAGAGAGCAGCGAGTGCTGCCCCAGAAGAGCGTCTGGGGACTGATGTTTTCATTACTGCAGTCTGTCGTGAACTGCTCTGCATTTTGAGCACTACTTCTTTACTATTAGGTAATTAATAATTAACCAGCAGAGGCCGTTTGAAGACTCTGGTGCAGTGATGGCTGGTAACAATTTTTTTTCTTCCCTCCCTTCCTACATTTTTTTTTTTAATTCCCCCCGTTTCTATTTATTTATGTGTTTATTTTGCCACTCCCGTCACGCCGCATTTGGCGAGGGCCGCAGCCGCTCGCCGCTCTGCACGATCCCGTGCGCGGTGCGGCGAAGTTGGCAGCACCGTGCGCTTTGTCCTGCGCGTTGCCTAGGAGCAGGTACCGCGCGCGGCCTCCGCAGCTCCCGGGCCTCTCTGTCCCGCGGAACAGGGCGTGCAAAGGAGGGGAAAAAAAAAATAGCGATGATGATGATGATTTAAAAAATAATAAATAAGATCCCGCGCGTTTTGCGGCGGGAGGGCCGCGGCATCTCCAGGGCGCTGCGAGCTATTTCGGGCCCCCGCGCAGTCTCCTCCTTCTTATGTAAATAAACGTGACAGATGCCGGGGCCGCGGCGGGCGGAGCGCGGCGGAGCGGAGCGGAGCGGAGCGGGCGGCGGCGGCGGCTCCGCGCGGGGCGCCCCGGGGACGCGCCGTGGCCGGGGCCCCGCGTGGGCGCCATGGGCGGCCAGGTGGCGAGGAGCGCGCGCCACGGTAAGGACCCCGCTGCGCGCCCTCCCGCCCCCTCGTTTCCTCGCGAAACCCGGTTCCGCGTGGGGGACCCTGAGGTGCGCGCGGGGACGCGTGTCCTGCCCTGTCCCGTGTGGAGGAGGGACCAGCCAAACACGGGGGCTCGGCCGTTACGGCAGGAAAGTAACTGTCCATCTACGGTGACAGCTCCCAGCAGGGAGAAGCCGGGGCAGCCTCAGAGCAGCCTTGCTATTATTATTTTATTATTATTTATTTTATTGTTTGTATTATTTTTTTCTTTCCATCGTTGATTTCTGCGGAATTCCCAATGTGTTTTGCATTAGCTCGGGGCAGTTCACAGTGTGTATTGGTTGGCTTTGGTCAGTTGGCTTTTAGGCTCGGCAGAGACCATCAGGTGCTGCCGGCCGTGCATCTTGGCTAGGGCACGGGAGAGGTGAGGGGAGCTGGGAAGACCCCAGAAAATCTCACGCAGAGCAAGGTTAAAGCCAAATGGGGTCTGGAGATAAGGTGTAATACTATATGATAAGAAGATAATAATAAGATGTAATAATATAATATGTGTCTCTGAGTGCCTAAGCCTGAAATGCTAAATAATTGTGCGGTGATATTGAGCTCATTGATATGAAGCTTGGCTGTTGCTTGGAAATGTCCTGCTTAACTCTGGACAGAGCAAACGCTCTACACGACCTGTGCAGCTTGGGAGTAGTTTCCAAGGTGCTTCCTTGTTGCCACAGTAAACATGGATGCGAAGCCAAAGCGCCCCGTGAGCGCGAAGCGTCTCGTGGGCTCCTTCGGGCAGAGGTGCAGGAGGTGGGCGCTTCAGCTGGGAACATCTGCACGTTTCTCCTTTTTGTCATCTTCTTTACCAAGTCCAAACTCAGTAGTTAAGGGACTAGGGGACATAGTAAAGGGTATATTTAAGTGCATTTCTCCTTAACTACATGTAGCAAGGATGCCTCTGTAGAGATCTTCTGTTTGTTCATCATTCGTATTCTGCAGTTTCACCCCTGGGCTGACCTTATTATTTCCTTGTTAATCTCACTGTATGAATGCAACATGCAGAATAACAGCCCTGTCGGTTCAGCATTAAAAGAAATCAAAAAGAGACATTGTGGCTGTTGTCCTTGCAGGTGCCCTTTTCCCTTTGAACTTCTTCTTCAGTCAGGCGTTCTCTGAATGAATTTGAAAAACCTGGGTGGGAAAAAATAATAGCCGTGTGTGTTCCTGGTACACGCCAGGGATTTGGCACCTGCTGTGGGTTTCTCCCGCCGGCAGCCCGCGCTGTGCCGTGCGTAGTCCTGCAACTGCTGCCTTGCTGACATCCGACTCCAGCACACACAGTTCTTCTGAACCCTCTTTGGTTAGGAGACGGAAGCTAATGAGGAGATGTGAGTAATTAACTCTGTCAAACGTACCTCTTTGTATGGAGCTAGGGCTGCCGACTGTGTTAAATCAAAGGTGCTCCGCTGCTGTGTTCAGCACAGTAATGCTTTAAAAAAGAATAGGCTAAGTGTTGTATTTAAATAATAAAAAGTCATGCAACCAAGAGCACTTAGCAAAAATAGGCTGCCTCTGCAGTTGTGGTTTTTTTTTTTCTGCCTCTCCCGCTCCTTTAGTTCCATCTTTCTGTTGTCTACTTCTATTTTGGATGTGCCTCAGAAGAACTTGAAAAGAGAAGTGAAACCTTATCTATTTCTCCGAATTGTGTTTTGACTGCGAATGAAGGCAGGGGCTGCGCTGGCGCCATGGACGCGTGTCCTCTGTTTGCAGAGAGCGCAGGTAGGGGCAGCCCTGTCCTCTCCTGCCTGCGGCGCCCAGGCTCCTCGCTGCATTGAGAGTCTGGCCTGGGATTTTCAAAAGCACCTCAAAAATTTAACCTCACTGAAAATGACCGTAAAAGGCGGGGGAAAGTTCTAGTGTCCCAGAGCTGGCTGGTGGGGCACGAATGGAGATGTGCAGCCCATGCTGAACCCATCTGGGTCCAAAAAGCACATTGAGATAAAAGCTGCCGAAGAGGGTGATGGTGGAGAAACCTTTCCAGAAAGCGCAGAGGCAGCCAGGGATGCCCCCAACAGAGGGCAGAGGTTGGTAATGGTCAAATGCAATCAATAGGGGCAGTCGTGATGAAGAGCATCTGGCTTTGTTTTAACTGCTATTATCCTCAAAGCTGTTTGTAGACGGCCAAGCAGGCCGCATTCCTGTGTGGCAGAGGAGCTGTAGTGTCCTGCTGTGTGCTGGGAAAAGCTGAGCCTGGGAGAGGGGTTGTGCTTGAGGGTGCTCTGACCATGGCCAAGGAATGAGGAACATCCTAGTACAGGCACACCTGATACTTCTCCTGTGAGACTGGCCAGAAGGAGAATTTGAGTTGCTTGGGAAGAAGCACAGTGGTGTGCAGAGACACCTCCTGGGAGGCCTGGGGGGATATGGGCTGAAAATGGTGGTTTTGAACGATGAAGTTGAGGGCTTGGGAGGAGAGCTGTGCCAGTGCGTCCCAGCGGCAACGCTGGCCGAGGTTGAGCAGCGCTCAGGGTCTCCCCTACCCGGTGGGACAGTCTCTGTTTCTCCTTTCCTCTGCAGTCCCCGTGCACTAAAGCCCTCGGTGAGCGTCGTGGTTCACTCTGGGCGAGGGAAAGGAAAGCTGCAGTAGGAAGTTCAAAGGTAACGCAGCCTTGATGGGCAGGATGTTTACACGCTGCATGGAAAGTCTCATCTGTGCATGTGGTGTTTATCTTAACAATATTTTAAACAGGAAATGTTAATATGATTGGAGATTTCGCGCGTGGTTCGCACAGGCTGGCTCCTTCAGGGGAGACTGCATAGGATGGCATTCCTGTCACACGCAGAATGCACTAAAAAGTTGCGTCAGAAAGGACTTGCCAGCTAAACATGAATGAAACATATTGCTCCTAGACATCTATCTAACAATAAGTACATTCTTATGTACATTCTTGTTAGGTACTTAGTTCGATTGTTTCTTGCTCTTTTCCTTTGTAATTTCTCCATTTGGTTATGAGTGAAACACTATGTGTTGATTTCTTAATTTTAGGGGCCAAATCCAGGAGTTTCTATCCAGAAAAAACACTGTGAAACTCTGACTAGTTATTTTTTTCCTTCTCTTATACTCACAATAACACTAACAAAAACTCACGCTCCAGCCAAGGAAGCTACCGCGCTGTGCCAGGAGAGGAATTGGGCGTATGTATACGTGCAGAGGTTAGTGATTAACATGTATGCATCTCCTCCAGCCAAAAGTGCTCTGAAGGTCCATAGGAGATTAAATCCTGCGCAGGGGATGTGTGTGCCTGTGCATTTGATCAATGCCTTTCCCCTTACAAGTCGCAGTCACTAATAGGTCCCTCATTGCAGGCCTTTGCTTTATTTTTATTTAATTACTTGCACGTCACAGGCGTTTGTCAGTATTCTACAGCAGAGTAATTTCTATGAGGAGCAGGACAAGAAGAGGGATCTCGTGTAAGGTTTTCCAAACTGTAATTGTATGGTATTGATGCAATTGCAAAAAAGTCCCTAGTGAGACTGCGCTGGCTCTTAGCCTGGGCAACAGCAGTGCCTGACAGCTCTAGTTTTCAGTTTGAGCAGGTGAGACCTTAAGCTTCTTACAGCCTGAGGTGCTCCGCAAGGTGTGGGTGCAATATAAATAACGGCCTGTGGGTCTGCGGGTGGTGTGTACAGAGCAAGGCACAAATCCTGCGCGTGGCTGGGTTCTCCCCTCGCCGCACATCCCGAGGTCCCGGCGGGCCGTGCCGCTGTGAGCAGTTCAGTTGTGCTGCCCCAAGGCAGAGGAAGCCGGAGGCTTGCGCAGCGTCGCCCCAGCAGCGCTGCGAGGTGATGAAGGGTTTTGGGTGGCAACCGGGGTCTATTTCCCGTGTCCTTGGGACCTTTTATTTTCCCACAGTTTTTGCCTGCACCTGGCTGGTCCCTTATGCCAATGCAAAACAGGCACGAAAGCCAGGCAGTTTCCTTAGTGCACGCTTTGTTTGCACGGGGAACGCTCTGCAGAGCTCGCTCGCACGTGCTGCCCGTGCAGTGCTCGGGTGTGTGGAAGGGACCCTGCCAGAGCCGCCGCGCTGCTGCCGTTGGGCTTTGGGGAACGGGAGGAGGGTGCAGGCCATTTCCCTAACGCGAAACAGCCACAGTGTGCAACTTCATTTATTCTTGCTCAGCACAATAGGGCTCTATTTTTATCCTTCTCTTAATTCCATGTTGCACAGTGGATGGTGTATCTATATGCAAGTGCAGCAGTCAGCCCCGTGCTTTGTTTTCCACTCTGTATATCCATTGCCTCTACTAGTAACCTTCCTGCTAGTGCAATTCACCCTTGCAGTTAGTACCACTTAATGGAATTATACTCCAATGCATGCCTTCATGTTTAGTACTTTCTAGCTTCTTCTAAATAACTGAAATTGTGAATATTCCAGAAGAAATGAGAAAAAAAGGCAATAATAAAGGTATGAAGATGGAACCAATTGTTAGTGAGATTTCTTTACAGATTAAATACGGTTTTGTATTTTACTATCTCTAAATCAGTGTCAAGATTTTGGGTACCATCTGGCTCCCACATTTGGTGGACTATCTCACTGGTGGAGGAATATAGCTTTTTCCATGTTCTGCCACATGGTTGCTCATTGAGGCCCAGGACATGACTAGGGAGAAAAGGCTCTTTCTAAACTCACCCTCCTTTCAGCAGGATTGGAAATAGCCCTGAAGAGCAAATGTGTGTACGTGTGTCTGTATGATACTCTAATCCTGCTCAGGGTTGGATTAACTGGTGCAGAAGACCCTGGGCAGAGCGCCAAAGCAGCGTTGGCGTTTGCAAAAAGTGGGGCTCCCAGGGATTATTTCAGTTTGTGCCTCTGACCTATGGGTCTCGTTCCTGTGAGTGGCTGGTGGTAAACTATTGACTGATGGTGATACTTTTGAAAATGTGTGTAGTACCTCCATATATATATCACCATTATGGGTAAGACACATTTGAAACTGCGTGTTTGTTTTGAAAAACAAGTGGATTTGGTTCATTAGGTGTGGCAATATTTGACTGTAAAGGTCTTGCTGTAAATGGTGAGAGCAAAGAGCATCTCTCTTCTGATTTTGTCCTTTGCTTTGATGGCAGTCTCAGTATATTTTGCACATCCGTTTGATACTCAGTTCTGATGGGACCCAGGGACTGAATGTCATTGTTCAGATTTTATTGTCTGACTATTTTCCTCTTTAACTTGATCTCCCTTCCTACATGAAAGTGATCTTTTTGATACTGCTTCTTAGTTCCTGTTTTATTAAGAATTTTATCAATGATATATTTTGTCAATTCATTAATCTAAGGGTAGCAGGTGCCTATTCAGGAGGGTTTTGTGGGTCACCTGATGTATGCTAGGGAGACATTTACATGCTTAATCAAAACTACTCCCCGAGCAGAAGATTCCCTGTCATTAATGATATAAAATCAAATTTGTGAAATGAATACTTTTACCATTGCTGATATCTAGCAGGCATTAAAGGAGAAGATCTTTAGAGATTCACTGTCAACATTGATAGGCCTGCTTTCATTTTGTTAAAAAAATGTCACATTAATGAAGTCAATGCATACTGAAAGCAAAACCGAAATAACTTGAAAAAAGATTAGTCATAAAGGGGAGTTTCTTGGGAAGTGAAAGCAAAGCAATTAATTGATCCTGCTTGACTGCCCTAGGGAGTGATCACAGGTTGCTGATTGCACAAGATGTGGAGCTGAAGGTCAGGAGAGACCTTGTCTTCTAGGCTCAGCGCTGACCTATAGTTCCTAAACAGAGCCAGCCACGAGCCCCGTGATATGTGCACCCATGATCTGAGCATATGCTACAATCCTGCCTACAGCTGTATTTTGCTCTAGGGTTGATCTTCCTTAGTGTCACTGTCCGTTTGTTCTCCTCCTCCTCCAAACCACAGCATTTGCTTTGAAAGCAAAATTTATTTGAGAGAAGCTGGTCCGAGATGAGTCAGAGTCGCCTTCTCCATAGCTCATGTCAAGTTAGTATCACTGGTGTTCTTGTTCCATGACTCTCTCCTTGATTGCCTCTCACAGGGGTGCTGCAATTGGTTGGCATTAAAAATAGCATTCAAGATGACTGCAGTTGATGGGGCTTCTTGGTTTATCTGAGCTAGTCTACCATGCACCTGATAGCACAGCAAAGAGAGGTGGGCTCAGAGAGGGGCATAATTGATCAGATGCATTAACATCTTTTTTTTTTCTCCTGAAAATGTCGACAGTGCTTTTGTTTTAAAGAGAGGGGAAAAAAAAAAAAAGGAAAGCAGTAAAAGGTCAAAAGCATATTCATTAGCTAACATTATATGGGATGTAAATTGGGTGACCCTGTTTGCCTTCCTTGCAAACATCCTGTATCAGCAGAAACCTGGAGTCCTGGCTCTCTTTCCTGCATGTTAAAATCACTTTTGTAAGAGAAGCTTTCAGAATAAACCAAGGTCCCTTGCCAGACAAGGCAGCTTCTTTCTGGGGGACAGTTCACATCCCTTTCTGCGACGCTAGTGAGTGGACCCCAGTACAGAGGGGAAACATCAGGGATCATGCAACACTGAATACCTAAGGTCTGAATCTGTCCCACCTTAGAGGTCACGTTCGTAACAGAGCAGCTCTGCGTAGCCTGGCTATGGGGCTGGGCCAGACAGGAGAGACCTTCCTGCTCTATCTGCCTCTGTGTGCTGTGATGGACAGGTTTTCTTACTGCACGTGCACCCCCGCCTTCACAGTGTTTTGAGCAATCCAGGCTTCTCCCCAGCCAGAGGCTTTCCCGCTCGGGAAATGGGCACGACAGCCACGTTGTTTTCCTTCCGATACCCCTGATGTCGCAGGCTGCCATTCCGGCGCTGGGAGCCTCTGGCCAACAGCCTTGTCCGTGAAAGCCAAGCCTGTTGCGAGATGCCTGACCAGGGCTGACAGGGGCTTTTTGAGGGATGGTAAAGCTCGTAGCCTGGTTCAAGCAGAGCTGAGGAGTCAAGGTGGCCACCTCCCAAGCAACGTCTGTGGCACGTGGGGGCATCCAAGGGCAGTGTGAGGCCCAGCTCTGTGGCGGCCCTTAGCCCGGCTTGTTTTCCTCAGCGTGGCTCCCTCCGGAGCCCCCTCTGCTACTGCTCTCCCTGTGGCACCTCTCAGCAACCGAGCCCTGTGCTTGCTCTGCAAAACTCCAGTAACCCTCAGGCTGCCATGAGGCCTGGAGCTCGTCGCTGGCCCAGGCCGTAGGAGTGGCACTCGGCCCCACAGGGCTACCCCAGCGCAGGAGAGGAGCCCTCCTGGAGCACCACAGAGCTGGCGTGGGGAGCGCTCTGCAGAGCCCTCGCGTGTGTGACCAGTATAAAAAAGAAACATTTATGTTTCTAGGAGCGTAAGCCTCCCAAATAGTGTTGCTCAGTAATTCCCTTTCTAAAACACGAGGGGCCAGGGCGCTGGGAAGAAGGGAAAGGCTATAGGGGCTGTTTCTGGAAGCCAGGATTTCAGCTCTGATCTGTCCGTCTTATATAGTCATTGACTAGACTATATTCGCTAGGCTACTTTTTTTTTCCCTTAATCTTACTTTTCTTTAGGGCTGTTGGGAGGCTGACCAAGACATAAGGATGGTTAAGAATTGATGTTTTCAAGGGTTAAAAGATGCCAGCTTACAAAGGAACTGGAATTAAGAAAAGTTAAAAGAAAGAAAAAAAAAACTGTGTAGAAAATGGAGATAAATAGGTGCCCACAACATGCTGAAGCATCCAAGATCAAAATGAGTTCTGCTTTTGCGCATCAAATAGAATCAGATTATCAAATATAAAATAGAGCCCTAAGAATTGAGTTTCTTCTACAAAGGCATGATTGATGCTGTGAATTTTATGCAACTTGGAAAAGGAAATTTGCTCAATTTTATTTTCTGGTTATCCTAAGCCAGTTCAAAGCTACTGTCTCCTTCAGCTCCCAAGAGAAGAACATCATTATAAATGCTATCATTCATGCTGCTACCATGCATTTTATTTCACTTTTCTGAGAAGTTATATATTTGAAGAGAGCTGTAGTGGAGGAGTCTTGATGGACACTGGACCATCCTGCGCAGTAGGAATTGCTATGTCATAGTATTGTACATGACCCTGCATGGTCGGAGTTGCTCTCTCATTTTCAGTCCCTCTGTTTCTCAGAAGTTTTGCAAAATCACACAAGCAGACCTTGATCAACTGGCATGGCTGAGGCAAGATTCCTGGATCATCTTTGTCTCCTTTCTGTCTTTGATGCTGCTGTGAGACCTTCATCCAGGGTCAGTGTCTCTTGTGTTCCCCACCTGGTGCAGGGAAAGGTGAAATTCCTGCCAAATTTAGTAATTAAGATGGTATTTGGAGTAGTTATCAAATGATAACAAGAAGACGACCTGGAAGCCCTATTGGGAGATTGCCATGCCCCCCTGCACTTTAGGTGTTTTTCTACTTGTATTAAGTGATCTGAAGGACACCTCCCAATCTCTGCTGAAAGTGGTTATGGAAATCCAGCAACTGCAGCTCCCTGTCCCCTTCCTAGGGACAGAAATGTCCCTCCCCGCTGGAGGATGAGAGATGTGCGCTGGCATTTATCATACAAAGTACAAAATATTCAGGTTATTTGTTCTCAAGGTAGAAAGGATGCTATACAGAAATATTCTCCAAATGTTCTGCAAATGGATTTGAAAGGGTGCTGAAGTCACTGAGTATGTCAGAAAGGGATGACTGTAGTTCTTAAAATGCTTTTCACCAGAGCTTAAGTAACCTCAGCCGTTTCACTGGAAGATGTATCTGTACCATTATCTGTAATGTGACTGCCTGGAGCTCTTTGCCTGTTCATGAGGCGTTTCACGGTTTGAGACCTTGCTGATCTCACTCCTCCTTTAGCAAAGCAGTACTGCAGTTGCTGCCCACTGGGCACGTGGAGTTCACACTCCATCCTGAGTGGATCATGGCTTCAAATTTTCCAATGTTCAGGCAATTACCTGAAGGAGATTAAGAAATTATTTCACGTATGATAACTGTGATCTTTTGAGATTCAGTGCCTATATATATACATGGCACTGCACACTCTGGACCCTCTCTTAATCCTGAACTTCTGGAAATCCGTGTGGACATCTGTTTGAACCTTATGGGCGTACTTCATCTGCTTGGGGTTTTGTGTGTGACAAAGTTTTCTGCACCTGCATGCCTGGTGCTACTCATTCAGGTACTCCAAAAATGGGAGTATGGCGTGAGGGTAGCTGTAACAATGTAAATATGAACAAGGTAGCTTGAGAATAACTTCAGCATGCAAGAGATGTGCTTTGGCAGGGCATATGCTTGGAAAAACTAAAGCTTGAGAGCAGTTTTGAATTTATGCAACTTCATTTCAGAGTATTGCTACTCTTGTACAGGTACAATTATATACTTAAAAAAAAAGTGGTCTTTGTGAGGAAAAAATGCATCTTATTGATGCATTTTATTGATGATAAAAGATCTAGAGAACTTTCCACAATTCTAATTTCACAAAGTGTGAGGAAAGTGAACAAATGCATCACATTAAATGCTACTTTTTTCTTCTGAAATAGTGTATGTGTCTTTTCGCCAAGAGAGTAACTCTCCCAAGCATTTCAGATTTGTTTCCTATTCTCCTGAGTCCCTTAGGACAGTCATGCCATGCATGTGGCTGTATCTGGAGCAACGCTCAGAAGTGTGTGACGATGCAGTTCTTCCTCTTTCTACTCTTAGCAATACCCTCATATGTAAAAATGTCCTTTTGCATGGATTTTCAGAGAGTGTGTTGGCCTTTTCCAAGCTGGCTTGCTTTTTCTTTCTCCAAGTAGTTAGAAATAAAGTTATCCATCATCATGACTTTTCATCCAAGTCACCTGCTGTAAGTTACCCAACTGAGTAAATGCTAATCAGTTGTCTGAGTAAGGACCAGTCATGTGAGTAAGTTTGCAATATGAGACTGCTGAAAATTTCACCGGGGAATTCCCTTCTGCAGACCTTGCTCACACTAGTGTTAATACAGTTTTCAAGCTAAGGCTTTCTTGATGTCTTCCCACAAGAAATGCTAGGGTAGCCTCTTCTGTGAAGGCTTGAGAGGTCGGCTCTGTTACCTCAATGTAAGCAAATGACCAGTAGAGTTTAGGGGCATTCTCTGAGAGCATTTAATGAAGGAATTTTGAGCTTCTAGTCTGAAGTGTATCTTTGCCTATGTGAATTGCTGGGGACTGGGGCAGTTTTATGTGGTAGGAGAACGCTTGGATTTGGAGTTAGCTCCTGCTGAGGAATTTGGTTCTGTGTGCACTGGATGGCACGTATCCTCACTAATTCTTTCAAAGCCACTGAAATTGAGGTAAAACCCAGTCTGGCTTATAAACCTTTCTTCCTCTTTCTTCAAAGTCCTCTCATTCTTCTCTTCTGCCCCCCTTATTTGTTATTCCTTTTCTCACAGTTTGGGGCAAGAGCTATCTCTTCTTTCTCCGTTAATGAACTTTAGTTCAGAGGGTTGCCTAGCAGGTAGGATCACTTTTAAAAAATAAATCATCTTATGTGCTCTTTGTCCTCAGGCAATAAGGTTTCAACAGCCTTGATCTTTTACTGGATGTCCTGTTGTAGAAAATGTTAAGGAAAACAAGTTCCTGCATGGACTACTCCAGCAGCTATTTATAGCCAAGCATTGAGTAATAAGTTTGTGGGTCTGTCATCGGAGTTGCTAGGAAGGATGATGGAATGGTACTCGCGCTTCTTCTTTGGAATAACTGCCGGGGATGCTGTTTATCTTTCTTGCAAGATTTGTTAGTGCCACTTAGATTTTGCACTGAGCTAAACACAGAAATTTCCCTTTCCCCTGTAACTTTATTTCCTCTGTGGGAATCACATTGGCGACTTAAACTTAATGCTTGAATTGAATGGGCCAGATTTAGATGGTAGTTTGCAAAACAGAGAGGGTGTCTAAACTGGAATAAGCTGCATGCTTCAGAATAGTGGAGAACACTAGTAATTTAAATACCATTTATGATTTTAGTACCGACAGTACAGATCAAGAAAGGAATACATAAGAATTTGGCCATCCATTGGTGCAAAGGGAGAAGGGTTGCCCTTTCTCCTGCTTTTTGTCTCCACAGTACTTAAATCAGTTGCCTGAAAGAAATAGTGTTTTAATCATGTGTGATGGCTTAACACTTTTAGTGCTTTTGGAGAGCTTTCTGGGCGAAAGTTCTCTGTTAGCAGTTCTGTTTGTATTGCAAGATGTTGCTGGATGGCAGGGTTTGTGTCTTGTTGGCAGTTTTATTTCCCTGCTCCCTTTCCAGCTCTGCCAGACAGTCTGGAAGTTTCGTAGCTGGACTGTGGGAGTCAGAGGTGGAGCTCCTGTGTTTTTAGTCCCGGCTCTGTACCTGAAGCGACTCATCTCAAAAATGCCATTTGTGGTGACTAACCTTGATCAAATGGTTAACGTCACTTCATACCTAGCACAAGTTACTTTGCAGGAATGCTTTACACATTAACTAGTGGGTCACCAGAGTCTGCTTAAAACTTCGTGGTGTTGAGGAGCTTGCTCACAACCTGCTACATTTGAGGAGGGGGTGTTTTTCTTCTTTCTATTTTATTTTTTTTATGATAAAAAAAAGGAACATGGCTGTTTTAATTAATTAAGTGGGGGAGCTCTAGTGCTGCAATAAGGTGAAGGAAGTGCCTGAGAAAATGTAATACTTGAGGCAAGGGAGGATGCTAAGGATGTTTTGGAGAGAAAGGCATGGCAAACCAAGCAAAGAGGAAGGTTGTGTATTCTGTGCAGTTTCTTAAAGGAAACTTGGATGAGGTCATGGACTGAGGGAGAGGTGAGAAACAGAAGAAAGGAGAATTTGAATTATGAAGTTTTGGACAAGGGCTTTAAGGAAACATGTTGTTCCTGTAATCCTGAAACATTTAAGAGGATGTTAAACATGGTCAAATAGTAAAGGCACATTTTCATGTACCCACTAAGTTGTTAACTGTAGTAACCTCATACTTTAAGTATTTATTTGTTGCCTACATAGTCAGGGAAAAAAAAAGGGCATTGGAATCAATGTCAGTGCTACACACTGTAGCAAAACTTAACGAATTCAGGTGCGTTTTTATTTTTTGTGGGCTAATGCTGAGATGCCAGTTTCCACCCCACAGACAGAGGCATAAGCTCTGCAGGCAGAAGAGCCCTAGTAGTTATATGCTTTAAAGATCTCCCTTCAGGGTTTTTTTGAACTTTATATTCAATGAAAATCTCTTGGATGTTTGGGCAACCAGTGAGCATGTAAAGTTTTGCAGCTATGGTGAGTAACAACAGCATGAACGGTGCAGTTTTCCTGTGCTGAAGCAGGGACTTATCTTTCCGTTCTGATCAATTGGAAACCGAGGCCAAAAAAGACATTAAAGCCATAAAAGAGACGCTGCATGACAGTCTGTCTTTTCACCAAGCTGTAGAAAGCAAAAGGCAATGATCTGCATATTAAGACATCAACACCAGAAGGTTTTTGCAAGATTCATTGCCGGCTTGCGTAGCTGATCAGCGTTATCGTAGCCACGATTAAGCGCTTGCTCAGGCAGCTTCTGTGGTGAAGGGCGAAACGCTGCTGCGGCACCGGCATCACAGCCATCTCGGTGTCACCTCTGTGGGGTCCCAGATGTCCATTGCAGGCCGGGCTCTGTCCTGCTGCTGCCCGATGGCCTTGTGGTGGCCCCTGCGTGGCCGGGTGCTGCTCTGCACAAGGAGGAGCTCTGGCTCCCTGGATGCAGCCTTTTCAGATGCTTTCTCGAATGCTTGTGGGCAGGCAGCAGCCTTGGAGGAGCACGTAAACCACCAAGAGCCGTGGAGTGGGAAGCTCCGTGCGACGAACTGCTTGGGCTCTGGAAAAATAATCACAACATCTTAGAAGTGCTCATAAAGTTTTAAATGCAGAGTGGGTGAGGAGCTGCTTCGAGCAGGCGTGCTCTCAAGAGACCCTGCAAACAGCAAACTTTGGGAGGAAGAGCGTGCGATAAATATGACTCGAGTGCTGCATTTTTAAACAAGACTGGCATGCAAAAGGACCCAACTTCCCTGCACCTCGAAATGACTCTAAATGGATGATTTGTAAGATGGAAAAAGCAACGCTCCAAGTGTAACTGTCTTGTACAACAGAGGAAAAAAAACTGTTTCCTGAGATTCTTTAGAAATGGCATTGGAGTTTAAAACTTCATGGTATGTGCTGCTGAGTGATAAACATAATCTATGCTGTACATATGTACAAGTAAAAGAACAGGCTCTGGGATATTTATTCTGTCCTGTCAAGTTCCTAAGTACAGTGAGGGCATCTGCACATCACTCTTGCAGTAGATTGAAACAGAAAATGCAAAGAAAAAGAAAAAAAGGCTACCAAATGTGTTTGAATGGTGATATCCCTGCATGTTCGAGCCAGTTTGCTCCTGGTGCTGTTTGCTGTGATCTCAAGATCACCTAACAGGCTGCACCTTTGTGTCTGCAGAGACTCTCCTGCGTTCTCTCCCGTGTTGGGCAGCCCCTGTTATTCCACATACTATGATCTGCTTCCTGCTGTATGTTCTTATGCACTGGGGAGAGAGGCAGCAAGTTGGAGACGGTTCTCCAACAGATGATACAGAGAAGTGTAATTCCAAGGTGCTCCTCACTATCCTCGTAAAACCATCTCGCTCTCCACTGGTGATAGTAGGGTTTTTTTAGGGAATAGCATCCTAATTTAGCTCATTATATTGTTAAGGGTGCAGTGTCAATAGCCTGCTGTGGGCTTAATTCAGCCTCTTGAGTCCAGAGTCTTTGATTAGGGATTATTCAGAATTGACTGAGAGGCCGAGTTTGGAACATCAGCTTCTATCTTGCATTTTCTTTCTGTGGCTTAGTATTCGTATTACCATCCCCTACTACATTTTGGAATTTCATTCTGCATGTTCATTTTCATGTGTCTGCCATGTTTGCTTTACTTTTTTCCCTGGTCTCCATTGCTTCTAGCTTCCTTCTCTTCCTGACAAATATCTAAAGTTTATCCTTGATAGGTTATTCTATTGATAGATGACTCCTGCTTTTGATGAGCTCTTGATATTTTGACTTCCAAACTATTACACCGTACATGGAAAATGTGCCCAGGATAGACTTTCCATTAAACCGTATTTAAATTGGAAGAGAATGCTGGCACATCTACAAGTATTCCAGAATTAGATCCCAAAATACTGAGACTAGTTAATCTTTTGGAAGAACAAAAACTCTTACTGATTTATATTTAGCAGAGGGAATGCTTTTTAAAAACACAGTCTATATGAGGCCCCTTGAAGAAAACATCTTTTGCCTTGATTTGTAGTCCATGGAAATACTACGTGGCTATAAAATATTTGCAGTTGGGTTCTGCTTTTATGTAGCTGCTTTTTGCAGTGTGAACTGTCATTAACCTTCCAAGGGGGACTGCTCTGCTCCAATGAAATGCAGCTACCTCCAGGGCAGCAGTTTTGCTGTTCATCACTGCTGTGCCCAACACTGCAGGAGAGACAAAACGGGGTGCAGTCAGCACTGCAGTGGAAACACTAGACTCATGGGGTGAAACTTTGGTCCAAAACTGATGCGGTGTTTGTATTTGGGGGAAAAAAAAACTGTCTTGGCTATGTGAAGCGTGTAGCATGAATGCCAGGGGATTTGTACAGCATCTCTGCAATTGCTGAGATGTTACTGGTGAGCAGGGATGTGGCTCATACCCTTCTCTCAACCAGAACGGCGTGGGGGGTGTCCCCTGGGGCTGGCCTGGGCTGGAGGGGCTGAAGGACGTGTTATTGGGGCAGCACGTGAGGAGATGCCTCTGGTTCCCCTGACGGTCTCACATGAGGACACGATGAGAGCAGAAGCTGCTCTTGGGCTGTTTGGTGCAGGATGGGCGCTCTTAGAAAGCCTAGAGAGAGGTGCCCCTGGCCCTAATGGTGACCACCCTGATTTTGGTTAGATATCTGTGGTGTCTGATTAGGCTTAATTTAGCTTATGATAAGTTGGGTAATATTTGGTAATAACACAAATGTAAAATGTGATTAGTGTCCTGTGCATAGTTCTAATCTGTACAAAGGAAACCAGTAACGGGAATGGATGAAAAACTGGATCATGCCTGGTAGACAGACTATGGTACGTGGCCAATTCCCAGAAAAGAAGCTACTGAAGGTAACTGATAAAGGGAATAAGGTCGGACCTCCTGTGAAACTAAATCTGAAAAGTTGGGACAAACCAGGGAAAAATGCTGTTGCATATGGATGATTTCAGATCAGCCTCTGCAATTCATTAACAGAGCGGGTCAGAAAAGCAAAGATAACTGTAAGCTTATTTTATAAAGTGTATATAACCTTACGCCCAAGAGTATATCTGCTTACCTTTGAGAAGATGAAGATATTCAATCTCAGACTCTAGGGACTGAGGAGGTAGCATAGGAAGTTTATTTTTCCTTCCTCTTTCCCTCCATCCGCAGATTAGCTGCTCATCCTATGCAAATTGTTCTTCCTTCTCCTGAAGCACCAGATATTAGCAAAGGATAAGAGCTGAGGCAGCAGTATGGACGTGCTGTGCATCCACAAGAGAAGGATGAACAGGATTTTAAAAACATCCATAGATCTTAAACTGAACTGGACTTAATCTCGCTCTCTTTTTTTTTTTTTTTTGTTAGAAACATAAATACATTTTTACATCTCCCATTAGCCTGCTGACAGACCTGACCTGATCACAGCAAAGCAAAAATACTCCAGATCAAGAACAAGATCTCGGATGCTTTCAGAGCACGATTCTTTTTCCTTTGATGTTCTTACCGCCTGCTCGCGGCATCCGCTGCCTCGGCGCTGGTCCCGACGAGTCACGGGCACCTGACGAGAGGAGCCGAGCGCCTCCCTCGCCGCTCTCGGACGAGAGCGGCGAGGGAGGCGCTCGGCTCCTCTCGTCAGGTCCTTATGGACTTGGTGGCCACGAGGGAGCAGGCGCTGGGGGATGAGCAGAGGGGGATCCCGTGCTCGCCGCCTTCCTGGCCCCGCGGGCAGGGCTGCTGGCCCTGCGCTGGCTGCGTCGCAGCGGGCGCCGGGGGGACCTGCTGGGCAAACGGGGCCCCAGCAGGGCAGAGGAGGTGGTTAATGATTGCGCCGTGTCATTGCTGGAGCGGGAGAATTTATAAATTAATTAGAAAGGGAGAGGTTTTCTTCTAGGCATTCACTTTCACTTCATATCTCCATAGAAATATAGCTGTATTCACGCACCTCTCATCTGATACTGTATTTTCTTCATGGAGAAAGAGCTTGATAATCCATCTCCACTGTGCCTGGTATTTGAGGTGCTTCTGGTGCGGTGAGGGGCTGCTTCTGAGCACAGCCCTGCCCTGCTCTCCTCTCCTCTCACCTCTCCGGCATTTCCAGGGCTGTCCTCACCTTTCCGCTCGCTTCCAGCGGAGGCTGCACTGGGCTCTGCCCAGCATCCTCTGCACATTTCTCTCTGCATCTTATTTCTGGGTAATTTCATCCAGAAACAAATTTAGCCATAATCTCCCTGCAGGAGGTTGCATGGATTCCGCTCTCCTTTACAATCCTCTAGCTGTTTTGTGCCCAACTAAATTTTTGAATCTTTGCTCTGTTTGTTTCTTTTTCTTTTTTTTGATAAAAAAAATTAACAGACTTAATACACCCGCTTAATACACCTCACCTATGTTCTTTTGCCTCCTTTTTTTTTTTTTTTTTTAACCTTGCATCCTTTTTTTGGCCATCATCTTCAAACAAACCCTCATAAAGCCTTGCATCCAGATTGTATCCAAGGTCTTGTAACTCCGTGGATTCAGCTGAGGCTGCTGGTTTCTAAAAATAAGCAAATAAATAGATAAACAAGGCGCTCCACACCCAGGTAATTGCCTGGCCCTCTTCCAGGGGTTATTGCTTGTGCACAAGGAGTGGCTGAGAGGAGGGGGATCCGCTCGGCAGCTGCTGCTCTGCACGGGCTGGGGAGCAAGTGCGCAGCCCTGAACAGCAGAAGGACAACGGCAGAAATGGGAGTCTCAGCCCATCCTGCTATAAACCCGCTTGCAAATATCGGCGTCTTCCTCTTGCAGATTCTGCCTGCACCCCGTGTTCAGGACTTAGCCTTTCCCCATCAACTGCAAGCCTCAATTTTCCATGTCTTCTGTCACTGGCAAAGTCTTCCTTTGCCTGGATTTATCCCACATTTCTTTTCTTGTACCTGTTTTCCTGCCCTCTGTTTTTGCACCTCTCTGATTGGTTTTATTTGCTCTGTGAAATCAAAAACAAGCTCCTTCACTTTTAAGGTGCCTCGCAACCAAATCCATCATTCACTGATGAAACATGGACTTGTTTTGGCTCATCCTGCAATCAGTTTGGCTTCTGATGCCCACTTTTTATGTTGGGAAGGCCCTCTCATAGATGCCCATCAAGTCACCTTGTTGTTTTTCAAATCTGTTCCTTTAAACACTTCTGTTTTTAAAAAAAAAAAAAAAAAAATCCACTCCCTACCCCGGCTAGTATTATCTCCTTTCATGTACATGTGGTCTGCACCTGTCTCTTGTTTCTGAGTTTGCAGTTTAAGTGGAAAATCTTACACTATGTGCGAACCTACTCTCTTGAGACATCTTCTCAGTGCTAAAATAGCACGGATGAAAATAAGTTATATTTTGGCATAATGTGTTTTGAAGTCTTGGATGGGAGTGCTAGATCTGACCTGCTGGCTCTGCTCCACCTTGTAGATAAGTCCCTAATTGACTTGAGTTTAACTCAAGATGCTCCATGATTTCAGGCAGAGGGGATTTAATGCTCCAGAATTAACCCTTTGCATTTCTTTGGCTGCACATGGTTAGAGCTGCAAAGCTGTAGCCTTTCACTGTAGAAGAGGGCAGCTTTGTGTCCTGGTAAGAACATTGATGGCAGAGATCTAAGCAGGGCCATCGTCATAGAGATAGGAGGAGGGAGAGTTGGGTATAGGCTGGGGATACACAATTACTTATTCCTTCAAGCACAGCAAGAACAGAATTGCAAAAGCAATGTAAAAGCCCTTGTTTTTTGTTTACACTAATTTGCGGTTCTCTGTCTCCTGTGCCCTGGGTCAGGCTGCATGTGGGAAAGTGGGATTTGGAACCCTGTTAGTGTTTCCATCAGTGTTAAGATAATAGTTATTTTTAGAAAACTGCATCTTGGAGTGCGCTTTTAAGAATTCATTTGCAAAGCTTAGCGTTTGCCGTGGTGGAATTGTTTGTGTAGGAGTTGTTGTGGTTTTCTCCTTTTGAACTTTATTATTAAATTAAAAGGATCAGTGTAATCAGTTGCATCAATCCTTTGAGTATCTCCTTGTCACAGTTCCCCAAACTACAGGACCAACTCAAAAAGCAGGCAGGCTTACAGGAGTCATCTCACAGCTGTTTCGCCCTATCTGTTCTTTTCACCATGAGTCTCCTGCGGGACTTGCTCACCTCCACCGCCACCCAGACACTCTCTTCTCTTCCTCCCCAGACAGAGGTGGGTTTTGCCTTCCCGCTTGCTCACGGCGTGACTATCTCTGGACTCTATTTTGAAGTCGTCTTCTCCTTTGCGATCACTTCTGGATGCCTCTTGTTTCACGTGCTCCATGAAATTCATCTTTGATACCTTGCAGTTAGTTTTCAGTCTGAAATGAGTTTTGACTGCTTTCTGACAGGTTGCCTATCAAGATTTCTTCAAGTGTAAAAAGTGTCTTAAAAAAAAAAAAAAAAAAAGTGAAATCCAGTCACTTTCTGCAGCATTTTAAGAAATCTCAAGCCTTGAAGATTATGTCTCATTTTCACAGAGCACGAACGCTTCTGCCGAAAAGCCCTAACAGGCTTTGAGATGCATTTTACTAAGCTGAGAACATCCAGTGCTCCAGTGCTGTCTCTTAGAAAGCACTCCGATCATGCTCAGGGCTCAGGATCTGGGAGAACGTGGACAGCAACCATGTGTGGAAGGAGAGGTGTGCCATTTTGGGGGCAGATTTCTTCTTTCTTGAACAAAAGGGCTGCAGAAAGGATGTGTTTGGGAGTGGAACACTGAAGACAAAGAGGTTCAGAGGGCTCCACGTTGTGATTCATGTAGCCTTGGCTTACTAAATATTTCAGGGGATCTGGCCCATGTGCTTGCAGCTGGGGGAGCAGATGGGTCAGTGACAACGTTGTCCTCCTTGGAGCCTGTGATAACAGGGGCAGCATCTGTTACTGAGTGTGATTTGAAAATGGAAGTCTATATAATCTTTGAAACTATGAGAATGGGCGGTTGTTGTTCTTTGGGAACACAGTATAAGCCCAACCCTATGGAAGTTTGTGGTATTTCTGTAGATTTGACACAGAGGGATATCTCTGTGGCTGTTGTCCTGTGGCGTGGAGAGATGCAGGTTGTCTGTGTGGTACTGTGGTGTCGTTGCAGCTCTTGGTCGCCGGCGGGAAGTGTTTTTTTGTCCGCCTGGTTTTACAGCCATGTTGTGGAGTGAGAAACCTGCAGTGCCCTTGACCAGGAGCTCAGATTTCAACCTTCTTTCAAATGCTCCCTTGTTTGCAAATTTTATTTCTGAGCAGTCACTTTCCTTCTCTTCTGCAGGTAAGTGATAAGTCAGGTTGTGCAAGAACGTCTGGGAGAGAGGCTCAGTTCCTGCAATCTTGCATGGGATCCCTGAAGCCAAAGGTCTTCTCTCTATTTTGCCAACAGAAAATCTGAGTTTGTGAGGTTTGCTCAACTCTTTTGTATAAAGAAAATTGTTTGTAGACCTCCTGCTGGTCAGAATTTTTAGTAATTTAAATGAGGGAATGGGAGAAGACTGGCCTCAGAGTGAACAGAGTCTATAAGCAGAGGATTTATGTTATTTTTAGCAGGCCGAGCTAGGACAGCGACGTCGCTTGTGAGCCGGTGTTTCTGAAGCATCCTCCCCTTGCCCAAGTCCAGCCGTAGGCAGCTGAGCTCGTGCCCTCCACTCGTGCCCTCCGTGTTCCTGCCTTCGTGTCGGGCCCGTGGCTTTGCAGCTTGTGAAGGGGTTGGCGAGGCCCCGATTCTCGCACCGTGGTGCACGAGCGTGTGGTCCTGTGGCACCGGTTGTAGCCACAGCCCAGGTATCCATGAAATCAAAGCAGTGAGGCAGGCACACGAGCTAAAACGTGTGTGAGTCTCTGCTGCAGATGTTTGATTTGGTGATTACTGCTAGCAAAACGTTTGAGCTGCAAAAGTCACATCTGGATTGAAAGGCATTGCTTGAAAGTGTGGAGGAAAAATGGAGAAAACTTAAGAGTTTTAGTGGCTTCAGCCTAAAACCCCAATTCAAAGTGGGTCCGCAGGAGAGTCCACTTGATTTTCCTTTGGCTTGTAGTCCATACGATTGTGCCAGCATGTTTATAACTGGAATCTTTCCACTTACACGTGTCACTTAGAGCTCAAACTGCAGGTTTTGTCTTGGCTGCTGCTATCAGCTGCAGTGTTTCTATGGAAAAGTAAAAATTTTTCACAGAACATACTTAAGATCTGTGTGGGGTTTGCAGTTCAGCGTGGTGGTGTTGCTCTCTGGAATACAACGTGCAGCGTTCCCGGTTTTAATGAGAAAGGCTTTGCCAAAATTGCCAAAGGTAAAGCCAGGAGAAAGTCGGGATGGAGATTTCCAGGTGTGAACCTGGTCGAGCAGTGGAGGGGAGCAGCCCTCGTGACCAGCGTGGAGCTGAAGGGGAGCTGAGCCCCTAGAGAGGGGGCCGCGTGGGAGCTGGTCGCAGCAGTCACAGAAATGGGGGTTTTACCTGGTTTTGTGCGTGGTTTTTCATACAGTCGGTTCTGCCAAGCTGGATCTCCCTGCATCTGCACAGCCCTGATTTTCTGAAGTCAGGCTCTGAAATTAATGTGGGCTGTTTCTGGCAGGCAAGATAACGTGAAATGAATGTATATTCCATTCCCTGTCTGCTCTTTCTCTTTCACATCTGTGCACCTTTGAAAACTATGGGAGAGAGGAAGATGAAAAAGCAAAATTAGAAGTTATCAGAAAAAAAAAGTTATTCCTATTTGGCTATGGTTTCCTTAATTTTAAATTATCAAAAACAATTGATTATATTCCATAAATATGTGACATATCAGAAATAGTGACTCATTTCCTGTTTATTTTAGAGCAGTTGGAAAAGTTAAGAATGGAAGACTTTTCCCTGGATGTTTACCTTCTTTACCTTCTGCTCTTCAGGGCATCAGTGAATCCACAATTACATAAGTCATAGGTGACCTCAGACGATTGGAGAAGCTACAGATATTGAAGTTGGCTTTGATGATCTTGAAAGTCTTTTGTAACCATTATGATTCTACGATGTCTGGTGTTGAAGCCGAATTAAAATATTCCCATTGGAAAACAAGGGCTTACCTTTCGTTTGTGTTTGTTCAAGCTTATACTGATGATCGATCGTGCAACCTCTTACAGCTACAGACTTAAATTACCCCAAAGGTTAGGAGAAATAGGGTCTAGGTTTTATATTTTTACCTCCAAGGATTGTATTAGAGGTGTATGCATTAATCTGTAATAGTCAGCAATTAATCTGAATAAAGAATATAACAACTATGTGTTTATATATGTGTTACATAGAAGTTAGTGTATATAATGAGTGCATTTGAGGAACAGAGTTTTAAACATACGGTTGAGTCATACATCTTCACAGGACAACGTGACACGTTGCTAAGGTCACATCTGTTTTTATTGCATCCCTTTGCCTTTCATGAAATAGTCCTTTGTGCTGGTGGTACTCTGACTCCAGATCTATGCGTATCTCCTTCCAAACACACGTGTGGAATATGGTGTGCATATGTACCCGAGGAAAAGGAAGCAGGTGATTGGCATTCAGTATAATGACTGTTTTGTGTTTAAGCTGCTGCAGGTACCTGGTTGGGAAGAAAGCCACGAATCCACTCGTTCATGAGCAAAGCTGCTGTCGTGCCTGTGTTTGTTGACTGTATAGAGCCTTGGTTAGACAAAGACCTAATCTCCTCCCTGCTTGTACCCTTTCTCCTGCTGCATTTTCCTGTCCTGATCCTGGTGTGGTGACTTTATGAAAAGTGGGACCTCAGCTGAGTTCTGGTCGGTGGAGGAGTTAGGGGGATCGATAGTGGTTGGTGAAGGAAGCCCGGTGGGTTTGTCCCTGAGTTGTGCTTGAGTACAAGTCAGCAGTGCAAGTCTTTAAAGGGGCAGCCAGTGAGGGTGGATATGGAGCATCTAAAGGCAAAAATAGACAAGCACTGGCAGGACTGCTGCCACGACGGAGAAGCAGAGGGAAGGGAGCAAGTGTGCCTGCAGGTCGGGTGGTGCAACCTTCCAGAAATGGAATATTTCACATAAATGTGAGAGCTTTGATATGTCATGTCCGTATGTGCTTTGGTCTGTTTCTCAGAACTGGTTGCTGATTTCTGTCTCGCTGCGTGGTCTCAGTATGGGCTGCGATTTCAGGTGCTGAGCCATGTTCCTCGTGACATGCTCCGTATTGTCAGGCTGTCCAGATAGGAGCCTTCGGTGTCATGATAACCTTTTATTGCTTAAGATGCTCGAGAAACATTCAGTGATTTACACAGTAAGGATTTGCAAACTTTTATTTCACTCTGAATCACGTATCCCTGTTTTTTTTTTTTTTTGCATTGAGAGTTCTTTTTACTTATTGTTCACTGCAGATTGTAAATCCTTTCCCTTCCCCCTTCTGCTTTCAGATTCCATAGGTGGCTCGTTTCCAGCTTCCTCTCACCGATGCCACCACAAGCAGAAGCACTGTCTCCCCATCCCGCAGTGTGCAGCTCTGTCCATCAGCCCTCTGCTTTTCCATCCCCACACAAAGGGATCCCAGATCATCATGGACACGACGCAGAAGGCAGTGAAGCGCCAGGCTAGCTTCTGCAATGCCATTACCTTCAGCAACAGGCCCATCGTTATCTATGAACAAGTCAGGCTTAAGGTGAGTACATATTATTTTCCCCTATTGAAATGGTGGCTGTTGTGAATGAATGTTGAGGTGTGGCGGGTTTTGGTGCTTGCACCACATCTATCGATCTCCCTTCATTGAAAAGGGAGTAGTTGGATCTTATCCTTAAAGATCTGCAGTCTTTGGTGCTCCTGCTTTCACCACCGTAGTTCTTGGAGCCATCAGTACAAACCTATGTAGAAACTGGGAAGAAAGGAGTGAACTGTACTTCAAAAAAGCTCACCTAGGTATTAGAGAGGAACAGTAGGGTAAGCTGAGGTTAGGTGGAAAACACAATAAAGAGAGCTGTACTGGTCAGCCTGAGAGGCAGCAGCCTCAGTTACCACTAGCCACGTGTTGCCTAGACTTTGCATACATCATGTGGCAGAGTTTTAGTGGTCTGGGTTGGCTGAAGGAGCATTCAAACAAGACAGCAATGAGGCCTGGACTTGGGGAGCTGGGAGTCAGCCTCTCCGCAGCAAATGGAGGAGAGAGAAGTAGGCAGAAAGGACCTGAAGGTGAAGGCAAACAGCTTGTGAACTTGGCACAGGAGACGAAAGGCTGAAAGGAGCGGTCAGCGGGGACACAGTTGCCTTCTAAGAAAAGGTTCTTTTAAGCAGCTGCTGAGTGCTTTGTTGAATCAGTCTGCTGATTGCATTTCGATCAAAGGAGAGAACATTGCGGGCATCATGTTTTTCTCGCAGACCTCAAGTGGTTTTATGTCCTTTGTGTCTGTGTTACAACCAAGAGGATGGAGGTGGTGCCCCTTTAGCTTCAGTCCAGAGGCAGTTCAGCCCCTCTGAAAGCAGGATGTACATTTGGAGGTGTTTGCTGGGAGCTGCCTCCAGTGGAAGAAGTTCATCAGTCTCCTTAGGAACTGGCCACCTTTTAGGCTCTCAGCACATTTTTAGGCCCTCAGCACTTTAAAGGAACTTGGAGCTCTTTGCAATTCATGCAGAGATTTTCTAATCTTTGTGCCCCCATATTTTCAGGACTGCAAAAATCACTTTAAGCTGATCCCGTTTTTTTCATTGGTACAACGTGGGTGTTTTTCTTCAGCAGTGTTTAGTTTGTGGCACGCACTGAAGATCTACCTGCAAATTCTTTGCTTTGCACAAGAGTTTTCCAATAGATTTATCCACATATAGCATCTGAATGATCCTCCTGTTGCCCATCACTCAAGACACCAGAGCACTAGGAGCTGTGGCAGAGTTTCATCCTTCTCTTCCTCTTTCATTGTAGCCAGGAACTAGAGCAAGAAAGAAGGAAGATGAGGCCACCAATGGCTTTAGCCGCCTGGAAAAAAAAAATCTGGGAGAATAGCAGGGAATAGGCAAGGCATTAATGAAGGACACGGGGGAGATGGAAGGGAGAACCCACAGTGCAGAGAAATGCAGGAAAGTGGAGGTACGGAAAAGGACTCCAAAGAGTAGAAGGGAAGAGTACAGACTGAAAAGGGAAGGAAAGATGAATTAAAAAAAAAAAAAAAAAGGGAGAAAAAGTAAACTGAAGCAAAGTATGGGGCATTAACTATCCCCCCAAGTTTGTTTTATTTGCTACAGAACCTCTTATTCAGCATGCCTCACCTCTGAAGATATTCATGACTTGTCCCAGCCTCCTCAGATCAGCTCCATGCTCTCAGTCCCAGGGTGCTGGTGGTAAAAGCCCGAGCACTTGCTCCAGCACCCCAAATGTAACTTCTTCTGGAAATGCACTGAAATTTCAGTGATTTCAGGATCAGACCCACAGGGGGAAAAATGCTCCTGCAGGTTGAATTAAATTGCCTGTAGAATTCTTCCTGTCTCTATCCAGGCTAGGAAACCAGCAGAACTCACATGGTCTAATGGGATTTTTTCCATGCTGGCCAGCAGTTTGGACAAGCAACTGTGGAAAATTGATTTGAGAGGTGATGAAAGCAGCATTTTGTTTTTGAAAATGCCATCAAAGGTTTGCGTGGGTTTAGTGTTGTAGATGAAGGTTCTGGGTTATTTCTTCCTCATGCTGAAACAATGCAACCATCCCAGGAAAATTCACACTTGTTTATCACTGTGTATTTTAGGATTTTAGCTTGCATAACATATGTGAGGAATATGCATGCAGATCTTTCATCTGTGCACCAGGGATTTACAAGCAGAGCTTCTGCTGAATCTAAAGGGGAGGTCTCAAGTGAATAATCAACAGGCTTCAGCAGAAGCTGTGCTCTGTGGATGGATGGAAATGCTTTTGCTTTTCTGCTGAGTCCCTCCTCCATATGCTTTGTTATTGTTTGTGCCTGTAAAAAAATGGCATGTTAAACCTTTTGTGTTTCTCGCCATGTAAAGACTAGCCATGCGCCTAGTCATCTGGGTTCTTTAAGGTCTAAACTCCCTTTGAAAACCAGAGGAAAGAAATCTTGAGATTTCGTTCAGTTTATTATTTGTTGCATTTGGAGGTTTATTCTGGCATTTCTTTGTTGCTTTGGGAATCCCATCTAGTAGCCAGAGCTGCTGTTTCACTGCCTCAGAGGTGTTGGTAGCAGTGTGGTTTCTTCCATGGGACTGGGGCACAGCTAGGGGTGGAGTGGGAGTTTGTCAAAGGTAACACAGGGCTGTAAAGAGCCGAATCTCTGTAATCAGCTGTGGTTTGCCAGTTTGGATGAGGAGTGCATCTATTCCTTCCCTTCTGGTACCCAGTGGACCTCCCAAGCTTTTCTCCTAGCAGTGGTTGCTGAATAGAGAATTTGGTCCATCATTAACCACTGCCTTTTTTAGCAAAGCTGTGTATCCTTTGTCCAGCTGTGTCTAATTCTTGGCAGGCATCACACTCAATTTTAATTTGGATATTAGTTTGCCTGTGGTCAGACTGTGTTGAGAACTGTTTGTTTATAGGTGCTGATTAATACATGGAACATGTGCAGCCTAGATTACCATATGAATATTTACTTCATACGGACTGTGATTGCTGTAAAGTATTGGCAAGAGACTGTGCAAGAGTAACTTGTACGAATAACAATGAGGCTATATTAATCTCAGTCCCAGGAGCTTTTAGGATTTGCAGTGTATTTGCTACAATAAATAATCCAGTCTTCCTCTTGGAGTTCATGTTTATACCCCATTTTAGCACGTGCACACCCCATTTACCCCTCTCCTACTGGGGGAAGGTGCACAATCGCATCCTATCCTGTCCAGAGATGAGATGCATCAAATCAGTCTTCTCAGTGCCACCCCAGGGTCCATCCCACAAGCTGGAGCTTCTCAGGATTCCTGGGACTGAGGACAATTCTAAAATGTTTCGTATTGATTGGTGTAAATCATTTAGATGTTTGACTAGGATGAAAAGGGATAAACAACAACACTTGTTTAACTGCAAAACAGTCTGTCTTTTGAGAGATTTTTGTTTTGTTTTGTTTTAAGCCCTGAGGTGTTTTCTCTGATACTTTAATTATAAAGCAGATATCTCTAGGCTTTAAACAATGTCTTTGCTGTGAGACTGTTATGCCCATAAGGGCATGCGTTCTGGATTTGCCTTGCAGAGGAACATGTGAAAGAATAATGCAGTATTTATAAATGTTACTAGAAGAGAATTCAGAAGTCCAAAAAATCATGTCTCGAAGAATCCCTGGTAGTAGAAAACCCTGTGCTTCCAGACCGGGACATGAGGAGCTGCAACCAGCCTTTTGCAGAGGAAGTCCATCTGTGCAATTCCTCTCTGGTCATGTTTGGAAAACACCTCATTCCCCTCTAGTTGCATCCTCTTCTAAGATAGCTTTACCTTTGAGTTATTCCACATCTAGAGAGCTTTCCAAGCCAAGAAGCTGCCATCTAGCACCCACAGAAGTGCCCAAAGATGTCATGTGTCTGAAAAATTATCATATGAGCAATCTTATTCCAACTGGAAGGACAGACTCCTCTGCAATCCTCCTTACTGTGACCTGAGGCCAACAGCTGTGAGTGACAGAGGTGACAACCCTGTGGTTGTGCTGTGGCCTGAGGTCTGCTGTTCACTTTGGGGATGGGCTTCTGACAAATCCCAGCTCTCCATGCTGGGTACTGAGCACACTTTGTTGTATGCTCTGTCCCTCTTGTAAGTGTTGTCCCCCCTCTCAAGGCTCCAGAGGTGCATGGCATCCCGCAGTGCTGTCCCTGTGCGTGATGGCCTCCCTGGTGTCCTTCACAGCTGGGCAGCAGGGAGGCCTCTCCGTTAGGGGTTATGGTTCTGCGAGGTTTACTGCCTGCTCTTCTAGGTCCTCACTATTGAAGCTGGTCGACGTGGCCAAAAACTTAGGCCATAAAGCTTTTTTGCCATGGGATCGTGTCCATTGTTTCTAGGGTATGTTTTTCATTTTCCAGTTCAGGGAGGCTTCTAGGTTGAAGTTAATTGAGGTTGTCACTAGTTTTGCTTAAAAAAAAAAAAAATCACTCCAGTGATGATAGATGAATTTAGCTTTTCAAAAACCCCTTTTTAGGCAGCTCTTGTTGCAATGGTTGTGGTCTCCAGTTGGTTCTCCAGCCCTTGGATATTTCAGTCATGTGTTTGCTGCAGGTTCAGTGTATGAGCAAAAACACCTTTTGTGCATCAGCTGACACAAAGTAGATATTGTGGACCCAGATCATGGCTGGATTGGTGCTGCCGTACCACATGCTGCCAAGTAGAGTATAGATGTCCTCAACATATCCTGAAAAACAACAATCACTGTTGAACTGAGTAGATTTTACTCAGACATAAGACATTGTAGATATTCTTCTATTTGTGTATTTAATATTCTTCAATACCTTAAGTTGTGTTTTTCCTCATGCCATTCATCTACAGAAAACTTGCGATTTCATCCATTCCGACAAGCTAAACAGGGCCAAGATTGCCTTTTATAGGGCTAGGAAACCCTGAAAACCCTGCGGTGGTGACTGTGATTCTAAGCCAGTGCTTCTCCCTCAGGTCATGGGGAATCCTGCTGTCCAAGCACCGTGGTGGGGAGGTCCGTGCTGCTGCAGGTGTTGTCTCAGCTGAGATACAAGTTCATGTGGCCATTTCTTGGCACATTTTGTAAGAGGACAGTTCTAAGGCCAAAAGGAATTACCCTAGAAATAGAAGTGAGTCATAATGCAGCTGTAATTACATTTCATTTCTCCCCATGGATTTTTTTCAAGTGTGCAGCATTGCTACTTGCATTTAAAATAGCTGCAACATTTTGGTGGGGGGGGGGGGTGAATGGGTAAAATGTTTCTTGAATCCAGTGGACTTGTCCTGTGGGAACGGAGCACTCAGAGCTCTGTGGTGGCCTTCAGTGCTCAACGTCACGGAGCCTGCGGTGTGTGAATTCACATTTGAGTGCCAAATGCTGTTATTGCTGCTGTTATCTTTGCAGATCACTAAAAAGCAGTGTTGCTGGAGTGGGGCTCTCCGACTTGGGTTTACTTCCAAGGATCCATCCAGGATTAATCCTGACACCCTGCCGAAGTACGCATGCCCCGACTTGGTTTCCCAAAGTGGCTTCTGGGCCAAGGCTCTGCCAGAAGAGTTTGCGAACGAAGGAAACATCATAGCGTTCTGGGTGGACAAGAAGGGACGGGTTTTCTATCGGGTGAACGACTCTGCCGCGATGCTCTTCTTCAGCGGGGTGAGGACTGCAGAACCCCTCTGGGCTCTGATTGACGTCTATGGGCTCACTCGTGGCGTGCAGCTCTTAGGTGAGTGTGTTTCGGGGCTACGACCATGCAATGTGGGCATCGTGCTCAAGTCCTAAGCTGTAGGAATGGTGCTGTCCCATCCCCTGGGATGGACCAGCCTGGTGTGGTCTATCCCATTCGCTATGCTGACTCTGGGACAGTGGAAGAGAAAGGAATGTTATTCTTTCTCAGAGCATCTCACAATATGAGCTGAGATTAACTGGTTTCTAGAATTTAGCACTTAAATATCACACAAGTGGAGGGTGGGAAGCAACCACTGTGCTATATCACTAGAAACCATCTGTAAATAAATAGATTTCTGCTGAGAAATCGTGTGCCAACCAAACTGCATGGGAGCACAATCTGGAGTGTGGAATGTACTTTGAAAAACTTGCTTTTTATCTTACTTGCTGCTTTCCCCAAACCAAAGTGAGGAATGTATTTTAATTTTATGGATAATTCCTTCCTAGGTGGCACTGTTATGATTTTCTGGATGGGCAGAGTTATAATATGGATTTATTCCAAATAACTTGTGAGAAGCTTCTGCTGGTTTTCCCGGAATGTTGCTTGCACAGGGCAGGACTTTTGCAGAGGAGTTTGATTCACCCTCTGATGATTGGAAATGCACTTAAGATTGAAGTATGAGGAATGCTGCATCTTCTGCCATCCTCACTTGAAACTAAAGTAGTTGGATACTCCTGAGGGTTCAGTCTGGCTCCAAATGTGCACTGTCAAGGGTCGGGGTACCTGAGCTTATAGATCTTATACCAACTGAGAAGAGCTGCGGAGGATCCAGCTCAGTGGGCAGCTGGATTAGTGGGGAAGCAGAGATGTCAGGGCGCAGACCTGGAGGTGCCTTTGTGGAGTTGCTGGGGGACAAATAATAGCACTTTTCCAGGTCACAGTAGTTTCATTGCTCTTGTTTTCACCATGGGAAAAGTTAGGTGACACCTGTTAGCTGAAGTTCCTACTGGAGATGAGATGATCCTGTTAGATTGAGGGAGATTCTGGCTTTTTCCTGTATTTTAGCCAGCTAGTTCTGCTAAAACAACAAACATTCTCATCTTCATATTACCTGTACTGAAAGCTTAAAGGAAGTCTCTTTCAGGCAATTCTGCTGCCTTCCTGCCCTGTTTGCTATATTAAAAAATATGGTGGCAGGAGCGCCCATAGCAACCTGCCCAGCAGGGAAGAAAGATATTGCTTCAGGAGGCAGGGAAATGCCACCAACCTCACTGCAAAAAATACTGGCTCAGGATTGCACAACACAGAGGAAGGAATTAAAGGATTTCTCAGCAGCTTTTTGCCTTTTGTTTTAGTAGTAGAAAGATTTATCTTTTGTTGTGAGTCAACTTGAGTCAGAGCCACTAGGCAACTGTTCCCAGGCCAAGAAGGTGATATTTGAATTGAGATCTGGAGTTGGTGATGTGTCATGTTCAGACTCGGTTCGGAAGAGCTTACAAATGGCTCAAACGCCTCCGGGCTGTTGAGAGATTTGGCACCCCTTGATTCCAATGTGTGATTAATGAGGGCCCGTAACTCTCGATTATGTGTTTCCTAGCAAAACACTCAAGAAATAATTCCCTGTCCTCCGCCTGCTCCTACGTTGTCCCAGCATCTCTCACATCCCTTTCCACAGGGAAAATGTGACTTCGTCCAGCCACTGATTTGCCTCAAATGTAGCAGGTTCCAGCTTCCAGTTGCAGCTCTGGTTGGTATGAACTCTCTCAATGAAGCAGGCAGCTTCTGAGTTTACACAGTTGGCGTGGGGCTTGACTATGTATTTATAGCACGTTCCAACAGCCTTCAGCAGGTTATAATCCTAGCAACTGTGCCGAAACATCTTCAGCTTGAGCCCTCCATATCTCCATTCATTATTACACAGCGCTAAAAATCCCAGCATTGAAAGCATCAACTGTGCTGCCTGTGGCTCATATGGCCATACCCACTGCAAAGCTCTGCATGCCCATTTTAGTATAGCAGACCACACATACAGTACAGGACATCTTGCCAAAAACGCCAGGGACTTGACAAATGAATTTCATACCTTAGCTACAAACATATGGTCAGATTCAGCGTGGTGCGGCACGCAGGGCATCTGATGGAGGGGATGCTGGCGGGGTGTGTTCAACGGAAGAGCCTAGCATTTTACATACCAGTTATTTCTTTTTTTTTTTTTTTTTTTATTCTCCTCCTAATGAGGCTTCTTGTTCTTGACCCTTGTTATTTTGCTAATGATTAATGTTGAAGCACCAATGACTTATAATCTCATCCTGCACCTCTGCACTGCCTTTCTTTTTATTTTTATTTATTTACTGATTGATTGATTGATTGTGTACTTCACCCAAGGATCTGAGCTTCCTCACTAAAATTAGGGACCCTATAAAGTGAGGCAATTTCAGAGTCCAGAGAGAGTCTCTTCCCCAAATCTGGAAGATCAAATGACCTTTGTATCATCCTTTTTAGGGACACCATGACCCCTGTCCATGTGCCACTGCTTCCCTGTGCTCCATGCCCATCAGCACTGCAGGTGCTCTGCCTGCAGATGAAAGCAAAGAAGCTGTAAATAAAACCCTAACTTTTCATTTCCTTGGGCTTACAGCCTTACTCATAGAAACAGCCCTACTGGTAATTACCCACATGTAATTACTGCTGTGGATACATAGGTATTTATGTGGCTATTGCAGGAGTGCTTGTGTATGAATGCCCTTGCTATATGGTCAAAAGAAGAGTATTTTAAGCATTGTTAAAGCTGTTTGCCTCTACGCACTCTATATACATGAAAAGGCTCAAATTTGCACCATGAGCTTGTGCCCAGGCCACGTATCCTCAGCTAAAAGGCCCTGTGCAGGCAAGGTGGCCGCATGGATGTTCAGTGACTTAGAGTGTGAGTTTCAGCACAGATGCAGGCTTAAGTGACCTGTAAACATACCCTTATAGAGTGACTCTCCTGCGGACACGCTCAGCTTGTAGGCAGGATGGTTTACAGCTCCGCTTCCCTTTTAGGGCAGCTAGTTTTGCACAAGTGCACTTCTACATTCCAGGATGACATGGGGTAATTTAAAGTAATATTTACTACGAATGTGACTTAGCCTTATGTTATCACTTCAACATACACACATGCTCATTCACACTTCAGAAAGAGTCCGAGAAAAACGGAATATAAGCAGTCTGCTGCCTCCCTGCTATAATAAAGCTGTAAAAAAGAGCAAAAAAAGAAAAGAAAAAAAAAGGGGAAAAAAAAGGAAAAAACGGAAAAAAAAAAGAGAGAGGACCAGCTGTTTAACAACCAGGGCCTTCCAATCCTAGCAGTAAGAATGGCAATTGCAATAAGGATGGCAGCTCAAGGGAACCAAATGGTGGTGTCTCACATGAAGTGGCTTGTGCCAAGCACTCAGCTAATAAGACTGGTGTAGACTAAGAAATGCTCACGTGGCTTCCCTGCAGGACAGCACGGCTGGAAGCTTCTCTTAGAGATGTGTAAGGCAAGGAGGAATGCATGTTTTCAGCAGATTCCTCTATCTTTCGGGGTGGAATTCTGGGTTTTCCCGCTATATGGCACTGTGTTGAAAATCACTCTATTTTACTGTAGTAAATATTAGTAAATATTGTATCACAGAACAGTTGAGGTCAGAAGGGATGTCTGGTGATCATCTGGTCTAAGTGTCTGGTATGTTTTCTTCCAAACTAGAGCAGATGCATACCAAAAAGTATGAAAAAATGGGACTACAAAAGATCTGATTTCAGCACACATTCCCCTTGCTCTGTTTCACTTAGTGAACAGCCCGTTGGCTTTCCTCTTAGTCCTATTTATTACTAGTATGGTCAAAATCCAAACACTTTTGTTCCTAATTATTTTACTTATGCTTTTCTGCCATTTGTCTTTATTTTTATGTGCTGGTATTACACAGGAGTTTTGGTACTTTTGCTAGTAAAAAATGGAAAACTAGTGTAAACCATCAGTTGAAAGCAAAACTTCACCAACTTTTTGTAATATAAAATATGTGAAAATCTAGTAAGACTTTGAAAAGTGGAAAAAATTAAATGTGCGTACATTTAATTTTGCAGATGTAGAAACCGTATGAATATATACATCAAGCATAAGTGTATATGCAGATATGACTAAAATTAACTAGAAGTGCTACATTACATTAGATATTTGGGGAATCTTCTTTCTGCAGCTCTTCTTTGTAGGTTTTTGTCACCTCGTGTTTGCAAACAGCCAAAACATGATCGTGGAGGGAGATTTATCCTTCTTGAGACTCAAGCTAGTGTAAATTTGACATGGAAATTGCACTTTCTGAAAGGAAGAAATGAAATGTTTTTCTTTTTTTTACCTATGTCAGTGCTTGAGTGATTTGAATCTCTGGCTCCAGGGTAACCTAAAAAAGCCCCAGATTAGGTGAATTTTGGGGCAGATTTCAGATGGGAGTGGTATAAGCCTAAAAAATGTAACTTGCTACGTGCATCTGCAGTTTTACCATGTGGTTACTACTATTCTAGTTTTCAAGTGCAAAAGCTTCCTTTTCCGTTGCCCATGGGGAATTCATTTCCATTGCTGCTCTGACACTTGCCAGCGAGCACACTCAGCTTCCGAGGGTGCTTCATGGTGAGCAAAATTGGATCCTCAAGCAAGACTGCTGCGTCCTTTTACAGTATGCTGTGGGAAAAAGGAAGCTATAAACTGTTTGCCCTCCCTGTGAAAGTTTGTGACGATCTGATAGAAAAGAGCAGTATGTGTTTAAAGAGTCCTCCTTAATGAAAGGAAGATATATGCCACATGGAAGCAGTCAGTTGTCGTCGTTTTTCCACGTCTCCTAAGGGGAGAGAGAATTTAAATTGCCCGTAAGGTTTTATTGTCCATAGCTGTTGCCTCTGTGGCAGCCACTGGAAGCTCTCTAACGTAACTAAAAATATGAAAAGAGTTTAATAAGTAACTCATCTGTTGCTCTTTAATCCATCCTTGCTTTGCCTTAGCACATAGGTGGGACATATTTTTTTCCAGATGTGATAGGTACCCGAGAGTTAGTCTGCAGCCCAAAGGCAGCTCCCTGGGCCTGAAAGTTTGTCTGTCCCTCGGGGTCCATCCGTCTTGATGACAGCAGTGGAGATGGCTGGAGGTGGCCCTTTGGAGCACGTCGGGGCTGTCCCCTCCTGCGGCAGATCACAGATGTGGAGTCAGTCCGGACAGCCGGGTGCCAAGTGCAAGAAGCTCTGCAGGGATCAGGCTTGAGGGGGTCTCCATGAGGTGCTGAGTTCCCACACTGCTCAGTAGGTGCGTTTTTACCCTCGTTGCTCTGAGCAAATATCTCACCTGTGCTGGCTGCCTTTGGTGCATCATCTGAAGATGAATCCCCATCAGCGTCAGGAGATCCCACAAGCAAACCTAGGTAGAAATAAACTTGGCAGTGGTTTTTCCAGCTCTTGCTGTCTAGACTGATAAATGAAGATTTTAACAACACAGGATGATCAGTGGGAAAAAAAATGATGGTGGTAGGTATTATATACACATATTGGTATGTGAATGCTGTAGTCGAGACACAGAAATGCAAAGATAAGCCCCATTATTTAAATTAAAAAGACAGATTCACATTAAATATCTGTTCTGCTATTGGTTTAGTGGTTGCTTTGAAGAATTAAGCATTACTGGTTAGCGCAAAGAACTTTACCTTGCTTTTCCTAAGTGTTACTATTTTTAGCAAAAGCGGGGAGCTTTTAGTCTGAAAACAGTGATTCCAATTCAAAGGTACTATGCTTTGACCTAGTTTTACTTCTTCTAAAGGCAAAAGCTACTAGAATAATTGGATATATACTGAATTAATTAAACAACCATAGTTACGGAAGTTTCTGGTGTAGGCAGGGCCTTAGAGAATAAGAACAGACACTGCTAGGGGAGCAGTGTGTTCCTTTGAGGAAGATTGTGTTGTGTTCTAACTTGTGTTAGAAGAGAGTCTGGTATTTCGATTAGAACTATTAGATTTTTGTGACTATTAGGATACCTGTGTTATTCTTTAAAAAATATATTCTCCTAACTGATCCTTGTGTAGCATAGAGTTGTATTTTCCTTAGTTTATCTGATGGTTTCATATTATAATTCTGTAAGTCTTCAGAAGAAAAAATGGAAATAATGCAGTAGGGAGTTAAACTTTACAGCCTTTCTTAATAACTTCCTCAAAAATATTCAGTAAAATCATTTAAACTCTGCAAAAAATGTCATAATGCTGAAAGTTAACAGCTCTTTATTCATAAACATAGCTTAACAAAGAGTAGATTTACCCCAGTGCAAGACAGTTGAACTGGAGGTGAATTGGGGTGCAAAAAGATGATCTGGTAGAAAAATGAGTGTTTATTGCTCTAATCTTGCAATTCCAGCTGTTCCAGCTGAGAGAGGCATGTTCTCCTAAGCCTATGTGACAGATGACAGCTAAACATTGCTCATGTGGTAAAACTAAACACAGGCTCTGTACAGTATGGCTCTGCTGGCGTGAGATAGCACTTTGTCATTTCAACATCTAATTGGTATCACGGCTGCTGAATATGCAGTTTACCATACAGAGGACATGATTTTGTTATCCCCGTAGGCCTCTGGGTTATTAAAAAGTTAGACAACAAAATTTAAGTTGGTTTTACTATCCATATCAGCAACAGAGCTAAAAATGGGGTTGCTTTGAACTCCAAAGTCTCCGTTTGTTTTTCCTAGCTTTATAAGAAGAACTGCTCGGTCTATAAATCCTTACATACAGCTTTGCTCTGTTTTAACTTATATCAGCCTAAACTTGCAACAACTTGTGGAGTCTCTTTGGTTTTGCACTGTAAGCAGAACCTTGTCCCTGTGTTTTGCTTCTTCATTACATCTCTGGTGAAACCCAGAGCACCAGAAGCTCCTGCAGCCTTTGCTGGGCCTGTCCCAACGAGACTAAAACAGTTCTGACTGTGGGAACCTGTGCTGGCCCAAGGTGGGAGTTCATAGGCACCCACAGCCTCTGTGTTCACCAGCTGTATGTGACTCTCTTCTGACATGTAAGGTGTGCAATTCAAACGACTGGGTCTGTGCGCAGCTTCAGGGTTGTCCAAATAGGAAGCATATTGAGTCAAATGATTTCATAAAAAGATTTTCCAGTGGTGCTTCGTGGGCAGTCACATGCAAAGGCATCACTGACGCTCTGGATATGGGTCAGAGTAGGTGGGAGCACGCGTGGAGAAGGGATCTCTGCTTGCCATATGCCTGGGCTCCTCCCTAGGAATCAGTTTTGCTGGATGAAGAGCCCAGGGACAGGTGGGTCTTGGGTCTCACAACACACTGCTCTCCTCTTGTCCTCAACCTGCTTCAGCCTTTTACAGCTTTAGCCTGACGAGACCATCTTGGGGCCCAGTACTGCTCCAGAAGAGTTTTGCTATTAACTTTCCTAGGTTGCAGACTGTGTACCCCAAGAATCCCAAAGTTGGCATCCAGAATACACTGTAAGACGTTTTCCTCCTTCCAGATACATTTCAAGTCAATTTGCTGCTTTTAGCTGTGTCGGTCCTTCCAAATTTATGTTCTTTTGATGGGTATGGATGCATACTTTGCATCCTAGAGGATGGCGTATCGCTAGAGGACTGATGTGATGCCACGCTGAAGGTCTACTGAATCCAATCCTCTGTCTCAGACAACAGCCAGCACCTCTAGATCTTGCTTGGAAAAAGTTTCTGTAAGTGCTAATGTTATTTTCCTTTGCTTTTCATGTGTTTGGTCGTGTTTAGCTTTAATGTCTGTTCTCCATGATACTGCATCAGATTGACTACTGTAAATAGGAGCAGAAGACTGATAGATCAGATTGCTGACCACAGATTCAGATCTTGTGCCACTGACTAAGATGAAAATATCCTGTCTATCACCCGGCCATCACTGTAACCCTTCTCAAAGTTAATTCTCATCTGGGAGGAAAACACAATCCTTAATTGCTCTATCTTTCTTTAAGAGGATAAAGGCCATTCCAAGGAAAAAGCCTTTCGAATCCACTAATCCTATTCCCATGTCAGTACCATGCCAATAAGCACTGTGTCACTTTTATGGAAAGAACAGATGCCTTTAAAATCCGTAATGCAAAACATCCCCCTTCCTCTGCAGCCCTGGAGTGGGGAGGACTGCAGCACTGCAGAGCTGTGTAACTGGATACTTGAACCAAGGAGACTGATGGCAATGTGATCAAAATATTTCTGAAGGCAATTACATTTCTTCGTCCTCCTTCTGCAATGCTGTTTTTGTTTGCCCTCTTCAGTGTATGGAAGCAGCATCAGCCTCTTGAGGCTTTCACAAGCATCAGCAGACCACCTTGATAGGGTCTCCAGATCTTGACTCTCATGTTGTTCAGGCAGATGCAAGGAAATTGGCCCTAAATGGGAGGTCAGTGCAAGAAAAAAACTGAACAGAAAACTGAATTGATGGAGATTTTCAGTGCAGAGCTGCGGGGACTCGCAATTTCACCTCGACCTAATTAGCCCACTCAAGTATATAAATAGTTTGGTCATAGACCATGCTTAATATTATGACTATTCATATTTTAATTTTTAGTTCTTCAGTTCTAGATGTGAGACCGAAAAGACCAATGCTCTATAAAAAAACAAGTAAGTTTCAAAGAGCCTGCAGTCTAAATAACTACTAATGGTAGGGCAAAACCAGTCTATTTTGGTAAGCGAATGGATGAAAGCTGATGTAAGAGAAATTCAAAAGACTGTTCAGGCTTCGGGAGCAAATTCATCAACATAGTTAAATAATTACCAACTTCATATGTGTATGTACCCTGTGTGCCAGAAACCAGGTGTATGCTTGAGTAAGTCTGTTAATGCACATTCCTGAAGAGAAAAATGTGCTCGAGTTCCCTGCTCAACTCTTCTCCATCTGCTAGTTTCTGGGTTCTGTGCAGGATTTACTGGCTCAAAACCCAGGCTCTGTGGTTAATCAGTGATCGGTGGTTATGTAGGGATTGGGCTCTAGGCTTAATGGTTCTTCTGGCCTGAGAAACAAAGTACTACTGTTTTAGTAGTGGCTTTGGAGGAGAATGCTGTTGGGTAGCTCAGCGTGGCATGGGTCACTCGGGACACCTGCCGTGTCCCTTCCCGGGCAACCAGCTCTCTTTCAGGTCAAGTACATACCACTGACACCATCCTGAGCAAAGGGATTATGAATATTCAGGAGAACAACACTCCGTGGGAAAATACCTAAGGCAGGTGTGTTTCTTGCATCCCAGATTAAATCAGTGGCTTGATAACACCTTTTTCTCTTTGAGCAAAAGTGTTTTCTGTGATACAGTGAATTTCTCGTAGAAGTCTTCTGCCATCACCACTGCCAGATCTGGCAAAGGGAGGCTTTGGTTGTGCGTGGTAAGGGTCTCTGAGGATAGAGCAGACCCTCTTTTGATCATCAGTAGTTTGCAGTGGGGGTTTCACACCCCTCAATCTCTGTCTGCAGAATTGGTTGCTGGATAGCAGCTGATTCTGTCTCTTTAGAGTCCACTGCTTTGTAGGAAAAAAAAAAAGAAAAAAAAGGCAATCAAAAATAAAAATCTCTTTAAAATGTGAATTGAGTGTAGCATTTTCCAGCAGAGGGTTTATATTTGACTATTGACAGAGAGTCTAGAAAATTAATGTAAATTAATTATAAATATATTTTCTAAAAGTACTAGTTATGCCTCCTGGGATCACTTTCATGGCCAAGCGTTTAGAACTCGAAAGGCCTGACTTTGGTTCAGCTTCGTTCAAAGTGAATCCAACTGATCCTTGATCTGCTTTAAAAGCTTTGCAACAACAGAAGTGAGCAGAAACACAAGCCGTAGGTGCCTCTGCAATGGCCCTGCGGGCAGGTGGTGGCGGAGGAGGTGCTGCTGTGTTGCTGCCGAAGCCTCTGGCAGACTTTGCTGCGTCCCTCTGCTTCTTGGCTGGCCCGGGTGACCCTTCCTGCAGCGTGAGCAGTGGCTGAAGGTGGCCGGCCAAGGGGGAAACCCGCAGCGCGAGTCCGTCCTGTCCTTAGCTGAAGTGTGGAAACTGAGTTGCTAATGAGAGCAGCTTCTCAGGCTGCTGCAGGTGGGTACAGACACAACCTCGGCACCACGACCTGAAACCTTCGTTCCTGATCATTCTAGCATAAGTGTTTTCTCGTTCTTGTTCGTGGTTACTGCTTGTTTCTGGCTTCTCCCCAGGTCCTAGGTGCTGACGGCTGCTATCAGGGTATTGCTTTTGGTGACTCTTTGACCAACCTATCATTTTAGGGTATATTTAATTCTTTTTAATCTTTCTTTACTGTCAGTCTCTCCAGTCCAATAATCATGTATTTTTTTTTCTTTACCACAGCCTCCATTTCCTGATGTCATTCTAAAACACTCCTGAGATATTAAATCTTTTCCAGTTATATGATGAGAATTAATTCATTTTGACACAGCCATGAAAATCTGATTCAGTTCGTTTTTTTGGTATCTCAGTCACAGTCCTTCATCACAAATCAGCATGAATCAGAATTTCCCAGGTTGTTATTTTCTCAGAAAGGCTGATTGCAACCCTGTCTCCATATTTATTATCCTTTTTTCTGACTCTGGTGAAGATAAACAGTTCAGGCTGCTGCATTTTTCTTTGAGACCTGTCCACACTTCTGTCTTCTGGTGTCACAAGTGAAAAAAGGGGTGGCACAAAAATATATCTCAGGCCAGTTTTAGTGTTGCACTTTACCATTATCAGATAGCTGAGGCCACACTCTTTAGCATGAAGATGCCTACAAAAGCTATCAGGATTTATTTTTCTGGAGACTAAGAAATCTTGTCACAGGTGAGGAAGGAACATGGTGCCTTTATCAGCTTGTGCCAGGGCATGAGAATTTAGTAATGACGGGTTTTCAAACTGGCTGCACTGTGCTGAGATCATCTGCCAAAATGTGGTGCTTTTAAACACTTCCGGATAGGTTTTCAATCTTTTGTGGCCCTGCTGCTTAAATGAGTAGCTTAGCTAGAGTTGCTGAAAGCAGACCAGAATAAGAAATATGTGGGAAATACTCTGATGGGGCCCTTGCAATTAATTTATTCTCTCCAATAGATATTTGTCTCAAATACTGTATCTGGAGGCCAGAAACATGTTGGCTGCCCACTGAAAGGTTGGGAAGGAACCTGGGGCGACTTCAGTCTGTTGCTTCTGTGTGGAGCTGCTCTGTGGTCAGTCAGTGTTTGAAGGTTAATTTTAGTGATCAGAGAGGGGAGGCCGTGGACAAAACACGCAGTTAGGATTCAGCTCCTGATTCAAGCCCAGATTTCTTGTCTTCTGGAGACAAGTCATGTAAATGCCTGCTTTCTGTGGAACGGGGATATTGCTTCCCTCCCTCCTAGGGGACTGTGGGCATCATCTCCTCTGGGGATCCATCGCTTGCTAACGTGGGCAAGCCAAGCTACACAAACAGCCAAGGCACCTTACATTTCTTTCATATATGTGCCTTTAGAGTGTGGGTATTTATGGCAGAGGCTTGACTTATCATTTCAATATTTAATTTTATAGCACATTAGGTATGTCAGAGGCTCTGCTCTGATGCTCCTGTCCTCCTAGATACAGAAGTTAATAAGTTCAGGTAAGTGAACTCAATTTCCCTCAAAACTTCCAAAGCAATTCTCAGCATTATTGATGAGGATAATTGGGATAAGAGGCTCATGCACTGGGTGGAATGGGTGGCCTTTGCGAGGCTCATCTATTATTAATCACCCATGTAATTTCCCTTAAGTGACGAGACACGATTGCTTTTTTTAGACCCAATTACATCTTCATGCTATGAGCAAAGACACAAGCCTTTAGCTCGCATTATTGTGAATTGGCCATTTGGGAAATGAGAGCACTGTAGGTTGGAGATGCTGCTTGGGAGCTTGTCCATGAGTCAAAGCGAGTCAGGTGCTGAATTAGTAAGATGGTAATTTCCCTTTTTCCTTTCTGCGTAAGAGACTTGTTTGTTTTTGCTGAGGTTTTGCCTGCCTAAAAGCTGCGGCATGGAGCCAGTGTGTGGTCATGCTTCACCTTTGGCATGTTGAAAAACAACTTGTTACAAGGGCAAAAAGGCTCCTCTGATCATAGTATCTGCTGAATTTGCTTATAACGTGGACAGGTTCTGGGAGGAGTGCAGCACAGAGGTATCAACAACACATTAAAATGTTGGACGGCAAGCTTCACAGGCGAAACAAATGTGATTTTCTGATTTAATATATTACTGTTGTGCTTCAAATGGCTTATAATGAAGAACCGAATCAGTATACTCTTCCTAAAAAAACAAAGTGATAACATAGCGTAATAAACATAACCTAATTAAACTCGAGGAAGCATAGATCATGTGTAATTCTGAAGCATTATAAAAATGATTAGAGTTCACCGTTGAACTTGGTGAGCTTGTGAAAATGAGTTGTGATTTGCTTTTTAAAAAGGCCAGTTCCTCTTAATCAAAGCTGTTGCGATTAGATAGAGCGAGAAAGATCCAGAAGATAGTGGGGCTGATGTTGCCTTTTGAGGATGTCTCCAGCTGCCATTTTCAGAGCGTGAAAAGTGATGCTTGGTGTTGGCAGAGGAGCTCCTGCAAACCAGAGCAATTGGAAACGTTGTGTTTTGCAATACACCCTTATTCCCCCAAACTCACCATGATGTTGAATTCCATCCACTTAAAACACAGCTTATGTTTAACAATAATTTAAATCATTATCCTGCCTGTCAGCTTGGAGTTAAGGGGCTACGCAACCGCGACTCTCTGTTTAGAAACTGCCTGGAATAATAACTTTCAGATGTCTCAAATATGCACCACTTATCTATAACATCTAAATACAAATGTCTCCCCGCTGAGCGGGCCCGACACTGTTTACCTATCGCGTCCAAGCCATTCCAGCGGGTTTGCTTGGCGCGTTGCGGAAGGTCCTATATCCGCGGCTCCTCCGGCGCTGTCAGCGTCAGCTTTGCGGCTCCTCGGCACCTTTAGATGCCTGTGAAGAGAGAAGCGCTCTCAGCCGGGGGGTGACATGGCTGCAGGCCCCTGGTGCGGGGGAGAAGAGCTCACGACGTTCTCACCACTCAAGATGCTCCAGCTGCTGGATCCCGGCCAACCCGCTATGCAATGAGCCAAGTGCCGAAGCCCACGTGCCCCGAGCGTGGCGGGACTGGGCAGAGTTGAGGCGCTGTCGCCGGCCGGGTGACCCTGGGCGTTTTGTGTGAGCACTGAGCTCGGTCAGAGCTGTGAGGTCTCTCTGAGCGCCAGGCTCCGTGGTTGGCTTGTTCCGTATGTTCCCCCGTGGCTACGGCTCATGAAGCGTGTGCCGGACACGTGCCCTCAAGTGACGGTGGCTCTTCACGAGCCTCCTCCCGTCAGCCCTGGGGTGTCCTCTGGCCATCCTGCCTGTGCGAACCGTCTCCTTGACGGCTTTCGTCTCTGCCGACGTGGCCAACAGGCATCGTGCTGAGCGCGAGGACTTCGCAGTTATGGGAGGTGCCTTGAGCTACTCGGGCACTCAGCTCTCCATGATGTTTCAGAGCTGGGTCTAAGAACTTCTGTTTCAGGTCTGTGACTGACCAGAGTTGGGAGAAGTAGCAAATTCCTCCGAAGCTCTCTGGGATCTCCTGTGGATTTGGTCCTGCCCAAGACATGGAGCATCTCATTCTGCCCCGTGCCGCTTGGCAAGAGAGGAGCTGCCTCCCTGGAGCTGGCACCCAGCAGCCACGGCCTCTGCGCCCATCCTCCACAGCCTCCCCATTTCCTGACACCTCCCGGGGAGCTCGTGCGGGTCTTGGGCTTTGCTCCCTTGGGGTCTGCTGAATACCCTTAGCTGGTTTGCATTGTTCTGGTTCAGCTGATGAAGGGGAAGCAAGAAATATTTATTGCATCTGAAATGCATACATTGTTGCATATACAGAGTCTGAAATCCCTGGAATGTATACATTTAAAACTGCTATTGTGGTCTTTATTTCTTACAGAAAACATGAAAGTTTGACTCTTTGCAGGAGACAGACTTGGTACTGAATGGCTTTACCTGGCCATATCTATGGAAGCAATTGTCTTCTGCCTCCTGAGCCTGGGTTTAGCCCAGTGCAGTATTTTTCAGCAAAGCTAATATTAATGAGTGAATAGCTTTAGCTGAGGCCAGAATATGGTGTCTTGTCTGCCTCTCCTCCTCCTCCCCTCACCCCCCTTTTTTTTTAAGGTAGGTGTCTGTGTAGGGCCGTGATTTGGAGAAGGGTGTCTGGTAGTTCACTGTCAGCCTACCATCTGATGGCTTCCTGCATGTACCATGCCTGCCTCTGTGTATATGAATATACAGCCTAGTTTGCTTGCTTGAAATGCCCAGATTGTGTTTCCCTTCTTCATGAAATATTCATCTGCTTGGAGGTAATAAGACTGGATTTTCTGGCGGCAGCATTTCTGGACTCAAGCACTCACAGACGAGTTGCTTGGACGCCCACTCGCTTGTTTGAGCTGGCTTTCTCACTGCCACCGCTGCCTTCAGTGCTGCCGTCCAAGGGGTTGTGTTCCAGCAGAAAACCTGCTTGCTGAACGTATAATTTGCTCTGGGACTGGCTTCTCTCATCTCCCCATCTTTTTATGGTCTCTGGGCTCCACCTTTATGGGTCTGGCCCCACTCTGCCCAAGGGATGGACATCAGGCCACCCAAAGGCCTTCCGCCATTCCTGGCTGTGCATGGAACTGTCCCTTGAACCATTTACCTTTTCAGCATCTTGTCACCATCTCTTCCACCATCATCTATGTCAGAGGGACTGGAACAAGCATTAGCGAAGTAGGAAAATTTCCTATATAGGGCCTGTTATGGTACACACTTCATCCCCTTGCTGTGTGACACTGTTGAAAGCTACATATATCACTTGCACATAATGTCATATTTACCAGATGTTTTCTGATAACAGTTGGCCCCTTGGGGGTGAAAGAAGGAAAGTAATTTGATGGTATCTGAGTAGCCCTCATGATTGCTGCTTTAAAGTTATTATTATTTTTTCTGGGTTTTTGCTGCCTGGATGAAGAGAAGGCTGTGATCCAGGGTGCTGCCATCTCAGCCATCTTCAGCAAGAGATGGCCAATGACATGTTGCTTCCTGAGCAGTGACCATGAGGTGACATGACAGAAGGTTCTGTGTTGCACAAGAAGCACTGCTGGCCAAAAGGGTGCTGGGAGAGTAAGCAACCAGTGAAAACCTGGGGGATCAGGTACATCCAGTCCATGGCAGGAGTGGTGGCTAATTTCACTTACTGGTGATGGGAATTGTTTGCTGTGACAAACTCAAGGTACAAAGTTAAACTGAATTGCAGCTCCTCCAAAACACCCAGTGCTCTCAAATCTGCTGTTTTGATTACCTGGGCCCATTTTAAATGCTAGCTCAAGCGTCAAGCCCTCACATTTCCATTTAGCCATTCAAAGCAAACAATTTTAATAGCTACCCAGCTATTCATCAGGATTAGGCACTGATGGGCTATTTTGGATAACACACAAGCTAAGTGCAGATCTCTCCCTTCCGAGCTTAACTTGGAATGACCAGAGGTGTCAAAAAAACATTTGCTGTAGTAACTCAGGCACTTTCCTCAGCCTCGTGCTCTTGGTGACATTGGCCGTGCCCAGGGCCGGCACAGAGCCTGGGAAGGGCTGGCTCTCCTGTTATTCCTGGCCCTGATGGAAGTGAGGAGAAGCAAAATAATCAGCAGGAAGCCTGCACTTTTGGAGCTCCTATCTCTGATTTGACACCGATGCAGACAGATAAGCATCCACATACTGGGGGGACTTATCCAGATGACCCCCTCTCCATGGCAGCAAGAGTCCTACCCATTGCTTTTGGTGTCCCCCATATCCAGGCAGAGCCACAGTGACCTCCCCAAAGCACTTTTGGGATTTGAATGGAGCTCAGGAAGTTAATTCCTTATTTACTGTCCAAGTGTGGATAACTAATAAACTGCACTGCCAAGTATTGGGAGAAAACTTAACTTTTAAGTATTTCTTGGAATGGTTTGGGCTGAACTGAAAACCCCTGGCCAGCTCTGAGCCAAATTTTGTGTTGGGCCTGAAGACATGAGTTTGCCAGTGACTTCAAGACTGGTGGTGCAAGTGGTTTTCTGCTGTTATCCACATATCTTCACACAGACATCTAGCGGTTTTGTTTGTTTTAACCACCCAGTTTTCAGTGGGAAAATCCTAGGCATTTGTTTATGTTCTTCAAAAAAAGAGAATTAATAGAAGAATAGATTACAAATGCTGTCATGCTCTCCTTGTTGACTGGCTTTTTTTTTTTTTTTCTGTCCAGACCAGTTTCTTTGGAAACTCCAGTTATACAGAAATTGCAGGATTCCTCAGAAAGTCTGATACCCGCTAATGCACTCAGGGGTTTGGCTCGTGGCAGAGGAGCGAGGTGGGGACCTGTCAAGGGCGAAGCTGGCTACCTTCAGTTTAATTGCTGTGGTCTGGAAGTGGCAGCTTGAAATCTTGTAAGACTGTTTTTTTTTAAGGACTTTGACCCTTTGTATTGGCTGTGGAGTCTCCTGGGACAGCAAAATTTATGTAAGACATTTTGCAGTGTCATCTTCTTTTCAATTTTAGGAAATGTTGAGGTTGGCTTGGGTTCAGCGGGGCGAACGGGACAGTTCTCCTGCGTTTAATAACGGCTGCTGTTTGCTGCAGAGAAGTGCCAGTTGCTCTGCAAGGGGAGGCAGGATCGTCTCTGTTTTGTGTCTAGCCGGACAGCGACCGTTTTATTCGCAAAAGAACCTGGATAAAGATAAACTACTGAATCTTGTCGTGATGGTGGGACAAAGCCCTCTCACCGGCAAAATAACAGCAGTTTGTTAGAAGCTCCTTGAGTAAATATTTATATGTTTGGATACCAAGGCAAAACAAACAAACAAAAATCCCCCAAACCAAACACTGCATGGGGACCAGAAACCAGATCAGCAGTTGGAGGGAAAGTGAGGGGAAAGCAATTCATTAAAGTGTTCACACATCTTTCCATCATCCCCTGGGCGCTGCCTCTAGGAAGAGGCTGCGGCTAAATGCGGCTGTCGGCCGCCCTCGTCCCCACGCTGTCCTCGGGCCCTGTGCCCAGCGGAGACCTCAGCACGTCCAGGGGTTGCAGATAGCAATGGGCATCCTCTGCACGATCATAGAACAGAGTTGCGTGTGCTGCAAAGGAAGGAGTCTAGCTCTCGCAGGTTAAATATTTACCATTCTTTAAGGATCTCAAAACAAACAACAAAAAAAGACGGTTGAACTCGGTGTTGTTTCTGTTGTCATGGGACTATTCTTGTGGCCCTCTGCGTTGTGGCATTGCTCAACAGGCACGAGTAGGGGAAGTGCAGCAGCTCGCTTGAAAACCGCAATACCTCTTGTTTCCTCTGGCTGTTTCGGTTGGATTCCAGAACACGCAGCGCCGTGCGGGTGTATTTTATATTGCTGTACTACCACTCAGTGCACTCCTCCTCATCAGTCCTCCCAGCCACGAGGGGTTATACTGGCTGCTTTATGGAGAAGAGCTGTGCTTCAAGCTAAATTTCACTTTATCCCCACACTAACAAATAGCCTTGGCAGCTACAAAAAAGCCTTATTGCCCTTGCTGCTGGGGCAGTTTCCCTTGCCTGCTTTTGCTAAGGGGTGGGAGAGGCGCGTTTCCAAAAGGAAGCTGAAATGTCTCCAGGTCCTTCTGGGTGGGATGAAGTAGGAATGGGGCAAGTGAGACGCTGAAATGTGCTGTGCTGGGGGCTGGCAGGTGCCCTCTGTGAGGAAGCACTTGAGGCTGTGCCAAGTTGCTCCTGTTAGTCTGTCGGCATCGTCTTAACTGAGCTGACATGTATTTTAGATGGTGCTTGAGCCAGCCTGTGACTTGTGTTTCTCTTGGGAGAGCCAGGAGATAGCTCTGTGTGCGCCTGCTAAAAGCAGAGACACGAATCTGAGGTCTGTTTCATCAGAAAACTGCCATGAAGTCCTCGTTTCTTTTGCATAGATCCTGGATGAGGAAGACAAGTTTGGGCATTGTGGAAGTGTCAAAATAGAGAGAGACCTTGCTGGGGAAGCAGAGCCGATTCTAGGGTTTACTCCCAAAGAAAGAAGGAAGAGCACTTCAAAATAGTCCCTTGCAGCCTCAGGAAGTCTCATGGCTAAGTTACAAACACTTCATGCTCAGCCACACAGAAGGCTGGCTAAAGGTATAGTGGTAACAGCAAGGGCAGTATGGATTGTAAACCACTGGATACTACAGTCTACAAGAGATTTATTTAAAATCTCTAAGGCTGTCTTGCCCACTTTAAACTGCACAGCTTGATGTTCAGCTGCTGGCCATCTGCTTCCCGAAGCAACCCTTACAAGGGCCCTTTCTCCCTTTTAACACCTAGGAAGTTTCAATGTGTAGTAATTCAAGTGTTGGCTTTGTAATGGGGGGTGCTCAATGTCGCTCCTCCATGGACCCCAGGGGCTATGTATGTGGAGCATTGCTAGCTCCGTGCGGAAGGAAGGCTTGAGCCTCAGATCCCAGAGTGGTGACACAACCTCCCACAGGCCCTGCAGGGAGACCCCACCAAAAAGGGTGAGTGTGGAAAACACTCATTTAGCTCAGTTTGGAGACCACAGAAATTACTGTCGAACGCACTCATGGGACAGGCAGCCCAGCGTTTCTGAGCTGAGCTCATGTTGTCTAACAGGTTTTTGGCTGTTAACAGTTTCTAGATTATTGTGTAAATACATTCTGTTTTAACATCTTGGTGAATAGCTTCCTGGGAAAAGCCCCATTCCTGCACTGCTCCTCCTGGATTGCATTGTCCCGTCATGGGGTCAGGGTCTTATTTTCCCTTCCTGTTCCACATGAGCACGTAGCGCTTGGACAATTGCACTTTGTAGTCTTAAAAGGGGAATGACTCGCAGAGCTCAAAGGAGTCTTTCAGTTTTTGAGATTGACCTTGGATTTCTAGTGACAGCCAGGATGGATTTCTGCAATTTTTCATGTTGCCCAAGGCCTGACGTTGACTAATAGGACTGGATATTCAGTAGGAATAGTAGGAAACTCTCAGTGATGAGATTTATTCATGCCCTCAGTGCACGGTTTCAGAACTGTAGGGCTAAATTCATGGTTGGGGTGAGTGTAACGGTGTTAGGAGTAAATTTAGACTGTTGCCCCTGAAAGCCCAGAGCAGCTCTTCCCTTCAACCCCCCCAGACTGTGTGATCAACAGAAAGCAGGCCATGCTGCTCCAAATACTGCAGTAACTGCATGCAAAATCACATTTTCTTTAATGTTGAAAACGCTAACATTTCATTTTCCTTTTATTTATCTGTTTTAAGAGAGCAGAGCAGATTCTGCCTGTTTTTAACTGAAATAGTTGGAAATCACTGGCTGCACACACATGCACAAAAAAAAAGTCGGGCCCCAGTAGCCCGTATCTGAGGAGGGATGTTGCAGAGCTGCCAGGTGACTGGACTGGGGACACGGCAGCGGGAGGCAGCTTGCAGGAGCTGGGGGTGTCTCCCAAAGCTATTTTGTGTTCTGGCTATGTCTTTGTTTCCGGCAAGTCTGTGACACAGTAAAACCAGCGTGTCCATCCCGATCCTGGAGAACCTTTGAGCGCAGAGGAATGTCCCTTTTGTCGTCCTCACTGCTTCGTTTGTGACTGTTACTTGCGTTGCTGAGATCCTCCTCACCAGCCAAGGTGGGAGCTTTGCAGGAGTGTTATTTTTGATGCAATTGTATTTCAGCTTCATCCTTCCCAGCATAAAAGCTGTGTGCAATTGCTTGTCCTGACTTTGAGAGGCTTTTGCTCACTACTGACTCCCATTGCTTGGAGTCTTGTAGAGGAAATAGATTTTGCTGCAACCTTGGTATAGGATCAGTAAGCATTTATGTGGTTTGCTTAAATGCCCTATTCTACCTCTGAGATCAGGATTTGACCCTAGTTCAAGCAAAACCAGAGTCAAGCAACACCCAGCCCTGGCTCTTGTGTGGCATTCAAATCAGTTCTAGCATTTGAAGCTCATTTCAAAACAAAGAGGTCCTCTAGCAGTTAGTTTGGACACACACATGCACTCTCAAAGGAAGCATCCTTGGAGAAATGCAGCAGCTGAATCCTTGACCTCAAAAGGACCCCTAAATATAGTGTTGTATGCAATGTGCCTCTTTTTGTGGGTGAGATATTAAGAGCTTATTTATTTATTACCAAGTGGTTTACAATGTAAGTAAATTTGTGAGTTCCAAGTCCCTCTCCCAGCTGCCAGATGCTGGGAGGATGTTTATGGTCACTGTAAATAATTTCTTAGCTTAATACAAATACATTTTTAGAAATCAAGGGCTGATGGCTGCATGTTTATGCTGCAGTTGAGGATTTATCGATTTCTCCATCGCAGGAGCAAGAAAACAAACAGTATTTCAGATATTTTAAAAATATCTTTTTTTTTTATCCTATGCGTGTAAAAACTCATAGGAATGCAAAACCTCAGAGATGTCGCCCAGTGACAGTGCTACAGGCTCACGTCTGCGCCGCTTCTGCTGAGCTCGCTCAGATCTTGTCAAGTTGGTGGGATTGGAAGGTGCTCAGCGCCGTTCAGCACCCAGCTCGTGCGTGTTAGAGAGTGCAAAGACTGGGACTTCATGGTGTGGGTGCCCCCTCCCCACCGCAGTACTGAATATAGCCCTGGATATAATTCTGATTTTGCAGAGCACTTTCCGCTACTGAATGACTTTGCTAAGGTCAGCCGTAAATGAAGGAAATCAGATCCTTCCGTAAAGGCAATTAGGTAGACGAGCACACGGAATTTGCTTTATGTTGTGGCTAAAAGATAACACGGTCTGAGCGGCACCTGTGAGTGCCAGCAGAAGGATGAATGGGGAGGGAAACCTGCTTCACAGACAAAAATAGGACAGAGAATTAAAACTGAGCTATACGGAATTTCCTTTTCAAGGCATGCGTGCCATGGGGAATTAGAAATCGGCGGCGTGACGTCAGGCTCTATGTGGGATGCTTGGGATGATTTTTGCAAAAAGTCTCTGTGCCTCAGGCAGGGATGGGAAGAAATGAACTATTAGAGATGCTTCATTGGAGCTTCAGATCTATTTTCAGCAGTGGTGTGGATGGAAGTGGAGGGCCTGCAAATATCAGCAGGAGCTGTGGGCTGCCGGCGCCCTCGTGTATCCTAGTCACAGCACGTTGTCAACGCTGGCCTCTCCATAGCAACGTATTTTCGGTGTAAAACCACAAAACCAGCTGAATAACTGTAAGCACCTTCACCCCACGCGCACACGAGAAACCTGCCGCTGCTGCTGCGCTGCTCAGAGGCCGACACGCTCCTCGTTTGAATCTGGAGCCTGAGCTCAACTCCCACCCTGGAGCTGAAATGCAGTTTTGAAGGTGGGGAGTGTTTCGGTGCTCCCTAGGAGGGAAGAGAATCCTGTTTTCATTACCCCAGAAGCCCCCCGAGAAGCACTTTCTCTGGGGGCAGGTGCTCCAGCAGCCCAGAAGGAGATGTCCGGACGCAGCAAGGCTTGCCCAGGCTGAAGGTCCTGCCTTCCAGTGCAGTACAGTTAATTTAGGGCAAAATACCTCCTTTGGAGGTGGCGGGGGTTCTAGCATGCCTCTGCGCTGTTCACTGTTCTCTTTCCTCATGTCTGCACCAAGTTGCCCAGGCCTTGAACTTAGCAGCCCGGACCTCATCCTGGCCCACCTGCGTCTCTCCCTTGGATCACTGCCCCACTGCCGGTCCCTGGGGCTGGCGGTGCAGGTGTGGGACAGCCCTTGTTGGAGGAGATCGCCCAGACCGTGCACGGAGCATCCGTGTTTCTCCCAGGCACGGAGCTGGCGGGAGCAGGATGGTGCCTGTGCACCACTGCGACCTAGTGGAGGGAATCGCAGCCGGGCGGACGCTCGGGATTTCTGAGGCCCGATAGCTACTCGGGAGGCCGGTTTAGCCCAAGTACGGGAGAGGTCTTGGCTTTCACTTCGCGAGGGTGCTGAGTCCGTCCCAGCCAAGCCTGTGCAAGCACCAAGTGGTCGTAGTGTGACCCGCCAACGTGACACTTGTAAAAATGTCAGGGACTGCACATCTGTGGCGGTGTTATCAGGAGGAATACAGGAGCTGGCAGGGCATACGAGCACGGTCTCGCCATCTCCGGCCGAGCCCCTAGCCTCACTCCGTTGTTTCTCGCACCCTCCTGCTGCCTTACGTCTAACTTGGGCCCCAGGCTCCTCTGGGCTGGGACCTGTCACATGTAGGGGCCAGGCATGAGGCCATCTAGGACACCCTACAAGTAACGATCCGGCACCCAGGGAAACGTGGCCCTGCATGTAAGGAGGTCGCTATGGCAACGGGTTTTGCCTGTTGTTTTCCGCAAAGAGCGGAAGGGGCTGGGGATGTATCCGTGCTCTGGGCTCTGGTGGAGCGGGCCCGGCTCTGCTGCACCTCTTCTGGAATGCGTTTTCTCCACTCCTGCTGCAGGACTAGTGTTTTGTTTAGTCTCATGTGAAAAAGAGCCACAGAGCAGCAGTGCAGCCTGTAGGAACCCGTTCTCTGCTTTAGGTACTAGGATAATGTCAGACCTGGGCGCATCGCTTGGGCTTTTTCCTCCTCACCACAAATGGGGATCACTGAATTTTAAGGGACCCTTGTCCTATCTGCCACTCAGCCCGTCCTCAAAAGCTCCCCGCAGCCAGCAATATTGCAAACCAGTTGCGAAGTCGGGTGTCCTTCCAGTGCCTCCCAGTGCCACCTTTATAGCTGGCGCTTTCTGGCACAGACTTTCTGCTTGGGGCAGTTGTGAAGTAGTCCCAAAAAGGGCTTTTCTCCCTAAGTTAGTGCACTGCTCAGATCCAATAGTCCGTAGGGAGAGCTGAGCCTTGGCTGCTGAGCCGAGGTTGCCCGTCCTGAGGGACAACTTGTGGCCACCAGTGCACTGAGCATCAGCGGGTGCCCCCAGACCACATTCTCCGTGCAGCGCCCATGGACTTCAGCAAGGCTGCTCTGCCCTCACTGACAGCAGAGCTGCAGCCCTCGGGCCTGTTCGTACTTACACTTCCAGTTTGCAGCTTCAGAAGAGCCTCCTGACTTTGTGCCTAAACCTGCTCAGGCCATCTCCTGTGATCCATGCACTCAGATTAGCTTTACTGATAGCCAGGGTGTTCCCTGAGGTAAGCAAGAGCAGAATTTGTCTTTATTTCTTTTTTGAGGGCTTCAGAATAATTTCAGCAGAGATCACACTGGAGCCCAACAAACATTTGCCAATGGCAGAAGTAAAGGATTTACTGAACAGTGACTTTTCAATTGCATACCTTGGCAGAAATGAATGTAGCCCCTCTTTGATTCCCTCCTCATTTTGTCCATCCACGACAGCTCGGAAGACTGATGTAAGATCATTGTTTTAGGACATCTCCTTTGCTTTTTACTCCCCTGGTATATGCGATGGGAGAGAGGTGAAAAGTAGTTTGCAGGAGAACTTTCCTTGGGACATGGAGACCAGATATTGAACGTTACTCTGCATAACTCCTGTGATGAAAAACGTCCTGATTTGGGGCTGCTGCTCTCATGGATTTCCCACTGCCTTCAGTGTGCTGCAGATGCCTGGTTAGATGAAGCAGATGTTTAAGTGCTTTCATGAAGTGGAACAGGCTTCAACACATGCTGAACTTTTCTGAATTGGTGCGGACTGAAATAGCTGTGCTGTTTTAAAACAAGCTTCTCAGGAGAAGGCTTGATTTAGTGTCCCTAGATGGGACATGCATCTTGCAGACCACACCAGCTATGGAATATAAGCAGGGTACACGTGGTATAATAGTTGCACTGCCATTTTATACATGTGGAAAATAAGTCAGAAAGCTCTTGAGAGTTTGTTCATGCCGGATTCTGGAGAAGAAATTCTCTAAGTAGGGGTTATTAGGAAATAAAAGAAAGAAATATCCTGGACAAATGGCATTATGTGTGTTCTTTCAGAAATGTAATTGTTGGAGCTTTAGGTAGGGAACTAATATGGAGGCGGAGGGATGATTTGTGAATTTAATTAGTCGTGGCTGAAAAATTGAAACAATTTTGGCACACAGCAGCTGTTTTCTTTCACTATTTTCACACTGATCTATTTCCATTTCGAGCCTTGAAAAAACATTTTAACCTCTAAAATTGCCGCAGTGATTTCCAAGCAAGCCCAAAAAAATCAACTGGAGAAGTAACCCTTAGCTCAATATTCATTTCTTTTTCTAGAAAATGAACTTAAAGATGCACTGAGTAGACTGTTTCAGCTTAGCTCAGGAAGATGCTCCCAGCAGTGCAGGCTCAGGTGATCTTCACAATTTCTGGTTGTTCCTAAGGGAAAGAGGGAAGGTGCAGGAGCCTGATTGCAATTAGGTTGGTCTGCAATGGTCGATAAGCTGATGAGGTGCTGGATCACGGGCAGGCGATTGCAGGGACAAGGTGGTTTCTACTGTGTTGACTTCTCTCTGAGCAGCTGGCTTTGAAACTCAAGAAATGTGGGGAGAAATTGGGGAATGAGTCATAATCTCCATGCCGGGAGTGAAGAGAGAGAAGGAAATGAAGGCAGGTAAAGAAGGATAAATGCAGGATGAATAAACACCATGGAAGGGAGCATGATGAACAGGGAGGAGACAGAAAGTGCCTGTTTTGAAGAGAATTGCTGTCAGATGATTCAGGCACTGAAGGGATATGTTTAGTGTAGCTTCGGAATTGGCTGTGAGCACCGGGATGCCAAGGAGGCATCTGCACAGCAGTGCACAGAGCAGCAGGTCCTGGAGGGCCCGTAGTGCTCTGCAACACAATAAAGGAGGGCGAAGTTGGGGGATTAGCACTGTGCAGTAAGGAACTAGTCATTTGCCTGAATAGCCAAGATAAAAGATAAAATTTCTTGGAGCAAAGGAGGATAAAAGGGATGATAATGCCAGGAGTAAGCAGTGGAGTCACTGAGACTGGGTAGGAAGAGCGAGATCTAAAAAGTTATTAGACTAAAGAAATGACTATTAAATACTTTAATTTCCCATGGAGAAAAAAGGCAAGATGAGTTTTTCTACAAAGGACTTTACATCTTAAAGATCAGGAAGCATCAGATAAATGAAAATTGTCAGTCTCCAGGGACATCTTGCACAGGTAATTAAAACAAAAAGCAAAAAACTTTCCAGACATAGAAAGATAAAGAGGAGATAGCCTGAAAAAATGGGACACTAAACGGAGAGGGACTAAGATTAATAGTAATATAACCGTGAACCTAAAAATAGCGAATGTTTTGCTATGGTTTTCAGTAGGAACTGATCAAGGAATCTAGCAGGCATGAGGGAAGGAAGGTGGAAATTACTGCCTGAGAGATGAGAATAAAATTGAGAGACTTTCATGTGTTTGATTGGGAGATGGAGGAAGAATAGGTAGAATAATGGATTAGATGATCTCCATACTTTTTTTTTTTTTTTTTTTTTTTTTGTAAGTATTTGATATCTGCTCCTGTGTGTGTGACCAAACTATGTTTCTCTGACTTTGTGGGGAAAGACTAAATGTCAAACGGAAGACCTGTGAACCTGGTCAAGGAAATCAGACAGGGAAGTGCCAGCTCCCAGAGCGGGCTGTGACGTCGCCGGGCACGTCCTTAACCCAAGGGACATCCCTCGGGCTGCGTGAGCGCTGGCCACGGGAACGACTCAGTGCAGAAGGGAAAGCCTTCCTCAGCTCAAACCAGCTCCAAAGCCTCTGGGACACAGAGGTTGCCAGCACCCTGTAGACTCTCTCCAAGCATCTTTTTTTTTTTTTGAAAAGTGAACAAATCCACAACTGTAACTAAAGTATGGAAGTTTCTTCTGCGTAATCTACTGCTGTGCTCTTTCAAAACAGTCATATTTGTGGAGGAAAACAAGGATTTCATTTCATTTTATGCAGCTAGTTGTGCTCTTTGTGCTGTTTCATGTAATGAAATCAATTGGACATGCTTGCAAATATTGAGCAGAATTATATGAAAGTTTGTTATGAACTGGACTGGTTTAGAATATTTCATTAAATAGTGTTTGTCCCCAAACTACAATATATCAGGCATTACTTGGCCTTTTTGCCTTAAACTATATTCTTATTTATGTAGGATTTTTTTTTGCTTTCATTCCTTAGGTTTTATTGAAAAATATGTGGATGATCAATTCAATTACTAAGCTGGCCTGAAAACTGCAATTGTTCAGTCTGGTTTAAAAACATCTGCAATTCTCGTATGCTTGGGATTTTGTGTTTCTTTCTGAATATTTCAGCTTGGAAGCCAGTGCTTGGACCACATCCCTTCTTTTTAGACTCTGATTCTTTTAGTTTGTTTGTTCGTTTCTGATTTGTTTTTCTGTGGTACTTTATCTGTACTGTTGGAATAACATTGACAGGCTGTGACAAAAAATCTGTGATCCTCCTAGCAAGAAAAGGAAAGAAAATACTTAGAATCCTTGGAAAAGTATTCTGAACAGATCTCAAGGGTTTCTTGAAATTCACCTTACAGGACGCCCATTGCCTTGTGCGTGATGTACAAACACACCATCTATTTGAGAGCAGCATTTGGTGTTAAATGACCACAGCCAGTCACCAGAATTGCACAGTAATTTTAACAAACTTCTCGCTGTCCACAGCAGCTAAATGGCTGTGTTTTCTCTTCCAGCCTTTTTTTTTTAAAATCATCTCTCAGAGATTGGATCATGCAAACCAAATAGCTTTGTACTTGGTCTCCACAGAAATGCATGGAAAGAAATGCAAACACAAAGCAAATACCAGTCCAGTGAGGTGCTAATTAAGCACTGTTGTTTCAATTCATTTCTATTAAACTGGAAGATGTTTGTGGCCTTGCAATCAGTACCGCAGAATCCATGGTCTGGCTTCTTTTGTAACCCAGTTTGAAAAGCTGATGAGAATTTTTAGAGTAAAAATGAATGATTTCTTTTCTAAGTGCCCTACCACAAACAAACTCCAGCTTTGGGCCTTTTCCCTTTTGGCTTGAACTTTGGCTTCTAACCTATGGTTATAGTAGGAAATCTCTGTGATGCCTTTTGCAATATTGGAAAGATACCTGAGTATCTTGTCAGAAAGCTAATTTGGATTGTGTTGGTCCTAGGCAAAAAAGTGCATTCATTTGATTTAAATACTTGTGTTGCAATAATGAAAGTTGGAGGTATGAAATATCAGTCAGATTGGTTTCCACACTGAAATGAGCGGAAGCCAGTATTGGCAAATAAGCAGTAACTTGCACTTCAACAGTGTGAATGCACGAGGAGTCTTTTTGCCCTTCACTGACTATGCAAATACGAAGCTGGGGTGTCTGCAAGGACAGCAGTTTCCCTGCTCGTGGTTGGGATCCATAAAGGAAGAGGGACCTCAAGGAGGTTGAGTTTTCAGGCCCAAGAAGCAACCTGTACATGGAAGGAAAGGAGCGGCAGATAGAGAATAAGACACCAAGCAGAGGTCAGAAATGTGCTGGTATTTGGCTGACCGCTTTCTGCCTTTACCTATTTTACATCTTCTCTCCACTTGTCAGCTTTAGTTAGTCTGCTTGGAAGTGGCTTACGGGACGGGCGCTTTTACGTGTGACTCAAGGGAAGAGGGGATGGGATCACAGAGGAGCTGGGGCGGGGAGGCCCGTGTCAACACAGGTGATGTATGGAGGAGATGCTGAGGAAGGCTCCGAGTGGTGGGAGGTGCGGGGAGGACCCTGGAGACGGGCCGGTTTTGGCGTGTGCTGGGCTGGAGCCCGAGTGGTTTCAATTAAACAGCAGGAGGAGCCCTGAATCCCCTTGGAGCCCTTACCCCAGCCCACGGGTCCCGGCCTGTAAAATGGGAACTTGATTCCTCCTGCCTCCCACTCACCGCTCATATATCCTTACTGCTTATGTGGGGGACAGTGTTTGGCTGCAGTGAGCAGCAGCTGGTCCTGACCTCACGTGCTGTTTGCTGCAGAGCAGATTTCACTGTCTGCTAAGGAGCAGCCTGGGCACCTTGCGTTTATAGCAGGTACAAGTGTTTCCGTGGGCTGCAGTTTTGCAAATATTCCTGTAAGCGTGCAAGAAGAGAGGAGAGGGGAGCAGGGAGAGGAGAGGGGAGCAGCTTTCTTTGAAAGGGGATAGTGTGGCTTTAAATGAAAGAAATACATGCGCACATACAGGTGCTGTGTAAGTAGATATTTATTTAACTGATGTCCTTGATGTGATGGGGATTTTCACAAGGAGAAGGAATGGTTGTTCTGAGGTAATAACTCAGGCAGTTTTATTTCTCAGCTGTTCATAAAGGGAAATGTACTTTGTAGAACTGAATTCCTAAGTATATGGCAAGGGAGGTTTTCAGTCTGAATCATTCCTTTGAGGGATTTTAAACATTTGCCTCCCACATGCAAATAATGCTCCGAAAGTGGCTTCGCTCTATGAGCTGAGCGGCTGCATTCTGGCGCCTGCTTGTTTATGAGCAGTAAACACACTGGAGTGGTCTCAGCTCATATAAATTCAAGATTAAAGGTTGCAAGCAGGAAGGGGAGGGGGAAACCTGTGTGCACATCACAGCAGAAGGCCCCGTTTAGGAGTGTGGGTCTTTGCAGCCTTACACTGACCACACCAGGACCCAGCCTCCTCTCCAGACCTCCCAGGGAGAACACAAGTTTTCAGAGAAGCAGATAGCTTTGTAAGTGTCTACCCTGACACGTTGCCAGCAGGCAAGAGCCTTTCTGACATTCTTTGCAAGTGGAGTTTTGGCTCTTATTGCCTGCGAGCGTGGCCTCGGCGTTCTCCTTCTTCCATTCCTCTCTCCATGTCTCAATTTTTCTCCCGTGTTTATTTTAAATAAGGGCACTTTTCACATTTCTGTTTGCTTGGCCCCTGCCAATACACTAAAACATTAAGACACCCATGGCAGAGCCAGAGCATCGCACAGTTCTGAGGATGTCTGGAACACTGTGGGGGCAGTGAGCTGTGTGAAGACCTACTTCCAACTACCCTTTAATTTGAGGGAATTCTGAATCCAGGACCAGGAGCCATCCGCCTTGTTCCAGATCCAGCCAGGGCTTCTCTTCATTCCAGTACAGGCGATTCTGTGGATTCAGAGCCAGACATGTGCTGGTAGCCTAAAGGGTTTGGGAGCCAGTATTGTCCCTGCAACCACAATGATCTTCATCCTTCTTTCAGGAGGGATAAATGAGGATATTGCTTACTTAATTTTACTGGATTTTCTATCTTTGGTCACCTCAAAGCCGTGTAATAAAGTGAGTTATAAAGGATGCCCAGGAGTAGTTCTGGCTCTTTCTGAGGTGCAGTGGGTTTCCAATGGTACACAGCAACTCTGCACGAGTGAGTTGGCAAGGGAGCAGAGTGCCTCAACGTGACACGGGCACCATTAGCAAAGCAGGCAGTAGAGCTGGAGCTCAGTTAAGAACAATACCCTTATGCACACGATGGGGAATATGGGGCTGCATGTGACGGAAGACTTCCAGGAACGAAGTTTACTTCTTGTCTTAGCACTGGTTGCTCTTGCTGATTGTTAAGTGCAGTGTTATTTATGGCCTGGTACATCTGCCTCGCATTTCAAACACTTCTTCCCACAGTGTCAAAGTCTTGCCAAATGGCCTCTTAGCTGCCCAGCTCTGCTCTGGACCATGGCAGGGTTAGTGTGACAGTTCAAGGGTTGCAGTTTCAGTTAGCTTCCCTGCATCAGCACTTGTGGCATGTAGCCTTGAGGAGGGAATAGGAGCCTTCATCTTCCTGACTCCTGGAGTTCCTGGAGTAGGAATGGTGTCCCTCTGACGTGGTGGGAATAACAGAGTATAGGTCCTTTTGCAGATGTACATTTGCAAAGAAATTTCTTGTTGGGACAACTGGCTTGAAGTCAACCTTTGGTAGATTAGCACCTGTCCGGTTCTTTTTCACACAGTCACGTCTCAAGTTTGCTTTGCTTATACCAGGTTTCCCTTACCTCATTCTTGAGAGCAGGGCAGCCCTTCTGTTCTGGAGAAATGTAATTTCCGTGGAGGTTTGCTCTAGCCCCAGAAAGCAGGAGCATGCAGTTAACTACCTGATTCTGCAAGTTTCCAGTGTGTGTGTGCAGTGCGCTGTGCTTTCTCGGGTCTTGTGCAGGTAGGAGAATTCTGGCTGCTCTTGACTTCAGACTGTCAAGCCTTTAGGCAACTCATATACAATACTGAAAAAGGAAAAGGTGAAGGATATAATGATTTCACAGTCCGGCATTAATTCATCCCCTCACATCTGGGGTAGGTCAGAGATTGTCCGTGCATGCTGGTGTCTATAAATGTATTTGAATGTGCATGTAACTATATTATATAGACATCTAAATGCTCTCTATAATAAATGTTATATACATTATACATGTTGAAAGAAATTCATGATCTTAAGAAGTCAAAAATTGTCCGCAGTTCAAAACAAGAAGGTAGTGCTAAAGTGTTTCTGATCTGGATGCAGTACTTCCAGCTGCTCACCAGCTCCTCGTAACAGTTGTTTTAAAGTGTTACTACAGTCACTTAGATCCTGCACAAAGGAGGAGGCTTTTCTAGGCATCTGAGCAGGAAACGGGGGAGCTTTGAAGCCCCTTGTCCAAGAAAGATATTGCAAGTTAATGTTGTGCATAAGAAGCCAACTGCTGCAAACACGAATTTTGCAGATAAACCTCACAAAAGAGCAGGAGAAAGCAGAAGACCGGTGAACTCTTCAAGTATCCTCCATCACTTCTTTGCTAAGTGAATCATTCCCACTCACTTCTTTTTCCTTAAACAAGATCAGAAAAAGAATCAGAAGAGTTCGTAAAGCTGGGCCTCCCTTCCAGAAATGCCGTGTCCTAGCTTCTCCAACTGAGGAGTAGGAAGCTTGCGTTTGGTGGAAATCATTTCCACATTGGCTGTGTCTGTATTGCTCCCATAAGCCTGGGAGTCACTAATTGGGCTGCCGGCCTCGTGCCTGCAGCAAGGCAGAGCTCTGTGCAACCTTCCTGCAAAGCACGCGGGTCCGCCGAGCTGTGTGTGGCCACGGCTGGCTCGTGAGCAGGACCCGACCTAGCCAGGCTGAAACTCGCTCCGGTGACTCAGTGGGAGCTGCGGTCTTGACTCATGAGCCTGTCCATTCCCACACAAGGACTTCTCCCACCAGTTGACTTATCCCAGAGAACTCCCGTGAGGCGCCCGCGTAGCTGTGGCCGGGCTGTAGACATCACGTCGGGGTTCACGGGGGCTGTGTTTCAGTGGTGGATGGAGCATTAATGTAGGTTCAGGCCCGAAATTCCTCACGCATGTTTACTTTGTCCTTATATAGGCAAATTTCTAACTTTGATTACTTAACGAAAGGGCAGGATTTCTAAATTCTCCAGGCTCAAGCCAGATGATCCCTCCAGGAATGGGCTGTTCTGCCACAGGAAGCGTCATGCTTGGGGGAAAAGTAGCAATGCACTTTCATATGTCACGGTCTCCTCTCTCAAAAGTCGTCATGCCTTTCTGATGTGTGCTCCAGATTTGTCTCTGCAAATGTGAGTGTGCCCGAGCGCTCTTGCCCAGAGTCCCTCCTTGCTGCGTTATGGGCCACGGTGGTATGAGCAGCTTTATATTAGCAAAGTGATGAATGAAGCTTTGGTGGGACAGGACGACTCATTCCTCTCAACTCAAGACAATTCTTCTAATGAAGGAAACAGCTCGAAGTCATCTCATTTGTTTGACATCTCTCCCGGACAGTCTGGAGTTGTTCTCTGATTCTTCCCAGCTCCTGGCCCGTTAGCTGTTATTGGGGATAAAGGATGTTCCACACCTCTTGCAACGTTAATGCCAGCAAAAAAAAAAAAAAAAGATTAAAATGCTACTGTTTTAATTTATATTCAGTGGAATTGGCTTAGTGTTTTTGTCTTCTTCACCAGCTGGGTAGGTTGTGTTTTGTGAAAAAACAGAGCCAACATCTCTTAGAGACCCAACTCTCAATTTGCACAAATCCACCTCACATACCCATCAATTGCAATCTCCTCTTCCAAAGATATTTCCAAACATTAATGAACTAAGCCTCAGTCAAGCCCATATGCCATACAGAACTTATCCCTTATGCGGCCAGGCATCTGAGTTACTGCTCGATTTAAGCACAACAGTTGGAAGTAGAAGCCTGGTTTGCTATCGCTGCCATGTGTCTTGGCTGCAGCAGAGCTCCAGCTCTCTTAACCTCTTTTCAGTTGGAAAAAAGATATTTTGTCCAGCAGCCAAAGGGAAATGCAAGCATCCTGGTGGAAAACAAGCTGTTTCAAAACCTTGGCTGCAAGCTACCCACACATCACGGTTGTCAGCCAGGCTGCACATGTATAGTTACAGGGAATAAAACAGAGAGGACCTTCTGCTCCTATTCAGAAAGGTCTCTACCCATTCACCTACACTAAAGGATCTTCGTCAGCTGCCAGTATTAATTTGTTCTCTTGCTTGGGTTTCCAGCCAAAGGAGGGTAAAATAAGCCTAATTCTATCCAGCAGGGGCACTTGCAATGCAAATGCTAGCCCATACATTACAAAGCATTAATGCAACCAGCTTCTAAATCACTTGGGGTTATTTCTGGTTTTATTTAGGCCTCCTTCTCTTTAATTAACTTCTGGGAAGAGAAGCTGCAATATCACTATGGGGAAAAATCAAATATGAGAAACGCAGCCCCTTTTTATTTTGAGACCGTGTTTCTCTTGCAATAAGCGGATTATTTAAAGAGGAGCCTGGAATAATCCAGTTTAAGCAAAGCAAAGAGCCTTGCTGCAGCCAAGCCGTGTGTGGGTGTGCTCTTGTCAGGGCTCCCAGACGAGGAGGGCAGCAGAGGCTCTTAGTCAGAGCTCAGATCCGCAGGCCGTGGTGGTGGCTCTGCCGTAGCTGGCGTTTGCCCTTGTCCGTACATCCCGTGCATGGGGCAGGTTCCTCCAAAGCAGTGAGCAGCTCTTCTCCATGCAGACCCCGAGAGAGACATTGACCAAGCCTATTCCAAGGCATTAAAGGCGAGTGCTTGTGTTCTTTAGAAAAAGAATTAAATAAATGAATGAGTGTCTTTGGAAACAGCAGGGCAGGCTAACGCAGAGGGTGAGGTGCAACTGTTTCCGCAGATGAATTTAAATGTTCTTTTTTATATATGCACGGGTTCGATTTTTAATTCTTTGTCTTGGAGATAATGAATGATTGCACTTTATTTATAGAAAATCACATATTCCCTTATTCGAAACTGTGAAACGCATATCTGCATCCGTCTGCAGTAGGCACTGGAGCACAGTTAGTTATATTAAAGACTATTAATTAAATTTCCTCCAGTGATAAATAAATTAGAGGTGAACATAATGTTTCTTTTAAAACAAAAGCATCTACTGAGGAATTAATCTCCTAGGCCTCGCAGGCTGGCGGTGAGCAGTGAGGCGGGCACGCGAGCGCAGGTACCGATCGGTGCGTTCAGGGCGTATTGCAGTTACTGCCCCTCTGTTTTCCCTCTCCAAGGAAATCCTCCTGTGGTTGATTCTTTCCATCGCTGTTGAGTCTGCTGGCTCTGAAGCTGAAAGCCTTGATCCTGCAATCAATTGCAAATGTGCTTTATGATTTCCTCTATTTTGAAGGGAAAATGTATGAAGGGCAGCCTGCTTTTCTCCTTTAAACGTATCATTCAAACCCATAGCAATTCGTAAGCTCTTGGGCGTTTTCGCTCCCTCTCAAGTGATCTTTTTGGTTTTTCTCTCCTGCAGATAGTGAAATCATCCCTCCCGACTGCCTGCGGCCCCGCTCCTTCACTGCCATCCGCCGGCCCTCGCTGCGCCGCGACACGGAGGACACGCGCCTCTCCGTCAGCCTCTGCGACCTCAACCTGCAGGAGGAGACCTTCCACGTGACGGCCACCACGTGCCCCATCCCGCAGAACTCCCTCAACTCCCAGCACTCTCACCTGCTCCCCTCGCAGCTCGAGAGCGACCTCCGCTTCCACCAGCTCAGGGGAGCCCACGTGAAAATCCTGGACGACCAAACCGTGGCCCGGCTGGAGCACGCCCGCGAGGAGAGGACTTTGGTTTTCACCAGCAGACCCCTCAGAATCAACGAGACCATTTTCGTCAAGATCAACAAGTCCAACGCGGCGCGCACCGGGACGCTGTCCTACGGGGTGACGTCCTGCGACCCCAGCACCCTGCGGCCCAGCGACCTGCCCTATAACCCCGAGTCTCTGGTCGACCGAAAGGAGTTCTGGGCCGTCTGCCGCGTCCTGGTTCCCCTGCAGAGCGGAGACATCTTGGGGTTTATGGTGAATTCGGAGGGCGAGCTGCACTTGAGCCACAACGGCGCGAGCACGGGCATGCAGGTCTGCGTGGACTGCTCCCAGCCCCTGTGGATGTTCTTTGGTTTACACGGCGCCGTCATGCAGATTCGCGTGCTAGGTAGGTCTCGGACCCGCTACTGCACTCTCACACCCAAAGCACCAAGGTGGGATATGTCCCAGGGTGAGGGTGAAGGGAAGGAATGGAAGTGTGAGTGGTTCCTACTCTAGGATCAGTTGCAAATTTTATTTTGAAAGAGGAAAAATTAATAATCTGCAAAGGGATGTACATAACACCTGGGTATCTGTTATAAGACTTAAGATTTTTACCCTTCTCTAGCATCTTTCATTTGAAGGTTTCAAAGGTCTCCTCAAATGGATGAAGTCTCAGAGTCCTCCTCTGAAGTCCTTCTCTGTCCCTGAGCTCTGCTCACCAGTGGACTTTAAATGCTGAAAGTGTGGAGAAAAAAGCCCCAAAACAGGATCAAACTTTTTTGTGTATGTGTGTGTATGGCTGTTGGGCAGTGTCATCTTTATGTAGTCACAAGTGTGGGGTGTATTTGGGCTTGAATTTAGGCTGCAGCAGTGTCAGAAACTAACTGATGGTCTCTGAGAACGCTCTCTAATTCCTGATCCTTCTCTAAGTGATTTACAAATAAGAGCTGACACATTTACTTAAAGGGTAGTTAGATATCCACCTAAGAGCTAATCCAATTATTGGCCTGGGGAGAATGTCTCATGGTAAAGAAAGCTCTGACATATTAGAGGAAAATCTATAGTAATGTCATCAGCATTTGCATTCTCTATAGGGGAATTACAAAAAAAAATTACTTAAACCTTTCCAATTAACATCACTGTAGTGGAGACAAACCAATTTAAATTAAGGCCACTCAGATTAGGCTTTGAGCAAATAATAGCTGAAACCAAACAGCAGAATTCGGGTGAAAGAGAGTCAAGTGTCTTTCTCCGAATACTCCAGATACTGGAAGCTGAAGTGTTAAAAAAGCCTTCTGCCTTGTCTGGTGTTCCAGCAGGGCAGATCTGTGGCTCCTTCGCCATCCTGCCTTTCACTGGCTCATACCAGACACCAGCCCGGGCTGTCCCTTCTCTTGCTCCTCCATCTGTGCCGCTCCCTCCACATCAGAGGACAGCATCAGCCGTCCACTCGGCTGTGAATTCCTAACCCAGCAGCGCCTGTTCCCTCGAGCCACCTCTCTTTATATTTTCTCACTGTGTGTGTTTAAGCCAAAACCATTTAATGTTATATGAGTTGTACCAAGCCCCAGCAGGCTCGTTTCTATCTCAAGTGGAGCTGGCTCTTCAGACTTTTTTTTTTTCCCCCACTGAGATGTCCCAGAAAGTTATCCCCACTGTGACCCCCAGATGGAACAGTCTCAGAGTAAAGAAATTACCTGCTTTTGGAGCATGATTTTGCCTTTGTAAGTAAGCTTGTTTGTGCAATTAGACAGCCAATTTGCAGCCATAACTCATGCAAAAGAATGCCAATAAATGGGGCATACTGGTGCATGTAAATGATTTGGAAATGCTCCTTTATTGCTTATATTGTTACATTCATATTTCTTTAAATATATCCCTTTAGTGTTTAAAATTCCGATTATTAAAACGCTGCTTTTACTCAACAGAAAAAAAACAAATCTCAACATCTAACAGCTCCTGGGTAGACAGTCTTTGAAGATAAATTGTGATGAGCACACACTTCTCTCTGCAGGGTCCAATCCACCTTAGTCACTGTCTTTAAGTGTCCTAAGCGATTTGCTTAAAGTCAACCATAGACCTATGCTGTGAATATTTTGTGGCTATTAAAGGCTCACAGATGACGTATATAATACTATAATTTATCTCCAGGAGCCCAGGAATCAAACCCCAATAGTTCCCCTTGATTACATTTCTGTGCACATTGTACCTAATCCATGGCTAGCTCTGCTCACAGCCAACACATCATTTTGATAAAGGTAGATGAAGTCAACCAGATCCCAGGTGAAGGAGGAAGATTAAATGCTCCTGTATACGTAAGAAGGAAAATATTCTCAGGCCATTTAGCTGCTGGTGAGACTAAGTCATCAGCCCATTACTTCTTTTCCTATGAGATCACTGATTTTGCCTGTTTTGCGCAGAGCAAATGGCCTGTTTGCCGTAGATCCTAGAACGGGGCAGAGAGGGTGTTTCTCCACAGAGGATCACAGTCGCATCCTGTCGCAGTGCTCGACAGAGCACAGACCTGACGTGGCCCTGCTGCAACCTGGGCAAACCTCCCGCTGAGCAAGTTATTACCGAGTCTCTGTGCGTGTCGTCCCTACCTGCTCACAAGTTCTGCGCAATGGACATTTTAGATAAATCCATGTTTTCCACTGAAAATCTGCTCACTGGTCTCCTGTTTCCAACAAGAGTTGGAAAACTCTACCTATATTTACGAGCGTGCAAGAAGCTTTTCCTGGCGTCAGTCATGGGAGAACAAATGGCAAATGAGCCCTTGGGTCTCAAGTGAGATACAGAGGGAACCAAACACGCTGATAGAGCCTCGCCGGAGGGCTAGAATATAAATGTAGCTTTTCAGACACGCGTTTACAGTGCTGTGGTACAGTGCAACTGCCCAGAAAGCGGCTGTGAGGCTGTCTCCAGCACAGCACAGGTCTGTAGCTGCAGTAGTTATGATGTGGATCAGCCATACTCGGCCAGAAGGATAAAGCCCATAATGAACTTGCATCTCTGCCTTTTGCAATGCAATTGTAGTGCAGTGACGTGTGCTGTTTGCACTGCAGGAGAACAGCTTATGACACTTGCCATAATATCTGCTATTATAATATTAGAAAATGTACAGAGACCATAAAGTGTTTATCTTATGTCTAATGACAAGCTCCATCTCCAGAATGCAAACAAGAGTAATTTTATGTGATCCATCTTTTGTAATTTGAGCTTTTTATCACAGGAGAAGACATGTTTATAGTCATCTTTTCTAGCTTTAATAGAAAACGTGAAGTTCCATATCCTTGAAATAAATGAGACACACATCCTGCAAGAGGGAAATGGTAGCAAACCTGTCCTATATAGCAGATGTCATTCTATTTCTGGGGCATCTCTTCTGCCATTATTAAATTAATCAAAGCACTATTATGCAGTGTTAAAGGAACATCAGAGCTATGGCAAACTATACAATACAGAAAATGAGATGTGCTGTGTCTACTTTCTCTCCATTTTTTTCTGATTGTTTTGGAGGATGGAGAAGGTGGAGAGCAGCAATGCCACTCTTGCAATTAGAGAGGTTCTGCTTTTGAAAACTGGGTGGCTCAGAGTTTTCAGCACTGGCCACTGCATTTCAGACCTTGAGATTAATGATTTGGTTCTGACCCATAGCAGGACCAAGGCTTTTGCCTCAGTCTTACCAGTCTGGTGTCGTAGACTGGCACTAAACTTACTGTAAAGGAAATTAAAAAAGCAGAAAATAAAGACGAGATTGGAAAAACTTTATCTTTTTTTTTGGCACCCAGCAAAGGTAAAATAATTATAGGCCAAGCACCTCTACAGTGCAGTGAGAGACTACAGTCATCTGTAGCAAGAAGCGATGATATCAGTTTGTTTCATTTACCAAAGAAAAGATCAAGAGGCAACTTGACCACATGGAGGGAAGATAAATGAAAGCAGAGGGCACTTCACTGTAGCAGATATTAGCATAAAAATCTCAAGTTGCTGGAAAATGAATGTATGCAAATTCCAGCTAGACATAACTGAAAGTAATTAGCTTGGGGAACCAGCTATCGAGGGAGGCAGTAGATCTTCTTGTCAAGATTGGAAACCTTTCTGATTATTTTATATTTAAGGTGCTGCTCTTCTATGGGTTGTGCAGGTGGGACAGGCAAAAAAGAAACCGAGTCATTAGGAGGCTGCATGGGCAAGGAGAAGCAAAGCACTGGCTTTGCCAGGGCTGTAGGAATTCCACTGCTTCAGGCCTGTGGGTTTTCTCAGGCATCGTTCCTGTCCCGTAGGCACGACCAGACTTTTAAAAGTGATTTATCATTTTCAGCTTTTACTCATAAGCATTTGAGTTCACACACGGTTTTATCAACAGCTCTGAAAGATTGAAATGAGACAGTCTGGATATATTGGCCTGGCTTTGGTGTTGTAATTCATTTGTGAAGTTTAAATTGATTGACCCCATAAGGTCTTGAAATGTATGACTCATGTCTGGAGGAACCATTGCAACAACAAGTTTATATATTTAGAATTTGGGAAGCCAAAGGGTTGGGGGGATTCTTTCATTTTCTTGTATCTCACAATGAATCACCAGCATGTAAAACATCTTTCGTCTTCTCTTTTGTTTTGTTTTTTTGGTGCAGTTTCCCTCATGAATTACAGCCTTGCCATTAATATCAACATTTCCTTTTAAGCAATGAAATAACTTCTTCCATCAGCAGTTATGCTAATGAAGCCCAGTTTCTTCCACGTCTGTGTCCTTTCTATCCACCCTTGGAACAATTCCAGGCCCCCCAGAGCAGTCACACATTTCTGCAGCTCCCTGGATGTCTCTGGACTATTTTTTAGCCTGCGGGACAGCTGAGAGCCAGGATGTGGGGCGGGCAGTCTGGCTTCCCAGCTGCAGTGGGTGCGTGCAGGATGCGCACGGGCTAAACGCGCCGGCCTCTTTACCCGTGGGCAGCGGGTTGGCACCCTTGCTCAGCCCCTGGTTGCCAGGAAGGTAGGAATATTGCAAGAGGTTAATATTTAGTGCCTTTTGCAAAGAAATTAGCTAGTATTAAGCCATTCCCGCTTCATAAACCCTTCTATGACACTTGGGTTTATCTTTCTTTGGAAATAATAGATGTTACTGATGTTAAGTGGTGAGGGAGACACAGGAGCATTACAACTTCTGTAACTTGCTGGCCTTGATTCTGGCACTGCATACAGCTCTTCGTACACCCTCCTGGTTTATCTTCATTTTTTTAAAAAAAAGAATTTAAAAATAAAATTTAAAAGAGGACAGGGTGCTTTACCACTTAGATCTCAGAAAACTGGAGAGTTGCCGCAACCTGGATGCAGTCAAATAGTTATTCCTTGTGGGAAGTGCCAGCAACGTCAGGGTTAATACCAGCTCACAGCACCTGTGTACATCCAACTAAAGAGCTCATCACAAATGACACATAATTAACCCGCTCTTGACGTGGGTAAGTGAAAGGGCATTTTTTTTTTTTGCCCTAGCCTGAACACTGAGGTGTCAGCCAGCATCTGGAAAGGAAGCCCTCAATGTGCCGGGTTCATGTCTCCCTCCAGCCCTTGGGGTGGATCGGCAGCCTCTGCCTGCTGAAGCTGCAAACCAGGAGTCTTCCCTGCTTGCAGGCTCAGTCCTGTGGCTGAGCTGCTGTGTCTGGGTGCTGTAGTCTGTCCTTGTGGCTGCAAAGGCACCAGCCCCTCCAGGAGTGTTTTGGGGAGCAAAGCTACTTTTTGCCAAGTCTGAGTGAAGCACACTGACCTCGTCCCAGCAGCAGGCACGGGATATGGCCTGCTCATTAACTCTCCACACATGTCTGCAAATGTCTCTCCCTCTGTGCACGTCCCTCCACGAGAATAATGATCTTCATCACTAGGATAATAAACTATCCCTGGATGCAGTGAGAAGTTCATAATAAGTGATATATAGACCTCCCTTCTCCCATAGTGCCTTTGCCTGTCTGCAGTGAATATACAGGATCATTTACCAACCTCCTTGAATTACGTCTCATCTATCGGGAGAGATAATATCTGCATATTCTTTGAACTAACCCTGACATGAGTTAATTCTGGCTACTGTGACAATGACAAAACAGGTTAAACTCTTTCTTTTCCTTTGTCAGATGCATTTTCATCCACCAGAAAGTCCCATAGCAATTGAGAGCAGTGCTGGCAGGAAAAGGATAAATTGTTTCCAATATGCATCTGCCACCCTACTTAAACATATTGCTGCTGGAGGAGCGTGGAAGTGCTAGGTTATGCAGTGGTTTTGCTTTTGCTCACAGGCCTGTGTTTGCTGTGGTCTCCCAACCACTCTGACCAAATAGCCTTTGTGAGATGAGGTGGAAAAAGCCATGGCTTTTGCACAGATGCATTTTTGGTCAGGATAATTAATACCCGTGAGCTCTTAGAAGGCTTTTTTGTTCTTAAACAAAATGAAAACTCCAATTCTTGCTTTTTGCATGGTTCATTTTAAGATTAAGACTTAATCTAGGCTTCTTTTTTCACCTCTGACAGACCTAGGCATCCATCTCACATTTCACCAGCTTTGACACGGAGGCCTATGGGGAAGGTGAGGAAGGTTAAACTTTCCTGCTAAAAGGGACATGAGGACTCGAGGAAGATGCTCCCAGCCCTTCATAACTATGCCAGCAGCTCTTTGACTTCAGTTCAGCTAGATGCTCATTGCAGAGTGTCTGCGCCCTCAGGATTGCTCAGGACAAAGTGCTGAGTAAATGTTGAGCTTCACCTTTCAGGCCGAGAAAGACACCAGCTCACATGCAATTTTGTCCTGTGCTCTTGGCCTTCGTGCAGCTCCTTGGGCTGGGGCTGTGAGTGCTGACAGATCAAGAGCTCCTCTGGAATTGCAGCAGTTTTAGTATTCCTGCAGCTTAGCTGCAGGGTGCGTGTTGCTGCAGCAGAGTAACAGACCTGCTGGTGAGGACAGCAATGCTCCAGTGAAGCCCTAAAGCACACTCCTTTTCTGCTCCACCCAAAACAGTAGACTGTTGATCTCATGTGAATTTGACCCAACTTTTGCTTCCCCAAACAGAGGTTGAATTTGAAATTCTTCTTGCACATACAGGCCTTTTGGTTTTGCATGCAAAAATCTTTCTGGTTGCTTTTGGACTTATTCTTGGCTATTTGTGTAGCATAATGCAAAATCCTGTATGTTTTCACAGGCTTGTAAAGAACAAAATGTAATATTGTTCCACTCAAAATTGTTCAGAAAGCTCCAGGAAGTGTCTGAATGCAGAAAGCCCCGTGGAATATCAAGGGGTGTCAGTCACCTGAGAGGCAGCGTGAGCTGCCGCCCAGAGACCGGGCTCCCAGCGTGGCTGAGCCCGCGGGGAAGGAAGCTCTGGTTTCTGATCAATGCAGTATTGTTTTCATCACCATGGGAACGTAGCAACTTGCTGGGTAAATACATGTATTTTGCAGCATGCACAAGTGATGGATGTGATTACATCCTTCCCTAACGTTGCTCGCTTTTAACCTCCATGTGCCCAGGCACTGCGGGTGCTGCGTTCTTTTGTTTTAGTGTGATGTGCTCAAAAGTCCCCCCGGGTAAGACCTCAGTGTACTGATTCCACCAAAGGCTGCATGCTCTAAAGGTAAAATTATATCTATGCCTTTTTCTGTAATGGCAGGATGGACAAAGGAAACAGTAGTGGGAAAGTACATCAATGAGCAAGAAAAATAGGATGTATATAGAAGATTTTTCAAGCAAAGGAACCCAAATGTAGGTCCCGATCCTACTAGATTCCACCTACAGGAATAGCCCTACATCACCTCTTTTAGGAATGGGTACCAGAGTAAGAAATGCATTCTGAACACCATAAATTGGCAATCTTCCAACATCCTTTGATCCAAAGCAAGCAATCACATAAGGAAGCAATACGCTACTGCACAGTACTAGACTTTTCCTCTCTTTCTCAGCTGCTGTTTGAGCCAGGAAATGGGTTGGAGTTAGCATGAACTTGGGGTCCATGGCAGCTACTGCACTGCCCCCTGCTCGATGCCACAGAGGTTCTCCGGGGATTTGCCGGCACTGGAGCCAGTTCAGCAGGGAATGCAAACTACACATTGCTCTTTCTTACCAACCTTTTTTGATCCTTTCTCTGGGGCATGTGGAATAATAAATAGGTCAACTATTGCTATGAAATCATTTTGCCATGAAAAAGAAATGTAGAAGTATGATTTTTATAAATGAGGAAGAATTACCGGAGCAGGGAGGAGGTTTAATTGACTAATTTCCTGTATTTTTAGGGAGTATTGCCATTGTATCTGGCCTCCTTCCCAACTGAGATCCATCAGCAGCACAGTTCTCCCCAGACAGATGCCATTAAGAGTGATGAAGGAAAAGATGTTTGCTTAAAAGCTGGAATGGCCTAAGGAGAGTGAATTGCAGTTGTTCTGGGAAACCAGCCTGTCCTCAATACACAGAGAGCCAAAAGTATCTCTGGGAGCCACAGCTGCTGTGTTTTGGTTGTAGTTAGGGCTTTTGTGGCGGGGCAGTTACAACTATGGGTAACTACTCTCATAAAAGCCATAGCTGGCTGGATGGGAACCCAAGAGGTGACCTACCACAAACTTCTAGAGCTCTGATCACAGAGATACCACAGTCTCTTGAGGAAACCCAACTGCTTTTCAATGCTTCACTATCTACATAATGTCTAACGTGAATGTCCTGGGTGTCTGAGCTCATGGTTTCTTGTGCTATTCAGGACTTTCACAGAGGAGAAATTGTTTCCTCCCTCGTTTTAACAGCCTGCGAAAACTGTTATCATCTTACAGACACACAACAGCATTGGTTGGAAAGGGATCCATGGGAGGCATCTTGTCCAACCTCCTGCTCAGAGCAGGGCTAACTTCCAAGGCAGCTCTGGACCTGCCCGGGCAGGATTTGAGGGACAGAGATGGCATAGTGCTGCTAGGCCCCAGTACGTCTGGCCCTCGTATAACAGGTTTGGCGTAGCCGTCTTTAAACGGGACAGCACTGATGATTTATGATCATCTACTGACCTCCAGCAGCTTTTCCCTGTAAGACAGGATATATTTCTAACTAAATGGTCTGATCCCCTCGCCTGTACTTCGGAAGCTGATTGTCTCTGCCTAAATAATATTCTACATTTGATCCTATTGAGTAGCATCCCACTTATTGCTGATCCAATTTCCAGTTTGGCTAGATCATTTTGCATTGTAAACCTGTCCTCCAGCATACCAGCAGCCTTTCCCAGCATGATGTTGTCAGCACGTTTGATAATCGTGCTCCTTTGTACTGAAAATTTAATATTCTCTTTCCTTTGGTGGATGAATGTATAGGTTCATTTATTTGCACCTCTCCAATAGTGATGACACAGAATTGCAGAGAAATAGTCAGTCCATGCTGGATCTTGTTAGTACAAGTACAACAAAGATAAAATAGCAAATGGAATTGATTCAAAATCCATTTAGAAGCGATTCCAGCGTGTTCAGTGTGTTTGAGATCAAGATCTAGCAGCAAAGACAAGTTATCTGGAGTCTTTACAGAGAGGAAGAATATTTCTAAATTAGTATTTAAATTGATTTATTTAGAATTATTTACTTTTCAAAGCCCGGTTTGAAAGCCAGCTCGTGGTGCACACACTGAGCGTGCCTGGCCTGAGCACACGTGTCTGGTTTGAGTTAAGCCAAGCTGGCCGCGCTCCTTCCGCCCTGCCCGTGATCTCATTCCACGCTCCGTGTCATGGTATCTGTGCACCATCCAGCAATATATTAACAGCATGAGTAACGTGCCATATGCTGATTATTTTGCCACTAAGGGAGAAGTTTGTCTTGTCTGCTAGGCAGTTCATGTTATTTTAAGTGAAGAAATCTCTGTATTTCTGCTGGAGAAAGCCAAAACCTGTGCTCTCAGTAGGAGAAGCTGTTGGGAAGGTGTGTGCTGGTCCTTGGGTCCTCACGAAGGCTGTTTGAGGACCCAGCCCCGCCGCGCGGGCAGGGGAGGTTGTGTTTCCTTTGCCAGTGAGCGCTCCTTGCACTGTAGAACAGTCCTTTGTGCCACTGCCATCAGTTCATACTCTGTAGTGCCTGGGGCATCTCCAAATTCTCCTGTTAGCCCAAGTTTAAAAAAAAAAAGAAAAAAGAAAGTCTCAGTAGGCTTTATTTTGCATTTAAAGTGACCAGGCTGGTATTAGAAACGCAACGCGCTGCTACGCGCAAGCTGAGTGGAAGCCACGTCTCCAGGCTGCAGGGAGGAGAGGGAAGGCTTGAAAACACGTTCAGCTGTTCAGTGTTCACATTTGGTATGTGTGCAGTGACCGAGCTGAAATGGTGCCCCTGCTGCGTCTGTTTACAGTGTGCGTTACCCACAGGGCAGGTTTTCTGCTAGGGTCATCTGTCGGATTGGGAAGGAAGGGCCGTTGCTAGTGGCTGTCACTGGAGGCTGCGCTGGGCTCGGTGCATATGTCAGCGAGCCAAGCGCCGGCCTCGGGCCTGTCCGGGCGGTGAGCAAGGGCCCTTCCCACTGCGTTGTGTGCACGAGGGCCCTGGGGCCCGTCACGGAGGCCAGGTCAACCCCGGAGGACACCCGTGAGGAAAGCTCTCCTCGGTGGAACGCTGAGGGGCTGGGGTTGAAGGGACGCGCCTCTTGTCCCCTGTAAGGTCCTCAGGGCAGGTTTAGACCCAAGCACGACCTCCCCAGGTCCCTGGGCTGCTCCTTAACAGCTCTGTCTTGTTCTGCTGAAAAGGGCAAGAAAATCTGGCATACGCTGCTGCTCTGCTTTTGGCTTTTGCTGCATCTGAAGTTGGCACTTGGAGTCTCTGCTCCCTGGGTTGGGTGCTCGCTTGCTCAATAGCCTCTCTGCAAGCAGGAGCTGCAGGACCTGTTCTGGAGTGCACTCCTTTCCCTGGCCTCCTATGGCTCTCAGCCTCCGGAGAGCGGCCTCAAGTCCATCAAGGACACGGTGGAGTCGAACCCTCTGTGTCGCTCTGCTCCTTGTATGGTAACGTGAAGTTTTCACATTTTAGCTGTGATTTGGAGTTACCCTGCTTGTTTTTTTTTTTTCCTCAGCTGGAGAGTGAGAAACTTTGTGGACAAATCAGTCCTGTGCGTTGCTTCCTGCACTTGTGTGCTGCTCCCTCACCACTGCAGTTTTAGTGAAGGCCAGGCTGCATGGTTAGCAATGAAACCCCTCTGCAAAACTTGCAGCTGCCAGAATTGAAAACGTACCTCCAAACTTTCCTCATGCAAGGGGATTTGAGTTGCTTCTGGCCATAGGATCAGTAGAAGGAAGCAGGGTGAGATGGAGGGAGGAAGCAGGGCAGGCGCCGGAGCAGAAGTGCCAGGTACCTGCACTGACACCGACCTGACTGGGGGCAGGAGGTGGCGGAGCCAGGAACGCCTAGAAAAGACCTTGAGGGACTCTGTGCCCGTGAGCAGTCACATCCAGGCATGCAGGGAGCAGGAGGAATGCTGCTGATTGCAGAAGCAGGACCGTGTTTTTGTTTTTTTTCCTCATGTGCAGGTTCCACCATCTTAGCCGAACGGCTGGGGATTTCCACGCCGAGCTCGCCCACATCAACACCAAATTCGCCCACCGTGCTCTGCAGTGGCATCTCGGACCCCATATTGTCCACATGTGGCTCTGGCCCCCTCTGCAGCTCCATAAGCGGTAAGTTGGGTTGGATTTCCCCCGTCCTGTGCGCTCGTCTCACGTGCCTGCCCTTGCCTGCTTCCGCGCGGAGCGCTTGGTGTCCTGTGCTTAGTCCCAAAGGCCGCTGGAAGCAGTGATGGATGGAGGCTCCCCTTGGGAGGAAGGGAGAACCTCTGTAAAAATCTATTTTCTGCCTCTTTTACGTGGAAGCTGCTTAGATGCCCAGACAGCAATATTCCTCCAACCACTTTCGTCGTGAAAGGTCCCAGAGGAGGTTCTGTGCGGTGCGCGTGGCTGTGACGCGCTGCTCCTTCTGCAGGGCTCTGCAGCAGCCGCACGAGCCTCGCTAGCTTAGGCGAGAGCTGCGAATAGACCTAATTCTCCCCATTTTTGCTTTCCACACACCTACAGTACCTCCTGCAGAAAAAGCCAGTGTTGATATTTCTAATACTCTGATTAAGTCCTGCGAGATCTGCATAAATGTACTTGCTGCAGGAAATGAGAAGGTATCCTGCAGTGTTTTCAATACCCCAAGGACCTGGGTGATCATAAGGCACGGATGGTGGGGTGTGTAACACACAAGTCCTTGTCAGTGCTGACTGTTTTCTTCTGGAGGTGGCTCTCAGTGTCAGCTCTAGTAACTGGTGACAAGCAAACATGCAGATGTTTGGGGGAAAAAATGGTTGGGGGGGAAAAAAAATCATTATCATGGCACCTCATCTGGCTTCACTGGGAGCCCTGGTGGCAGGTATGGGACAAGCCTTGCCCTTGTAGCCCTTGCTGATGCAGCAGTGTGCCCACTGCCTGCTCGCTGCTGCCCGTATGGGTGCCACAGGCTGCCACCCTGCTCTGTCCCTGGGGTGGTTTGCAGCAGGGCGCAGAGGACCCACATCCCCAGGGTGGCCCTAGAGATGAAGCCCTGAAGGTCTCGGCAGTGGCTGCGGCCACGCGCTACCCTGGCAGAGCAGACAGCTCTCAGCACCCATTCCAGCTCGTCCCCCTTCATCCCTGCTCAGACCGTTCTCCTCGTCCCTGTTGCCGGGAGCGGCTGCGTTGCGCTTTGCTCTGCGTGGGCGGCAGATCCCAGCGGCCCAGGCCCTGGCGTGTGAACACGGGCTCTACCTGGGTGGGTGAGAGCAGGTCACAGGCAGCACCCTGGTCCTGCAGCCCCCATGCGGACCAGGGCCCCGTGAGCTGGCGCTGGGGCAGCAGGTCCCCGGGACGTCCTTTTCCACAGTGTGATTCACCCTGTTCCTTGCGTTGCAGGCACGGCGCCCAACTCTCCGGTCAGCTTGCCCGAGTCACCCATCTCCCCAGCTGTCTCGGGGCCCTGGGGAGACGAATGCACCATCTGCTATGAGAACATGGTGGACACGGTCATTTACTCCTGTGGACACATGTGTCTCTGCTACTCGTGCGGGCTGAAGCTCAAGAAGATGTCCAACGCGTGCTGCCCCATCTGCAGACGGGCCATCAAGGACATCATCAAAACGTACCGCAGCACTTAGAGCAACAGCCGGTGCTGCTGTGAGACCGGGGCAGCGGCCACAAGGCTGTGACCTAACACAGGTCCTGGCCTCCGACCATGGCCTAGGCCATCCAACAGCCACCACCACCCACTGCCCCGATCCCCTCTTCTACGGACAAGATGAGACCAGCTTAGCAGCTGCTTTTCTGCCCTCTGAGCAAGCCCTGAGGCTGAACGCCCGGGTGTCAGGGAAGTCATCATGGACTGCTCTCCCCCTTGGATTTTAAACTTTATCTCAAAAGAAAAACAAAGGTCAAAAACAGCTGGAGCAATCATCCCTTTCCTACACCGTGCACAGATGCAGGGAGGCTCCAGGGCCTAGCAGGGACACTAGCGGCAACGGCTCCACTGCTGCCGCGTGGCCACCGCGCGCAGCGGCCGGGCGCTCCACACCAAGGCAAAGCAGCAGCACGTTCCCCGTGCAGCTCACCCGCCCGCAGGACCCCCACCCTGGCCAGCCAGAGCATAGAAAAGCGCAGCAAAGGCGTTCAAGGCAAAAGGACGGGGTGGCGGGGCGGATGCAGGCGAAAACCTGAGAATCAGGCTGCCCAAACCCCCCAGCTCGCGGGGCGCTGAGCAGGGCACGGCTCGTGGGTGGCCCCCTGCATGGCCAGCAGCCCTCCCTGCTCCCCTCCCCGGCACCCACATGGCCCCTTCCCTGTCCCCACGGCCTCTGTGGCGCCCTGGGGCGGCTGCAGCGGTTCCACTCTGGCCGGCGGGGAGGGAGCTGCAGCGCCCGCTCCAGCAACTGCCTCTGGGGGAGACCTGGAAAAAGCCAAAAGGAGATGAGAAACAAACAAAAATCCCCACTGGGACAGAATGTATAAACCCACGTGTCTGCAGGTCTCATTTACTGGTAACTTTATCACTGTGCTTTAAAAAATGAACATAGCCAGGTGGTACTTAGCCCTTGGCAGCCAGCCCGCCGGCAGGACATGGCTGTCCTTACAACTTACCAAGGGAAAGAAAAGGAAAAAAAAAAAAGAAAAAAAATTATGTAGCTTGATGAGTTTTGTTTGCATTAGTTTATTTAAATACCCCTCTGCCCCATTTTGCACGTGGTGAGGTCTGGCAGCAATGCTCATGTGGAGCCTTTTCTGCACTTCACCTACAAAAACAGATGCTGAAGATGCTCCCGGCTGGAGGAGGCACCGCAGAACCCTCCTCCAGCAGCGCTGACCTCGCTCCGTCCTGTAGCAGGGGGCTGTGGTTATTCCCCACCTGCCGTGGGGAATCCTTAACTTGAACGCTGATATTCTGGTTACAGGGATTTTGTGTGTGTGGTAATTTTATTTTATTTTTTTTTTGGATTTTGCATACCTCTCAAGCACACACTTGCAGCCAGGGCCCGAGCACAGTGGCTCCTTGGAAGTCCTGGACCTTCCCGGTGGACCCAGGCCACTTCCACAGCACGCAGGTCAGGATGCTGGATGCATCCGTGCTGGGAGCGCAGCTGAGCTGCTTGGGCATGAACCCAACCTCCGAGGGCAGGTAGCAGCGAGGGGCCGGTCACAGTCGCTGTTAAAACCTCAGTGCAAAGGCTTGGGAGCAGGGAAACCCAAGGAGGGGAGAAACATGAAATAGTGGATGTGGGAAAATGTGCAATAAGCAGCCTCCCACGCCCTCACCAAGCCAGGGCCATTGATTTCCTTCTGTGCAGGGCAAGCCAAGGGGTACGTTTTATTTCTCAAGAACCTCCGTCCATGGATACCGGTGCAGTGGTGTGAAATCCCCTTTCCATCTTTTGAATTCAGAGTACTCTAATATATAACTGTGTTTGTTTTACTGTGGACCAAACTCTAGGAGTTAGAGCAGCAGCTGAAACCTCTCCCAGCAGCCAAGCTCGAGCATTGGGGTTCAGTCCTGCCTGGCCCCCCTGGCCAGCACCAGCCCCTGGGCACCGCTGGCCTTGGGACCCCAGTCAGCAGGAGGGGAGTGAGGCCCTCCTCACAACAGCAAAAGCAGTAACAGGAACGCCGAAAATCCTGACGTTATGTTTTGTTTGACTCGTGTAGGTTTCCCAGGTACCTCCGTGTTCTCGTGTCATTTGCATTTCATTGCTTTACTTTAAGATGTTTTGTGTTCTGTTCAATGAGAAGAATAACTCATTGTGAAAAATTGGGTAACTGTGATTGTGAATAAAGTTGATTTAGGTATCCCATGGCGGTGTGAGCACCTGCTTGCTGCTTGCACAAGAGTTGCCCAAGTGTGCCGGGCCACACCACGCAGCGAGGCTGAAGCAGGAGCAGGGACATGAGCACAGGGAAGGCCGCAGGAGGTGGGGAGGCAGCCGGGGCAGAGGGCTGACTCCTGAGCACCCCTCCGTCCTCCTTAGGGAGCTTCGCCTCCCACCCTGTTGTTGACCAGGTCCACAGCTGAGCGGCCCTCCTGGCACAGGACGTGTTTGCGTTGGCAGCCTCTGGTGCTGTGGGAGGCACCACACGCGAGCGGCCGCCTCAGGCTCTCCCGCTGAAGCGGCTCCCCTCGCAGCGGGAGGGGACACTGTGCTGGGGTGAAGCCAGGCCCCGGCTGCACCCCGGCCATCCTGGAACCACAGGAGCACCAAGATCCCCAGGGCTGTTGGGGCGAGCTGAGCTCACGCAGACCTGCGCTGTGAGTGGAGCCAGGCCCTGTGCCGGGAGGAGCTCGAGCGGGGCTGGGGGGCCTCCTCCCGTGAAGAAGGCAAATGCTGTCCAAGGGCCAGGCAGCCTGCGACACGGCAGCCCCGAGCAGCGCAGGGTATGAGGCAGCCTGCGACACAGCGGCCCTGAGCACCACTGGGTGTTCAGTTAAGCAAAATGCTAAGGGGGAGGAGAGGGGCAGGCAGGTACCCCCTCCCTCCATCGCCTCATGTAGCCTCTCCATGAAACTTCGTGCAGCACTTTGGGCACACTCACTGCAGTCACCGTGGCCTGAAGCCTGTCCTGTGCCACCATCCTTAGCCCACCAAGTACCCAGCAGGGCTGCAAGCTCGCCCTCATAAATGAGCAGGTTGTGCTGCCTGTTACTATGTTAAAGTGAAACCTTCACCATAGGTCCTGCCCCAAGAAGGGCCCTACAGACCCCTCTTCCTGCTTTAATAGCCCGTGTGTCCCTGGGCTTCTCCGGGAGGGCTCAGGGCTGCACAGAGCCGCAAGGCTGCAGGGAGACGGAGGAGGAGGAAGGATGGGATCTCCCGCCGAGCTGCTCCGGCATCGCCCCCTGCCGCCCGCGCCTGCAGTGACACCCGCAGCGGCCTCCGCCCGGGCTGCCCTCCCTGCTCTCTCTTGAGAGGAGATTTTGCTCCTTTTCACAAATACTTTAGCACAACTGGGGCCAGAGAAATTTAGCCCGGGGGCTAAATTGGAGAATTAAACAGGGACTTGGCACTTAAGTGGCTGGTAAAGGATAATGTCACACAACATCGCTCTCTGCTGCGGTGGGCTCGGCCACCCCCAATTCCGCACTTGAAAACCAGGCACGAGGAACAACCCTCTCCGACAGATTCACCAGCTACTAACAGACAGGGGGGAAACAGGAACCAACACTTCACAGAGAACTCCCATCACCCATAGCAGATGTGGAGGTTGAAGAGCTAGAGAGCAAGATCACCCCCAAAACACCACCCCATCCACAAGCATAGGGAGCCAGGAGAAGCTCCTCAGTTCCCATCTGGCTCCATACAGAAGAGATCTTCATACCTGAGGGTAGAGATTATCAGTCCATGAAACTGGGTGGATTAAAAAAGTAAATACAGTACAATGTATTAATCTAGGGCAGGGGGGCAGCAGGGGAAGAGACACACTCCTTTCTCCCTTCAGGACTGAGCTGGAATTTGCCATTTCACATAGACATAAGTGATAAGTGACTCTGGGGAAGCTGAAGTCAGTGGATTTTATGAACACAAGGAGGGATTAAAGCAGCACTGAAAGAAGCTGGAATAATAAACCATCTGGATCACAATTAAAAAGGTCAAAAATTTATTTTCATTAGGGCATAAGAGGCAATGTAAACAAAATACAAAAAAAAAACAAAAACAAAAAACAAACACAAGTCAATTCTTACAGTCTGCAAGCATTGGAAGATTGAGTACCCTTTTCCCACCTCCCCCCATAACACTGCAAGCCTGCTCCAATGTTGATAAGCAACGATCCTGAACCCTGAAGGTCCAGTGGGTTTTGCCAAATCCCAACCTAGGAGTGTTTCTCACGTAACGACACTGCATCTGTTTGATAGAACACTTCAAAAAAGTCCAACAAAACATAAATATTAGAAGTTAGCACCACCTTTGGTCCAAGTGATCAATGCACTGGGAGATGACAGGTACAGTCTATCTAGCAAGTCCTTTCTGCCTGAGTCTTTAAAAACATTAGAGTTTCACATTGCAAAGAACTCGCGATGACTCTGAGAAAACAGCCCTCAAATTCCAGCCATCCCTAGAGCAGCCCTGGGCACCAGGAGAGGCGAAAGGCACAGCCGGAGCCGCACACGTGGCCAGGCGGCTCCAAGCACCCGGCGCGGGGCCCTCCAGGACGGCACAGACCCATGTGCTTGGCCAGGGCAGAGCTCCGAGACGCGGCAGGCTCGAAGCACACGAAGGGCAGGGTGGCAGTGTGTGTGTGTGTGCCCTGAACTGCCTTTCCCACTGGCATCCGCCACGCGCCAAAGGCCCAGGCTGGTGCAGCCGCGTGTTGGGAGGGCGCGCGATGGCAGATGCCAAGGAAGGAGCTAAGGTCACCGGCACTCAAGATTCCTCCCAGGTATTTCAATGGTTGAAACACGCAAATCAGGAGCTGTTTTATCAGGTTGCACTTAGCCCTTATGAGGCTGACCAATTTCAGTACTCACATGCACATCACAAACATACGGCTATGCATCTTTGTGGAAAGGTGTCAATATCCACCAATATGGCCAAAGATGCAGTCATTAGCACCTATGGCAATCCTAGGAAAAAAAAGATTTAAACCCTTAAAGTTCCTGGCAATATTTTATATGTTTGGCAACTCTCTTCTCCCAAAATATCCTGGACTTCAACTGGAGATGATCTGTCTTTTCCTCCAAAAGTTGTGGAGTAGTTCTAGTTAATATTTATTAAATGCTATTCACTTCCAAAATCAAACCAGCTCCATTAGATGCCTAAAAACAGATGCTAAGACCTACTTTTAGCCACAGCAATCTGAAGTTTTTGCTCTGCTTTTTCACATGCACAATTCCTCAGGACAACATTTTGTTTCTGATCCTCCATTGAGGGACCCAAGCACAATTTTCACGTTTGCAGATACAGACATGGTTAATCCCCCCCAAAAAGTTCACTTTACTTGACTGTTTCTGAAGAGGGGGGGGAAATAATCCTCATTTACATTATATTGTAGGTCTTGGAGCAAGTGTTTGGGTTTGGCCTGTGGTCATTGGCACAGACAAGAGGGCAACACTACATAAGATACCTGCCAGCAGGCCCAGCCACCACAGCACCTGCGCTTGCGACGTGATCACAAGCAGGATGCAGCTAAGCAATAGGCGAACCCTCGCTCTAGGACAGCTCTGCAACCAATCCTGGACCAAGTGCTCAAGTCAGGCAAATTCTACAAGTCTGGATTAGCAGAAGGCAACGTTTTGTCCAACTTTCTCCCCCTGGCAAACCTGGAGCAATGAAAATGCTGTGATACAGGTCTCACTAGAACTGAGCTCCATTTCATTTTCCTCAGTCACATAACCAGGCCCCCAGCACCATATATATCAGATATATAATTACAGAGGTCCCCAACTATCTTGCGTGCTAAAGCACAAGGGGCATTTCTAGAGGGTCACTTGGCAAAAGAGCGCTGTATTTTTTCCCCTCACTGAGGATGCACTTGTGCTGGCCCATAAGTTGCTTATCTCTGCTAACCAGAGATGTATCAAATCTGTCATTCTTGCACAGCAGACTCTGGGATTGGTCCCCAAAGTGCCTTTTTCTCCTGTTTTGTGCCAGTTCGAAGAGACCAGGACATTTCAACCTAGTCCATCAACAGTAACTCTTGCCATCAATGGTAAGTGATACTGTTATGCACAGAAGTGTCATTTTTCTGGATTTAAGTTAGATTGTGAGGCAAAGGGCAAGATTTTCTATCATGCATCTGATGTGCTTTTCTTAAAAAAAAAAAAAAAAAAAAAAAAAAAAAAAAAAAGATACCAAGGTCAAAATACATTTGGACCCTTGCAGGAGCTGTTCACCGTGCAAACAGTTTTATCTGCCTAGTCACCCTCTTCAGGTCCTGAAACCACAGCCGGACAAGCTGCAACCCTACGACCCATCTAGCTCCACATTTGTTCTAAGTGCATTAAGGGGCTTCGAGCAAGTCAGAAAATCCTGGTCAGCTGCAGAAGAATCAATACAAGACCAAAGGCTGCACTACAGTCATTCTGCTGCCTTTGATGGAACTGGATCAGAGGCCACAGGTAAATATAGTATATGAAGCTGTTACCAAAAAGAAAGGTTTCCCTAAACTCATTTTCCTCCTCTTGGCAGTGATTAGAAAAATACCCTCATAGCTTTAACTCGCATCCCAAAACAAACTGAACAAACTCCCGCCTACAAACTCTCTTAAAAGCAAAAATAACCCTTAATTCTTCTGTCTCTAAATATGCTACAACAGAAACTGCATCATCAACTTCTAGACCTTTTCCCAAGAAGGACAGACAAAATGACACCCACATACATTAAAAAAATACATTTAAAAAAAAAGCATCACCAACTTGACCACATGCACTAAACCACACGTTTCTCCATCTCTGGTCACCGACATACTCTCCCAAGCTCCCCACCAGGTACATTCCCACCACCAATCTGCTCACAAACGGATTGCTACACCAACACAGAAATCACCACAGCAAATACGCAAGAGCACCTATGATCCAGGAAACCCGCTGCAAAGCCTTGTTAAGACCAGGCCCAGCTTGATCTTCTATTAAATAAACATTTAGGACAGCAAAACCAACAGCAGCTTCTGCTCCAGCGCAACTGCTCCAACAGGTCGCAGCTTAATTCAGCAAGAGGTTTAGGCTCCTCATGACACTCCCCGTTTCCTTAACTAGTTAACAGCTAGTTAATGGTTCTGGGAACTGCTACTGGTGCACATGCTCAAATGAGTTGCCATCAGTGCCCTGAATTAGTTATGCAAGCCTCAACTTCAGCCTAAGTAGCAATCAAGCAAACTGCTGGCCTGAAACTTGATATCAAGCCTTCCCACAAAGAGACTCATCTATTTGGTTCTCCTTGCACATTGCAACCAGAGTAATGAACGCTGCTGTCTGCACTTACACCTGCAATAAAGAAACAGCCCCGACAACATGAAGCTCAACCAGACAACAGAAACACACAACCAACCCCAACTGTTGACCCCACAACGCTCAGTTTGGCCCTTGGCACAAAACTGCTGTTTTACCAGCATGCGCCGTCTGTGTTCACAGGACTCCTGGTCTGAGCTTGACGTGAGGACTGAGCAACTCTTTCCAGTGAGTCTGTTCAGCATGCTGCAAGAAAAGAGAATTCACCTAGAGACTGGAAACAATTATATATATATTTTTCTCTACTCCTCAAAAGCAGAGACAGGAAATAGTTGTCAGCTATTACAAAAATATTTCATTTTTAAAAGGGTTGGTTTTAACTCCCTTTTTATTTGTTCCTTGTCACACGGTAAATACCAGGGTCTGCAATATTCTTAGTCCCACTTTTACAGAACAGAACCAAACCGAGTGCTCAGGGAAATCCAGAACTGAATCCGATGCCCCTCAATCTGAACCCCAGGGGTGATGAAAAGATTTTTTTCACCCCTTTCACTACTTCACTGCTGCCCCAGAAGGGGTTCAAGAATAAGCTCTCAAAGACAAATAAAACTGTTTGCACAGCAAAGGCCTGTCACTTTGCTTAAATTTCAGACACCAGCCAAATACAGAGTCAGTAACAAAGATTTGAAGTAGAATATCTGGAGAAGCCTGAAGCATTTAATATTTCAAAGTTAAATTAGAAAGAAGTTCTCCTACGGGGCCAAGTGACTCTCTTCCCCTCTGCTCCTCTTCACCAAGCAAAGACCAAGAAGGAAAGGTACCTTTGTAACCCAGTAACCCTCTGTATCTAGGAAAGATCAGTACAACTCAAGACAAAACGTTTTCCCCGTGATGCCACTAGCACGTGGTTATTCAGAGGGCCACAGCAGGCACACCTGGACCAGCCACCCTCGGCAGCTCTGGCCGGCGGCTGACGCCCGGTGTGCGCACACCCTGACACACACAACACCCCAGTTACACCAACACGGAGCACCAGTTCAGCCGACTTTGGTGGATCATCTCCTTCAGGATGCAGGCTGTCCTAGCACAGTACGGAGCACAAAACTCAGCATTTCTCAGCAAAGAAAAATGCTGACAGAGCAGTGATGTATTAAAACCAGTTATACAGAGAAACACCTGCAGTGTTAGACCCAATAATTTACGGCCTTATAAGAAACATTTTCCCTCATATTTTATCTTTATCTATCCCTCCTCTGCCAATATAGCTACCTCTTATTTCTTACCAAATTGTTACTAAAATTCCCCTTTTTTTGATTCAGTAACAAACAGGAGTCTCAACTCAGGACAGTAGTGGCTTATGCTGACAATAACAGGTCTGTAAAACGCCAGTGTGAAGCTTAAAACCAAATTTATTTATATTAAAAAAAAACACAAAACAAAAAAATTGCACTCTCCAACTAAAATCAACACTACCTCAATGCAAGAACAAATGCACAACGTTGTGAATGGGACCAGCCCAGCCCTGACATTATAAAACGGGAGAAACTAAGTTTGCTCTGGCTGTGCCAGGGAGGAAAGCGGCAGCGGCGCTTGCCTGGGAAGCCCTTGGTGCCCAGCGTGGTGCGGGGAGACCCTGCGACACCCCGCAGGGACGAGGACGCTCCCGGGAAAGCCCGGAGACGTGCGGGTTGAGGAGAGGCAGCACCAGCGAGCCAGGCCCGCGGCCAGGCGGGCGCAGGGCCTCGGCCTGCGGCCCCCATACAGTACTGAGAGGGTGAAGGCCGCGCGCGATGCCGCAGGGCCGCCTCCACGCTGCCGAGGAGCTGGAAGCAGGGAGGGTGGGAGGAAACAAGCAGGCAAACAGACACAAACACTTAAACGTTTACTCTCAGACCATCCTGCAGGTACCTATGGAGTGCTCAAGCACAAGCAGCGCTTGCGTGCACGGGGGTGGAAGCCCGGGGCATCGGGCCTGCACCACACGGCAGGAGGAGGTTGGCTCCTCCAAGCTGGGTGTGCTTGCAGAGCAGCTGGATGCGGTGAAATAGGGACAGTTCTGTGATTTGGAAAAGACCTGCAGAAGTCAGTTCAGCTCTCATGCAAAAGTCTCTTCCAGGTGTTCTGACAAACTTAAGAACAGCAGGACAAGAGCTAAGGAGCAAAGCGCTGAGGTACATCTCCCTTCCGAGGACATGGAACATGGCAAGAGGAAAGGTACTCCTAGGAGCCCAGAGTAGTAAATGCTCTGGCTTTCACATTTCTTTTCTATTCTTATAAAAATAGTCCAGTTTTCCAAAGGTAGCTTTTGCTGCCACCTAGAAGTCAATATTGGTTTAGATGATAGAAGTTCTCCTTCCATTCAAAACAGAATATAAGACAACTTCTTTTGAAAAGCAGAATTTCTGCCTGACTTTTTTTTAGACCTGAGAGATCAACCTTGGAAAGCCAAAAAAATACATGACAGCAAAACCCAAATCAGTTGTGAAATTCTGCAGGTAAGAAATAACCTAATTTGGGGTGCTTTTTCCCCCCCTCCTTAGTTTAACAACAAGGGAAGAAAAAGAAACCAGAAACTGCAGTAAAAAAATGAAAAAAAAAAACGTGCCCGTATCTCTTGCAATAAATATGAGTAACAGCAGAGCATGAAAACTTGGGGCTGCACCAGAAGTGTTCAGGCTTCAGAATAGATGACAACAGAAAAGGAAAAAACAAAGGACACAACCACGGGAGACAGTGTCATGCAAAGAGGACAAGTACTTAAAGCACAGCTCAGAAGGCCTTTATCAATGAGGATGTTAATGCACATTCTGCAAAACTCCAGGCAACATGCTGCAAAATCTTCACACTTCACTCGGAGGTGATGCTTCCTTACGAAAAGCAGCCGCTCCAACATCTGCCCTCTGCCCTGCCTTTCCCCTTTCCCTAAGAGTGCATGAATAGGAAATTGCAAAGAGTTCACACTGCACGTTCCACTCCAAGTCCTGGATGAGGGGCCTGTTTATTCTATGAATATTGCACTTATCCACTCATTGGATTTCTTTTTTTTTCCCCTCAAGAATGCAGATTATTTGGGAAGGAAAAAAAAAACAGAAGAAATTAGTAGGCTACAACACAGGAAATTATGAATCATCAACAGGCTATCTATGAAGATCTAAAATTAAATAGTACTAGTCCTATTCTGTTAATACTAGTAATATGAAAATAATGAATGCTTTATCAAATTCCCTTGTTTTTCATATAAGATAAAAGCAGTAACTTGCTTTTTAACTGAGGAAAGCAATGAATATATATTACAATAAAATACAACTCATTAAGATCTGAAAGTGATGAAAACAATTATATAATGCCTTCGTCAACACTTTAAAGCATCATAACAGGAGGAGTCTTTGGGGTGCATTATCCACAAGGGCCAAAATCATTGAGCTACACTGGTGCAGACATGAAATTCTATTTATAGGGATTTAATCATGAGCCAATTTTGATCCTTCATTATGGTGTATTTGCTATTAAGGTACACAGTGATTTAAAAGCTTCTTCAGCTAAATATCCTGGCTCTTGCCCATCCTGTCTTTTACCTTGAAGCATTTGGCTGGCCAGATTGGCACACAAGACTATATCCAGGTGTCTCAAGGCAAAAGAGCTAAGATTAATTTAGAGGAATTTTGTCCAGCAGGGAAGGGCAGCAGACAAATGCATTACTGCTGCTGGAACAAGGAAGGGGAGACAAGGCAAAAATAGCAATTAAACTTTTCAGGCATTATATAAACCTCAATAACGAACTCAGAAGTGCTCATTATCATTAAAGTTGCAGTATACAGCAAAATGTAATTTTCACATTCTCAAATTTTGCTCTGTGGAATCAGATTTGGGGGTTTCTGCCGGTGCAGACTGGGCAAGCGGGGAGAGGTGGCGGCACAGGCGGCCGCCTCTGCCTTCCTCCCAGAGGAGGGCTCCCTCCAGCTTCCCAAGGCTTTTCCGCAAGGCTCTGCCTCATCCAAGTCGGGTTCAAGAATGAATCAGATAAAAACAAAAAATGAAATTTTAACAGTACTATTGATTTCTGCATTGAGTGTTTACTGAGGTCAGTGTTACGTATAAATACCGCTCTCGATCCAGTGTCAGCTCTGACAAATTTAGCACGTAAAGCTTAGGGTGACATGGTTTGGGAAAGAATCCAAAGCCCTTTCAACGCTCCAGCGTCCTCGAGCTGCCCTTCCAGGCTACGCTGGGCTGCCCAGGCCACAGGCCAAGCTCTGGGACTCTCTCTTTGGGCTGTCAGTGGGGCCGGCTGTGCACTAGCTGCTCGCTGAGGGGTGGGAGAGATTAAAAAAATATATATTATTTTCCTGATCTTGCAGTCGAAATAAAAATCACTGAAAGATAATGAAAAACATAAGATGGGAAGGGAAAACAACACTTTTTTGGTCTTTACTTAAAAAGTACCCTTTTGAATGCAAGAGCTGGGCCAAATCCAGGCTTTGCTGGGGCGACAGGCTGGCAGCAGCCACTACGCAAAGCCACCGGCGGCCACCGCGAGCCCGGCGGAGCCGGAGCTGCTGGAGGTGGCTCGTCCCGGCAGCGGCAGAGCCGGGGCTGCTCCCACAGCCCGTGCAGGAGCCCCAGCCGCTCAATGCAGAAGGTTTGGGAGCTGGGCTTTTACCTGCCTCCCGGAGAGGTGAGCTTGGGGGAACGTTTCCAAACAAAACACTTGAGCATATTATTTTAAAATAAGTTAATTCTTAATAAATATGTGCTTGAAGAAAGTGATAATTATATACTGCACCTTTAAGTAATGCACTTGGTTCTCTGCATTGGCTTCTGTTTTGTTTTTTTTATTATTGTTAAAGTGCATTAAATCAAAATAATGAACCACTTCCGCATCATTATTGTTAAAATAAATCATAACAACATTAATACAAGTCACTAAGTCACTACTATTAGTACTGCAATCTAGCAGATAACTCTATGTATTGCTCTATTTAATACTGTCCAGCAGAAGAATATAATACTTCTATTTTAAACTCACAACAGCTCCAGCAGTCGTTAATGGCTGCCACCATATTAGTACAACTAAAAATGGGGAGAAGCATGAGAGACGGGGCCACGACGCCTCAAAGACATCCAGAAAGATGTAGCTAACTGGATATATACATATAGATCATATAGCAAGACGTAAGGTACCAAGCGGGCTCCGCACTTCGGGAGAGGGGCCGCGTTCTCCTGTGACCCCAATCTGAGGGTATCCCAACCAAACAGCCTCCCTCCCATCCCAACCCAACGGCCTCCCTCCCTGCTACGAGGCTCCGAGCGCTGCCAGGACCACAGCGCTGGCCATGGCCACTCGGGCCGCCTGCGTTTAAAGCCAACCAAATGACACGGATCAGCTGAGCTGTCAGTAACGCTCTCTCGATGTTAGCATAGCAATTAATAAAAACCCAACCACCCCCAAAATAAAAATAAAAAAAAAATGAAGACAAGAGCAACGTTTAAATTGTATATTTTTTTTGGCAGAGAAACATCCCTGGTAACACATGATATTGTTGTGCTATTTTACTGAACCCCTTGATCGCAGCTACTTAAAGTCTCTATAACTTTTACCTTCCAAGCCAAATTGGTTTGAAGCTGTGGTGAAAGAAAGGGCAACGTATCGTTTTGTGTAAGCCAGTAGTGAAATAGTCTGCCCCTTCCCCCATAAAACAGATACACAATGCTGTCTATTAATTAAAGGAACCAAATAGCAATCTTAAGCAATTAATAAAGGCTATAAGGAAAAAAAAATCAAGACTTTCTCAAGTACAGTAGGGATTTAGCCAATGTTTACAGTACAAGAGTTGGCTACCTCAGGAATGACTCCAAATTCCTTTCCCAATGGAAGCCTCTTTCATTTCCCACCACGCTACCCCTGTGTGCCACATTTCAAAGCATGAGTTAAGAAAGGCAGATGAAATGAAACTAGAAGAGGCAGCTTCCTGGTTAAACACATTTTAGACCTCATTAGATATTAAGTCTCTGAGCCCGAAAAGCCTCGACGCACGTTCCAGTACAAATGTACTCTTTTGGATTCAAGTGGGAACAGAAACACGCATTTGGCTTCTACTTCAGTTTTAAGTCTCTTCTGGTAAACCAAGACAAAAAATTAAAATTAAAGTAAACCCAGAATGCACAAAGACAAAAAACATAACACAGAAAAACAATTCCCCAAAAATATACAAATTAGGCTGTGCAGACCAAGTTTGATGGCTTTTTTTCCTCCCTCATTGTAAACACTGATGTTGCAGAAGGTTACGGCTCTCCCTAACTAATACTTTTGCGGGCCCTGCCAGCAGTCAGCACGCTTGGATTTGCACCAGATCGCAAAAAAGGAATTGACACATTTGACAGCTTTCTCATCTTCGGTGTCTTAAGGGAGTTTTGTTAATTTTGATATTACAATCATTTTGAGAAACTCAATTCTGCAAAGAGAATTAACTGAGATCTCCTGGCAGGAGTCAGACCCAGAACTAAATACAGAGCCGATAAAGTTACCAACATGCTTAAACATGGGGTTTCTGGATTTGTTTTGTATAAGCACCTGTGGGCCTCACTGCCCTAGAACACCTGAAAAATCCCAACTCAAAGAACAAGACAGGAAACAAAAGGAAACAAAACAGAGCGCCCAACAAACACCACCTGATTGCCATTTCTGGGGAGCAAGCAGTAACGACAAAACACGACTGAAGTCAGAGACCAAATCTCTCCACGATGAAAAGGCTCCAACTCTGGACCAACCAACTGCTAAGAAGAAAGAAGTAGACTTCTCCAAAGGGTTAGAGTCCCTCTGTGTTTCAGAGCACAATTTCCATTTGCTTCTTACTGCTAGCAAGTTGCAGAAGCACATCCAAAACTCTTGAGTATTCCATGTGTGGACAAGAACGAGGAGAATGGGAGCCAAGACTGTAGAACATTAGAGTTTGGCACTAAACTCCTCAAGTAGATGCATCTGTATCTCTCTCAAAGGCACGCATTTGGTTTCCTATCAATAACGGGAGAGATGGGATGTCATACCCTGTTACACATACAAGATTATTAACAACTTCACAAAAAGGCTTTTGACTATGCTGTATCTTCCTCATAGCTGCTTATGACACCTTAACCCCACAGACCTCTCCAGAGCATGGCAGACTTGTCCACAGCATAGACAGACTCCTTTGTCCCTTTGTACAAACTTGGGCACAGGGAAACATCTTTTTGTGTAGTAATTGTTTTTTTTTTCCACATGTACACAGCAGGAACAGTATAAATTAGGGAGGTTAGAGACATTGCAACATTAGTTCTTTTTCTCCAAATAATTTGAGGGCACCCAGCCTTTGAATGGTTTCACACCATTCATGATCTGGCAGTACCACCAGCCATTTGGGTTCCTTTCCAGGACCTCCATGCAGACACCTTCCTGAAACCCTGCAGTCTCTTCATCCCCTTCATAGTCTGCAATGGAAACATAGATGTCTTTGAGATTGTTGTGGATGAACTGGGATTTCTCAATGGGTTTTGGTCTGACAGTGGACACAGGAATCCCATTCCGCTGGCTGGGGAGGTTGGAGGTGGTTTCCAAGCCCTCTGTGCCAGACCTCTCCGCCTGCTTTCCCTTGGAGTCACCCGGCTGTGATCGTGCGTTACTGAAGGAGGAATTCCGTCGGACGTTCCTAAGATGGTCTGTAGATGTTAAAGATTCGTTTCTGCGCAAGGAACATGACAGGTTGTTTTCCTTTGGTGGTGGAGACACAAACACCGACTGTGGCCGGACTGCAAGCTGCCTGACACCATTTCTCATTTTGACCGGCCCTGACGTTTTTGAAAAACCGCCAGGAGGTTTGCTTGGGATGGGTGGTGTTGCACGTTTGCTTTGGTTGATGGTGTTCAAAGCCTGCACTCTCTTCTCTATCTTCTCTAAACTGTTTGACTTGTTTTCATTTTTCCTGTTCTTGGAAAGTGAGGCATCTGTGTCTGTTGCTGTAGTTTCTCGATTATCAGCAAGAGCCAAATAATGGGAAGGAGCCCAGCCTTCCGCATCTCCATATTTCAGGTACCACCACCCACTGGCTTGCTTCTCCAGCACTTCTACTTCTACTCCTGCTGGGAAGCCAATTTCAGAATCCTGTACCTTTTGGTATGAGTCAGTGGTCACATAGAAACTTCTGGAATCATTTTCTTGCTCAGTTTTGGCCTGATGGCTGGAGCAGAACATGCCACGGGAAGGAGCGGTAATGAGATCAGCTGAGCTCCTTCGAACAGGATCTTCTTGGTTCTCAGAAGCTGTGTATGGGGGGCTCTCAGACTCTTCACTTCTTGAACCTTTAAGTCCACCTCTCAGTTGCCCGGTTGGCCTCAGCTGACGTCTTAAAGTGCTGATATCCATTTTTTCCTGACTCTGAGACTCTGCCTTGTTCAGGAAAGGTTTGGGCCTAACAATTGGCTTCGCTCTAATGGAAGGGCTCTGCCCAGGCTCTTTCTTCACACCTGTTCTTGGCATGCTACGTAAGCCAACATCTGAGGCTGACCTCGGTTTTGTCTCTTCATTCCTGGAGTAGTGACATTTTCCAAGATCAGGGTGGATGTTTTTGTCAGTCTTGGGCTTCACAAGTGATGTTTTAGGAGAGCTGGAACAAGGAGAGTTCCTTCGAATCAAGGACAGAGAAGTGCTTTTCTGGGAATCAGAGTCTCCACTAGATTCCTTATTAGACAAAGCATCTTCTGCATAACGCCTGAATCCCTCATTCTCATAGATGGTCTCTTCTTCATGGGCAACATCCTCGGAAGACTCTCCAACTTTGAATTTTGTTTTCTGAAGCGATGACACAGGTTGTTTCAGCGGCTGAAACAACCGTTTTTCAGGAGTGCTTTCTTCACGATGGCTTTCATTCACATCACACTCCGAGTCAAAGCCAAAGGCAGGTACGTCATACTCAGGTTCTTCGTATTTGAGCTTATGGGGAGAGTCCTGGGCTTCCCCTGAAGAAACAGTTCCAGGAATTGTCCCTTCTTCAGTGTCTTTTGGTTTACTGGGAGGAGCTGGGGGAGGGACCTTCGGACGTGTTAGGGTACTGGTTCTTCTGTTTAAATTTGGCTTCTTCCTCTTGTCAATGTAAGATGCTGGTGCCCATCCTTCCTTCTCTCCAATCTGCACATACCACCAGCCACCAGAATTCTTTTCTATAACCTAGTTGATGACAAGCAACAAGTTAGGTAAGTCTTAACCAACTGCTTTTCACCCCCCTCCCTTTTCAAGCCTCCCTTTCAAGCGCAATATTCTTCTCCCAGCTGCACCACTGGGACTCACCTCTGCTTTTTGTCCTCCACGAAAGCTTATCCCATCAGAGATACAAGACTGGAACTCCGCAATAGTGTAGTATTCCACTTCCACAGAGGGTGGCTCTGGCGGTTTAGGCAACTGAAAACCCTATAGCAGAAGTAGTTTTGTACAGTTAGCAGTGACATATATGTATCTATATATACAAATATATATGGGCTGAATGGCATCGGTATGAAAAAATGTTTGCCTTCACAGGTGTTATTCACTAAAGCCCTTCCTTCTTCCTATGCTACTTCCTAACAATAACTTCCCAATTCTCTAGAGCAGAAGCTGAGGCACAGAGATGGGCCACAAGAGAGAAGGCCTTTCAGACTACACTCTGTTCCTGACCCCTTTGCTAGCTATTAAAACTGTGATAATCTTTACCCGAACAGTAAAACTTTTACTGATAGGCCATAAAGTGCACACTGCCATTCCAGCCACAGTAACAACAGTCTATTTATTCTGATTTTTTGAGCAGAAGGACTCAGTTCTGGACGGCTTGTTGCAGTCATAGTAAATGGCATTGCACCAAGCCCATGATAAGATTCTGCCCATTCCCTTCTATAATCTTTTAACATGTAATGCTAACAAATTATTGCTCTTCATCTGTTCCTGACTTTTTAAACAACCTGAATTCTTTAGTGATATGACCTATCTGTAGCAAGAAATATAGAGATAGAGAATCCTGTAACACCTTTCAGATGAAGTGAGAATGGAAAGGGAAGAGCTTGAGGGCAAACCAGAACCTCTGCTCAGTCCCAGCACCAGAATGCCAGTACAGCCTACATTGCATTGCATAGAGCCTCCATGAGAAACAGGACACTTGAAACCATTCTGGCAGCACACCAGACTGCTCTAAAACCTGGATGCCCTTCCATTAAGCCTTTTTATTTATGCATTTCAGAACTTATTACAATTATTTTTAAAGTGATAACTGCAATTAGAGCCCTTTCAAGAATGCTGACATCCAAAGCCTTTCAGATAACCACAGCGCTTCTCTGCACAACAACTAGAGAGGATGGTGAAGCTGCACAGCCCCTGAGCCTCACTGAGGTGAGGTGTCACATCTCGGCACGAGGTGTCGCAGCTCAGGATCTCATGAATACAGGTTAGGCCTGCAACAGATGGGCAAAGAACAGCAAGAGGCAGAAGATGATCCTAAAGCCATTATGAGAGGAAGAAAAAAGGACACACTGCTCTATTCACATGTTCTCTGGTTTCTGAGATACCCTCAGTGTAGCTAACAAGCTGTGTTTCATCATGCGCAGCATGTGGCATTTTGCAGAAAATGCATCACTGCACCTTAGGAACCATGTCTAACAATGTTTTAATTGGATGTTTCAGCACTATAAATGCTGAAATACAGCAGAAGATGCATTATAATAAAATGCCTTCAGATAACAGGATGGTTTGGATTAAACTAAGATAATTGGAAACAGCAGACATGTTCAGGGTTTCATATGTGTTATCACTGTTATTTTTCACATGGAATTAAATTTAGTAGCCTTGTCAAAACAAAATTTAATAGAAAAAGTGAACTAGGAAGAAAATGTTAGTATGCTATTCATCTCATTAAGAGACATCTCAGATGACACAGATATGAGTACAACTCAAACTGTTCTCTCTTTCTAAAATTACTTTTTTTAAAATAAGAGAAATATTCAGTTTTTATACCACCAACTCTTCATAGGGCAGAGTAACAGGCATAAAGCTGCCAGGTGACACCAGTTTAACATTTGGACACCCTTGCCTGCAAAGGTTTCCTATAACTAAACTCCATTGCTTAATGGACCACATGTATCTCATCACCTCAAAATACTTGCCTCAGTAGCACTGAAAGTCACTGAGGTGACTTATTTCCAGATTCAAGTATAACAAAGCATCATATCTTTAACTGGGAGAAGAAAGGGATTTAAGAAAGTTCAACACTTGCTTAATTGGGGGGCAACCTTTTTAAAAATTGACATCTCAATTAACATCAGGATGTTCAAAAGCCTGTTCAGTATTTAAATAATAAAATGAATAGCTATGCAAACAAAACACCTCTCAGGTAATTTCCTATGGCTTCACAAGAGGGAGGGTAACTAAAAAGACCAGCACACCTATCTGACTGCTTCTATGTATCAAAAAAACAATACAAACCAGGCTGGATTCTCTTCGTGGGGGCGGCCGTGTTCTTAAATTTGGAGAACCTGAGCGGGAAAGGAAGAGGAGAAAGTTTATTTAGCCTTAAGTACTGCTGAACACATTCTTCAAGAGCTCCCTACTGTGTTATACAGCTTGAGAGTATTAGAAATCAGTATTTGCAATATTTGAAGCATCTCTCAAACAATATAAGAAAATATGAGGGAATGTTAGAGATACCAAGATAAATTTGCTATTCATCTCAGCAAAGCTAAGAAGTTTAAGAGGAAATCATTGCCAGAAAGTAGTGGATTATATTTTCTGCTGGAACTGACCGGCTCCATTGGAGATTGGCCAGCAAAGAATTGGCTTAGTGTTTAGTTTTCCCCCCAGCAATAAAAATAATCCACTGAATTAATAACACTCATACTGTATTCTATCATAGTATCTTGCCATTCCTTGCAAGGACCAGAGTTAAAAAAAAATCTGCATTTTGCAGATGAAATGGTAAAAATACACACTGCAGTAGCTTGCTTAGGAAAAGGGCAAAACAAAGGCAAGAGAAAAGGCACAGGTGGTCTCCTTAATTCAAACACACCACCACATCATCCACATTATTGATGGAGCATATGCTAGAGTATCCAAAAGACAAAATACATTTCTCTAGAAAAAGAAAAACAAACATATTAAGTAACTGCATACTAGCTAAGATATACAAGCAGCCCTTGCACAAAGCAAGCAAATTCTATTGCTGCTAGTAAATGACTGTGTCCTAGAGTCCCTGCAGATCCCCAGAAAAGCAGACAGATCCGCTTGTTCAGCCTCATCTGAGAGGCCACAACATGTTTAGCTGATAGACAGTGCCACTGACACAAGGCAGAGGGGAAAAGTTACTGCAAACCAGTAAAAACCCAGACTTCTTTACTGCCTTACTTATTTGAGCTCTTTGTGGCGCTATCCTTGCTATGGCTGGGGATCCCTGGGCCAGTTTGGATGCCTGTTTGTCTGGGGTCATCATGGCATTGCCATTAGAGTCGCTGCACAAGATGGGCAAGCTGATTTCCTTCTTGGTGATGTGGGATTCTGAGGTCTCATTTTCTGCTTGGCTTTCCTTGTCGGTAGATGATTTCTTGTTCAGCAGGTTACTGATTTCCATAATGTTTCCTATTATTTCCACTGGCCCAGTTAAGTTCTTTTTCCTAGATGGAAGATCATCCTTAGCCTTCTTCAGATACGAAGCAGGGGCCCAGCCCTCTTTGCCTAGATACCTGCAAATAAAATAAAGGAAATATTGTCACAAACACAGCCCTGTCACCCACTCCAGGTACAGTTAAGGTAAAAAAGTGGAGTTTTGTATTAAACTTGCAATTCTCAGATAGGCTATTGTGGTCTCTATTCATTGATTAGGCATCTCAGTCAGCTCAGCTAGCAGTAAACTACTGTACAGTTTACTGTGTAGTACTTACTACACGGTAAAAAGTGAGATGCTGCTTCTGACCATAAGGAACTTCTTCAGATAAGGAAGAAAGTTACCTTTTTACAGCTGGTTTCATGACACATTTGTATTGTCTAGGACAGACTCAGTATTTCCTTATACAGAGGGGAAAAAAAAAAAAGGCAAATGAATGAGGGATTTCAATCCATTCTAGGCACAACTCATAATGGAAAAGGGTTGAAGTACAGGTGAAACCCATCCCAGCAGAGAGGTCCTACACCTGCAGCATGCAGGACGTGGTACAAGCCTCCCAGCCACAACTGTAACAGCTTCTGCCCCTCTTCCCCTGACCGCCAGCCCTGTATGATTGGCTTTTCTAAGGACTTAACTCAGGACTCAGAAACCCAAAACAAAAACACCCCGTTGCACCTTACTCGTCAGCGCAAGGTCAAGAAACTGTTTGACTAAAGAAAAACAGCTTAGATTGGTTTTCCTGAAGAAGCTAGGAGCTATTTGAAGAAATAAACTGGGAAATCCGAACAGACACCTGAATCCAGCAAGCGTTCCCAGAGCACAAGCGGATTGCACTTACGGTACTTCAAGCTGAAGTCATTTTTTCCCCCACTACTGGGCTTTGGGGACAATACTTTTTCTAAATCCTGCCATTCCTAACACCTCAGCAGGGATTTCAGATTACAATCAGACTCCAGGAAAGACCACATGGATGAACTCTGCTTTCCCTAATGAAACCTAACTAGCTACAGAGCGAGGCACCGAGACCCTTCTCCCTTTAATCTCTAAAGACAGCCAAGGCAGGCGCCTGAGCAGTAAGCGGGAAAGCAGGCACCGTTAAATTCCTGGTGCTCAGGAAATCTGCAGGAAATACAAAGGTTAAACCCACAGGACTCTCAGGCTTTTTAATGAAAATGGAGACTCATTAGACAGCAGATGAAGGATTTTAGGGAAACTTCAAAGGAGGGGGAGCGATGTCAAATCATTCTCTGATTTTCTATCAGAAAACAACTTAGTTGCACAAACACTTAGCTTCTCAGCTTAGCTATGTTCTGCAGGGCACATCCTGGGCTCATCCCCCTTGACAAAATAGACCTTCATGGAGAAAATCAACAACAGGATGTAAGGGCACTTCCCCAAACTTCAGTAGGGTCAGGCTGAATGAAAGTTAGTACTTTCAGCAAATAGCACAAGGACCTGCATGCCCAGAAGTTTTTCTCTTCCTGACAGTTTAGATCAACCAGGGCAACAAACAGATGCTGCTTCTCCCTGAGTATCTGCCCTACCATGAAAGCAAGGGTATGGGATCTTCCAAGTTCACAGCATCAAGTGCATCAGCTTAGCATCAAGTCTTCAAGGAGTCTGCTCTCAAAGAAAAGCATCCAAAAAGCTCCAAGATGGATTTGCAGCATAAACTACCAAACCCATCCCACACAGTAGCAAAATGGCAGTGACTTATCTGGCTTCCAACAGATCCCAACTGCATCATGGCTTGCTTTGCATCTATGCCCTTAGAGGCTCTCCTCCCGGAACCAACCAGTGCTGGAAATCCCAATGCAGTGACTGTTTGTGGTAACAACTCAGAGCTGGAATATAAGTGCTTTACACTTGAACTATGACAAGATGCAAGTTTACCAAGCACCATCCAGCAAGTCCTACCAAAGAAGCAAGGACACAGAACTACAGTACACACTCAAAACAAAAAGCAGCCCTCAATACAAGCCATGTCCACCACTGTAGCATCTCAGTGCTATTTTCAGGCAGGGACAAAGGATGACTCCATCACCTTTTCCTCTAGATAGTTCTTCTAAACAGCTACTGACCACCTGTTGCCCCTCCAACAGGGAAGTTCTGAATGAACCTTATAACTTGATATCATCTGGAGATGTCAGGCTTGTGTCTGCCAAGCCAAGAGAGCCACACTGGCCAACACACCACACGCTCCAGTTGCAGAGGTTACCTTCGACAGAGCGCGATTGTGCAAAATCAGCAAGAAAAACATCTCTCCACCTCAGTTTATGAGAGACACTGGAACAGGCTGCCCAGAGAGGTTGTGGAGTCTCCTTCTCTGGAGATCTTCAAAACCCGCTTGGATGCAGTCCTGTGCCACGTGCTCTAGGTGACCCTGCGTGTGCAGGGGGGTTGGACTAGATGATCTCTAGAGGTCCCTTCCAATCCTAAGCATTCTATGATTCTATGACTTAATATGTTTAAGATCAGAAAAGCAGCAACAGACAGATTCTGTGCTGGCTTGTTAGTTCTCCTGCCAGCTAATACATATTTGTATCAGTCCACATAGCCCTGCTGCATCAGACACCTCTGATCTCGTACCACTTCCCTAACGAAGGGTAAGGGCGATAGCTGGACAGTTAACTCTGGGTAACAGACCCTCAGGAGAGGGGCAGTTGCTGGTTATTTCTTTGTGCAAGTTGGCAAATACAACCTTAAGTTAATGATGAGCCCTAGCTTCCAGCTGCAACCCCACAAATAAAAGCTGCTTCCAAGTGCCAAACAGGCTTGCTTTTTCACCTTAGGAAACTGCATCATCTCCCCATTTTATAGATGGAAGAAGTAACCAAGGAATCTACACGAAATCTGGAACCAGCAGAGATCTTTACTTTGTGTCTGAGCACTGAACCATAAATAGCCTTCCTTCGTTTACCTGCACAACCTACAGCGGATACTGCAAACCTTATCCCAGATCCCTTTTCATTACAGTCCAGCTAACACCACCTCAACTGCATCCACCACATGGGCTCAGGCTCGTGACAAATGACAAAATGAAGCAGGAGGCAAATAAGTTGGATTAGCACATTGCTCCTCCCCTTGCCTGCAGTGCTGGTCAGGCACCATGACATGACCTCCAGTGACAGGAACTGATACCAAGGAAGATCTAAATAATCAATGGCCATAGCAGTTGGTAAAGTACACGGTGAGCACACAGGGAAGCGCACAGATCCACCGACTCAAAGCAGTAACACAGATCCCAGAAGGGAGCCCTGATGTCCAAATGCGTTTTTAAAAATCATACCATGCACAGAGCAAAAGAGAAGGGCACCGATATTAACTGTAGCTTCCACTGCAATGAACTTGGAGTATTACAGAGTTTAATGCAATGATTTGGCTCCACTGTTGATTCCAAAACCCTCCCTGTTAATATTACATGAAGGAAAAAATGGATTCAAACCATAGGAATGTTTAGAAAAAAGTCAGAAGTGCCTCTGTGAGTCTGAGAGTCACATCTGCTTTCCAGCTCCAGAGCACTGGAATCGCTCCAGAGGGAAGCGAATGGGGAGGTGGGAGGGGGGAGGAGAAGAAAAAAGAAGAAAAAAAAGAAAAAGAAGGACAGGAAATGAGGATCAGCACATGGCCAGGAATCAGGGGAAATTACATGCTTAAGGTGGAACAGGCTAGTGTCTTTAAGGTGGATTCCATCTCAAAAAAAGTGGATTTATCTTTATTTCCAGACCCCGGTGCGGGTGCTCAGTCTGTCCGGCACAAGGGGCACCTCAGCAACAGGATTCGGCTGCAGCCTCTTCTGCTCCAGCCTCTTCTGCTCCCTCGCTGCAGGGGAGGCTGCTGCCCCTCTTAAAGCACTGAATACTCAAGGACATATTGCCAAGTAAGAGAAACCATCTTCTGAGCAGTGCCTAGCAGCACTCATAGTGCTGTAAGCATAGTAAACTGTACAAGAGGTTTGAGATCAACTATATGGGCTGTGAAGGACAAGCTTCTTGGGGTGGCATTGCCCTGCCACTGTTTTCAGTGGTATTACCTGCAGAAAAAAGTTATTTCTAAAAGCAGATTAATCCTCCAGCAAGCTTGCAAGGCACTACCCCAGAGCAGCAGAGGCTTTTCCTGCTCGTGGCTGATGCCCAGAGCACTCAGGGCCTGGTGAGGTCTGACCCTCCTTCACAGCAAAAGCCAGAGCTGCTCAGCTCAACGCACTGCCTCGGTGCAGCCAAGCCAAGGACACGTGGAGCTCCTGCCTCCCTCGTGACCTCCACTGGAGCCTGTGGCCTCCAGTGTCCTCCGTGGTCATTTGCACGAGGAGCAGTTCAGCTGCTGCAGCAAGGGATACCCAACGCCAGAATGAGCTGCCGCTATAAAACTTCACATGCACACGTTGCTATTCTTAGAAAAATGAGCACTTTGGGTTGGCCAAAAGGAATGTGCACAGAAAAAAAAAAAGTGGAGGGGAAAAATCTGCTTATGATAGAGCTGTTAATATGATGAGGGGGAACCTAAAGCAGAATTAAGGCTGTATTTCAGAAGGAAAGGAATTTCAGAATAAACTCAAGGTCGTTCTCCCCTCAAAGCTTATGGGCTCTTAGTTCTTCTGACTGCAGCTTTGGATTTAACTTCTGTGAATGATTAAAGGAGAAAAAAATGTGACCTGACCAAACCCAGGCGTTTTGAGTTCCTCCTATCTGGAGTGCCTTCCTGGCTCTACTTCTATCTGTATTAACCTCCTCCCCTTAAGGGAGCATTAAAAAAAAAAAGAAAAAGAAAAAATCCCTACAGAACACACATTAAGTACAAGACATCAAGAAAAACAACAACATTGCTTCAGTCAGCACTTTCGTAGCCTTCATTCATAGCTGATAAATGAGGCAAGATTCAAACAAAAGCACGTTAGGGAGGGAAAGGGGGAAGTCACTATTATAAAGACATTCCTGGTGCAAAAAGGCAACTAGATGAAATGTTTTAGGCTGCCTGAAAAATAAATGTCCCTTTTTAAGGTGCTATATCACATCTTCCCTGAAGAGAACTGGGATAATGCAGCACGGCCAGTCCCACACATCCAAGTGATGCATATGACAAACCAAGGAGAGTCACAGCAGAGGCACTAAAACTTACAAGTGCTGTGAGAACCCGAACAGAGAAAATTCTCATTAAGCAACTCATCCTGACACCTTATGTGCCAGTGTCCTAACGCCTTACCTGGGACACAACTAAGCTATGTTTTCCCATAAGCATTTAAAAACGTGCATTTGAGTCACAGGTCTCATCTGGCTGCTGCCCCGATAACTAAAAAATAAGGCAATAAAAAAAATAAGCTAAATATGCAGTAACTTCACCTGCTCTGGGAATACCTGAACCAGATGTGCAAGATGAAGCAAGTTAGTTGGAACTGTCAATAAGTTTGGAAACAAAAGGCTATAGGCAGCAAATTGATCTTTTATCCCTGAAAATAGCACCACCTGCCCCACACAACTCAACAGACCACAACCAGCCCCTCAGCATTGCTATAAATAGATTCAAATGTGTTACAGAAACAAACTCTTATGCTGGAAACACTTTAAAGTTATGCACAGCAGAAATCCTTGTTAGGACCCCCAGATCTCAACTGAAATGTGGGCTTTTAACTTGAAGGAAGAAAAACCTCCAAGTTAAGGCATTTCCCCACTGGAATAGCCCACAGCTTTTGCAGATGCTGTAAGGTTACTTCAATTGCCATTATATTGTCTTAGCCTTTTCTTTACATTTCTTCAAGATGCCTTATGGATAATTCTGCAGCTGGGCAAGGAAATCCAAGTTATTTAAACATTAACATTAAGTGAATTATCAGAAAAACGTCACAGTCACAGGCTCTGCAGCAGTCCGGCCGCACGGCTGTTTTACCTTATGTACCACCATCCTTCCAGGTTCTTTTGGATGACCTCCACGGTGACCCCTTTTTCGAACCCAATCTCATCCTTCCCCTGGCTGGCATACGGCTGGATAGTGACATATTTCTCTTCTAGTGAGGGGAGAAAAGGCAACATCAGTTAGGGTCAGAACCAGTCCAGCTGTTTTTCTCGTCTGCTCGCTTTTTAAGCTGTTGTGCGGTGATTACGTGGAGCCATTACCAAAGGCGGAGCCCCGCTCAGGGGCCCACGGTTATTTATGCTGACGGCAGGACAGATAATCAGCCCCTTGCCACTACCCTGCTGCTGATAATCAGCGCCTTTCCCTGCCAGTAATGACACAGGGTCCCCCGGGAGTCCCCCCTCCCGGGCAGGTTCCTGCAGCGGGTAAGAAGAGGATTTGAAGCTGGACTTCACTCCCATGCTGTAACTGACAGATTCAACCCGGCTGCCAAATCAGCACGGCGTCACCGCGGGAGCTGCAGCCAGTTGGCTCCTTTGAACGTGCACAGGGCCGTGCCGAGCATCGCGGTACTGAAACGCGAGTCCCACATCCCGAGGAGGACCCGTCTTCCCCGCGCCGAGGGGCTGGCCCGTCACGCGGAGCGGGGCTGCGGAGACAAGCTTGAAGCAGCGTTTACAAACATGAGGAGGAGCCTTTGCGCTTAACGCGAGACCATAGAGCACCTTGCACCCATGGGATGGGGTGTTTTACAGACTTTCATCAACTCTCACTCCAGAGAGCCACACAGGTGGCAATACTAAGACATACCTCAAAACCACAGGCTAGACCCCAAGCTCAATGTTTGAGAAATGGGGCATCCCTACTCATCTCCAGCAGTTATCCCCTCCCAGGCCAGGCAGGGGTGAGCAGACTTGTAGAGGGGAAGCCAAGGAGCACAGGGAACAGACACTTTTCTGACATCTTCCTTACCCACCGGGAGCCATTTATGGCTGTCTCTCCATCACACTCAAGGTCAACCTCTTTGTACATTGGTTGAAGGCACAGACAGTGCGACCTGGCAGCCTCCTGCTCTGCAGCAGCACGCACAAGCAGTGCCACTAACCCACTCTCCTGCATCCCAAGCTCTAGTGCACAGAACTGTACAAGTTGCTGTGGCTCCATAAAACGCAGTGAACAACCAATAAAGGACACCCAGATGGGCCTTCCTAGCACATTTGCTGCTGCCGGTCCCAACAAGGCACGGCTGGGTACAAACAGGGGACAGGAGCAGGCAAGAAGTTAAGCAAATCCAGTGTTCCCAACAGCTGCCAAACAAAGCAGCTCAGCAAAGGTTGCAGCAGCTCAAGGCAAATGCTGTTCTAGAGAGAACAAGGCAGACAACCACATTTTGGATTTTGCAGCTCAATTGCATTTTTTTGCTGAGTAAATTATAGGAACTTTAAAGAAAAGTATTATTGAGGTACAGTAAGAAATACTACCTCAAAAAAAGAGAAAAAGTTGGCAAAGCATCTGATGGCAACAAGTTCAGCAAAACTACATCTTTGAAGCCAACTTCCCTTGATGGGTCTCGTTTGGATCCTTTTCACTCTGAGGGAATAAAATCTCTTGAAAACTTTGCCTCCTCAAAGGAAAATAACATCTCCAGTGCCCCAAAAAGAAGCTGCTTTAGCTGCTTTACTACTGCTAAGGAATTCCAGCTTCTTTCTAATTAGCACCATCAGGACACAATGCTTTCCCAACAGAATTTGTGATACAAAATTGGGTCTGATGACTGCTGATGCAGCTAATGAAACCTGGCCTCAAAGTCACAGGACAGCTTCGCTCACTGAGCAGCTCTGCAGAGTAAAGGCAGACTCTCTTCTTTATTTAAATTGACTGCTGCTGAAGGAGTTAAGTATCCTATTTCCACCACCTGGAAAAGCCTAAGCATTAAACTGAACAGCAGAAGATCCCAAGGCACTTGAACTCTTCCCTAAGACAGCATGGCCAAGAGAAAGTGCAGGTACCTGGAGCTGCAGCACTGTCCCAGAAATGCACTGCCTCGGAGAGCCTCCGGGGACATTTCTAGGACAATAATAAAGAGCTAAACCATGTGTTTGCTGAGCTTTGGAAGAAGGCCCTGCTTTGTCTCTCCCACATACCAGAGCCCCTTTATAACCCAGGCCATCGGAGTTCACTCCTGCCACTGCAGCTACAAGACAAGTTTCTGTTTAGCTTTTTTCCTCCATGTAAACAGGAGTCTGCTCTGCAGAAGGGATCTTTATTCAGCCAGTTCCAGCTGCCCTTGCTGGGCAAAGCAGCCCCACTCTGGGACTGCAGCCTGATACCTTCTGCCGAGGACAGAGCTCACGGGCAGGGTGTTCACACCAGCTTTGCACACAACTTGCCAAACTTCTGCTCCCACAGAATTTCTTGTGGGTGAGACCTTGCACTGACACCACAGTGGGCATCCATCAGGTTCTGCCAGCACTTCCAAGTCTGATCTTTCACGGGAAGTCAAAGTTTGGGGTAATGGTTCTTTGCAGCTGGGAATTCAGTCACTTCCCAGACATCAGATCCTTACCTCTACTCAGGCAAATCACTGTCTCCATTCGGAAAGCACAGACCCATGCAAGGTAGCTGGCTAGTGCTGTAACCACAACTTCTGGGCTTGCAGCTGTGCGTGTGGGTACTCCTGCTCTACCTGACATCTACTCCAGTACCTTCTTCCCAGTTTCAAAGAAAGTCAAAAAAGCAAAGATTTATTCTTTGAAGGACTTATAACAACCCCTCTTGTTCTAGCTTGAGGGGCTGGCAGGGACAGAACTAGCTGCTACACACACTGGAAAAAGCAGCAGTTGGCTGCCCAGGGAAGCCCCATCCCATGCTGGGCAGCTGCAGCTCCTCTCCTGAGCTTCTTGCAGGTTCTCTGGAAGAGACACTGCAGAGCAGCCCTCAGGAGCCTCCAGCACTGAGGCTGCTCCTTTGCTTCTTGCTGCTCTCTCCTGGTCTCACACTGATGCGCTCGACAGCAGGGACACAGGCTGGCTTTAAGAACACCAAATGGGCAGGAACATCCCCACCCAAGTGTCAGAACAGCAGGGGACACACAGGTGAGCCCAGGAGGGTTTGCTGAGCAGTCACTGTCCTGTGTGGCCCAGAAGCAAATCCATGATTAACTCTTCAGCCTTGCCTCTTGCAGCCCGAGACTACTGCTCTTTGAAGAGATGATTCCTCCTTACAAGGGGGAAGAGGAAGAGGAGACTTAAGGGGAAGTAGAGAGGGAAGAAAAGGGGAAAAAATAATTCCCATGAAGCAAGGCGATCACAAATAGGTCCAAAATCCATTTAGAAAAGAATCCTATGATGTTTTTGTTTAGTAGTTCTATTTTTAAGCCTGCAGATCAAAAACAGGAAGCCACCATTAAAATTTCCCCTTGCGGAGTGCTTTCACAGCAAAAATTACAGCCATTTCCAAGATTACACACGTTGGGTTTCTTTCAGCGGTGCAGGGGATACCACAAACACACATGAGGTTTGTAACTTAAACAGTATTCTGGAGATAGGGGCCCCACTGAAACCCAAGCGCAGTTCTGGTTTGCTTCTCAAAGATTACCTCTAACCAGAGGATGTTACGTATAAACCCTCACTTGCTGGAAAGAACAGCAGAGCTTCTAGTGGACATGTCACTTAAGAGGATTGATGCAACATCTGACATATCAGATTATTATTCAAAAGTCTAAGAGACATTTGACATTTCATGATGGATACATAAAGTTACTGGAAAGACTTTAAACAGATAAATGGCTTCAGGAGAGAACTGGCAGAGCATCAGCCAAGAGAAAGACAAGGCACTGACTAACAACAACAGTTCTCAACTATCATGTTATTTGTTTAGATACTGTTACAGGCAATGGGATAGCACTCAAATCAGTGAACCATCCCAGAAGATCTGCTGTCAGAGCTGCATGCCCAGATCTGCAGAGAATAAAGAAATGCTTCTTTTTGATTCATCAAGTTTGACTTCGCAATTACTGTCAAGAAATGCAAGCAGAAATACAATGCGTATTCCCCAGCTACAGTTCGCACTGCATCAACTTCTTTGCTGAGGTCAAGTGGGCAGGGCAGGCTTTGCTATGCAATTCTGAACAACTCCACCAGCTAAAAGGCTCTTCTTGGGAAATAGTGAGTCCTGCTCCCCCTCAAGATCACCTGAAAATGAGGAGATCTGTTCTTCGTGCTACATACCAGAGATCTCTCAATAGCCTAATTAACACTTCACTTGTTTCTTTAACTCCAGTTTGTGGGTTCAAGCCATCTCCCCAGCTGACCCAAGTGAGGTGCTGCAGTTGGGAATTCAAGCACACCAGCAAACTTAACCAAGGCTCACAAGGAAGCAGTGCCAGCTCGGCAAAGAGCTGCCCTGCAAGCCAGTGACATCATGCTGCATCCAACTGCAACCCATTTAGCTGGGAAGGAAAGCATCACTATGTGGCATTCTCTCCTCCAGACACACACGCACTATTTAAAACAAGAATTTCTGCACTGTTTGGACTACCCAAGCCACACCGCCCACTCAACATTCCTTGTAGGAATCACATACACAGGCCTCACATACACTCAGTCCACAAGTTGCTGCAACAATAAAAATTAAACCCAAGCTAGAAACCCACTCTGGCACCCTGCACAGCTGCACACCACATTGCTGCAGTCCAGCAGGGAGGACACAGCAGAGAGCTGGACATCACCCTGCAATGCTGCTAGGGACAGTATATAACTTCATAGTCGTGACTCCAGACATTCACAACCTGGGTATTTTCAGCAGGCTTAGTACAGTGAGGCCACTGGTATTTGAGAATTATGGGTCACATCTTCACAAGCTACAGAGATCTAATGCACCTCCACAACTGTTAGGAAATAAAAACCTGAAACTCAACCATCTGGTCTCCTTCCAGCACCGTAACGGTGCTCTGGTAACCAGATTGACAGCTGCCAACTGAGGCCTTCTCTATATGCAAGTAGCTTTAGAGCTAAAAAGCTGCTTTTAAAACAGTTCCATAAGTGTTCTGTTAGTGTTGCAACACATAAAATTCCCTTTTCCTTCTTTCTTCCAGCCTCACACCCTCCACCTCTCCTCAGAGTTCATGACTGTGCCATGAACTAGGGCTGAAGCTTAACCCCAGCAGCTGGTGTGACCCCCAGGCAGCCCCCTGCTTTGGAGCCCTGGGGAGCTGCACAGTTGCACCAGCACAGAGAAGCATGGATGCTGAGAAAGGTGAAATTACTTCTTTTGGCAGCAGCACCACAAATGGCAAAATTTATCTCTGCACTAAGCCAAGCTACTCCTGGCACCATTTCTCTTAGTTTTGAGGAAAGAGAGACCTATTTCTGTGGCTGCTGAAAGCAGAGTGAAGGCAATCCATACAAGATGTGATCTAAAAATCAGACTCAGGTAATCCAGAAGTGTCTGCACGGCTTCTCCCATCTATTTTAAGGTGCTATTTAAAAAGCCACAGCTGTGAGTAAATAGGATATATAACAAAGCTCACAAACCACATGATTTACAGCACAGGAGAATGACTTTATAGGCACCTTGGCAATGGGTATTGAGCAGTAAGAGGTCAGCTTTGAAGTCAGCCTAGGGAGTACTGAAATAGTCCCCATTCAGCCTGCTCAATGACTAGGAATCAATATACGAGTTGTAGAAGAGATAGTGATGCTACATTTAACTTGTTATAATTTAGGAGAACTTAAGGCCAATGATATTTATTTTGGGATAATTGCAGACCAACACAATAATGCTTCATGTTTCTCCCTTTTGTGTGGGATTATAGTTGTAATTGAAGAGCCAGCAGATGTGTCCATTCCATCACATTGCTCTCTATAATCAGCCTAAGACTAAAAGGGCTTTCTTTTATTTCTTCTACATTTTCTTCTCGCTACTGGTGTAAATGGAATCACAAGGAAGTTTAGGGCACCGCATAGTGCATTTTCCAAGCCAGGTGACTCAGATTCATTTCTATAGGAGAAAAAGCCCAAACTAAGGTGAAACTCTAGGACTTTTTCATGAAATTACATCTAGCTGTCTGAAAAGGCAAGAAATTGAACCTGACGGCTCAAGAGGCTGCCTCCAATCCCCACATCAACCCAAAACTTCAGGTTCTGCATGTGCACTCATGCAACCTGCACATTAAAGTTATGGGGTGTCTCAAGAAGGCAACTTGGTCCCTCCTCTGGCTGTCTGGATTTATACTTACTGTCAGGTCAAAGGAAACAGGCCTAGGTTTTTATTGCTAGAGTTGAAACACAGAGCTCCAGCAGTGCTTTCCAAATCTTCCTTACTCTGTCTTCTCAATTCCCTGGGCAAGTGGTTATTTTGGATTCCTCCTAGTCTATCACCAAGGTAACAGCTCCGTCCCTCACCATCTTCACAGCCCTCTGTCGCAGTGTGGCTCCTGGCTGCTAGAGCTCTCATCTGGCCCGGCAACCTCTGCTGCAGGTCACTGCAAGCACCTCTGGTGGACTCTGCTCTCCATCCAGGCCCACCAGTGCACTGCAGTCTTCCCAAGGCACCACATCCATCTGGTGCTTCAGAGTCCCACCAGGCTCTTTGCATACTTCAGTTGTCCCACCTGAATCTCCAAGTATGTGTGCTGGATTTTGTGTTAATGCCCTGCTGCGTGCTCTTGCATGCTACGGCCCCTTGCATTTCCTGCTTCTCCAAACCCTCTCCCCACTCAACTTCATATAATTCCTGTGATCCGATCATATGAGGGCAGAGCTCCCTCCTTCATGATCTCAAAGGACCAGAAGCTCTCAAATATTCACAGCTCTCAAAACATCACTTTAAAAAGCAAAAAACCAAAAAGCCCAACCTTTTTGGTAGCCATAGGGTGCAAACCAAATTAACTACTTCCCCAGGCTACTTTGATGCACAGATTCCCTTCATTTTGTTTAGGCTGTAAATTAGTTAGGATGGGATCCTTGCATTTAGGCAGCTCAAACACCACACACGTTTCCAGCCCTGCCTCACTGGCCTCATCACTCCCACGTAGACAGCCAGAGCTCGTACGTTTCTGCTCCCAAGGTCTGAGCAGTTTCGCATAGCCCTCCCTCACCTATATTTTAGAGGCTTGCTCCTTTCTGTCTCCATAAAGGAGTAAGTTATCTCCAGCACTTTAGGAGCCAGCCAAATAAGGGAAGAGTTTCCTTTGCTGAGCTGGTGTTTGTACGTGCCCCCAACTTGCTGTGACCCCGAGCCTTGTTTGAAAAGCTGGAGGGTGCAGAAGGGGGGAGCTGGACTAGAAATTAGTCAATTAATGATTTCTCAGCAAAACACAACAGCTCCAGCCCCACATCTTCCAAACCACAGAAGAATTTTCTTTCAAAATACTTTCCTTGCAGTCAGCAGTCTGCGCTGGCCTCCCCCTCCTCTGCTCCACCCACCGTTGTCAGACCTGCTTCTGGAAAAAGTCTCCCTGTTCCAGCAAGGCATTAATTCAACATGGACTTTTGTTTTTACTTGTCTGAATGTTCAACAGAAAAAAGGCTACCCACCATTATCACATCTGTTCCTCTCCGGGCAAGAGCTCTAACCTTGGTCATCCCATCCACACCATACACAAGCTTTTTTTATTATTATTTTAACACGGGAAAAGCAATGTCAACAGATAGAAAAGGATGGTAATGGCATTTTTCAACTATTCTGGACAGTATATACTCTTTCTTCAAGCAGCAAGAAGTGAAGATTTACTAATTTCCTTGCAGCATAGAGAGAATAAAGGAAAAGACGCAGAGGAAAAACCCAAATCTAAAGCTGCTCTGTGTTGCCTGCATTTTGCACCGCAAAGCAGCCTTATGCTGCAAGTGGCAGATGTTTCATAAGCTGCAAAGACAAGGGAAACAAAATCATACAGCAAGAACTCCTGTCAGTGAAGTAATGCAGGGCGTGCTGCGCTCAGAGGATGGGAATGGGTAACACAAACACACCAGCCAGGGCAGACCACGGCCCTAGGTAACAAGCTCTTTCCAAAGCTGGAAAAAGAGAGCAGCCTAGACTAGGAAATGGGGCTCAAGGCCAATGATCAGAGCACTGGGCTATGCTGCTGCCTCCCCTCTGCTCCCATCACTCTCCCCAGCAGGTTCCCTCACTCCTTCAGTTGGATGAGTGAGAGGAAGACCCATTACTTTTATGTTAGGGTTTTGTTTGAGCTAGCTGCTCCTCTTTGACAACAGGCTCATTCGGCAGAACTTCAGCTCCTGCTTTACTGCATCGCTGCTGAAAGCAAATCCAAAATCCTTCCCTGCCTTACCCCAGCTCCAACTGAGGCTGTTGGGCATGAAACCAAAGCAGCAATAACAATTTATGTCAAATATCTGGCGTACAAAACAAGCATGTAAACCTCCACTTTGCCCAATCAAACTGTAATTGCACAAATGACTTCTCATGAAATTAGCCTGTAAACAACCTTAAGTCCTCTTCTAGGGGAAGTCCCAAGTAAATGTTTGGAGAAATAGCATTTTACTCTGTGCAGAGAGCATTAGCTCTGCATGAATTGAGAGTCTCTGACAAAGGTCAATACTGAAGGAAACTATGAAGACTTATAATATTTCCATTACTTGATATTTCCATTACTTGAGTTTGATAATGTATAGACAAGAGTTTAGAAAAATTTACCACAAGCAATACTAAAATAAGAAATAAAACACAAGCTCCACAGCTACACAAGGAACAAACCAATGTAGTATTAGATCTGGGCACAGCATGGACAGTTTTAAAGAGAAATGCAGCAACAAATTCATCTGTTCAGCAACAAGTGTCATCTGTTTCTCTTTGTCAAAACAGACTGCAGCTGTTCTCACTGCAGATCTTTTCAGCTTTAAAAGCACCACTACCTACATACTCAACAAGTTGACGTTCATCTTTCACATTTACAGTCCCAATAACATTGCTCCCAAATATCTGAAATGTTGGGACATTTAGCCTTTTTAAGGGGCCTTGGAAATGAAGAAAAGAAAGTCTTGTGCCAGTGAAGTGGCTTTATCTTCTGTCTTGATGCTTCCCCCACCATTAGGTAGCCTTCCCTTCTGCACTCGGGTTTTGTCAGTATTTTCATCATCCAAACACACATTTTGAGTTCCTCAAGCTCTGCCAGAGTCACAGCACAGGAGATACCACTGAGAAACACAGATACATCATTGCTCCCACATGGTGCAGGACTCATCATTCAAGCTGCACCACAAACAGGACATAGGCAAGGTGCATCCCAGCTGCCACACCAGACTGCTTTAAACCCTGCTTTAGGAAGGGGGAACTAAGCACCTGCACAGGGAACAGCCCAAGCTGTGTGCACAGAAGTTAAGACAGTCAAGACTTAGCAGTCACTTGGGAAATCTTAGCCTTCAGGCTGATATTTAACTCCTTTTTAACAGATTCTGTCTCAGAGCTGGTTGGTACCCAAGCACAGAGGTGAGCATCCCCTAGAGCTGGCTTTTAAACTCCAATAAACTCTTGGAGGTAGCCTTTCCTAGAGCTCGATCCATGTCCAGCAGAACTTCGCTGGGTGGGAAGAATTTCAGCCAAAACATAGAATTGAATCTATTTCCAAGAAAGAGGCCAAGAGGGGGAGGGGAAGCTCTTTCGCCTGTGTGAAACATTCTGGCAGCCTCCTGCATGAATAGCCCTAGTTCTGTGCTTTGGAGCAGAGACATGAAGGTTGGCAGGAGGAGTTCTGTCATTTCTGTGCAAATCCACCCAAATTTGGCCTTGTTAGAAGCCTGCTGGGCTGGGATGGGAGAGAAAGAAGGTAGAGAATCCCTCCCGACCTCACAAACTGTGATATGTCAGATAGCAGCAGCCTGGACATCCAGAGACTCACAGTTTTCCTTACACTTGCATTTTAGAGGGGTAGACGTCTGCACACGCTGCTGACGAAGCTACCATCTCCAGCCTGTCCCACAGCACTCAAATCAGCGTTACTCCACTTCCTACCAAGCTCCCTAACCTATTTCAGCTAGCATTGAACTGCTTGTGTGGTTAACTGTGGCTTAAAGGCAGTAAGGAAAGCTCATACAAGCAGCTCAGCCACAAAGGATGTCTCTACCCCTTGAGATGCTACAGGCTGCACCAAGTTCAAGGGCTAAGGTCTGGTCTAAGAAAGCACACACTCACCAACATGTCAAACACCCTGCATTGCTTGGGGCTTATAGGGAAGAAATCGTTATGGAGAAGGGCAGAAGAGGAGGAGCATGTGGTGGAGAAGACCGTGACCAGAACGAGAGGTCTGGAAATGATATGGACAGAGAATGGGAATAAGACTACAGGAATTAATCACTCTGGATAAGGAAGAACAGGGAATGCACTTAGGTCCTTGAGTCTTATCGGTCTAAATGAAGATTCTACAGTCTGGAGATTTTATGAAGCTTTGTTTATAATATGATATGAATAGGAAATATTTGTTTAATCCAGTAAAACAAATGTTTAGACAACTATTATTCCCTGAATTTCTTAGTAAGAGTGCCAGGAAGTATGCAATAAAGGGCTGTACATTCAAAATAACTAGTTCCCAAAAGCTTGGGATAGAGAAACAAGCACTACAAGCTCTTCTCAAGCCAGCATGTGTGCTTATCGTCTGCATTGGGATTTTGGCACCTTCAGGCTGTATTCTACAGCTGAGAAGAGACCTTGTCTTCTCAGCATAGTTCTGGTAGGTGCAGGGTGAAGCCAGAGCAGCATGAACGCTGGTTATGTTTGCCACCCTCCCACCTCTTGAGACTCTGAAGAACAAGTGTAAAATAAGCTGTATGTGCTTGCTACCTTCATGCATCTGCACAAAGAACAGCATAAATTTGTAACTTTAAATATACACTCCTCCTTTTCAGCCTTCCTTTCCCCTCACCCCCTCCACACACACACACAAAGGTGCAATCCACACCAAGTTTGCATAACCCTGCAAGAAGGGTGGTAAAGAAAGGTATTTTTCTCCTGGAAAGATGAATCGCATACACTGGAGAACGCTTGATTTGAAATAAGTCACAAAGTGTACCCAAATATAACTTTGAAACAAAAGGTTGGTTTTTTTTTTTTTTTTTTTTTTTTTTCCCCTCTCTCCTCCATAAGTTCATAAGACCTATCACATGAGCAAAGCCAAAAAGATGCTGCTATTGGTAGTATTTTAAACATCTAGGACGAACATCAGAAACTCCCAAACCTTTTCAAGAAGTCAGTCTTTAGCATCAAGCACTACTTATAAGACAGACAGAACTGGAACAATTCTCATCTTTCCACATCAAGCACTTTTCCAGTATGCACATCTCTGACCATGGCTCTCTGGCATTCTTCTCATTTTAATGGCCCTAAAAGTATCACTTCTTATTGAGGTAGGAAAGACTGAGTACAGATGGGCCCAAAAGTTAAAACACAACAGATGTGAGCATTCCCAAACTGTGCGAGGAGCCAGATTGCAGGATTACACTTTGTTATACGGCTTCAGCATTTTAGGTGCCTAACCAAGACACCCTCAAGCTTTGAAGCATCAAGTCAACACCCTGAGCTCCAGAGTTCGGTCACCCTGGGAGAAGGGCAAAGATCCAAAACCCAAGGCAGGCAGCCACGCTGCCCTGGCACACGCAAGCAGCAGCTCAGCCCTTGCACCCTCAGGCCCCATGGCATAGCAAGCTATTCACCTCGACTCTGCTGCCTGTTGACTATCCCGCCCAGCGTCCATCGCCGGTCCAGGCGCCTCAGGTGAGCCTTGCGTCGCTTAGAGACTAGTTTGGAACACGGATGGAAACATAAAAAAAGAAAACAAAACAAAATGATGGAAGGGTGAGGAATAAAACCAAAATATGGCAATTACAAGCACTGGTCGTTAGCAGAAACAGGTTAGGTGGTATGCAGAAACCATGGTTAGTTTATATAATATGATGGAGCATGTTAGATTCTTGAGCCTAAGAAGCTGATCCTTGCTATCATCTTCTAAAAAAAGATGTACAGCAAAAAAGAGCTGTACAACTAAAGGAAAACATGATTGTGGATGCTGGAGCGGCAGGACAGGCCAGTATTGTTGTCGCATCTCCTACTTAGACCACAGGATCTTTGGAGAATGCATTTGATCGTAATAGCTAGGGCTATTACAACAGGGCTGTAACCCTCTAAGTAGATTATTGCACTAAAAATCAAATCTAGTAATAAAACATAGGAATAATAAGAAAAAGCACCTTCTCTTGTGTGGGTTCTTTTTTAATGGCAACACTCAAACGGAATCCAAGGGAGAAATGTCTGTCTCTGCATTTCCAAGGCTTGACTCAGGATCCCTGTCACAGCTAATGCCCACAATCCAAGCTTCCGCTTCTCATATATTGATTATCAATATAAAGAAAATACTAACCTTGCTTTTACTGAAGAGGCTCAAGAAGTTAACATGACAAAACTGAGAATGTTTCATACTTAAACAATAGTTTGTACTTAAAACAAATGAAGACAAGACACTTATACAAAAGATACTGCCAGAGTAGCTGTGCACAGAGGACACCAGTTGTTTTCCAGATCACAGATGTGAATCTCCTTTAGGTCCTTCTTCTGTTCGTGAAGGTGTGAATAAGACAGTAACCTTTGGGCTGGAAGCGTCAAACACTCCTCTTTTACTCAGAGGTTTCCAAAGTAGTTTGACTGTTTCAGTGCTGCCATAAATAATGCAAGATACTGCATTGCACTTCTGACAGCTGTTGCTAGAACAAACACAAACAGAAAAGCAACAAACCAACTTGAAGGGGTCAGAGCTACAAGCCCAATTTCTGTGCTAGAAGACCTCTGCAGTAAAGGGGCAGTTGGTTTCCAAGCCTTGCTAGAGGGCCCAGTTACATTTGGCTGGTATGAGTTAAAAATCCTTAGTTTTAATTCAGTAGAGAACCATGACTGATTTTCAGAGGAGCTGTAGTTCCAGATTTCTGATTTTTGGAGATCACTGTGTTCTTTTGACCAGAAATATATCAACCCTCTTGGGCTAAGAAGCCCATGTCAACACAAAGCCCACACAAAAGTAGTCCTCTTCATTCCTTTCTGTATGTTTCCTGTCTGTTGGTAACTTTCCCCAAACCAACATGGCATCAGAAAACCCATTACACATATGGTACATGAGAGGCAACAGAGCACTTCAGCAGACACATGATTATAGCAGAGACAGAAGCTAAAGCTAAATTCACAGCAAGGCAGAAACAGGACAGGACTGTTAGCAAGTTGCTACCCAAAAGAAGGGACAGATGAAAGACAGTCACCTGAAAGGCTCAGGGGAAGGCCTGAGGAAGGTGGAGAGGAATAATATATATGTGTGTATATATATGTATGTATGTGTATATATAAATATATATTTAACAGGTTTCAGCTGAGATGGATCATTCAAAACTCTTCACTTGGGATGGGAATAGGGAGGATTTGGCCATTTAGGAGCATCCTTCTGAACATACTTAGGTTTCTCCCAGCGGGTCACATAGATCTGGCTGCACCACAGGTATGGCTTCTCTGAAAACAACATGACTCCCCCCATCAAAAACCTCTCCATACCATGAAGGTCTTTTGACCCGAGTTAGTTTTTCCCCCCTCTTGATGCTGAAATTTGCTACCTGATCCCAGACCCAAGCTGCATTGGTCATGCCACAGTTTAGTTAGAGGAGTTATTTATCCATTAGTGTCTAATCCCTTCAAGGGAGCATTTTAAGATGTTTGCTTTAGCAGCTCCTGTGGCTGCAAGTGTTTCCTTACATCACTTTTGGAGTGATTCCAAGCTTCATAAGAGAGTGTTGCTTTAAACACAGGTGCAGGTAGTGGTCATCTGCACACCCTCAGCCCCAGGAACAAGCAGCAGGCTCAAGTGGAGGGAGGAAACTTGACTTTCTCAGGGAAATGGACAACTATAGACACATGGAAATTGGTGTTACATACAGGTAGCGTTATGAATAAATCGCTTCTAACATCTCCATGTCTTTACAAGGACCCGCCATACAAAGTGTGGCCATACAAGCAGCCTGCTTAGCTGTAGAAAGGTGCAATAAGCTTTAAGTCCTCTGCAAATGGCTTGAGAGTCTCATATGGGAAGCTCCCTACACTGGTGTCCTTTCAAAGCAGGCAGGGCACAGATGCAGGCAGAACAGGAGTCATTGGGAAAGCTTTATAAACACTGCATCCAATGGCTAGAGTACTTTATCCACTTAAAGTACCTTCCTCCTCAGTTATATTGAAGCCCCTTTCTCCTACATCCTGAGGAGTAAGCTGTGTGCATAAGCTCAGCTGCACCATATGCTATTACATTCACCTTCACTCATTTGTCTTCTCTCAGAGAAAGTTTATATTGTGTTCTCCTCTTATGGAAGCACTTCCCTCCTCCTAATACCAGTCTGAGGCCATTCCACTATGTGGCAAGGAGAAGAATAGCTCAGATACAGGAGAACTACAAGGGGGAAAGCAAGAAACAAAAACAAAACCTCTCCGTTTATGAGCTTAACAGCATAAAAGCAAAGTTACTGAAAACCAGGTGGAAGCTAGGGCACATCAAAGCACCAGCAGAAGTAATGCAGTTAGATTTGTCACTGGAATGGCACTGAGCTAAAAGCAAAGCAGTTCAAGTTTCAGCATCTCTGGATGTGCAGTAAGGCAGGGAAAGCAACTGCTGAGTACAGCAGATGACAGCAATTCAATGGATCAGAGGGGACACAGAAGAGATAAGAAACATTTGATGGGTTTTTCATTACCCAGAACTGTGTGCTGTGTTGCCACAACCCTGTGCAAAGTAAATTCCAGAGGGCAACATAAAAGAAGGAAAGCTTGAAGTTAGAGTGGGTTAAGCAATAAGGCCGTCCAAACATGCACCATATTTAAACAAAACGAAACAAACAAACAAAAAAAAAACACAAAACAAAAAAAAGGAGGAAGCTGCAAAGCAACAGATAAGGCATCCTTGAACTCTTCTGGAAGGTTAGAGCAAGTTTTTGGTCTTTAACACAGGGGAACTTCACTAACTGCTTTTGCATCTGCTAAGATGTTTCATCATACCAGACTGACTCCCTGCCTACCAGTCCACAGTCAGTCTGTCTCTAAACCCTAAGTGACCCAGGATGTGAGTGGCTTTGAGCAGGGAAAAATGAGTTACAGAGCCAAAGTTTGGGATAAACCACAGATGTCACCCTTGGGCCCCAGCACAAAGCTGTTTTGCCTGTGTGCTTTCCTAGTGAGCAGACAAGTCACCCCAATAGGATAGTCTCAACCTCCTATCTGTACTAAGGAAGGTTGGTTCTGTTTCCACATATGCTTTGCATAAGTTTCACACCAACAGCACCTAGAAATTTAGCAAGAGATTCATTAGACTTGTGCAAATCATACTAAGCGTCCTTTGTACACAGTTGCTACATGAGCATCCCATTAAGATGTGGTTAGACTTTCATAACAGAAGAGAGGAATATGCAAGGTCGTACTATTCCAGTTCTGGAACCAGAATTAAACATCTTCAGACAAAAACCAGTGCAGCTAAACACATATACATGTCAAATGACATCTATTTTAGTAGAATGAGATCACGCCAAATAAAGTTACACCTTTGCACACAACCAAAGACCATAGCCAACAGCAAAACAGCTTCAAGTAATGAGCCAAAAATTTGCAATGAGATGCCACCATTAAAGCAAGATTTAACTTTAACTTCTGTGACGCCTTGTGGCTCTAAAAATAACATTCAAATCAAAAGTTCTCACTTCTGCGATTCCTGCAAATAAGCCAGGCAAGTTCTCTCCTCCAGTGGCAGGACACAAGAGGTACAAGAACATGCTGCTTGGAATGTGAAGATCTTGTGTAAAACTTGCTTGATATCTCTGATTAAGTGCATTAAGATTACCATTATTAGGCTTTTGAACCACTTCTTACACTGCCAGCCCAAGCTGGTCACAAATGGATCATGGCCTTGGTACCTCATCCCAGTTTCTTCAGAAACAGAGTATTCACTGATAAAAGATACCAGAACCATCTACAGCACCAAACAGCAACCACCAGGAGCCATAAGGATTTTCAAAGTAGTAACCTTTCATATGAGAAAGAGTGGGCCAATACCAATTTCCACTGGATAAGAAAAAAAAAAAAAAAAGCTTTCCATACCTTCCCCAATTTTGGATGTGTTGATGTCTGAGTCATCTCTGGTTCCATTTTGGGATTCCAGGTACGTAGCAGGGACCCAGCCCTGCTCCTCTGCTGTGCTCACAAACCACCAGCCTGCAAAGGGAAGAAGCAAGAAAAGTCATTCAGACAGCACTAAAACACAAACAGTGGGATGCTGCTGAGAAGCAGGCACCTTAACATCCATGTTTCTATCCATGTCTACAGAAGTGTTAACAATGACCAACAGCTGCCACCAAGACATCTTTTAGGTCACATTTACAGTGGGATACCCAAATCTATAGGTGAACCATGTTTAGGTTAAGGGCATCCCAGTCATAACTACCCTCATCGCTCTGCTTATTTGGCTACAGTGATTTACTGAATCTCCATTAGGTCTCATGTAAAGTCACCCACTCAGCACAGCCTGTGTCTTTCAGCTCTTAATAAAAACTGGACTCTGCTCCACGTAGGCAAGGACACAGCTACGAGAAAAGACAGCAACAAGCCAAGCAGATAAAACACTCATATTTTCTGTAATTTCTCAGTCTGCCCCCAAATTCAAATTACTTTCTATATAATACAAAATATTGTTTAATGATAGTTTATTCCATATACTGTTCACTTTCTCAAAAGAAGGAAGAACCATCTGAAGCAGTGCTCACATGTTCATTTCCAGTCACCCATGTTTGTCCCAAATTCTGTCACAGGAAGATTTTAGCAGAAGGGCAGTATTTGTAAACCCTCCTTGCCTGCAGGCTCCTAGAAGGAAAATGTGCCCCAACGTCCTGATCCCCCTTGCTAGCTGCAGCACAGCTGCTAGGTAGCACTATTTATTTACTCTCAAAACTCAGACATGGCTTTCCATTTTCTGGCCCAACATATTTGGAAACTTTGCTTCACGAGGCTCATGGTTGGAAAGTTTAAATTTAGTTATTCCTCCTCAGCAGGAGGTGGATTCTCCTGCCATGAGGCCCAGAGCAGTGAACACACACAATCTGCCAGACCGTTTCAAAAACACATCTTTATGGATGTTCCTTATTTTACCAGCAATGCATCAACATGGGTAGCAAACACAGTTTAACATACACTTATAATTAGGCACAAAATGTCAGAAGCTGGCTTTCAGCTGAGACCAATTAGACTGGAATAGTTTATATAAACTCTTCCCCAGAAAGAAATTAGACACTATTGCACAAAAGACTTCCCTACACTCGGGCCGCCTTCAAACTATAGCAAAACTATGTCTTTGGAGGGCTGAATCCCAGCCTCTGCAGTACCCAGTGCTAACCCAGTTCATAACCTGTTTCCATGGGTTAGATTCCTTAGATGCACCAGTGTCTCAAAGCTGATCTCAAGTTCTTGCGTTCGGGCTCAGGGCTCAGACACAACTCCCTGTCAAAAAGCAGCCCCTTAGCCCCAGGGCAAATGCAGGTGTCCCCCCTGCCATATCACTGCCCTCTTAGCCCCTGGAAGGTCACAGCACTGACACCAAGACTTGACTAATCTGATGAGTAAATTCTCAAGGCCAAGTTATACCTGAGGCAGGTTACACAGTCTAGTGACTCAACCAATCCCTCCATGTTGCATAGCCTGCACATTGCAAGCCGAAAACTGCTTCTATTCCTCAAAACATCACGAAACTGAAAACTCTTATTTGCCACAGACTCAAATCATTTTTCCCACTGAAGACTTTATTTAAGCTATATCCAAGGGTAAAATGCAGACCAAAACCCCTCTGCTGTAACCAAACCAGCAGCACGTGTCTAGGCTTGGAAAAAGCCTGCCCCAGCCAGCACTGAAATTCTCTTCACCATTTTGAGCTTGTTTCTCAGAAGAAGAGCTTTAATGCAGCTCATACAGTTAAGACATCTACAGGAGAGGGGTGAAAGTAGAAAAGGAAGAAGTTTCTATAGGTAACCTGGACAGAGGGCTCATGAGCTGCAGACAAATCAGAGCGACTTTTGCTTGCAAAAGTGTCATGGCTTTAATAGAGCAAACAACTCCTTGTCCCTCCACTGCCACCCTGCCCAACCCCGAGCATCACAGAAATGTTGTTAGAAGACTTCTTTTGAAGCATGGACCAAAACATGGCATTTATTTTGAGTTCTCTCGCTATGCTGGAGTTGAGCTCAACTTCACAATTCATTATTAAAACCATTCTGCAGCAACATCTGCAGGGAATTATGTAAAGTCATCTCTGTGCACTGCCAAGCCAGTCTGAGCTTAGCTCTTGTGCTCACAGCATCTGTAAAAATTAGGCAGCGCCTTGCAACTTGAGTTAACCCGCACAGAGTTAACCCTCCAGCTCTCGGGCATCAAAATCCAAAATGCTACAGCTGATGCCACATGGATGCACAGACCAAGGATGTTACCTGGCCCCATGATAAGGACTCAGAGTTTGAATCTCATAGAAGATGCTTAGGGAACTGGGGCCACTGCTCCCAGACACAGTGCAGCTCAATTTTGCTGCGTTACTCTAGAGTTTGACACAAGCCCAAAACATGGATTTCTAAGGTGGGCAGATAACACAGTCTCCAAATGCACTGACGTTTTTGTTGGCATCTGTCAGCATCCTTAGCTGCAACAGCCAAAGTATCACTACACCCATAAGATCTGACACTTTTGGCACACATCTCCATCAGTTGAAGTCAAGCACGCAAGTCAAGCTGATGATAGCAAGATAGATGAATTCATTTTCCAGTGTGACCAGTGACAATAAAATACTTTGGTTCTATAAATCCCGTTCCTGCTTTTAATCATATTACCACTCCTCTTCCCAAAAGGCATTAACAAAATTAACGTCTGTCACTCCCAACCCACGCCATGGCAAACCACCAGAACATAGTTAAAGAGCTATATTTTATGCATTTTTTGAATGTTGACATGTATCCTCATCCAGCCATGCTTCAACATTGCCTCCTTTTCCACACCAATAGGAAATTAGCTACTTCTGTTCAAGTCTATATATTCATGAGACATTTAGAAATTATTTTTAAATAGCAAGATCATGCTGAATATGGTCTCCAGTTCCCCCCTCAGACTCCACAGCTTTTTTTTTTTTTTTTTTTTTTGAGACTTTAATTCTTTATTTTTGTGAGCCTAAACAAAACAAGCAAGACAACCAGCAACATTATAAAAAAAGGGAATGAAGCCCTGTCCTATATGAGTGGACTACACAGGCTTCTAAACAAATACTTAAACAACACTCCACCTCTTGAGAGTATTTGGGAGGAAGAAAAAAAAAAAAAAAAAAAAAAAAAAAAAAGCAGGCTAGAGAAGTGGTCTGGTACACCTGACATGGACTTTTGGTGCTTCAGAGAGCTGCTCCCTTCACAGGCAGTCCTGCTGCTTTGGATCAAAAGACCTCAAAATAAGTAGCTCAATAGCAGCACTAGATACAGCCAGCTCTCTTCTAAGCCTGGCACACAGACCTCCTCATGCCAATGGATGATTATTTTCTTTCTTTAATGAAGCAGATTGCATCTCTGAAGAATTGCTAGGGCATGAAAGCGCTGCTGCTGCGCAGATGAAGATACTGGCTTTTTCCGGCTCTCTTTAGCTCCTACTTCCCACGCAGAATATGTATATTTGATGCACACAGGGAAGTCAGGCATAATTGGCCTGGACAAACCTCCAAAGAATATGCAGAAGCAGAAAGATAAAGACATCAGAAGCAGCATTTTGTAAGAGGAATTTTCGGTATTAAGTGTATTCTCACACCCACTTCCTGAAAATCTACTGCAGCTTCCATACACTGTTAGAAATGATCACTGTGCATGCTGGCTCTGATCTCTGAATAAGGCTTCTTTAGTCCTACACACTTGGCAAAAATGTAGGATTGACAGCATTCAAACTGCATGAAGCCTTATATCTCATTTCACAGCACTTTGCCCCTACAATTCACAGAAGAGGCATCTTCTCGAGATGAGACATGCAAGAGGTCTCACTAGCACGGAGCTGACTGGGTAGGTGGAGGTGCAGAGGTCTGTGCATGAGTCATGCGCAGCAGGCCAGGGCTGTTGTCTCAGGATGAATTATTGAAGCTAGTGAAATATTAAAGGCAGCTTTCACCTCTAAACACATAACATTTCCCCGCCTGCGTTCACAGCAGACCTGACTGCAGCCAACTCGGACATGAAGCAAGGTTTGTCTCAATTTAAAAAGGGAAGTAGAGCTCAAAACAAGGACATGCTAAGGGAAGATAGAAATTCTTACAGCAGAGATCCTACTTTAATACATTAAAGTTCCCAATCCTTTGCATGCCTTATTAGCATGCAGCCAAATTTGGGGTATTTCAGCTCAACCACTTGCCAGCATCCTTCCAGCCAGTTCGAGTGCCACCATCACATGCCAGCAGCTCTGTGCCCATCCATTTGTGGGGACAACCCTGCTTCCCAGCATGAGCCTTGGTTCAGAAAGGGCTGCAGTCCAAAAGGCAAGCGTGCAAAGACTGCTGCTGCCTTCCTTGCAACCGCTGTGGTTGTAAGCTAGGTAGTGAGTACCACCATGGGAATTGCAGCCCTACTGTTCTGTAATCTTTCACCTCCTGAGATGCTGCAAATGGTTTCAGAGATGCTAGTTACAGGGATGTCATCTGCTTTGCTTATCACCCCTTCCCCCAAATAGGGAAGGGGAAGGTTGACAAGTCATATTTAGAACCAGCATTAAAACTCACCAGCCCCTGATGCTGCTCCATAAGGTCATTAAATTGGCTGGTAAAATATTCCAAGAGCCCCGTGGCACTGTGGCACTTCACAGTTGTTGAATTTCTGATGTGAGCAACAGCAGGAAAAGGGATTGAGCCTGTCCCTCCCTCCCTTCCCTGCTATGTTGCAAAAAAAATAGGCCAACTGCAATGGGAATTATAACTTACATAATTCACAACAGGTTTTCTATCACATACCATCCTGAATGAAGGCCTAGAAGGAAGCTACCTTTCTGAAAGAACCTGATTATCACCTCTCAAAACAATAAATAAAAGGTTTTAAATATAAGAGGTTTTACTGCTGGTAGTGAAAATGCCACATCTGATAAGTATGCAATTTCTAATGTATGCCCTAACTTCTGTATAGCCATCTTTACAGGCTACATAAAGTCACTCGAAGACCAAACAAGCCACCTCCTAATATTAGACTATAGCTTGGTTTTAGAATAGCATCAATACTTCAACTTGAAGGGTTGACTAAAAGGCTTTGGAGAACAGCTGTGCACATCCTGCCACACAGCATCCAGTGAAGAACAAGTCTCCTCACCTAGCAGCATTCAACATTACATAAAATACTGTGTGGTGATACAAACTTTCACGGCATTCTCCAAAATGAGTGGAGCCAGAAGCTCTGAAAACACTGTTACAGGCAAGATGCAAGTCTAGGATAACGAGATGAGTGAAGAGACACGTTCAAGAGTAAAGAGGAGCCTGCATAGTCCTGTGTCCTTGTACTGAGACAGTACAGCAGAAGTCCTGCAAAACACAGCAGGAAGCATAGCCTACAGGCAGTGCTCACCACAGCCAAAAGTACATGTGGAATGCCCTTTGGAACATCATTATTTCCCTCCTTTGTAAGAGTCTGAGAACAGTGTAGTGTTTTTATCCACGTACATGCTGCAGCAATTTTTGCTTAATTTGGTGATGGAATCAACACTTCAGGGTTTCTTGGGGCTAAGGTGCAGGAGGTGGGGTGTTCTGGAGACAGAACTCTGCCAATAATGTTTTTCAGGTACTAACAGAACAGCACTTTCCCTTATGGAGAGAAAAGGCAAAAAGCTGAGATTAGGGTTTGCTCTTCTCCAGCGAGAGCTGATAACTGCTAATGCTTAGGAGTCATCAGCAGCACAAGCAGTTTCATTCCTTGCACAGATGAGTTTATGAAAAAATAAGAGAGAAACTTGAAGTTAGTGCGTTGCCACAGATGAAAGAGTAATTTCTTCTCTGCAATGACTGGCAATTAAGATAAATAGTTACTTCAGTTCTATAAGCTTATAGGTTTGCTGTCCTAATCCTTCCAGTTAGTTTTTTTCCTCTACTAATAACCACCGTGTGTGGCTAAGTGGAGATTACTCAGCTGTGCCCTGAGCATCTCAATGCAGCTGCAGGGCTGGCTGGTTTGGAGAGCTTGAAGGGTATGAAGAACACGAAGAGCACAGATCCTGTGTAAGCAAAGGTCCTAATTATTGCAGCCATGTGAGGTTTCCTGGACAGGGAGTAGCCGAGTTGACTAGATCTATATGTTAGTGCTCAATGTAGAGTCCCAAAATGCATCTCAGATTCTGGCTGAAGCATCTAACTTGTTTGGATTGCTTTTGCATCCTGTCATATGCATATGCACACGTATGTTGAAATTCACACCACCCTCAGCATCCAAATCTGTCTCATCTCAGTGTTCTACTGGGATGGGAACTGCATTTCCTAGTGCTCGTGGAAAAAGCAGAAGTATTTAGAACATGGGAAAAAGTTCATGGGAAAAGAAAGCTGGATAATATACAACTCTGCTCTAATACTTTATGGGTTAGATCACTAGCAGAGACGATGGATATCCAGAGTTTTAAACACAACTAAGAAATGCCATATTACTGTATTTGTTCAAACCTTCTAAGCTAGTAGGTAAGTGACAACTCTTCCAAAAGTACCCACTTGTAGGAAGTGGGTACTTTTTATTACATTATTATTTATATCAAATTATTAAATTAATATTTTAAATTAAATTACATGTATTAAATATTAATTTTTATTACATTATTAATGCCTTAAGCATTCTATGATTCTATGATTACATTACTGGCTTCAAGTGTGTGAGTACGTGTGTGTATGGACACACACACAGAATACACAGTTATCTTAGAGTTTATAACATTATCACGACCCTACATGTTGTATTAGCAGCTATTTGCTATGACTCAATTGTTACCCAGGGGCTTCCCCTCCCTCTTAAAAAAAAATAAAACACCTCAAACTTGTGTATTGACACAGCTGGAACACAGCAATCTGCCAAACATGTTTTCAAGAACTGGCACATGTAAAATCACACGGTCATCATATAATTAAGTACAAGTTACACACGTCGTATGCTTAAAGCAAGGAAGCAAATGCACTACCTATCACAATAAGAGCTATGGAAAAGTACTGGGCATTGCCCACGAATTCCAGTTTAAAGTCTCCAAGTTCCAGGTCACTGGCTTCCTCTAAAGCTGCCAAGTCCTGCAGGCTCCCCCGCAAAAAAGCACCACTTACTAAGTCTTCCCATGGCCAAATGCAAACAAAGCACACAGCCAATGTGCTCAAGGTGCTGGCTGGTCCAGACCACCAAACCTAGGGGATCCACTGAGCAAGAAGTTACTGCAGGTTGTACAGGCCAGGCAGCACCTTGTACAGGCCAGGCAGCACCTCAGAAGTCACAAAAACATTTGCTGAGGTTCAAAGATCCTGAAGACCTCTGAAAATAAATGTAAACAAACTTTCTCCTCCTGCTTCTCTTGATTTCAAGGATACCAAATGGTGAAACCAGCATGACATGAGCTATGTTCCACATCACCCAGCTTTGCTCGGCGCAGGAACAGAAAGCTCGCAGAGGGAGCGTGCTTTCCTCAGAGGAAATATCTCATCAACCACGAGGAACAAAGCTATCTTTAGGTGGGCACAGTGTATTGTGTGAGCAGCCTGGCTGCAGCTGCTAGTGCTGAGCGCTGTGCAGGGACTGCACTCAGACAAGATGCAGCCATTGCAAAACAGCTTTCAGGGAGCTGCTGACTTGTGTCCCTACACTGTCCAGCCCCATCCTCCTGTGTGAGCCATCGGAGGCACTCAGCTATTCTTGGAAATACCCCTACGCGGGCCATCAGCTAATGGAGATCCTCCATCCGTCATTACTAGTGGAGGCTTACATGTCTTCCACAGGCTGGGGGCAGCCAACAGGGTGCAACGGGCCCATTTACAAGTCATTTCCTTTACATCCACAAGACTAATCTTAAAGCAAACACATCCCATGTCTGAGGTTTCTTTGGGGAAAGATGAATAAGCTTTCAGATGGGGCTCAGCGCAATCTTGTCCAAAGATTACAAATTACTTCCTAATGGTTTAAATAAAGTTACAGACCCCCCAGACCCAGCTGAGAGAAGACAGTTCATACGCAGTAGAAGATAACCAATATTTACAGACAGGCAAAAGTCATTTCTGTTGCAACATTATTCTGAAGTCTGTCAAGATTGTGGTATCAGGCCCTCTCTGGGAAACCCTCAAAACTCCAGGATCAGGAAATGACACTGGTGAACAAGTAGTGATCCTAGGGGAGTATCTAGCAGCACTCAAGATGCTAACGTCAAAAAAAAAAAAAAAAAAAAAAATCACAGGGAACCCATATTTCAAAAATTCAGCCACTTCCAAGACAGACTTTGGTAACTCCATGAGAAAGTAGCAACACCATGCAAGGCTTTGAAGCCAAGGAACAAGGGCTATCCTGTATACAGCAGGAATACCCATCTAATGAACGACCCTTTCCCTATCCTGGCTCTTCCTTGAAGTTCTCACAACCAAACACAACAGCCCGGCTCCCCTCATGAGCTGGACCTGGCAGGCGCTCCGTTATCGCACATCCTGAGGTAAAACCAAACCAAACACTCTGCTCCCGTCCCAACACAGCTTCACTGCCTTCCCTCAGGGATCCATTTGAGCCCTGCTTCTCCGGTGACCCTGCAGGCCGTGCCTCCGCGAGCCGACGGCGCAGGAAACGGCGGCTTAGGAAGCGAGCACGGAGTGACGAAGAGCAGGCCCTCGCGGCAGCCGGTGCGCGAGGCGGCTGCCAACTCACCACCGCGCGGCCCTCCACAAGGACATACATGGGCAAGCAGCGATCGTCACTGCTCCCCAGAAGAGATTACAAACTCGATTCAGTAATTTCGGAAGGTTTTTCCAGACCTCTGTCAAATTTAGAGGCTTGCAGCCATGTTACTGTGCTTTGTTCAGCAGGAAGGCTGACTAGCCCCATTTTGAACTGCTTGAGAAAAACTGAAAGGAAAAAAAAATAAATGGAGGTGTTGGAGCGGAGAGTTGCTTTCTGCCTCTGCAAGACAGAGCCACAGAGCAAGAGTTTTTGCAGGTGGAACCAGATGGAGACATTCACCTTCAGAAGAGGGAAGAGTCAGCTCACCCAGAGTTCAAAAAAAGCCAGCAGAAATTTTTGGGATATCTGGTTCCCTTGGCGCTAACGAAAAAGTGCATCTGCAGCACAAGAAGAGACTATGAATAAATGGAAGCCACCAAGTCTAAAATCTCTGATAAGCACATGTAGTTAATGATAAGCACTCTTACACTGCAGAAAATATTCCGTATACAGCCAAACACCTAAGCACTGCTTCTACTCATTCTGGCTTGGCCTCTGGGTAGGAAAACATCACGCTTTGCTGAAGTATCTAAGTAGGTTTTTGACAAGATGGTAGCAAGCATCCTATTTCTGAGCTGGCTCAATTGTCTCGGTTTGGATTTAGACTTTAAAGACATATTTAGCCTCAGAGGTACCTTACAGAGGTAACTGTACTGGTTTCGGAGACTAAAAATACTTCACCAATTAATATCCTGCATGATGGGAACAAGAAAAAAAGTTCTCTTAACACACAAGTTGTCAGTCTGCCTCCAGACTGTCAGTCAAGTGTGTAAGTTAAGTCCAGGTCTGAGAAAAGTAGCATGGTTAAGTACTAACCCTCAGGTCTGTCACTTCAGGCATGACCAACCAAAGCCAGAACAGGTATTAAGCATATTCACTGGCAGTACTCAACAAGGCTGATCTTCTGATGCTACATTAATTTGCTTTGCTAACTGTTTTAAGTGAGATGCAGGAAAGCTGTCTGTCTCCATGCATTTTCTATATGTGAGAACAAATATAAATATATAGGAATAAAGTCAACCCTGATTAGAGGGCAAGAATAATGCTGTCCTTGGGCAAAAGGCTGGAAATTTACAGACCTCCCATTACAAGGGCGCATGCATTATACAACCCAGCACCATTTCAAGTAAGCAGCAGCACAGTAAGGGATTTCATAAACCTGCTAGATGGAAAGGCACACCGCTTACCATTTCAGTGGGGAGTCACTTCAGTTTAGCCTGAATGAGTGTTGGAGACACCAGACTCCAGACACAAGGCTAAGAGAGCATGCCTAGGACTAATAGCAACAAACCCCAGCCATGCCCTGCTGCAAGCAGCATACCCTGCACCAGCAGTCACTACCTGCCCTCACCTCAATGCTAACACCATGAAGTCTTCAATTCTGGCACACCATGCACCTTCACTGAACATTTTTAACAAGATGGAGCACAACAAATCAGACCAAATACCTTGTGGCTGGTGTGCCGAGTTTGTAAGCAAAACTACAACTCTCTCACCTCAGCTGCTTCTCCAAGCATCAGTTTGGCCTGAGGGCAGTGGCATATGGATAGAAGGAAAAAGGCAAGCCCAGGGTCTGCTGCATTGGTTCGCTTTTTGTTTACCAGGGCTCAAAGCACATCAGCATCACTGAGCAGCCCCCTGCAGACACGCATCCCACTGAGAAGGATGGTCTTGCTGTTGGGGAGCTGGACAAGGTTTTAGAAGTTGTCTCTTAAGGAGTTTGAAGAAAAGAACTGAGAAATAAGGCAATTCCTTCGGTGGGAGGAGTTTTCCCCTCCCCAATTTCCAAGTCCTGGTTACTTCCCTTCCCCTCCCCCATGGTATAGAATTAAACAATGATTCCTTTGTGTATCATTTATGGAGACTTTCATTCCCTGGAGACAAGGCCTAAATGTCTAGCACAACAGGACCCTAATCTCAGCTGGCCCTTAGGCACTGCCATAAAAAACAAACAGATCACAGAAGCCCAGCTCTCTGTTCAAAACAGTCTGGATAGTAAATAAGTCTTTGGATAGGTCTGTTAGCTGCCATACTAATTACAGTGTTGGAAAAGGGGTTTAACAAAAGCATATATGCCCTGAAAGTTTGTTCCAAAACAATTAACTATGTGCATATTTGGAAAGGTATGTTGAAGTCCCATGTAGCACAAGCACAGTGCTACATTGCAAAAGGGCACTTTCAGCAAGACCAACACATCTATTAGCACATTTTAAGATAACTAAGGAATGGAAGTTTTACCATCTTGCTTCCCACTCAAGGGCTGTGAGCAAGGATTATAGAAAGGAAAGAACCCAATCTGGGTTAAAAGAAAAAAGCACATACTCCTGTAGTCCTTAAATCCCTCTATGGAGAGGGAACCCCATTACTTCTCACATTGGAGATTGATCCACATCCTCTTGTTTGCCCAGGTTCCTCAATGCATACACCGTAAAAGCTCTCAGAGCCCAAGCTGGCAAAACAGGGCAATGCAGCCTGAAGAAGATGCAGACCAAAACTGGGTCCTTCAGGAAGGACACGCATCACTTCCAGCTCCCCTCTGAGCTTAGAGGGGCCCTCAGTGCCAGCAGCAATCAGCAGAGCCACCTCCAGAGCACACCAAGCCACTGGTGGCTTCCTTGGTCAGGCTCCTGGCTTGTCACTGAAGTTTCTGAAGATGCAAAGCCGTCTCCTTCCTGTGATAAGGGAGATTGCAGCTATTTTGCATTTTCAAGCAGCTTTCATACTCAGCATATTTGATTTGGCTGATGTATTTGCAGTTAGTCCCTACCTCAAAGGGCTACCTGGTATCAACTCTGCCAGTATGGGCTGGAGCACAAACCAGGCTCTTTTTTTTTTTTTTTTCTTTCTTTCTTTCTTTTTTCTTTTTTTTTTTTTTTTGGGAGTGGCCACACATTAATTACTAGATACTTCCTGCAGTCAGTGTTAGTATTTGCTAGTTAGAGTTAAAGAAAGTTATTTTTCTTTCTAAAGTTCCTCCTACCTACCCTACTAATGAATGAGCTCCATATGCTATAGGATAATTAGAATTGGTTGCATAAAAATCTGGAAGTCAGCTTTACAACACAAAAGTTAAGACCTTAGTTCTGTCCTATGAGAATCTAGACTTGTTGAGATACTACATGTTAGTCCACACTTTAAGCTGAAGGAAAGTGGAGATTCAAAGGAGATTGACTGTTGGGCTTTGACATCTCATCTGCCTTCTCAAGCCATTGGATTCACCCAGCTCAACCACAGTGTGCTAAATACTCATCACTACAGTACTGTCATTTTTAGAACTTTAATTAGTTTCAACCTGGAATTTATTTTAAAAATGATGATGCTTTTTGATCTGTTTTATCTGAGTAGGCTTTGTCTCTCATTCAGGCAAGGCATTTGGCGGCAGGGGAGAGAGGAGGGAGGAGTGAAAAATGCCTCCAATTACACGTTCTAGTCAAGTATAGGCTTAAGCACTGTATTCAACTGAAGAGCAGAGCCAAGGAGTGAGCTGTTCCATCTTTAAGGGATAAAAACCCCATCTGCAAAGAGTCAGTAATTACATCACTGAGGGACAACTCCATCCTGGTGCTGTTAGGTCAGTAATGGGCTTTTAACTTATCACTGTTTTGCATTGTCACTTCCAGCCTTGCTCACATTCTCCTTCCAACTGTGTCTCAGGCCTTTGGATGAGCCTGTGCTTATTTATTCGCAGCTCAGTTTTCAAATGCTGAGACGCAGCCAGAAAAGCATAGCTGTTTCTCCAGATGATGTCCTTGCAATTAACTACAAAAAGTTTTCTATATAGTGAGAGAAAGCATCCTGTATTTGTTTTGGTTCCTCTCAAAACTAAAGGAGCATTTGTAGTGGATGCAAACATTTTCTGATCAACTCCTTAAAGCCACTATTGCAACTGGATATGATTACGGATATAATTACTTTCATTTAAGTACTACGTCAAGGATAGAGGGTAACAACACTGTGCCTTTGAGCACTGCTAACGTATACCTCAGGGTACATGTTTTGTAGCTGCTCAGATTCAGTTTCACTGAGGCAAAAGACTATTTTTGGTGTTTAGTTTCTGAGAAGCTTTGCTAGTGCAGACTTCCCTTTGATAACCCCATAGTGAAAAAGACACATGCTGGACAGTGAGCTAAGAGCGACCCCAAATCATTATTTCTGCTTCTGTAGCTATATGATTTAAAAGTGAGGTCTATAGGAGCCTTGTATTGCAGACAAGATGCTTATCTTTAACCAGAGTCTGAAGTCTCAGGAAAATGAAATTTCATTCAGATATAGCAAAAGACTTGCTACAAAGATGAGGTATTGATAAAAAATAAAATAAAAAAGCAGCTCATACACCCCCTGCCTGCGCAAGCAAACAGTAAGTTTAAAGAGAGAACAAAATGAACTTTGGGTTGACTCTTGTGTGCTCAGAATTATTCTGTGACAACGATTTCCTGCTGCCAACACATACTCCAGCTCCAAGTGCGGGGCTGAGGCCGTCCAAGCCAAACACATGCAGGGCTGGAGAGACTCTCCGCAGATTAGATTGCTCCTCTTTGTGCCGCTACATGAAATGCATCTGGGGCACCCCATCTATATTAAGGGCACATTCCTTGGCCGAGCATCAGCCTATTCAGCACCGCTCCAGGCAACAGGGACATTCCTCTCCCGTGCGATATGGGGCTTCCAGCAAACCCCCCAAACTGACAGATAAAGATCCCCAGGAATAAAACACCCCAAAGGGCTTACATGCTCACTCAGATAACAAATTCCAGTGTCTGAAAGGTGCCAAAAGCATCTGACAGCAAAGTGCTCAGGAAGAGGCTGGAGGCAGAGACCCAGCTGCAAGCAGAGGCAGCCCTTGGTGGTCAGTATCCCTCCAGCCTTGAGGAGTCTGCTCAGATCTGCACAGAGACGGATACGCATCCAGGTCTTGCTCCTTCAAAATCCAGTACTTCTGTGGACAAACTTTTGCCATCCCACGTACACCAGCTCCCTAGAGACCCTGTGCCCTGCTGTAATAGGAGGCTGCAAATAGCCCTTCCCTCACCTAGCCCCTAATTTCTTGGGGAGGCAGAAGGAACCAAACTATTAGGAACACTACAGTGTCAGCATCAACTGTCAAGGAAATACAAAATGAAATATGGAGTTCCCCAAATACCCATGTCATTAAACACCAGTACACCACCATTTAGCCACTTCTCTCATACCTCCTTGGTAAGCAATTCATAAATTTATATTTACATTGAATCAGATGGCTGATGTTTTTGACCTTGGTTAAGTGTACCAGGCTCTCCTCGGTTCATACAGCACACCTTTCACACTGGCTTTAGCAGCAAGAGCTTCATTAGTACAACACCAACATCCCATTAATATCAGAAATACCAGCAACATCAGTGCTAGAGGGCCTTTGAAGGGGCACCAGAAAATTTAGGCACAGAAAGCAGACATCTGGGTTGACAGCAAGCTATTCCCCACACACAGGGCAACAAGGCTGCTAGCTAGGACCTTCCAAGTCCCCCATGCTAGCCTTGCCACCACACTGACATTTCCCAATAGCATCAACTTTCCAAATCTGCAGCTTTGTTGGATTTCTAATTTCCAGATATCCTAGGGCCACCAAGAAGTTATGAAGAATTTCAATTTTTTTCCAGACTCTATACCAGGATTCCTTCCTTATTCTGTTACTATTGTCTACAAGCTCACTTGACCATTTTCAGCCCTTCAGATTTACAGTCATTCCTAGCAAAGTATTTCATCCACAAATAAATGCAACCATGCTTTTTCTGAAGGCAAGGGGAAAAATATATAGAAAGCACACAGATGTTTGGCAAGTACATCAAAGCTAGACTAGTCAGTACTAAAAAACTCACCATGAAGATGTTCTTAGAGTTTTAACAATACAATCAAATGTTAGATATGAACAGAGGGAGATTCCAAATGGGTAAATAACATCTACAACAATAAATTAATTGGAAGTGCAGACCTGCAGAATGCTCAATGCTATAAAAAGCATCTGCGTGTGCCACTTTACTGTGTGAGGCCTGAGCTGCACTGACACTGAGCAAATCTTTGTTTTCCACATTAATATGAAATTAGATGAGGTTGGGCAGAGAGATGAACTTCTGGCCAGTAGGTATCAACTGACTGCCTTTGGCCAAGTCGTGCTTCTGTTCTCTGCATAGCTGCACAATATGGTATTTGGCTCTTCAAGCCCTGCAATTCGCTTCTGACCCATGTACAGTTAGAATCTCTTGGATTCTGAGAGCAGACAGCACTTTTCCCTCTGACAATATTTCATAATTTCAGCACATAATACCTTTTCCAAAGGAGGACAGATGTGCGGGAGCAGCTTCAGTCCTCTAAGAAGTTTTCCATTAGGATCCTGGGCAGCTCTGGCTGCCTAGTCCAATAGCATGAACAGCCTCCCCAAGGCCAGAGACAGCCAAAGAGCTGCTCAAGCAACACGTGCCAAGAGGCCTGTCCAACTGAAGTGCTACCCACCAGCTCCCTGGTCTCAGGGCACCATGAGGAGCTCGGCAGGCACCGACACGCTCACCCTTTGCTGGGGAGCCACGAAGAACAGTTTGAGCCCAGCTCACATTGTGAGGGAAGCTTAAACCAGCACCCGTTATGGTGAACGCTTAGGTGACATATAGAAAATACCACATATGGGGTGGGGGGAACTGCTCAACAGGGTAAGGGTGCTGAATGCCAAGAATTTCACTTTCAGAAATCCAAAGCTTTCAGCCAAAGGACCCAGACTTCCATGCTGGCTTAGGGACATGCCATACGAGGAGAAACCACTGCAGTAGAAAGCTCCCTTACACAAGAAAGTGAGTTCCATCACCCTTAAGAGGTCACTTAATTTTGGGCAGAAGGGCCCAAAATTCTCTATAGGGCATGAGTGTCAAGGGAACCACCACAGCACAGGCAGCGATCAGGCTGCCGGGCAGCCTGGGGGAAGAGCACACAGGGAAGCCAGCTCTTGTATTGCACTGGAAGGCATCAGCTCCATGACCTTTTGCTCTGGGAAGATTACTGTGTTCTTAAGGAGTAGAAGCTCCTGAGAGGTGAGGGGTTCATGCAAAAGGGAAAGCATGGCCACTTCCTCAAAGCTCAATGGGAAGCTGGGGTTTCAATAGCAACCTGGAGGAAGGAAAAGGAAGTGGAAGTCACAAGTTAAGCTCTCCAGATATCTACACGCACCTTAGAAAGTTATTCTGCACATTCCTGTTAAGACTCCCTAACTTATGCTTAATATTTTTTTGTTCCAGAAAATTCTTATACTGCTGTCACACGATTTGGTTGTCACTCCCAAGTTCAGCAGAAACACAACCTTTCCAGGTCTGTGGCTGGAGCTGCTGCAAGAGCGCGGTGTGCGATTCTGTGGCATTTGACAGCTTTCCCCTCCTCCAAGACTGACATGAACCAAAAGCCTCCTATCCAAAACACAAGCGCTAGACAGAACACAACCCGCATTCCTCCTATTTTGGGAAAGTCTGGATTGGAAACCTCATTTCTCATCTTGAACCCATGTGTAGCTCCAAGAGCGCAGTTCAGGAGCCACGTGACATTTACAGCTTACTCCTATGAATGCTACAGAAAGCTCACAAAAGGGAGAAGCTCTAGCAAAGCATGCTACAAAATGTAACATGGTGTAACAGGAGCATGAGCAGTGCTTGCTTCAGTCTATGGCTGCTGCCCACCAAGGGCCTTGCTTCGCAGAGAGGAAAAGTCCTGGGAGGAGAGGCCTTACTGATGCATTGAGAGCCTGAAAAACCTCTCGAGCTGGGTGCTCAGCTCCCATCTCCCCCAAAGCCTGCTCCTCATTTTGATAAGGAACACTTGAATTTTCCAAATTTCATGCTACCCATTCAAAAAATGGTTTTGAATAGAGACAGCAATTTCTTACCACTGCCGCTTCTTCAGTCCCAATCTGATCACACCACAACATCTCCTGCCTCAATTACCCTTCTGCTATCCTCCCAACAGTGATTCCTGAACATTTTTAGGTGAGATTCCACATACAAAACTATCAGCTTTGAAGCAGAACAGCACAAACATCCAAATACAAATTGGAAGCACTTGCTTAGAAGACTTCACTCATGTCTCAACAGTTCTGGACTAGTCACTTTTTAAATGTACTTCTGGCATGGTTCTCAGGACCCTTATATCAGCACCATCCATTCCATTATGAATTTGGGCTTCACAATGTGATTTCAGTCCTCCGAGCAAAAGTCTTGTGAGAAGGTTTCGTTTCTGCCAGCATCCTCTTCCAAGTGCTCCAGCCCCGGATAACGCAGGAACTAAACAGGATAGCTGCGTAATAGTGGTCAGCCTCCTACGCACTCAGGAGCTTCCTGGCTCCTGCTGCAGGATGAATTTTACGAGCTGTCAGCAAGCACAGCTACAGCCTGTCCCATGCCCACTGGCTGTTGCAACTGCAGGGCTTGCAGCCCCGTGTGCCGTTCTAATAAACTACCCTGTCCCAAGCCAGCGACAACAGGCACAGCTTTTTCATTTGAGGGAAAGATTATGATGCTCTACAGATCCCACAGTCAAGCCATGGAAAGGAGCATGCAAGTAGGATGCTCAACTGGGCACCCAGCTACAAGAACCATGATGATCTGGGACAGTTTGACCTGAGAAGAGTGGTTGTTTCCAGCCACTGACAGGCAAAATGTATGAGGTTATCAGCTGGTCACTGCCACAAGGCTGCTTCCCCAAATGCCAGCACCAAAAAGCTAAGGAAGATAAAAAACATAATGTAAGAGACTCCTCCTCCCCCTCCTCCTCACTAAAGGTTAGCATAGACTTTGCAGAGTAATGGAAGAATAATCATAGTAAAGGGGTTAGCAGAGGGATACACTGAAGTAACAAACAAAAAGCCAATTTTAAAGTTATTTTGCCTTTCGGCCACAAGATACCTCCTCTAACTAATGCACATAGACTGTTTTCAAAGATGTTGGCCACACACTGCTTTATGGGATTAAGTACAGCCTGTGGGATGAATCACTCCTGGATTTTTCTTTTTGTCCCATATTAAGATTTCAGAAGGAGAAAGAAGTTGACTATTCATTCCAGCAAATGATCCAAAGCACCCCAAGGGCTGGTTACAAAACTGATTATTGCCAAGGGTACAAACACATCGCAGAAAAGTTAACAGAATAAATAGAAACACCCCAGCTGCTTCACATCATTAAGCTGTAGTATTTTCAGGTTTCTTCAGATGTTCTTTCTATAGTTACTTGTCATATCACCTGGGGAAACAGTCCATCTAAAATCCAAGTTAGCCTAGGGTAAGCACCGGGATGAACCTTGCACTTTCTGGGACACTCCTGCCTTTACAAGCCCACTTTCTCCCAGGGAACGTTACTGTTCCGCTTCAAACATGAAAAATAAGCAGTTGTGACCTCTGCTGTGGCTCCAGTTGAACGGGGGAGACTGCAGCTGTGAAATGTGCTATGTTAAGCGATTGCTGCTTTTGGCCATCTAGGTCAGTGCTCAGCAATAACAAATCTAGGCTCTTCCTGCCAACTCATTTGCAAGAAAAACACTAAGTACCAAAGGAGAGAGGCTCCAGAGCTCTACCGTGGACACGCAGTCCTAGTCCATAGGCCCAGGCCCACCAAAGGCACCGTGGATGTGCAGTCCTAGTCTATAGGCCCAGGCCCACCAAAGGCACAGCTTTGGGACACCCACAGAAATATGCTCCAGCTCCACATTGCTAGGGTCGACCACGGCAAGGCTTCAGTCCCACAGAAACAGCAGATTTCGCTTTCCTTAAGGTGAAGGACATGCTGCACTACATTTCCTTAGATAATTCCCAGCTGGCCTGGAGCACCTCCTAACAGCTTTAGCTCCCTATGGCTTTAGTTCTTTTCTGCCAAAGGTACAAGAGATCAGTGGAAAAAACATCAGAAAAAACACAAAAGTAGTCACAGAATGAGTGATTTCCAGGAAGGAAGCTGCTAATGCCCACCCTCGCTCTCAAGCATGCTGTGATTTCAGGCCTCCCTTCCTGTGCTCAACCCTCAGTTTCTAACAAATTTACCCAGGGCCAGTCAGATGGTGCATCTGGAGTCTGATTAAACAGGAGGCAAAGATGAAGGGGAGGAGGAACAGCTTGGGAACATGGGAGAAGAGTTACTAGTGCAGCCACGTTTCTAATGAAGCAGATGAGTCTTCCCAAATCACCATGGATTTGGTGCTATTATTTAGCAGAAGTTTGCTAGCTCAGCTGGCACCTCTAGCAAAAGCTGCAGGTTGCCAAGCAGTTTGGGCCAGTCCCCACCTTTGTTCCACTTGCCACTGTTCCTGACAGCTGTGAACATCCAGCTCCCCAGCCACAGCCTTGTCGGCACTTAAAAGCAGGAAAAGCCTTCGTGCAACTCCAGAGGCGTCCCTGCATGGTGCCCTCAACACTGGCATCCATCGCCGCTTCGCAGAGGGTGGATACAGCTCACCTGTAATGGAAGTTTCCCCCAAACCACCAACAGTTCCCCACAAATGCCACTAAACAGCAATTCCTGTTAACCCGAGCCAAACTTAAACCAGCGTCAGCAAGCATCTCGCAAGCCACCCCCAGACGGGTCGGTCTCTGAATTCCCACATACGCGTTGTGTGGACAGCATCTGCATTAAGTGATGTTGGCTCCTATTTTGGAGTCTTTGCATGGGAGACTCCTTGGGTGGGGTTGGGAAAGCAGCACTTTCATGTGGCTGCTCTCAGACCTGCACAAGAGAGAGAAACACTAAACTTCCGAGTTTTCAGTTGAGTGAAGTGGTTCCACACCAACCCCAGAACCTATTTCTATTTTAAAATTCAAGACTAGGCCCAGGAAGTGCACGGTCAGCTCCAAACACACAAAGATGTACGGAATGATCAAATGTGTACTTATATTTGGCACAGGAGCCAACTCTGCTTGTGCTCAGGAGGAGCCAGAGATGAGTCTTCTATAGTAATTAGTTCTCCTGCTTGTCTGGAAAATGGGGACTGTAGAGTGACCAGAAATGGTAAACTATTTCACACCTCTATTTAGTCACAGAAGGTCTTGAAACAAGAAAAAGTCATTTGGAAGCTCACTGTAAGCATATTCCCATCCTGTAATTTTGGTTCCCCACAGAGTTTCCATCTCAGTAAGCACAAGAAATTTTAGACAGGATTAAGAGCAAAACTGAGAGACTCTCTCAAATTCCTGATCCTTTTTCAGAGCGAACAAACCCATTTCAACTCCCTCCTGTGAATCGGTTCATGCAACCCTTCCCCTACCCCAGGACAGGGTCTTCAGAATAGGCTCCATGGCACTGAGCAGATTAAGCACAGATTTAACTGCAGGGTTTCAAAAAATCACTGCAATGATTCTCCCAGAGTCACATCACCCGCATCAAGTCGCCAGCTATGCCTGGTTAAGAAGTGGGTCAAGTCCCTTGTGCATTTTTTCCTCATGCAGGGGTGCCTCTAAGAGCACCCAGATGCTACAAAACCCCACGTTACCAAGGTCACAAAGAGCATTTTGATCTCCAAAATCAAGCCAGTGATGTAGGTTTTAATATTAAAACTGCTTTTCCAACTCTGGAGTCACCTCTGTGCAAGACCTACCCTGTGCCACACGCACATGCATCCCATCACATGCTGCAGTTCTGTGACAATATCCAGGGCTTCCTTAAATTTGTTTCACAGCTTCAGCACACCAAAATGGGGCAGATGGCTGCATTTTGCGCGCAGTTACCCAGAAGCTTCAAAAATGTATTTCCCTTTAGGAAGCCAGCAGAGCACCTTGAGACTTGGACACCACTTCACCGAGGCGTTACCTTGCGCTCATCAGACAGTGCCGACGTGCGCACGCCAGTGCTCCTCTAGCTAGTCAAGCTGCTGCTAGTCATGGGCGCATAGCAGCTTGTTATTGTTCTCTTTTATCCAAGAATCTAACAGGCTGGGATTCCTCTGGAAGAGCGTGGAACGCGTCGCTGAACCAGGTCTGCAGCACGCAAGCGGGCTGAGCGCGGCTCTTTCCCTTCGAGCCACCGCGGGGATCTGCTCTCACCAAGCACCACCCCAGCAGCAAGGGGCGTGCGTGCGACGCACGAGAGCAAGAGAGCAGGAGGCAATTCCCCCAACAGAATTAAAACAGCTTTTCAGAGCAGCAGACTAGGACTCTGTGGCATGCATGTGCGTTGCAGGAAGAAATATAAGATACGGACTCAGGCGAGGTCTGGGAAATACTTGGCACCACCACCAAGTTTAAGTTTAACTGCATTGCCAATATAACTGCAGTCCAGTTTCACTGGAAACAATAAAATGATGTCCCATTGCATGTGAAACTTTCAGATGAAGTCACACAGTATCAAGATACAGAAAAAACTAAGCAGCCAATAAAAATAGTAAAGAGAAGCCAGCCAATAAAACAGAGATCCAAGAGAGCCCATCTCATCCTATGCATGTTCCAGAAGTACTTCAGTTAATCCAGCCAGGATCCAAAGACTTTTTGCCACAGAAATAATTAAAGTCTCAGTCAAGAACACTAGAAAGCCTGGGGTCCCAGCCCGTGGTGCAGACGGGAAAAACAGACATGCACCCCTCTTTCAAGCCACCCCCCTAAACCTGATTGCATTATGAAGCTCATAAGCAAGGCAATTACTTTTATAGGTTTTGCTTAATCTAAAGATGGACAAGAAATTGGTTTGTGGGGAAACTGAACTCTGTTTTTACATTAAAACCAAAAGTAAAGAGTTACACTGCTGGTTGTAACAGAAACTCGCCTGCTAATGATTACAGCTCCCATTTTGCTGCCAAAGTATTATTAAAGCTGCTTATTTGCTGTGCAGCTTGGAGAAAAAAATAATCTCCATCCTTTATTAAACTTGTCCTCATCTGACACAACAAAATGCACCATCAGTCTTTTGCTTACTTTGACAACACGGGCCTGAAAGGCAGCACAAACGCCAAAGCCCTGGTGTCCGATTGCTGTCCTGATTAACCAGGACACAGAGCAGAAGATGTCAGTCCCTGTGAAGTAAGTTTAGGATTCTTGGGGCTGATTTAAAGCCATCTCAGTGACTTGCTTTAAGAAACTTTGGTATAACAAACTAATGAAGATAATGCCTTGTTTTCCAGTGAATGCAACCCACAAAGTGATTACACAACTGATTGGAAGGCCTTAGCACTATTCGTATATCTTCTTGGCATTAGCTAGTTTCTTGCAGCAGGGCTGAGCTGGTGACCTATTTGGCTGTTACAGGAAACCTAATCATTAGAAAGTTTAAGTACACTAATATGAAAAGCAGATTTTCCTTAGAAATATTTTCTTGGGGAAGGTTTCAGGGTCCCACAACTGGCAGTAGCTGCCTAAATGGAGGAGGTAATGAGTAAGGGCTCCAAGCAGGGATGCTGTATAAAATTTTTTCCTTTTCAGCTTGCCATTCAGGGCTCCAAGCAGGGTATGCAGTGGAAACAGAGTGACTTTAACCATCTGCCTGAGCATAAAGACTCAGTGCAAAAAATTAAATGAGTAGGAAAAAGGAGGGAACTTCCAGGCAGCTGGAAACTTCAAAATCAAACTTTTCAGAAGTTTGGGAACAAGCCTACTACTCAAGGGTACCTTGCCATGTTATGCTACCTTTCACTTGGCTGCAACACCTGATGTCTCAGCTACTCCATGATTAAGACACATCTTATTTCTCCCAAGGCTAAATTGCCTTTATAGAGGACAAAGGTTTGAAGTCTAGAGTTTCAGTGGTCACTTCCCACCCTCTCCCAACCAGCCAGATTAGCAGCGTAGTCTCAAAAGTGACAGCAGAGATTGTGTCCAACACCTACCAAATACAAAACCCAGGCAGGCTTGTTCCCTCATGACTCCTTGAGGGCATCTCAAAGGTTTCCACCATTTTAATCTGTGGAAGAAAGGAGTCTAACTGCAGATAAGAAACAATATTTGGAAGAAAAAAGCTCAAGACAACAGCCCTTGAAGCTGTGCTTCTACCACACTCACTAACCAGGAGTGCTACAGGACCTCTACTGTCCAGCAGATGAAGGCTCTGCCCCTGAATGTGGGCTATCACTGCTGAGATCCAAGAAACCTGAGGGTCTCTTTGGGGCATGTCAGCACTGAAGCAACCATAGCCACCTCCAGACCTTGGAAGTTTCTGGGTGTAGACTTCTTGACATGTTGCTCTGGTTGCACATGTCGCCCAGCCCAGAACACAGGTGGCTTTCTGAGGTTTTTGGTGGCCAGGGGACTCTTCCCACCAGGCTCCAATTCCTGTTTCTTGTAAGATTAGAGAATTTGAGGGCACTGAACCAGTGATTTTTGTTCTCCTTCAAGCCAGGTGGAGAGAAGTAGGAAAGAGAACCCAGCTATTTCCATACGATGCTTAGAAACAGCAGAGGGGAAAACCAGCTCTGTGGATACATGTTTAACAGATCCGAAGACTTCTTATTCACAGCACTAACCCTTTTCCTCAGTGCTTAGGGAAGATGGGGGCAGGGGTGCTGTGCCAGAAGCATGACATCAGCTAAAGAGAAGACAAACAGAGTCAAAGTGGTTGGACTTTGAATGTCTCCATAAAAAGAAAAATACATGAGTAACTGAGCTAGCCCTGTCAGAATTCCACTTACCCAAGATTAAGACAAACAATGGGAGTGGGGAAGAAAAGTAAACCACACTACAGCCCCAGGCATCTGGAAAATTTAGCTCTGCGAGGATACCTTGAAGTTGGAAGTTCATTTTTATCAAGTTTCTAGATAGAAATTTCTATAGAGAAATTTCTAGTAAATTAAAAAAGCCAACACTACACAGAGGCGATTTAATAGAGGTAAAGAGAAGACTTGATGGATTATGAGCCTATCACATTGCTGCTCCCTATGTACTTTTTCATCTTTTCTCTCTCTCTACACAAGAATGAAGTGGGACAGCATTGCTTGGCAGATGGTCATTAGCTTCTTACTGCACTGTGATCTTCCATGATGAGCCTGAGGAAAGATCACTAAATCAACATTAACAAGGTTATGAATGCACTGAAGTGTCACCAAAGCACAACATTCAGCTGCTGCCACAGCCACCTTGACTTGGTCTCAAACAATGTAACCCACCAACCAACTGCACTGCACCATCAAGCAAAATACCCCTCCTAGCAGAGCTGCAGAAAAGTCTGGAGGCATCCCAGTAAAACTGCAGCAAAACTACATATTGCACAGGGCATAATGTTACCAAAAGATATTTCAAGTGCTCAAAATGAGTTTGTAACCAAAAAGGAACAGCAAATGTGTAAATGAGTTCAAATATGTGGGCCCAGAAAAAACAAGCAAGGATATCTATGAAAAATAGAATAGCTTCCTGTAAGGGAGATGGACGCTTCACAGCACCAATAAAGGGACTCTCCTTTTCAGAGGATGAGCAGGAACCTGTCAGTGTTGGAATAGATATTGCTGGCAGAAGAGAAACCCACTCAAGCCTACTGAAGACTGGTAATGAAGAAACCACCTTACTTTCCAGAGTAACAGGGCAGCTGCACACACATTGGCATGTTAACTATCCTGTTTTGGGTCCATCATGGATAACCACCTTCCAAGCTTTCAAACACACACCACTTGCTATGTGATTTATAGCACGTGGGGAGGAAGACAAACATGCAGACACCACAGGACAGTAGCACAGATATAGCACACACACAACATTTTGCCTTATGCATCAACCTTCAAATCCCCATGGACTTGTCAGTATGGTGATGCTCAAGCAATAGGTCTGGAAAGTCTCAGTGCCAAACAGCTTGTCATTCAAGCGTGAGCCCAGGAAAGCTTTCAGCTGGGTCTCAAAGGAACACACTTCACAAAAGTCTCACCATGCTATCTTCACGGGCACAGTTAAATTCTTGCAAAAATTTAGGGTTTCAGCCATACTAACAGCTTTCTTCTTCCAGCTACTAAACTTGAAGCAGTCAAAAGCAGCCTCCATCTTTTTCCTGCAAGGGCATGCATTTAACAACTCAATTTAGGGGGAAAAAAATAAGGCAAGAAAAAGGGTTTATAAAAACAACAGCTTGCAAAACAGAGTCACCAGAGAGGTCAGGCCAGACCATCAAGGGCTGCTTCCAGCTTAGCACAGCTGTTAAAGCAATTACAAAGTGTCACCCCACCCTTGGGCTCCTGGGGCCGAGCAGAGGAAGGAGCCTCCTCCTCATCTCCTGCAGACCTGGCTCTTTCTGTGCACGTTCTCCATCCATTGAGCTTTCTGCACACACCACTGGGGCAGGGAGGGCCCATTTGCAGGGTTGGCCAGTCGCTGAATTCCCAGGAAGGAATGGATCTCCAGTGACAGTTTAGCTACAGCAAGTCATCCCATCCACTCTAGCTGTCCGCTCATCTCTGGCTTCTGCTGGAGCCAGCACAGATCCCAGAGCAAAATCTCAGTATTCCTGTCCATCCCATCAATGCTCCATTGATCCCATTTCCATCAGCTGCTCTAAAACAAGGCATCTCAGCTCCTCCACAGGCACCTGCTTCCAGATGGCTGAAGTTGGAATCAAACCCCACCTCCTGCAGCCAGCAGGGCCCATTTTGATCCCAGGAACACAAACACAGCCCAGCTGGATGCTTTCTAGGTCATGTTGCTACAAAACAAGGCTGAAGAACAACCAGTCTTGATCACCAGCTCCAGAAAGCTGGAAGACAAAGTCAAAGACAAAATGCTGCTGTGATGAGATGAGCAAGCACCATCAGCCTCTTTACCCACAACACAGACTGCTCCACAGCTTTGCCAGGACACAGAGAAGTCCTTCTCCTGCCACTGGGCCATGAGCTTTTATTGGAGATTGAAGCATCTCTGCTTTGCCAGCACTGTTCCTGTTTGGAAGGGAAACTTCAAGGAAAACAATGTTTTGTTTTTTTAAAAAAAGGGTATTAATGGCTTTCCAGTAACTTCTAGCCAAAGTTCCTAATCAGCCGCCCTGCTGGGGTCTGGGTTTGCTTTCATATGCTGGACAGAACTGCGGCAGGGCAGGAACTGATTCATGAGAGGGATCAAGTGTCCTCTGCGCCAGGGTTGCAACAGGCACCACCAGGCAGGGAGGATGGCAAAGCAGCAGTAAGTTCAGAACAGGTGGCTTGAGTCAACCTTCACAGCTTAAGTACAGGCTTCATTTTCTGCACAAGTAAAAATTTGGCAGATCCTTCCTTGAACTTGGCCCTGTTAGAGAATTACAAACAGGGGAGTAGTTACACAAGGCATTCAGAGGTGGCTACTTATCAAAGCCTGTCCTCTTGGATGAAACCACCAGTGCTAAAGAAAAGGTGTTTGACCTACTCAAGTGTTTGCTTCTCCTCCTAAAATTCCAGTCAAAGTTCAAGTAGAACAAGTGAGGAGCAAGGTTCATTGTGTTAGCAGTTACTTCCTTTTCAAGCAGGGCCACAAAGCTTGCAATTTAAGTACATATTTTTCCACGATGGACAGGAATGGAAATACAAAAAACTGAAGTAGCTTTCACAGAGCAAGCAGCAGATCAGGGCTAAATGTACAAACAGAAATGAAGTCCTGGATCACATCTGCCAGATGATGCTCTTGAAAAGCTTTGTAAGGAGAAAAAAAGGATTCCCGGAGCAAGCCAGCACACACAATTGCACCTGGAGTAATGCATGATATCGGTGGTTAGGCAGACTGTGTTGGGCTGAGCATCCGGCCACTGGATGCGCAGCTGTTGATGTTTCCTACACACGCACAGTGACTGCATTTGCCATTTGGTGCAGAGCTACATCCCCACACAATTGCCAGCGTATCGCTTTGGTCTGCTACAGGCTAATGCTGCAAACCGAGACATTTGCTAGAGAGCTCAGTGTTGCGCTCCCTGCATGTGCGCAACAGGGAGAGTGAAGGGGAGATGTCCCTAAAGGGCTAAAGCAGCAGAAAGCAGAGGTGAGACCGGAGTGGAGAAAATCCTGAAGACTGAATCAAGTTACTCCTTCGAAAAGAACTGGAAAGAAGAAAGGGATGACAAATTAATGCTTGCTGCAAAGGCAACTGTGGCAGGAAGGTTGGATCTAGGGCTGAAAGCCTGATCCAGGGGAAGCAGACTGACATCCTCGCTCCAATAGCAGCCACGTAGCCAGGATGGGGTAGCTGATCACAGGAAGTTCTTGGTACCCTAGAAGGGTCACACATGCCATGAGCTGTCAAGAAGTTCCCAGCCCGAAGGTGCCCGTTACAGCAAATTTGGAGTCGCAAGGGGGGCTGCAGCCTCTGTCTTCCTGACTGCATCTGCAGCCAGTGCAGGGCAGGAGGGACACCCAGCACCAACCCAGAGCACTTGCCAGGTCACACAATTCTCCTAACACCACAAGGACACCCAGCTAGTCTCAAAAAGCCCCCTGCCTCAGGGCTCCCTGGGGGCCACACATCCCATGCAGCTGTGTGACACCACAGAGGCCTGCAGTCCCCACCCAGACATCCCTTTGGGTCCTGGTAAAGCTTCACTGCTCCAGTAACATTCTACATATTGGGCACGATACAGTAGCAGAGAGGGGTCTGCAGCCACCTGTCTGCAAGGGAAACGTCTCTGGGCTCACGCAGCCCGGCTGAAGACGCCGCTGCGCTCCCTGCCCCACAGGGGCAGCTCCCGGTGGGCTGTGAGGAAAGAGCCCATCCTGCCTCCGAGTGGCGCAGCCGGGCGCTTATCCCCCACCGCCGGTCACGGTTTCCATTGCAGGCACCGCCACCACAGTTTAACTTGACCGTTTCAAGGAACATCCACACGAAACCTGGCGAGGAGGGAGCTGCTCAGGCCCTCCCTTTGCCATCTTAAAGCACCTGTACAGGATTCGTGCTATGAAGCTAGAGCATTTCAACTCCCCAGGGCAAAGAATCCCAAACCAGCCATCTATTTTTATTCTTCTTCCTTCCTTCCCTTCCATCAGGCTTTTCTGTTAGATTACAAAGTGTATGTCTTCAACAGACAGGACTCAGTGCCAGCCATTCACGGTGTCATGTTAGAACTGCACAGAGGTGACAAGACAGTGCTGGAGGATGTGGGTTACAGCAAGGCCCAGCTATCAGCAGGGACCACAGCCTGGAGGAACAGGCTGTGCCTACAAGGGCTACCTGGAAAGCATGTTGAACCATGCATCTGCATCAGTTGGTGATCACTGCAGATTTTTCCCCACTCAGCTAAGGAATGTGATAAAATATTCTATCAGACATGCATAGAGCACAAAATGGGACTTTCACTCCATAACCATAATTCAGAGGAAGATCTAGGGACAACTTTCATGGAGGCAAGATAGGTATTTGCCACAAGAACCAAGTTTCAGAGTTGCTATATTGGGCAATTTGTCTTGAAGTACAGAAACTCTACAAGTTTTTTAGCCTAGAAAAGTTTGTTTCTGTAGCAGCTGTAGCAACAGTCAGGTTAGAGTGACCCATTGGCTTAATAACAAAGATAAAGTGTTTCTGAATTTGTCACAGATGCTGCACTGACCTTACTTTTCACTTTAGTATTGGGCAGAAGGCTTAACTAAGTGACATCCAAACCATGACTTTCAGTGGCACAGTGACTGTCTCGTTCCATCTTAGTGGAAAAGTAAGCCAAGGATGAAGCAAGGTCCTACAGAACCATGGGTTTGTGCATATCTGACTGCAAGAGGCCTCAAATCCCATCTCAGATACAGCAAAAGCAACACTGAATAATACCTTATAGGGAAAAAAAAAAAAAAAAAAAAACCACCCACTCACAAAACAGATTCTTGAACCTCACTGTACTAGAGGTATAGAGCTTAGTAGGACAGAAACACCTTCTCTTTACTGGCCAGATGGCTCTGCAGACCTGGCCAAGGCAAGGTTTCTCCCACTCTGAGAAACAGAGGAGCCATTACTGTGTCCCTAGGTATCAATGTTCAACCCTATTCAGGCAAGACAAAGAGGAAGAAGCAAAACAAAAACCCACCAAGCAATGCCTTTTCAAAGGCAGCTTCCCCAAAGTACAGTTAAAAACCCCACACATATACCAAAGCCAGACACATGCTACGTATGCACACACAGGAGAGTGAGATATAGGCCAGTAAAAACACCGTCCATGACATTCAGATTGATGGGACTGCTCATGCAGCTGAGAGGTTCTCTAGCCCTCTTTCCTGAACTGCTTTCCCCTACAGATAATACAGAGCAACTTTTCCTTGAAGAAACTGTCACTGTTACAGATCACACAAGTAGCATCTTCCTTCACTTCTACTTGCTTGGACCAGGAGAGGAACAGGCCTAACTTCACAGTTAGGTTTATGTTTCCACAACACTTATCCCTGCAACATAATGTTAGATTACACAAAGCTGAATTACTACATGCGTAGTCCAGTAATCTTATTCTTCTAAAAAGCTCATCCCCATGATGCCAGAAGTCATACCCAAATCTTCTAGACATTCTTGCCTACACTAAGCTAGACAAACTCAAACAAGTGACACATTTTAAAAAGCCGATACCATGGAAACGCTTGCTGGTGTCACTATGTGCCACTATATGGTTTATGCCTTCAGCTTTAGCGACAAGAATTCACTGTTATGGATGTGGTATCCCTAACCGAGGAGGGTTTGAGCTTAAGAAACCTGTTCTTGGAAAAGCTAAAAGATGATTCCTCCAACAGGAAGTGTTAGACAAGCATCCAAGGTAGGAGAGGCTCTGTCACCAGTGGCTTATGTGGGTATTTTTTGTTTTTTTAATATATGCATGGAAGAGGGGCTATTTCCTATTTGTCTTCTCGGGTCAATTCAGAAAGTTAAGGAAAGCAAGAGCACAACCTCTCGCATTGTTAAATTTCGGTGAGTGTGCTGCAGAATCAAGTTATAGCAAGGCATTACATGTTTATGTGCGATTTCAAGGGCAAGACCATAACATCGAAGTTCAGAGCTCCAGGCTTCCTTGCTTCTTCACACGCACATTAAGAAGCCTGGCTGTTGAGGATCAGTATATGGACTTAACGACTATAACTCAAGTTCAAGAATATTTCCTAAGGACAACTACATTTCTGGACCCCTTAAAGTCTGACACTCCCCCATTTACATCTTCACACACCATGTAGTTCAATGCAATGTGATATGAGCTGCACAAAGCAGATGTGTGCACTTTTAGTCTGGTCTAAGGGATTCATTCTGAACTTCAGACACTTCTTCCATTAAACAGCCCAGTTCCCTTGGCTCCATAAGCAAAGGCAGGGATATTATGGGTATGAATAAAAGTTGCCACAATAGCCAGGCTTGTTCTGACAGCAGTAACACCCAGTATTGACAATGAGAAGCCCTCAGGCATGGAAGGAAAGAGGCTTCCCTAGCTCAGACACTCAATACAGAAGTTAAGGCATTTTTTTTCTCCTTCAGCTACAACAATTTCTTTTAAAAGACAGGGCACATGAACATTTTAACTTCTTTACTAGCTTTGCAACCAATGCATTTGCTGTCAATATCCCAGATGCAGGCATTTCTCCTCATGCTGGCCACTGCATTTCCACACACTATCCTTTTAGACACCACACTAAATCACTGGCCAAAACCAGAGTGTATCACTGAGTCAAATAAACATCAGCTTTTTTATAGCAGAAAAGTTACCTTCCAAAAATATAATAATAAAAAACTGCAAGGCATGGCCATCACTACCAATGACCTGCCTCAGTTTTGAAAGGTGTATTTTATTCACGGATTGGAGTGTTCTGGTTCCCCCAAATTTTAGCATTCTCAGAGCGCTACAGCAGCCAGCCATGGATGGCCCTGTGCACTGAGTTACCAAATGAAAGCTCATGTTGTGAAGGGCTCCAGATGCCAGCAGCTCCTCCAGCTGAGGACACGCAAGCTGGGAGTGGGCTGGGAACCAGTCCTGGATAGAAGCTTTGAATTAAGGGCACAAAGAGCAACGAGGGGGGAGGAAGGGGAACCCCTGAAGATAGATGCTTATTTAAACCAGCTGTTAGCCCACTCTAAACACTCATAAGTATGAACAAATGTATGAGAGTGTAGAGTGACTCAAAGCTACCAGGCATCCATGAGTTAAAGTACACAAAGGACATCTATACAAACACTTGCCAAAAGTCTCATTTTTCCAGCTTGGAGTCTGGCTATTCCACGGATGGCAGAAGGCATTTTATCTGCTTTTATGTGATAGGCTCTGCCTCCTCACCTGAAAATTCCCCAATTAACACTTCTGCAAGAAGTCTGGAAGTTGTGCGCAGCCACGTATTTATCTACGCACATCCCCTCCCCTCCCTGCTGAGTTCTGGGCCACGGGCTATGCTGTCAAGCCAAGTTTCATCCTGAGCAATTTTTATACACTCATCCTATAAATCCTCCAAAAAAGGGAGTTAGTAATGGAAATGCTGACAGAGACTTGAAGTGACAGCAGGGCAGCTACATGGTTCTGCTCTATATCAGCTTCATTAGCTGCAGATCCTTTTCTCCTTCACCTTAGTTTTCCATTAGTGTACTTTGGCTAATTAACGCAAAAAAACTACAAAACATTCTTAGAGTGGAAGGCAACATTTGGCCCCCAGCCCAAAACAACATTGAGAAACTTCAACATCCTCGGCCAGACATAGTGACTGTACCAGATGGAGCTAACAGAGCTACGAGTAGCGGAGAGAAAGGACGGCAGGGGAACACACACAAAAAGAATTCTGACCATTAGAAAAAGGAAGAAGAAAACTTGTCTTACCGCTTTCATTTTTCTCTATGACATCCACGACCTCTCCAGCCTGGAGGCTAATTTCAGAGTTCTCCTGCTTCTCATAGTTGGACACCACCACATATTGCTCCAGGATCATGGGTTCAGAGCTAGCATCAGCACCTGGGGAAGGGAAAAAGCAAGCTGTAAGCCAGCTTCCAGCCATGGCTCCTCGAGAGCGACCTCCGTCCATCCGAGTCACGACAGGCCAATTTGTCACCGGAGCCAAGCAAATCAGCAAACAACCTTGGCTCGCAGCATATCCCCAAATGGCTGGCCATATAGAAATAGCCTCCTCTGGCCCACAACCCAGCAGCACAGAGGGACATTGGAGAAAAGCAGCAGCAAAAGGGGAGGAAAAAATAAAAAATAAAAAGGAGCCAAGTAGTGAATTAGTTGCAAAGTTTCATGATGGATTCTGAAAATAAACCTCTTCCCAACATGGTTTCCACAATCCTTGCTCCCATTCAGAAAGAAAAATCCTGGGTAGAAGCAGCATAAATCCACAGCTGAGCCATCCCCCCAGTAAACCAAGAGAAAAAACAGCTCTCCCCTTGGAGTCTCAGCTCCTTCTCCACTCTAATGGCCGGAGCTGCGAGTCAAGAGGGGGCTGTAGATGCCAATCATATTCGGCTGCACTACAGTCCTTAAATAGAAACACATGAGCAGGATTGAAAGGAGGAGGTGGGGAGGAGGGAGAGGGGAAGGCGGGGAAGAGTGTTTACTTGAAACAGAAGAAAAAAGGAGTTAGCGAGCGCCAGAGCCGCACTCGCACGGCCACCCCCCTCCTGCTCTCCGGTTCCGCATTCCCTGCGGAAGAAACAGCCCCCGAGAGCGGGAGCCACCGACGGGACGAGTGCCCACAGAGGGAAGGCTTGGTCTGACTTTCCCCCATCTCCCTTCTGTTGGATTTTGGGGCATTTTCGAGCAACTTTTCCAACTGTCTTGTTTCCCTCCCGCCCCCCGCCATGGAAGGGTTGTGGCTGCTGGAGCGCTTGATGAATGAGTGTAGGCGCTTCAGAGCACGGGGACCAAAAAAAGCACAAAATAGCTATTCCTTTCTTGCATATACTCATGGTCAAGTTCTTCCTTTTGTCAAAGAAGGGAACTCTTCTCTGAAGAGAATAAAATACAGCATTTTGGGGTGGAGCAGAGACCAGGAGTGCTGCAAACCCAGACACAGAGGGAGACATCCCCGCACTGCTGCTCGCCACTCCAGACAGCCTGGCCTGCGGGTGCAACGCAAACCCGGCCGCTGCGGCCTCTCCTCCTGTGCATGCATGGACACCCCACGGACACCCTTCTGCGTGGAAAGGGCCACGGGAAGCCCTGGGGACCTCTCGGACGGGATTTTTCCTTTATTTGCACTGCAACACTTGAATGCTCTTTGAAGCGATAGGCCAGAATAAAAAGCATCTGCAACTGCTCTGTTAAGAGCCACCAGACATATGTTTTATTATGAGAAAAATCTTATGGGTTTCCTGACTTACAGCACTAAAGCAGGGCAGTTTGGGCTAGCAGTACCTTACACATTTTATACAGCAAGAGATAGCTCTGTCTCTCTAAACTTCAAGGCACAACTGGAAGAAAACAAAAGCTGATGCTGGGCTTGCTCAGAGCCCCACTGCACGTGAGAGGGGCAGAGCCAGGAGCAGAATCCAGGTCTCTTGAATCTCTGCAGAGAAATTGGCCAAGAGAGACAGGAAGGAAGCAGCAAGGCCTAGCAAGCTGTCCACTGTGCAAATCAGGGGACTAGAGGCCAAAAAGATGATTAGATGAAAGATGATTACTTTCAACAGCAATACATGTTCATATTTGCTTAGGCTGAAGATGTCTGTAGAATCACTTTACAAATAATTAGCAACTTTGCCAAAATAAAGGCAAAGAGCACATCAGCCATTAGAAGGGCCTTCCATGAAAAGACAAGTCTAAACAGGAGTTGTTTGATCCAACCTTTTCTTGAAGTCAAACACTGTCATAGCACCTCCCTTGAGGACAAATCTCCAGAAATCCAGAGAATTAGACTTTCATATTCCCTAAACATGGCTCTTAGCTAAAACTAAATCCATATAATCAGAGGAGCATTCTCTGGAAGCCTGGTCAGCTCTTTGATGGAGGGTTGAACCAGTCAGTGGCAGGAATGGCAGGGAGAAGATAGATGTGATAATGTTAAAATAAGTAATCAAAACTTCACCATAGCTCTCCACCTATAAATAAACATCATATTTCTGTTCATGATGCTTGACAAGAAGCTTAACTTCCATGCCCTGGTTTAAACCACTGCTAATTGGTTCATTTGGAACATGATGAGCTGCTTTCCCCATTTCACACAGCTTCCCATGGAGCAGCTCCTCCAGGGTGCAGAGGGACTGCGTTCTTGCCTTTTTACCGATCTGTTCATGCAAGTAGCCAGTGCAACTCTGCCTGATTTTATTTTCAAGATAAACACGGTTTCTCCATCTGCAATCCCAACCTGTCTCAGCAGTATGCACATGTACATTTCAACTGAGAATTTCGTGGGTCGAAACGCAAGAGGAGGGACTGAACAGTTGCAGATCAAGGGACACTCAGGCCAGTTACTAAACACATCCCTAGTGTCTTATTTCCCCTGATCTCCTGGGCAGTTTCCACGGGGGCAGGAAGAACAGTGGAAAAACGCTCCATGTACACAAAGCAGAGCACTGGGCTCCGCGGCAGCTCACGTGCAGCACCAGCCCCGCTGGGAACAAAGCAGGACCACGTGCACAGCGCGGGCTGGCACATACACCACGATCACTCCCCAGTATCGGAGCCAGGGAACAGATGCCAGAACAGTCTTGCCAGAAAGCTGGAAGATGCAGCATTTCAAAACTACTTCCTCAACCCCCTCTCCAAAAAAGTAAATAAATGCCCAGCAAGATAGGTTATATCTGCAGGCGTGTATCTGAAGCCCAGCAGGACTTTACGATGTGGTTTACTGTATCCTGCCTTGGAAGGATAAAGCCCTCACTGCAGGAGGATTTCTTTGTTACTGCAGCAACGGGTGTTACACATGCAATTAAGAAACAAGCTTCTGGTAGAAAGGTCTGAGGGTTACACAGTTCCTATTAAGAGATTTATCACCTGAAGAGAATGGGGTGAAAAATTCCTTGGTCTAGGAAGTAACCAGGATCAAAGGAAATGATTCCTTTACAGCTGCAGCAGATCCTGCCCAGGAGATAAGTTCCCTGGGAGCAGCGGGGTCCGCGTGCTTCCCTTGCGATGCTCTTCCAGCCCCCGGCGCAGACCTGCTGCTCACAGGCTTTGCTTCAAGCCCCTCCAGGAACAGGCTGCACAGCTGGGAAGACCTCAGCAATGCCAAAGGAAAGGAGGGAAGAAAGGAGAAAGAAAAGAAGAAAGAGCTTCTGCTGGTACTCAGAAGCCTTATGCTTTTGGGGGGATTGGGAGGGAGGCTATGTTGTTACTGTATTTCCTCCAGGCATAACCAGTAAAAACTTGAGTCCCCCTCAGCCTTTCCTCCCTCCCAGTCATCTGGGATGGAGAAGCATCTCATTTCTCCTCAGTGAGCCCCAAATTAACCACAACACACGGGGAATTGGGGAGAAGAGGCAGCCCTGTCAAGAGCGCAGCACCCAGGTGCACCCACCCAGCAGGCACCTCCAAATCCCGGGGCCTTGGCACTGCTTGGAAGAGCGGTCGGCTCCACTCAGGCGATGCCAGGGACAGGAGCGCTCCCGGAGGTGCGACACGCACGCGGTGCCCCCTCACAGCCCGCTCTGCACGGCTGGCACCAGGGCAAAGCAGAGCATAGAATAAGGCCCACGCGCTCCACAGAGCTCCCCCTCCCCTCAAAAGGAGCAAATAAAAGCAGAATTAGTGCTTTGGTTTAGAACCCACTTGCAAGCCCTCCCCAGAGCAGAGCGCGCCGTAGAGTCCGGGCTGAAATAAGAATTTGCTTGCCTCTCTGGTTATTTTTGCCTCGAGTCCGTTTCCTGGTTAAAGTCTTGAGGATACCCCTCCTCCTCTCCATAGGGCTCCACTTTACAATTCACCCGCTCCTCACCTCAGCGAGGACCCTCCCGGCACCGGGCAGCAATGTCATCGGAGCTCGTCCACGCTCCTCGCAAGGAGCTGGCTCGCTACGAAGTGACACGGTTGCACCCTGCGCCCCGCGCCAGGCAGCGGGAAGGAGGGAACATGATTTCTCCCGCAGTGCTCGGGGACCGACAGCGACCGTTAGAGCCGCCTAAATAAGAGCGCCGCATGCCAGTTCCAAGCAATTCCTTCCTCCTCCTCCTATGTTGCAACAGCTAAGACCTACGATGGTTTTGCAATAGCCAAAAATTCAAACCAACCGGACGCAAAAGAAAAAAAATCGTCTGGATATGGAAATTTGAGAACTCTGATCTTTGCCAGAATATTCAGTTGTTATCAGGCTATAAACATGTCTACTCTTTATGGATTAAAAGCACGCAGGTTTTCATATTGCCCTTTCCAGGTTACCAATCAAGTGTTTACAGATTCAGACTAAATTAGTTAGTCCTGGGCTGGTCAGTAAAGATTTCTAAAAGCAGCCCAAACCACAGAAACGGCCAGGGAAGGCCACAGGCATGACTCAGAGCTGAGTAAGCAACTGGCAGGTAGCGCCACTTCTTAGGCCGGGCCCTCAGCAGCCTCAACTGCTGTTGACACACGCAAGGTTTTTCCATGGGTATTTGGCAAAATGCCTCAGAGAGTGTTGTTATTTTTCATATAATGAAGTCAGAGCTCAGTTTTTTTCTGCATATAGTGAGAAGCAACTGTGATCTTAGATCTAGATCCGTGGTTACTCATTAAAGTCAACTCTTCAAGGGCAGCCCTTCACGTGCCTTTGGATACTCCTTCCAAAGGAGAAGGTTGCTTAAAATGCCCAAGCCATATTATCCCCTGTTACCACAAGCCCAGCTCTCAACACAGGAGACTTGGAGGGCTTATCCCATGAGAATACATTTTTCCTTGATTGCAAGGATCATGCAAGTATTATAAAAGCACATGTTCAACCTGAATGTTTTCTTTGGCTTTCCACCAGTGATCTATCCCCAAATATTTTAAGATAGATGGCTTAGATTTAAGAATCACATTAAACAACTATTGCATACAAAAAAAAGACACCACACGCATAACCACACACACTATATCACGTAAAGCAGACAAGAGCTCAAAAATCTCTCCATGGACTCAAAAGCACAGCTCCTAAAATAACTATTTCTTCCAGTAAATAGTGGGGCAAGACAACAAGTCTCCTTGTGGACTCAAAACAGGTTTGTAACTCCAGGATTTCTTGTCTCCTACTCAGTTTTCTTTTTGTGCTCCAAACAAGTAATCAAGCCTTTGACTGCTCTCCTGGATACTCCTCCTCTCTGTAGTGTCACTGCTCAGCCTTCCTCCCACTTCTCAAGTTTCAGACCATAGTTTTACATCAGTTATTCCTGCATGCAATAGGCCACTCATGGGTTGTAGCAATAGGCAAGTAGGAGCCAGCTCAACTTTCTCTCAGGTAGATCTCTGTAGTGTTGTGCAGTGCAGGAGACCTTTACATATGTAAACCTCAACATACACATGTTGTATGAGAGGAACAGCCACCAATTTTAAGTATTTGACCCCAGAAATCAGCACTTCTTGGTGCAACAGTCTTCAATCACAAAGCTTTAAGGGCAGAGCCAGAATTTTAGCTCTGACAATACAACTTCAATTCAGTTTCAAGGTCATAGTAATATAACAGCACTGGCAAAAAAGCTATTTTGTTAGAACCTCCTCCAAATACTTAGCTTCCTCTACCTCTATCAAATGGGTTATTAGTACATTATTATTTTAGTGAAGTTGGCCAAATAGTACCTCTAATAACGGTAAGGCAATTCTTTTACTTTTTCAGAGAACAGTTTCAGAAGCAGGTAAAGTTCTATTAGGCAGGGATGAAAAGTAGAAAGGGAAAGGTTTGGATTGGTCCATTCAAGTAATTCAGAAGAGCCCAAGTCAGAAATTTTTTTTAGATAAGGTTTCTAATCCACTGTCTCAGATTGTGTTACTTTTCAGACAAAGTTAAGTGCTGTTCACCCAGTGGTGAATAGGTCAGCACACAAACAGGCTCATCTCAGCCTAGCAGTAATAACTAATATACAAGAAGTTTCTGAGAAAGTGAGTTTTTTTTTTTTTTAATAAGCCATTACCTACATGAAACTAATCCCCCAGGCACCCATGCATACACCCTCCTCAACTCCAAAGCACTCGTGTCCTGCAAGCATTTCAGCAGATGGGGCAGCAGCTTCCTTGCAGAGCAGTTCAAACTCCATCCTTTCTCATGATCCTGCTGGCTCCACATGCCGGAATCTGGTAAAGTCAGAAACTCCGTGAGCTGCATTAACTCCCTCCTGGCCCCCTTGGAGGCAGCTCCAAGGGGACGGAGCCAAGTGCCGCGTGCATCGTTGGCAGGAAGGGAACACAGCCTGCCACTGCGGCTGCACGAGTTAGCTCAGCCCTTGGACGGATTCCCAAGCATAAGGGGTGCACAGTCATTTCTAGCATTTGTAAGACCCAAGAGCTGGATAAGCCTTCAGGAGCTGGAGATAAGTGGCAGCCTTAAGGTAGACCACAGCTTCCAGCAGTGCAAGTACGTGCTGGACACACAGCTAGAACCAGCAGCTCCCACTAGGAATGGGTCAGGAATGAGCTTGGCCCATGGTAAATGGCCAGAGCTCTCCCAGGCAAGTGCTCCATTTCAGTTTCTTCCTTCTTTACAGTCTTCAGTAAGTTTTCCAACAAAAATCTTAACAAACAGAGAAATTTACTATTGACTTTTGCCAAGTGGAGCTTGTTAGTCCCAGCGTTTTTTTTATTTTATTTTTGATCTGCTAGGTTTTAAGACAGAGCCAAGAAAAATTAGAAGCAGGAAGGTGAAAGAGGAAAAAAAGAATTTGAGTTCTCTTTCCACTCCTTCTTGGAAAGTTGGCTCTTTAAACAGCAGTTCCAACCAACTAGGTTACAGGTAGCAACAGTTAAGAAAAAACTTAAGTATTTTGCACACAAATCTGCTAAACCACTTGGAGATTTTCACACAGCTGCTAGACAGTGTTCTTCAAGCTGAAGTCACCTATATATTTTGGCATTTACCCTAGTCCTTTGGGCTACAACACCCCCACATTATTTCACATAGCACAAAGGTGGCTGGTCAAGGAATTTAACCATAGTTGGGGTGCCCCCAACTACCCTACCAGCATCCGGGCCATTCGTATGGGATGGAGAGGCAGGTTACTTAGTCATAAAGGTCTCTTCTTCTGGTAATGCTGCAGAGATACCTACTGGGTTCCCACCACAATCACAGCACCTCTTGGGATCAAGCCAGATGGCAACCACCTATTTTCAAACTATGGACCTGAAATACAGACAGCACCTTCCACACCTCACCTAGACCCCTTTACTTCATGCAGTAGCTTCAATCCCAAGGCTGGAGCTTGGGCAGCACCAAACTTTGTTCTGTTCTAGTCTCCTGACCCCCAACCTAGGCTGCAGATGCATACTGTAAGGGTAAGAATCACATTCAAATCCGGACAGCCTGTTCCATTGGCCTGTCACACTGCACTACAGGACACAACACGACTGAAGCACAACTGGGTTGGAAACAGGGGGATTACTCTGAACAAGGCAACGTAAACTGGAACAGCATGGGGAGCTGAAGACCTGGACAGATGCACCACAAGACTTCTGTATAGGATGCTATCAACACTCTCCTTAATTGCACTGCATGGTGCTATAAAATAAAAAGAAAAAGGCACCTCCATTTGCCCTATAATGCACAAGGTTTTTTTTTGAAGACAAGCTAGTAATACACATTTAACTAAAACCAGTTACAGAAGGGAAATAATTTATATCAGTCAGGTTTTTAACCTCCTTTCCCTTTAGAAAGCTTCAAAGTCTTAACATTTAACTTGCCATTTTACAGATGGCAATATGCTTTCCCTCCTGCTCACTCTTACTGTTACCCTCAGGGCCCTCTGATCTGTTAACCAAGACACTCCTGTGATTGAACACTCCAGGTATGTTGGCATTATCATGTCCAACTGCCACCTTGAAGTCACACTTAACAGGCTCACATTGAAGAGAGAAAACCCCCTGGCCCCATATTCAACTTTTCAAAGACAGCATTCTTTGAGTGACAGTAGTACTACTCTCTGAAAACCACCAGCATTCATCCACCCAAGGTGGGAGTTTGTTTGCACACTTACAGCAGGGCATAAGCTCAGATATCTGCTGAATCACTTGCAGAAGACAGCAGGAGTGTTTCCATGCTCAACTGCCTTGCAACCTCTGCTGGCCTGACCACCCAGATGGTTGAGGCCACACATCTTTCACCAATACAGAACAAATGTCACTTCAAATACACGGAAGAGATGGAGGGGCAAGTTACCCATAGCCATGAGAAAGTTTAATTAAACAATTGTTATGAAGAAATTGTTATGAAGAATAAATACTATTTTAGAAGAGGGAACCATTTAAAAATACAAAATTACTACAGTGGTATCATAGCTATAGGCACACAACATGCACATTTCTCCACAAGATCATGAACTAAGCTATTTATTTCTTCAAAGATGAAAGTCACACAGAACATATCAGAAAATGCCTACAGCTCTTAATCCTTTTCTAACTTTGAGGGGAAAAGGCTTCTTCCCTAGTAAATCATACAAGGTAACAAAGGTTTGCAGAGAAATGGACTGGATTTCTCTGGTTCTGCTACATGACCAGGAGAAGATCTAAAGTTCCCCATTATATAAAGTTTAGCTTTTGCCTTTGATTAGGCTATTTTTTCCCCAGACCCTGACCTCACCTAGAAGTAGCTTTCCTGCCCCATCTTCTTGCACACCTCCTTGAGACAAGGAGCCCAAACCTTCCACAAAAGCTTTTCAGCTGCCTCAGACTGTTTTCCACTGGACAGCCTTTCTGTGTCTTTGGCCTACAACAGAAGAGAAGTAGAGCAGCAGTTCGGAAGACCAAGGCACATGTCACCAAGTTCATCTCCTTCAGGGAAGGAGCTGCTTTTGGTTCTAACTCTGCCATTGGCCATGGAAGAAATAACACAGCAGATGCCCATCTATTACTGGTAACATCGAGGTGAAGCAGGCAGACAAGCAGAGTTCTTCCATGTCAAAACACACAACACAAAAGGCTATTATGTAAGTAGACTACAGGTCTTAGATATCTAGAGTCAGACTTACATTAAAGAAAATCCTCAGAAAAACAGTTTCCACTGCAGACTTTCTAAGAGCATGCAGAAAAAGAAACAGCAATTTACCTGCGACACTCTTTTTTGGTGTCTCAGACAAACTGGACATCCAAACTTGAAATCCAAGGCGGCAGCCATAAAAAGAGAGAGTAATTAGAGAAACAGGAAAGGAGTCATAAGTCACAGCAAATTTGAAAATTACAGTCAGAACAGCTTTGAAAGAAGTGTTAATTCTCTTTACAGCAACATTGGAATGATGGGGACTTAGCCGAAAGGCAAGGCATAACACCTACAACAAAATAATTGACTGGAAAGTTAACTTGCAGGACTTACATAACTGACTTCTTGTGACCCAAATTGAGATCTGGGAATAAAATATGCTCAGAGCTTATTCCCAATAGAGCAGAGAATAGAAGCCGAGAGACATTCGACTCATTAGGCCTTAGTCCTGCAAAAGTACTTAGCTTTACAACTGTTAACGATCCCCATGAAACCAACAGACAACTCACAGAAATGGAGCTTAGCAAATACATGCAAGTACAAGCATTTTCTCCAGCTAGAATAATATTAAGATAAAAATAGATAAGTCATACAAAAAAGGGTTCAAAAGGCCAGTAAAGGCATATTCAAGGCATTAATCAAAACATTTGTTTGACAGTGAGTAGTAGGAAGAAATCTGGTTAAGGAGAAAGTTAATACAGTTGTTGTCAACAAGATGAAAAGAATTCCCTCCCCAGTGTATAAAATGAAGTATAAGTATTCAGCTTGGGATTTTGAGAATAATCAAGTGATAATTTTGTTTGAATACATTGGAATGTCACTTAAAAAGTTATCAAGTTCACTCCCATTTCAAAGCAAGAACCAGTATCACAGAAAAACATTGTTCCTGTTGCATGGGAAGAGGGAACAAGGAAATTCACTGTTCACACAAAGCCTGGGAGATGAGTCAAGTGGAAAAGAGATGTCCATACGATAGGCTAAGAGCTTCCTAAATTGAAGGAAGCAATTCAGAAAAATACAGTATTTCAAAGTCATTTGCAACTTGGAACCCAAACTGTCACCTTAGCACCAGGTAAGACACACCCTTCAACCACCTGAAGGAGAAGAAAAAAATGTATAGTTGGGGACTTGTCTATTTGACATGCTGCTTGCCTTTTGAGTAATAGAATATCATCAAGACAGCCAAAATCAGCATGATCTTCCTAGTATGTGCTGCAATTTCTCAGTTACATACAGAAAAGAACATAAGAAACAGCTTTCAAGCATTCTCTTACTGAGAAGCAGAGGTCAAAGTAACATTTAGCCGTATTTCATCAGCATTAAGGTAACAGTGAGGCTTTAAAATCCTTTAAGACAGCCCCACAGTTTTCAGTGGGTTCAAGCAAAACTAGGGCTCAAATAGATTTGGCATTCTGCTTAGGTTTCAGTTAATTCTCAGTGGTGGCTACTGGAAGAAAACAAACAAACAAACACAACAACACTCAAGACTTGCAGTCACTTAACCCCCAAACCCATGCTCTGCACTGCCACAATATGGTGGGATAAATATTTAGATGATTCCTTTGGACTGGGATTACCAATTCCAGGGTAAGGATCTGCACTGGTAGAGTGCAACAGGAAATCATCTGGCAGAGGGTGACTTATGCTCTAGTTTGTGGAGGGAGTACAAGGCCCATTTCTATCACACGCTCAGGGCACACAGCAAAACGTGTGAAGGAGCTGTCGTCAGCAGCTTCTCCATCAGCTTTTGCATACGCTTCCACTGCCCTCAAAAGAGGGTGATGAACTTCTCTCTGGAAGATCTGACAGCTGAACCTGACCACGGCAGCAATAAATCAATCTCAAAACATGCAGCAGGAATGACTGGGAAGATTTCAAATAAACAGCTTGCCCCACTCCAAGCTGGCAGCAGCCCACAACTGAACACACAGAAGGAACAGGATGCCTCCAGCAGGGGTTTAGGGCTCTCCTGGATCTCTTTGCCTGCCCCAAAAGGGAGGAAGTTTGAAGTTAGATTCACAGTAGCCCTGTCTATAGACACCCCCCTGTGCAAGAGGGCAGGGCTGATATAAAGCCGAAGTCTTCACAAAAAAAAAAAAAAAAAAAAAAAAAAAAAAAAAAAACCCACACTATTTTTTTCTCCCCCTCCCTCAATAGTTTTCCTTCTCAAAGCCATTGATCTAAACCAGCATAAGAAGTGCAAAGCAGGCAGTAACGAGTGAACAACGCTGCTGGTCCCCAACACAGGCTCCCCAGCCCCAGGACAGGGCAGAGGAGCAGCACTTTGCAGCTGCCGGGGCCCAACAGCAGTAGATGTGGATGAAGCTGCTTCTGAAGCAGAAGACAGCATTTTTCAGCTGCTCCTGCACATCTGCTTAGCATTAAACTTCCTTCTTGGGGTTTTTTGTTTTTTTATTCCAAGACATTTAAGCTCTAATTGCTACCAGCTTCTAAGAGTTCCCCCTACAAATAATAAAAATATCAGACATTAGTGATGGATTCCACTTCACAAAGAGCTCAAGGGAAGAGCTGTGGAGGGAGCCTGGGTACAGAGGGGAGGTCAGAGGCCCCAGCGCACACTGTGCCTGCGCCAACAAAACTGAGGCTTGAAACAGCCCCGGGTTTCCCCTTTAGGACAGCATTTTACTGGAATCCAGCACAGGGCTTGGAATAGTTTTCCAACGGGATTGGTAACAGTAAACGAACAAACCCTTGCTTCCTGCCCCACCACCTCCCTCTGCTGCATTGCAGAGAGGCAGTTGAGCTCAGATGACTTAAAGGGGAGGAAAAATCTTGGTACTTGGAAGGGAAATTAAAGTTGCCTGCTCAAAGCAAGCTGCTCCTAAGGCAACAGCAGCCTGAGCAAGGTCCTGACTCCAGCCCCCAAGATCCTTGCTGCTGCTTTCAGTCGGAATCAGAACCCCTCCTCCAAAGCAAATTTTTAAAAGCTTAAAAGAAACCCAGGTCTATAAATTACTGCTCTTCCAGAGAGCCCAGGCACTTGCAGAGGGTGTTAAGGAGGTTCCCTCTTTAGAGCCACATTGCACAGAAATAGCAGCGGAGCAGACAGCTCTCCGGGAATGGCTGCTGAGTCTGATCATGCTCCAGCGATGGGAGCCTGGGCATGGGTCAGCTACACTGCTCAAGTGCACAAGGGAAGAGCGGCAAGTGCTTTAGAGACTTCATTAAGCTTGTTTCATCTGCCTGCTTCACCACAGCAACTGACTGCTTTATTTAGGTTTCACGAGAAGCTTTCTTGCTGCCACTGAGACTCCTCTGCCACTGCTGCTCCTCCCACCCTGGCAAGGAAACAGGCGCCAGACGGCTGGGGATGGGCGCCATGCGCTTGGGTTGTGGTCCTACTCCACTCATTTTAGTAGCAGATGATTCATCTTGCTTGGGCAGAACAACCTTTACGAAAACCTGCAAGAGCTGGAGTCGGTCTAGAGTTGACTGTATGAGCTCACCCCGACTGAAATTCAGGGGGTGTCACAGCCATGGTTCACATGGATATCGCACACTGAATTCAGTCCTGGCCCACGAGGCACCATGCAGCTCCTGTGCTGCAGCCCTCCTGCTAGCAGGCTTGGTACCAGGCGGCTCTGCTGGCACCCTTGCTTACTGCACCAACACCCAAGATCCAGCCTGACACCTGTATTTTCATACTGCTGTAAAAGCTCAAAGGAGCATGTGCCTAGAGACCCACAGGCTGCATTTGCTGGGGCTGATGCCAGTGACTTTTACCAGTATTTATGTAGCATTCTAGCCTATAAAGCTACTGGTATGAAGCTACTGCCCAGCCATACCCAGTTCCTGCATGGGAATGACCACCCTGGTCATGAGTCTCAGCACGGTCTCAGTTCTGGCCATTTGGGCACAGCTCAGAAGTTGCATAGGCCAATGGCCATTTGCAACAAGCAATCTGGACAGAGCTAGATTGTTTCAAAGGGCAAAAAGTTCAATGATGCAGACCTGAGCTCTCCCATGAAGCTACCTCCCACACCAGAGCATGATCCCAGGTCCATTTAATTCAGAGCCCCTCCAGCATTCCCTGGGGACATCTGAGGTGCTTCATGCTAAGAAAAGCCTCTCTGCAGCTGTCATGCTGCATGCTAAAGCATCAGGGAAGATAAGAACAGGTGACCTTGCTGAAGACATGCTGACATTTGAAAGGCACTGCCTCTTTCTGAGGCTGATCAATTTGGCAGGGCATTAGTTCTCTCCATGCAGAGATATTATCAGGTTAATTAGTAGACAACCACAGCACAGAGCAGCTGACCATTTTGCAGATGAATTTCCCAAGCATTCATCCTTGCAACCCCAATTATAAAGGAGGGGAAGAGACTAGATGACAGTCTTCAAGTGAACTGCAACTACACTGGCCTGCTGGAAAGCTGGTGATTAACACTTCTCCCCAGTCCAGAGGGCTTCACTGGTGTTCCAGTGAGCAGCAGCAATTCCTCATATTGGAATGAGGGGAGGCAAGTACTTCTGCTTCTCCGTCCAAATAACAGGTATGAGGGGTGTGGGTGCTCTCACCCCAACAGTACTATTTGACAAGGCAACAAGAACAAGCTGCAGCAGGCTGCTGCTTAGAAGCTGTCCAGAGCCTTATTCTTTAAGGGCCCCCACATACAGCGGAACATGACATTGAAATTAAGCTTCTGTGTCAGCCCAGTTTTCCCACCTCCAAGCAAGATGAGTTGGTGCAAATGAAGTGCCACATCCTTGTCCTGGCTGCTCAGGTGTGACACCCCCAGAGCCAGCCCGGACCTTGGGGGCAGCCTGGGCTCAGGTCACGGCTCCCTGGCTGCAGAAACCCTCCCCAGTGCAGAGAGCAGGGGCATTTCCTTAGGCTAGACCAGCAGAAGAAGTTTAGTGCATTGCTAATTTCCCCCCAGGAACAGAAGTACAAGTTGAGTTAACTCTGATACAGAGTCTACATGCAGCTTTACAGAGAAAAAAAAATAGAAAAGGCACCTCCTTCTGAATCAGCATGGTTTTCATGCATTTGTGGCCCACACAATTGACTCATTCAATTAGGCAGAAAACAACAGATAGCCAGAGAGAGGGAAGGGTGGCACAGAAAGGCTGCAAGCACTTTTCTGATCTATTATTTCACTCACCAGAGCCCAAGGCAAAGGGCTCAACTGTGCCACTCCTGTCTCTCCCTGTGGGATCCAGAGGGGCCCAAAACAAAACCCATTTCTGCCCAGAGCCTGACACAGGGTGGGCCTGGCTGGCAATGGGGCTTCCAAGGCACCGCAGGGACAGACTTATTTAGCACTGTGAACACTGCAGAAGCAGCAGCAGCCAGATCTGTCCTCTCACAGAACTGCTTAGAGAAGCTTTGCTCTCTCTACAAGACTAAAGCAAGTGATGGAATACAGAAATAAGTTTGAGCCCTTTCCAACTGGGAGAAGTCACATATATTAAGTATGTCTACCACCCCTTCTGAAACATCACTCCTACATCGGAGCATCACCCACTGCCCATATGGCTCATTCAAGAGGTACCATCTTTAACAGCAACAATTAGCCAAGAATACTTTAAAAAATGCAGGTATTTTTCATGAAATAGAAATCAAGCTAAAGGGCATGAGAAGAAGGATTTAACAATAAAAGTTAAGGGCCTTGTTTAATTCTGTCCTATCCCCTTTTGCTTGAGGCTCATCCCAAGCAGCTCGTGCAGGTTTGTGCCGTACGGCAGCGCTGCCGCATTTCCAAGGGGGCGGCAGCAGCAGCCGGAGCCGCAGCCGGAGCGCGGGGAGCATCTTCCCGTGCCCGGCGGAGCGGGGCCGCCCGCGCACCCGTCCCATCCGCGCCGCTTCCACTCGCCACGTAAGCAGAACGGCTGCCGCGCATTAGACCCACACACGCTGCCTGGAAAACGCTCCCATCTGGCTCTCACGTGACCCAAGCATGCCTCAAATTCATCATCTGTGTAACTAACTCCTGCAGGGGAGAAATTCACAACCAAAAGAATCCCTTTCCAGAGGGAGACGGGAAGAGCAGGGCGAGGGGATCATGTGCTCAGCACACAGCAAGGCTGCTCACCAGCTGCTTTCAGCAGCCTCCTGCAGTCCCCTGCCCTTTCTAGAAGAATGAACTTAAAAAGAAAACTGGGTCCCAATTCTTTGCTTTACTCCCAGTTTACTACTCTATTTACTGCTGCAAAAGCCCATCCTAATCCCATTTGTGCACCCAGAAGTACACAGGATTATTTAAGTTTTGGTGTGAGCCATATCCCACGTTAACTCTTTCCATGCAGCAAGTGAGGGTTGCTTCTTGCAGGAGGGCTGTGCTGTGGCCTCTATTCATACAATATCGCAGGACTTCCAGTTCTGCTGGGATGTGCCTAGACTATCCAAACCCCAGTCCATACCCACAGCTGTGCTAACCAAGAGCATCACTCATACAAAAAAACACAACTTCTAATGCTGCCAAGAAGTAGGGCAGAGAAAGCTACTCGGGGAAAAAAGTAACAGATATATGCATGCACTAAGGTTTGTGCATGGCTGAAAACCTCTAAGAGCAGAATTCCAACTGTGAGGAAGTCGTGCTGCCCAGCACAGCAAACAGGCAGCAGCACTTGCATGCCCAGGGAGCCTGCTTTAAGTGGCAGCAGCCTGAAGCAGCCAACTGAGGGACATGCTGCAAGCCTCGCCAAGCACCTTGTGGGCACTTCCAGCAGGCTGGACAAGCCACTCCACCAAAAGCTGGCCAAGGAGGAGATTGCCCTTCATATGTGCCCTGGCCTCACACGAGGGTACCTGGGGGCACTGGTTCAGCAGCCAGGGCTCTCGATAGCCTTGGCATGCTCTGTCTGCCTCGAGGCTTCCTTCTCACAAGGGAGGTTCAAGCTGCAGATGCTCAAAAGCCTCTGACCTGGATAAAGTGTCTAGATAAGAGGTCTCTTCTGAGGGAGTGCCTGTCTGTCCTGCTCAGATTCCGGCAAGGGCCAAGGAGCATCAGCTGTAACACCTAAAGCTTCTTGCCTGCCTCATAGCACACATACAGAGCTGGACCCTGTACTGTGCTGCTGTCCCCTTGCACAAGGGGAGAGGAAAACCCCCACCAGCAGCATCACTGGCACCTGTCCCCTCACCAGGCAGGGGAAGAAGGCAGGATAGGAGTGCACAGAAGAGAGGCTTCCTCAAGCCACCAGAAGAGCTGCCACACTCCCTAGGACACCAAGCGCCGCCTCAGAAGGCCGATGTGGCTGAAGGCCCCCAGGCACTTGCAAGGGCACGCGCTGTCCTGCTCTGGCTGTGCTCAGGCCACACCTCATACTTTCGGTCCTTCCCTTCCCACCCAGCCTCCGTGACCGGCATCTGCTACACAAGGCTCTGTGCAGAATTACCCCTGAACCAGGAACAGCAGAGAGCACAAACACATTCCTCTCCCTAATCCCGTACCCCATCCCCACAGTTGGGTTTAAAAGCCAAGAAGCAAAACAAAAACAAAATAAAAAAAAGAAAAACACCCACACAGCACACAAACAACCCTCCTCCTCTTATCTTCCTCCCCCAACATATGGGCCACCCAGAAGAGGACAGCAGTCCTATACATCTAACAGGCCACATCTCATCATAGGAAAGCTGAAGCAGTGAAGAATAAACTCTATCTGCTCTTCTCTTCAATAGCCTCAGGCAGAAGTCCAAAGCCTTCATTTTAAAAACTGACTTCAACAATCTGGTGTACCAGGGAACAGTCAGATCTGCTTCCCTAGGCCAGAACACCACAGGCTGGATTTTGCATGTGAGACTGGACTGAACAGATTTAAAGATGCAGAACACTGCATCACACAGGCACCCAAGAATATCAAGACTGTCTGATGTATCTGAAGTTCTCCCAGTACACCTGAGCATATAGCAACTGCTCCACTTGCTAAAATGCAGTAAGTGGGTATTCTGGTTACGTTAACTCCGAGACTTGCAAAGCAATTTTTCCTTCCTTCTCTTCTGATTTAAGTTGGGAGAATGCTTATATCATGTGTAAGCCAATAGACTGAACAGTAGTTACAGTTTAGTAAAGCCACTAGTTTAGGAGGAATATTTCTCCCTCTGATGAGAAAAAGGCTCCATGCTCAAGGACACTAAGACCATGTGTGCCTGGCTCTAGAAGGAGCCAACAGTTAAACTGCACATCCCCAGTAATTACACGATAAGCTTTGTTTGCTCCCTGGTTGCTATGCTTCTGCATACTCTCTATCCTTATTAAATCTCTTTATTTTCTGGTTAAAGAGGAGAAGAGAGGGGGAAAAAAAGGCACTGTGAGAACCAAAGTGTTCTGCCAGAATCTTCTGCACTTCTAAAATTCCATGTGGTAATTAGTAAGTACAGTCAAGAGGGTTAAATTCCATATGATGGGAGAAGATATCCTGTCTCCTAACAAAGGGCAATCCTGTCAGCACGCATCTGACAAGTTAACCAAATCCTAGTTAGCAAACACCATGGTCCAGCCATCCTCACTGACCAGCCAAGCAGCACTAGAGCCCTGGTCCTCATCACTGCTTCCACATAAACTAATTGCAGAAAGCAACACAAGGAATACAGCCCACACGTGTGAGTCAGCAGGACACAAACAAGAGCACATGCCTTGGTCTGCAAGGATCCTGCCACACTGCAGGTTTCTTACAAGGATTGAGACACCAAGCCCAAGCTCCATGGTTTAAGATGTTGCTGGGGCCCTGTCATGGACTTGAGCAAGTTTAAATCCCTATTCACTACCTTGGAGGACAAAAAAAAAAAATCCCTGAGCCAATGCTCCCCTCTTAGATGTTCTATGCAGACACAGAAACAAATAGAAACACACTCACATTTGGGTTGAAAATTGCATTGTGGCTTCACTGCTCCTGCCACCTTGGATCAGACTGATTAGGCAATAACCCCTTGCCTGCTTCCCTCTTCACACAGCCAACAGGTACCCCAGGGCATCTGCTGCAGTTTTTACCCCAAGGGCAGACAACATGTTCCACCACACCAGGACTCACTATCTTAGCTAACTGTTCCTCTTTTTCTCCCCGGTGTGATTAGCAATATGTTTCCCAGCTTGGCCCCCTTAAGACCTCATTTGGAAAGGTTGGGCTTCCTCGGGCAGAGAGGGGGAAATTCAGTTCACTGCTAACCCTGTCTCAGATTGACATGCCCACACCAGGCTGACAGTTGTGTCCAGAGCTTTGCTAACACCAAAAGAGCATCTACCACTCAGGGTGAAGTCCCATCCATGCTGCAACAGCCTCAAGCCAAAGAAAGGGCAGTGCAGGATCTCTCCCACAGAGATCCTCCCGCTGCTTCCATGCAGGCATCTCCCACATAAATATCACAGAATACTTATCCAGGGAGGAGGATCCAAGCCCCCTCCTCTCCATGCCCCTGCATGGCTCTGACAGGCACTTAGGTGTGAGCTAGCAGAGGGCTCCAAGTTCACAGAACCGCAGCAAAGCTTCATCTCCAGAGCCAACAACTCTGTTCTGAAGCAGGTAGAGATAGAGAGAGAGCTCCAACCACACGGCCGTGCTGCTCCAGCTAATGGTTCCCACTCTGGTGATGCCACTGAATGATTAAGCGCAGAAGGGCAAGCACTCACCATTCATTCTCTGTGCATCACCTCAAAGGAGGCAGGTCAAACCGAAGTTACAAAAACAAAGCTCACCATCTTAAAAGAAAAAAAAAAAAAAAGGCAAGTTCATGGAGCTTCAAGCACAGAGCAAAATGCAACAGGAATCAAAAAGCTTAAGCTCTTAAGAGATGGGCATAGCTGTACTATGTTCCACTTCCATTTAGAACTACAAAGGAAGAAACCCTGTCACTGATAATTCATGGAAATTAAGGCATCTCCTTAAAGCTGATAGCACATATGCCCTCAGCTTGCAAGGGAGAGGGTTTCTTTAATAATCATTAATTAGATGAGCAGAAAACAGATCTTTTTGCCAGCAGCTCCCAATTCCAAACTCAGCCATGAGCACAGTTGGTGTTATTACAATGATCTGCTTGTTTTTCAGTTGGAGGCCTCACTTCTGCAACTGCTCTAACTCTCATCTCTATTTAGTTTCCCTTTTGAGGGGACAGAGATGACTATGAAATAGACAATTTTAAGAAAGGTTTCAAACAGATTCTCCCTAGAGGTTTTAGGGACCCATCCAGCTGATGCTTCTTCCCTAATTTTAGGCTACAGAAAGGGAAGAAAAGGGTGGTTGTCTGTTCCACAATACTCTGCTAGTTCAACAATTGCATGGAGAACCAGGTTTAAGGACACTTCGCTAAGGAAGCCAAGTCTCATGAACATCCTCATTGAGGCAACACTGGTTTGGACCACACTGCCAAGCTAATACTTTAAGTGCTCAATTAGAAAGACTATTTAAATACACTTTGGCTGATGATTCAGCCAACATAAGGCCAGCTCAACACAGACAGCATCTGTTCAACTAGAAAAGCAAGATCCTGCAGTACTAATGTAACCATGAAATTTTGCATTTAGTTCTTCTCCCTTGAAGGGAGATCTCGGCACATAGCAGCAAGGTGCAGGAGAAGGCTCCGAGCCAGCTGAAGCCCTAGCAGCACTCAGGGCAGTTAAAAGCAGCAGCAAGCAGAGGGCTTTTCCAGGAGGCTTTCAGGAGGGGTTTGCCAGCAGTAATTCTGAAACATGCCCTTGACAGAAGGGAGCACAGGGGCTCTGCTGCTGGCAGGCAAGCTGGGGAGAAGTTAATTCCTGCAAAGGCTGAACAGAACCTCTGAATTCCTGAGCCCACCTCTTTGTAAGTGAGGAGCCCAAGGACCCACTGCACAAGAAAGCTGTGGAGCTCATGGAGCTTCCTCTTGCCATTACCCAGTCCCAGGTACTTGCTCCAGCTTCTGGATTGAAGATTTCACAACTTCTGGTGTAAAAACAGACAGGAGGATCTCAGCAAGGCCTGAGGGCAGCAGCATCCTGCCCCAGGCATCCAAAACTTGCTTTAGACAGCAGAGACATCATAAAAGGCAAACACCCACCAACCAGTACTGGAAGTCACAGGAGGATTAGCTGATGTCTCAAGGGTTAATTAGTTCACTCTGCACAGATGGTAGCTAGTAGGGCTTGGAGAGTGGATTAACCTAATCTGGAGTTCGTAAGGAACCATGCAAACATCCATTACTAGACTCCAAGCAATTCCACCCTTATTTTGATTTGAGGAGAAAAACCACACAATGGATGCTTGCATAGATGTAATGCCTACTTTGAGTGACAAATGAGTTACTACTCACTTGGTTAATATGATTGCCAAATTCAAGTCTGAGAAGCAATTCCTTCCCTTTTTGCTACAGAGGATCTTCAGATAGAGACCTAGACAAGACTATTTGTTACGGGCATAGAAAACACACACACTAACCACTCCTCAGAGCTGCAGAGAGGCCTCTCCGACACTGACAGATGGCCATAAAGCAGCAATTCAATTGACTGGAAATATTGAGACAGCTTTCCGAAGCAGCTCTGCAGCACGTCAAGTAAAGCCTCACAAATTCAAGCTAACAGCACACGTGGTAGCCTGGGCCCTGGCAAACACCCAAGCCTGGGCAGAGCCTCAGTTACTCCAGGGATGCTCCAGGTCCTGGGCTGGCTGCAGGTTAAAGCATTTCTAATCAGACCATGTCTCAGGGCCTGCATGTTTACATAGCACTTAGCACAAGAGGAAGCCTGGCTCAGGGCTGGCATGCAGAGATGCCTCAGATCACTGCAAGTCCCACTTCTGTTTAGCTAAGGAGGTACCATGCTATTGCCTTCAGTTCAGAAGGTCTCAAGTGTTTACAGCCAATATCTGCTGCAGAGATAAATGTTTCTGTAACTCCTATTAAACTTTGAACTCACCCAATCCCTCCCTGCTTTAAGGGGTAAGCGAAGGACTGGCCAGACTCGCTGGCAAGGCGGAGGTCAGGGTAGAGGTGATGTTGGCTGTTGGAGGCATTCCCCAAATGTTTCTGCAATCAACCACACTCATGTCAGGCCCACACATGCCTGAAATGCAGCAGCTGTGGCATTCCTGCTGGACAGTGTGGGACAGCCATGCTCACACCCCAAAGCTGCCTCCCAGAACATCTTCAGGCAGGACAGAAGAGGCAATTGCAGGGCTGATTTCTCAGAAGGTTCTTAATTGTCTCTCATTTTAAGATGGAACAGTGTCTGCACCTATGCAGAAAGCTGTAATTCCAGGTTGTTTGTTTTCTTGGAAGGCTCTTACAAGACACCCTGGAAAGCAGTTATTTGCCTCACTAATTGATCAAGTGTCAAAGTTAGTCTGTGGGAACCTGCAACTACCAGCTGTCCGGTATACTGCTTAGCTGGCTGCATGCTGTCTTAACAGCTATCTCCAAGCAGAATAAAACATCCCAACAACCCTAAAGCAGGAGCAAAGGAGGCAGAAAACAGGGCCCCTTTATACAGCTTGCTTTGCTCAGAGAGCTGCGTCACATTCCTCCCAGCACAGCATAGGAATGGAAGAGCATCCCCAAAACTCAATCCTTTCCACATCTTGTCTCTGAGCAGACAGAGACCACACGCCAAGAAGTGGAGAATGGGAAACAGTCCCAAGAGGAGCAACTGCAGGACACAGAGGTGCAGCGGCCAGGGAAGGGGATCCAGTTTCTGCCCTTCAGACTAGCGAGGACAGAGGATCATGTCACATGAGATGCCACCAGAACACAGCCAGAGCAGGACCCACTGTCAGCATCCAAGCTGCATTTACCTAACTTTATCCTTCAGCCCTGCATTGTCAGGGAGGATCAGCACTCATTTGGCCACAGAAACACCTCCCTATATCCCAGGGAAATCCTTAGCACCTTTCAAAAGAAAGGTGGCAATTCCTGCACACGTCAGCCTAGTTTCCCAGCAACGTTCTAGGTCAGTGCTTAATCAGGTTACCCCAGGGACTCCAGCAACCTTGTGGAAGCCCTTCCACAGCCTCACACCCCTAATGATCTGGATGGGGCTTTGCGAGCCAGGAGCTCCCACAGCTGCCCTGCTTTCCACAGGCTCCTTCACCTCCAGAGCCTGCACCTCTAGAGAGGAGCGCTGCTTGCCACCTTAGCTCACTGTGCAGGGTGCATAGACAGATTACCTCCCTTATGGATAAGGGGTGCTTGGAATGCTGAGCACACCCCTATCTCTAAATAATTTGGTTTTTAATTTTAACTCAGGTAGAAGCTTTGTAGAAAGATGAAGCTTGCTGTGTAGTTTCTAGTACCAGGCCAGCACCTGATACCACACCTGCATCTCCATTGGCACCACCCACCTGCACCTACAACACCTGCTAGAGCAGTGAGGAGCAGCCTCAGGGAAGCAGAGTGCAAGCACTGGTCTGCAGAGGCAGCAGCCAGTTAGTGCTCAGGAAGGCAGGGTCAAGGGGCAGCTCCCCATTACTGCATCACTTAGCTGATTACAGGATTGCAGCGTAAAAGCTTCCATTATCAGCCAACAAATCAACCTAGGCAGTGCCATTCACTGGAGTTTACCAAATATTGCATCTTTCCATCTCTCCCAGACTAAACCATTACACTGCTTCTTCACAATCTTCCAAGATGGGAGAAAAAAAAGAAAAAAAAAGAAAAAAAATAACCACCCTCCCCTCCCTTGCACACAGGCCAAAGTTTTCCAGGAGTCACTACTGGCTTAACAGACCCCTCTGGATGCCCTGAACGTGATTTGGAGCACCCAACACTCCAAGCAAAGTCAATGAGAGTTGCAGGTGCTCAGTGCTGTGGGCCAGGGAGATGGAACACCCTAACTCATCCAGCCCAGAGCAGCCAAATCCAGAGGCTCATAATTACAGGTCCCTTCTGAAGATACATCTGTGAAAACCACTAAGAGTTGCAAGGAGAGGGAAAAAAAAAAGCCCAACACATTCAGATCTATCTAGTTTCAAATCAGAGTTTCACAAGACATTCAAATACAGAGTCTTAAAAACAAAGCAGCGAACTAGAGCCTTTGAGTCAGCCCAAGCCTCAGACACAGGCACCAAGAACATTTTTGCACCAAGACCTTCATAAGATCCTTTGGAAAGGCACAGAAATAAAGATCCAGACTGCAAGAGGAAAGGGCATTCTTTCCTCAGGCTGCATTTTGACTACATGCTCAGGTAAAGATAAGTTTAAGGGGAAGAAATGAAGGGGAAAATAAGAGATGGGTTTTTAAACACAGCTACCCTGCAGGACTGGAGAAGAGGCTGTATAAATGTAAGTCAGAGAGGGGCAGTCATTTAACTGCAATGCTATATGAAGTGCAAGAAGGGGAGGAAAAAATAAAAATGCTGCTAGTCTCCAACAGGCTTGAACAATAAAAAAAGTTAAGCTGCTACAGTCTCATGCAACACAAAATAAAGGAAGATTTAACAGGAAAGTCCTCTCTAGTCATGCAGTACATAGAAAACTGGGCATCTTACCTGATTTCCTCTTCGAAGATCCATAATCCCTGAAAAAAAGACAACAACAAATAGACATGGTTAGAGCTGGAAGTGCTGCCAAGAGGGTGGCTGTGCCCCAGACTTCCACCCATGTGCTCAGGGGCTCATCCTGTGCCCTGCTCCCTCCTTTAAAGAGGAGCCGGGGGCTGTGAGGCATTGACGGGCAGGGGCCGGGACGGATCCGCAGCGGCTCCGGCTCGTCAGCGGCGGCAGCTGGGGCTGCTGCGGCACCGGGGGCTCGGCGAGCATGTGATCAGCTCGGCAGAGCAAACCATCCACCAGCAGCCGGGCAGGGGAGAAGGGTGTCATTTTTTCCCCTTTACATCCGCTATTAAACGCACAGCGCCCGAATTAACCCCCGAGGGTGCCCTGCCAAGGATGGAGAGCGCTGGCTGCTCGCTGAGGGCTGCGCACGCCGCGCGCTGCCCACTCGGCAACCAGCCCTTGGCTTGCAGAGGGCAAGTAATTCTGGCATAACCTCCGGACCCTCTGCTGTCAAGCACTTGTCCTCCGCAAGGAAAAAAACCCCAAACTTAATCCTTTCTTCTTGGGTCCGGGATGGGCAATGCACCTGTCTTTTTTCAGAATGATTCAAAGGGTGATGGCACTTCACTTGTGACAGAGCTGCCAAAAGCCTCAAAAGCTGCTGCAGACCCAGGGCTGTGAGAACCGGCTCGGGAGCAGCAGAACCACGGCCAAAAGCGCTTCCCTGCGGCCGTGCCTTCCCCCAGCCCCGCTGCCGAGAGCAGCCGGCGCTGCCGGAGCCGGCACGGCCGGAGGCAGCGGAGCCGGCGGCTGCGCGGGCACAGGGACCGCTGCACGGCCACGCGCCCCGCGCTGCCTTCGTACCGCGTCCTGCTGCAGCAGCCTCTCTGTCTGCAGGGCCAGGCTGCCCGGAGAAGAAGGGAACCCCCAGTTATCCCAGTAATTTAATGCCAAGGAAATTCGGGGGAAGCACTGCAGCAGAGGTATGTCCATGAATACATGTGGTTCCTGGCAGCACCCTGCGTGCACGCTGTGCCTCACACGCTTCGGATTCGCTTCCAGGGAGGAGTAACTGCCTGGGAGTTCTTTGCACTCTCTTCAACATTTCCAGTGTTATTCCTATTTCAATTAAACGCCTGTTTTCCCAGCTATGTCTGCAGTTGTATTTGATGGGAAGATACTGCTCATGAATAGGCTGCTTCTTATGCAGAAATGATTTCACAGGCAAGCAATAATGCCAACTATATCGTGACCAACACAGAGACCTCCTCAAGAGCTGGCCAGGGAAGGCCCTGTGAAACACAGTCCTGGGCCCTGGCCCACGCCAGCCTGGGGCTTGCAATATGTGCTTATCCCTTGCCTGCTTGCAAACGCAGTTCTGATGGTTCGGTATGGTTAAAGAGCAAGCAAAAATGAAACAAGATGTTGCTGGATGTCCCTCAGCCCACCAGGTCAAAGCTGCTACTCTAGTTTGGAAACATCACTGGAAGAAAACGATCTGGCTCTGCCCGTGTGGCAAAGGCCACAACACGCGCAGATCCAACCCTCCTTCCTGCAGCCTCTCCTGTGCTTTTCAATCCAACCTCTCTGGCTGCTCGTCAGGGCTGCTGTGACAGACTGCAGTACAGTTTGAAACGAGGCTGGTTCTCTAATTCTGAAGGATGACTCATTCGTGCAATTTAAAGAAATCAAAGATTTTTTAAAAAAGAGCAAAAATTAGAAACTCTTTCTCTCTCTCTCCATGCAAATCACGGGCTGACAATGGATATTACCGCATAAAGAATTTTCCCCATTTGCTGCATTTCTGCTCAGCTCCCTCAGTAAAGGCACATCATTCATGGAAGCGCTCCTGCCATTACCCTGCCTCGCGCGAGCCGCGGCGGGCAGACACGTCCGCGTCCTGCATGACGCTGCCAACGCCAGCACGGAGCAGCACCGGCCGCGGCGCCAGCAGCCGCCTCTCCGGGCAAGGACGGGCACGGAGCCAGCACAGGCAGCCACCGCCGCGGGGCTGGCGCTCCGGTCCCACAAGTCCTGTCCTTGCTCGTCTCGGCACTCGTGCACCCCGAAACGGGGCATTCGGATTTGTCTGAAAAGTCTCTTACGGACTGGGGCATGGCCCAGTGATTTAGGGTGAGTTGTATGGGAGAACGTAAAGAGGATGGGGCCAAACTCTTCTCAGGGGTGGCCAGTGACAGGACAAGGGGTAATGGGTGCAAGCTGAAACACAGGAAGCTCCATCTCCATGTGAGGAAGAACTTCTTTCCTGTGAGGGTGACAGAGCACTGGAACAGGCTGCCCAGAGAGGCTGTGGAGTCTCCTTCTCTGGAGATCTTCCAAACCCACCTGGATGCCACCCTGTGCCATGTGCGGGATTTCCAGAAGCCCCTGCACCCCATGTCCTCCTGTCTTGCAGGCTTTCCGTACACTCACAACACACTCATAAAACCCCACAGCCAAATAAAATAAAACGGAGCTTGAAATAAACCCAGTGAAACTCTGAAAGCCAAAACTTGTTCTTCCAAGCTGAAATTGGGAGGAAAAAACAAAACGCACAGCTGAAATAGAAAGCAGAGGAGATGCAGCAAAGAGCCTCTCCGGCTGGGCGAAGCGCTCCCGGAGCGCACTCGCTTCTCCTGCCGCCTGCCAGGCAAAGCGGCAGCGAGGAGCCACGGCTGCCTCCGAGTTTATTTTTAAAATCCTGCTCGGGCTGTGATTTACTCATGTCTTTCCTCTCCCCCAAGAGACGGCCTAGATGGTGGATACCTCTTAGCCTCACTGCAGGAACATTATAGTGGGAGCCTGAAGCATCGGATCATGTCCAAGACAATAAAGGAAATTATTTAAAGGTTTCTCTTCAACTGTAGCAACCTCCAGGTGGCAACTCTGATCTTCTCTTGCAACATGGATTCTACCTACCAGCTGCCCGCTCTTAAACCAGACAATAATTGGCCTTGCAGAAGAAAAACACTTTTGTGGAAAGATTTGCTCTTGAACGTTTTATCTTTATGCACACATACATTTCCACTGTGATTTTTTTTCTCTTCTATCTGAGAACAGTACTGCCATCCCCGTCTCACTTTCAATTATCCCTACGGAGCAGCAGCGAAAGCAGCAGGTAGAACTAGGAATAGTGCTGGCAGATCCTTTCTTCATTAGCCAGCATCACTCCGAGCTTGAGCAAACCCCTTTCACAGAAAGAGCCGGTTTCCAGCGTTATTCTCACTGGAATATAACAATTTTGTCTGAAGTCTCCCTGTGGGGCAGCACCTTTCATGGACACCGAAGCTCATTACTGGCATGACAGGAATTTCCTGCTGCTAATGATATTAAGATATTGCTGGTGCGCAGCATGTCCCACACTCTGCACACACTCTCCTGCTTCAGTGACGGAGGAGAGGGGAACGGGCCCTCCTTTCCCACCTGCTTTACACCAGGGTAACACTAGTGATTTGACTTACACCTGTGAATGTGAAAGGAAGGCCACGAGCCTCGGTATAAAACTGATTGCACTGCTGATTGCATTACGCTACTCACAGCCAATCATTTTGTGAAATATATTAATCACTGAATTTATATGTCCCTCGCAATCCGATATAATCTCCAAGGTTACACTAACAATGTTACTGAAATGTTTTATGGCATGTCCTTCCTTAGGGACTGACTTTGATGCTATACTCAATGGAAGCTATTGAAAGGTGTGTGTGTGTCTGTATTTTAATCTATCTAAACATACATAGATGTATACAAATGAGCAGTGGCACAAATGGAAAGCTGCTTAACGAATAAGGAGTATCCTGACATTTCTTCAATAAAAGCCTAAATAATGTTCCAAGCCAGACAGATGACTGGGAGTGAGTAGATGTTTCTGTAATGGCCTGTGCGTATCTTTTCAGCCATAAGTCTCATGCAGTTTGATTTGCACTTGGCCTGGCAGGTTTTTCCTGCATCCCCTATGGAAATCCAGCAGATAAGCAGACGCCTTGCATGGGAAGCAGGGAAGGACACGGAGCAGCCCCCTCTGCAATGAAGGAGGGGGCTGCAGAGGGGCAGGCTCAGGGAGGAGACGTCCCAGCTCACGAGGGAGTGGGGCCGCAGACACTGCACCAGGCAGAACCCAAAGGAAAATAAACCATCTTTCTGCCCATTTCCCGGTGTTTGACATCCAAAGGAGATGAGACAGAGAAAGACCCAGAGTAATGGAAGTTAATCTCTATCCTCTAGAGCATTTAAATGCATAAATTAAAAGTGTTCCTTATTTGTTGCCTTTTGCTAATTCTTGTTTAAATACATTGTAAGCATTTATGTTCCCATGCTCCTTAATTTCTAAGAGTCTTTAGGGCTGTGGGGAGCCTGCAGTGGAGCCCTATGACATTTCAAACAAACAATTCAGATTATCATCTAATTACCAACGATTCTCCAGCCAGATAAAAACACAGAAATGTTCTAACAAGGAGGTCCGCTCCACCCTCTCCATCATTCAGATGGTTTGCAGTCAGGACTAATGAAGACTTTCTCCAAAACTGTTTTTCTTAACACTACTATGTTTCTGAGTAGGATTCTGAGACAGTGTTTTTAAAGTAAAATAATATGAAAATACATTACTACTGCCCTTTTCCTTAGCCTTGAGAAAATACTTGCAACTTGAACTTGTCCTGATTTTACGCACTGTCCAGACTGACCTTTCCTATGTGGCTTTGGAGATAGAAAGGACAAAATCAAGAGCAAATAAGAATAACCTTTAGGTGCTTGCCTGATGAGGATCCCAATGTTAATGCTATATAAACACACAGGAGCTGTAGGGTTACATAGTGCAAAGCAGAAATTCATATCCATATGCTCCAAGTGCACGAGTTGACTCATCTGCACTAAGGGATCTCCATTCCCTCCGATCCATGGGACGGGGATGAGTCCCAAGTTACATTATCCCTGCCCCGTTCGGCTCAGGAACACCCTCCAACACGCCGACGCACGCAGCGCTCCCCCCAACACACCATCCTCTGGAGCCATAAAAGCACAGCTGATCTCTTCCCCAAGCCAAACAAACAGATGAAGGCTTTCCTTTTTCCCTTTAGAAAATATTCTGTTCATTTCCTGATATAAATCGTTGCATTGTGGAAACCTCTGGAGCATAATCTGTCCTTTCTGCACAGAGGTCGAGCTCCTCGGTCGTGTCAGAAAGGACCCCATTGTGGCCGGACTGAGACGCCCCAGATTCCAGAATTCCTCCCCGCCGGCAAAAAGGGACTTGAGGGGGAAGACGAAAATCTGGCAACCTGACTTCAGACACAGGCATTTCTTGTTGGCTTGAAAGGCTGCTGAGCAGGGTAAGACAATATTGTGTAATCAGCTGCTTAGGAGAAAGGGGACACTGCAAAAGAGAGAATTTTGCCTTCCTGCCACCTATTTGTTTTGTCACAGGGTGACTGTGATGTTGGCAAGGAGCAGAAAACCCCACAGCTTTAGGCGCTAAATATTTCTCCTTAAGCTGCAGTGATTTCTTCTGCATCATCTAACAACTGTGGCCCAGTTTGTTTCACCAGGACCCATCTTGGGGTCCTTATTTAGGGCTGATGTCTGACATCTTCCTTGAAGGCAACAAAGTGAAAGTTAACCCATATTATCTTTGAGAAAGCCCATGCGCAACACTGGAAACTCTTCCGTATCCACGTGCAGATCTTCCCTGCACAGAAAAGTCAGAGTTGGAAGGAGATGAATATTGTCACTTCTCCAGCAAAACTCCCTGCTCCAGAATAGAGCGATGAAGGAGAGGCCCAGGGCAAGGAAGACCACAGTCCTCATGCAGAGTTCACGTGTTCATGTAGAGTTCAGCCTCCAAGAGCACAGTGTGGCTCCACGCGAGCTCTGCTAACAGGCACGAGATGCAGGGCACACAGACAGCAAACAGACACAAACAACATTCCCATGGACTGTCTCAGCCTCACACAGACCCACAGCGTCTGAGGGGTGGACATAACAGTTGCTTTTCTGGGTAGAAATGGTATACAAAGACAAGAGATGGGTTCGAGGCATCCCGCCTCTTGCCATTCCCCTAATGGGTCGGAAATAACACAGATTTCCATCCCAAGATTCTTCTGTGATGAAGTTGATGATTTGGCTCCAGAGTGAAGTTTCAGTATTTGGCTCAAGCTGAAGAAATGCAGAATTAGCCTCTTGATTTTTTTTTTCAAAACTGCATTTCATTAAGATCAACTTCTCCTCCTGGAGGAAGGGGAAGCGTTCAGATCCCCTGTTCAGCACTGCAGCAGGCAGTGAGGCACAGGGCACGGCCAGGACAGCAACCCCGTCCTCCCCTGCCCCGGCACGGTGCCGCCTGGAAGCAACGGGCAAAGAGCTAAAGCCTCGTGATCCTCTACTGCAAGGCTTCAGCGGCCCTGAAAGAGACAGCACGAATGTTTATAGCAAGTTTTTCCTTGGAAAGAAGTATAAAAACAAGATCTTGCCTAAGAGTCACATCCTCATCTGTTTCTGTTTTACCCTGTTTATCTGTTCACTTCACAAATTTCTCTGCAGGACAGAAAGATGCATTTACCTGACCAAGAGCTCTGGCTGGAGGTGCTGGCTTTGGCTCTCCCTTGCCAGGAGCCCGGGCTTATCTCTGTTCCAGGGTGACCAAACGTGACACTTCATTATAGTAAAGTATTTATAGACTAAATGCTGACTGATAAAAACAAGCTAATAAAATTAATCATTTTCGTGTGCAGCCTTTCCTGTTGTGCTCCTCACTTTGGAATTTTAATACACAGACCTACATGTGCCCCCAATGTGTGTTAAAAGATGCAGCTAATTACAGCTAGGAACTGTAAGCAAGTTAAGTACTGAATATTAGAACTGCAAATTCACGTGCACAAATTACTCTGACTAATAAGCTCTCATATAAATTACGGCAATTTGATTAAGGCTTTAAGAAAGCAGCACTGGGTCTGTATTGTGCTAACTGAGCTGCAGCCCAGATGAGGGAAGCGCAGGGGCTACCCAAGCCCTGGTTGTCCCTGTGCTGGGAAGTTGCTACTTTCTTTGTGTGGATGAAAGGAAGGAAAAGGGGTAGAAAGGGGTAGAAAGGAGTCCCCAATGCACTCACTGGGGCTTTTTGATCTGCTTGAAAGAGTATGATCATCCCTCAAACTCGATTAGCCTCCTTGGAGGAAAAGAACAAATATATGAAGAACCTCCAGACTAGAAAAGACAAATGAGTTGGAGTAATACTAGGCATCTACACTCAACATGAGTGACTCACAGAGGGTAAAATATTCTCTATTTTTCCTAACAAACAAACAAAACCCCCAAATTACTAAGCTACTCATAGTCAACTAAATCAGACTCTTAAGAAGAACTTCTAACACACTTAAACCACAGAGCTCACTCACCTAAACCATGGCATTATAGGTTGCATTCACCAAAACAAGACCTGGGTTCAAGAGCAATGATATAAAATCATGACAAAAGGATAAATGGTGGCTTTTGTACTTCACGCTCTGTATGCCTTGACTCAAGAAGTCCCATTACCCCTGAATACGAGTCGCTGAGAGGATCTGCAAGCGAAGCTCAGCCTGCGTTTGCTCTGTTTTCGTCCTGGCTGCAAGCCACTGCTGGAGACAGGAAGCCAGATGGGCCTCTGGTCCCACCTAATTGTGGCCTTATAATATATTCTGCTGTAAAAGATCAGACTGGATTAGGATAAATTACATCCAAATCGTGCTGCATTACTCAGCACATTAAATAGTCCTTAATCACACACTTTGATGGTCTAGGTTCCTGCTTAATTTTATCTCCTGTGTTTACTTCTGTGCCTATTCTCATGAAACCACTGCTGATTTTCAACTATGCATAGCCAGGCTACAATGAAGAGCCAATAAGGCTCTTTAATCAAGCTTTTTAACAGGAATAATCACGGGAACACACTCTGCTGTGGCAAGATGGTTTCCTCATCCTGTCTCTTTCAGAAATTTTCTGTGAGCCTTTAAAAGCAATTTAATCCTGAATTATGCTAGCTAAGTATTTTTTGTTGCACATGTGAGTTACAAGAAAAGGGCTCTCATCTCCATTTGCTACGTGGTTCAGGAAATTAGTTTTAAATGCTGTAATGCCTTCAGTGTCTCTCACTGCAATGCAGCAGAAACTAGCAATTTGAGAAACTACTTCATCATTCCCAATTTCCCAATATGCTACATCCAGCACTTGATAAGAGACAAGCTATAGGATTATCTTTGGTAAATGGTCCTGTGTTTCCCCTACCTAAGCTGTTTACATTGTTTCCAGAAAATATTCAAGGAAGAAAGGAGCAGCTCGTTAATAGACAGCACATGAAACATGTTAATGACGAGCTAATAAAAATGAGCATGCATTCACAGCAAGTGAGTCACCTCATCACAAGTTCAGCAATGGGAGGGAGGCAGAGATGGGGGCCATCCAAGGCCACCAAGTCAGGGATGTAGCAGGAACCCTAAATTTTGGTGGCCTCTTCTGTACCCGCCACGGCATTCATTGAGCCTCTGCAGGTGGGAGCAGGTCTGTCCACGCCATGGGACGGATGCCAGCAGAGGAGCAGAAGCGGCTGTAAAGCGGCACGTGGGACAACCTCCAGCCACAGGGGCACAGCCATCACGGCTCTGCTCCGCTCCATTCATGGTGCTGCTGAAAAAGAAATGCCCAGAAGCAGTAAATACCCAAAGTAAAGGATGTCAACCCAAAAATCAGCTCTTGTCCCACATTGCCATTTGCCAGAAAAAATAATGATGGCAACTGCTAAGGAAATAAAGAACTGTTTTCTCTGTAGTTTCTTCTACTCACAATTTTGAATCCTCCAAACACATTTGTGGTCATCGTTCCTTGTTTGCATTGTTTGCCACTACCTACCTACTACCTCCTACCTCCTAATTGCAGAGAAATTGGCTCCAACACCTTGGTAATTCCTTTTGACAAAGCTGTGCATTGCTACTAGATCTCTCCTTAACCTCCCCTTTGCCAGACAAGTAATAGAAAGACAACAACAACCAAAAAAAGCACTATTCTTTCTCATTTCTTCTCAGTCCTCATCTTGGCGCAAAGGGACAGAAGACAGCCATGACCCAAATGACAGTGATCAGAGTTGTCTTCATCCTGCTCTCCCCTCTTAACTTGCTGGAAAGCCTCCAACACAGGCAATTCCCTTCAGCCCACACACCTGCACCGGCCGTGTGCTACTTCGAGCATGTTTCCCATGTTGAATTTGCTGGGGTGGTGATGCCGAGCCTAGGGGAACCCTGCAGAGCCACGGCCTCTACCTGATGGCAGCTGCAGGATAAGCAGCCCCACAGAGCTTTGGAGAACATCTGGGGGATATTTGGGGTGATCAACATCCCCTATCCTCCAGGCACCACCAAAACTCGTGCCTCCCTTCTCCGTCTGGTGGACCAGGCCATGAGGACAGCCAGCAGCACAGCCTCCCACCAAGGGCTTCCTTTGCCTCTCACGTACGTGCCTCGAGACCACCCGAGGTTTAGGGCCCTGGACCCAGGCACGCTGCCGCGCTGGCCCAACGAGGGCCTCCCCGCAGGCCGCCCAGCCGCGCGGGAGGGCCTCGCGCGAGACCTGGCACCGCTTCACATGCTGGGGCTCCCCCAGGGAATTCCTACGGCTGTCACTGGCATTTCTGAAATGTTAAAGGCTCTAAATTGGCAAAATAAGAAATGAGTTACAGGCATTTCCAGACACGGCCCAGGCCCTGCAAGACCTCCAAGTTCCCAGTATAAAGCAGGGCATGCCAGATGCTTAGAATTATATAATTTTGCATTCCTTTCTGGTACTGTTTCTTATAGTGTCTAGCACTTCTGCTTACTCATCTGGCTTTTTATTAACGTGCTGCCTGGACCTCTCTGCCTTGCGGCTCTTGCTCTGCATGCAATGGAAGCAGGACCCTGAAAGATTAAGACAGTAGTGTGCATAGACAGCAGATGGCTATTGCAGCTGCACTTACTTTACACTGCTAAATACCCTATTGCCCTAGCTAGCTCGACATCCTCTTTTACTGGTAGATCTTCTCTCTCCTGACTTTCTGAAAATCATCTGTTGTACATATGGTCCTAAGAATGGTAAATATTTTATTTTCAGGAGAGACAAAAGCTTGTTTATAAACATGGGAAGGCATGATCAGCCCCCCAGGATGAATTCTGACTTCTTTATTTGGTGACTGTTGTCTTTCCTTTCCTCATTACATATCCTTCAATCAGAATAGCAAAAACTAAAGCCCCATCATCTCCCAAATTTCTTCAGCAGTATGTCCTCAGTTAACTGTCTTGCAACATCAAACATCTTTCCAGTGTGCTATAAAGAAATGTAGTTCTCTATGAGACACCAATTTTATAAACCTTGGAATGGTTTCCTGCCTGTTTCTATGAAGAGACACATGCAAAGGTCTTTCAAGTCATTGGGTTCTTCAATTTACTAGTCAAGAGACATAAATCATAGCATGTAAGATCTACCGCGAGTTCATGAACTCCAGGAAGTTTTTTTAAACACTGTCCTTTGAACTGAGCTTTTTCAAAAACTGTAGAACTGCAAAACATATCTAATAAATGCGTCTAGTAAATTCTGCTGGATTGGCAACCACTGAAACCAGACGTGTCTTTGCTGATCACTTACTAGTACTAGGCACTCTTAAAACATACCCCTTGATTCTAACATTAAAAAAGAAGGAAAAAAAAGGGGGGGGGCTTGAACTGATCTTGCCCAATAGAAATGTCAGGATACATTAAATAATTTTGAAGTATTCACAGACACCAGTTAAACCAGAATACAGTTTGTTTCCCCAAGACAGAACTTTTCAAACACTTGGTTTATTTTCCAAGGGAATGGACACTGCCCCCTTCAAATACTGAATACTTTCAAATACTGAAATCTGCTCTGAGGTCCTACTCTTCTCTGTTCCCCAAGAGCTTAGAGAGCTAAATTATGTGCCATTTGCAAAGAAGCACCATGAGGCTTTCCTACGTGCCCTTGAAGTATCAGACCCTTTGAGCAAGGATGTATTCTAATAAGGTTGTTTCAGTCTCGATGCTTGATTCATGTGGGGAAGGAAACAGAGAAAAAATAGCATAACTCTTTCAGACTGAACTTACAACTGACCTTGTAGAGATAGAGGATGTTTTTACTGGTACGTGTATGGGTCCATGCTAATACTTCCTTTTGAGCCATACTCTAAGAAAATGGCAAACCAAAAAATCACACTGACCACAAATACATGCCTATATCCTTGCCTGAAAACACCCCGAATATTGCCAGCTGATTTTCTAAGATGACCAACACTGAACGTTAAGTACCTGTAGTAAATAGGAGATCACCTCTTCATAACTGTTCAAAAGCACACTGTGCAGAATGTAAAAGGCAGTAAGATTTCTTCAGTATAAAAGTACCATCTGCGAACTGAGAAACAGAGAATAGACCAAAGCTTTTGCAGTCCAGTTTAGGTCCAAATGTAGATGTTGGAGAGGCTTTTTTTTACACAAAAAACAGTAAGTTTCTCCTTTTTCTGTAATTCCAGTGCAGATATTAACTCTTAATTTAGCTCACACACCTCTCAACAGGATGGGGTTTTCTTGGGTATTTATTTCAATATATTTTTTCTATGTTTTAGGTTCATAATAATGAAGAGGTTTAATGGATGGATCTAATCATTTTCCTCCAATCAGCTGGACTGGATGAAGGAAGACATTCATAGAAGAACACATTTTAATTTGACTAAAGGAAAAAATTACTCGCTCCTTCAAAGTGAATGCTGGTTCAGGAAGTGATAGATGAAAGGAGCTCTATGTTTTCTATGCTAAATGACCAGTGACATTATTACTGCTATAACTGTGCATGTTATCTATACATCTTATCAGATGTGGGCAAAGAAAAATGTCAGCAATTGTCAGGAATGAAACCCCCTTCTTTCAAGCTGTTGCTCTTGCATGCTCAGTAGTTCATAAGATCAGTGTGTCAATGAGGTTCTTCTGAGCTCGTGTCCTGCAAGGGGACATCCCCTTTCTGTCCAAGGGCTGTCCTGGCTGTTGTGCTGCGAGCTCCCCACGTGGCACCGCGTCTGCCCCAACCCCAGGAACAGCCCCAGGGTCTCTCAGAGATTTGAGTATCCTCAGCTGAAGCGTCTGACCACACAAGATCACAGCCAGTGCAGACATATCAGACAGCAAAACGTGCTGATTGTGATACATAAAAACAAGAGTAAATGTGAAATGCAAAGCTCTGCACTGCTCTTAGCTCCCAATAACTAGACTGAAATCAGTATTGCTCATATCACTACACAAACATCACTGTCGCTGCACAAAAAAAGCAGCCCTTAGTGGAGCTGAAGCTCTGTGTGCAATCCTAGAAACTCAGCTCCCCATTTCACCCAGCTAGGATAAAAACCCGTCACGCTGTGCCATGCATCTCATCCATTACAGGCGCCTGGGGAGTTGCACAGAGACCTCCCTCATGATTAGATAAAAGCTTTTCCTCCTAAATCACTCTCCAGGAGAAACCAAAGGGCTGGAGCGCTTAACTCAATGCACATTAGAAGCCAGACACAGACCCTACATGGCCTATTCACGCCTCTCTGCTGTATGTTGAGGAACGCAGGGTTGGGTTTTGTGTTAGGGAAGCTGTTGCTTTATTTATTTATCCTTACTAGTGACAATGAGATCAAGACCCTTTTCTCAGCAAAGACAAAAGAAGAAGGAAAATGATCCACAGCGCAACATGCACCAGAACACATCTGGGATGGCGATGAAGGAAGATCAGGGATTTTTGGCCACCCCTCTGCCCCTGCTCCCAGGAGCCTGACGACGGACTCATGCCAAGCAGGTCAGAACTGCTGCAACCAGTGGATAAACAGCTCAAAACGAACACTTTATCCCCCGGCCCTGACCCCTCCTTCGCCTGCCCCGCCATCCCCTGGAGTCTCTTCAAAGTGGAGGAGAGGAAGCCATGGAAGGCGCACGAGTCCCCGAACACAAAACAAGAGGATGTGCACACAGATGTTCCCCGCCACGGCGGCCACGGGGCCGCGGCGCACAGCCCTCTGCCCGGACAGCCCCTGCCCCCCGAGAAAGATTTATTTAAATAATGGAAACAATGAGAAAAAAGCTGCAAATGTCTCTCTTGTGTGTGCAAGTTTGTCACTGCTAAAAGTCAGGAACATCTTAGGAGCGAAACAGCAGTTCAGGCTGGGAGCTCTTGCTAATGGCTGCATTGAAGACTCCCGAGCATCCAGCTGTGAATGCCGGTGTGGCCACAGCATCTTTGTACTGGAGCACCCCAGAAACCAGCATGGGTTTCCTGCCTCAAACACCAGAGAAGCTGGAAGGTGCTGCCAGCCCCGTGTCACAGAAAGAAGGTTGAGTCAAGAGCACATTTCCAACCAGGGTGTCACCAAGGAAGAGCAGAGGCTGGGGTTTAATTTCTCCAACTGGGTCTTCCATCACCTCACACCATGGAGTGAGGTTAAAAATACACCACTCCTCTTGGAAATGTGTCACAGCTTTAGAAGCAAGAAAATCAGGTTGTGAGTGGGAGGAACCACATTGTGGATATACATATGTGTGTGTATGATTTTGAGCGATAACCTTTTAAATACCACGTTACAAAAAGTAGACTTTTTAGCACTTTGGAAAGTGAACACATGTTTTATCAGAGGTTTGAAGCAGAACCATTTAAAGAGGCCCAACTGAGGCAATATGAGCATCAGAAGATCTAGCACGGGGACATTTTCCAATAAAGGAAAAGAAACTGCTTACAACGTGTGATGGGCTTTGATAGCCGTGATTTAGAAATGCCAGTGCTTCCTTCCAGCGAACACTACAATAACAAGCCCAAGACGAATGACCTGGTGCTTCCTCAGAGATGTTCACAGGTCAGATAAAACGGCCTCACAGTATCTGCAGCATCCGGACTTTCAAAGAGGGCCCTGTTTGGTCTTCTCCTGGGCTTTGATCCCTGCGAGCTGAACATCAGCACGATGGGCTTTCTGCAAGGCACTTTCACACCTCCTCGACACGAACGTCCTGTCCTGTCCTGTCCTGCCGCCCGCCTCCACCCTGAGCTCCCTCGCAGCCTCCTGTGCTTCGAGGCAGCAGGGAGAGAAGAACACACTCAGTCCAGGGCAGCGGCTGCCAAACAGCTGCTGAAGAGCAACCCCGGGAAAACTGACATTCAAGGAACCGGAGGGGAGATTTGTCGATTTTAGAGGAGCAGGGTGAGATCATCTATTGCCTTCAGTTGTCTTTTGGCAGAGGGAGGCAAACTGACAGCTGGATTGCCCGGGATTGTGCATTTTAAGGTATCCACAGAAATATGTGCAGCTCGTCATCACGCTGGATTTCTCTCTGCTTCTCAGAGGCCTTCCCCCAGCTCGAGGGTTTCCAAGCCTGTATCACATTCGCACACACCTGCTGCACTCTGTTAACATTCAGCACGGAGCACAGCAGTGACTGCTCTCCTCCGCATATTTAGTGTGTCTTTTGTTCAGCAATCTTGGGATCTTTTTCGAAGTTCCACAGGATTTGAAATTATTAGCTCTATAATCTCTGGAAATAGCTCTGGGCCTATGGATTATTGACAGGTAGGATGCTCTGAGGATGTGACCATCTGAAATGGAGCCGTGGGAGCTCCTGCGTCGCAGCCTGGGCCTGGACTGGCTGGTGACACTGCTCATGGATCAGGACACGTACCCAGGGTTTCAGCAGCAGCAGCTGCACTTTTCAGTCACTTTGTTCACTATGGAAAAGGCTTCATTTCCTGGGAATATTGTAACACTCATATTCCCTCCCAGAGACACGCTACCCTTAGAGATACTGCACAAGGATCGTCCAGGCAGTCCTGCATGATGCAAAGGGCATCTCTGTGGTTACTTTAAATAACCAGATTAAGAAACAAGCTTTTGCGGGGCTCTTCCACCTGTCTTTGCACACAAATGGTCAAAATTCCTCCCAGAGCATTGCAGAGTACCCACAGAAGTGCCCTTGGGATTAATTGCAACCATTTCTGGGATTTTCATCAGTTAGGTCTGTGATTACACCCTCCATATACAGACAGAGCCACGTACCAGGTGTATTTGCATGTGAACATTATACTGTTAAATCTTGGCTATCGGTTCTACCGAAGCGACCAGGAGATGTGGCTTTATCACAGCCCACTGCAAGAGCAGCCTTCTATATTCAAACAGAATTGAGTTCAGATATAATGCTCAGATATAATTCAAGACCAAACGCATCCTTACTTCCTGAATTATTTTATACATCCGTTTGTCATCAAGATGGATCTTCTGTTCTGCTTTAGCTGTGAAGCGATTAATAGAGTTTGCCATAAAATATGTGAGTAGGACAAGACCATAAACCAATGAGATTAAACAGAGGCATCGGGGGAAGCTCAGCCAACAAGTCTACCAGGCATCCTTTGTGCTGGCACATGCCACATCCTTCCCTTTCTCCCTGGAGCCACTGCACAGCCACATCAGGTCTGCCTGGAGAGATACGGCAAGAGACACAGCAATGTTGGTCTTCCTCCCTGCCATAAGGAGCCAAGGAGCAGTTGATGCCTTGAGGAAAGCTAGAGCAAGGCTTGCTTTACATCTGACTTCACCACACTGGTCTTCCCCTTCCTCAACATCACTAAGGACATTTGCATGAAGACTTAGCGCTTCATTTCATTATTGTCCATTTGCTCCTAGTAGCTCACTTCCCACTGTCTGTTCAACACATCACAGCAACTTGGAAACGACTGCGGAACAAGAGGACAGGGAGTCAGGTGAAAGCTGACTAAAACTTTGCTAAACCCAAAGTGACACTAATCCTGTTTCCATACAGATGTCCCCAGCAGCAATGTCCACAAAGAGGAGCATACAGATAATGGAAAGCAGAGACACAAGACGGTTTTTAAAGGAAAATACTCCAGCGACGTCCCCAAGGAAGCCCCAAGGCTCCATACGGTGCATGATATCCGGCTGCCTCCAGAGGAGGGCTACGACAGCTATTTCTGACCAGGCCCCGCAGCTGGGCCTGCCCCTACACTTTCAGCTGTTTGACAACCGGGCACAAACACGCCTCCCCCCTCCTGGTGATGCATTAAGCTTTCCCTGGTGCACGACACGGTCTTTGTAGCAGCGCTTGGCTGACTCCTGCTACGGCCCTGCCAGCAGCTCCCGAACCCCGGTCACGTGTCGGGGGCACCGGCCTTGGCGCTCTGCATCCCGCGGGGCTGCTCGGCGTCAGGCTCCGCTCCGCCGTCCTCAACGCACCTCCCGGTCTCGGCAGGCGTCAAGCGCTTCAGACCAGCAGATGGGCGGCAGTCCAAGGCCTGCGCTAACTCCGTGCCTGCTCTCTGTCTGCCCTTGGCTTTTGGACGGGCTTTTACCTTGAGGCCGGCGACAGCTCACGGAGCCGCTCTAGGCCCAGCCGCCCCGCGATGAGGGCTCAGACACAGCCTCACCTCGGGCATCCTTTTCCCTCTCCAAGCGGAGTGCGCCGCAGGGAGCGTGGGCCCGAGCCAAGCTGGGGGACACGCAGCTTGGACGCCAGCCCGGGCGCCGAGGCTCTGCTTTATCTCTGCCTCAGAGCGGAGCGCAGCAAAAAGCAACCCCTGGGATCCTGCAGTGACCCATTAAAATTAATGGGGTTAAATCATCCCCGGTGCAAGCCCCTGACTTCAAAAGAATTACACCAGGGATGAATCTGAAACCATTACTTTTATTTTTCATGCCTTTCAGAAAGATGATCTACTTTCCAGACTCCACAGCTCAGCTAATTCTCTGGTCAGCCAATCTTTCTAACTACAGCTGCCCTCTCACCAGTCTCTTGCTCTGTGCTCTCATCCAAACACTTCCAAGAACTATTCACCAGCTCTGCTGCTCCCTGTGCAAGACAACCGTCGCCCACTTCCAACTGGTCTAATCTATTTCTATTCCAAAATAGGACAAATAAATAAAACGCAAAGAACAAGAGTGAAGTTCCATTAGGGAAAGCAGGAGGGTCATGTTCACACAGAGCACATTTCCTCTCCACAGGAGGTTACACAGAAGGTAAAAGGAGCAGGTACCTGCAGCAGAGGGAGGGAAACCTCCTGCACCGAAAACCGCAGCACACAAAATCTGGCCATGGCTGACACATGTCACATATGCTTTCCTGTAATTAGAAGCTCTTGTTTTAGCTAAGGAAGTGCAGGAAATCAACGACAGGCAGAGAAATCTCTTCTGCAAAAGATATAAACTCCCAGCTACCCTGATCTGGACGCCAGCCTTGCTCCTGAGGTGCCAGCAGTGATGGCCTTCAACATTTCAGCAAAGAGCTCAGTAACCTCAAAATCACTAATCAAGACTGTTAAATTTGGCAGATTATTTGATAGGATGAAATTGCCTTGTGGAGACTGCTTTTCCTTTGCCAAACTCACCCAGACACAGATCCACACATGGATTTCTAACCTATCCAGGTTTCAGTGCTGATTACAGCAGAGACTGTGGTATGATCCAAGGTAGAAATATTTAGGAGATTTGATGCATTAGAGGTAGGCAGTGAAAGAGCTCAGAGCATATTTGGCTGTGAGTTATCCCACCACCTTCGCTCTCAGGTATTCAGCTCTGGGGGTTTGGTCCAGAAAAAAAGTACATGTGAAATTCAGATCCTGAACTGGTTTCAAACACTGCTGAACAGCCAGACGGGTTCGGATCTGGCATTTTGACTAGTAGCTCCCCAAAGAGGCTGCTAATTTCTCAGGGTGAGGCAGCAGAGGATGGAAGGAACTAGTGTTATTTCACTTTGCTCTAAATGTGGTGCAACCATCTGTGCAGTAGCTAAAGCACTGGGCCTTGAAGGACCCACAAAACAGTCTGCAAAGTCAGTCACCAAGAAACAGTCGCTGCTGGGCTGACACAGACTGCTGGTACTCCTCAAAACCCTGGAAGAAATGCCGCCCGACAGCTGGTTTCTGTCTTGTGCTTCGGCCCCATCATGTCCCTGCTAGAATCTCTTCTAGCCCTGGTCAGACGTGCACCAACAGTGTAGCAGAATGAGTAACGGGCTAAAAACAAAAATACGGAGCAATCAGGAGCTCCGCGAAGCTGCTTGTAAATCTACTAAAAGCGGCATGTTTCCATAATAAACAATCCGTTATCGCATTGCTCTGTTCCCACTTCGGCGCCAGCGGGAGAAGGAACGAGGGCGCCGCATTCCGCCGGGCCGCGGGCCGCGCTCCCTCTGCCGGCTGCTCTCCCGCGCCCGGCGGCGCCAGCTCCGGCCAAGGCTCCAGGAATTCCTGCTTGCACTGCGGCAGCGTCTCGGCTGGCTCCGTCTGTGGAGCAAGACCTGCTCTGCCAGGATTTACGCAGATAAGGAACGAAAGCAGCAGCCCTCATGGGAACGATGATGCCGATGGGGTACAGCACAGAGCTGCGAGGAAACAAGTCCTGGCTCTGCCTCTTCCCTGGCTGAGCTCCTGGGCCCGTGGGTCACTCCTGTCCCTCCTGTTGCTGCTGGCATCCCTCGGAGCAGGGCTCAGGCAGGCACTTCTTCGCTCCCCATCCACACGTGCAGCTGACTCGGTGCAGGCTGCAACCAAAACGTCTGCAAAGGGCCCCTGAGACCAACTGGACCCGGCACCGCCTGCCTCTCCGGACGGAGACAAGTGATGCTCGCCAGGGCTGGCTACGCTCCAGGTGTCCAGAGCTCCTGTGCAGACACTTGCTGCTGAGAAGCAAGGGCCAAGTTCAGACCCAGATATTAACTCTATGGCCGAGGAGTGGGCGCTGGATTCAGGCAGCTCTGGGAGGGGTGGCCTGTGTTGCTCATCACCCCCTTGGCAGCCCTGCAGGCCCTGGCGGGAGAGGTAGAGGTGGCTCTGGCTGCAGCGCAGTGAGAGACGGGGGAGTCACTGCAGGGCGCAGGGCTACAGCACCCCCTGCCCGGGCTCCTGAAAACACTGATGTATATGGATGCTACCAGCATGCCGAACAGAGATGGAGAAGCATGTGAGTCTCTCCACGCATTTCATGCTTGTAAAATGCATATTTCCAGGACACAGACTTAATGACATTATCCAGTTACCAGTATTGCTTTGGAAAATCTCCTCTGAGGAGCACAGACTTGCTGCATTACCTATCAGCCACAGGCAGCCACTGGGAGATGAACTGAGAGCTAAAATACAGACTAAAACAACCCCAGAGAGATGAAGCTGCTCACGTAAAGCAAATCTGAGGCAGAAAGAGAATCTGAATTCAGGACTTCTTGGCCCCATCCCTCCCACTCGTCCCATGAGTCTTGCTGCATCCTCCATGTAGCCCCATCCGGCAAGACTCCCACCGAGCCACTGAGCGCTGCCCCTTTCAACTCTGTGTTTTACCTGAGGTTCATTTTGTTAATCGAACCCAATGTTAATGCAAGATGCAGGGCACCTAAAACCTTCACAATGCAGCTTCCTTCCTGTTAATTAAATCTGGAAGGCTAATGAGCTTTAAAAAGCAAATTCCAGTTTTTTATTTTTCCTATGTTACTTTTGAAATAACGGGGGCAGAGCAGCTCACATAAGTTATCAGGCAATTGAATCTCTTGCTTCTCTGCAGCCCTCTAACCAGACATAAGCCTTTTGATGTCCTGCCCCACGTTTTAGAAAGATGTGGCAATCATGACAGTTTAGAAATGTGCATACAATTGATATAATACAATTAGCAGTGAAGGGCTCAGGCTTGGATCACAAAAACAGCTCTCTTCCACTTGAAGGCCTCTTCATCTTCCAAGGAAATAGGTCAGATAAGAGTACGAAACTCCAGTTTTAAAGAAAAATAAATAAATAAATAACCTAACACATATATGAAAAAATAGCCTAACAGAATTATTCAAAAAGGACTGACTAGGTGCTGTCAGAGAGATCAACGACATGAGCAGTTCTCCAGCTCTTAGATGGAAGGGTCAAATTTCATGTAGCTCAGGGCAGAGCTGGCCTGGAGATGCAGAAAAATGGGAACAGTCATGGACTGAAGGTAGGTCTCAGTGTGGCCTCAGGTCTGCTGCCTGTCCCCTACACGCAGCACACACAGAGCAAACGATGAAAAATGTATGACCAGGTTTATTGCAAAACTCCCACCAAGGATCAAAGCTGCCGCCCCCAGCAACAAACTCACTGGCCCGAGCCAGCTAGTTGTTGCCTTTTTGAATTTCCTGGCATGAGAAAATACATCAAAAGCCTTGAAAGGAAAAAGCAAATCTTCAGGGAACAACACCTTAAGCAGACAGCAGCTGTTTGGAAGGAATGGGGTTTTGTCAGCACTCTGCTAATACCGTAGGCACAAAAACAGCCAGTTTCCCCAGCAAGAAAAACTTCATTTGGCCAAACCCAGAAGCAATCAGGCCTATTGCAAGCTGGCATTGTCACAAGCACAACAGAGGAGGCGGGAACTCTCTGCACTTCCGAGAATAAACTGATTAGTAAAAATGCAATGGCTTCGAGTAAGCGAGGGTGGTGCGGAATAGCTATTCCTGGCAGGAAATAACTCAGCCTGGCTAGCAAGTGACCAGCTGCTGGCCACACTCAGGGCCACCCAGGGCAGAGCTGGGCTGGGGAAGCCTCCGGGGGAAGGACAGCAGCCCAAGGAGAGGCCTCGGCACATGTGGGGAGGGGTGTTTAATCCTTCCTGGGTTGAGTGAGCAGGCCAAACGCTGGATTAATGTCGTGTGTGAGGCTGCACACGCGGCGCGCTGGCAATATGCTATTTGGACCGCTGCAAATATCCAGATTAGGTGCTGACAACTCCCCTCACAGGATGAGGCACGAAATCTGGCCCAAAGAAGAGCTGTGATGCTGACTTTCACAGCCAAAAATGCAAGCAAGCCAGTGACACCTTCCACAGCGAAGCCCAGCCAAGTGCCCCAGCACAGCGAATACCGAGGAGGAGAGATCTCCCTCTGCAGGTCAGCCCTGCAGGGCAGCGGAGCCGCATCGGGAGAGCCCGGTGCTCAGCACAGCTCCCGTGCTTGGGAGCTGGTGCAGTCCAGCAGCGGCTACTGAAGAGACAATTAGATAATACTCAAACTCTTCCACGTGTTTACAGATGTCGGATCCAGGTGCGGTTCTGGAGTCACTGCTATTAAGGTCCCAGTCTGCACGTCTGCTTCTTTCCTGTTCCCTCATCAAGTCCTGGAGACAAAGTTATTAAATGCAGAAAAAAAAAATGGCCATCACAAGACAAATGGAAAAAGATAGGGCTGTAACACCTAATAAGAAGCCAGGTGGAAAAGCTTTTTGAGGTCTGTTCATAGCAACATGTCACAGCTTTCCCGCTGTTGTCCAGAGGAACTCAGTCTCTCTAGGAAGGGGAAGCCAAGAGGAGAAGGCGGCGGTCGCGGATGAGAGTGGCACGGGGGGTGAGGCAGGGCCCATCTCCGGCCCCGCTGTGTCCCGTGCGCGCACGGACGAGGCATCGTTTCCACTTTGGCGTGTGCCGAAGGGCAAGCGCGTGCAAGGCCCCGTGTCCCCACACCGTGGCGGTAGCTGCCTGCGCCGCGCAAAGGGCTGCCGAGCGCAGGGACACCCCGGGCTGGCGCGGGCGGCAGGCAGCAGCACTGCTCCCTGCACCAAAGGGCCTGTGAAGGGTGAAGGAGCTTCTGGCACTGAGTGTGCAAACAGCCCCGACTCTCAGCTCCCCGCAACAACGTCGCACACGGAGCATTTTGCCTCTGAATGGTCGTGGCTGCCTTCCAGCACGCTGAAGCATGCCGAGAAGTCCCTCTTCTGGTTTTCTGGGAAGGGAAGGAAACTGGGCAGGTGAAGCCTTGCCTGCCACGCTGGGAAGTTGGTCCTGGGCCAGCTCGAGAAGAAGTGGATGTCAGAGTGAAAAGAGCTCTCCCCAGGAAAGCTCTTTGTAAAAGAGGGCAGAAGGATGCTGTGATGGTGAGAGATGCTGCCAGCATAAAGCGTCCACTTCACCCTCAGGTTTCTGGCCTGCAAGAAAACCTCTTCCAACTTTCTGAACGTTATGCTACTCTCTTCAGCCCTCTTCTGCACAGCAGCAGCCATGAAATTAGCCCTCTCCTGGCACTGCTCATGGAGAATATCTTGGCCCAGCCACACTGCAGGTGGGAAAGCAGGGCCTTTGGGTGGCCCCACGCTGGACCTGCTGGGAGACCAAGGCGATTGCGGCCACCTTGGGCAAGAATAGCAGTTGGAAAAAGACAATAATAAAAAGGTAAATATGGGATGGAGATATGGGACTCATCAAGCGGAGAGAGCCACAGAAAGCAGGGTGGGTAAAGCAGGATTTCAAGGCAGGAGAAAGGCTGGAGAGACAAAGAAGGAGCAGTGTGGTTGCAAAAAGACTGGTGACTGACAGCAGCTCTTAGATGTAGACCCGGTCTGGCCCTTTGCCTCCCTCAGGGAGTGCTTGGGAGTCTTGCAGGCACTCCTGATGCTTCACAGTCTGCTGCTAGCACATCTGGATTCAGAGCTGCATGCTGTGGCAGCGTGGGCACTCGCTGCCTCCAAACTCCGTATCCCCATGTGGGGTGGGAGAACGTGTGGCACGCAGCTGGGCTGAGTGACCCATCTGGGAGCAGCCCAAAGGACTCAAGTCCACCAGGACCAGGACCTCTGCAATACAAACCCGTTTGTGGTGACACCGTCAAGGGACTGACTTCAAAAGCACACTCCAGCTCTGAAACCAACCACCACTGTCAGTGCATCCTCTGGCAAGCAGCCCATGAAAATACAGCTTCTGCTCAAGAAGCAGACTTCTGTGCTCCAGTGCCAGCTTCAAACGCGGCAGCCGAGTCGATGTTATGGTATCTGCCTGTCAAGTGACATTAGCTCAGTAAGTGTCAGTGACCTAGGACTGACCTGCTGTCTTCAAGCAGTCAAGTTCACACGAGAGGATTTATATCCAATCCGCTGCTCCTCAGGCCCGGGTGGCAATGGTGGGTAGCCACTCTTATCTCCACCTTGCCTTCGCGTCTGCCACCCTGCTGGCAAACTCCATCTGTGCTCAGCTTTTAGAGCTAAAGCACTTGTGGGGGCCACCCCATCACTAGCAAAACAGGATCACACTCCACAGGGGCTGCTGGCCACTCTGGCTTTGGTGGGGATGGTGACATCTAAACCCCAGCACAACCACCTTCCTACCTGCTTGGGTAACCTGTCCCTTTTCCTCATGAAGTGTGGGAGGAATGAGCACGTGCTCCTGTCTCGTCCACCTCTCACATCCACGCACAGACCCTAGACATGAATAAGGAGTGAACTCTGAGGAGATTAAGTTTGCTTAGGGGCAGCCCTTTGTGTTGCCCTCTGGTCTTTAGAGGAGAGCCTGGTGCTACCCATGGAGCTTCCGACAAGTGGGGCTCTCACACCAGGGTTCCTGCAGGAATTCAGCCACCATCTCCTGCTCGGGAGCATGAGAGGAGCTCTTTGCCCTGTGCCAGGTCCACTGAGACTCTCTGGTGTGCAGTGGATGGAGCACAGGAACGCAGCGAATCCATTCTTGCCAAAAAGTGAAGTGTGAGGAGCTGCGCCCGGGCCAGCTCGGCTCTCCCCGCGTGGAGCCAGCAGCAGCGTGAGCCCTTCACAGGCAGCCTGGTGCTAACTGGGCTCTCCTCTGCTGTGGCTTGGAAGGTGCTTCCCTCCCTGCTGCCAACCCTTGTCCTTCTGGGGCGCTGGGGCATCTGCAGGTGAAGCTGGCAGGGGTCAAGGTGGACACTAAACCGCATGCCACGAGGCGGGGAGGCCTCTGTGCTGAAGGAAGGCAGCAAAATGAGCATGGCGGGTGGCCCGTGAAAGCAGGACGGCCTCGCCGCTGCCTGCCCTTGTCGGGGCTGTTTACTTGTGATAAGGATCAGCCCCAGCGCTTGGCTCCAGAGGAGGAAGTTTGCTCCCGTTGTCCCATTTCCCACCTTCCTCCCCGCTCTCTCCGCAGGCCAGGGAGGTCGCAGCCCTGGGACGTGCGCAGGAAGGCGGCTCGGGGCAGCGCGCGCGGTGCCCCTGCCACCCTCCTCCTTGCAGCCCCGCTGCCGGCGCTGGCAGCACCCGCTCGCAAAGTGTCTGCAGGGAGGAAAGTGTAAGAGCAGCTCCGAGCGCCTCAGTGCCTCGTGAGCCCAACTTTGCAGATGTCTGTTTGCGAACAAACACACCAAGCCACTACAAATCCCACCTTTTGTTCCCTTTCCCACCCTTCTGCCGGAGGGTTGTCTCTGCTACCCCTGCGGGGCAGGAGCAGCTGATTCAACACCCAGCCAAGAGGCAGGCGGGGAAGAGGTGGGAACTGGAGCTGCCTGGACTTGATGTAGAAGGTGGCAAACAAGGTTTGTTTCCACTCTGTGAGCTCCCCTCGAAGCACATTCCCCTGCAAAGAGGCATCCCCGATGCTCCCTGCACGCTCTGGGTGCTGCGAAGCAGCACATCAGCTGTTCTGGGTCTTCTCCTTCATGCTGCGGGGCAGAAGGAGCAAGTGGGCAGGAATGAGGGGCTGAGGATGAACCTCTTCAAGTGATAATAAAAGGATAAACAGTCTTAACAGCCTGAAGAGCAACTGGAAATGGGCTTAAGGCAGCACACCACGCATTTAAATTCAGACCTCCTTTTATGCACTTTTGCTTCACAAAACCCAAGTTGGTGAAAGAGCTGTGCGTGTCCTTCCTGCCTCTGCGCTGAGGCGTTCTCACGGAGCAGGCAGGAGAAGGGAAGCCACTCCACGCAGCTTACTCCAGCAAAGAGCCCTCTCCATGACACTTCACCACTTACTCCCTTGTTCTCAGACATGCTCAAGACTTTGCATACTTAGCAATGCTTATGATCTGCAGATGCATCTATTGTGTAAGGAAGGAGGCTGCCAACAAAACATATAATGAGAGGCGCTTTTCACATGCTCGACACTTGCCATGCCAGAATCTCCAAGCCCTCAGGTAGCCCAACAGCCAAGTGGATTCTCAGCAAAGCCCACTAGTGTCAGCAGTCAGATGAATTTATCCCTTTCTCTTCATTTCACAGGAAACACAAGAAAGTCAAAAAAAATTAAAGATACTGCTGTGATGCTTTGTGCTCCAACCCTGAGGAAGCTCATCACAATCTCCCTGCTCAAGGCTGAGACAGGTTGTCATTATTCCTTCCCCCAAGGGAAGATGGGAAGAAGGGGCGCAGGTTTGGGGGCAGGAGAAGCAGCACCCTCGCTCTCAAGGGCCCAAGAGCCATGGGGCCAAGGAGCGAGGTCTGCACAGACAGGTTCAAACTCTTCCTGCAACAGCAGCAGGAGCGGCAGGAGCGGTGGAAAACAGGATGCTCCCAGCAGCGCAGAGCAAGGCTGAGTGACACACCAGCCCCAACTCACAACTCCAAAAACACCTAAGGACGAGTGTACCCTTGGGATAACTCAGCTGACAGTGCCAGGGCTACCGCGTGTGGTGTCTGCCCTGTGACCTTACACAGTTCCTAGGAGGATGCTCACCATGCCAAACACTGCGCTCACAACCCTGCAGAGAGAATCAAGAGCTCGTCACAGAGCCTCTCGAGCCCCAGGCTCTGCTGGTGTCCTGCGGAGCCGAAGTGTGTAGCCTGGCCACTACTTCAGCCCCAAAGAATCCTTGCAACAGGGCTTAAGAATCTCAGGGATGTGCAGGGTTTGGCTGCTCATTTCCCAGCACGGCAGAATTGATTCATCTGGCAGGGAAATACCTCTTGCTTTCCTAATTCCACCGGCCGGAGCAAAGCGAAGCTGTCGGTGTCACACAAGCTGTTGCCTGTCACAACCAGAGCACCAGCGCTACCAGCTGTTTACACATCCCCTTCCTGAGTCTCTGTTTGACCCAAGAGATGTCAAAAGAAGACATGTCTAAAAGAAGAGGTCACAGCAGAAAGGATTTCTAGTGAAAGTGACCTGACACCAAATGTATTCACATTTGAGAGGCCACAGGATGAACCTCTCTCTGGAGAGAACTGGTTTGGAGGGTCTGTCAGGTTGGACAGACTCCCTCTGTCCTTCCTCTCTTTTTGGATGCATCAAAATACTTGAGCACCGTTCAGCACCTCCTGCTCTGAGGATCAGGGCCTAAAGCACAAACACTTGCTCTCCCAAGGGAGTTGAAGCAAGTGCTGCCATTCCTGTGCCACACATGAGGCCGCCTCAGCATCCGCCCTCTACTAAAGGGAGTCCTACAAGTGCAGTAAGCCCTTTTACCTCAGGATTCGCTCCTATCTTATCCCAGCCAGCACGCGCTTTAATCTTCAGGCTGAGGCACTGCGGAAGGACTAAATAGGAAGGAAGAGAAAAACATCCACGGTATTTTGTTTTACAGCTGTGACCACTCTAACTATGGCTGCACAAGCAAAGCACTTTTTCTTTGCTTCTCTCTCTTACTTCCAATGGATCAACACTTGATCCAATGCAGAGAGAACATGTGAATCCTAGTCTAGATGAACAACCATCTCACTCTTACCTTCATCAGCCTCTTCAACAGTTACGAAGCACACGACAAACTAAGAAAGGAGCACAGAGTGACACTGATACAGATTTTGCAAGGTCAGATTCAGACTTCAGTGCCTAGATGCAAAGGACCACCTGAGATTCCCAGCACTTCTGGCACTCTCCTGTTCCTCCCAGTCCTCCCTCCATTTGCCCCTTCCACCCCTTTCTTGTGTGAAGCCTAATTTCAGCATATTCCCCAACAGAGGGAGACATTTTTGATGATAAATATACAATACCAGCCCTAATGGCCAGCCCAAGCAGGGAGCAGCTATGTCTGTCCCTGAAACACAAAATTGACTGTTCCTACCTTAAAAATCTTGCAAGCGGAAAAGATATCTGGGGCAGGACAGAGCAAAAACTCAAGTTGAACCATCGCAGTGTTGGCAGCAAGTATAAAATAGGTTGGTGTTTTTGCTGCTGTCAGAGTGGTCTGAAGAAGTGAACTGACTGTGATAGAAGGGGAGACCGGAGCAAAAGGCCAGTTGGCCAAGCGCAGGGACAGCCCATGGCTGAACTGCAGGAAGTTCTCTCAAAGTCCCAGGGCTTGGCTGCTTTTTCCAGCTGCTTGGAATGGCTGGAGTCCGACCCTTTTTTCTCTACAGTTTCTTTCCTAAGGCCAGCTGGGACCAAAGAGAGCAGGGATGCAAAGCAGCATTTGGAGCCTGGTGCTCCCCACGGAGCTGGCATGTTCTCCCCACGCTCCTGCCGCTAGAAACGGCCTGGGAGGGAGAGGTGGATGGGGCTGGTGGTGTTCACACACACACCCTCCAACACAATCCTGCGTGTGCCTGTTCCTGCCTCTGCTCCCTCTCGCTGGCTCGGTCTGCCTGGCCCGTGTTTGATCTCCCAGATCAAAGGGGAACGTGGGCTCGGAGGGGCAGGGAGGATCCTCCTCGCTCTCTGCCTGCAGAGCAGCACGGACTCAGCTCCTGGCTGGGGTCTGCACGTGTTGCCTCCCTTCCAGCAACGCCACTGGCTTCCACACCTCTATATACCCCCCTTAAGGTCCTTAAGGGTACCTTATACCCTCTCCTGAATCCTGTGGATGTCAGAGCAGTCTGTGCCATAACAGCAGCACAGAGGACACAGCACAGGCAAAATCCGGCCCTTTTTTTATGAGAGTTTCGGAAAGGAGAGATTTGCTGTGAGAATCCTGGCCTGAAACTAAGAAACTGTTACTCTTTGCTTTTTAATCCCTGATACAACCTCAGATCAAGGGGCATTTAAAAAAACCCAAACACGTCAGAACAGGCAAAGCCAGCAGCCCTGGAAAGCTGAGCCCAAGAAACTCATCTCTAAACACCAGCTATGGCTGCCCCAGCTCTAATGATTCCCTCAGAGGCTCTTCTGCATCTCAGCTAAGCACTGTTATACTGCATTACATTTATTCAGACCATATGTAATACACACAAGAGCCCATAAAAGCTTAAACAGCACAATAAACATTTGGAAAAGCACAGTGACCAGATTTACAGGGTTTGGAGACCTGCCAACATGACCCACCAGAATCCAATCCTTAAGTTTTTGTGTAAGCAGGAGATATACGTACACACACACCAAGAAATGCCCTGTTATGCTTGAGAAAAGATGAAAAGCCCCTGAAGCCCATCCCCAGCACTGGAATATGAGGGCGTACAAGTGTTCCTGGTTGGAATTAGTTTAAATCAAGGCCAGAAGGGAGGTCTTGGCAAGGAGGAATTAATGTAGCACTACAAAACTTTATCCCCGAAAGCACAGTAAAATTGAGAGAAAGAGAGAAAGAAAACAAGATTTACCTATTTAATTTCCATTAAAGAGATGATGAGTCCTGATGCAGAAAGAGAACTGGACTTCGCCAAATTCCGAGATACATTTTTGCTCATTTTCCCTCAATGGATGATGAGGTATTTTCTATGATACCTACCAGGCTGGAAGAGGAGGAATGGTGGCTTGACGCAAGGGAAGAAGTGATGGTGGATCCCAGAGAGTGTAAAACAGCAACATTTCTTCCCAAGAAGTTTAAACCTTCAACTTTCACTTCTACAAAGCACCTTGGGGTACAGGAGGAGCAACACACTGGTAGGATATAAGAGTTCCCCTAATTCCCAAGGTAAAGAACAGTTTAAACTGTCACAGACTCCTGATTTCTTGGGCATCTTCTGATGCACTATTTTTTCCGACCTGCTTTTAACAAAAATTATGGCTAATATAATTATTTATGAGAGTTTTGGAAACTTTGCACACTTCCAGCCTCTTTCAGTTTGCAAAGATAGTGCGCAAGCAGGAATTAGTATTACCACAAGTATCTGGTGCTCAAGACAAGCCCCAGGCTCCCTCTTTTCTGTTCTAATATGCACCCAGGGTAGAACCTCATCTCCAGATTTAAACCAAAAGAGATAAAAGAGCAGCCCACGACACTGCTTTTGGGAAATCTGCCTCTGTTGTTATGATAAGGGAAAAGCAGCAATTGAGTATTAAGGATTAGCTGGCAATACATGGAAGGAGTTGCCCACCTCCCACGCACAACTTCCCAGAAGAGGTTTCTACAAGTTTAAGACGAGCTGCTACATAAAGCTACACAAAAGAGAGGCGAAAGCCTGGCGACAGATTTACTTACATGAGGCTCAGTACTTGAGGATGTCCTTGCAGTTGGAGAAACAGCGCGGCAGCTCTGCGCAGATTTGCTTGTTAGGAGGCACAAAAAGGCTGTTTGTGCCCGTGCGCGGCGCGGGGAGGTGGGCTGCGCAGCGCAGCGGGGAACAAAGGCCACATGCAACGCCGCATTCTCGCACCCACTGGCACCGTCACGCTCCGCGGCCGCCCGGCGCGCGATAAGCGCCAGCTCCAGCGGCCACCGAGGACGAGAGAGCGCTGGGGGCTCTGCTCAGGTTGCTGCCCGTTGCAAGCTGCTGAAAAGACCGCATGTTTGGTGAATGCAAGACCCGGGGATGAGCCACGGGGCGGTACGGTGCCCTGCTGGGGGTGAGATGCTCTGCAGTGAGGGCCAGGACTCCGTGGGTAACGTAGCACACGCCGGTGAAAAGCCCCTTTGGCTCTTGAGGGGGAGGCCAGGCAGCTAAAGTGCTCTCTGAGGCAGAGGTGCTCACGTTAGCTCACAAATCAACAGGCATCACGAGGGCTTGGGGTGGGAAACACAGCACAGAGGGACGGGCAGGACATGATGCTGGCTGGAAGGGCAACGTGTTTTTGGCACATCCCACTCCTACCTGCTTGGAGAGGCAACCCTGCCCCAGGAAAGCTCTGCTCAAGCTCCAAAGGACACAGCTGACCAACTGCTTGGGCAGCCTCAACCAGAACAGCCTCAACCAGAATCTGCCTTGCAAACTCTTCCCCAGTTTCCTGGCTGGGAAACACCTGCAACCTGAGGGCATCTCCAACACAAGGTGCCATCGGCCAGCAGGGTCGGTGGGATGCAGGGAGCAAAGTGTAGAGGAGGCAGCCGCAGTGGTGGGCAGAGGATATCAAGAGACACCTCGAGCTGCCTCTGGACAACAACTTGTAAAGGGAACAATCTAGTCCAAAAGCAGGATCTGGGGACAAAGGCCTTTGTTCTGGATGACTCTTGGTGCTTTCATCAAGCCCAGGAGCTCTGCAAGTGCCACGAGGAGCTGGGTCTGCAGCACCACACGCACCCGGCCACTGGGAGCCGCAAGGCAGGGTCCACCCTGAGCAACTTGCCCTCTGCAACATGCTGCTCTCAGTGCTCCAGCTTGAGGAAGAAGAGGGAGACGCGGGAAACCAGGTGCCCTCCTCCGTGCTCCAGAACGGAGCTTTTTCTCCAGAACTGCAATGGGGCAGAGCCTGTGCATGAAAGAAGCTGCCGCAGCCGCAGCGCGGACCAGCTCTGCCTCTCCTCTGCACAGGTATCTGATGTTCACCTCAGCAGAGCGACGGCAGACGGGCTAATCTACCCCAGTGTGGGGAGAAAGCAATGGGGTGACTTAGATCTTGATTTAAAGACCCTCCTTTTCGTGTTTACAGGAGAGAAGCACGTGTGTGTGAAGGGAAGGGGAGCCAGCGGAGGAAGCTGAGAACCTAACAGCATCCTAAATCCTAGGGCAAACTACTTCAATGTCTCTTTATCCCGTTGACCTCAAATAAAATATTTTAATAAAAATCAATCGGGGATTTGAGCCCCTTCTGCAGTTCTGGGGACTGGTGTAGCAGTGAGACAACCAGCGAGCGTGTTAGCGATGCTGGTGAAGCTGGGTAGCAGAAAGTCTGCTGATAGTCACAATATGAACCTAAAACTCAGACCTTCTGGCTCCTGTTCCAGGCTTGGTGACCTTTCAAAACTGCTTTGATACTTCTGCTTCCCTGCTTCTAAAATAAAGCCAGTTTTCCACAGTCAGGCTGAGAGAACTGTTCATGTTTGGGCAGTACTTGGAGGTCTACGGCAAGAGAGCTCTATAGAAGGGCAAGGCAGCACTACTGCCCTTATTACTCCAGCATGCTTTGCATGATGCTTTCTGTTCAGTTTTATTCTTAGGAAAAATCCCTGGGAAGACTTTGGTTCCACCAAAAAAAGAAAAAAAGAAGGATAGATTTAGGCAGCTGGGGACAAAAATAATCCCAATCCCATGTGTTCTGGGTTATTTAAAGGGACACGATATCTATTTTTGAAAAGACCATCTCTCTCCAGTTTCAGACAAACAATTGCCATCTGCCAGCATGAAGAAAGTTGGGAAAAAGGAAAAAAAAAAAAACAGCCTTAACATTATTTTCCGAAAGCTTTAGGTGTGCTTGGAATGAGCCCAAGCATGGGAGTGGGGGCAGCGGCCTTCCCCCACCCTGCAGGACAGGTTGTCCCTCCAGCTCAACGGAGGCTTCCTAACCCTGGAGGAGGAGGTGGGCGCAGGGATGGCACAAGGCGCCCCATTCCAGCAGAGCCATGGGCATGGGCACAGCACGTGGGGTGCAGGGATGGCACAAGGTGCCCCATTCCAGCAGAGCCATGGGCACAGGCACAGCACGTGGGGTGCAGGGATGGCACAATGTGCCTCATTCCAGCAGAGCTGTGGGCACGGGCACAGCACGTGGGGCGCAGGGATGGCACATGGCCCCCTGCTCCGGCGCTGCATCCGCCGGCTCCGGCTCTGCTCCGTTGGAGGCCAACGCGGTGGCACGTATTCAGCAGGAACTGCAATTTCACACTACACGCCAAATTCTCCTCTACTGAAGTATCTGGTGCTTGGACAGGAGCCACGGAGCTAATAGTATTTATCTTTTGCAACGAACAACAGTCTAAAGCCCTAGGGGAGCAGCAGGGATTTAAAGCCAATGAAGTTCCTCTTTCAAGTGGTCCACATATAAAACCCTCAGGCCAAGCAGACTGTCACCTGCAACCTGTGCCGTCCCATTTGCTAAACGGAGACTGCACGAACACAGCTGACAGACCGGGAAAGTCTCATTCAAAAATGTAACCAGAGGGAATGGAAGGGCAGGCTGAGAGGGGCTTGGGAAGGAAGGAGTGGGCTGTTTCTCCTGCATTCCCAATGCATTCTCCAGGCCATCCAGGGAGCACCAAGTGGGGAAGGAAAGACAACTGCCCAGCTCCCAAGGTGCAAGGGTGGCCATGGGGAGAGCTGGAACCGGGCAGCGAGCGGAGGGAGCAGCTGGGAACACTGGAGTCTCAGAGCACCCAGGAGAGTGGGACAGGTGCATGTCCTGCTCCTCACCCACTGCAACACCTACGTCCTCCTGGACTAAAAGCTGTAGGGAAGTTAGGCACGTACGTAACATGGAAAATCCCAAGCTGCAGAGCCTGAAGTTAGTTCAGGTGCATTTTGATTCCGGTGCTTTGCTTCGTGTCTGCCTCAGACTGCAGCAGAAATGCTGGGTAAGAAGCAGCTCTGAGCAGGGCTGCCCAAACGTGCTCTAACATCCGCTGGGAAAACAGGGAGAGCTCTCTCCCACGCACAGCACCTTCTGTGGGAGATGCTCCCTGAGTGATCTCATTTCTCTCTCATTTACCCCAAAGACTTAACCTGAAAGGCCTGGGTGAACAGCAGCTAGGACGAGGCTGAACACAGAAGAGCAAACTCGCTTTTGTTTGTCTATAATATTAATAGGCGCATTATGTAATTTCCTTGGCTTACTGATGCAACAACTCTGGTTACAAGATGGGATGGGATTTCCTTGAGGTCATTCCCCCAAACTGTGTGAGTTGTTATTTTCCTGGCTCACCCACAAACAGAGCGGTTTGCTTCTCTGAAACGCTAATGTCCGACTGTTGAAAGGTTTTGCCAATCAAAACATTGTGGCCTTACCCCGTTTTAATAATCTAAGGCATCAATCTCCCCCTTAGCATTTGTTTGATGTGTTCTGCTCCCTGCTGAAATATCCCCTCCAGACCTCCCTGAGCTCAGGCTCTGATTGAAGAGAGATGCCACGCATCAGGCCTGCAGCTTTCTCTATGAAGCATTTAACAGTGGAGGGTGGTAAAATCTATTTATTTTCATGTATTCAGGAAAGACCACATATTCCAGCCTCTTTTTTTTCCATCACTCAGAGATGGGCTCGAGGCCAAAACGGTGCTGCTAAGCTTGTTTTCTATTTAAAACCTTCATTTTTATTAATAACCCTTTACAGCCTACACACCAGCACTGCGGGAGTTGCATTTCCGTGTTATGTCATCGTGAACCGTTATGTATTTAATTCCTGTACCCACAAACCCATATGGACATCATTAAACACACACCGTACAGTATTAAAACTGTGTTCCATAAAGTGTGATTTAAGAAAAAAAAGGTCTATGAAGTACAGATTTTTTTTTTCTAAGGTCATGGGAAAATGAAGAAGTAGGGGAGAGAGAAAGGGTTCAGCAGTGCTGTATGTTAGCTCACAGATCTCTGCGCCTGGAGACCAAAAACCCAGCCTGTCCTCTCTGCCACAAAGATTAATTACCCAGTAAACGTCAGGGCAGCTATGACAAATTTCTGTTTGGCAGCCCACAGAGAGAAGTCTACAAAAATGACAGGTTGCAAACTGGCACAAGACCCTGACGCTTTTATTTTCCCCAAATTAGGCTTCCATCATTTGCCCTGAATTTGCCTGTAGTGGGACAAATGAGGAGCTTTCCCTCTTTACCAGAGGCAAATCTAAGCAGAGACCACTAGTGTATGCCCCGAGTGTGCTGCTCACATGGTACCATGGGGTTTGCCCCCAGGTTCTGTCCCGACACCAGCCTGGCCTGCTCGGGCTGTAAGTTACTGTGCAACTAACCCGGCACTCGGGGCAAGGTCTGCGACGTCAGACGGGACACAGCTCTCCTCAGCCTCGGGGCTGGATCCCTCCCTTCAGGAGAGCCCTGGCACCCCCTACTACCCTTCCTGCAGCATTGGGAATGAAAAGATATGGTGTAGGCATAAGGATGAAACAAATCCATTAGCAAATACACAGGGCACCAATGGGAGAAAAAAAAATAGGAAGCAGGGCAGAACACACTGGGGGGAATAAAAAATATCCAAGAGTTGGAAGGAGAACAAAAAAACAAACAAACTCTGAGATGGTTAAAAGCAGCAGAAGAAAAGATGTGGCAGTACAAGGCAGAGAAGCTGACACAGTCAGGGACACTAAGAAAGCAAAACGAAAGCAAGTGCCCCAGGAGCTGGTGTTTGGGAGGGCAACAGGGTCCAGGGGCTTTGGGCCTTTGAAGCCTTTTCAAAGGTCTTCTGGAAAGCTGCCAGGTCACTTCCAACTTTATTCACTATTGTAATATATGCAGCCTTTCCTATAGGGTATCTTGGTGATCTTGTCACAGTAAAGGAAAAGAAAGGGGTAAGTCCATGTGAAGCAGAGACTGCTCTGGTCTCCATCACCCGAAAGCCTTGGGCAACCCTTGCCCGGCTGCCCCCTCCCGCAGGCCCCTCAGGCACCGGCCTCTCTCGTCACTCATGAGCGGGAGCTCCTGAAGGGAAAGTGCCACGGTGAAAACTGGCATCTGACACGCAGATACAGACACACACCCAACCGCCTGCAAGTCCTTTCTGGTTCTGTTTAGGAAGTATTAGGAAAGCCTACTTTTTTTCCTCAGGAAAAAAAAAAAAAAACATGTAGGGCACACAGCAAGTGTCTGCTGCACAAACCCTCTAAACGCTCAGGACAGTTGAGTCTCTACTGGTTTTGTTGCATAACATCTGTGTGTAGGAGTCTCCGAGAAGAGTTAATCCCTGGAAAACTGGTGACTCGGTTCAAGCCCAATTAACGTGCTGGCCCCAAAGCTGGTGTGCAGGTACTCATACACATGCCAGTCTTCAGGCAAGGCGGGAGAGAAGAGTTAACAGTATTTGCAGAGGGGGTTACTGATGAATGAACCTCCTTTATACCCTAGCCCTCTCCAGAACTTCTCACTCCCATCAAAGAAACATACACGTGAATACACACACACACAAATAACTCTGGGTGCATGTGTATTCCTGCTGAATTCAATACAGTTATTCACTGTGTAGAAAACTACTCACATGCATAAATGTTTGGAGGAGCAGGGCTACTCTCTGGTGAGGCTGACAGCAAGTTCAAAGTTATCTAGTTGCATGACTCGGGGGTTGAAATGTTTTTGACATGTGTCTCTGTAGGGCCGTGTCCTACTTCATTCAAAATCTGGAATTTACTTTGAAGTCTGGAAAATAAAGTCTTAAAAGGAGAAGCAGATACGAGTGACAAAACTTCTGCAGGAAACTTGCAGAGGACCTTCAGGGCCTCAAGCTGTTAAATGCTCTATTTTGGGTCAATGCCTTCTTAAACTGATAGTCACGTCTTCTAGTTATGTAGTTCCTTGGCTTGTGACTGTACCTGATCTGAACGTGTCTGCAATAGAAATAAGACTGAAGAGTTTTCTGAGCATGTATCAGTTTAGACAAAATCATGTCAGAAAGCAATATGAATGCCAAAAATTCTTTGCTTTCTGATATTATTCAATCTTCCTTTACATACATTATTTATCCTGCCAGGGATCAGGGCTTATTGGCAGTAAACTGGGACCCAATAGTTCATATGTCTGTCAACAACAACAACAACAAAAACCACTTGTCATAAATGTGCACAGCCAAAATTTTCTAATTTATGGGCATGTTGAATGACTGAGGCAAAAACATATTTAAAAGAGTCTGAAGAGAAGGTAGGTTAAAAAAAAAAAGAAAGAAAAAAGGGTAGTAATTACATAACACACTGGGGACCAGTCATCCATAAAATGAGCGGGAAACGGATTCTCCTTATGATGCTTGTTTCATCCCTTGCCTAATAATCCAACAGCACCTAAGTTTCAAAGTATCACATTTTTCAGGCTCTGGAAGCCCCACAAAGCATCCTTCATCAGCCTGGCCTCTTGGCAGCTCTCCTGCTCCAAGTGCAAACGCTCCATCTGGAAAAGGCAAGAGCGCCGCTTGCCTGCCTGAAAGGCTCCTTTCATCTGCACCCTCCACAGCCGCCGGCTCCTCGCGCCCGCGGCTCCCGCCTGCTGCCGCGCTGAAGGGATTCGAGGCTTCCTCCGAACCTGCTCCGTGCCTGGCCCTGCTCCAAGGCCTCCCGCGCCCGCGTCCCCGCCGCCGTCCTGCCGCGCGGCGCCCCGACACCGACACGCCGCCCCGCACGCCGGTGGCAGAGACCAGCACGAGGACGGTGACACTGGGGATGAACAAGGGCTTGTTTGTCAGGCCGGGAAGAAGCGCCTCTCATGAGGCCGCATTGCCTGCGCGAAGCAGCTGCGGGGGCTCCTCCTCCCCCAGGGGATGGCACTGATGCGTCCTGGACGTTAATAACAGTGTCAGCGCGTGCCCAACAGAGACTCGCTTTGTGCATTGAGGGGTGCGACACAATACGACACTTCTCTGCTGGCCTCTTGTTGGAAGGGCTGAGCGCTCTTTGCAGGAGTGGGAATTGCTCTTGCAGCTTTCTCCAGTTGCCCCTGGCCCTTAGCTCTAAGGTGGTTGCCCATATTTTCAGTGAGCTTGTAACAGCCCTCCAGCCTGCTTTATATTGCTAAATTCAGTATATCTGAAAGCATCCTCTGTACCTGGCATGAAAACTGACTGCACCATCCCTTGAGTTACAGTGCAGGGGTTGGACTTGTTTGCTGTGACACTCTCTGTTCTTCTTATATTTTGTATTATTCATGACGCCCAAATGGGTGTTGCACCGGTAGCTGCTCCTCGGCGTGTTCGTGAATCCTTTTGTTGTTCACCTGGTGTCAGCAGGGGAGCAAGGGCCTGGCCCTGTGACTAATGCTGTCCCAAGCATTTCGAGTAGGCAGGACCAGACACACTGCAGCATGATGGCCGGGAGTGGAAGGGGAAGGGAGAGAGAGAGCAGGTTTTCAGAACGAAAAAGTAGGAAGGATGGATTCCTAATAGCCATGCACTTCCAGAAGCGAGAGGCAGACCTGCAGGAACATTGGGAAAGCCATTTGCTAGAGAGGAAGACAACAGTGAGGCAGGGTTTGGACAAAAAGCCAACAGAGCTGCACCTGTCTCCCTACACACTTGCTCGCTCTATGGCCATGCTGCTCACAGCAGGATCAAAAATACCTGAATTCTGGGCTGGGGTGACCCACATTTCAACAAGAACCGAGAATTTTATTTTTGGTAGAATATTTCTATGAAAAGGAAAACTCACTTTTTAGCCTGATTTCACAGATAACCAACATTTTCACAGAACACTGCACACCTATAGAAATAACAAGATGAACTTCATCTTAAAATCCCCATGAATTCTAGCACTCTAGCCAAGTTCCTTAGCAGGAGAGGACAATGTTGGTGAGGATCTAAACGTTAAATATCTGACACTGGCCACCTACCCAAGGGGGAACAATAAAGATGGCAACAATAGTGAGCTGAGACAGATCCAGGTCTGTGATGGACTGTCTCTGGTAAAAGTCATTCACACTTCATTCCCAGGACACTTGGAGGGGAAAGAAATATATTTATCTTTTAGATATGGTACTCATCAGCCCTGCCATTGTAACCAGAACTGTTGCAATGGGTCTCTTTTCATAAGGCAAAATATACATTTTTTTGGCTCCCAACATTCAACATTTTCTTCTTCTTTTATATTTTTGAGTACTAGGTAGCTCAGGTTACTAGCAATTTTTTGTGGTGGTTCCCAAATGAGCCTGAACTGCTCTGATTTTTCAAACCCACAAGACTGTAATTGAAAGCAAATGTAATCAGACATATACAATGTTCTGAGGTTCACCACAGTGCATTGCAGTCAGCATTACTAGAGTGGCTATTAAAACTCCTTGGAGCTGGGAAGCAAATACAGCTTTCAAGAATCCAGCAAATAACCCGCATTTATTAGATTAGGTTAAAGTATTGCAAAGCCACAGTCAATCCTGTATTCAGAACACATCTGAGGTCTGTTTAAATGAATATCTTTCCTGAGCTTAGGCCAATTGTTTTAAGAGCTGTGAATGGAAACAAGAAAAGAATTCTACTTTTAACACAACAAATTCTGCAATCATTAGATCAGCGTAAATCTAGAATAGTCCATTGCTGTCAGGGGGGCTGTTCCAATCTAACTCTGGCAAAACTGGGAAAAGAAAGTGGCCCAAAGACAAAGGGTATCTTTGAACCCAGACACACAGCCCTAGCTAGAGATAAGCAGTAGCAAATCCCTTTCATAAACCCCCTAAACAAAAGTGCAAGCATTAAAAAGGGGGGGAGGGGGCTAATTGAATTCCCACTGGCACTTGCGTCTGCACTTAAAAGCAGGTCTAGGGTTATCTGTGAAATTTCAATTAAATCAAAAGCTTTGATAACGTGATAAGTCACTCCAGAGTTTGGAGTCAAAACATGTTGTTATTTGATCCTCCGTTTGTGTTTCTGGGAACAGCACGCATGAAAGATGGTCAGCTGCAGACAAGTGAAGAAGATGGAAAGGGTGGAAATGAATCTACCAATAGATCATTGTGTCCACTACAGCCAGAGCCACTGGAGATCTGGTAGCTCTTATACACCCTAAATCCTAGGGCGGGCAGCCGGTCACATCCTGAGACAGAGAGCAGAGCAAACCAGCGGACATGGGCAGTGCCCTGCAGATGGTTCCCTCGCTGCCACGAGTGCCTTGCCCTCCTGGGTTTGCTAAAGGGCACCCCAGGAACCCCCCAGGCGGGAAGCCCACCTTTCCTGAGGAGCACTTGGGCGAGCAGGTGGCTCTCCAGAGTCCCTGTCTTGCTCTACCTGTCGCTCGGTGCTCTTGAACGCTCCTTACTGCCTCTTGGCACCTGCTGGATGCTCAGTGCAGTATTGGAGACTCTCATAGTCCTCCTCACCAAGGAATGTCAGCTCAATTTCCAGTGTTTAAATAGAAATGCTTCCTCTTAAATAAATGTGGAATGCCTACTCTGTCTGGTCTGTATTCAGTATAGTATAAACCATTTCAAGCAATAGCCTTCCCTCATTTACGTGTAGAATCGCATATGCGGCCTGATAAAATCCTGTCGAATTCAGTGGAACACCTTACACTGCCTCCTCCCGGTTCAGAATTGCACGTTTGTTGCACATGCACCACACAAGCCCACTCTTTCCATAACCACAAGGCTACTCTATTACAGAGGCGGTAAAAGTAAAGGAGCTGCCCAGGTCAGCTAGGCAAAGCCACGCAAGAAGCAACACGATGGAGCACAGAGCATTGAAAAATCTCATCTGACCCCAGCGCCACAGGGGGACAATTCATCACCCGGGCAGCAAACACCTCCTGAACACGTGTGTCCCCAGCAGCTGCTGCCTCAGAGCGGAAAAAGATCTTCATTAAACAAAGTCCAGCAATATTAAATATAGACACGGCAGGGGCAGGCTGGATTCTTCTCCATTACATAATTACATCTGCAACATGAGCCGCCTCTTCTGGTTTTCCACAGATGCGATGCACAAAGGACAAGGCTGCCCGAGTGCCGTTCCGCTGCAGGAGTGCAAAGCAAACTCCAGCCCGTCCCCTCCTGCCCGGCAGGCCATGAGTCACCCGAGACAGAAACCCCAGGGCGAGCGATTAACCTGCCGGCAGGGGCTCACCGCGGAGCAAGGAATGGAGATACGGCGAGGAAACCTCCATCCTACCTCCTCCCTTCAGGACCAGGTTCATCCAGGAGCAGCAGCAGCACTGGACACTCGTCTCCAACGTGCACCCAAAGGTCTCCTAAGTGTTTATCAAGGTGGATGACTCAGACCCATGGGCTGCTCCTATTCTGGGGCTTCGAATCCAACACAGTGGCGTTAAATGGAGACCTCCAGAACACCTTATTTAACAGGGCTGAACATACAGATATAAGCTCGATAACCTCTGAATCCAGTTATTTTGGTTCTGCTCCAATCCTTCCTCTTTACTCCAGGTTCTCCCCATTGCCAAATGGATAAATTCATTCTTTCGCCTCGCAAACTGTTTTTAAATACACAGCACTAGCAGTGCAGGATTTGCTGAGAGCTTTTAGAAGCAATGTTTCTTCCAATGTTGCCTGATGATTTAAAACATACATACATATTCTGGTAGCCGATCATCTCTAGAATTACACTGTGAAACAATGTTTCTTTACCAGGACCAAAAGCACAAATAAAGCCTCCTAGCAAATTTCCCAACCACCTACACCACCCTGTGGATGGACACAGAAGGCCTGAGAGGCCCTTTCCAACACAACAAAATGAATCAGTGAGCAGATGAAAAAGGAGCAGATTTCTGAGTCCCTGTACTAACCACTAAACTCTACTTCTCCAGAAGGAAGGAATCCTATGGAATCCTATTAAGTTAAATATTATGTAAACTATTACTTTCTAATCTACAAAATAGGCATTGGCAGATGGTATCAGCAGTGATTGTTTCTTTAGGATATGAGCAAAAAATGCTGGACAGGAAAAAGGCACTTGAGCCAAAGGGCCTGGCATTTGTTTTCTGAAGTCAACGTCTCCGCCTTTCAAAATGACCCTTCAGTATCAACTCGACTACAGAAAAAAACACACATATTGTCTTAAATCTGTGTCGATGAATTCAGACTAACTCTGGTGCCCTCAGCCTTAGTTCAGGAACGTTGAGCTGGAACGGGATCCATCCTGTGCCCGTGACCGCACGCCGCAGCAGCAACCCGGGCAGAAGCTATTTCTGTGCCCTTGGCTGCCAGTCCCAAGTGTCAGCAAATTAAACTATCCTTGCTGCTGTCAGGCCTGTGTCCTTTCATAGGCAGTTCTGCAAGGCGTGAGCAAAACCAAACACAACATTCACGACCTCTCGCTGTACGGTAGCGGCAATAACGTATGCTGCTCCAGCTACTGCTCTTCCATGTCTTTTTTTTTGTGGTTGCTGAGCCTATTTCGTTTAACATGCATCCTGTTTCCCCCCAGCTGTATTGTTTGATACTTATCTACGTATAATTCCTCTCTCCATTTACTGGCCCAGTAACAAAAAGATTCAAATCTTCTCTTGGGAAGATGGAATTATTTGCTTGTATCACTAATGCTGCAGCCAGTAACAAGCTTCAGTGTCCTCCATATGATATTTAAACCAAACCTTTTGTATGTCGGAAACAAACAGGGAAAACCCCAGGTGAAACTAAAATCCCACTGAAATCAATAGCCGGATGACCAATTAGTAGTAACCATGCAAGTCTGTTAGTAAAACTGACCCTAACAGGTTATTGCTTAGCTACATAAATCTCAATCATGGTGAAGTCATTTTTTGAAAATATTAACTCTTTCTTTCCTTCAGAACAGCAGGTCTTAACTGTCTTATCCTGCTTCTCCTGCATTCCTATTTACTTCCCAGGTATAGATAAAATGGATAGAATAAAGCGAATTAGGGAACTGTGCTTTAACACCAGTGGATTTACAGACTAAAATATGCTTCCTTCACATGGGTAGTGGAGTACTCGAGCCATTTCTTTACTGATTCATAATCAGGAATTTGTAATATGTGAAGAATAAATAGAAAACCCACCTTGCATTTTACAGTAACTGTCGGCATCCTCGTATCTGAGTGATACACCAATATTTATGTGATGGAGATATGATTGGTACAGCTCATGTCTCAGGACTGCAAAAACACTTTATTAAAGGGACATTCATCATCGAGTCTAATTTCTGTATGAATCCTCATAATATTACACAATCTGCTTTAGCAAGCTTCCTCATTTTCCTGAATTTGCATGCTGCTTAAAAACCCCTTTTTGTTTCTTACGGAAAAATACTCCCAGATAAGAAACACTCCTTTAAATTCAATTGTTATTGTTACTATTGGTGGTTTAAAACAGAAATCTCTTGTTTGAGCCTACATGAATTTCTGGGGTAGAGTCTCGGGAACTGAATCCTTGGCATTTGGTCTACTTCTTGTATGGGAGCCAGGTCCAGGGAAAAAAAAAAAAAAAAGAAAGAAAAAAAGCAAATTCTCATATGAACAGTCAGGCTGTGATATATTGAACCACATAGCAAAAAAGCCCTAAAAGCGGTAGACCATATGCAATGTCTAATTGATTAATCCTGCTCCTTGGGTATTTCTGTTATTTTTAGTAAAAAACATTCATTAAGAAAATGATTCCTGAGATTTTGTTTGTTGACTGTAAGCCCTGGCCTGACCTCAGCCTTGAATCCAAATCCCCAGGAGAAGTCTGAAATGAATCCACCCCTGGCACAGTTATTAATAATTATAATTATTGACAGAGGCCACCGGTTGTAAATGAATGGCTTTCAGCAACATCATGCTTTACCTTAGAACAACGCGGGGAAAACTGCACTTTCTTCTTACCATACAGTAACTTCTCCTGTAACAATACACGGCCTGGTACGTCCAACCATTTGCCTATACACATATACATTTGTTCAAACCCTAGAATTCCTCAAGTTACAAACCTAAGCAATTGCAAACTGCTGCCTTCTGGCAGAGCGTGCGGCTTGCAGCCTGTTGCTCCCTGCACAGAGCGGGTGAACGCAGGGCTGGAGCTCCAAACCCTGCCCGGCTCGTGAGCAGCAGACAGGCAGGAGCAGGGGCAGGCGACTGTGTCCCCGTGCTGCGATTTCTGGTGACATTTTCCCCATCACTTGTCTTCGAGCTGCTCTAGAAGCAGGAGGTTTAGCAGAGCTGACAGGGAAACCTGCCTGCTGTCACGGAAAGCCCGGACTGCCACCAAAACCGTAATCGGGAAACCTGAGGAGCAAACGCAACCAACCAAACCAGCCCGATACAGCAGTGCTGGAAATCCCCCTCTCCTCGTGGCGGTACCGCGAGCTGCTCCGCGCGGCTGGAGCGCAGAGCACGGAGCTGCAGGAGCTGCAGGAGCAGGAAAGGGCCCTGCAGGGAGCCGCCCGCGAGCCAAGCTCGGACCACGCGCGCAGCCAGGGATGGCGATGGGGATGGGGTGAGCGTGGGGCAGTGAGGAGTCAGAAGCAACAGCCTGGGAAAACGTTTGAAAAAGTGCTAAGAGACTAGGGGGAAACGCCAACTTCTCCTAAGACCACAGGGACAGAAGTGAAGGGCACATATTTATACCTAAATCATTGTACTAATAGACAAATTATTGCATGTGCATCACAGTAAGTCATGGATCAGCAATTAAGCACACAAACACCTCTTAGCACACCCCAAATTGCTTGTCCCGGCATCCTCCCTTGAAGTTGAAGCTTCCATGTTTTTCTAACTAGGAGCACGTGCTCGTTCACCACTCACCTGACACGCAGCAACGCAACAAACTGTCTGAACTCAGAGTACCAAATGGCCATGGGATTAAGGTTACACTCCTGGAAATTAATTAAATAAACTCTTGGCTGGGCTCTGCCTTGCAAGCCTGGGTTTCTGTGGTAAAACAGAGCAGGTGATCGTGTAACTAAAGGGCTTCTCGTTGCACACAAGGGAAGACATGAAGGCAGCAGAGACAACCTGGTTCTGCCAGCCCCAGTGAGTGCCTTCCTTCCTCACGCTGCAATATTTGCTCTCCTTTAACAGTCCAGTGCTGTGCCAACACCAGGCCACCAATATATGAACAATCTCTGCACTGAGGGCTAAAAGTGGCAGCAGAAGAAAAAGATAAAATAATTGTGACAATTTTCCCTGGTCATCTGTGCTCTGTGTGCAGCAGCCGCTGCTGCTGCGGGTCTCGCTGGTGCTGTCCTTCACCTGGACCCTACACAGTGGTCCAGCCTCAGACCTCCTCCCTTCCCCCTCAGCTCACAAAAGAAAAACACTAAGATGTTTCCATTGGCTTTTACATCATCTTTTTGTAGAGACTAATCTTCAGTTTCAACAATACATCTTTTGTGAAGAGCTCCCAGCAGAAACCTTAGACACCTTCCCTAAGATCTGTTTGCTTACAGAAGACGAGGCAGGATTTGTTTAAACCCATCTAGATTAATGTCTTGCAGACATTAGTGAAGTGAGATTTAATCAGGTTATTTCTCTACATTTTCAGGGAAATAAATCACACTTATTACTAGGTTGGAATAAGATGCAAGGCTCGAGCTGAGAAAATTTAGTCTTTTTTGTTTTTCCTTGAGGGGAGTGAAAGGATAAATTGAAAATGGCTACAAGGGCTGTTGAACAGTGAGCTCAGCAAAAGGCCCTGGGCAACTTATAAGAGGGAACAGCCAGAGAAAGGCACAATGTAGTGGTTAGTGCCAGCCCGGCTATGAGCGTTGGTCTCTATTCCCTGCCTTGCAGAGGGCCAGTCCTGAAAATCAAGACCTAGTACTATGGGCTCCGTATCAGCACAGGGAGCAGACAGGAGTGCTAAAGGGTTTAAAGTGGATTCACGAGATTTGTTTGAGATCCTCCACAGGAGGCCCCCCCTGTAACCTCGGGTTCTTACTCCTCTTCTGGGTGGCTGTTTCTGTCCGAGATTCCCCGCATCAGATGGATGTCCTGGGATCAAACAACCTTTACAAACCTTCTTACTGTCCTTAAATGAAAACTGTAATGGTCAACAGGTCCCCTGACCATGCACCTACCCTGCTGCTCCTGTTGCTTCTCAGCTTGCAGTATCAATTTAACAGCAAACACACAATTATACTGTTTCTACTCACCACAGACATTTTTATAAAACAAGACTGTCGAGGAAATAAAAGGAGCTGCTCTTTTCTGCAGAATAGCTTAATTTTAAAGCTACTCTTCTTATTATTAAATAAAAATAACAATAATAAAGTATTTCAGCTGTGCTAACACTGCTTCCTTTTGTTCAATTTTTAATATATACCCTTGTACAAAACAGCGTATGTGTAAGAGAGAAAGTCTGAAAACAAAACGTGCAAACATCCTCTCCTCTACACCAGCGCAGGAAACCAGGGCTGACCCACGGACAGCTAAAGTCAATATCAACCCTCCTGCTAACTATAGGTTCTGCATGTGCTAAAGAGGCCAAAACCCCTAAGAGTTGTTAGTCTGCAGTCCCGTCTCAAAGCACAGGACAGAGCAGCACAGCGTGTAACGCGGCCTGGCCGAAACCTTACTGAGGAGCACAACAAAATACAGCCTGTGCGGCGCAAAGGAGAGAAGGAAGCACCGGGTGAGGCAGCACTGTTGCTTGTAAATACCCCCTTGCTAAAGCTTTCCACGGATAAAGCTGTTCTTCGAATCCTGACTGCATCAGTGTGATTCAGACCGTCTATTCCAAGGTAAAAGCCACGACTGTTTTGTTTTCAATGGGAACTTCTTTCCCGGCCTTTTCTTAGCTTCCTGCTTATAAAGAATAGATTCTCCAGAGACAACTTTGGCCGTGGCCCATGATCTTGCTCCCGTCACATAACTAAGTATCTCTGGGCAGGAGTACATTTAAAGAAGCAGCTGGTAATTATTAGCTGAGTGCTCACTGGCAGGATTTCCCCCTGGCTGCTGCACCAGAGCTTTTGGGAACTAAAATGGCTCTTTGGTGATAATTATCAGGTAAAACCCACAAGCCAGGGGAGGGTCCCTCATTACAACCATCAGCAAGAAGCAACACAAAAGAGGGAGGGTGGAGGATGGTCAAAAGTTGTGTCTGAGGGTTCCCTCACCTCTCCTGTCCTCCGCATATCCAACAGGGCTATACAGAGTTGCATGGGCATTTCCTAGGTAGCTTGAAAGCTACAGACTTTCTTCCGACACCTACAGAGGCAATGAAACCAAATGACCTTCAGCTTCTTTCTGTTTCATCCAAGAGAAAAGAGCAGCAAAGGAGACCCAGCGTGGCACTTACTCTTTGGGAGGGTTAAGGTCTTCCGGGCGAGCCTCGAAGAACCTGAAGACTTCATCGCACTGGGAAATATGAGGAGGAAGCCTAACCAGCGCCTGCAAGGGAAAACAAGAGGTAGGAGAAGCAGTTAAAAACAAGTTAAAAGCATGACCTCAAACATCTGAATTACAGTGCAAAGGGAGGCCAAACCATCTTGACAGGGAGAAGGAAATAAACAGGGAAATAGCAGGCCTGGCTACTTACAGAGATAGGGAAGAGCATGTGCCGACTGCGAATGAATTTTTACTGAATTTAGACAGGTGATGGTACCCAGAGGCAGCTACAGTATTTTTTTTTGCCATGTGCAGAAGAGCAACATTTGCTCCACGTGTGTAAATCCCTGCTGCCGGGCAGGTAAGGGCTGCGTGGCGGAGCCGCGCTCTGTGACCTGCGTTTCCACAGCACCTCAGAGAGCGCAGCCGGCGCTTCCGGGCCCCACTTCAATACACACACCTTCTAATAACGAAAATCTAGACTCAACACCCACTAACACAATAGATTAACGTGCTCCAGAAGGCTTTCCTCTAAGCACTGTCAACAGAAAAAGCAGAGGTGAAAAAAAATAAGAAAGACTGTGCTCCTGAGTCGCTAGGAAAGGCAGTTTGATGAACTGCCTGCAAGAAGAGGTGCGGAGGCCACGTCTCGCAGCGAGCGCCTCGCTGCAAGGGCTCAGATCCGTCTGCGCAGCCTCCCTGACGGGCTCGGGGGCACCGACTCCAACACGCTCAGCATCACTGAGCATGACCTAGGAAGGAAAAGGAACCACCTCGCATGCAAGCGTGCCGGCAAGGGAGCCTGCAGCTGGGGAGATGAGCCAAGCATGGGAACGTGCCGAGATGTGGGATTTTGCCGTTCAGGTGCCAAGGCTTGGCAGTGTGAGGAGAGGCCAAGCAGGCACCCACTGCCCACGAGGAGACAGGGAGCAGCTCTGCGTGATGGATTTGGAGATCCACTCAAGACACGAGCAGCAGGAGAGGACGAGAGGCCCGGAGGTAACCGCCTCCTGCGCTGAGCTGTGCTGCAAACAGGCCACGGGAGCGGTTAAATATAGAGCAAGCTTCTTAGAGGTGCTGTAAACCTGTTTGACAAAGTGAGATTGTCTGGCTCTTTTACCAGCTGAAAGTAGGACAAACAATCTTGAAAGACGGATGAAAAACTGCACCAAGGCTAAATGGAGGTGCATTAGGGCGAGCTGTTTATACTAACCCGTGGGACATCTCATTTATTTTGGTCGGACACACACGAGGAGGCCCAGCCAAAGCACTGAGGCAGGACAGGGCAGTTTGCAAACCTCGCTGTTTTGTGTTTAACCCAGCTCTAGAAGTGGTGGAGTTTGTTTCCAAGACTGCTCCTGCATGCGGGCATGAAGGATAGCAGCAAGTCTCCCGGGGCAGATGAAAAGGTCCTGTTCTGAGATGGCCCAAAATTCAACGTTTAGTGCTTCCAGACCTATAGTTCTGTTTCCCTGCTTGAGGGATGTTACATAAACACAAGGAAATGTCACTTGATACCAGGAGGCTTATGGAGAATGAGGCAGTGACCTTTGGCCATTACAGAGCAGAGAATATCTTGCAATGAGGAAGCGGCATCAGATGCAGAAGCCTGGAAATGGCCTGGCAGGTCCCAGTGCCAGCAGCGTGCACAGAGGGCACTGCTGGCTCCTGCACTAATGCAGGATGAAACAGAGCAGATGGAAAACTGAAGTGCTTTATTCTGAATGAAAGATGCCCTCATCTCTGTTGCTATCCACTCAATCTGGCTATCTTACCGAAAAGGTGTGAGCTGTCTGCCCTTATCCCTGCCGTGCATAAATACACGTATCCACCTGGCAAATCAGGACTAGCCCCGGGAAGTCAGTAACTGCCGGGAATAGCAACAGTTTGGGCATGTCGAACGAGGAAGAGCAACGCGCGGCCAGCACGGACACGGCAGCGGCACAGGCAGCGCGAGCGCAGGCTGCACCCCACGCCAGGCAGGCAGCAGCCAGGCTGCGCAGGGAGCGAGGCCGTCCCGCGGGAGCCCACGCGCCCAGACGCGGCCACGGCTCTGCTGCTCGCACCCCTCGCTGCGGGCACGATGCTTAACCCCTGGCCGTCAAATTCAGCTGGGAAATGTCTTCAGTTACCCATTGACAACACTTACCTAATCTGCAGAAAGGTTACAAGTCTCGGCTATTTAACATCTACAGTGAAACCTTTAAGGGCTTGATCTTCTGCAGTCAGTGGGGAAAGAGCGAGCACAGTAAATGCTACGTGTCGTTGCTAGAGGAACACGAGCACCCAAGTCACACGTTGCTGGTGGGTCTTGGACATCAGACACCTCCTCCAAGAACTGCCACTTCCTACACACTGCAGGTGTCCAGCCTCCCTAGAAAGCAGCCTGCAGATGTCCACACTGAACTGGAGCACAGAGTGGGTTTCGATTGACAGAGCAGCACAAATTCTAGCAATTTGCCCTTTAAATTTGTGTTTCTAAACCCATGGAAGCTTTAAAAAATCCTGCCCCATGAATCAGTGGTCCCATGCTGTGTTTTCTGCTGGGCCGCGGTGGGATAACTGAAAATTAGCACCTCCTTGGTGACTCTAGGCGTTCACAGGCAGGGAGCAGTGGGTAAAAATCCAGCAGCTGAAGCTGTCTCCACACCCATGTATCCACCCCAGGCACCACGCGGACACGGTGGCCCTGGGGCAGGACTGGCTCCTCTGCTTCTGAATCACCTCCCAGCGTGCTGCAATCTTCAGCCCAGGACACCACACTGCAATGAAATGCACCCACCATAGCCTTGTCATGGCATGCCTTTACAGAAGATCAGGAATAACGTCTGGAGCCTGACAACTTTTATTCCCTTTTTGATTAAAAAACAAGCCCCTAAAAAGGATAAGAAAAGCTAAGAAAGTGCAAAAAGAGTATAAAATGTGGTAAAATCAGTCTATTGATTTTGGAGAGTGGCAAACGGCAGCAATGTTGTTTTGAAAATCCTCAGCAAACACCCAGCATCCACCCACGAGCAAGCCAAATGCTGCGCGATCCCGGACGGAACAAAACGCGCATTGAAGAGACAAGGGACACTGTGCTGTCACTCTGCAAGGGCAAAAAGCACCTTTCCAGCACTGCCAGGAAAACGGTTTCAGGGCAGAGGTAGAACAGTCTAAAGAGAAGAGTGCAGGGCCAAGGGCAGAAGGCAAAAGAAAAAGAAGAAAACAGATGGTGAAAGGATGAAAAGGAGCGGGAAGTGACATTCTTCCCAGGACTTGGAAAGCCGTGGTAAACACACGCAGCTACAAAGAACGAGCGTCCAGAATCAGCACGGAATTTGCACAGGAAAGGTGTGAGATGGAAAGGGCCAGCAGCAGAATCCTCGCACAACGCTGAGCGCTATCGCAGCCCCGCACCGAGGCGCTCCGTGTGCCGCGGGCGCCGCTCGCACCCCTCGCGCTCCATGGGAGAGGGGCTTCCGTGGGCTATTGCAGCCCATAACGATGTCTCGCTACAGGATGGGTTCGTGGGAATCTCGGAGGATCACTGGGTGATACAAAAGGTTCTTAGCCCAGCTGTGATGCCAGGGCTTTAGCAATCAGCCCTCGTCACGGTGCGTGCAGCAACGCAGGGCACCTGGCCCACGCAGGGCTTCGCTGCTTAAGGTTACATGAACTGCAGTCATGTTAATGGAAATGCATTACAGCTAGAAGGCTTCATAAGGCCTGTGTAAGCAGCTCTAAACCCCCGCATGTTTGTAGGTATGCACCCACAGTTGTGTTGCAATAATGCGGGTGTATTTGCAAAAAGTGGTCTCACATACATTCATACAGGGGTATACATGTGTGTGTAAGTGCATGTATATGTACGTGCAGAATGATATTCACCCCGCCAAACTTAATGTGACTAATGCTGGAGACTGGTCACACTTGTCCAGTCAACTTCTGTAGTCACTAGAGAAAGATCAGCACCTTCAACGGGTGGTTTATCCACCCCATCACACACATTTAGTTTTGGACAGGGTGAATCACTCACTATCTCTCTCCACAGCCTGGTGAGGGAGTCCAGACACGCAGTTCTTAGATCCCTGATGCTCCCCGAGGTTAATCCCAGCCCTGCACACAAACACAGGACCATAGCTGGGCCTCTGACACAAAACATAACGCACCAGAAGAGCAGGTCTTGCTCCAGGTACTGAGGGGAGCGCTGCAGATAATGAGCTCTTATTACAGCAGCTGGTCTAAATGCATCAGGATTCCAAAAAGTATGAAAAAATGACAGAGTAAATTAAATAGTTTTTCCTTTAAATATTTTCATTCTTCACCAGGACTATAATTCCATTTTCATTCAGCACTACCTTAGTTGTACAATGGATATAAACACAAATGTCTGTGTATTTGCCTTGACAAGCTCAGGGATTCAAACTTGAAACTGAAGGACTGAGACACCAATGGCGGGTAATTATGTTTTGCTTTTTGAAGCGTGATCTCTCAGGCTGTGGACATCACTAATAGAAGACTGACCAGTATTTTCTGGCACTGCTGTGACTTGCTCATCATCCAATTTTTTATTTAGGTCGTGTACATTTGGGTACTTAAGCATTGCTTTAGAAAAGCCCTTAAGCACCTACTTAAAGCCACCTCCAGTTGGGACAACATAAAGACATGTGATGAATTTAAGTGAGTATTTATGACAGTGGCATTTTATGTGCTTAAGAATCTCTCTGAACTAAGATGCTTTCCTCAGTCAGGACCTAAATGCTCAGAGGTGCAAGTCTGCAAACGCTGCTCTGAGTCTTCATGGAGGGAGAGTGGTGGCTTTGGGAACCACTGACCTGAGAGGTCTCCTTTGAACATAGGGCAGTGCATATTGGACATGCACACACCGAACGTGTGTTTGAGACATCAAAACCTTATTAAAATGCCTCTGACAAAGCAACACTATAAAGTTGCTCTTTCTTTCCCATTGGCACAGGCTCCTGAAAAATGAAGAAAACCAGCCTCAATGAGCCCAGAAGACTGTAAATCACACTAAGCTAATTCCAAGGCTGCATTTCAGAGGGAAATCATCCAGAGATACCAATTCCAGTGGGCAGCACATATTTACAGGCAAAACTCAGTCTGCTGGTAACTTGCTCAGGTTATCAATAAGGACACCCAGACCCCACAATTTTAAGTTTACAGATGAGAAAAGCTCTGGAAATCTTTCCTTGTATGTCCCAGTCCTCTGTTTTTCATTGAAGCTTCAAAACTCCTTATGGCCTGAGCAAAAGCACTGCCTGAATCATCTCCATGATGATATTTCTCTAAGCTGGTATAAAGCGGTGAAGAATCACACAGGCTTGAGGGGTCCAGAGAGCCCTGCTATGGGGTGCAGAGGGCTCACGGGTTTGATGGCTGCTACAGATAATTTTGCAGACCTCATGGTACTGCTGATTCTCCCCACAAACACTCATCAAGGGCCTTCACCCAACCCTCCCTGCTCCTGCACCCGGGGCAAGAACAAGACACCAAAATAGCAGAAGTCACACCTGCTTCAAAGTCATGCAAATCGTCACGCCTGGCCAGGGACAGGCTGCAAAAACAAAGCAACAAATGGCTGAACATTTGCATCACTTCTTTGCCAGGGCCATTTGTGCTTCCTCCTTCCAGGAGAGGTGGCTCAGTCCTCACATGGCAAAAATACTACCACGAACTTTACATCTGAGCCTGTCTCCTTCCTATATTTCCTTGCAGACTCAAGTGGATAAAGGTCTGTTGTTGCATTTATTGATTTTAATACTCTGTGGCAGATTTTTGCCATCAGCTTCACCCACATCATTCCAGCATCATTCTCTAAATATTTCCATATTGAGCATGCCATCTGCCTACCCGTTCTAAGAACAAGCCCGGGACATAAGCTTTGCACTGTTCCTTTAGAGGAATGGGAATTGACCTGTCAAAATGGGGCTCTTGTTCTACAGTTCAGTGCAATTCTTCCAAAGTCAAAAAATACACTGGATGAGAGAAGAAAGGTAGAAAACAGCCGATGCTTCCAAAGTTATAGGCATGATTCTACCCTCACTCAAATCATGTTGAAACACACAGCAGTAGCTGCTACTCAAGAGGAAATAGTAATGATTAATATTATTTTATTAGCAAAAAAAATGTTCCTTTCCTACACCACAGGGGGTTTCCTTGAATTTCCATTCAGCTTTCCAAAAACTCACATTGGAGCTAAGCTAGCCACATAGGTTCCCTCTGTAAAATGAAGAAAAATTAATATTTTTGGTTTAGGCTGGTGAAATGAGCCAAATATAGTTTTGATTCACCATCTCTCTTTTCAGTAACCAGTTCACAACTTCCTAGCATGTCTGGTTAAGTTCATATTGCAATGTAAACCTTAAGTTACTGCGCTGGGTTATGAAAGTCGTATTCCCAGATACTTTCTAAGTGATCACCTTTAATGAAGTTACCAAGACATTACCAAGAGTTACCAAAGATCCCAAAATGGGATTTTTAAGCATTATGCAGCCCCAAAGATGAAGTTCTGCCCCAGCTAAAGTTCAGAAACAAAACCATCACTGACTTCACCATAGCAAGAACCTTTCCTTCTACAAGGTGTTTCTAAATTAATGTTTTTGGAACTTTGAAGTTCACAGTTTCTAATTTTCTTCATATTTTTCAAAGTCCTGTGGACTACTCTCAGCCAGGTTTGAAAGAGCAGTAACACAGGACAATCATCCTTTGAATAAATGCAAATTGGATGAGCTAGAAATTTTCAAAAGAAAATCTTGTTTTTGCAGGATGTGCCACAGGAAGGTTGGCAGAGGTAGAAGTTGCAATTGCTCAGGTCCCTCTGTTTATATTCATATGTTTCCAACTGTGGGCTGTGGGATTTCAGAGCAACTGGGCAAGTCCTGTGCCAGGCATCAGACTGAGCAGTTACCATGTTCTCTTTAATCCCTATGATTAAGTAGAGACTTTAGTGGAAGGAGAAGAAATTGGCCCATAACTGGGTAGACAGGGCACCATTCTTGCACCTATGCTGTTTTAAGAGTGAGCACAAACACACCAACCATCCACACTGTTCAAACTAATGCCCAGGCTTTGAGTGAACACAGATATGAGATGAAAAAATAGCCTGAGGGGGCTTTATGTCCTGCCACTGGTCCCAGCACCCGGCTACCTGCAGACACAATCACAGTCATACACACCTGGACAAGATACTCCACCTGGGAAGGACTCCTTCCCATGAGGATCTGACACCCCATGCACACAGATGTGATGGGAGATGTAGGAAGATGATGCTCCTGAAGAGGACATGCAGATACAAGATGCAATGTTTACTTGAGCTTTTCAGGGACTTCTAGTCTCATGCTCCAGTGCTATTCAGCTTTAAACACTTTTGTCCAAGTGCCAAGGCAATTAAACACAAATTACAGCAAGCTACCAATGAACTAAAATGACACCAGATCAGGCATGAGAGACTTGTGAGCCGCAAATCATTGGAACTGGATACTATCCAAGAGAAGTTGCTGTATGTCTGCCCTAGTTTTGTGCTCTTTGCTGGACACCCACCACAGAATCACACACAGAATCACGGAATGGTTGAGGTTGGAAGGGACCTCTAGAGATCATCTAGTCCAACCCCCCTGCTCCAGCAGGGACACCCAGAGCACGGGGCACAGGGTGGCATCCAGGCGGGTTTGGAAGATCTTCAGAGAAGGAGACTCCACAGCCTCTCTGGGCAGCCTGTTCCAGTGCTCTGTCACCCTCACAGTAAAGAAGTTCTCTCTCACAACAGAACTGCAAATAGAATCATAGCCACGGCTGTTGTTGGAGAAAGCAAAGACGAGGCTGCAGGAAACCGGGATCTAACCTGATATGGCTGTTTTTATGATCATTAAAACAGCACTAATTATAAAGTAGATGAAGCAAATGATTGGGCTTGGGGCAGCACCCAGCCACCTCTCCGAGCTGGACAACAGCAGCAAACCCACATGCTGGCGATGCCGCCACAACGTGCTCCGCCACCAGCGTGGCCCCAGGCCGGCTCCAGCGGGGGCACGGGGCCTGCACCGCCGTCTGCCCATCCCGGGCGGTCGGAGGTCGCGGCGGCCTTCCCCCCCTCACAGTCAATGACGGCTTTGGAGATAGCGCATCTGCTCCGTGAACCCTGACATGGCGCGGCGGCGCCGGCGGCGCGGGCAGTTCCTGTCTGAAGGAAGGAGGCTCGGGATGCAGTGGGAGCGCACAGAGTTTAAAGCCAGCCCTCAGAGCCCGCTCAGGAAGACAGTGCGCTATTTGTCCCACGAAAAGCCTGATCTCATGAGATAAGGCTTCACTCAGGGTTTCCTTGCCGGGGTGGTTCAGCTGGCACGGCTTTCAATGGAGCCGACTTATGCCCCCCGCCCCTTTCCCCTCGCCTCAGGCACTGCAGGGATCTGCTCCCAATTTTGGATGAGCAAATGTCTGACAGGAAAAGTTCTTGTGAATGTATTTTTTCCCCTCCACCTGCTCCGATGGTTTTCTGAAAACAGAAATACAGCCTCATAGGAAATAAAAGAGGAAGTCTGGGGTTTAAATTATGCTCTCGGGCTGACACACTTGATACCTCTATAAAAAACGGCTATCAGTCTTGCTTAGAAATGGCTTTTAATCTACTGTCAGAGGATTAATTATCAGCAAATCATAAATTCAAAGCTGGAAAGGAAAGATTAGGCTGCTTAACCCTCTCTTCCACACAGCAAGGCTTTTTTGTCCTGCAATGGATTTCCAGGCTCTCACCTGCCACTAGCAATACACTCAGAGGTATTCAGCCTGCCTCCAGCTCTGCATAAACCTGAATTTTCCTAAAACATTGGCTCGAGAAGATAGAAAAGATACAATTTTTGTCACCTTTCTGCCTGCTACCTCTTACATTCATCAAGACTGAAGTAAGCAGCTGGTAGAAATAAAGTCTACACCTGTGAAATGCACTAACAAGGCAGACCAGATTCATGGTCTTCACCACTTTGACCAAGATTCCTGGAACCAAAGACTGGCCCCTGCTTCCACTCGCACAGCTAGTCCCAATGTTTGGGAAGTACCATCCTCTTCTGAGGGTCTTCCTCCCTCGTTTGGTTTAATGAAGATCCTTCCTGTAATGGACTCTTACCCGGCAGTACTCGTCAATGGGCTTCAGCCTCTTCACTGCCACATCCCGAACATGGCTCCTCCGGAACAGGATCTTGCCTGAGGAGAGAAAATACAGAAACGGAGGTTTAGGAGCACAGCACAACAGCACTGTACGAGAAGCAGACGCCGGCGGTCAATGCCCTGGACCTGCGTCCGGGGCACGGAGGTTCATCCCCAGCCCAGCTCCTGCCCTCTCCTTCCCTCATCATCGTGGGTGCTCCCACCCAGGCCCCGGGCGAGGCTGCAGCCAGCGCCTGAGGAAATACAGGGCAGCTGGAGACAGAGCCCTTGTCCATCTACAGAAGGAAACCACACAATAGAAGAAAAATAAACAAACTAGACACATCCAGACGCGTCTCTAGAATCACAGTCCTGACAGGAGATACAATTTGGGGCTTGTTTTTTTTCTTTTTTTTTTAAGTGAAAAATAATAACCTCAATGTCCTTAGTAGATGACATTTCTGCAAGCTGGGTAAGATTAAATGAGTAGCTGGGTTTTGTGTTAAACTGATTATAACAAACTTTATCAAAATAATCTAGGAGCTGAGTTTCCCCACAGACAAGGATGTCATGGAGTTGGTATTTTTCAGGCTTGAAGGGATTACATCTTCATATCCTTTTTTGGTGGTTTTCTTTCCTTTTTCTTTGTGCTCTATTTCTTTTAATGTATTGAGACAATAAATTACATGTTTTCCTTGTGGTGGCAGATGAAGACAGTATCTGCCAGCGTTATTTAATCCATGAAATGTCTATGTAAAAAGCACACTGACATATATATCAACCTCCACTCCAAACATGGTCTGACAAAGTGCAAATGAAATACTCATCCATAGATCATGGGATAAAAATACAGACAAGGAAATGAAGTCAGATCTGGAATCTGAATACGTGGCTTTGATTTTGCCAGATTTACAGAAGCTGAGACGTTAATGAAACCATATCCTTTAATAGCCCAGTAGGAAAGGAGAGGGCTAAGCTTAGCCTGCTAAGCCTCACAGGCTAAGTCTCTTTGGTTGCCTTTTCGTTCCATAGCTGCTCATCTATTCATCTATTAGGTTTTAAAACCTTATGCTTCAGACTAAGGGAACTGGTTTATTGCAGTCCTCAAATGTGGAAGCAAAACTGGTCATATCAGTTTGTCCTGCCAGGTAAATTCATCATTTCATAGTGACGATAAATATATCTATCTGGGTCCAGGCAGCTATCTCATTACAAAGCTGGTGCTGGGCCATCCCTGGAGGGTGTGATGCCATGCAGTAACAGAACACAGAGGACACTGGAGATCTCCAGTTGAGGTCCAAGATGTTCATCTGTCCTAACTGATTCGGACAAAGGAGAAGGATTTGGGACTTCCATATCCCTGGACTGACTGACTTTGGACACATCGAAAGCTTGTTGTTCTCCTGCTTTCCCACTCAGAAAACGAAGAAAACTACCTGTCCTTACAAAACATTTCTTACTACTTCTGAAGGCTTCTAGAATCACACTGCAGTAAGCCTAAAACTTGTTCAAGTTGCAAAGAACAAGCAATATGTTGGAAATGTTCTCACTTTCTGTCTTTCTTGTTTTCAGTCCAAACCATGAGTTGAAAGTCTATCTGGTAACCATATAAAAACATAAAGGAACCAAAGACTTAAACACATGAAAGATCTCCTGTAAATGTAACTCAGCTTTCCTAAAAAGACAGTTTACAGGGAGGCCCAGTCTTCAAAGTAACATAATAAATGAAAGACTCAAACATAAGAAACAAGATAAATATAATAAAGAACGTTATATTAAACACAGAGTACAGAAAAGACCCCAGGATATGATGAGTCTTAATTCAGTCCTTAAATGGAGATGGAAAATATCAGGATGACTGTGGTGTTAGGATGAAGCAAAGCCCAGAAGGTGCTCCCATTTTTATGCCCTCAGAGAAAGGAAGGTTTTCATTCTGCTGAGACCACTAACGGAAAATACTGATACTAGAATACTGAAGCTAGAAAGGGCTACATCATGGTTACAGGATAGATCTGTAGTTGTCCAGCATAGTACAGCATTAAGACCTGTGTTGTGCAGAGGGCTGAGTACAGACGACAAGCATGAAGTAGCAGTTGCCAAGGGAAAAAACAGGCAGAAGAATAAAGATATTCAGAAAACACGGCCAGTTCTTGAGGGGGAGCACAGCAGAGAGGATGAGAAGATGGAGCATAACTTTGCCAAGAACAGTGATTCTTGGGCAGAGAAGCCTCATTTATGGGGATACAGAAGCAACTCTAAGGAGGCACAACCTCCCAAATGCTCAGCTGCTTCTCTTTTCTGGGAAGATGAATGTGCCAAAGTTGGCTGAACGCATCATGACTGCACAGCAGGAACCACTGCCTCCAGAGGTTACTACTGCTTTCTCCAGCTCTTCCTTTTCTACTACTCTTCTTCAGAAATCAGGGTAGATCCTCGGGCGCTGGAACAGGAAGGCAACGGTGAGCTGTACACTTCTTCATGGTCCCCAAGTGGTACTGGTCCTTTTCTCGATGGTACACGCTAATAGGAAGGCTTGACTAGCAAGACAGTTAGGGTTATTCTGTTATTGCCATGCAGAAATAAACAGCAGAGAAACAGCTGAGTAGGGGGGCACACAAAAACTATTGAGAAAACCTCAGGAGGCCAGAGGAAGGGAGCATTTCATGAAGCACTAATGTGAGATGGGGAAGTCCTAGGGTGGCTACTAAATGAGAACAGCTTGGGCAATTTTCTGGGAAGGGTGGTGTTCTGGTTTGTGTGCAGCTTGGCCTGTCCACTTGGTACACACATCACTAGGGAAAGAACCAGCTTCTGCATGAATACATACAATACTGCTTCCTCTCCGAGTGACAAACTGAATTTTACTGCAGCTTTTTAAAATCTCCCTAGGCACTAAGCCCCATTTCACACAAGGCTGAGCAGCTTGTTAACCATGCTGCAACCCAGCTAGGCAGTGAATGGAAAGTCTGTCTCAGTCTCGGATGGGAAGCGATAGGCCATGGGGGACTGCGCTGCATCTTGCAAGTATTATTCACAGATGTGCCAGGCTTGGACAGGGCCAAGGGAGATTTGTGTTAAGAAGGACAACTTGGACTGGAGCAGTGGGGAAAGAGAAACGGTGGGAAGACACAGGGCTCCAGCCCTGCTGCTAATGCAATATGACAATATTTATTTTTATCCTTTTTTGCTTTAAAGAAAATATTATTACTAGGAAATTAATGTGGATAAGAGGGAAAGTATCAGGTTTAGCATTGTAGGGGACATTTCAAGTCATCCCTTCATCTCTCTTTGTTAATACAGATACAGTCTTTAATTCCACGGCCACACACCTCTTCTTCCACAGGATCTCAGCCTCCTCCTGCATACAGACTGTATGCACAGAGTGGGAAGAATTAAACTGTCTGGGGCATTGTGTATCTGGCATCTGGAGATTCTGCAAGCTTAAGGGTGCTCTCTGAATATCTCTTCATTCCTGCATAACCTTGTAGTCAGTGTAGCACAGACTTCAACAGGCACTGTGTACCCCAAGAACAAACAGGTTAAAAAACACCCCAGAACTCTGGACCAGGCATCAGCCTATATCTCTGTGTTCCTATTGGCAATATTACAGTTCTTAACACAGTCAACAGTGCCTGTAGAGAAGAGAGATGAGCAGGATGCAGGAGCACATGCATGCACAGCAGCACACGGGAATGGTCCATCCTGCAACGCTCTGCAATGGTGCTGGACCTGGATCCGCAGAAGAAGCCCAGCTCCACTGGCCAGTGACACTGGAGGCAGGGGACTGCAGGGCATCACAAGGCAGAGAAGTGCTAGAAGTCCCCAAACGGTGCCTAGCAGGAGAGACCAGGGTTTCTTTTTCAAGGAAGGGGGAAACGTAATCTATGCTCTTGCTATCGTGGTGGATCTGACTGACACAGCAACTGCTGCTCTAAATGGGTGATTCATAAGCTCTAAGACAACCTTTAATAAAACGTATCTCCTAATTGCATCTTTCATTGCAAAGGAGAAGCCCTGTGTATCCAGACCTAGAGACCTCCTCGAGGTCTTCCCTTCCACCACTGTGGCAGCCCCTCGACCGCCGACTGCCAGAATTGCTGCTCTTGGGAGCAGAGCTGCTGACTGGGAGCTTCAACACTCGAACTCAGGCAGCGTCACAGCAAGAACTAGAGGGAGGCAGGGAAACTGCTGCTTAGCTCCTTTCCAAATCTATCAGAGAATAGAACCATGAATCCATGTCTTTCTCTTGCTCTGCTTACGAGCTTTTCCATTCAACGAAGGTCTCACTGATGGATTGATCTAAGGACACCAGTTGTTTCGTGCAAGAAGCTTCTCTCCCTGGGAGGCTAGGAAAAGCCCACACCCAGTGTAAAAGGAACAGTGAAGAAATCTGTATTACCTTTCATCTTCTACCTCAAGTACAGTCACCACGCTTCAGAGGGCAGTAAGTAAAGCAAACCACATGAAAAATGTTCAACGGCAGACAGCCTGAATACTTATGGGCATGTAGTGTCTCATCTGATTTATGATTAAAAAGACATGTGTTGCCTCCAACTTTAGTAGCTACAGCTGTGGAGACTCTGTCCATCAGCTGTCTCTGAAAAAGAATGGGAGTATTTGCTGCTGTCTTTATGCGTTATCTTGCTGTTGGTTCTCTCCTCCTTTTTCACCTGAGGAGCTGGGAGATAACAGATCTCTGCATATGTTACCAAGAAATAAGTTCAGCCTAAGATCAGCTTCTCAGAGGCAGAGTTTGCTTAAGAGATGAGGTCAGACTCTTTCTGCAGATACACTGGACTTGCATCAGTGGAAAAGAGAAAAGAATTTAGACCTAGCACAGTTACAGCTTCTCCTTTGGGGCTAAGCAGCTTCCTCCAGTGTAAATAACACCATTTTGTGGCTGAAGTATTTTTATCAAGGCTTCCATTTCTTACACAAAGCTGTTCTTATTTTTATGCACTGAAGAAGCACAAAGGTTCTATCAAATATGACACAAATTTCTTTCAACCCATTTAAGCTGTGACATTCCCCCAAGGGTTCTGCAAGAAAAGCTCAGGCACCTGTCATACACTATAAATCCCAAAGATAACATTCAAATATGTACTGCCACCTCATAATGTAAAATATAAAACCCAAAGGCTCAGTGATATGGAATAGAAAAATAATTTTATGTTTCTCATATAAATATATGTGATTGTCAACTCGATGGCAATCTAACCATGGCTAAAAAAGATGTGTGGTCCATATATGATAACATCTCACTTCTACACAGGAATCCCAGTTTCCATGGATTGTTCCATCCATGATTTCCTGGAGCCAAAACACCACTGTTAGGGTCCTAGCATTGACAACGTTTGCTCCTGACAAAGAAAGGGGAGGGAAATGATTCATATTGTTTCCACCGGTAGGAGAGGGAAGGCCTTTTTCATAAGTAGAAACTCGTGACAGAGTCAGGACTGTTGGCTGAACTTGGCTGCCAAAGAGCCTCAGTTGATAAAGGCCTTTGCTAATCAGCAGGAATTACTATGGTAGGTGACAAGAGGTGATGGAGACAGATGAGGCGGCCAGGAAAGCAGGCACAAGCAATAACAATATCACCCCGAGATACGGTATGTGTGTGTGGAGGGGTCCTTCTGCACTTGGATCCTGTTTCTAAAATGCAGAAGCTGGAATGCCAAAGAAAATCACTGGAAAGCATGAGAAATGGCATGGTTTGATTACAGAAGAACACCGCCAGGAAGGGAAATCTTCCTCCACTGGAAGTGATACAGTAGAATATGCCCCAGTGTGACTAATTACAAGTGGAAACCAAAGACAGGCGAAGGGCAAGGCTGAATTCCCACCTCTGAAACTGGCTGCTTTCTGCTGTATCTGTGGGGTCGGCAACTTAACCTCCCGTGAAACTGGATCAGCTCTAGAATGGCTCAGATACTACAGACTCTGTGAATTCAAGCTCCAGGCACAGCTGGAAGAGGAGAAAGGCCATGAACACTGATGCTGAAATTGAGGAGTGACAGATGGGGACCACAGGGTGCAAGTCTCAAGCTAACAGCTTTGCTACTGTTTGTACAGTGTTTTGCATAAGCCACGGGCTAGTTCACACTGCGCTGTGTCCCGCTGGTGTCATCCAAACAACCCTGCAACCTCCTCCTCAGCTGCCCTGGCTGCAGCTCTCCCATCTCTCCAAAGCAAGGCAGGAGCCACAGCACAGGCACACTGTGCACCGCTCAGTCAGTGAAGGGCAGGTAAAAGTGCCACAAAATGATCCCCGTTTTCTCACTGTGGGACTGCTCTCCATATTGTAGTCCGTTCACACCACCCAACCCGAAGAGACCCACCACTGCTTAAATGAACTTTAAGGCCACAGCACTACATAGTAAAGCGTCTGCCCCACAGCAGCAGCCCTCAGCCTAAGCACAAGCTCCCTCGGTCCCCTAAAAGTAAACTTTCAAGTCTGTGAGAGGTTGTGAAGTATCGGAGTGTGGATTCACTTCAACAAAGTGTTCAACAGTGTGAACAAAGTCTTCAGCTTCAGTAGTGAAACTAGTGTCTTCTCAAAACACTCAACTCCTCCAAGGTGGGAAGTGAACTCATTTGTAATTGCTAGTTGCAAGGGCTACATTAGCCTGTGAGTATCTAACTGCTTTTAATTGCTAAAAGCAGTCAGTTTGCCAGAGAGGGAGAGAAGGAATGGTGTTTGTACAGCAAACACAGGCGACTGGCACTCCCTCACCTGGAGGGACAGACCGCATGATAGTTCGGAGTCTCATGCAGACTGGGGAGCCAAAGGAGGGTCACATTCTCAGCCCTGCCTTAGGAAACTGCTCTGTTTCCTCACTCAGAGGATTCAGGAATGCCCCCCTTTTTGCATAGTCATTTGCTACGTAGGGAGCAAAAGTTGCAGAAAAACAGGAAAGGCTATGCAGATCCGAGCCATCCGCCTTCTGTTGGGGCCTTAGCACTTTTACAGGAATACGAGGAGCTGAAGTGATGAGAACTGAGGAGCTGAAGTGATGAGAACCGAGGAGCTGAGGCGGTGAGAACCGGGAACTGAAGCGATGGGAACCAAGGCCACCCGGAGAAGATAACGCTCGTTAGCAACTTTTTAATGAACTAGGCCGGCCATAACCAGATAAGCATCCGGGAGGACCAGCAATAGAGCATCGGAAAGGAATGTCAGCCAGCTGCAAGCTAGTTATGCATGGACACTATAGCTTAACCAATGAGAATGCTGTTGCTTAGCGCGTGTGTACGCTTACAGGTGATAGAATTGTATAAAGCTACACCGTAGAGGATAGTAAACGAATTGAACCTGCTTCACATTGAAGTGTCGTTCATTCCGTCTCGCGGGGTGGGCCTCGGCATCTGGTGACCCCGACGTGATACGACCGTGGGTAGAGTGGAGCCGAGAACGCGAGGGATCCTGCAGCCAGCGGAGAAGTAGCTGGGCGCCCGGGAGAGGCGGATCGTGGCCACGGCTGACCTAGTGAGTCAGGACTGACCTGGTGAGTCAGGGGCAGGATGGGGATTGCTGCATCAGCAACTAGGATGGAAATTGCTGCATCAGCAACGGAGCGTGCTATTATAGAAAGTTTGTTAAAGCTCGCTCAAAAGACTGAAACTGAGATCTCAAAAGACGATTTAATTGACTTGCTGCTGTTTTGTAAGCAGAAAAAACTCATAGAAGAAACTTCTCAGGTATATAAGCTCGAGTCCTGGGAGCGAGTGGGAAAAGAACTGTGGGATGGTGTGCAAGTAGGTTCAAAGGAAGCTTGTCGACTTGCGAAAATATATCGTCCCGTGCAGCTAATGCTTGAACAATTGCACGGGGAGGCCCAAGTCGCTGCCGCTCTGCGGAAAGCAATCCGCGGAGGGAAAGGGGAGGAGACAGGACCACCGACGGGGGCTGAGGAAAGGGCCAGAGTGGCGAGAAAGTCGGCAGAAAGTTCAGGGAAGTTGGAGAATAGAGGCAGTGAGCGTAACGCAGCCGTGGATGCTGTGAAGCAGGCGCTGTTTTTAGTGCCGTCAGAACGAAAGACCCCATCATTTACGATGGTGAAGCAGGGATTGCGGGAGTCCTACGGAAATTTGGTGAATAGGCTCGTGCAATCCCTGGAGCAAGCTACTGATGAACAGACCCTCTGCAAGCTTTCGATCTGGTGCAGAGAGAATGGGTTCAAAGCTGAGCCCCACCTAGTATTCAAATCCGATGTGAAAGCCAAAAGCAAAGTGGCCGTCAGAGCCACGGCAGCCTTTGCAAGCACTTCAGGACCGGGACCGCCACGCCACTGAAAACCGCTGGTGTTTGGAGATCCATCACAACCCCCCCGCCCGTGCCTGCCTCTGTGCCTGCACCTGCGGCGCCTGCACCGTCTGCCCCCGCATCCACCCGCCCCCCCCCACACCGTCGCACCTGAAGAATGGCCTGGCTGGGTCCGGGACTTGTTAGATTGCCTTGAAAAAAGGAGAAGGGGGGCCGGGGAAGAGAAGGCGAATGAGATCAAGGAAACTTATGTTGCTGAGGGCTTGACAACAGCCAAGGGGGAGGTGCAGAGGAATTTGATCTATCTTTAAAAGTGGGGGTTGAAGAACTGTAATGCTTTAAGTGAGGACAGAAACCGTTATTAGGGCTATTATTTCTATTTGCTATGTTCATCTCTATTATGTGTTGTATCCTTTGTATATTGCTGCTGACATGAGGTATGGTTGAAAGGTGGAAATTTGTATGATCTGTAGAGTCATAAAATTATTGTGCAAAATAGAATCCAAGACCCTGAGAAAGATGTTTGCCTGCCCAGGCTGAGCGATAAGGAGTGCGGAGGCGGCTGCTCAGCCAGGCTCAGAGCCGACCTCCTCCAAAAGCAGCTGAAGGCGGCTGCTCGACCGGGCTTGTAGCCAACTTAACTGCAAACATCCTCTAAACTAATTTGAAGGTCAAACACCCGAGAGGGAGGGAGATGAGAAAGGCAGGACCCTCAGACTGACGACTGGGACAATTTACTGACATGCGCACCTGCGCACCCAGGAGGGAAGATTATGTGACTGAAGGCGGAGTTTGTCCGCCCCCTGGTCTGCCTGCTGGCACGTACTGGCCCTACGTGGCAGGATGCACCGGGCATAAACAGACAGAGCAGAGAGAAAGGAGGGGTGAGACTCCTAACACTGAGACCCACGTTGTCTCTGCGGGGACGCCCGCCGAGTTAGGAGCCTATCGGCAACCCTCTAATCTGCCAACTCGAGAGAATGTTCAGTCTCAGTGACCTGCCGACAACCAGTGGAACTCACTAGTGGAGTGCACAGCTACGTGAGGTCGTGCCACTGGATGGAAATTGTGTTTGTGCTGTTTGTATCTGTGGTTTTTAGATCTTTATTGTGTAACATATATATCAGCAGAGAGGGCTGAATAATCACAACAAGTAAGTCCAGAATTTGAAAACGGTAAAGTCAGGAATAACTCAGACTATGGTGTTCCCCCCCCCACCTCCCCCGCCCACCCACCCCACCGGTGGAGGACTGTGAGCTGTACTCTGACTTGTATCCTTGGACAGAGCGGAAACCAAATTGAAGCTATGCAAACATAAATAGAAATGGAAACAGAGAACCTTTCAAAATTTTTCACCATACTATTGCATCCTGAGGACCATGACATAGTGGAACATATTTCGGTTCAGTATCAAACAAGCCAGTGTTGTGGTATTGCTAAAATGTGATATATTGCTCCAATTGGGAACAACACAATTGGGTCAGACACTATTGGCCAGTTTACATTTCCCTAAAAATAGGCTGTGCCATAATCGCAGCATAAAATATAAATCAGTAAGTGAAGACTTTGTGCCTCGTAATGATTGCCGTACTTCCCAAGATCTGTCTTAGATGGAAGGATTTTTTTTTTTTTTTTTTGGATTTGGTCTTACAAATGCGATTATGGTTAAGTAAGCTAGCCTATCAAGTAGAAAAATTAGCTAATGCCACCGATACTAGTATACAGTTGCTCGATCGACAATTACAAGCCACATCAACAATGGCTCTTCAGAACTGGATGGCACTGGACTTGATGCTGTTATGCTAAAATGGACTTTGTGGCTACCTAAACCTCTCCAGTACCGACTGCAGCATTTATATCCCTAATGTTACACAGGACCTGGATATCCAATCAGAGAAGATGCGACAGGTGGCAAAAGACACCCATGAACTCTGAGAATCACTAGCTGGCTGGCGAAGGTGTTTAGTTGGTTTGGATTTGGTGTCACTGGTTGGATTCAGTTTGATAGAATATGTGGTGATGTTCATTGTGATGATAATTGTCCTAAGTATAACAATATCCTGTATAAAATCTACTATAATGAAAGCTATTAACGTAAAGATGATTCAGTTCACCGCTTATACCCCTTTACAGGTGGATGACCCAATTGATGTCCCAGGTACTAAGACTCTAATTTGAGACTAAATTTCAATATACAATGGTAACTGGAGTCACGGGGTGGATACAAAGTTTGTTATACTCAATTACTTACTATTGTAACTGCAATATTTTCTGTATATATATTCTTGTAGAACTAGACTCCCTTCCTTTTCTGTAACTTCCTCCGTCTAATGTACCAATGTGCAATCACTCGCCTACCTGCATCACGTTTAGGGCATGTAATATTAACACCTCAACAATTTCATGCGAAGCTTGAGTGACTATAGTCATGGGGTGGATAATGTGGAAGAAGTGTTTGTGGAAGAATTGTTTGAAAGCAGAAACTGGATGGGACCTTTGGACTTGATAACCTGGGGGAAAGGGTATGCTTGTGTTGTTGCAGATACTGGAACCAGATGGGTGCCAGCGAAATGGGTGAGACCTTGGCTGGAAGCAAACTCGCATACATCAGATGAAGCAGGCAAGCAGCTGGTGCAAGTGTGAGCCTGCAGAACAACATGGGAGGAAGAAATGTTACTGTTATTATTAGTTGTATATTGTGGCTTTTAGGAGGTAGTGTTGCTTTTAATGCTATTATAGGAGCTGATGCTGCTTTTAATGGATATGTCATGCTTCTTAGGCATATTGTTAATTATACCCAAATTAAGAGTTCTTGCCTTTGTGGGACAGCAGATATAACCCATCAGACAGGTATCCCTTATGATTATTATTTGCTTTGAAAAAAGAGGGGGAGAAGGGTCCCTACGAATTAATCAGTAAAGCATGCTATATCTTAAATTGGCTTAACCCTCGAAATGATGATAGTATACCTATTTTCACCCATTTTTCTAAAAACCCAGCTGATCTTTCAGGAAAGAAGGTGCAGGTAGAAGTTTTCTGGCCGCAGAAACAGATCTGGGAAGGTCCAGTCGAGTTAATTACGTGGGGACGGGGTTATGCTTGTGTACTTGCAGGAGATGGAGCGACCTGGGTACCAGCCAAGTGGGTACGACCGTGGTTGCGGAACAGACAGGAACAATCAATGGACCAGGATGTCAGAATGGACCAGGTTCAGCTGTTTGGTAATCATCTTGATAACAGTGACAGGAATAGTGCAGGGGAAATGGCAGACAGAAATTCAGCAGAGGGAGAACATTTGGGTCACCATAGCTAATCAGACAGGCCAAAGTGCCTTCTGTCTTAGCTTGGAACGTCCAGGAGACCCTTTTCGTACTTGTTTGATAGGAGTCCCTGTTTGGCAACCTCAAGAATTCAATGGGTACGTAGCTAATTTTGCTGTGCTTAATGATACTCTATTAAATACTACTATGTGCTCTTACCGATCAAAGCGAACGGCAGAACAGTTAGACGGGTGCTGGCAGTGTGAAATCATTAAAAGTCTGAATGGCACTCTGACTTCCCCGCCGGAGGAATTAGACTTGTTGGGAAGTCTGAATGCCACAAATACCACCCGAAACGGTGGATGGGTTAGTTTTGAACTGCATAGCAAAGGTGCACTTGAAGAAAGTACATCGCAATGGGCAACAGTTAACTCGGGGCTGAAAATTAATGATGTTTATCTTCACACATATACCCAATGTAAATTAACGAGCTTCTCTGCAAAACGGCTACCACCAGGAGTGTTTTTAATATGCGGAGACCGGGCATGGAACGGAGTACCGTCCAGTCCACAAGGAGGTCCGTGTTATCTGGGGAGACTGAGTTTGTTTCACCCTAATATATCTCAAGTGATGACCTTTGTATCCAAAAGGAAGAAACGATCGATACATGAGTTAGATTGTACAAAAGTTGGGGATCCAAGATTTTGGTCAAGGGTCAAAACTATCTTCGTGTCCCTGCTTATCCCAGGGAGCACTGCCGCACGAGCAATGACTTCCTTGAAACAGCTAGCATGCTGGACAAGGAATGAATTAAATTTAACATCAGACATTTTAGATCAGCTATCGCAAGATGTAGCTAGTGTAAATCATGTAGTATTGCAGAATAGAGCCGCAGTAGATTTTCTGCTTTTAGCACATGGGCATGGGTGTGAGGATTTTGAAGGTATGTGTTGTTTAAACTTATCCGATCATTCAGAGTCTATCCATAAAAAGATTGCACTCTTGAAAGAAGGGCTGCACAAGTTGAAGGAAGAAAGTTGGGGATTAGAAGATTGGCTCAGATCGTTAGGCTTAGGACCATGGATTACAGAAATGTTGTACCACTTGTGCGTGATCGGGATGGTTATACTCGTGCTTGTGATTATGTTACCTTGCTTTTGCCAATACTTGCAACGCTTGATGCATAATACCGCTAATTCTGTTTTTGAAAAAAGAGGGGGAAATGTTGGGGCCTTAGCACTTTTACAGGAATACGAGGAGCTGAAGTGATGAGAACTGAGGAGCTGAAGTGATGAGAACCGAGGAGCTGAGGCGGTGAGAACCGGGAACTGAAGCGATGGGAACCAAGGCCACCCGGAGAAGATAACGCTCGTTAGCAACTTTTTAATGAACTAGGCCGGCCATAACCAGATAAGCATCCGGGAGGACCAGCAATAGAGCATCGGAAAGGAATGTCAGCCAGCTGCAAGCTAGTTATGCATGGACACTATAGCTTAACCAATGAGAATGCTGTTGCTTAGCGCGTGTGTACGCTTACAGGTGATAGAATTGTATAAAGCTACACCGTAGAGGATAGTAAACGAATTGAACCTGCTTCACATTGAAGTGTCGTTCATTCCGTCTCGCGGGGTGGGCCTCGGCAGCCTTCCCTCTGCACACCTCGCCCCTAAGGTAAGTATCTGAGCACTTACACATCCACCGCCGCCTCAGTTGCATTGGACACCCTCCAAAATGATCCTTTTCCAAACTTCCAATAAGGAAACATAGGGCTTAAACAACCATCAAAATCAGGTACCAAAGTGACCATAAAAATGCCAACAACTACATCTCATCATTCATGCCAAAACACCTGGTTGATCTCCCATATCAAGTGATACCAGTGTCCTGTTTTTGTCTGCACAGTCTGTGACTGGCAGACAGTAGGAGTCCACAGACAGCCTGCAGCATTGCATTCAACAGTTACTTTCCCTTCCTGGCCAGCACAGGATTGATGTGGACCACTGCGTTTGACCCAACAAATCAGGGAACTACCAGGCCTTGTTTGTATTACACAGCACATTTGCTGTTGGACATGCTAGGATCACCTGAGATACTCCAGCTCCTCCCCTTCCAGCAGTGGAAAAACACAAGTCTCTCACATGCCTTTGCACCAAAGTTTTGATCAACAAACCCTACACCATGCCTGGGATGCTACACAAATTGAACTGTCCTTTTGCCATTTCCAAAAACACACCAACTCCCACCTTGCCCACTGACATCCGTAGAAATCAAGGAGTCTTTCTACCGACAGTGGTGGCACAGACTGCAAGAGAAAGCCCATATGGTACCTGCTCAGTCTTTTAAGCATGGGCCTATAATGAACAGAGCCTATTAAAACATCTCCATGATCTCGCTGTTTCTTCTGAGACTTGTCATGAATGCATTAGTGTGACACTAAGCCAGGGACACTCGCCCACAGACGCTGGGTCAGCGCCAGCCTCACTGGCAGGAGGGCCCTGAGCTAAATCCATGGGGGTCCAGGACCTTGCAGCAAGGTCCTCCTGGAGGGAGGAGAATTTGCATCACAGCCCTGCCAAACTACACTGGAAAAGCATCATAAGGTCCTAGCCACATCCTCTGGCGTGACTGGCAATAACCACTTGGGAGACTCCACCCTTAAGCTGGTTAAGAACCGGAGCTGTGAATAAAATAATATTTGCACTCACACCATGTAGATCAAAGTCCTTTATTATTGTTAGGAGGTAGGTCTTGCAATAAGTCAGTGCTAAGACATACACTCTCATAGGAACACTGCAAGTAGAAATTGAAGGGTAGGAAAGTGAAGATGACTTCATATGATCACAAAATGAGCACACGCTAATGACAGCAATAGAGCCAGTCCCTAGAATGCTCTGCTTATCGCATGTATAAAGAACCATTATCATTTGCATTGGCATTCAGAGCCAGAAAATCCTTCTATTTAAGCATTTATTCTAATCACAGACAAATCCTCAATTTGTGTCATAAATGAGGCAGAAATCTCTTCTGTGGAGGACCTCAATTAACTCAATTGCCAGGTACATAAGCTACAAGAGGTGAAATTCAGCAGTGAGATCAGTGAGGACACTGCTCCTCAGAGTAGTTGTGGTATTTGGAAGGCACCAATTAACACAGAAATTAAACAAACAAATAACTCGGCGGCAAACACAACTAGGTGTCTGTGCTTGTCAGAGCCTGGAAATCAACAGCGAGGGTTTCAGAGAGTAGTATTCAGAAATGAACTCCCCTGTGCTCTGCAAAACAGAGCTGCGTTATTTCTTTCTAAAGGGAAGTGTTCTCCCAGAGTCCTCCAAGCAGTCCTCCCTGACTAGGTTTAAGCTGAGTTTTTGACAGGCTAAGACAGATATGGAAGCAAACTGCTGGACTACAACTGACTGAAGTTGGCTGGAAGCTCATCTGGAGACCAAGGCAGCATTTCCAGCCCAAAGGACCATTCTTTGGTTCCAAACAGATCTCTTTAATACAAGTCCTACTCTTTTGTGTCATTAAGAGGAACCTCTTCTAGAGATTTCTTCCGTGCCCACTCTGATCCCTGACAAAGCTGCTGTTGACTTCGCAGGTGCAAGAATGAGTGTCTTAAGGCAGGGAGAGCTGATTTCTGTGATGCAGGGAAGAAGAGAGAAGGGCCCTTCTCCTTCTGGCAGACACTCAGGCTCTGACCAAGGCGCTCACGCTGAGGCCGCACCAGGCCGACTCCTGAGGCCGACCTGCAGCCCTTCCCCCTGCGTGCCCCGCGCTCACCCCGCCATAGCCCAGCTGGCACATGCAGCCTGGCCGCATCTCCAGGGGCCGGACAAAGCAGCTTTTCAGGTCAGGTCGGTGGTCTGAGCCACCCAGCAACACCTCTTCTTTAACTTTTGACCACAGGACCATGAAGCCTCACACACTACCCCTTCCCAGCTGGAGGACACATGGATAAATTGCTCATTTTGGCTAGTGTGAGGGTACTGTTAGATGGCGGACCTGGAGATGCACAGCAGCAAATACTCAGGCCGTTCTGCCTTTCATGGCCAGCGAAGCCCACTCAAAATGCTCCACAGCAGCAGAGTGTTCACACAGGCAGTCACCTCCAACCAGCTGAGGCACAGTCACTTCATCATCTGCTAGTGCATAACATCATGGTGAGGGAAACAATCTCATAAATATTTATCAGCTAATCAACCTGCTTTACTCCCAGCTCTTCCACATGTGAGTACTTCCACCGTTTCCAACTCAGACCTTCTAATTCAAATTATACTCACGTAGGACTTGGCACCAGCAGTGCCTGCTGACAATGTGTGACAGCTGAGGTTCAGTCCCCATGAAAATTCAGGCTATTCGCCTTGATTCCTGCACATGCAAGTATATGCACTGCAAAAGGGTGTACAAACACTGCAGGGCAACAGAGCTTCTGTCCTAGAGCTCAGCAAGCGCTGGGTACCCTGCTCTTGTCTGCTTCAGTGTCTCACAGGTCTCCAGAGAAGTAAGAGACCTCTCTCCTTGGAGGATGGATCCCAGGACAACACACTAGAACCTCTGCTCAGAAGGCAGAATGAACACTGTTCTCTAGGTAAGAAACATTTTTGAAGGGTTGCCCTGAGTAGAAGACTCAGCCATCCCCTCCTCACATCACACATGTTTTAGAGAGGACTGAAGTTTGCCTCCTTTGCCAGAGCGACCTTCCCCTGTGATTAGCAAAGGGCCCATGTCAGAGCAAAGGAAAAACAGCACTGTCAGACACCAACAGCTTTCCCCGCTGCAAGCTGCCGAATAAAAAGCCTCTTTCAGGGATTAATGTTCTAACCAATTACTCACCCTCCAAAAGGAAAAGTGCCTTCAGCAAAGGTGACAGCAGGGCCTATGCACTCTTTGTCTTCCTTTCATGGTTAATATGTCCTTTTTATTTCCCAGTAAGAAGGCAAAAAAAAGGGAACTGGAAACAAATGGTTTGCTATTTTTTATTTTTAATAAGGATCACTGGGCCAGCAGCATAAAGACATCAAAATAACCCCAACTTTATTACTAAATTAAAGAAAAAACATTAAAACGAATAGGCACAGAAATCTGAATTAGGAATGTGAGCTGATAATTACCCTTTTGGGCTGTGATTAATTGCATTTGAAGCCACCGAGACACTAAGCTGCCAAACGGGACCGACTGCTAACAAAATACACACAGCCAAATAAACTCGTCTTTCTCTCTCAGTGCCACCACACAGGAATGGCAGCTCCCCAAATGCTGTTTGCCTTTGTGTCCTGGTGTGCAATGCTATGCAGGTCTGGCCAGAGTTATAAAGTCCCACTATCAGGCTCCTCATACAACCCCTCTGGGGTGGTCCAGCCTGCAGATTTGTGGTCTCCAAGTACAAGCCTAAGAATGGACAGATACCGCCTCCGTTTCCAGATGGAGAATTATCATCCCTGTCCTCAGCATCTTAGTGCAGGAAAGCAGTGTCACTGCTCGTTATAACACAGTGACAAGGGACAGAAGCTTTAGTCCACTTTATTGCAGGACTGTTTCCTTTGTTTGGGCCAAAGATCTCTGCAGCCCAGGATGTGGTCTGAAAAAATGGGCAATAAAAGATGGGGAAGAAATTCAAGAAGAGTACACATGCAGTGGGAGCCTTCTTCTGATACACACTCCTCATTCCTGCACATCAGTGGTTAGTTTTTCTGAGCTAAGAAATCATGGTTAATAACTACTTTTGGCTCCATCCTACAAAAAAATGCTCTAGTACATTTTTGAAACCACAAGGATAGAGGTCCCCATAGAGTCTTCTGGCAATGAATTTTGTAACTTAATCACATTGCATGTGATCACATACTTCCTTTTGTTCACTTAAAGCTTGTTTTCCAAATTTCACAGGCTGCACCTGCTTTTGTATGCTAAGAAATGGTAAAATATCACGGCCTAGTCACCTTCTCAAATTCTTCATGGTTTCACAAACTTCTATGATATCCCACCCATTACCTCTGTTTCAGACTGAAGACTTCTAGACTATTTATTCCTATCATAGAGAAGCCAATTCACCCCTATAATCACCTCTGTTATCCTTCTCAGCACTTTATGGGCTTTTGAGATGCAATGAGCAGAAGTGCACACTGTAATCCAGACAGGAGGACTGTGGATTTATGCAGCTGAAGCTCTGTGTTTTACTCTTCCTTCTTTGCCTAATTCTTTTTAACACATTTGGCTTTCTGGTTGCTTTCTGGATGGAACCATCCACAAGACAACTGACATCTTCACTGATTCCAACAGTCTTCCTTCCCCCTCCAATAAGCATTGCTTTGCACTTAAATATATTGAATTGCTTTTTTACCACAAAGTATCACGAGCTCCAGCTGCAAGTATGATCAGCTAAGTGAGTTATACAACTTATGTACCCTATGCTGAACAGCGCGGATCCCACAACAGATCCTTTAGGAGTCCCTGCTAGTAAAACTCCATGTCTTTTTTGGATATGAAGTTCTTTACTCTTCATGCCCAGAGGATGTATCATTTTAACCCACATGCTCGTTTGCACTCGCTGGCTTTCAATCACCTATTTTAAAAACTTCCCTGTAATACTTTCAATTTGAAATATCAAAACCCAAGAATTACTTTAATGTCCACAAATGTCAAAGCACCCATCCTTAAATGGAGGCTCCTATCTAGCAGAAAACAAGCTTAAGGCCTATGTCAGTCATACATCAAATAAAATAAAGGCTGTTAATATAATTATCTTCTTATTGCTATTTTGGGAGGCATAGTGGGTTTCGATGGAGCTTGCAGTAATAGGATCTCTTATGCCATAATTTACAAGCACGTCTGTCTTGAACAATTTTCCACATGGGAAATTAATCACATTCTGCCTAATGGGAGGAAAAATATCCCTTTGCAGTTTGAATTGGATTTGCCATGGTCAATTGGCCATGGGATTCTTCTTTATCCCTTGTCACAATCTGAGGTGTAGTGTTGCCATCCCAATTCATCCTGTTAGACCCCGAGAGGGAGATGTTTCCCTGGCTGGGGATTTCACTGCTTTTATGCAATGCCCACCTGCTCACAATGGAAACAGTGGCATGTGCCAGCAGGGCACAGCACCAAAATCACACTGTCTGACGGGCTCTGTACCTGCTTATCTCGGAACCCACCTCCAGGAGATTTCAGTCACAGCTTTCGCATACGCTAAGTGTCCTTTGGCATCATTTTTGCAAAGGGGAAATGCCTCTCAGGCGCGGGCAGCACCATCTCCCCCTGACAGAGGCATCATCAAGGGAAGATTAACCGCTGTGAGACACCTACCTGCAGCTGTGCAGCTCAAAGCACACGCGTATAAAATAGGGCAGGTTTTATTCTTGCAGGCAAACTCCTATAAGAGGGCACAAGAAGTTGAACATGGGGCCCCTCGTGCACCAGGCTAATGCCCACTCTGGGCGCTGGCTGTCCCTGGTATCTCCACAGGGACTCAAAACTCACAGGGACCAGAGCCTAGGGGCTCTCCTCTCCTAAGCTTTCTCAGTGAGATCTTTTTGCAAAGTTTCAGCTCAGCTTCCGGATTTCAATCCTTTCTTCTCTCCCCATCAAATATCCAGGGTTTAGAGCAAAGGTTTTGGTGCCAATGCTCCTCTATGTATCTCAGAGAAACACCTCCGCTTCAGAAATCCTGATTCTGTGTTCTCAGTTCCAGTGGCAAAGGGGCAAGAAAAGCGACTCAGAAGGGGTGAGGGAAAATAAGCTGGAAAGCTAACTGTTCATCTGGCACCAGGGATAAAGAAGGTGTTTCCAGGTAGCAGGAAAGGCAACAAAAAGAAAAAGATCAGTGTCTCCGGGATCCTTTAACTTTACCATGAGAGGCAGAACACAAACTACTCAATGTTTCTTTAAGGTTGGAAGACTTAAGGAACACAGGACTGTTTAAAGTAAAAAGGAGCAATCGTATGACTGGAAACTATGAGTACCCCTAGCTAGGCACCCAGAGGAACTGAGTAACGTTCATTAGTCAGGGACTTTATTGGTACTCGGGACTTTTGACTGCTGAGCAGGATTTAGACTGAAAAGATATTCTGGGGCATGCTACTCTATTTATGTTTGAATGGAATTCAGCTTCAGCCCACGTAACATTTTTCTATGCTGATTTGAGCAGAAAAAGCCCTTGCGCTTTCCTTGGGTGGGATGAGAGAGGGTCCTTTCTGGAGGTCAACGTGGGGAAGGGAGAGGGGAAATGTCACTTCATAACCAGGGGGGTGAGGGCAGGGAGAGCTGGGGCAAAGGAGCTGGGCCTGCTGCAAGGAACCTTCTTGCTCACTTCATCTGGAAGATATTTCCCAAAATAGTTACTGCCAGAGCAGAACCCCCCGTCCCAGACACTCCACAAACACAGTCAGTGGCATTGATCTGTGCCCTGCACACATCCACAGACTGCACAGCGAAAACGCCCGCTCCCATGCGACTCCTGAACAAGATAGTGCATAAAACAGGCTCCAGAGGTGCCAAGCATTTGAATTAACACGCAGCACCTATAAAAAATGACAAAAAGCAAGCCATATATTGAAACTACCAGATTGCAAGCAACATAAAACACAATTCCAAGGACCCTCCAGCAACTCCGAGGTGCTGCATTGGGTGTAGACATGTTGGGCAATTTCAGCCCTTGATCTGGGGTGCAGAGTGAACGGGGCCAGGAGAGAAGGGCAGACGGATAAAACACTGTAATGTTACCTCCACATTACACTAATCCATCTAGTTGCAAGTGGATTTGAAAGACTGGGATTTTTCCTTGCAGAAAGTCATAGGGATGAGAAGAGAAGGAGGAGAAAATATTTTTTGAAAAAGTGCTTCTTGTAATTGCTACAATGACTGCTCTGTGACAGGAGACCTCCTGAATGCAATATTCATAAACATACACTTCAAAGAGCACATTCAACTGAGGGACTGGTGTTGTGGTGACTAGAATTATACCAGTGCCACTTATAAATCACAGACAGAAATCATAGGGTTTGGATTAAACCCCTAGAGCAGTTTAGGAGAACACTAGATTTTGAGAAGTTTCTGCCACTGGGTGGGTTAAAATGCTTCTTTTTTTGAGGTCAGGATCTCACAACCACAAACTATCAACACTTCATGTCCAGTTCCACATGCTCTGAATTACTCTTGATCCTTGAATATTATCACAGCATGGATCTGAACAACCAAATCACAGAAAAAGAGAACTGAAAGGGAGATCAAGAGAGCAGCAAAGTCACTACTCTGACTCAAGGCACAATCAACTCCATCTAAGTCATTCCTGACAGATGTTTGTTTAACCTGTTATGATAGATCTCACCTCCCTTGGCAGTCCAAATCTAACACTACCTCTCTCACGCACCACAACAAGCGGGAAGGATGCACGTTCAGTACATTCAGGATGAGTAGAAAAGTCCATGCCTGATTCATGACTGTTTCTCCTGTCCACCTGGCCTAAGTCCGTGGTTTCACTGGATGCATATAAACACACAGCTGAAGCAAAGAACCAGTTCCAGTGGCCTTGGTCTCCAAGGTGAACCTAATGGGATGAGTATGGGACAAGGTGATGAGTAGATCAATGGGAGAACAAAGGATCACGAGCAAGGAGATGGAGTTAACACTCTTAAACATTGCTACAGATCCTGTCCAGATTGTAGTAGAATTGACAGGATTCCACTCACTCGCTGACGCTGGATCAAGCGTTAATTTATACATACAAATTCAGCATGTAAAAAATATATACTTTCCAGCATATTCTTCCTATCTTCCCTTCTCTTAAAGGAAAGCCATATGAATCTAGAGCAGATCCTTAAACCACTCTGAGTTGATACTCAAGTATGTTTAAGTACCTTGTTGTGCATGTTATTTACCAGGAGCAAGTACCAAATTAGCCTTGTTCACTCACAAATTAGTCCTTTTTTGTCAGCGGTTCACCAAGTTTTTTGATTTTTCTTCAGGTGACATTTCAACTGGTAATTTATTAATCTATTGTCATGTGCCAAGAGGCAAGACAGGTACATTTCAGACTTTGTGCTGGAGTTTATTATATCCATTACTTGAAAAGAGAAGAATGAAATGACCTTTTCAAAAACATCCACCATACAACAAAATCTAATTTATTTCTGTTATTTCTGAAGACATACAGAACATTTCGTATTTAATCACAAGCAGATCAGTCCATGCCGTTAACTCTTCAGACAGCTAGACTGCCTGCAAGTGATTCGACAGGGTCACTTCTGAGTCAACTCAACAGGGCAGATTGCTTTAGATCATTTTATAACCCCCAGGATATCTACATTAGTAACAAAACCACAAGAAAAAAATACCCTAGAGGAACCAGAGGCTTCATAAATGATAAACAGAAAAAAAATTCTTTCTTGGCCCTTTCCAGGCGTCCAGGGAAGGAAGCAGACATTTCCAACCGACAGCGACGCTAATGAGCGCGGAGCCCGGGCGCAGCAGAGCCGGGAATCAAAAGCACCGGGGCTGACATCAGTGGCGACGTCTCCCCGCTCCAGGTGAGAACACGGCTCGGGGCGGCCGCAGCGAGATCGGAAACACGTGCAGCGCCGGGGCGTCCCTGGGGACACGGGACAGGGCTGCAGGGGGACACAGCCTGCTACAGGAGAGGGAAGGAAGGAGCAGAGCTGGACGGGCAGCCCCTTGAGCCCATCCTGGCGCGGAGATGGAGCTGATGGAGATGAAGGAAGGGTGACAGGCACCCGCACGGGCTGCCCACCTGCACCCCAAGTCCCCATGGACAGCTCAGGGACTGGCAAAGCCCAGGGAATGTCCCTGTGCAAGAAAGGAGCAAAATGCAGGACAGCAGGAGCAAAACATAAAAGCCAGCACTGGGGAAGAGGATCATCCCCCTCCGCAAGGGCCCGCCAGTAAATAGAGGCCTTCCAGCAGCGTCCTGATGAGCCCAGACACAGGGTAATCCCTTTCCTCCCATTGTACTAGAAGAGCGAACCGGCTCAAAACTGAAGCCACGTTTCCGAGCACACACACACACAAGGCCCTGCAACACATGGGCGCTGTAGAAAACAGGAGCCGAGGTCAGAAGATACTTGGGCACTTCTGAAAATTTCCTGCTGGAGCCTTGTACTCCATGAAATGATCCTGAGGAAACAGCAAGAGCCGGCGGCTTCCCAGGCCAGAGCAGGAGCCGCTGTGGGGACACTGTGCTTGCCCACCCGGAATACTCCTTGCCTTGGGAAGGGGCCTCTCACCGGCTCCCCAGCACTCACGCTGCAGCCAAGCCCCATCTGTGACCCCGTGTCCCAGTGGGAGGTTCCTACCCCTTGTTCCTCGCAGCCTAGCAAAGGGGCTGTGTTTTAGGAGAGCCGGAGAGCATCGCTATGAAGCGGGACAAAAAGTGAGCAAGAGAGAGCAAAGCACCTGCACGAGCGATGCTGGGCTCTGCCAGGCACCAGAGCTCCCCTTGGGCCCTTGCCAACTGCCTCAGCCCTCTGATCCTCAAAATTATACCCCTCTTTTCCTTGCCCCCTAAGGAAGATGCAGCTAAATCCCTTCTCTTAGCTACACTATTGCACACAGCAGCAAAGGGCAGATTTTTCTTGTGCAGAGGAATCAATTCACCATAATGTCGTAATTTAACTCCTCAGTGATTAAAAAGCCTAAGCTCAAACTTACACTTGCAAATATTTACTCAGAAGGGAGGAAAACTAACAAAAACACTCCTCGCAATCACCAGAACCACCCCTGCGAAAGGCCCAATTCCCTATATTGCTTTAATTAAAAGCGGATGAATAGCAGTCTCCTACCCTAGAAACTTGTGAGGGAAATAAAGTCAATGTATAGGCTTATGAAAATAAAAGAGCAGGAGGGAAAAAAACACAAAAGTCCTGCCAACTTGAGGGCTTCCCAGGGGATTATAACGCCTGCACTCTCTTTTCCAAGAGCACTGGGGCAGCGTGGACGAAGGCAGCGCAGGTGCTGACCCGCGCTGGGCAGCCGTGCCCAGAAAGCTCCGTGCGGATGGACGGACGGACGGACGGAGCCAGGGCTCTTGCCCACCCGGTCGTGTTTTCGGAACCGCCTGATTCCCGCATGCTGACATGGCAGAACAAGGTGCGGGTCCCACTGCAAAACCGAGGGGCCCGGGGCAGACAACCCAAGGGGGTGACGAGCGGAGCTGACCTGCGGCGGGACGGAGGACAACGTGATGAGGATTAATCCAACGCGTGAGAGCCAAGTATTTATCACGGCTGTTACAGCGACGGACCACCCTGCTCCGGAGGACATCTGCAAGCAGATGTGAGCGCCGAGACTTTAAACACTGGTGGTAACGGCCCCAGTCTGTCATAGGTAATTATAAAAGCACTTGAAGGGTGATTTGAGCGCTACACAAGATTTTATGGATTTATTCATTTCACACCGTGGGGAGATGCAGCAGTTCTAGCTTCTATACTTTTTTCTGTATTCTTTTCCAATAAGGAAGGTAAGTGTGGGGGAAGCAGAGGCTTGAGCTGGACCCTTGAAATCCCACCTGCCTCCCCAGACCTTACATCTCCTTTTTTCAAAACACTTCTGACAGTGTTTCTGACAGGCACTTTTTTTTTTTTCTGAAAAAGAAAGCAACCTCCCTTTGCTTGGCTTTATCACATCTTAGCCTTTTTATCGGGTTGATTTCAGCCTTAAGTCTGTTAAAAACCTAGGTCACCACCACCATTGCAGTGTCAGATACCCCAGCAGCTGCACTCATGGGCTTGATGCACAAAAACACACAGGGAAAGAGTTTTTGAAAGCACTTGCGCCCGCTGTAACTGCTCTGCTGAAGTCAATGGGAAACACAGTGATACTGCTGGGAGCAGAGGTTGGAGCTAAGTAGGCTTGATACTACAGACACTATGGGTGGGATTTCAATCTCTTGAAAAATTATTACTAATAACAAAGTGCATTGAAAATAAACAGCAAAGTTGTGACCCTGAAAATATTTACACATGTGCCTCGCTTGCAGCTTGTAAGCAATCACTGGGAACCTGATTTCTCTCACTTTCTCTAACGCCGGCCAGGAGGAAGGGCCCGGCTGGTGGCTGTGGAAGCTCTTGTGCCCCGCGGGCCACAACACGGGCCGTGGCTCTTGCCCAGGGGAGCCCCAGTGCCTGCTTTTACAGGTGGGATTTAGCACATCTGAAAATAAATCTGCTGGGATGGCCCATGTGGACCACAGCAGATTAAATTGGAGTGTGAGCACCCAGAGAAACTCAACCATCCATGGCCACACTAACTGCAATACGAATGTGCAGCCAGGCTTGTCTGACTCTGATGGTGCTGGATATCTAAGGAAACAGCACCAAAATCCTCTCACTTCTAATTAACCTTAGTGGAAATTGGCTCGAGAAAAGAAGGCTAGTTAAGAGGAACCGAAAAAAAAAATTAAATCTGTATTTTATTATTTGTCCAGATCTGACTCTGTGGCATGAATTAACCTCACTTCAAAGGATGAAACACTCTAATTACAAAGCACTGCATCGAGTAAAACCATTTCCAGGCTATTATGCAAACCCAACTGAAATAATATTATGGGTACAGGATTATTTTAGTTCCCCATTAATCCCAAGAGGAAGAGGGATGTGAGTTATTTTCTCATCCTGACAAATCACCTCAAGACATTGCTGAATCAGGCATGTTTGCAGCTTAACAGGAGGAAGTAAGTAAAAATGTTTAACTTTTATTACCAAGATTGAGGATCCCTTAATAGGAATGTAAAACTAAACCTCATTTACTTTTCATTGTTAACGGTACAGACTCTTAGGTTTTGTAGTTACTTTGGAACGGTCAATGAAAAGAGTCAGAAAGGGTCATTCCCACTGTTACTCCTTCCCATGCAGTCTCACCCCGGGCTCCTGCCCGCCGGCACAGCACAGTGGTCTCCTCTGCAAACCTTTCGGGGGAAATGCTTTCCTTGCACAAAGGCCACGACTGTTCCCGCTGCATTAAAGCCATAAAACTGTTCCAACTGAACCCAAACCTGATAACAGCTTAATGGCACAAAGCAATATTTGGACTAAACTGAAGCTGATCCTATCGCTCAAAAGCTCTTTTCCAACTTAAAAGACTTTTATTTATAGTCTTTACTTACACCCAAGAGACTTTGACATATTTTAACTAACCTGCCTTCCTTGTCTTCTTAACCTTGGTCCCTGCCCAAGATAAAAAAAGATGTCATCTGAGCATGGATGGGGCTTTAAGGGCCAGCAGCAGAATTAACCCGCAACACCAAATCCCTGGTGTTTCTTCACCAGACACTGTTGCTGTACCAGGGGAGCAACGGCCTTAGCCGAGAGGCTCTCGATGACAGATGGGGGGAAAGTTGAGAGGTCCCAGCTCAACCACATCAACCCCTTGCATGAAGCAGAGGGGTGCAACTCTTTGCTTGCATGGCACCACCAGCAAAGCAGAACGCGCTGGGACCCACCAGCGGGTCAGCACCGGCACCAAATCGCTCCGTACACAGGTGACTCCCCGTGGGGATGTAGAGGATGGAGGGAGCTTGGGCACTGTGGGATGCAGCCACCCCTCAGGCCCTGTGCACACGCGGGAGGGACGCCCAGTGTGCAAGAGGCTGCAGGGACCATGCGCCGGAACAGCCCGGCTCGCGGAGAGCCCTGTGTCCCCCCAGCCCTGTGACAGAGCCCTTCTCGTCCCGGCCCGCAGCTCCCCACCCCAAAAACAGGAGGAGGGGGCAGCGAGGACGTGGCTCAAAGGTAAATATTTACACACCAGGGCCCTCCTTGCCCTGCTCGGTGTTTTCTCCCTGCTGCTTTCACAGTGGCGCAGGAAACCAGCTCCCTGTGTCCCACGCGGCCCACAGCACCGCGGAGCAGCTCCCGTGGGGACCCCAGGGCTCCCGGCGCTGCTGATGCCGCTTTGGAGCAGACGTCCCGGCCAGGGCAACACGGAGACGCTGCCAAAGCACAGCCAGCCGTAGGAGAGCTCTCCATCCCGGGAGGAAACCTGTTTCACAGCCACGGCTGCGCACGCGCTGCCTGGTAGCGGCAGGGTTCGGCCGAGAATACTTTATATTGTACAGGGGAATGGCTGTAAATGCTTTTCCCATGTGCTCCGCGTGTGGCAGCAAAAAAACACGAACTGCCAAGGCAGATCGAGGCCTTCTTGTTTATTCTGGGTCAAACCTGCACCGCTCACAGCCCCAGATCTGAGAGGGAACCTGCAAGTCTGAACTTGCCAGTGTTTAGGATGTAAAATCAGATGGGATGTAATTTTCTGCTCTTTATTTGGAGGTGGCAAAACCCTGGACGCAAACGACAGGGTGAGAGTGCTTAACTTCAGACCCAGGGAAACCTGAGAGCAAAACATTAATTACCTCCGCTGAGGACAGGCCAGAGGCCGTATTAGCACCTCTGTGAATGGGAGAAGCTCGAGAGGATTGAATTTCCCACTTCTACGACTTACTTTCTTTTCCCTCAGCTACCTACCCTTGGCTTCCTCTTTCTAATTCCCGTGCTATTTCCCTCTCTCCACCTCGGTTTTCCCTCTAAATGGGACTTACAGCTCTACAAAGCTCGCCGAGGGGCTGACGCTGCCATGGGTTATTTCACTGCAGGGGAGGTAGATCCAGTTTGGCAATGCCTGCCCGTGCTGCTCCCCTCACCCTGCTCACCAGCATAAAGATCCCCTTATGAGCAAGAACAAGCTGGTTCACAAGAGCCTGAAAATAGCTGTGTTGCGGCACGGTGACCTCTGCAAAAACACCGCTCTTAGGAACAGCAGCACCCCTAAAAGCTTAATAAATAGAGAAAATAAAGTAGTTGAGAAATTCCTTGCGATTGCGCAGCAAATTCCCAGCTTCATTGTTTTCAAATCCTCAGGAAAAAAAAATAATCACATCCTATTTTAAGCATGTCACTATATAAATAAATCAGCTGGTCCAGCCAGAAGGCAAAGTGGGTTGAAAACAGATTCAGAGGTCTGGACTATTAGTTAGCTGTGAAACTCGGCTGGGCTCTGCTCTCCTATATTGCCTACGCAGTTTAAAACTGAATACAACAGAGACAAGATGTGGCAGAGAAATAACATCTAGAGGGACTATCTAGAGCCTGGGGGACTGCAAAGGCATCATAGCCCCTGGCAGACTTGACTCCACTTTTTTAGTGCTCTAAAAAGCACTTTCATTATATGGGTCATTTGTTGATGGATTGTGGGAAAAAGTCAGACTTCAACCTAGAGAGGAAGACAAGTGAACCCTTATATAAAGCCACCTTCTCCCCAGCCTGTGGCTTACATGCAGAACACTCTCAGACTTGCTACATACCACCCACTTTAGATTACAGACTTCCAGAGTTATTTTTAAAAAGTAATTATAGTAGTGGAGGGCACACTCATCTGGAGCGGCTGCCTGAGGAGACGACGAACCCAGCACAGCTCATACTGCTTTTCAAGTCTGTAATTGTGTTTACTTATTGCTTTTAAAAAACAAGAATCAAAACATAACCAATTTCTGAGCAAAAAAGTTTTGTGTATTTCCTGGAGCAATCCAGGCAGCTATACCGTACTGCAAACTTTTTGTTCTTGTATCAAACTCATTTTAAGCTTTGGAAAAAAAAAAATGTCCATGTAGCCCTGGCAATATGGGCAAACCCCAAACCTTAAAGCAAACCCTGAACAGAACCCTTTCCATTCTTGGTTTTCCCTCGAAACTGTGGCTTGGTAATTACAAAACTCTCCTCAGGAGACGAGAACAGTCTCCTAAGAGGCTCAACATGTTCTGTATATGCTGATTTCTGCCCAGAGGTGGTTTCTGTTTGAGCAAAATGCTGGGTCCTCATCTGTGTGAGAAAAGCAGCTATAAGGCCCGGAAAAATATTCTGTAGGCTTTGGCTCTTCCAGTCCGGCTTTGTCCGTAGCTTCAGCAGCTGTCCTATAGATCTGGGATCTACGTGCTGAAGAAGGAGCCAATAAAGGCTGAAAGAGGAGGAAGAGATACCTGGGTGGAAGCCAGCACCATTTCCCTGGTTGGCATGGAAGGGCAGGTATCTCTTCCAAACCAGCCATGATCAAACCCGGCCCTCGGCCCCTTGGTGCTGGCTCTGCTCTCGCGCCGTCCCCGTGCAAGGGGATGGCTGGACACGTTGGGGAACTCAGTGCAATGGGACTCCCAGCAAATACTCGCAGCAAATAACAGCAGCAGTGCCCACATTTATTATTATATTTACATATATTATTATTTAAAACCCCAAATAACCAACCCTAGCTTTTTATCCTCCGGGCCTTTTCTTCTCTAACAAAATCAGCCCTTTGGCTCAAGTGCTTTGGCTCAAAGACCTCCAGAAGGCCTGAGGTGCCTCGGAAACAGCTCAGAGCGCAAAACCAGAAGCACCTGGTGCCCTCCATGACACAAGGCTGGCAACGGCTCCAGACGCTCCGTCCTCGCAGGGACCGGGCACCTCAAAGCTGCCACTTGTCCACGGCTCCTTGTTTGCAGGTTCTTCAATAGGAGGCAGCCTGAGGGCATCCTGTGACCTCATGCTCCGCAAGTCTTTCAGCCATACGAGATTCAAATCCTAAAAACATCTCCGGGGAACGCGAGGAAAATAACCGTGCTGCCCGCATGGCAGCGAGCGGCCCCCCGCCGCTGGGCCACAACGCGCTGCTTCCTCCCAGCAGCCCCGCTCTCCTTGGAGCGCCGCGCGGCAGGAAATCCATTCTCCTCGGGCGAGGGACAGGAGATGAATTTTCCGCAGCAGCTCTCTTAACAGGGCAGAAAATAGAAAAAACAAAAACAATGGCAAATGCTGGCTCAAACAATAGGGGTTTCTGAGCAGCGGCTCGCCCGGGGCCCAGCATCGCCCAGCAGCACACAGGACAAAAGTAACCTGAGGGACAACCCGCCGAGGACCTGCTGGCTGTCCTGCTGACACACTATCCTGGCCCAAATGTTAGGTCATAAACGTGAAGGCGCCTTCACATTCAGGCACTTTAAGAACAGGAAAGGAACCTACAAAATGGCTATTAAAGGGGAATGACACCAGAGCGGCCGTCCCTCAGGGCCCTCCTGCAGCCCAAGTGCCCGGCACGCTGCCCAGAGCCGGCTCTCGCTCTGTCCCCTCGCCACCTCCTCAAGCAGGGACAGGGACCCCCACATGGCTTTTGGCAGCGGGGCAGAAAGGGAGCTGGGGGACAAGAGCTCCCAGCTGCACAGCTCGGCACAGCTCAGCTTAGCACAGCTCAGCTCAGCTCAGCTTGACTCAGCTCAGCACAGCTCAGCACGGCTCAAATCAGCTCGGCTCAGCTTGGCATGGCTCGACTCAGCTCGGCTCAGCTCAGCTTGGTCCAGCCCGGCTTGACCTGGCCTGGCCCGGCTCGGCTCAGCTCAGCTCAGCTCCAGTCAGCACAGCTCAGCTCAGCTCAGCTCAGCACAATTCAGTCCAGCTCAGCACGGCTCAAATCAGCTCGGCTCAGCTTGGCACGGCTCAGCTCAGCTTGGCTCAGCCCAGCCTGGCTTGACCAGGTTCGGCTCAGCTCAGCTCCAGTCAGCACAGCTTGGCTCGGCTCAGCTCAGCTCGGCACAGCTTGGCACGGCTCAGCTCAGCTCGGCTTGGCCCAGCCCGGCCCGGCCCGGCCCGGCTCGGCTCAGCTCAGCTCCAGTCAGCACAGCTCGGCTCGGCTTGGCTCAGCACAGCTCAGCTCAGGTCAGCTCGGCCTGGATCGGCACGGCAGGCTGTGCTCCAGAGAGGGCACCAGCCAGGCTCTCTGAGGAGCTCCCTGGGCCGATCCGCTCCTGCGCCGCAGCCCCTCACTCCGGGGGATCGTTCCCTGCCTCACGCACGGGACGGCCGGCAGCACCGCGGCTGCTCTAGGGCAGGCTGAGGCTCAGCCCACGCGCCTGCTGAGGCGCCTCTCTGCGTACGGGCTCGTCGCACCTGCAGGGACTGTGCCCACACGCCAAGGGGATGCTGCTTGGGAAGGTTTAGCCCATATTTTAATGCAAAAAGCAAGATCTGAGTAAGTCTAACTGCTCTTTCTCCTCCTGTAAACCTTGAAATGACTTTTTGCTTGGCTCTGAACTGTTACAACACTCTTCATATTCTTTTGCATGTAGGTCACAAAATCAACATGGATTTAAAGAGAAGTTTAAGTAGCTAATAGCTTGTTGTCAGAGAACCACAGTAGACAAGGAATGGATTTCTGTTTAAATATCAATGCGGCAACAGCTTCTGCAACAGAGAAAAGAGCCTTTAACAAGAACATCCCTTTGGGATTTCTAGGGTCCTCTTGAGGCAACTTCAGCGCTCTCTGAAATCACCGTGTGTTCTGCCTCAGTAAGGTGTGGTGGATCTGTGTAGAAAACACCTCGCGCGCACTACCGCTGTTGACACTCAGCATCTGTAACAAAATCACACATGGCCACATTCTAATTTTGCTGATCCTAGTCTTGATTTACACAGGCGGAGACATGAACCAGGGGATGCAAAGGTCACCGCAGTCTTGGATATCAGCATCAGCCTGTCATCTCTGTTTTGGCACAAGAACAACCTCCCGAGAGCTCTGAACGAAACGCTGCTTCTCCTCCAGCCCGGAAAAGCCAAAAGCAGTGAAGGTGGAATATGCACACCAGAAAGGAGCAGCCGCTCTCAGTGCCACAGATGAAATCCTGCTGTCGCAAACCTGCTCAAGTCCTCCTCAGCTGCCTCCTTCCCAAAGAACAGGCAATTTTTGGAAGGGGAAAAACATGAAACCAAAACAGAAAGACAGACATAGCCACCTGGGATGCAGTTCATCGGCAGGAGATCTACTTCCCCAGCACAGCCGGCGAGCGGCAGAAGCGGAGGCGAGGAAGGTCCAGGCCGGCGTTTGCTAACGATTATTCCCAGACTCTGGCATTGTGCAAAATGGGGAGGCTCCCGCCTGCTGCCAGCGCTCCCCGCCTCCCGCGCCCGCGCCAGCCCAGGTGCCTGGGCGGTGCTGTCGGGGCACGTCCCCGCTGCGCTCAATGCGGCCCGGCCCGCGCGCGGCGCCTCAGCCGCCCTTTCCCCGCGCCTCCCGCTGCCCTTTCCCACCACTGGGCCCGGGGTGCCTCCGGTGGCCGGTGCAGAGGGAGCGCGGGAGGAGAGGAGCCCGCGGCTCCGAGGGGATGGCGCCGGGGCTTCTCCCTCACGTGAGGCGCCATTAAAGGAGACAGCAGTCAAGGAGAGGAGCAGCACCGCGGTTCCTTCCCTGCCAACAGCTCCAGGGAAAAATTAAGAGGGAAAATTAAAGAGGGACTGAACACAGAAGTGCAGCAGTGGAGGAACAGACCCTGCTCGCCCAGGTCAGCCACATGGATGTTTGCCAGCTATGGGCAGGTGCCCTTTACTTCCAACACATGTCCTCAAGGAAAGAGCCAGGTCAGCAGGCCACGATACAGCCAGGAAATTGCCTGTGTCACTTCATCCACCACACTAGGTCCCTCTGCATTGACTCGGAGATGGGCCACCCTTCAGACCTCCAGAAAAAGACTGGTTTGCTGGCAAATTTCAGGGCATTTCACCCTAATCAAGGGTCTCTTCCATCTCTTGCCATTCATGTCTTCTTGCAGTCACAAACTGTCCAGGATCCAGAAAGGGGGTTTGTGGCATATTTTATTCTAACTCTTCCATGATCTCCCTCCATCCTCACAAGCCAAAATCTCTTACCACCAATTAAAAAAAAAAAGAAAAAAGTTATGTTCTCTGGCCTCCCCCACAGATTTCACTGTTTGGTTTTGTCATGCCTCACCTCCTGAACCAGGCCTTTCTGGCAGTGAAAAGGGAAATTTGGGAGCAGAAAAGAAAAACTTATGGAAAGAACATGAATTAAGAAAAGATGAGGAAAAAATGTACATTTACCATTTCAGTATGAAAAAAGCCCTCAAAATTTGTGGGGAGTGAGTCTCAAAGAGCACAAAATAATCCACAGGCATCTTTCATGGGACTATCAGGCACTGTCCCCTTGATTAGCTCCTTGCTCCTCTTCATTTCAAGGAAAGCTGTGGAGTCTGTACTTGCACAGGAGGGAAAAGAAGGGAAAACATTTGAAGAAAGAAAATGATAAAAACATGATATAGGTGTCTAAAGAAAAGAAAAACAGCACTTTCCTGCTGCTGAACTCAGAATGGACTCTCTTAGGAGGGCAAAGGTCCAAATTCTGCTACACATTCCCTGCTTTCACATACAAAAAAAAACCAAAAAAACCATCATCATCAAAAAAAAAAAAAAGAATTAAAAAAAAAAAAAAAGCTCAAATGACCTAACAGATATGCGTTTTGCCTAGTAATTTGCAACACCATAATCACAGCAAAATAGCTGAGATGAATGAAAAGGTGCCTGTTGTGCAAAGCTAAAGTAACAGCCAAAATGTAGCAGGTCAGATGAGCAGTAGTGATCAGCAGCCCCTCCATCGTGCCCCAGCAGGGAGGAAATCTGCAGCAAAACACTTTGCAAACCTGCAAGAATTTGCAATTTATGTAGACAAGGGGAGGGAGAGAGATCTACTGAAGGATTCTACAACAGAGCAGTGGGGCACCTTTTGCTTTCCATATAAATAAGGATCAAGGATCTTCATCCTTGTTTTCCACCAGGGAAGCTGAGATGGTGCCTAAGCTACAGGATCTCCAGGCCCATCGTGCCTCCTGGTCCGGCTGCGCACCCGAGCACAACCCTGGCGCTGCACCGGAGCAGCACTGCGCACGCAGCAGCGCTTTGCCTGTGGGAAGGGGGTGCAGGAACTTGCTTTCCCCCCAGGGAGACCCCCTGCGTGTCCTGTCTCCATCCAGGGAGCGGACCAAAAAGGGTCCAGGAGTTTGTCTCTCCATGCAGACTTCTTTCCCGTGGCTCTGCTGCAGGCTGCATGCTCAGGCCACACCAAGCGCTCCCCCACACGAGTCCCTCAGCAGCCCCGGGCACGCGGTGGCTGCAGACGGCCGCGCACAGCATGACTGACGCGTCCGCAGCGTCACCTTGGGCACGATGCTGCAGAGGAGGGAGGAAACCACGGAGGCTACGAGCCCAGGCTGTCAGGAGCGCAGCAAGGAGGCCGCGCCGTGCTCGGGAAGCTGCGGAGCGCACCCGGCACCAGCGTCACGGCGGCAAGCGCGGGCGCCCGCAGCCACGCGCTGCGCGTGTCGGCTTTCCGCAGTCTGCCCGGTGGGGAGAGGGCGCCACGGGCTGCACACGCCAAAGGCAAGTGCAGGGCACCCAGCACCTGGCAAGCAGAGTCACCCCAGCTTGCTTGAATCAGGCCCATAATAAGCAAGCAAGATCATGACATCTTCATAAAAGTAGGATTTAAGTACAAACATCTGCCCTGCTGTTTTTTAATTAAGACAGTTTATAGCGAGGTGTTTGTTTCAGTAATCCATGGCTCAAGCTGCAGAAATGCCATGCGTACTCTAATTACAGCAGCTATTTAACAGACTCTGACATTGTTTGACATTTAGCTGAGTCACCTTGTTCCCCGGTAAAGCAACAAGGGCTTTTCAGCAGTTCAACAAGAAAGAGGCAGAGATTTGATATTAAAAGTAGACCGTATATCACAGATACTTTAAATTAAATACAGCTGAGGTCTACTCGCTTCTGGCAGCTCTTCTCTTTGGGACACTAAGTCAGACCAAATGTTTTCCAGATACAACCCTTCCCCTCAGGGACACCCAGCAGTACCATCTCCATCAAGTTCTTGGAGGGTGGGAAGAGTGAGAAGTGTTGTAATGGGCACGTGGGATGTACCTCATTCTCCACAAATATTACCCACCCATATGTCAGGATACACATCGCTGAGAACAGCAAACAGACACTAAGCACTGGTAATGTAGACTCAGCCAATATTTTTCTAGGGTAAAGCAAAATAAATTGGCCAGTGGCTGTCAATATAGGAGGAACAACTGTTATCTGCAGACACAGATACAACATCTCAGCTAACGTTGCTGGTATTTCTGTATGCTGCTTTGATGGATCTCAAAGCACTTCATAGCGAGAGGGGCAGGCCAGCAGTACCAACACTCATTGCATAGACATTTCACAAGCTGAGTCATCTACCAGTTTGCTGGTGGCATGGCTGGAAAGACAGGCCAAGTTTGGATACCTGTTCCCATTCCATTGGGACTGGAGGACAACACCACCTCCCCCTGGCAGCAGCTGGCCTGGACACAGCAAAACCCTGGGGTTCCTGGGGCTGCTTTCTCGACGCCTGTGGAGGCTACTGTGGCTCTGATCCTTGTGTCACGTATTTGAACTGCTGGTCTCCAGGTCCTCGCATGCCTGCTAGCCCCAGAGCTGTCCTCACCACACGTCTGGAGCAGCTGCTCTGCTACAAGCAGTGTCAGGGAGCACAGCATGTTCCTGGAGAGGACTAAGCCCTTCCATCCCAGCTTCCCTTTATAGAGCTTTGGGGAAGAGCTGGGATCTCCTTTTAACAGCTAAAAACAGAACAAACGCCTTAAGAGGCTGAAAATCCTCCGTTTGTGCTGACACTCAGCGCAGCGAGGCAAAGCCCACGCCAGGAGCAGGCCCGTGCAGGCAGACAGCGCAGAGCTCTGCACGCTGCGAGCTGGCTCGGCTCCTCCGTGCCAGCCCTGCAGGCGCTGCTGGAAGCAGCTGCACGCGAGCGTGTTCGGCTGCCCCGAGGGGAGGACATCTATCATGTGCAGCTCCTCTCACAAAGCTGTCACAGGGACAGTGCGAGGCCAAGGGGATATTTACTTATCTTTTTGGCCAGCTCTGCAGAAATCCCTGTTTGCATTTAAGCTTCCCTCAGTTTCCTTTGCAACTCAGTAACAACCCTGATTATTCATTCCTTATTACACAGCAAGTATTTGCAAGGCTGCTGTACCAGAAATGTTGAAGACAACAGCTCCTCTGGCCTCCAGAGGCCTCCCAGGCCAGGCTCAGGCCGTACAGTTGCACCTCTTCAGGAGAGCCCCCTGGAGCCACTGAATCCATTTGTGCAGCAACCTGAGCCTAAACAGCTGATGCAAGATCCCCTGGGAGCCCTAAAGACGATGCCAGTTATTTTGTCATGTGGAGACCTGGTACTCCACGCCAGCACATGTGAGCTCCCTGGGAAAAGGGGTTCGTAAGGCCAGTCACAAACAGTACTAAAGGAGGTGGTTTTGGAAAGGCAACCCCCAACTATTCTTACCCCTCTAACATAGGGCTTTTGCCATGGTATTACCTGGTAGGAAAGGGATGATTCTTTGCTTGGGGTCTTTCTGGCCGCCTTCAATGGGGAACTTGTCCAGCAGCTGCATCTGCAAAGGAAACAGAACAAACTCCTTAGGTGGGAGACATGGACAGGCCGCTCAGGAACAGGGGATTTTTCGGTCTGCGTGTGTTTTGAAAAAGGATTAACAAAGTAAAGCAACTGCAGGAATCACTGTGCCTGGTAGCCTGGGGAGCCTGTACATAAAAAGGTACGACACAGTTCACTCCAAGAAAGGGAGGGCAAGTTCCTGGCAGCGCGCGGCGGTTGGGACGGGGCCCAAGCAGACATCTGAGCCTGGCCTTTCTGCCGTTCTAAAATTAGGCTCCCATCCTTCATTACACAACACACGTTTCGTCTCTAATCCACAGCTTGCCCAGGTTGGTGGAGAGACAGCTTTTACCTGCCCCTGTGACAGGCCACCCACCTGGCTAAAACTGCTGCTGAAGCAGCCAGCTTTGAGGTTATTTAATGAAATAACCTATTTGTCTTCTTGCTGGCAAGGTAATGCCACTGCCCTGTTCCATTAAGAACACTTCTGCCTTTCCAGGGACAGACAAATGGGCTCTACGTGGAGGACGACAGCAGCGAAAGGGCAGCAGGGCTCTGGAAAATACCTAGGGCACACTGCAAAAGAACCCTGAGGTTCCTGCCACCATGATTTTCAGTAATCTCAGCTGAACATGAGCTCTGATGCACTAGAACCAGAGTTTCACCCACCTCAGCTAAGATCTTGCCCACCACATCCTAAACTACTGAGCTCTAGATTCTTTCTATACACCGTTTCCTTAGCCCATGTCTAACACAGCTGTGCTGAGGACCAGCTAAGATCCAAGCCCCACTGTACCACAGAGCCACAACCAGCCTCTTGCCTGAGGAACCCAGAGGAGCCGTGAGGCCGCGGCGGACGCGCGCGGCGGAGCAGACTGCTGGGCAGCAGGGCGTTTGGGGCAGCAGCCCAGGGCATGCTGATCCCGTGTTCCTCACGAGCCTCGGCAACCCCTGCCCAGCTCAGCAGCCTGGACCCCGCAGTGCAGGCCAAGGAGCCATGCACAAACACACTGCGAAGGGAGGCAGCCTTGGCTCCAGTGGCACCTTCACGGGACAGCCCGGGAGCTCCATCTCCAGCCCTGAAAACCAGCAGAGCTGCTCACCCTCCTGTTCACTCCGGGCATCCTTTTGCTGCAGTTCAGCCCACAATGCTGCCAAGATAAATGCCCAAAGCTTCATATTCTCTCTTATTTTCTTCCACATTTACGGCACAAAATTAAATGCTCTATGTCTGCGCTGATCCTCCTGCCCCAGCAGCAGCCTCTGCTCCCTGTGGCCAGGGGATGACCTTGCTCGGAAAACAGAAAAGCTGCTTTTCCGGATCTCATCAAAGCCCCCAGTAGCTGAGTGCCCCATTTCCAACTGAGCAGCAGAGATGTTTTCCAGGCTGCTCTTCCCAGTCCCCGGGTTTACCTGCGAGAGGGCTGTCAGCAAAGCCAGCCGTGTCAACAGGCTCTCACTCACTCAACAGGGCTCTTCAGCTCCACTACAAAATAGCTCTGGGGCAGAACGGAGTTGAAAAGTGCTGTGGGAGCAGAGGAACAGGGCCCGTCTCCAGTGCCCCTGTTACTTGACCCCGCAGGACTCCCACCTCCTCACCTGAACTGGATCTACCGCTCCGTACAAATCCCTGAGCTGGCAGCCAAAGCTGCCCTGGGGGGACTCTTCACTCAGCATTTAGTCTCAGAAATGCTTCGTGCCCAAAAGTGAAGGTGTGCGAGTTCACATTTTTGCTATCCTAACAAATTTCCCTCAAAAAATAGCTTTTTGGCTAACATGGGAAAAAGAGCAGTTAGGATTTCTTTACTTTTTTGCTGCTGTTGCTGTTGTTTTAAACACACAGAATCCTTCTCCTCTTCCGCCACGCAGAACATCTCCCGCATTTTAACCACATGGTGCAGCAAAGCAAAGATCAAGAGGAAACTCGGGAGTAGAATGAACATCTGTGCAGAAGAAAAAGTTAAAAGATCCCACATGTTTCCCCATCAGGGAGTCAGCCTGGTAAATAAATAGACCATAGCTTTGCGGATTGTTAGCTAACTCACTTTTCTGCCTACAGAGACATGTTTTTTATTGAAAATGTGAAATTTTGTTTTCTTGTAGGTAGAGCTCCGGGTGTCTGAGGTCAGGCATGGGCAGGAGTTTTGTTCAAAGCAAAAAGGAGGCAAAAAACCCACTGACTGACTTTAAGTTTCACTGTTGCTAGACTTTCAGCCAGGAAGGCGATTCTCACTTTACTGCACAGTGACTGACTCAAGCTGGAACCGATACAGTCAAATTCCCATGGTTATTCTTGGAGTTAGATTAGCTTGGCTAATACAAGCCTTTTTAACCACATCAAGAGAGTCACAACGTGTGTAACTTAGTGCTATTTATCTAAAGGGTGGATATCAGCAAAACAGATACAATAAACTACAGCTGGAAGGGTTTGGCTAAGCTTTCCTAGACTACACTTTCCACCCTGGCTCTTACTTCCGCTGGGAGAGTCTGGACGGCAGAGATGGAGGGGCAGAGGCGCTGGGAAGGCCACCAGGGCCACCCATGGCAGAGACACAGCGTGGCCCAAGTGGGAGGGCAGGTTGATGAATCTTCGTCAGTATGTGAGACAACCCCCGCAAGCATGATGTGACAGACAGGCAAAGCACAGATTTCTGAACTAAACTGAGGTTAAGGAGTGAAGTCGCTGCTTCTGCAAGAGGCCCTGCGAGGTTTAGTACCCACGGAGAAGTGGGGCAGCCCCTCTCCAACCCTCAGCCCCAGGTGCCACTTCCCGCAGGCTTGTGAGTGTGTGAGGTGGCTCTGACGTTTGTGCTGACCCAGCCTCTGCTCCCAGGTGTTCTTCTTAACGCCTAAAAAAGCCTTTCAAGCACAACCACAGCTGACTGCATGCGTATTACTGGTACAGGGAACTGCAACGCAGCCTGGAAGCTACTGCGTGCCCCTGAGCTCTGCAGGGCAGGACAACCTTCAGTCACAGACAAGGATGCAAAGAAGATGAGAGACAAATCCAGAGGCAAAAACAGCAATGAGCCTACACGAAATATCCGAAACCTCCCAGAGCGATGGGTATCCCGAGCCAGTTCCTAGTGCCCCAGCTCAGCCCATCTCTAATGGTAAGAGAGCAGCAATGGAGCAACTGGAATGGCTAAGGGCTGAAACACTCACACCAGGCACCCCTCCAAGCAGTCAGCATGTCCTCTCATGGGTGGTTATGAGGCCAATAGACAGATTTCCAATTTGTTTCACTGAATGTCTGCAGAACACCAGAAAGTTGGAAACTCTTTGGTATGTGGAAAGTGTTTCACCATAAAAACAGATTTACTCTTGCTGAAAATTTATATAGGATTGATCAAAAAAATCTTCACTTGATGTATCAGGGTGAACTCCTCAGATACGGACAATTTGAGAACTGTTGCCTTTATTGTTGACATACAATATTTCATTTACAGAGAGGGTCCTCTGTATGAGAAAGTAACCCAGTTGAGTGCAGTAAAACCACCCCAGCACGAAGGGCTGTCTGGAGGTGAAGGGGTCTCAGAGGTTGCAGCTGGGGCTGTGGCCGGCTTTGGGCAGACGAGAAAACCCAAGCAAAGCGGGCGAGCTCACGTCCACTTCTGTTTCCAAGCACTAGTACATGAACTTGAGAGCAGGAATCCCACTGCAGAGGCACCTCCAATTGCATGACCAGTGTGATGAGCGTCAAGAAATCTGTTCTCATGTCACTGGGTCACAGGGTGGGGGATCCGTTTGGAAACTGGGAGTGTGTATGGAAAAGGGGAAATGAGCTTCCCACCCATTCAGGCAACATGTCTGGAGTCAGGCTGAACAAACACACCCCGTTCCTGCTGCTGGCACAACAGATGTGTGTCCACAAACAATTTGTCACCAAAACCACCTCGCCAGCTTCACCTCCCCAAACTACTCTGGGTTTGACAGCACCTTTCCTGTCTAAGTCCTGCATGGAGTCCTGCCTCACGCTGTAAGCAGATCTGCTTAGCTGACCTGCTACAAACCCCGTGGTCCAGGCTATGACTTTCTTACTCGCAGGGGTCAGCACAAGACCAGGCTATTGCTCCCATTAAAAATCAGGGGAATTGCTCACTTGAGTGGTTGTTGCTCACTGCAATGAGAGCAGGCTCAAAGCACCATCCCCATCTGCTCCTTACCGCTCTCACAGAGCCGTGAAGCCATGAGGCTTGGCCTGCAGGAACGGCATAGGAACACAATTTCAGTGGCAGCGGCTCTCATGACAGTTGGCCTTTTAGTTGAAGCCCCAGTTCCTCGAGGTGACTGTATGAGAAGCAGCTTTCACTGTAGAAACCAATCAAACAAAACCTCTAGCTGTCATTTTGCAAAGCACAAGCTTGCAAACATGACCCAAATTCATCCTTAGAGGTCCAGAGCCTGGAATACAAGTTACAGCATCCACCTGCTTTTGATGTCAATGCAGGGAGCCCCAGGAAGTTGCTAGAGGTTTTTGGACGCCTCAGGAAGGAGAAAGCTGAAACTGCCTGACTGTGCAGATAAGTAACAAAACTGCTGCTGCAGCTACAGGGTTTTCACACCAAAGCAAATCCCACCCCCACAGGCCTCTGAGCAAGGATGGGTTGAGCAAAAAGCTGCTCGTACTAAAAACCTTCAGCTGATGTTATCCTAGCTTGAGAGCATAGGTAAGTTGTAGGGGAAATGCAAGAGGTTCAGCCAATATCTTCACCTACAGCTAAATCGTTCCTTCCTTCTCACCTCCTCTCCTTCAGGTCTCCTTTATCTATGAATGCGAATGTGCAGTGAAAAAGGAGAGTCTCCTGCAAACAAGGAGCATTTTGGCTCATGCCAGTTGATAGGCTCCTCAATTACCTCTGTTCTGCAGGGAAAATCAGGCCCAGGCCTCTGTCTGCCTAGTGATGCCAGCATCTAATTGAAAACTACCAAAGAAAATCAAGTGTCCATCAAGATGCTGCAAGTAATATCTCAGAGGATGAGAAGACAAGCATCTTTCTGATATTCACTTACTGCATTTTATTTACCTTGGTTACATTTTAATGAAACGTTTCTTTCTCTTTTAGGTGCAGACCGCACAGACCACCTGAGAGCAAGCAGTGACTTCTCTTTTGCAAGAGATCAGGCTTTTACTCTGCTCTGGCCAACAAGTTCAGGGGAACCTAACCATACAAACTGTTTAACAGCATGATCCCATGGCATTTACCAGTGGGAACTTTATTTCTCATGTGAATGCAGGCAAAAGCCAACACGAGGCCTGTGCATCACACCCTAAGTGAAACCCAACATCCCCATCATGACCTTTCTTCCCAACATGGTCTGCATTACAACTATACATTACCTGCCCTGCCTTAGGCCTGCAGAGCTCTGATTTAGAACAGAATTAGGTACTGACAGAAATTGGTTCAAAGTTTGCTAACAGCAACAATACCTTTACTGTTGGCTTCAAGGTTTGGAAGTTTGTGACCGAGCCTGACTCCATAACTAATCCACTGAGGCAGGAAGACGATTTGCAGCGATGCCCCGCACTGCGGATCGGAGCTGCCACGTCCTGCTGGGCAGTTAATTCCTCCCTTCCTTCCTTGCAGCCGTTTTAACTCTCCCCCAGGCCACGGAACGGCCTCCACACCTCGCAGGATGCGCAAACTAGGATACCCCTCAAGCTCTTATCAGAGTCCTTATCTTGCCGGTTCCTTTTCAAGGGGAAATAGCCTTGCCATGTGCACGATAAAATCCAAGTCCCCCAGGAGGTCAGCGCTGCAATCATGAGAGATTTATTTGAACGCACAACCACGCTGAGAATGACTTTCATCCAAATCTATTGCTTTGGCAAAGCAACATCCACTGCTGCAAACGGATACAGGATTCAGGCCTTTTGCAGAGAGATGGGGCCTCTCTCCCTCTCCTCAGCTGCTAACTTACTTGTGTCCCAGGGAAATGGCCAGTTGATGAATATCAAACAGATACAGCAGATTTCTGGCCAGGTTTCCCCAGAAAACCCTGAGAGTTTGCCACCTCACTCAAATTCTCTCCAGCAGTCCAGGGCTACAACTCTTCCTACACCGACTGTCAAGGGGCATATTAACTTCCCACTTCCCAAGTGCTCCTTAGAAAAGGTATTTTTCATTCAAAAACACACAAGCCAGCAACAGCTTTAATTTTACCACCGCTGCACACACTGCAAGAGGACATTAGGACTCACAGGTCCCTACTCCAGGAGCTTATCCAAGCTGGATCGGCATCCCCTGGAGCAATGAGGGGGCCACAACCAGCCCACGGATGGGGGCACGGGGCAGGCGGCAGCCACACAGAGAGGGGCCCATGAGGATTTGTAAGAGAGGCCTGCAAAAGATAGTGAAGAAAAGCAAAGCTGTTATCACCAGTCAACTGGTGATAACGGATCAGGAGAGACTGGGGCATCTCCAAATCGGAAAAGATTGAAAGTCACTAACATAAATAAGGAAAGCTTAGGCGAGGAGGTAAGATAACAGGATAGACAAAATGTGGCTATGAATTAAAACTGAGAAGCAGCAGCAAATTCCTTTCATTTTGGAAGCTGAAAACCAGCTGTGTTGCTCGCTGACGTGACATACGCTTACAGCATCATCAGCTAGATTTTGAATTATATGTGAGCTGCAAGAAAAGAAGAAGCAGGAATAGGTTGAATTCTGCCTTCTGCCAGGGTTTTCCCAGGGAGAAACCTCAGTCTCTCTGTTCTTGCATCTGCAAAATGCAAAATATCTCAAGAAAGTGGCATGAGATTTAATCAAGAGTCCTCAAACAATCTGAGCCTTATTCTTCAAAGGAGTCAGGGACTGAATTCAAAGGAATTCTGCTAATTTAAAATCAGCAGGACAGAAGCAAGTGGAAGACATTTTATCGGTGTTTTTCAGATGTGCTTATCCTCTCCTTCATGAGCTCACCCATCTGTAGCATATTCCAAACCTGGTTAACCTGGGTATCCAGGGGGGCCTTTCATGTAAAGAAAGATGGTTAACCACTCTTTTTGGCACATGGACCTCACGTTAATAGGTGACCTACCAGTCCATTTAAATGGACTTCTAACTGTCAGCAGGTAGAAAAAAGCAAGAGTGTGGGCAGCACAGGAGCCAGGCTCCACTTCTGTTAACCTGGTCCAAAAAGATCACTTCTTCACCGCTCTGATTTCAGGACAGGTTTTCAGCAAAGTTAAACAGCAGAGCTCCCATGACCTGAATGGAAGGACCTGATTTTCCCAGCGAAGGACCTTTCCTGCTAAGATCAATGACAGATGCTCACACGTGATGGGGAAAGCGACAGGCTGTCCTTGGGGCAGATGGTCCTGCAGGATCCAGTTGGCAGGGGATTTCTGTCTATCATCTGACCTCTCTGGCAGCAGGAGGAGGTGAAACCCCATCTCTTCCTAAAGCACTAATGGTTCCGCAATGCCGCAGGAAGGATTTTATCCAGAGACACTGGCTCTCTCCTGGTGTTACATGATGCCCCAGCATGCAAGAAAAGGCCATTAATACAGTCCCTGAGAAGCAGCAGCAACTGGCTTTCCTTTTATTTTGAAAGTAAAAAAGAGAAAAAAAATTAAAGCAAAAACTGTGTGGGTAACCAGCTGACATGACTGACAATTACAGCATTATAGGATATGTTCTGAATTAAATATAGTGCAATCCGTGAGAAAGTCAAACAAAAGCAGGAAAAGGCATATAAAGTAAAGAGAACAGACATTTAAAGCATGGTGTAATTCCCAAAGGGAAAATGCCTCTCTCAGGTCTGAAAATTTCCACCAGAAATCTTGGATATCTTACAAGCCCTTCGATATCCAACTAAAACAGCCAGAGGAGGAGAAGCAGGGAAAGGGAGAGCGGGGCCGGCACCCATGAGCAGAGGGGAGGCTGCTTCCAGCTGGGCCGCTCGGCGCTTCCCGCACAGAAACGCTGCCCTCTCCAAGGGCGCCACAAATCGAGGCCGGTGCCTGTGGCCGGCGGGGCTGGCGGAGCATTCAGAGGTGCCGCTGGGGTGACAGAGGCGCTCGGTGCATCTCTGAAGAGCTCCTCAGAAAGCCTCACAGAGCAGCCATTGAGGCGCCTGCCCAGGAGCATTTTGTTTCCCCCGCGCTAAATTAGCGCGGCCTCCTCTGACTTAACCGCACCGGGGGATGCTCGGACAAAGGCTGCTTCATGCTTTGCCATCTCTCCGGGGTGATTACATGACCCTTGTCCCGCCGGCCCCCACGGCAGATTTGTCCTGACACGGTCCCGGGGAGGGGAGGCCGCCCCGAGAGGCTGCTCTGCAGACGGGGGGACGAATGCTGTGGCTGTGGGCACAGCGAGGCCACGGCGCGATGCCCGAGCCGCCCCGCAGGCCCACGAGGGCCCCTCGGGAAGGCTAGAAAGCATGGGGCTGAGGCGTGCAGATATTTTTCTTTTCTTTGTGGAGCTAGTTGAATGCACTGCGTATGGGCCTGGTTGCACATGGACTTTTTATCCTAGAAATTCACAGGTGCTGGCGTGCCCGTTCAGACGGCGAGCAGCAAGAGACCAGCGTGCTCCAGTGACACATCTCCAGCAAGGGAGACCGCACTGGACAGCAGGTGCCAGGCCGGGGCGGGGAGCTCTCCTGCAGCACTTGCCTCCAACAGCACCGCAAACACTTCTGACCACCCTCTCGAGATAAGGCCCCATTCCTAAGTAGGACTTAACTCAAGGAGTTTTCCTAAAAGTAAAGGGAGAAAAGCACTGAAGTCACTTCCACACGTCACTGCTTCCTAAATCACCTGGGATATTTAAAAATATTTACCTTCCATCTGTCGTTAGATTTCAAACTTTTAAGCCATACCATTGAAATGCAGTGTAGCTCCACGGAGCTTTCTGGCTTTCCTGGTTTACTAGTCTCACTGAGCTGCTGCCGAGGCCTCAGAGCACTGCTCTGCAATGCCAAATCCCTGCGCTGCTCTGCAATGCCACACGTGTAGCATGCATCTCGTGTGACTCCTGCGACTCCGGACTCGTGTGACACGAGGGGACCCTCATTTGACTCCTCCAGGGCCCAGCTGGTCCCCAGAGCAAAAGAGGTGACGAGTGCTAGAGAATCACCTCTGTAATATGCAACAATGCTCAGTTCTGGATTTACCTCTGTTTTACTAAGATATTGCGGTACATGCAACGTATTAAGATGAATTAAATATAATTTTGCACTGTGACAGAATCCTTAGAGAGGTTTCCACTGCTCAGACAGCAGTGACCACCAACTGGTGGCTCATGCGGACTGGCACCTAAACCCAAACCCGCTTAAAAATGTTAGTTAAATTGGTGCAGTTCTGTGAGCCCACAAGACCATTCCCTCACTTACACCACTGTGAGAGACATGAGACTTTAGCTCCAAACGTATGAAATTGAATCCCCCTGTTTTCATAATCTACATCTTCTCTACAGCCTGTTAGCTCTGCTTGATATATTGTCCCCTGGCAACCACAAGTAACTTTAATATTGAAAACAGAAAACAATAGCTCCGAACACAATGGCACATTTCACTTTGGAAACTCCATCTGAAATGGTATCTAGTCATCTCCGTAGGACACTGCTCGCAGCTCTGGGAAGGCCGGGGGAGAGCGGCCGCCCAGCTAAGCACAATGAGGAAGCCCTGCCAAGGCAAACACAACGGCAGGTCTTAACGACACGCTGGGAGGAGATGCCTTCGTCTTTCTTCTCCCTCTCTCCCTACCTCCCAAACCTCAAGATGTTTTCCCTGTGTATCTGGTTCCCAACACACGTGTCTCCTGCCTTTGGGGGGTTGAGGAGGGCGCGCGGACGAAGCAGCCCCTCGCGCGGCGGTGGGGTGAGGGACACGCAGCGCTGCGCCCCGCGGAGCAGCCGCTCCACAGCGCAGGCCCTGCAGGCTGCTCAGGCCCAACTTGTCCCCCCAGCCTGCTGAGCTGCTCCAATATTCCCATCGGAATGCAAACCTGGAGTGACAAAGAGTTGTTCTCACTGGTGCCCCTTGCAGGGGGAGCTCACAGAGACACTTCTATCTACAAGTCTGTCCCTGGCAGATGAAGCCCCTGAGTAGCGACCAGCAAAGCCACTTTCAGAGAGACCTCCTACCACCAGCACAAGGGCACAGCACATGCTCCTCAGCCAGGTGCCCAAGCCTACATCAGCTCCTTCCAGTCGCTGCCATAATCCCCAGCATGGATATTCCTCTCTCTCAAAAAAAAATGGAAGGTGAAGCTTGGGTGCTTAAAGACAGAGCCCAGAAGAAGATCCCTAGGTCCCTGTGCAGCCCCTCTGCTGACCCAAGGGACCTTGCAGATGGAGCAGTCAGGGCACAGCACTGCAAGAAGGGACACCACGTGCTGCAGGACAAACCCTACCCAGCCCTCTAAGATGTATTTTTGTCCAGACAACTCTGCTTAAGAGCTCTGTTAATTTCATTGGGAGAGAAAGCCAACCCAGGAAAGCAGAGGTGTTTGGGCGAGGGCCCTCACGACCGCGCGTGCTGCGGGGTGCCCACGTTCAGGGTGCCTGCTCTTCCGTTCCCCCAGGGCATCGCGCTCGGATAATCCTCCATCCCCGGACACGCTGCTTGCGGAGCAGAGGGTACGACGTGTGTTGTACCAATTAATCACACGCAACATTTGGAGGGCATTAAAAGCACGGATGGAGATCTGTGACAACACTGCGGGGAGGGATGTGTGTATGTTTGTGTTTTGTTTTTGGTTTCTTATCTCAGTGGCTTTTAAGTTGTTCAGGCACACTGTCAAGAAATACTGTCAGGGCTGCGATTTTTCCAAACACGCAGATGATAAAACTGCTGCAAGGGACAAACTGCACCCTGGGGTCTGTGCCTGCCTCAGGGAGGAGGGGAAGTCTCCCTAGGCTTCCTCCCCACGTCAGGAGGGGACAAACCGGCTGGTTTCACTACCTGGATCGCAGCTATCCTCCAGGCCCTCTATTCCCCCTGTTCACTGGTAGCCAAACTGCATGAGGGCAGCTCAGTACCTAGAAGCGTCTGCTGGTCTCGCGAACTCCTAGCAGGCTCTGCGAGTAGCTCTTTTGCCTGGAATCTAAAGGCCTGGAGCCCTAGGGAATCTAGAGAAATGCTATCTTCAATGTATTTCTGATCAGCCTTTGACAGCTGTAAGGGATCAGCACACAGCATAGCTGGGGAACTGTCTACTCAGCACTTTGCAGTTCTAGCCATGGCACTTAAATAAAAAGATCCCAAAGAGAAGTTGACTGAGGATGAGGGAGGAGGAAGCCAACTGCTTTCTGCCGAGACTCCTGCTGATCTCTCCTCGCTACCAAGTAGAGGGATAGGGGAGGGCAAGGGAGGGTTGCACCTACACACCTGTGGCCAGGCCCAGGGCTAACACGAGCACCTGCCCCTTGCCAGCAACCCAGATGCAAAGTTATCTTGCTTAATTAGGCTTCCCTTTGGGGGGAAATCTTGGCTTGAGCAACTGAATAAATAAATGACACTAGCAGGCACACATGTGTGCACAAATAACCTATTTTGCTCAGCCAGGTGCAGGTAATTGTTTCTGGCCCTAAACCTGAGACCAGTGCATGCCTCTCCATGAGGTCAGATGCAGCAGGACTCAGCACTGGCCAGGGATGGAGGAAAACCCAAGAGTGGCTTCAGAAAAGCAGAAACCAAACTCAGAGGAGATTTTTCCCTGCTCTAGCAGGTGCAGCAACATGATTCTGCTGGCTTCAATACAGAGGCTTTCAGTGCTGCCTGAGCATCGCACTGCACATCCGGCATCCCTGAGGAGTCTTTGGAATCTCACCCCTGCCTTGAACCTCAGGTCAGTATCAATGTGACAAAGGATTTGGAGCTGGAGGAAGATGCTCATGTTTTGAGGCAGGCGTGGGCAGATGAAGGGGCAACCAAAGGGGCTGCTCTCCGTTCCAGGCAGCGAGGGCAGCCTGGGCGGCAGCTCCCTTGTCTGCACGTGGGGCTGCACAGGATTAAGCACTGCAGAGACAGCAGAGGTTTGGAAATGGAAACAAACCTTCCCTTTCCAGCCCCGCCGAGGCAGGCAGCAAGGCAGCTTCTCTTGCCTTGCAGCTACAACCGAGCTGGAGGATGGGATGCAAACATCAATGCTTTCAACAAGAGAAGGGCCGACACTGTAACAGTATCTCAGACGCTTAAAAGCATCTCTCAAATGTCAGAGAAGAAAGTGGGAAGAGAACTCCGAAGTTTATATCCTGGGTCTGAATGTGTCCCCAGAGGTACCGCTTCCAGATTTGATGCATATGGAAAGAACTCGTTTCTAACACCAGAAATCAATCTGAAGAAAGGAAGTTAAAACTAACTGGGGAACAGGGTACTGCTCAGTGCTTATGGGGCTGATTTCAAAATGCCCCATGAATTTTAAGGCTCTGCATGAGAACAAAATGATTAATCTGACTTTTTGCTGCAGCCCCAGCCACTGCTGCATTTGAGCACCTGATGGTCATGACTGAATTTATTATATTTATTATTATTTGACGTCTCATTCCAGCTGTCTTCCTTCATTTGCCTCAGCTCCCTTCCCTTCTTCAGTGAAATGGTGCTAATATTATAACACCTCCATCTCAGCAGAGAGCTCCTAGCCTTAAACTAATCATAGCTACTGAAGGGATTATTTCTTTGGGCTCGTATTCATCAGGGCTTGTTTCTTCCCAGGTGTTTTTCCAGCCCCTGACGCAGCAGAGACCTAGCTCTGCTCAGAGTCGCTACGCGCTACTGAAATACAAATACATTAACAGGTTACCACGAGGGAAGGAAAGAGTTAGTTTTCCTTTCTAGGACTGACTCACTTGAGAACCTGACGTATCTGAAATCAATTTTTAAAAATATATTTTAAAGGCTCTCTTTTATAGAGGGACTTTGTTATGACGTGGAAAATTCACAGCTCCTCACATCAAGACATGGGTGGAGGGAGCCTGCAGTATGAATTAAAAATAATGTGGCTGTTTGCAGAAATTAGCAGCACCGATTTAAATCCACAGGCCCTCCCTCCTCAAATAATCGCCCCATGAACGGAGGTGGTTTATGGAGCCCTCTGGAAAATGTTCCTCATGGCCTCCATTCTGAACCCAAAATAAAATACCTCACATCGCAGCAAATCCTTCACCAGGGTGCTGCTCTCTTCCCCCCAGCCCACGCCGCCCATTTGGTGCTAATTAAACGAAACAGCAGGTGCTCAGCCCACAAGCTCAGCGTGGCGTGATGAAACCCCCCTGGAATGTCTTCTTGGAGAGCGGAATCTTTCCAGGGAGCAGGCTCCAAGAGGAAAGATCAGATCCGAGGCAAGGGCTGCGCCGGCGCTTGGCTGCGAGCTCCTCCAGCAGAAGGTGCTTTCGAAGGACGGGTCTCCAGAGCCGCTGCAAACACCACGTGTCTGGGGCAGACCCTGTCCCCTCTGTATTTTGCCAACCCACCTGACTGACATCCTTGCTGCAGGACACGTTAGTACTGCAGGCTCTGCCTGAGGGGTCACAGCAGACCCGTGCCCCTGTCTAAACACAGCTCGCTGCTCCCGGATAGGCTGTATCTCCCCTGGCACGAAGGTGCCCATCTCGCTGCGGAGTCTAAATGAAAGCAAGACATCTGCAGAGCTTAAGACAGCACATCTTGGAGAAACCATCCACCCCGGTCTCAGTAGGCTGCTTTCCAGATTGGCTTTTTTCAGGATATAAGTGATGAGCTGATTTCCGTCTCCATGTTTGCCGGGTACCTCAGTTAGCCGAGGGTAAAGCACCTCTTTTCTTTTTCATTTTTCTTCCCTTCATTACTTGTCCTCAGTGAGATTTAGCAGAGCTCTCTAATGAGGCTAAACCTATCCTGAAATTCAAGGGTGAGATCCTGGGTTGCTATTCCAGGAAATAAGGTGTGAAAAACACATCAAATATAAATCCAATGGCTTAGACCCTGCCTAAGCTCCGAGTAGTCATTCTGCTGCCATTGGCATCTCACAGAACAAGGCCCAAAATAATTCCTACTGCAATGTCAGCAAGCATTCAAAGACCATGAATGTAAGTGATTGGCTTAAAAAAATCACAAACAGACTTCAAAAAAACCTGTTTTCTCTCCTTCACTTTACCTTCTTATGATGAAATCTCGGGTGAGAGATGTGATACATTTTCTAGCTTTTATCTGCAGCCATAAAATTTACAAACTCCCTTAAAAAGCAACTCCCTGACTCCAGGGCCTGGGACTGCAAAATAATGCAGGATTGAAAAATAACACAAAAATCAATTTGTTCTCATCTACCTTGCGAGAAGAGCGTTGTCGGCGAGGCTGGAGGTGGCGACACGAGAGCCACGTCCAGCCACAGCCTCTGCTCTGCTGGGGCCGGGGACGCTGAGCTCGTCCCCACTACAGACCCCATTCCTGGCACTGAAAGTCCATGGGGCAGGACTCACTGCCAGGAAAGAAAAGTGCTATTTATGTTTCTGCTGAGCAGCTCACTTTTCCTTGGTCACTGTGCTGACGTTTCACTTCTTCACCAAACCCCGTTAGAAATGGCTGGGGGCTGAGGGGAACGTGGTCATTAAGGTCTGGCTTAGCCTCTCTAAGACAACTAACATTTGGCTCTGCTGAAAGGACTCCCGGGCAAAGGCTTCAAAGCATTTTCAGAACATTAATGAATAAACCTTCTCTAGCAGGGCTGATTATAGCCCCCATTTCATTCCCAGATAACCTCCGCGCCGCTGCCGCACCAGCCCTTCCCAGCTCCTCATTCCACACCGCAGACTCCCGGCTCCTTTTCGAAAAAAAAAAAAAAAAAAAAAAGAAGGAAAATCGTCCTCAGACTAGGGGTGATAAAACCCGGCTTGACCTAGGCAGGAAGGGGATTTATCAGCAGTTCCTAGAGAGCAGCAGGCATCAACCCCAGCGCTTGGGCTGGGCCGCTCAGCCTTGCAGCCCGGTGCATCCTAGACTGGGAAGAGTCCCAGCCTCCTCCCGGCTCCTCTGCGACTGACAGACCTCGGGCGAAGCCCTCCCTTTGCACAGCCCCTGGCAGGAGCCACCTTCCTCAAACACGCCTGCCTTTTCTCTCTCATCTTCCTTATTCTCCAAGCCCAATGACAACCCAATCCACGTTGCCTCCTGAAATAGCAAAAATTAAATATCCTGCCCTTACGCACAAACACGACGCGTCAGAGACCAGCACCCTCCAACCAGCATGATAACCCAATGCGCGTTGCAGACTGTCCACTACGGTGGCTTCTGCAAGGCTGAACTAAGCCTCCAACACAGCAAAAACTGCAAAACAACCTGGATTAGTCACAAGAAGGCATGAATCCTCACAGGCCACCCCATACTCTTGTTTTTCTCACCAAGGCAAACGCTTGCACTGGTTGTGCTAAGCAGGAGCCCCAGCACATCACTGCTATGACCAGGACAAGCCTGGGCTTGGATTTCAAAGCTCCCCATAGCACATGAAGGCCAAAACGTCCCGTGGGAGAGCAGCACTCACTGGCTTGTCAAAAGCCAGAGATTAGCTAGATAAAATAAAGAGCCTGTGAAATAATTTCCTCCAGGTGGATAGGATACACTCCTTGCAAGACAAAGCTTCTACATTAAACTCACCTTTGCTCTCCAAAAGATTTTTTTCCCTGCTATCATTTCCTTAGTTCTTTTCTGTTTCGCTTTCAAATTCCTTCCCAGCTGGTGTTTTCTTCTCTCTCTCGCACACTGTTTTTGTGGTTTGTCTTTTACATCTCTCAAAGCACCTGGCTGAAGGTAGCAGCCCAGCAAGTCCCACTGGTTTCTTAACACACCCTTAAAAAACAACAAATGCACCAGTACCCGGGTAGGTGCAGGGCTCTGATGTCAGCTCCATTTGCAAAACTACCGCTAAATGGATTAGGACCTTCCCTTGATTGCACCTGGTGAATCACGGACATCTCTGCTTCCAGAGAGCCCGTCCGCACTGCGCGGTTACGGAAACGCTCTCGAACTCGCGGCTGCTCTCCTGACGCTGCTTCGGCCCTGCAGAGCTTGTTCACAGCTTCTCCCCATCAAGCATCTGTCAGCAACCAGCTCCCCTCAAAGCAGGACACCCTGTTCTGCCGTGTAGCTCCCTCCCATGCTCCCACATGCAAAGGTCCAGCAGCACCACAGGGAAAGCTGCAGCTCCCGGGACCCTTGATACAGCCTTGAGGAGACCCAACAGAGACATATGTTGAGTTTCTACGGTTCCTACCCAGAACAAGTCAAATAAGATGTGACTCTTGGTGATCACCAAGGCAGGAAGGGGGGAAGCAAATCCCTAGCTTCATGCTCCAGGTGCTTCTCCTGCAAAAAGGTGAGTTATTCAGGTACTAGGAGGGAGAAGCAAAAGCACCTGAGGCACCAGGCTGGAAGAGAGCCCCTGCCTGCAGCAGGCAGGACCACGCACAGTCCACGGTGGAAGAAAGATATTTACTTGTTGAATATCTTGTTTGCCACCTATGCAAACCCTGGCCTCAGAGCAGCAAGAGCTATGGGTCCCTCTCCACACAGCTTTTCCACATCAGAGGCTGTGCAAGCAGAAAGCCGGGAAGGGTGAGGTGGCAGGGAAAAGAGCCCTGCAAAACCTTTCCATTATGGCTGGGCAATTTTCTATTTGCACTTAAATGCAATAATGTAAATAAACTCCCCATAACCCTTGCAGGGCTATTTAGGACGCTTGTGAAAACAACCAGCTCCTCTCATCGCGAGCCAAAGGATGCGAACACAACAGGCACTTCTCATCTCAGTCCCTACACACTTAATGAAAGTGAAGGATTGTGTTCCCCACACAAAAGCGGAATTGTGTTTCAGGGCCGCGGGTGTGAACTCCGTGCGATTTTCTGGCAGGATAAATAATTGGAAGCTGCGTACCATTACCCGAGTGGCCAAGTGGTGCTGAGGGCGGATGGATCGTCATGCCCAAACTCCCTGGACTTGGGTGCTTCAGGGAAGAAAGGCCACGGAAAAAAACTCGCCCAGGAATTTAATTTTCACACGGAGACTACAGAATAAAATAAAAAAGGCTAATCTTGATCTCTGGTAAAGAGGAAATACGCTAATAAAGCAACACTTGGAGAATTCCCTGCCGGTGTGTGAAAGCCGCCCCGGAGCAGTAACTTCAGCCGGGGTCAGTGCAGAGCGGCACAGACTCCTGCACTTCATTGTTCCCGCAAACAAAACCTGGAACAAGGTTAGCAAACAAGCGGCCTCCTCCCAGGGCTGCCCTTCAAACCCTGCTGTGGAGATCGATCTAACCGGAGAGCTTCCAGCTCAGGAATAACAAGGATGGAGGTGGGATAACACAGGACGCAGGCATGGGCCCTGGACAGGAGTCACCACCCCGTTTTGCAGCAGCTCTGCAGAATCCCCTGTGTGAGATATGGGCCAAGGACATAACCAGCAGGTACGGGCCCAGATATACCAAGATTTTCACAGTGCGGCTCACAACACTTGGAGATTTCAGGAGTGTTTGTACAGCTCTATTACTACCACAATCCTGTGGGGACTCGTGTTCCTGACACATTTAGTTTGTAACAGCAACAGCAACCAAGAGCAATAAAAGAAAATAGGTCTGAATCCTCCTCGACTGATGCAAATCAACACAGTTAATTTGGGAGAACTTGTTGCATGTCCTACCAGTGGCTGTGGGCAGGAGAGTCCTCCCCGCACAGCAGGGCTGCACTGTCCTCGCAGCCCCTGTTCAGCGATGGGTGTAGGATGTAGCTACCGGGGACAAGAATTTCCACAAACCAAATGCCCCCAAAGCAAGGGAACAATTCACACCACATAACCCCCTTAGCTAATTTTGCTGCTTCCTGCACTTCCAAGAGGCCCATAAATGAATTCTAATATTCTGGAGCTTGGAAACTAGTCCCTCCACAATTTTTGAATGAGCTTGTGTATCTCAAGCGCTGGATGCCACGGGAATATCTGACACTGGTACGTAAGCTATCCTTTCTGTTCCCCAGCAGAACAGCTTTCAGCCCTTACAAATCAGCCAACCACCCCATGCAGTGTGAATTCATATAGTGGGAAATCTGCTACCCTTTACAGCTCTGCAGTGCTCCCTTGACATCCTTGCTGTTGACAGTGATGCCCAAATCGAACCTGTTCTACATCATCCATAAAAAAGGCAGGCAAACAAATTGCCTAGAAAGCAGGTAAAGCAATTTGTTCAGAGCTCCCAAATAAACTTCACAGAGACTTTTTCAGTCTCTACCCGCTTCTAAAACTACTATCTCAGGAGTGTGTGAGCATCTGGCCATGTGGTATCACTTCACTTCTTCACTCATTGCTGAACTGCAGAGAGAATTGGAACTAGAAACCGGTGCCACAGCTCAACTTTTCCAAGAGCTTTTACCTCTTTGGGCCAAGACTCTCATACTGATCAAGTCAATACAGCTAAAAATCGCACCTCACTGGGCTCTTAATGAGCAGGGAGAGCTCAGCACCTGCGAGCTCTGTCACTCACTCGCAGCTCTCAGCGTGAGGTTCCTCTGGAGCGCTAGGCTTGTTGAGCAGCAGGGCTGGCCTTGCTGGCTATGGTCAGATCCCTGCCAGATCCATGGCATCTTCTGCAGGAGGAAGCTGCCATCCGACCACCCGCACTCCAAGCCCTGGCTGGGACTCCCAACCAGGACACTGCCCTCAGCCACTACCGTAGGGTACCAGAGAAAATCCACTTCATGAGCTCTCCCTCTCCCACCTAAATTCAAGTTACTTTAGCTCCACACTCTGATGCACCTTCCTCACTGAGTCCTCAGCTTTCAACAACCCTTGAGACAACCCCATCTTTCTAAAAATACCCGGCCATGTATGCAGGTACACACAGAGCCAATAGTTTAATTAGAGTTTGTTTTACTTCTTTGATTAGGAGCCAGTCTAAAGAGCAAGCTACAAGTTGAAGGCTAATGAAGAGCTGTGCATGTTGAACTACTGCTTAAAGGCAGGAAAGTGGCAGCGACTCCAAACCCCCTCCAGCCATCAGAGCAGCTCCGAATTGCGCAGTCCCTCACGAGTGGTTCTGGGTGTTGTAGTGAAGGGATTGTACAGATGGGGGACAAAACACAGCTTCAGAATGGCCTGCCACTCTGCCATGCGTCTGGGAGACCTTACAAGTGAATAGAGCTGTTAATTTGGGAGGGTTAAGGAGAAAGTTTCTTGGCGATGTAATTACCTGTTTCAATACTAACGATTCTACACACAGGACAGGAACACCAAGGGAAACAAGGACTTGTCTACATCTAGGAGACTATCTCTGTTGTATGTAGGAATAGCCAGGTGGTGCAACGACACTAATCGAGTGCCCATCACTGATACTGCAGTGGGACCCAGGATCCTGGTCTTATGCAGTAAAGAAATGGAAATAGGCACAATCCTGTGAGGTGAAGCCTCCAGAGATACCTGTCTCACCATGGAGTGAAGACAGAGAGGGATCCACCCCACACCCGCAGATCCAAAACCTCTCTGCCCTCTTGTGCAGAAAGTGCAGGATTTCTGTGAGCCTTCCCTGTTCTGTGCACAAAGATTCAGAGGGTGCTATGGGATGCTGGCAGGAGAGTCACCTACCTCTGAAACATTGCTGCCCACAGAGAAACTAAAAACCTTAATCCTGCGATAGCAAAGTAGATTCTCTCAACTCTACCAAGGGAGCCTCCTCCTGAGCCCCTAAGCACACTTGGAGAGCAACCAAGCCACTTTCTAAGCTCACCCTGCAGGCAGCCAGACCTGCAGATGGAGCAACCTGGGTTGGATTTTAACCTGACATGGAGCTGCAAACCTTTCCCTGCAGTCACCATGCAGAAGATTCCCTTCCTGAGGCACACAGGCAACATGCAAGGGCCGTCCTTACGGCTCCTTTACAGTCCTTACATGCGAAGGTAGCAGGATGGCACCAGCTCCTTCCCTTTCATGGCTGCAGGTTACTTGTGGTGTTCGGCAAACACGAGCTCTACTGCAGTGTGGCCAGCGCTTTGCATTTCCCTGCCACGGCCCTGATCTTTGTTTGATGGCAAACGTCTCTTCAGAAACAAATACTGGAAACTGAACAGATTGTTTTGCCAAGCAAACATTTAAATAATGATGGAAATAAGAATTATAAACAATTCCATTTATTCACTGAAGACAAAAGATACTGCCCTAAGCCAGCTGGTATCCTAAATGCATCGATCAATTGGCAGGAGGAAAAACTACATTTAAATAGCCTTTAAATAAGCTAAGACAATTGCTTCTAGCTCAATAACCACATTAGCTATTCACCTTTTTTTCCCCAGGACCCTCTCTATTCCCCCAGCAAGTTCTGCAACTGGCAGGTGGGCCACTGGGCTGAGATGATCCACTTTGATGAAGGAGCAGCTTCAGGGGTCCCTGCAATTATCTGTTTCTCAGGCACAGCTGGTGAGCCCAGCATGCTGAGCTCACAGTTACTGCAATGCGAAATGATGGTCAGCATCCCCCCAGCAAGGCAGGACTTCTCCTAAAAACCTGATTTTCTGGTCACCTACGACGCTTGCAGGCCTATCAGGACTAGCAGCAGTAGACAAGTGGCCCGTGTTTACTCTGAGGAAAGGACGTGCCATTGCTCCCCAAGGGGCTAGCACTGACCTTTTCCAACAGACGTGTTGACAGAGCCATGTTCTGATTTCCTCTGAATTTTCCCAGGCCTGATTCAGTTCCCGTCTTGCTCTTAAGGACGCTGTTTGCAAACCGAAACTGCAAATCCTAGTTGCTGGAGCAACTCCATCCCCACAGGCCCCACAACCTCAGGGACAGCTCTGAGGCTGGAAGCTGGCTCTGAACAGGGCTGTTAAACATGGAGCTGGGCACTTGTGCAGAGGCCAGTTCATGGCAGCTCTCATTTGCAGGAGCAAGGCCAAAACATCCCACCCCGAGGGAAGAGGAACAGGGCAGATGTGATCTTTCCAACCCCGAGCCTGCGTGGCCAAGGCCAGCAGAGCCCTGAGCAGTGAGGAGCAGGCTGTGACTGTGGAGCCCACAATCTCCACGGCGAGCACAGCCCAGCAGGAACAGAGCCGCTAAGCAGAGACTTCCCTTTCCCCTCGTGCGCTTTGCACCTCTGTGCACACACCCACCTCCCCATCCCATCCTCGTCCATGTGGGACCTCCCACCTCCTCCCACCTCCTCCCAGCCCTCCTTGTCCCCACCTTCCCCCCCAGCTCTCCCGCCTATTTCCAGATGCCCTCTCAGGGGCGCACAAGCCCCAGCGACGCTGCCCGTGTTCACCCACACATGGGAACCGCTCTGGTGCTGCCCTCCCACAGCGCCGCGTGGCCGAGCCGTGTCACACACGAGGCCATGGCCGCAGCCTCCTCCCCTCCCACAGTGCCACATGGCCGAGCCGTGTCACACACGAGGCCATGGCCGCAGCCTCCTCCCCTCCCACAGTGCCACATGGCCGAGCCATGTCACACACGAGGCCATGACCGCAGCTTGCTCCCCTCCCACAGCGCCGCGTGGCCGAGCTGTGTCACACACGAGGCCACGACCGCAGCCTCCTCCCCTCCTACAGCGCCGCGTGGCCGAGCTGTGTCACACACGAGGCCATGGCCGCAGCTTGCTCCCCTCCCACAGTGCCACATGGCCGAGCCGTGTCACACACGAGGCCACGACCGCAGCCTCCTCCCCTCCCACAGCGCCGCGTGGCCGAGCTGTGTCACACACAGGGCCATGGCCGCAGCCTCCTCCCCTCCCACAGCACCAGCCCTCACTGCCGGTGGCTTTGGCTGCAAGGAGCTGCTGGTCACTGCTGCTGCAGAAGCCCTGCAGTCGGCAAAGTCAGGAGCATGCCCGCACCCTTGCAGGCCTGCAGGGTAGAGGTAAGTTGGGCACATGTTGGAGCTTGCCAGTTCATTGCTCCTGCAGGGCTAAAAGCACCGATGTTACAACATAAAATACTGCAGGCCCTACGGAAAGGTCATTACTGAGACAGACTGAGAGCCTGCTGGGTAGACTACCAGGTTTGGGGACTAAATGGGCCACGATTGGGCAATCAACCCACATGGACTAATGGGGTCCTCTCCACTCCTGGAGGAGACTGGGCTTTTCCACAGTGCCCAGCACGGCTGCTTAGCGCGGGTGCCCTTGCTGTGTGCGGGCAGTGAGGGAACAGGGGGCTCCCCGGGTGGCACCAGCCCCATGGTGTCCCGCACCCAGCGCCAGCCCCATGGTGCTCTGCCCCAAAGGGCCAGCACCCCGAAGCCGCCGGCTCCAGGGCCAGGTCGCAGCACCCTGTGAAGCACAGAGTGCCCAGGCATGTGACACATTCGTAGCCACCAAATGCAATGAGAGAGGCTGTTGCAAAATTTGAGGCCGTTTTGGGAACAGAAAAAAAAAGATGTGTTTATACAGAAGAGCACGTTACGGAAGAAGGATCAATAAGTGTTGTGCTGATGAGCCCCAGTCGGAATAAGAAAGACAGAGTTACGGATTGCAATTACTGTTTTTATGGCTCTGTTTTTGTTTAATGTGCTCTTCAGTGCTCAGTTACTCCATTACAGCATTATAAACAATCAGGATGACCCCAGCAATAACAAATGAAGCTCTTGATGTTTTATCATCAGCCTAGATATAACTTACAGCACTTTCCCCTCTCTAATAAAATTCTTGATATTCTTTATTTCATAATGTTCTAATTGGCTGCTAGTGAGATCCTCTTTCTGTGCCACTTTGAAGAAAATCTGCTTAGATCAGCAGTCCGCCTCCGGCAGATAATTTTTTGCTAACTGCTGCACGAAGGGAATGCCCGGACAGAGCTTTGTTTATTTGCCTTGTCAAATTGGTGACATTTCGGAAGTGTGCCTGCGGCCAGGACGGCTCGCTCAGGGCCTGCCTCCTGCCCACCTACCATTCCTGCCGCCGCTCGCCTCCGTGGCGTGGGCCCTGAGAAAGGATCCTGCCCCAAATACAGAGACCCCGCGGCTCTCACGGGAGCAGTGGGGAGGCTGGATACCCACATGTGGCATTTGGATCCTCTGCTCAGACTCTGCTCCTGGTTGTGCTCTGAGGCACCAAGAGCCTCGGAAACTCTAACCCGTCGCTGCCGGCAGTTGAAGCGAAGGGAGCAGTTTCTGCACTGAAGCACAGCCACATTTGTCCCACTCCAACAGGGAAGGGGTTTCTCGGCAGAGCAGTGGCCAGGTGGGCTGATAATATCCATTGAAAGCCCAAAGCGGTAGTGAGCAGCTGGAGAGTAAAGTGAACAAGGGAGACAGAACCATCCTTTACATTTCCTAGCAGCAAGCTCTGTTGCTGCTTCCCAACCAAGTGTGGCCACTTGGAGGGTGGCCTCAGCACCTCAGCACCTCAGGTAGCTTTTTACCCACAGGCCTAGCTGCAAATCCTCATCCTCCTACAAGCCTCCAAATGCACTTTCCAGCAGTAACAATTTGGACCTTACATCTGTAAATGTCTTTTGCTGCATAATGCAGAGCGGGGATGCCAGGAATTATCCCTGCTATCCCAGCAAAACAATGCCCGTTCTCAGCTCCTGGGATGACAACGGGAGCACTGCTGATCTGATCTGCCCACTCGGGGCTGGACTCTGCTCCCACCACCAGCAAATCCACCAGCAGTGCTGGGGACACACCAGGCATGTCGAGGGAACCGGCCACAATGAGATACCAGCCTGCCAAGAGGGACAGCTCTAGCCACGGACAGACGTTCCCATCTGGCTGTAGGAGCCTGTCCCCGAGCAGACCTGGGGCTCAGCAAAGGAGGACAGTGCAGGGGTGGTTGTCCCCAGCCAAAATGCTGGGGGGACCTGGAACATGTGCCACCCAGGAGCCAAGCACCCAGGTGCAGCGTGCATGAGAGAGCAGCACTTACAATATTACTGTAGTGGTGGATTTGACCCCACACGGTGCTCAGGTGCAAAGGCCTCTCCAGGGTGGAGGACAACATGCAATTGCACTTGACAAGTAATTTATCGCACTGCTCTCCTCTACGCAGAGTTAATTCAATACTCACAATCCTATTTACTGAAACGCTGGCACCCACGTGTTCTGCCGCCACAATTCGACTCATGCTCATCAGCAGATGTGACTTGTTTGCACAATTAAATGATGTAGCTACACCCTGAATTAATTTATCCCATATTCACAGATCCCAGCCCTCATTCAAGCAGCACAGGGATGGCATTTGGCTTGTTGCACTCGGTTTTATTTTTGTGTGCCTCATGCACACAAATGGGATGCAGCCCAACCTGCAGCTCCAAAATCTGACGGCATGTCCAAATTCACTGCTTTATTACTTATCCTGAAAATAGCCTGGCTACCAATTCTGGCACATGCTGAACTAGCACTGCTGAACTTTTCAGAGATTTGAATCTCTGGGAATCTCTTAACTGCCTGCAGTGCGTTAGAGCATTTGCTAGGAACTGTTTAAAAAGCTCAGTACCAAATAATCCAAGGGCTCTCAAAACCGCCAAGCCATTTCCTGCAGACACTGCCATATGGGCAAGGGGGGGCTTTTTTAAAAAGAAACATGAAATTGTAGCAGTGAAATTAATTATTTGTACTCCTGCTTTGCCCCTGGGCAGCCCCCCTGGGTTTCCCCATGAGTCCTATCGTGTGTCACTGTCAACATCAGGCATCGCAGCCCTGATTAAGTCATTACAAGCCAGCCTGGCTCCTCTGCTGCCATTCGAGAGCAAAGCAAAGCACACGCGGGTGCAGGGAGCTGGGAACACAGCTCCATGGCAGACACGGTGGGGCAAGTGGGGCTGCAGGAGGCCTGCAGACTCCAGCTGGTTTGGACACACACGATGCTGTGATTGAGCTGTGTGAGACTCACTGTTTGCTTGGTTTTCTCCTGGAAGCATCATGAGGAGAGAGAGGGACTTGACCAGAATAGACCATTACGTTTTGGCACACCACCCTACCAGGCACCAGGTAGCAGGACCCAGGTCCAGCCAGTCCCCCAATGCTAGGGGAAGGTTCAAGCTTCCACTGAAACTCTGGAGATGACAGGCAACATGATCACCTGGGGCAAAGCAAGGGGCATCCAAGGGGATCCCCTCAATCCTCAACAAGCAGGTAGCACCCCCAACACCTGTCATGTGTCCTGGCCAAGAGCCAGGTTCAGACACATCCAGGGTTTGGGGAATGGGCACTGGCACCCCCACATGAGTCTCCTCTCTTTATTGTGAAGTGCTGCCCTCCGCACTCACCACTGCAATCATCACTCATATTCAGGGCATGACAACACAGACTCCTGCTTGAGCTGCAAGATGCGGCCCAGCCCAGATCCCCAGGAGAGGCCAGTTCAGACAGCAAATATGGGGAATCCTCCACTCCTCAATCTTAAAGCAGCTGCTTTACAACACGACACAGATTTTCCAATAAACGCTATGGAGCTGCCCCCATTGCAGATGCCCGAAGCCAGGCAGAGACCAGGGGTAGGTCTGCCAGATACAGGGAAGTATTAACCAAGCATCAAGCACGGGCAGTTGTAAGCAGCTGGAGCAGGGCTGGTGGAGCTGTTATGTGAGGTTAATTTATCCTTTTGGTGCCTGCCTACCCATGTGTTGCGGGTAATGCAGCATTTGCCTTGGGCAAGAATTACTGCTTGTGAAGCCTGAAGTAGTAAGTGCAAGGGTTCCCCAAAATGCCCTGACCTTTTATTTGCTTTTCCAGCTCCCTTTGCAGGCTTCAAAATTAGAATTGTAAATCCACGTGGAAATTCAAGATCTAAAGCTTATTTCCCTTTCCTCACCTAGGAGATGCTCGGGCGGCATCAGGGGCCCAGAAAAAACAATAAGGGGGAAAAAAAAAAAAGAAAAAATCTCCAGGAGATTAAAAGCACCTGATAGCGGCCTGAGTGCACACAGTCTTATCTCCGTTTCCCAGCTGGGAAGCTGAGGCACAGAAGGATGCAGTGAGCTGCCCAGGGAGCCCTGCTGAAGACGTCCACCCCCATGATGCTGAGTCTGGTGCCGCACGAGCTGCAGAGGACTGATGCTGCTCACACAGCGGTGGCCCTGACTGAGATCCCTGGGAGGGAAAAGGGTTAAAGGAGGGAATTTGGTTACTTTCTTGTCATATTTTCTCGTGGGGGGAGAAGAGTTGTGCAAGCAGGAGTTTTCCACTGGCGCTCGGCCCCCTTGCACTTATCAATGGGACCTTTCAGGACTCACTCCCTGATTGAGACATCATTTCCTGTCCAACACACTAACCCATTGATAACTCCAAGCTTGATGGGAACTTTTCAAACCTACCAGGAAAGGCCAGGAGACCCAGAAGAACATATACATGAAAACACTACTGGTGCAAAGAGAAAAAGGAGAAAGAAATAGTCCTGGCCACAATGTGCAATCTGCACACTGACAACAAATAAGTGGCATTATGGAGCTTGGCATCTTTAGCAGCCACTGCACGTGAGACCAACTGCTCATTCCAGTGGGACTGGCAGACCTGGAGCCAGGTCAGTAAGGAGTGGAGAGGCAGGAGAGGAAGCTGGAGAACATCTCCCTTTTGTCTGCAAGCCATATGGCAAACAAGAAACTCAGAACTCTCTAGGAAATGGTCTGTTTTTCCTCTAAAAAGATAGAGGGTCACGGTGACTTCACATGTCCAAGTACTATAAAGCTATGTAAAAGGAGAGCGGTGATGAAAACAGGACTCTTCAAGGTACCTTGGACCAGGCAGGGAGGAAGCAGTTTCTTCTTGATTTATCATGGCTTGTCCTTGATACTTGCCATGAGGACTCACTCGCTGTTGTAGCCTCAGGCTGGTTTCAACCACAAGCTGCAGCCCCAAAATGACATTTCCCCCAAAGCTCATGAGTCTGTCAAACCAGAGCTTTTGTTTTTGCCTGTCAGCAAACAGAAATTTTATAACCCCAGACACCTACAGCCTGGCTACCTGAAAGGCACACTGATACACAGGTATCCCTGGAGCTGCATTATAGCTCTGGTATAGACCAGCAGCCAGGAAGCTCTCCCTAGCCATGTGCAGCAAACATTCTCAGCACTGCTCAAGTATTTAAAAATAGCCACCATTCCCGAAAATGCCAGCTTTAAATATCTTTACAGTGCAGTAAAGAAGACATCAGTGTGTGCATACCACCCACTTACCTTTTACTCTGAAAGGACCAAGTCTGAAAAATTCCAGGATCAAGCACCATTGCACCAGTTAGAAACATCACAAGAAATAATGTCTTATGTTACAAAAGACTTACCTGCAAGTCAAAGAACTTGCTGTATCTTCTGTAGATGATCTGGGAAGTCAAGTCAGACCATGTCACGTTTATGATATAGACCTGTTCAGGGAAAAGAAAAGAGAGAACAAGTCAACAGGGGCCCTGAAACATCCTAAGGCATAACCATCAGAACAGGTAAATTTGGGATCTCCCTGACCACTTCTACTCACAATGAGGAATAAAGCCCCAGACAGGGGATTAACCCAACAAAAGTTGCTGCCCTGCCATGGCTGCCAGATCCCAGGAGGGAGCCCAGGGTGCTCCTTTCACCAGCTCCCATTGATTTTGCTTTCTCCGGGAGAGAGCTCTAACCGCGCAGCAGCACATTCCTGCTCCCTGGCAGCACCTCTGCCCTCTCTCCTGCAGCACCACGAGCTGCCCCCTCTGCAGAAGAGCCCCCAGCCCTGCCCAGGAGGTGGGTGGCTCCCGTCCAGCCAGGATGTTCCAGGGACACTCGGCTCCCCGGGTTTGGAGAATCGCAACGGAGCAACGCAGAGACATTTGGGCACACAGGTACGTGCACCCCTGCAGCCCGACCCTGCAGCACCTGCCTGTCGCAGCGAGACATTCGTGGCCCCCAGCACATCCAGCACCTTCCGACGGCACCGCGGTGACACAAAGCTGGTCAGCAAGGTGACCCTGCTTCCGTCCTTGGTGCAAACAGCACCACTAGGCAGCGGAAGCCCAGGAGCACCCCTGTCCAGCCCTCACCTGGGCCCAGAAAAATCATCCTGCAAAAACACTGCTTTGCCAGAAGACATGATTCAGACACATCCACACATATATATGCACACACACACATTTCCTTTTGCCCTTCTGCCTCCAAAACATTAAAAAGAGGGAAAAATGGGTCAAATTGTGCTCTCCTATACACAGGTCTCCAAGTCAAACACTGGTCCTGTTCACAGGACCACAGATACACGAGACTTCAGCAAGCACAGGATGGAGCCATCTGGGGTGACCACTGTGGCTGAGGGGGCAGTCCCAGCGCAGTGCAAACCACAGCAAGGCCAAACCCTGGGGCTTTCAAGCCCTTTCCAGGTTTCACATACGCAGTGAGAGAGGCAGCAGCTCGTGGTTTTGCAGCAGGGGCGGACGGGACGTTCTCTCCATCTGCTGCGCTGGTGGGTGGATGAGCATCACCCTCTTCTCCTCCTTCCCTAGGACCATCTTCCAAAGTGACAACGCAGGACAACTGCTTTTGTGCTTCTAAAAGCAAGAAGCACTGCCCCGAGCCCCTGAAAGGATGCTAAGGGCAGGCTGAACAGGACTTTTCCAGAACCACAGAGGGATTTTTTCCTCTTCTTTCCTTTCCTCATGGGAGAGAAGTGACATCTGATGCCTGGGAAAAAAACAAACATCCTGCAGCCTCGCTTTCCTCTCAGTCGAGTTTTGCTGTATTTGAGGAGGGGACAGGCTGAGCACACGCCGATAGGAAGGTCTGCAGCCTTTTATAGGATGCTGAGGGTAAGATCCCAACTTTGACTTGGTTCCCACATCAAACCTATCCTCTGCTCCCAATGGGTTGGCAAAGCAAGGATTGGGTCTCGGAAAACACAGGTTATTCCACGGCTGTGGCTCAGATTTCTCCTGCAAAACCAAGTCATTTCACCTCCCTCCCTGCGGGTCCATGTTCACAGCAGTGACAACAACGAGCCCGGCTCACAACCAGCTAGTAAGAACAAGTAACGCGGAGGTTCCAGGTCCCCTTTAAAGACTTTTGCTGCACAGACGACCCAGCGGGGTCAGGGCCTGGGAAGGAAGCTGCCTTTGCCAATTTTCAAGCCAGCCGCACTCCACTGAAGAATATTTTTCCATGTGTTTGTTGTGCAAAAAAAAAAATGTTTGTTGCTTCACTCTGGGCTAATTCACAACACAAATATTTCTACCCGTTCTCTATCCAACAGCTACTTTCAGGATGGAAAACCCATTTGATTAAAAACAGATCATGACAGATGGGAGCTGACTGGGATCCAAGAGCAACTCTAGATACTGTACTTGTGGCCTGGGTTCTCACAAGGGGATGAGATGGGGACAGGAGAAACAGTTCACAGGCAAATCACGTTTATTGGTTTTCTGCAATCGTGCTTCTTTTCTCCAAAAGCTAGAAAAAACACGTAGGCTGTAGCCATCCCGGGGTTTTTCTCTTCACGTCACTTCAGGCTTCCTCACCTTCTTCTTCATGAAAACCACGTATCTCCAAAATTTGCTAACAGCCTGCAAACCTGCACAGGGGTTAGTCCTGCTCCGAGAGCTCCACAGCTCCCAGAGGTGCAGTAGGTGCTGCAAGGCTCCAGCACACCGACCTCCTCCTTTGCCCCAGGGCACCACAGAGCCAAGCGAGCAGGACGACTGTTTTTATTTTATTTTTTTTAACACGGACACACAGCTCTATGTCTATATGAAGAGGCTCAGCAAAGCGTGTTCTCCCCTCGGAGCAAGCAGCGACCGGAGCAGGGACGGGGTCGGATGCGGGGGAGCTGCCCCGTGTCCTCGCCATGCCCGTCAGGGTGCTCGCCCCGCTGCTGCCAACCCGCCTCCTGCACCCGCTTCCTCTCATCCACACGGGCGCAGAGAGGGATGAGGAGCTGTGGATATTCTGGGAACGGGGTCGCATGTGTCTGGTGCAGGGCCAGGGTGGGAGAACAGGGCCCTCCTGCAGCCCCTGCTCCAAAATGCAGGCGCTGCGGGAAGGAAACTTCCACTGGCTTCAGTCAAGCAGAATTTAGCTGCACATTTAAAATAGGAACTAAACCTTTCTGAGGCTCGGGTCTCTTAGTGTTCAAAAAATGTGGATTTGGGCAGCATACAGCTGCCTTTACTTCTGTTTCATGGATAGATTATAGCAGGAGCAAGAAAACCCTTTAATCATAACCCAGACTTGTGCTTGGTGAGAAATGTAGGGACTTAAACCTGCCTGGTGGGACGCAGGTGCAAAATCTGAAATGGCTATTGATTTTCTCTGCTTGTTTGCATAAATCAAACTGCCTCTGTAAAGCTACCATTCAAAATAGTGGGGAATAACCATTGCTTGAACTCGGAAAAGACCTGTAAATTGCCATATTTTCAAAGCAAGGCCCCGAGGTTTCCAAAGCCCAGAGTATCGGATTTCCCTCCCTTAGAGGGCCCGGATTGGTGATTATCCGATTCTGCTGCCCAGGCCGGACTTGTCACCTTCCCACGAGCAGGGAACGTTACCTGGGCTCCCCTCAGCACCGCCCTGCCCGGATCGTCCAGGGGCGGCTGCGGCAGCCCCAGCGCGGTCGGTGCACAGGGAGGACGAGGAGGGCAGCACCAGAGCGGTCGGCGCGCGGGGAGGACGAGGAGGGCAGCCTGGGGCCATTGGGGTCACAGCAGTCTCAGATGAGCGCGGGCCCCGCTCGCTGCCTGCCTAAACCCCGAGCATCCCGCAGGCCCCGCAGAGCTGGGCGGCTGCACAAGGCGAGGGGCTGCTGTAAACACTTACTCAGGGCAAAAGGACCTGTTTTAAGTATCTGCCCTGTTTCTGACCTTAAAGAGGTCAATACCCATTTGATATTCAAATGCCTCACCCTAAAATTCTCCCTGGCACTAAATAATTCAAATTAAGCACGAAATGCAAACAACTCATTGCTCAACTGGATGCTCCAGCTACCAGGAATGTTTATTTTTCAATTTCACAAATCAGGTCACTTTTCAATCTACGTATTTTAAAATAAATCCTCTTTCTTCAACGAAACAAGAAGCAGGCCTGTACAAATGGGAGAATACTAACCAGGAACAGAGCTCGAGAAGCAGCTCTTAATATTTCAGGCTGCACGAACGCAGGGGCAGGATGCTGGGGGTGGATTTTATCAGCTGCTAATTTTTGTTTAATTCTAGCTGTAGGAAACTTCCATTTTACCCACCACAGAGCAGAAAATTTATTGCAATCTGAAGTTACTGCTCTCCTTGACTGCTGACACTAAACAAGGAGAAGAGATGATTTCCTACTACGAAACCCATTCATTCCGATGTCCCTGGGTGTGACTTCATCACCGAACATCTTATTCTCAGTGGAAAATATCACCTTCCAGCTGGCACAAAACCCAGAGGTGAGAAATTCAGGTTACCCTCATCTGCCTGAGCTTTCAATTGCCTTTCAGAAGGTGTTTTGTTCTCTAGAGCCAAATGAGCTGGAGCAGAAGATAAATGCAGCTGATGGGAGCAGTAGGATGAGACCAAGAACATCCACAAATACAAGGGCTATTGGCAAAGAAAAAGATGCCAGAATAGAGATTAGCAACACACTCGCATCCATAGGAGAGAGTGCTGTTAATCTTCCACAATTAAGGTTAATGTTACCTATTAACAAAGCTTTATGAATGCAAAAAACAAGGCTATCACGTAATTTGGACGTGGATGACACCACGACAGCCCCTTTTATCCTGCAGAAGGTCAGCTTCAAAGCTGTGCAATGCAGCGTTGGATGCTCATCCTCGAGTGAAACAACACAAGATTGCAAATGACTCCCTCCCCTATACTCAGATAATATCCGACTATTTGGAAAAAGAGCCTGTAGCAATTTCAGCTGGTTCAGTTCAATTGAGAAGCTTATGTTAAAATGGCCCAAACTGCTGCAACCATCCACAAATTCAACTTGCATCTACGCCCTAAGTTACAAGAGGAAACACTGCTCCACCTTGCTGTTTGTGTCACCATTTCGGAGATTCTGACTAGTGCAAATCAGCACTGGCCAAGGACTGATTTGGGGTGATGACACCGCAGAGGCAGCACCTCCAAACCCTGCGAGGCCGGAGCAGCGAGGCTGCTCTCCCTTGAGCGTCACTGACCTTTCAGTACCTTCTCCCACCGCACAAGACACAGACAAGTTCCTTGCCCAGACAGGCAGGGGAGGGTCTCCAGCATCCTCAGTTCCTCTCCCTCCCAGAGGCCGGGGTGGCAGTGGGGACAGTGAAACACCCCAGGAATGTGCATGGGGAGCACAATGGCTCCTGCAGCCCACGCGGGCCGTGCCTTAACTCGGCCTGGATCACATCCAAACTTTTGGCAATTTTGCGTTTGACTCTGGACGCAGCGATTGCAGGTTGGGCTCCTTGCTCGCCCACCAGCAGCCAGGAGGTCCCAGTAAGCACTGTGAGCCTTGGAAAATTCCCACCGAGATGAAGTCAGACCCTTAGCCCTGAGCTCGCGGTGGCAACTCGGCTGCCGCGCAGGGACGTCGCTTTTCAAGACGACGCTCTCCGAGGGAGCGGAGCTCCCGCACAGCAGGGCCAAGGAAGGGTGATTTCCAGACGCTGCGCAGCCCTGTTCCCACCCCAGCGATCTGAGGAGTGAGCTGAGAGCCAGCGACGAGGCTCCGAGGACACCCAACCCCTGCAGAACGGTGAGAAACCGGCAGCGTCTCCGGCGCTGTGCGCGGCCCGGTGCTTTGGAGCACGGAGCAGGCGCCAGCTGCTGCAAGAGGCAGCTGTGGTTTCACGGATGTCTTTACGCAGCTCATGTTTCCCTTTCCAACTAGGGAAAGGCAACTGAGAAAAAGCCAAGGCGACCCACAGGTCCACCAGAGAGATGCTGCTCACCAGGCCCCGTTACAGTTCTTTGGTGGGAGGAAGAGGCTGGACAGCATCACGCTCCACAGGCTAACCTGCAGTCTAGGCAAACACGCTTAACAAGAGAGACAGACAGCCACGGAAATAAGGGGACAGGAGGCTTTTCTTTCCTCTGCTATTTTCCTTTTGTGGATCTTCTTTCCGCTCGGAACAGCAACAGGATTAACCCCAGGAATACAGCTCGTCTTCCAGCCGTATCTCATTAAACCTACTCTGCATACAAGCAAAATAATCTCATTTCGAGCAATACCCAGAGTCAAGCTGGATTCTTTCTCATTTAGAAATCCCCACCTTTACTGGCCCTTCAAATAAACACAGACACACAGATCTTCCTCCTAGTGGAAGATAACCCCAAATGAAGTCCTGGTCTGTCCTCCGATTTTTGATTCCCTAGTGTTAGTGAGGAATCACCACGGGAACACAGGAGAGGAGCTCTTGGGTACAATGACAACCCACCAGGGTTATGTTGGAGTGAAGAATCCAGATCATTGTATTTACCTAGGCAGAATAAAACAATACTTCTCCTCCCATCTATTACTCATAGATGGAGGAGGGTTCAAAGTCTACAGTTTAAAATTCTGTTTAGTCTCCACCCCCTTAATTTATTCTCATTATTCATTTTTTGGCTTTGGCCTGCTCGAGTGTTTAATCATTGACTTCATCAGGCCCTCTGAGCACCTTCCTGCAAAAAGGCTATAAGCCAAAATGGGAAAACCTCCCTGCTGCATTTCTTTGCTTGTTTGCTTGGCCACTAGTGGTACAAAAGAAGCCAAAAGAGGAGTTTGCACCCACGATGGGTGACAGCAACTTGACTAGAGAGTTGCAAAACCAGAGCTGCTCAACAACGAAGCACATTTGAGCCTCTTCAGTGGCTCTATCCATTATTTTATTTAGCCCAATTCTGGTGGCTGTGAGAGCAGAATATGATGCCTTTCATTCTTTAGGCATGCAATATTTGTGTTGCATTAGCAAGGCTTTTGTCTGCTTTTTATTTGATGTCCTAGGTTATGTCAAATCCTTGCAAAGTCTGCTATTTTGTCTTCAGCAGATCCACGAGCTGAAGCTTAGGGAAAGAGAAAAAGAAACAGGATCAGTAAAGCCCGGCCCTTTCCCTGCTGATCATCTGCCAGCTCCAGCAAGTGGAACAGCAGCCCCTCTGCAAGGAAACAGCACAGGGAGGCAGGTGACACGTCAGCTGCAGAGGCAGACAGTGTGGCTGTGCAGAATACAGCTTGGGCTCGTATTTCCCTTTCCAAAGTGGCTCTATCCACCTACTTTCCATGTGCAAGGGACGTCTTTGTGAGGTGGAACAATCACAGGACTGAGTTTCTGCTGTTTGAAAATTGACAGCAGGCAAGGAGTTCTCAGCTTATTGTCTCTTAGATCTGCATCTCATTTGAGTTGTACACCATTTTAACCCAATGCTTGGGTCTTTCTCCCCAGCAAGTGGTCAGTGTTTCATGAGGACCCCAAAACATGAGAAGTTCCTGGTAGAATAAGAAAAGCTCCTTTCAAAACAGAAGTGGAAAACATCAATTCACAGACATTTCACACACAGAATCTCAAGTCCTTGAAGTAAGCTTAACTGAAAGAGCTTGTCTGAACACAAATATAGTATCAATTTCATTAAATTGTTTTTAGGAACTCATTTATAATTGATCTTGTGCTGAAGAGTACTGTGGATCAACCCTGAAGAGTGTGGCCCAGTGTGAAAGTCCCCAGTGCCACTATGGGATTTAAAAGGGGCCTAGATGAATGGCATCAAAGAGGATCTTGGTCAGTGACCAGTGACCTCTCATCTCCATCATGTTAATCAATGCATCAAGGAGAGGCACAAGGGGGAAATGGCTTTTTTTCATTTTTAAAAAACAAGGGCAGGTTCACTCCCCTGCACTTACCCACTCTGCACAGCAGCTCTTAAGAATCCCCCCTAACTGGGCTCATCCTGCTTCCACTGAAACTCATTTTTAAAGGACAGGGTTCAGGCCAGCTGTGAGTTCCGCTAAAGTCCCTCCTCAGTTGACAGCAACCCATCCTGCCAGCTTCACCTAGTGCTTGGCAATGGGAATGAACTAAATCCGGCCTTGGCCTCAGGGCTGCAACTTGTATCTGAAGCCAACGGGAAGAGTTTTGCCCCTTTCACCTGGATCCAACCTCATGGAAAAGTGGATGGCTAGAAGATCAGAAGGATGTTGCCAAACTAGAGAGATCTAAGAAAGAAGCAGTTGAGCTGCTGCTGGCACAGGAGGAACTGACTTGGGGGAAGTACAAAATAGGATGAGTAGAGCTCTGCTCCCACTGAAGCCAAGGGGATTTTTGTCATCGCATTTCCAGGGCCAGGGAGACAGGAGCAGCCCACTTAAACACAAATTAAAAAGAACCCATTTGCTATTGTGCTAAATGCATCGAGAGCGAGACCCAGATGGAGACACTATCTGGAAATCACTGTTTCATAGTTAACATCACACCCGACCCATCTTTGCAGTGGGAAATCTCTCCCAAACCCTTGTTTCTGTTGCAAGGAGGGGGGCCCGTCCATGGGAGACCAGCAGTGCAGCACCGAGGCACTGCCCCGTTACGCGGCACACGCGGCGCTGAAGCACCCGCAGCTTGTGACACAGGGCACACCACGGCCTTGCTGGCCCTGCTCGCTTCGTCACCGAGCGGATTTTTACACTGTGCACGCACCCAGCCTTAGTTGCCCAAATGAAAATGTCCAGTGCCTCAGGCTCAGAACTGCAGAGAGGCATCGCTAAAGCCCAGCCTTCCCTTCGGCCCATCGCGCCAGGGACTCCTGCTGCGCACCACCGCTTGCACGGAGTTTATACGAGCATGCAAATCTTCCAGCTTTGATTTGCAACCTTACATATGACCCCCAGATGCAGCGCTGGAAGAGCAGAGCAAGGGCCTGGGAAAGGGAGCAAAACTCCTCGGGGCCCTTGCAGAACAATGACAAAGCTCTGGGACGGCCTTAGTGCAAATAATGGAAATTCTCCCGGGATTTTGCCATAGAATAGTGGGATTTTTTTTTCCTTCCCATTTCAAGAAGAAGGAAAAAATGTTCATGTAAATTAAGAGACCCTCAGATTCACACAGCTGGAACAGAGGTTTATGGTATGTTGTGTGATCTACCATGCAGGAAAAGGAACTTGGATAAAACTCTCCCAACTTCTACACAGTTTGTGCAACTCCTTTTTTTAATGCACAACTTGCCCATAAGAGCTGAGAAGGAAACATTAGGCTAACCAGCCAAGCAGCACAGAACTAGCAGGGTAATTCATTAGACAGATGGATATTTGCATTTTTTTTGCAAAATTCAAAAGACAGATGCAGAAGACTAGACTTCTCACATCACCCCACAAACATTCAATGGACACAGATCTTCGATTATTCCATCTGCACGACCATGTGTACATGAGATTGAATGTACTTTTTTTCCCTACAGGGCAACGCTAACAATGTGAAGTCCAACCTAGAAAAGCAGGGAACAAAGCAACCTCTCCACAGGCCTGGAAAGATGCAACACTGAAGTCACTGGTAAAATTTTCATTTTCATTTCAATGACCTTTGAATTGAGGCTCAGACAAAACCCAAGCTTCTTGTGGCAACAACAGCAATAGAATAAAATGACTTTGTGTCCTAATCTTGCAAAGAAGGCCTTGAGGAGAGCCTGAATTTCACTGCGAAATGCCAAAGAGGAGGCAAATGTGTGTGGAGTTCTCCTTAGTTCCTCTGGCGTTTCTGGCCAGGGCTGGAAAACAGATTCAAGAGCCCTGTGAGGGAGGGATCCCTCACGGTCAGGGCACGGCGCTGACTTAAAGACAAAATTACCTTCTTCCTGCGGAACTTCAGGGTTTTCAGGAAGATGCTCTGCCAAATCCTCGCACCCTAAATCACTTGGCCTCTCTGCTAAGTTGAACTATTGTCTCGGCCCTTTCCTTCCCTCCTACTCTTCTCACAGTCATCTTCATTTTCCCTCCTTTTCCCACGCTTGGCTTCCTGCCTCCAGACTTGCAGAAACAGCCTCTCCCACCCTGGACACACAGGGCTATGGTGGACGGTGGAAACGTTTCCCAGTCCTGTTCTGGGGTTTGTAGCCTGGGCCACACACACACACACACACACAGCTCTTCCCCTTGCATTCGTTCAGCGCACGGGCTGCAGGCTCTGCGTGCTCTGCAACGCGCTCTGCAATGCGCTCTGCATCGCTTTTCCAGTCTGGGGCAATGTGCTTCATGCATCTCAGCTCCAAGCGGCGATTCCCATTTAAACTTGCAAATGTAAGTATCCTACATCAGAAAAAAAAAGGTATTTAAGTGATGCCAGTGGCCCAGCCCCGCGGCAGGGCAGTCGCACCGTGCAGCTCCATACCTGCAGCCTGGGCGCTGGCGGCCGAGCTGTGCGTCCTGCACTCACTCAGCCCGTCTGACACCCAGGTTTAGGAAGAGATGAGCGTGCAGAAGCTGGATTTAGCAAAGGGAGTGAGCCCTGGCCTCTGCCCACACCTCCAGGCACAGGTACACAGTGCCAGGCAGACACCGCTGCGGACCTGCCCCATTGCAGACCGGCTCCACACCCCACGCTGCAGCTCCTGGGAAGGCACCTGCTGGGTGAACACAACCTTAAAAGGGCCCAGAACTCCCCTCTGGGTCTGCTCCGCCACCACCTGCACACTGGAAGGATCCGCAACCTGAATCCCGCAGAAAAACGTGCAGCAGAACCAGGGAGAGGCCAGGAATTTTGCCTCCCTGGGGCTGGGCTTTCTCACCCCCACTGCTTCTCTCCCAGAACAAACCCCAAGTCCAGCCAGGAGAATTGCTGGCACTTGGTTACTTTCTGTCAGAGCCGTCAGGGTGGCACTGACAGCCACCACACTCACTCCTTCTCCTTTACCTATCACAACCCAGCCACAAACCACATACACAGAGAGTTACTCATTCCTGGAAGGAAAGTGCGTGGCTGCAAGTCAGCATGTGTCACCTCAGAGGCAAGTCTTTCTGAGCCATGCCCATATTATATGTTCTATTGAAACCAGTAATAAAATATGAATCAGCAAAGTGACTGTACACATGTACATTCCTGTTGAACTCTGGGTTTACAGTGCCTTGGAACAATAAACAAACCTCTTCCTGTGGATCCTTGAGCCTGAATAGTCTCCCACTCCTGGCCACTTAAGTGGAATTATTAATGTTCCACAGAGAGAAACACTATTAAATCTGCTTAAGTGGCCACCCAAAACCCAGCAGAATGGCTATCTGTAACAGCAAGCTTTGAAGAGCTAGAGCAGCTGCACTCAACATATACAGCATATGGAGCCAGCAGGATTGTGCTGGGCAGGTTTGGGGGGGAAATTTCCTATTTTATGCATCTCAAAGTTGGGAACCAAACTGGTCAAAGCTTTCATCTCAGATCCTTCTCTAGATACACGGCTAGGGTAGGAATCACACTCTGGAGTTGCCTCTGCCCTTTCTAAAGGACATCTGACACCCAGAAGGCTGAAGCCAAGGCAGATGAACTGCACCCCAGAAAGGCCTCATGGTGCAGAGCTCCCCGACACAGCGCCGGGCTCCGAGGGCTCCCGGACGCAGCAGCCCGGCTCCGTGCAGCTCCCACGCGGCAGCTCTGCAGAGCGCGCGGGCCCGGACGGAGCAGCGCCGCCGCGGCCGTCAGCATCCACCAGGCAGCATGGCCACAGGTCCAAGCTCCAGCCATTTGATCCTTCCAAGTGCCAAAGTTCCTTTCAAAAATGAGGATTTTTGAACAACTTATCCTAATTCATTCAGAATATTAAAACTTTTTAACCTAGGTCCCCAGTGCAATTTTAAATTCCAGTTTATGAAGTGGTAACAACAGGAAGAAGCTCGAGGCACCACTAAGATTTACTGTGAAGCAGATATGCAAGAGAACCAGCATCCTGAGAGCAGGCTGGGCCTAATCCCAGTGCCCCAGGAGCCTGCTCGGAGGGCACGGACACAGCGAGCCGCGGGACAAATGCGTCTCCTGCCAGGCATTTTATACCGAATGATCTGATCTGAAATTCCTTTCCCTAAGTGGTTGCTCTCACAGAACAGATCTGAAGCAGAGCATTGAGATAAAAGATGCAGACGCTCCACTTTTTCTGGACCCATTTCAAGCCTCGAGCTTTGCCGCTCACTCCCAGGCAGCGATCCCCACTTCCCGGCACGCTTCCAACGGATACCAGGAGCAGTGTGGACACGGGAGAGCAATGCACAACTACAGCTGTGTCCTTGTCACCAGCTGGAGCAGAGATGCCGGGATCAGCTTACCTGGGAAGGAGACCCACGGTGGCTTCAAGTGCCCTGAGCTGCCGCAGCTTTGGTCGCCGAAAGGATCGCGTGGCCGAGGAAGAGCTGAGCCCGGCAGCGGCTCCACGCGGCCCTCCCCGCTCGAGGACGGAGCCGTCGGGGGCGAGCGGAGCCGAAATCATTCACGCTACCTACACGAGGCACGAAGCAGTGGGCTCAAGGCCACGGAACCCATGAGGTGTGAATTACAGCATCGTAACTCACGCCCTGAAGTGTCTTATTGCAAAACGGCCCCGGGCAGAGCTGGGATTTCTTTTCAGTGTCGTAATCCCCCTGCCTCTTTTTCTCTCCCCCACAACCATCTTCTGAGTGGAGATAGGTCCAAACAGGATCAAATCTCACCCTCCTCAGCCCTGTGAAACGTGAGTAAAACAAGCAGGGCTTGGCCCACTGTGCCTTTCTTAAGGCTTCAATAACATTAAATGCATACTCCTCAAACACAAACCACTCGCTGCCTTGGAACAATGCTGAGAAAGACATAAAATCGCCTCATCCAAAGCCTGGTTCGGTAAGGGCCAGAGCATCACGCGCTCCCAGCAGCGCTCCCCTTTCCCTTGGCCTCCACGCACCTTCCTGCCTCTGGAGTGGATGGGCCACTGGGGAATTCAAGGGGGAAGGAAGGTCTCCAGGTAGGAGCCCCACACTTCCCATGGGACAGCTCTGGAGCCTGCTGACATTATGTGGCTCTTCACGAGGAGGCCCCAAGAAGGAATGAGCCCTTGGGCGAAAGGGCCGCAGGTTCAGGCAGGTTCGGCAGAGGGGCTGCCTCCGTGGAGCCGAGAGGCCACGCGCCCCAGGAGGGCCCCGTGGTGAGGAGCGGGCACCCAAACACCCCCCGGGCACGATGGCAGCCCCATTGGTGCCCTGGTGGGATGGCTTCTAAGACAGGAAGCAAGGAATGAAATCTGGGGCAGGAAGCTGCTCCCAAGCCAAGTGAATCCCACTAGAAGGGAAGATGCTGAGGAAGCCTCTCCTGGGAGAGGGCAAACCCAGACACAGCCACCACGTCTGCTCTCATTTGAGGGAAGACAGAGTCGGATGAAACGAAGACAGGAGCTATTCCAGATGAGAAAGCCACACACGCGGGCGCCAGAGACACCATCAGGCTCCCACAGTCCTTTGTTACCCATCCAAATTGCTCTTGAGGGCAAGAGAAGGAGCCAGCTGGAGCACTGGCTGGTAGTTTTCGAAGAGGGTAACCACCAGCTCCGAGACACAGCTGACCACAGAGCAAAACCACAGCTCCCATCAGCATTCTCCAGGAGGGATCAGGAAGTTCTGGGACCACAGGGACCGCCCAGGGCAGCGGAGACACGACAAACCCAGGCCCACATGGGTGGGATTGACAACGCACCAGAGAGGAGCTTGCTGCTGCCCAGAGATATCTATGGGGCCTCTTCCCCAGCGACACAAATACAACCAAGTTCCTCATAGCTTGTAAACAGAGAGGCAAATCTTACCAAAAAAGCCTAACACTTCTAGGTCTTCATGGTCAGAGAAAAAAATTCCCTCATCACCATCCCTTTTCTAAACACTGCGATGCTCAATGTCTTGCTTTGGTGCCATGGATACATTCACCTCCCCAGAGATCTTCCTGGAAAGCAGGGAAGAGAGAGAAAATGGCCTGTGGAGACCACAGCAGCGATCCCTTCGAGGCTCAAATCAACAAGGCACAGAAGGACGTGCTACATTTCAAGAAAGAGCATGAAATACAACGGCTGCAGTGGGGTTAAAGCCTATGCTTAATTCCTTTGCCGTCTGCAGCCTGCGACCATCAAGGTCTTCCTCTTTGCCCTTTTGCTCCAAATAAGTGACAAGTTACAGACTCTGGACTTGTGCCACTCCTGATTTGATGGCTCTCACAAACACTCCATATCCCATCTCCTGGTGACTATCGGCCTTCTACCCAAATTTGGCAATTTCCCCAAAACAGGCCCATGCACTTGGTCTGTAGCCAAAGCTACAGCATCCTGCTGCTCTCCCAGGCTCACACAGGCCTTGAGCTCAACTCTGCAGCCCATCTTCTCCCCTGTACAAATCGTTACCCTCATCTCACACCCTCCTGCCAACTTTTGCCTGGAAGTGATTGAATCCTCTCCAGGGTGGCTCATTTCTGGCCAACCCTTTCCAACATTTCCAACCCTTGCTAACCCTCCGGAGCTTTGGAGGCCACGTTTCCAGCTGCATGGCCTGAGGAGGGCTCCAACAGCCCTTCCACTGTGGCCAAGCCTGGTCGTGATCTTAGGCGCTCGGCAGACACAGCCCTTAGAGAAGGCGCCACGTGCCTTCAATCTGATGCCCACGAAGGCCGTGTCTTGCAGTGCCTGTTCCCAAGCCTGCCCAGCACCGACCATCACACTGACACTGTGAAATTAGGGAAAACATAGGAACAGAAACGTCACACCCCTTCTAGCTCACCAGCCCCACTTTGTCCCCTAGATTTAAGTGGGTCACGAGAAACTATTTGTAAGAGGCTAAAGAAGGGATTCAGAGAAATCCCTTCTAGGAAAGCAGGCTCCAAAGCACAAATTCCAGCCTGCAGACCTGGCCACGCAGCAAATCCACCGGCCCTCTTGGAGACACCTGCCAGGCCCATCAAGGACTTTGTTGCTTTCTCATGACAGGGGAGCCCTCCTTACCTCAAAAACTGAGCCCAGCACACCACTGAACTGCAAGTTTCCCTGGCAGGGAGAATTATCCAAGTATGATTTAAAAGTGAGCTCTAAAGGTAGGGAGCTCAGCCAACTGCTGCATCTGGCCACAATATTGAGAGTCAATCCCGCGGTTAATAACTTCAGACTCCATTGAGGTGTGACATTAAAAAACAATCCCAATAATATCCCAGCCGTGTCACTTTATTTTTTTCCCCTTGAAAGGGCATCTGGCACGCAAGGATTGGGTTTTCCCTCATCCTAGGAAAACCAGCAGCAATGTTTTCCAAGGGTCTCTGTTCTCTAATCAGGGAATGGAAGAGATGCAGTCAGTTTGGGCACGGCTCCTAGCATTTTTCCAAACAGATGGACTCCTTGCTCTTCTCTTCTCCCCTTATCCCAGGAAAAACAGAGTTTCTGGAGCCATCCTTCAGCTGCAGAAGGCAGGAAAATCCATTTTCATCGCTACTGTTCCGAAATGAGCAGCTGATCATGGCAGCACACAAGGCACCTACAATGCTTTTTTAAGGAGGTAGAAGCACCTCTCCTATGCCAAATACATAAAAATCTTCAGCAACAAATGTCTCAGTCTGGTTTCTTCAGCAATGGCAACAGTCTGAAGGTCTGTAGTCAAGCCCAGCTCAAGCAGAGCTCCCGCTACCCCCATGCTCCTGCCCAGGAGCAGGCATAACATTCCTCCCCAGGGACACAGCGCTCACCTCCCAGCCTTGGCTTTGCACTAGCTGCCACCATACGCACGTTTACATAGGAAACCATTTACACACATTTCCCTGCTGTTAGGCGTATCCCGACTCTGTGTTCTTACAGTTTTGCCAACTGCCAAGAGAGCACCTTTTTCCCCTCAGAAGAAACTGAGAAATGGTCCTGGAGGATTAATTATGCTTACCCCAGTACTGTTGCCCAAGTCCTCACCACAGAAGAGATGGACTCAGACCTACCCAAATAACATCTAGTCTTTAACTCCTACCTGCAAATGAGCACAAGGCCGGGGGCTGTTGGTGCTGAAGGGGTGGTTTTGTGGATGGAGACCGAGGGGCCCAGCCTGAGCAATCGCTGTGGAAGAGGCGCTTCCCAAAATGTGGAGCCATGGCCTTAAGAAGGGCTGCACGCTTCCCAGGAGAATTCAGTTGGAGGAACTGGGTACAGCACTGAAACAGGGGCGTCACTCCAAATGTGTTTGGAAACCTGACCCCAAAAGCTAATATAACCACACTGCCATCTTGAAGCCAAGAGGATGCCGTCTGGAAAGGGCAAAAGGAAGTTTTTCCCAGAAGGAAGGAAAAATGCAAGCTTTTCCTTCAGGAAACACTTCAGCAAGTAGGTCCGAAAGAGCCAGAGAAGAGGAGGTGAAATGCTGAGAAAGCTCTCAGGCAAACGTCCTCCAGGATCGCCAGCACCACGGACCCGTACACCTGATGGCGCCGGGCACAGGACAGAGGGTAAAAATGTTCTTGGCGGCAAGACCATTTTCTGAGGAAGTGGAACGATGCGGCTATAGAAGGAAGTGCATTTTCTTACTGAGTTTATTTTGTGCCTTGAACAAGCAGCACTCTCCTACTGACTGCCAAGCTGGCTACTGTGCTTCACTCCACAATACTTATTTGACTGGCAAGATACTATTTCAGACCTATAAAAATCACCCTGGACATGTTCCCAATAAATTGAATTCCTTTTCTAGCTAATCATTTTATTTGTCTAATTATTAGCAGCCCTTGGCACCAGTAAGATGCTGTGCGCAGAAGCCAGCAGGGTTTGGTCCCTGCCCAGCATCTCTGCTTCATGTGTTTCTCCACATTAATCCAGCAGCAACTAGTGGTATAATCTGGATTAAGTACCCAGGAGGCTGGATTGCTTTCCAGCCCATACAGAACCAGCAGCATAAAGGGTAGGTCTAGTTAAGACCTCAGGAGTCAGGGGACACCTATGCAAAGAAATTAGGGGTGAGCAGGTTTGCAAAGCAAGTACCAAGGGAATTTTTATACTTAAAAATACTTTCCAGGTGATACTGAAATAAAATCAATACAGACAAGTATTGAGAGCTCATCGCAGCTAACGTGGAAAGTCTGCAGCATCCATGGGGACAGGGCTGCTTTCCAGATCCCCATCCACCTCCTACCCGATTGCCTCCCCTTTGCGGCATTCCCACCAACGTCCTCTGTTTCTGCACAGCCTAGGTACGAGGCCCAGGGACAGCAAAGGCAATCTTGGAAGAACTTGCTCCGCACAAAGACAATAAGAACATCCCCACTATTTACAGAAAGTGGAACATAAGCTTTAGAAGAATCTTATGGAAAAGAAAAAGACAATATCCTGAAGAATGAAGCCACTTTATACACATTCATTTCACAGTTGCTAGAATGTAAAGCAAAGCCCTGGAGTTCTGCCAGCCAGTCAGTATTTTTCCGACCGTATCAAAGCACATGATAAAAATAAAAAGCTTAAGGGTCAAACTCAGTGCTGGGATTAGTAACCAGGCTGGAGTGAATAGCGTGATTCCAGGCCTGAACAGGATCCTGTGCTCACAGGCACTTAAAACACGCCTAGCTGTGGGCAGGCAGCATTTGTGAACGAAACCCACACGCCAAATTCCTCCTCCAGCCCATGCAGCCGGGAGGGGGCTTGGACAAGACCCATGGACACCACCGGCAGTGCCAGGGCCTGCAGCCCCGCAAGCGGCCGAGCGCTCCGCGCTGCCGCTCCCGTCTCCCTCGACTCCTCTCCCAGGGCTGCTCCCCGCGGCAGCGGGTGCTGCAGGCTGCAGCCTGCGCGTGCTGGGCTGCGCACGAGGGCTCTCTTCTGAGCAAGCGTCAAGCTCTCACTTTATACTGAGCAGATCAAAACCCATCTTTCTTAATCCCTGTATCCACTAAGGTGTGCTGAGATCAACAGAAGCAGCAGCATCAGACACACTCACAGCATGGTTGGTTTTGCAAAACCCCAAAGGGTGCTGATACATAACAAGGCAGTAACAGGGCTAGGACGCTCCTTAGTGCCCAGGGCGCTAGCTGCAACTCGGAGCATGGTCTGCCAAAATCAAGAAGGGTTTTAAGAGGCTCCCGGCTGTGATGCCTGGAACCCATCAGTGACAGCTCCTCACTCCACAGGACACAGCGCTGATGGCCCCGTCGTGGCCAGCTGGACGGGGCAGCAGGGGAGCCGGGCGTCCCCCGGGGCCCGGGCTCATCGCAGCCTCAGCGGAGCACAGAGCTGTGCTCTCACATCCAGCGTCTCCTTCTGCACAGCCAGGAACCCAGGGGGCCCGGCGCAGAGCTCACTCTCTGCTGAATTCCCCTGTTGCATCTCCATGGGGCTGTGCAGCTTCCCTCTCGACTAGTCTCTGAGTGTGAATTTTAATGGGAGACATCAGAGAGAAGCTTAAAGTTTGAGTTGTTTATTTTGAACACTGGATGTTCCCTTTGCTTAGTTATTTTGGCCTCTGGTTAAGCTTCCTTTTGTTACCTATAGAGATAATTTCTTCTTTTTTTATGGCAAGGCTGATCAAAACTAGGAGTGATTTCCTTCCAAAATATTTTTTCAACCAATAAAATGACCTATTTGTTGCATTCACTATTTTTTCAGTGTTGTTTCTTTCTGCCCAAGTTGCATCATTTTATTCCAAAGGCTAGAGACTCAAAATAATAATCTTTTTTACCTGCCTTCAGCAGAAGAAAATAAATACTTTTTAAAATACCAACGTTGGTTCGATACAAACTGCAATAACAGTTCTTTGGTTTGGTTCATTTCATCAAAACAAGGGTGAAATTGTACCTTTTTTAACCACAGACATAGGCAAAGACACCTAGGCATAGGCACAGACGAGCAAAATAACAACAACAAAAAAAAAACTAAATAAATAGTTTAGAAAAGCACTAGGGAGGGAATGATTTGGATGAAAAGTGAAGAGCTTATTCCCCCTTGCTGGAGCTTTCTGTCCCTCAGCACTTTTTTCCCTGAGCTCCGACCTTCTTTCACACAAGCTGACAAGAAATCCCTCATGGAGCAGAGGGCTGGATGCTGCCTGGTCCCCCAGCCCCTGCTCCAACACGGGTCTGGTGGGTCTGAGGCTGCAGCTCAACCCCATAAACACAGGAAGATGGCACCAAAATCAGTTCCAAGCTCTGCTGCTGGCAAACTGCAATTTTGATGAAGGAGCAAAATTTTCTAGCTTTCCTGAGCAGCCTTAGCTCTCATTGAATTTCTTTTGATCCAGCTGCCCCTCTAGTCAGAATTTTAAGCAGCTAGTGGTGTCTCTTTCTCTCCTTCTTGACATCTCCTGGCCTGCGGGGCTGGGGCAAGACTCGGTGCATGTCACACCATATTTTGCCACCTCTGATGCAACGTGTCTGTGAGGGCTGGTGGGGTTATACCGTACATTGTCACAATAACTGAAAGCAATTTTGAGGAAGAAAATAGAAAGAGGAAGTTTTCCAGAAATAGGTTAATGACATGAGAATCAGCACATGCAATCAGCACATTAAATAGTTTCTCCACATCTTTCAGCTACAGCTTGTCTGATGGAGACCTTTTAAATAGGCTTAAGAGAGTGATTTGGACCTTCTCCCTTCTCTGAAGTGTTTGCAGACATCAGTAGGAACAGCGCGGATCTGACCTGAGGGATTTGTAAGAACACAAAAACAAAATTAAAGTAAAATTAAAAGAATAAGAGGAGAAGCATAACCCTAGGGCATATTCTCTATCTGCTGCCTCAGGGCGTCTGGAACACGTGACTCCAGAAGCCCAATGCAACCGCTGTGACAGGTTCATTCTGGGGCAGCTGGGGACAATTGAACCTCAGAGTGTCTCCTTGTGACCGACACATTGCTCATGCCGATGCCGACTCTGCAAAGGTACCTTTAGTTGCTCAGCCAAAAGCATTTGACGGAGATGGCAAAACACCATCACATCCCCCCACGCTGAAGTAGGGGAGCAGAGACGAGGAGAAGGCGCTGCTTCAATATAATAAACACCAGTGACAACCATGGTCTTCAAGAGGTAATTTTGCAATTCTGATTAAAAAAAAAAAAAAAATCAGAAGGAGAGACCACAAGCGGTTTGCCCACAGTCACACGGACGTCTGCGGCAAGGACGAGAACAGAAGTCACATCTGACTCCCAAGACGCTGCACGAGATGTTTCACCACAGGGTTCCCTGCGGAAGCCGCTCTGTCCCGTGTGACAAACCTGCCTGGCCAGGTCACCCAGGCCAAGGTCACCCACCAACCTGTCACTCCCGGCCCTTTCAAGCACTACAAATACCAACCTGTGGTGCTAAAACACGGTGTTGAAGCTGGCACAACTGTTGCCTCTTGCAAAGTCCTGCAACTTTGGGACTGCGGAATTAAAAGCTCATTTTAGAAGCAGCAGAATGACTCCTGCTTCCGAATATAAGTCTCAGGGGAAAGAAGAAAGTTTGCAATTTCAGCAGGAAAATGCATGAGATGGTCTCTTAATTACCAAAGGAAAGGCAGCTGGTTCAGTTCATGCTATCTTAATAATTTTCCTCTCTTTGATGTCTTGATCACATCTTTTGAACAACATGCTTGAAGCTTAACACTGCAGAGAACACTTATTTTCATAATGAAAGGGAAATATTTTGCTCCATGCATAATATTTAGTTATCCTGATAGGCTGCATTGATAGGGCTTTATATATTGTGTTTTCAAGCTAATGTTGATTTTATAAGAGGCCTGCGGGGTAATGCAAGGCTTGTCTCTAAAGGATAAATACTGTAATCAGTGCATGTGTCTCACATCCTTTAAAGTGGTATCAAAAGGTTCCTAATGAGAAAGACACAGGCACACAAAACTTTCTCATCCTAAAGGCATGAAAAGGAAGATGACTTACTTTCCATTTTAGTTCTGAAAGTTACAATTTCTAAGCAAAGAACATGATGTTAAAACGTTGTGTACTATGATAATGCACCTACTGTTAGGCCATAACACAAAACGAAGGCCATCTCCACTTCCCCAGACACCAGAGACAGTCGAGAAGTCCCCACAGCTCGGGGAGGCCACCCCTGCACAGCCACCTGCAGCCAGGAGCGCTGCCATTCCTTGTATCACAACAGTGTAAATAGATGCAGAGCCTAATCTAAAGCCATAAGGATGTGTCTCATGGGCTGCATGCAAGAGAAAGAGGCAGCAAAATTTTGCAAGAGAACTTGCTAAAAGTGGAAGAAATGCTCCAAAATGCTTTTGGCCTTGCTAGAAAAGCCAGGGCTTTTGCAAAAAAATCAATCCTTACTCTAATTCTCCACCTATAAACCAATGCCTGCGATTACAGGTTACATTCAAACCATCTAAACAAAACCTAGCGGAGGAGTGATTTCAGGATGCAGACTTTAATTTTAACCATACCACCCATTTCCTCCCTCTTTTCACTTTAAACCAGATGTTATTATGTTTACGTGTGACATTTACGCTCAACAGTGCAGGCTCTGGCAGGATTTACCGAAACGGGGAACAAAATCGGGATTAAACAAGCTGTTTCCGATGTGCGAGCACTGCGAACCGCGCGCGTCTCACGGAGCAGCGCGTGGGAGGCAAAGCCCCGCTCCGGGCTGCACCCCCTGCCCATAGCACTGCACCCTGGCGCTACCACGGGAATCCCGATAGGAAAAGCCCTGCCAGGAAACAGTCCTGAAGCATCTCTGCTGCTCTGGGAGAAGGGAGAACGTCAGGGACCAGGTCTGGTGGGGAAGTGACCTCCAGCTGAGAAGAGGTAGAAGCAGCAACATTTTACTTGGGCACAGGAGAGCATCTCCAACCACAACTCCCAGCTTCCAGGGAGATGCAAAAAAACTTCTCTTCCAAAAAAAGGAAATAATTTGGGGCTTTTTTTGCTCCCTGAATTGGCTCGCAGTCTCAGAGAAGTGCCAAGATGAAGAAGGTGCTGGGAAGAGAACCAGGGCTGCTTTCAAAGGAGCACAGTAGCTCCACACCAGGAGCCTGAGGAGCTATCTGAGATCCAGACCCATCTGCTCCTGCACCGGCAGCTGGACAGGATACCACAAGAAGGATACATACGGGCACCGGGATGCGCAGCAGCAGCCTGAATCACTCACAGCAGCAACACCCGCGAATGGACACGGCAGCCCCCATTGCTCCTTTGCCCCCATCAGAAAGTCACCACCTACCTCAGCAGAGCTTTGCTCCTCCCCAGCAAACAGCCCCGTGCAAGCTCTACCCTCCAGAAATAGCCGTGAACTGACTTGTTGCTGGGCAGCCTGGCTCAGCTCTGTGCATCCCCCCGCGCCCGGCGCGTGCCGAAGGGGCCGTCGCAGCTGCCCGGCCAGCTGGGAGCCCGGGAGCTGCTGCAAAGTTTTGTCCAACAGTTGCTCCAGGGGCTTTAGTTTCCCATCCCTTGCGTACGTACCCCTCTTCCCCAGTGGAAGGGTTTGCCAGGAGAGCCCATGCCATTTTTATCAGCACCAGCTTGTGCTACCCGGGGAGCTCTCCATGTGCAGCCGAGTTCTGGGAGAGATTAAAAACTTCGGGTTATAAGAAAATTGCATTTCTTATGCATTAACAATACACTTCACTAGGGAAGGAGGGTTTGAGAGCATCTTTTGGAACATTATTGTGCCTCTAAATGAAGCTGAAAGAAAGAAACTCTTGCTCCATTGGAAATTTAGCCAGTTTTCAGCAAGAGTAATGGTAATAGTATGCTGTTCCTGCTTCTACCAGCCTAAAGGAAAGCTCTTATACACAGTCTAAGAGGACAGCAACAAAGACAGGATAATAAAACCCAAGGTTGTTGAAATATAAACACATTAAATCAAATAAGAGTTGCAATTTAAGAGAGGGAGGCATCTTGACTTGCGATAACACCTTCTTTACTAGCAAATTCAAAGCACACCATGGCCAGAAACATCATTATCCTGTTTTGTTATTAAGTCCAACTAAACTAGGGTAGAAAAAAAAAAAAACTCTTCCCAAGAAAACCCAGTGAAGCAATGGGGATTGCAAGAGAAACCTTTGATTCACCCTCAGTTCACCAGATGAATCATTTTGTGTTGAAGAAACACAAAACTACACTGAAGGGATCCAACCAAAAGCTCTCAGCCCCTGAAACCATGTAGACTATTCACTAAATCATGGGAAAGACTGATCAAATACATTATCAGTATGCTATGATTTACCTTGTTATGTGTATTACTTAATTCATGGTAACTGCCCATAAATCATGCCTTGCATTGCAAGATAATTTGAGTCATTTTGGCTGCAAAGAAAGCAAGTTTGCATTAATCCACATTCAAGTGGAGTAGGAGTTCGCAGGCAGATGTAGTGCCCCACTGCTCACCCACTACAGCTTAAGTAGAAGTAAATTGCCCATGCAATTTAAGCTGAGATCAAAGCAAGGCCAAATCCTGCCCCTCTGATTTTAGGAACAGCATCTCTGCAAATCCATGTTGAGTGCGTGGGGTCAAAATCACTAGTAGAGCTCACAGCTCAGGCACTAGGAACTGCAGTTCCTCTGCCCACTAAAACCCCATGGGCATGAGCAGGAATCCAGGTGCAACAGAGCTAATTGGCGAGAGTCAATTTTTTTCTCCACTCAGCTGTGTGCACATGGTGGAAGAGAAATAACCAATTAGCTGGAAAAAATCACCTGTAGAAAAAGACTGCAGAAGGAATGGTTTTGCAATGAATGTTCTTAAAAATATTACACAAATGGTGCTAAAATTAAGTATTACAGTAACAGCCAGTGAGCAAGTACTTCATAGCCAGAGCTGTGCTGCTGAATGTTAACCTTTCTTTTTCTAAAATAAGCGACAGCTGTTGGCAATCCCCCCAACTCCTCTCGCTAATCTCCATGTGCCTGTGAGGTAACGCGGCCCCAGGAAGGGGCCGAGGATCTCGGCACGTTGCCGCAGACGCTGTCCTCGCGGCCGCGCTCCGGCCCGGGCCCCGCGGAGGGCGCTGGCGGCTGGGCCCCGCGTTGGTGACTGCTCCCCGCGCAGGGCCGCTCCGCTCCCACCGCACGGCGGCCCGGACGGGTCTTCTCGTCCCCTGCTGGCAGCGCCCGCTCCAGTGCCGTGGCCCAAGCGACCGTCTCCTTGCGGCTTTCGGCCACACGGGAATAGGGCATTAAGAGCCACCCGTGTCCTCGCTCCCAGGCATGGCCTAGTTCTAGGTTCTAGTTCTGGATGACTAGGGGCACCAGATCCTGGCCAAGAACTGCCAAAGGGATTTTGGTGGCGGCATGTTAGGGAAAGCCCAGTTTCCAGCACACAGGCATGCAGTGCTTCCCAAGAAAGTCTTGGAGCTGCCTCCCCAAGCCCCAAATCCAGCACGTTGGGGCCGCTCTTTCCCTGCCTCAGCATTGACCTGCTCAGGGACGACAGGCAAGTCATGCCAGGTCTCCCATTGCGCAGGGGGGGAAGAGAGGAACCAGGAACATCTTCCTGGCAGGGCAGCACTGAGGTTTCATCAGTCATATGAAGCCCCCATGAGTCTCAGAGAAGCAGTTAGCGGGAAGCAAACTCTGGTAGCCAACTGTGGCTCCCACTACACATTTCTGAGCCTTGCTCCTTAAGTACTTTTATACAGGAGCCTCCAAAGGAGCTGCCACTGAACAACTATCATCCCAGCACAAACACATCTCACTCCAGCCAGGGGGAGGATTCACAGCCTTCTGGTCTTGCCTTTAGCAAATTCCATTGAAAACTAAAGGTTTTCCCTCATGGGAAGCACACACTCCAAGATGCTTCGGTAGCTTCACTGATGCTTGTGGAGAAGCTCCAACAAAAGGAACAGCAAAGAGATAAAATATTATTTTAACAAGCAGTCCTTGCACATTTCTATTCCATGGAGCAGTGAATTTAAGCTTAAGAAAAGAAAATCTACTGCCAGTCACTACTTTTACCAGCACTTCTGAAACAGATCACAACAGGCCTCAGTGTGAAAACCACTGTCCTAAAACATAAGGCAGCGTATTCCCTTCTTGGGTCCCACAAAGAAGTCAGATGCAGCATCAGAGGCAGAGTCAAACATACAAAGGGCAAGCAACTCTCTCGGATTGCTTTGATGAAAGCAAGTTGTAGCGATTATGGAGCCTTCTTGGTTCTCTGATAACAAATTAGTCCCATGACACACGCAGAAAACCAGTACCAAGCACAACAGTGAAGATCCTCGAAAATCCTCACACCAGGTCCTCGGTGTGAGGTTTTTTTCCCTAGCAAAAAAGGATGGGAAGAGACCAGGCAGGAGGGGAGCTGGCCAAACAGCCAGGGTCAAGGGGGCTTGGAAGAGAAGCTCAATGTGCCTCCTCTGGATCACAGTGAGCATGCAAGGTTGGTAAAGACGACAACTTCAAGCAGTAAGCAGCACTGGTTTTAATGACAGCAGATTTATAACCACAGAGTTGGGACTCACAGGGACTGAAATCCCAAGGGTTGCTGTAGCTTATCCCTTACCGCAAAGGCTAATACAAAAACATTAGGAAAGAGCAGATATGGAAGCTGAAAAGAGTGTTTTTCTGAAACATGCCAGCATCAGTTTTGGATCGTCAGCATCACGAATCAAAGAGGCTTGCTGATAATCACCACAGTTACGTCCGTCACAGCCAACAGGACACGGCACATCGCTTCTGCGCCCGCCAGCACTGCAGGCTCCAAGTGACCCTGGCTCCCTTCCCCAAACACTGGGAAACTCCTGTTGTGTTTGGCTCCCCCCTTGTTCTCCTTTCACAAAGTAAAGCACGCTTGCAGCACGTCAGCCTGAGCTGGTAACTGCTGCTGAAGCTCGGACAGGCACCTCTCCTCTCACCAAGCGGGATGCGCCTGGACGGGCTTCCCCCGACCTGGAGCTGCACAACCACGAGGGCTTCATCCTCTTCTGAATGGCACCTCAGCAGCTCTGCCAAGCAAGTTGCTGCCTGTAGAGATGATGCCCTTCACCTCCCCCGCTCTGTTCCCAACGCCTGCTAAAAAAATAGTTTATATGTGTTTGCAGAATATTATATAGACACCATCTGCTTAAGATTACTGTCATTAAGCTAACATGGAAACAGCCAACTGTATTTTCTCTTCTCTGATTTTCCAAGTGTAGCATCAATTGCAAGGCTCTGGGACTTGCTTCTCTTAAACTCTCTTAACGGATGAAACGAAACAATCACAGAATCACAAGTTACTCCTGAACCACCATTGTCCTCTGTGCCAACACAAGGCACAAGTCAGGGATAGGACAGACCTGGGAGTCCTTCCTCTTGAGCACCTGCCTGCAGCCAAACCACTGCACTGAGGTCAACCTGGCTGCATCTGCCCTGGCCACTGCAGCGAGGCTGTACCCAGCGGTGTGGATTAGCTCAGCACAAGCTCTACGTTGGCCAGGCCGGATTGCTCCCAGCAATTCATCCGCACTTCAGTCCGCAGCGGCTGAGAGCAGCGCAGGACAGAGACACCTGTTTGCGAGGTGTCTTTGAGGGTGTCTCCTACAGAAGGAAGCTCCGCAGCAAAGGCTTGGAAGGGACAAGGTCACTCTCTGCAGAAAGAGGACAAAAAGTGGGACAAGAGATCAAACCAAGCTGAGAGGAGACAGACCTGTTTATGCAAGAGGACAGTACTAGCAGGAGACCAAACAGGACAGGCACAATTAAGAAGAGCCTGCGCTGGAAGTTAATAACCCTCAGAAGACAGAGGTTTCCAGCCTAGCAAACCCAGCCACCCCACAGGCTCATTTGTGTGAATGTGACATGTTCACCTACCATGGGGCACCCACGTCTGTCCCATGTCTATGACCTGCAGTCCTGTGGCATGCAGCACAGACCATGCAATTCCTCACTCCTTTGCCTTCTTGTCCCTCACTTTCAGACATGAAAGAAATTTTCCATCATCCTAAATTATCCACTAATCTTTCATGGGCTCTGAAAAGGCATTTCTGCCAGGAGACACCTCGCAGAGAGCACCCTGCTCTCCCTGACTCATCTGCCCACCTTGCAAAGAGGCACCAATGCACTAAGTGTTGGGGAATCCTTAGATAAAAGGATCACAGTTCAAAGCATGAACACATATGAGCACAGTACTACCAGACATGATACCTCTACAAAATGAACTGCCACTTCGCTGAAGACTGGGAAGCAAAAATATATCTGCCAAAGCTCAAATGTGTGACACTAGCTTTTAACTGCGCGACAGCATCCACAAATACGGTCACGGATCAGAGGAAGTAGCTGGAAGTGATGATGGAAAGCCCAATTTCTTGACACTCGCATGGTTCTTCCTAATGTGACCTGCTCAAGACTCAGCAGCTCTAACACCACAGTGAGCTTCAAAAGCCTGAGCTGGTGCTGTGTACCCAAGGGACATCAGGGAAGGCCTCAACAACCCACCTGCATATCCAGCACCCGAGTGACCGTGCGACTAAGCTCAGCACCCCGTCTGCAAGAAAGATGGAAACTGCTTAAGGAAGAAGCAACAGAGATAGAGCACACTCAGCTTCCAGCAATCATCAGATAACAGCCTTTCCGACCCCACAGCATACCTTGACTACTGTGTTTAACAACCAGTGCAGCCTTGTCCCCCAGGGATTTGTCATTTTTTTTTAATCCATTTGTACTTTCAGGTTTCATATAATCTTGTGGCAAAGTGTTCCCACAACTTAATTACAGTGCGAAAAAAATATTTAATTTCATTCTACCTGGCACACAAGAATGCTGTAATCCCTGCACCATTGCCAAGGGGCTGAACCTGTTCCTCTCTATGGTCTATGCATATATGTGCCAGGAGTTTAAAAAAAAAAAAAAAAAAAGTAGGATCTGCATTCAAATAAGCATCCCTCTCCTCACTGCTCTGCTGCTAGGCTGCTTTGGGATTAGCATTTTAAACAGGTCTTAAAATGAGAAGGACCCAACCACTGCCAGACCTGCAGAGACGAAGTGATAGGGAGCCTGGTCATTTCAGCTGGATTAGCTCCTACCCACTGAAGGTAACTTTACAAGTCCTCACTTTAATATCCTATGTAGGGACAGCTGGAAATAAACACAGAAACAAACCAAGGAACAACTGTCATCGGAAACTTTAAAAAGAGATTTATTTTGTCTGTGGTGAATATTGCTCCTGAAAGCTAAGAGAGTTAATTTAAACTGTTAGCGATTTAGACTGTTAGACAATCCTTTTAACAGGAGCCCAACTACTGTGTTTTGAAAGATGCAGGAGCTAGCTGGGCAGGGGCACTGCTCCTGGCTATGCCCTGGCTATTATTTTATTAATTAGGAGCCAGGCTGGGCTGCCAGTGCCTTCACCTTGTCTTACTTGTGAATCCAAGAGTTTGTCTTGGCTGCAGTCACTGGAAGACGAAGCTTTACAAACCAGGGCATCTTTCCTAAGCAGACACAAGAGCCCCATCCGAGGCAAACAGGTCCGAGAGCATCAGCCGCAAGTGCCAGACCCCACACACGCTTCCCACAGAGCGCAGGGAGCCTTTTGGTGGACACAGGGAACAAGACACGGGCAACAGCGGGGAGATAAAGCCTGGGAACTCGGGCAGGCCCAGCGCAAAGGGACGCTCACTGACGCCAGCGGGGCCGCTGGCTCTGCCGCGGCAGTGACACAGCGCTGCGCTTTGCAGGGAAAGCCGAGGGTTGGAAGCGGGGCTGTGAAAAAACCACTAACACGTTTTTTCTGACAGGCCAGCAGATTAACATCTATTGTCACTGGTGCAAGGCCAGACTTGGCTGGAAAAGGTCCAGGAGTTTGATGTCACTGCGAGGCTCGCGAGGACGTCAGCTAGAGAGCGTTCCCATGCCGCTGCCCGCGGCACGCTGCTCCCCACGCGCTCCCTGAGCGCCGTCCGGGAGCGCAACGGGCCGGCCCCTCTGCCGCAGCGGCTCGAGCCCGCTCTGCTGCAGCTCACGTTAACCAGATGGGCGAGCCGTTGATAAAGGACCAGGTGGGGCTGGATACTGGCAAGTAAAACGAGAATTTGACAAGGTCTGGACTGTCAGTTCTGTGTTAGGACTCCTTATCAGTGGTAATCACAGTCTCTACCTTTCTATGAATGGAAACATTGGACACCACTTCCTCACTTGGCTGGTCTGGATGTTTTCAGACCCCGTGCGAGCCAAGTGACACGGCCAGTTGCACCCTTTACTTGGTTTGAGTCAAGGCCTGTCCTGTAACGCCAGCCTCCCCGACACACACAGCGAGACAGCAGCCCAGGAACTAGAGCTCCTAACCAACAAGGTCCTACTCAAACCCAAGGACACCTGGACTCCCAGACACCAACGCCTGACAAAGAACGATCACACTCAGCTCACTGATGGGTTATCCCAAAGGTCTGTCATCCCTGCACGGGAATGTGGTGCACAGAGGCCCAGAAAACCCTGAGCACCCAGGGAAAGCCTTCACATCACCTCTGCTTGGGCTCACAGGCTGCTGCAAGCACATCAGAGCTCCAAAGGAACCTAAAGATCCACTGCAAGCTTCTGCTTTCTGTCCCTTTTCTTTATCCAAGCCTTTTTCATGCACAAATTGAGAGCAACATGAATGCTGAAACAGAAACAACACACAGGTGGGCACTCATATGAAGCATCACCCCAAAACCCCAATTCCTACCAAACAGCTGCACTTCCCAGGGCAAGGAGAAAAGAACGACGTATCACAGTCATCTCGGTGATGATCATCACACAGCCACCCACACCACTAGCAGAAAGCGGGCCCCGGTCCCACTCAGATGGAGCAGAGCCTCAGTTCTTTCAAAAATCCTTCCCGAGGCAAAGGCACCTCTCACCCCATACACAGGGTCACTCTCAGTGACACCAGCACATTGCCATTGCTATACCTAGAGCCACATGTCCTCAAGATCAGCAGCACAACGCTCTTCTTGCCTGGATCAAGGATAGTACAGTCCCTAGTGGGTGTTACGCATGAAAAATTCATTTTAATATACTTGGTAACGGCTAAAAGTGAATTATTTATACTTATCTTTCCAGATTAAGGTCATTTGCATTGAAGGATAAAATCAAGCTAACACAACCCAGTTCAGACACAGGTGGAAAGCTGTTTCCCCAAAACAATCCAGCATTTTGTCATAGACTTTACACAATCATAAAGACAGCAGCTAAAGATTAAACAGAAAATCTCCTTTTGAGTAAGAACAGCTGGAAGACTGCACATGTCTCAAGTGAGACTATTTCAGAGGCTGGCTACCTCAAACTGCTGTAGATTACTTTTGAATAAAACATCCTGTGTTATCTTCATAAAACGTATTTTTCTGACGCATGAGGGAAAAGTTATTTAGATCTGGGAAGAGCAGAAAGCTTGTCAGCGTGGCCAAGGCTTGTGACATGCTGAAGTCACAGGATTGCTCCTCGGCAGTGCATGGAAAACCAGTGTGGAGGGTACACTGCTATCAGTCACTTTTTAGGTCCTATACCTGTATCTCCTGTTATTAATAGAAAGCAGCAGCTGTTTCATTAATAAAAGGAGACACCAGCACCAGGGCTGGTTCAGGGATTGAGCTTCACCTGATCCATCCACACACACAGAATCATAATGGTTGGAAAAGACCTTTAAGATCGAGTCCAACCGTAAACCCTTCAACACCACACCTGTATACAATCACACACAACACACGTGCACGCACGCAGGGCTTTCCTCTTCCCGGTCCCAGGCGCCAGCTCCAGAGCTTGCTCAAATCCCACTTAGGAAAAGGCTGAGCTCCATTCCCGCTTCCTGTGACATGCTTGGGAGACACACTTAATCTGCTCCCTGTGGCTTCCCTCCAGGAAAATACTTCACATATCCTTGTTTGTTTGTTTTTAAATTCTAAGTGATTTTAATGCTGGTGAAAGTTGCTGGACTGACAGCCCTGGGAAACTGCGGGCCTCCTACTCGGGCGCTGGCAGGGGCTGCGCCAGCTGCCCTGGCTCAGCTCAGGCCTGGAGGCCGCTCGCAGCCTCCATCCCGTGGGTAGCAGGGAAGAGCACCCGTCCTTCAGCCCAGGCTGCTCCAAGTCCGAGTGCACAACTGCGGGTAAAGGAAACACGCACTGGGCTCAGAGGCAGCACTGAAAATTATCCCAGGGCATGGGAGGGAAGAACATTTAAAATTATTATTTTTAGAGGACTTTGAGGTTTCAGTGATCTCTTGGGGGCTCATACATATGGGTAAAATTATAAATAAAATTAGAATAGGTAGAGCTAAAGAGTAGGAAAAAAGATCTCACAACCAGAGACACCCAGACATCAGACACAGGTAGCAAGTAACTCAGCCAAGGGCTTTGCTCCCTAGAAAGTCCGTCTTCCAAATTTCACCTCAAATACTCTCTCAGACCCAGGGTCTCCAAGATGAGAACAAAAGCCCAGGAGAGACAGGCCCTGGGCTGACAAGGGTGCCTTATATACATTATATATTATACGCTAAATTTTGCATTTGGCATCATGTCTCAGCAGAGCGCTGTGCTTCTTGTACAACAGGGGCAGCTACAGAGGGCCTGGGTAAGGAGCCAGAAGAGCGGTCCGGGGCCCTGGTTTAAAGAAGGGTATGGTTAGCAGCGATTTGGCACATTTCTCCTGCCAAATATAGATAGGGATATTTCCTTTGCAGACCAGGTTTGCATCAAGCCTATAAAATCCTGCTGCTGACTGCTGCGAGTGCCAGAGCCTCGCGTGTTGCTGCGTTTTGTCAGCCTGGCCTATAGGAAAAGCAAAACCCACCACACTGGTCTGAGAAACGGTGCCAGCAACGTGTCAGAACAGAATTACTGCCCGCTGGGCTTCAAATACAGTAAGTGCAGGACCATACATGTACTTATTGACACTTAAAGTGTCAATCAGCGTTTCATTCCATCTGATGAGTCAACCATGGCAAAATAAAGAAGTTGTATTATAGTGAATGCAGCTAAACAGCCTTACAGCCTTTCTGGGAAACCAGGGTACAATCAGATCCTCTGCTGGAGCAGCCAGCGACTATTAAGACTAATTAGAAATACACTCCAGTTTTACTGAAGCAATAAGCAAAATCAGGAGAAAAACAGATTTAGTTATGTATATTCTGCCCACAAAACTAGAAGGCTCCCATTTGGTTACTTGCTTACTACACACTGAGCTCCTCTTAATATGATGGGAAGAAATAAATAAATAAAAAAGAATAGCTTTGCCAAACTCAGTGCCTCAGTACCATCCTCAGGGTCACCACAAAAGTCACGCTAGCTAAGAGCGCCAAGCAGTTAGCACCACTTTTCAGGCACTTTACGAGTATTACAGTGAATGTTCTCTCTGCTCTGCTTTCACCCCAGGGCAATTTAAAGCACTGTTACATTATCCTTTCTTAAAGCTCCACCTTTGCAATGATGCTTGAAAGAAAACTAGACAACAGCTTGGGTAACTGTTACTCTGAGCTCACCTGCTTTGCCAGCTGATACTCTCTAACTGTCCCCATCTGTTTGCATTTGGGTGTCCTCCTTTATCTTAGCAGCCCAGGGCAGAGACCATCTTTCAGATCTATTTGCACACATATTGCTGTAAAAGCATCCTTGCTCTGCAATAAAAGCTTTTGGACATCGAATAAAACATACAGTACTCTTGTTACACACTTCTTATATAAGTATTACTGATGTCTACTGAACATGACCCTACAAGACTGACCACTTTCCAAAGTGAACATGCTGTAAGGAATAAGCGAGTAAACTAAGTTCCAACTAGACTGCCTAGGGTTTTTTTTTTTTTTTTTCCCCTCTCTCTCCCCAAACATGATGTTTCTGCCTAGAAGAGCATTTTTTTAAAAAAATTGCTTTTATTATAAAGAGAAAGGGGATGCACTTTGCAAAGAAACATCATTTTTTACAAGTTTCTCAATAAAACTTTCAAGAAAGCCTCTCTCCAAAGGTGCGAGCCAAAGCCCAGGGAAGCTACCGGGAGTTTTGCCATTGCCTTTACTATATTTTGGATTTGACGCTACTTGATTAAGCAGCGGACGCTGCCAACCCCAAATAGTACGTTACTGTGCGGCGCTCTGCCTTTTTCATGCAGTATTCATACAGTATTTATACAGGGAGGTGGCATTTCTAGCTATGAGCAGCTTCCAGCTTCCCGGTGCCAGAGCCCAGGGCAGTGCCCGCAGCCCCGCTAGCCATTCCCCTCCTCAACATTGTGCCGGGCAACTGGTTCCCTCTGCGTGAGCAGGCATCGCCTGGGAGGACGTGGCATTAAAAAGGAAGATTAAAAAAAAAAAAATGCCTCTCACATTAGATGGTCCAGCTGTTTCCTCCCAGTTGACTAAATTAGCGAGCTCGTACGTCACCTCCTGCCACAGGTAGGGTCAATTGAATCCTTCTTCCTGTTTAATCCATATAAAATGGGAAATGGCTTTTGAGGAAGACAATGACAGAATACGAGCGTAGTATTTTTTCAGGCTGTGTACTTTTATCTGATAAATTGGAAGACCGCTTTGGCGGCCACAGAAAAGGGCAGAAGCCGCGGCTGGGAGCTCCCGGGCGGCCTCGGGCCCGGCGCCGCGCGGCGCCTCAGCCCCTCAGGCCGCCACCGGCGCAGCGCGGCCCCACACGGCAGGGCTGCGACTGCCTGGGGGTGCCAGGGGACAGGGCGAGCGCGTGGGGCCCGCACAGAGGCGGCCCGGGGACGCAGGAAGCCTGGGCCCCGTTTCCTCTTCTGTCACTTGCTTCCTAAGGAAGCCTGCTCACCTCTCCCGTCTCCCGCACTGGGAAAGGGGCTTGATTCAGTCCTGCCAGAGCTGTCTTCTCCCATCCTGTGTAGCTCATGGCAGCAAGACTCGGGGAACGGGGCCACGACCCTGGGAGCTGGGCTGACCTCAGCTACTACTGTATCTTGGGGGTACAGCAGCGTCCAAGCCACAGCTCCACTGCAAGGAAGGGCTGCGAGTGCTTCTTCACCCACTCTTGCACAAAGTCCCTGAGCTACCCTGCCACCATCCGAAACGGGCTCGAGTTGCAGAGCTAACAAATAGCAGATAGCACACGGATGCACAAAGCATCCTGATATGCATTTGCAAGTCTATTTCCCTGGAGAATGTCTAAGGCCTGTGGCTCTTTTGGGTACCTCCAAAGATGATAAATAAGTAATACAGAAATTCATCTACCCTGACAGGGTGGTGGCCTACATACAGGGGAAGCCACTGCAAAAATGGTTTATCCTGATCACATCCCTCTTGAGCTCTCCTTTGTCTGCACACAGGGCATCACAGCTATCTTTGACATGACGCTTGCCAACGCATGGAAGGTCAATGCTGAGGAATGATGAAGTCATGGAGCAGCCTGCTAATTCTCTGGCTCTCCCCCAGCACCCCAAGCAAAGATAGCAATTCAGACCTGTGAGTCAAATCAGATCATAAGCCCTAGGAATAAAGCCACACAGTGTTTCTTAATGGATCGGAGGGGGAAGGCAGAAAACAGAAGCCTTAAATAACTGCTCCATCCGCTTGTGTAATGCTGCCTTCTGCTTCACAGTCCGTCCCTCACTGAGCTGCACCTTCAGGCCAAGGCTGTGTGAGCTCCAGGAGCGCCTTGTCTCTTTCACTCTAGAAGAATCACGCTCCCATTCTTCAGCTTTACAAATTAAAAGCATCAAAAACAAAGTAAAACAGCTAGGCTGACCCCTTTTTACCCATGAATAGCCAGTATTTTCAGCACAAGTAACACATGAAGTTCCTCAACTCAAACTTACAGACAAAGCAGTATTGGAGAGGCCATTTGATGACCCAAGCAGGAGAGAATCCAGCTCCTTCTCCTATGGAAGGAAAAGGGGACCAAGGCCAAAGATCCTTGTTCCTAATCCCACAACATACCCAGACCATCCTTTTCAGTGCTTGCTGCTGTATCAGCAAAGAGAAACAAAGCCATGAAAACATGTGCTCTTCAATGATTTGCCCCTGAGCCTACGTAGTGGGCAGGGACAGCTGAGAAAGTGATCTGGTGGTACAAGTTTTTCATCTGACCACACTGACATTTTGCAGCCAGTCCCTAGTGACAAGGGCAATCACGCTCTCCTGGGAACAGCACTGAAGCCTCTTCTAGCAGGGAAATGGCAGCAGCCCCAGGAAATCAGCTGCCAACCCAAGTAACACAGGGATGGATTCCTACGAGAGCCACATCTAGAGATGACATTAGGAAACAACTGCCATGGGGAGGAATCAAGGGCAATACGCAGACTTCTCAGGTGGCTTAAATCAGCAGTGCACCTCACTCACTTAGCTAGGAAGAAACAGGGCAGCCACGTCCAGAGCAAGCCAGTTTTACCTTCCCTCCATACCATACAAAACAGAATGCAACAACTGCAACAGGAATAGACTAGCACCGAGAGGGAAAATTGGGACTGATGAGCATATCCCTGCCCTTGGGAGAGCACAGACACACTTAGCGACCTCAGCAACGACCCCAAGCAGATTAATGTCTAGCAAGATAACGCACATCAGTAACTGTGCAGTCCTTTGCAGAGGAGCAGTCAGGGCGGGGAGGAGGGAGGGACTCCCTTCATTTGGCCTCTAGCAAACGTTTGCCTGTGCCAGGCTGACTGCAAAACCCCACGCAGGTGGAGGTGCTAACGGCCCTCTGCCCTAACCAAGGGCACAGGGATGACAGGCGTCCTGCCGGGCAACGAGCACCCAAAGACACCCTGGGAACAGAGAGGGGAGAGGAGAACATGTCTTCTTTAAGCTGCTACGGATGGATAAAGTGGGCAGGCATCAATAGTGTGTTTGTTTTTGCTTTTTTAGATAAAGAGCCCATTGCTGTATTGGGATCTTTTTTTTTTTTTTTTAATTTATTTGAACAATTCAGATGATCATAATAAAAGCTAGAGAAAGTACCTCACAAACAAATTAAGTTTGAAGATCTGAAAGAAGAGACTTTCTGTTTAAAATGTAGCAGGAGATGAGAAGGGATTTGAATTTTGCCACCAGCCGTTTCTTTGCAGAATGAAGAACTAGCACTCTGAGCCATTCACCGAAATGTCCTAACCCACACCTTTGCTCAGCCAGTATATGATTCCCCATGAGCCAAGGGTCTTTCCAACAAACCCAGACTTGACCTTCCTGACACAATCCTTGCTGAAAGAAATGGGGATAGGAAAAGGAAGTAAATTTGACATATTTTATCAAGCACAATCAATATTTAGGGAGCATCTCTATGGGAAAAAAAAAAAAAGAAAAAAAAAAAGAAATTGAATTTAGAGAGTCAAAAGCTATGACGGCAGAAATGTGCTGCACAAGGGATGTACCATGCAAAAGACAGCCAATAAACTGCCCACCCTCTGTTCACCGCGTCCCGCCAGGTCCCTCGGCTGGCTGGGCAGCACCGCGACCCGGCAGCCGCCGCGGAGCCGCGCGGGCTCCCTCCCTGCGTTCGTATCAAATAGCACTGGATCTAAGATTTTAATCTCTTCCCATGTGCAGAGCCCTACGAATCTTCTGGCAAGGTATTAATCTCCGCAGAAGTTTCACGCACAGCGATCACAGAAGCGGGTACACAGAGCTGCCTCCTTTCTTTTAGCTTCCTGAGGCCGCAAATGCCATCCACATGTCTTGAAAAACATCTCTCCCAGGGAATGACTCCTAATTCCCAGGCTAGGCAGTACAGGTGCTCATGTGCTGCTCACATTTAGCCCTCTCTGTGGGTCTACAGCACCTAATTTGCCTTCATCTCCTCTAGGCTCCACTGCTGTCCCGAAAGATCAGCCAAAGAGGGATGAAAGGCTGCAACACATAGAGCTGCTGCAAACTGGCATCTGCTTAAATCTAGGAAATGAACAAGAGGCCAGAACTTTTAGACCTCTGGGTTAATCTGCTCATCTAAAAGCAAGAGATTCACATGGAAATGGATGACTTATTTTTAATTGAATTACTGTAATGCTCATTTGTGAGCTAAGACTCTATTGCACTCAATACTGCACAACCAGAAGTTGGGAGTCAGTAGGATACAAGGCAGATGCAACATAATTCAAACAACAAACCATTTAGCCTTGAATTTTTTTGGATAAATATAAGGCACATAGTAATATGGAATAGTACATAGAAAACAATATGAGAAAGGTTGTATGGAGAGAGGGATGAAGGGAAAACCTTTCCCATTAGAAACACTGTAGAGAGCTTCTTGTAACAGTTTAGATTGCTGTTGCTAAAACCCTATGTCAGCAGTCACCAAGCAAAGGCAGAAATGCATTTCAACAAGATTACAGATTTAAAACTAAATATATTCCATGTTAAGACAGGCTTACATCCCTGTTTTTTAGTTATCTTCAAAATAATAAGAAATTAATAACACCAGTTTCTTTTAGTGATCATGAAGCTGCTGTTACTCCTCTTTTGTGTATCCTGGGGCTTGGCAGAGCTACCAGACTCCTCTATGGAGGGGTCACAGGCTCTGATGCTGAACTGCAACCATCCTTCAGGTGAGATAACCGCCCTCAGCTGTGATAACCACCTCAGCTGCGCCTGCCACATTCAAGGTGACAACGTGCAAAAGCTGAAGGAGTCTTTGCCACATGGAAGTGATGAAGGATGTGCCCGAACACACACGTCTGGCTGGCAAGCTGAGAGGACATGAGACACGACCCTTCCGTGCCTCTTGCCCGGGCACACCACCTCCAGCTCCCCAGCAGACCAGGCTCCAGCTTCGCTCCCGCCAGTCGGCATCTCTCAGCAACACAGTGCCCTCTAGCCCTGAGCTGGGTTACGGCTTAGGCCGTAGAGGAAAAGCCCGGCCACACGGAACGCCGATATACGGCCGATCCTTGGCCTTATCTTTCAGGCAACCCATTCAAACAGTGAGCAGCTCCAGAGGAATCCGGCAGACCAGCAGCACCAGGAAACAGGCCACACTCGCGGTGACTTCTCATCAGATACAACAGCCCCTCAGGCTTTTCCTTACCCGAGCAGGATGATTACCTTCAGCACACACAGAATCCAACCTTCCGTATACTTAAACTGAGGCTGCAGTTTGAGAGGAGAATTAAAGGTCTTGGTGCAATTAAACCCAAAATCAGAGCCAGAGGGGCAGAGGGGAAAGATGCCTTTTCTATTAACATGGATGGACAAAAGCTACCCCACTGGATGCTGTGGGCTCCCGGAGGCACCGACACTTCCACCTGCACCCTGCAGCACAGGAGTCCAGGAAGGCTGCTGGAAACCCTCATCAGAGGTTGTACTGTGGCAGCGAGGTGTGAAAAGAGAAAAGCAATAGGTGAAAGAGAAGCCAAATGGTGGGTCTGCCCCATAACTACACCAAACGGCTGGCCCCTTCAGAAAGGTCTTTATGCAACTTTATGGGACAAGGGTTGTGGTGCTGCGATCAGACGGAACAGGAACAGAGCAGCTCAGAGACCTGTCCCGCACTGGGCTGCGCCTTGCAGACGCGTCTTGCAGAGGGAAGGAAACTTCAGACCGATAACACTGAAGGGAAACACGAATAAATAGAACGGGACGAAGGGATGAGCAAAGAGCCCCTGCACAACTTGTGGCACCCGGGACAGCTGGGTGTCGCGGCCCCACGCCGCCGCCCCGCACCTGCCCGGCCAGGGCAGCGCCCTCGCTCCCCCGCTGCGGCCCGGCCCGGCTGGGGCCGGCGGAGGCACCGGAGCTCCCTGGCGCGGCGGCTACTCACGTAGTGCTTGGAGGGGCTGCGCCGCTTCTCCACGTCCACCACGGTGGCGTCGAGCACGCTGTAGGACAGCATCTCCGCGGCTCCCTGCGGCCCGGCCCGCTCGGCTCCGCTCCGCTCCTCCGCCGCGCTGCCCGCCGCGGCGATGCCGGCCGGCGCGGGGGGCGGCTCGAGGCCCCGGCCGGCTCCGGCTCCGCCCCGCGGCTCCCCCTCGCGCCGGCTCCGCGCCCTGCCCGCTGCCTCCGGCTCGGCGGCGAGTGCGGCGGCGACGGCAGCGCGCGGGAGGGCGGCAGGGAAGGAGGGGCCGGGCGCCGCCGCCGTCCCCGCCCCCGGGCGGCCCGGGGGGCGCGGAGCCGCCGCGGGACGGGGCGCGCCGGGGAGCCGCCCCCGGGCGGGGGGACCGCGCCCCGCCTGACATGGCGGCGGCGGCGCCAAGGGGGGCGCGGGGGGCACGAGGCCTCTGGGGCTGGAGGGCCTGGAGGGAGCCGAGGGGCAGCGCGGCCGGAGGGGCGTGAGGCCCCCCGGACGTCTCCGCCGCTGCGCAGCGTCCTCCCCACACAGCGTGTCCTCCCCACACAGCCGTGTCCAGCGCACCCGGCTCTGGAGGCCGCCCGTCCTCTCAGGGACCGCCAGGATCCCTCAGGCCCTGCCTAGCAGGCTACCGGGCGGCCAAGGCCAAGGCCTGCACGAACTGTCCATCTGAGAGGTTTATCGCCATGCAAGCCCCATTTCAGTTCTCTTATCTACAGACACGTACCTACGAACTAGCATTACCTTCCGCCATCAACGCTTCAAGACCAGCTTGCCCTAGAAATTAGGCTGCTTTTATCCAGTAACGTCTCACACCTTCACACGGTTGTTTTGGAGGCTGTTGTCTCAAGAAAGAAAACTTGGGTATGGTCGCCCAGCCCCCAGCCAGGTTTATGAAAATCTTTAGCAACTTGCCAAAGTAACGGAAGTCACAAAGACTTCTCACTGTTGCACTGAGTCAAGGCCCTTCAACAGCAGCCCAAGCCCCTTTCTCAATAAGCTTCCAGACGACCCAGACAACCCTGACAACCACAGAGTTGCTATAGCCCAAACACTTACAAAACTCCCAGATGTTGTGGAAAAAAAAGCATTGTTCATCCCCACATGATTTCTTTATACTATGAGCAAATTTTTGTGTGTCACATCTGTGTCACCAGGCCTTCAATAACAACTGTAAAGCATTAGGACATTGGAATTACAAAGCCATAGATGTGGTAGCCTATAGGTTGACATCTGGGAGCAAGGAAGCCCAAAGCTAGTTTCTACAAGCAGCTTATAAGTGAAGCAAAGGCATCAGTACATGGTACAAGCTTCTGCCAGGTGGCATCAAGGTGACTGCTGTGTAATGCAGTCACCTACACAGCCTACCCAGAGAAAGATGCTCCAATCCAGTTATCACAGGCCCCAGCAGATCCGGCCAGGTGCAGGTCCTCAATGCTGTTGGCTTTCTAAGTATTTGCAGTCCCTGCTGCAAATAATTTATGTTCTTAATAGTAGGTGGAAACAGAAAAGCCCACTTGCAACCCCTCCTCTCGCGCTGCAGGCAGCTGCTAGGTTATCTGAGCTGGAGAAGCATTTGAGTTGTGCCTTCTGCTCCTCCATCCCCGGGCTCCATACACCAGGACACACACCAAACCAGTGAGCTGCCAGAAAACACCACACTCCTAGCCTCCCATCCTGGAATGGGCTGGCAAGCGGGATCGACTTCTGGTAATGGGACAGGGCGCAGAGGGGGGAAGCTCGTGTGCCCATCTGCGCGGTGCCTCTTTCCTTCAGTGCAGTCTCTTCCCTCCTCAGAGGGACTTCCCACCTCTAAGCCTCACTTGACACAAGGCAGTGTGGCAATAACCAACACTGGGAACCTTTTCTGTTTAGACTGGTCAGGGAGACCCTGCTGGGCAGAGCAAACAGAAAATTCTTCTCTGAAAACAGAAATATTCAAATAACCCATTGAGAAAAATACGCCTGACCTCCAGTCTCAGATGCCTCCTTCCTGTGATCCAGCAGAAACATTTAACTGGAGCTCCATACAAACTTCTTCTATGATCTGCCCAATAAATAAATAAATAAAAGCTCCTCCCATCACTTAGTGTTTGGTTTTAATCAACTTTTGAGATATTTAATTGTGAAGGAAAAATATATATATATATCATGTTCCAAACACTGCCCTACCATTCCTGCCATTCCTGTTAATTGGCATCTTCTTATGGCAGTCCTATCTAGCTCTCTGCAAGGAAGGAGCTTTATTTTCAGCTCAGCCTGGCACTGGAGGTTTGAGTTTGTGCTCCCTTGGTGCCTTCCCCACTCTGTGATGGTGTCTGGCCCCTTTCTTCTGCTCACAACAATTAACCCCAAGTCTCCACCACTCTGCACAGCCTGGTCCAGCTGCAAAGTCTGCTCAGCTGTCGTACAGAGCTGGTTCTGCTCCTCCATCACCTGCTGACCTAACTGAGCACCCTCACCTTCCACCCTGCTTGTCTGCTGCATCCATCCACCAACCAACACAGGAAAAATGCATTTCGCTAGGGGCATGGGCTGTTTTTGTAAACATGTACAACACCCAGGCTAGTGGGAGCCTGATCACACAATATTGCAAGACCGACAGAAAATAACCAAAACCTCTTACGCTGGAGGCTTGGGAAAATCTGCTCCTCTCTTAGGCAGCAGCTGGGAAAGGGGAGCTGGCCGTGCTCCCTGTGCTGGGAGCCAGGCTCAAAACAGTGGGACTCGAGAAAAGCAGAGTGCGCAGCTCGGGCCCGGCAGCCTCCTGGGGTAACTGACCCACACGGCTGAAGGGCCTGCGTGTTTCCTGGGTGCTCACAGGCCCAGCCAAGGCACTGCAAGCTCGCCAGAAAAACAATTCTAAGGGCTTTATTCTCAATCTTTTAGCATTTATATTTAGCTTTTTTCTTAAAGTCTCAGTTACTGAAGCCTTGTCATTACATGGGAATACCACTACTGTTATTAATTACTTTTATTTAAAAATATTAATAACAGTATTAACATAAAATTATTAACCTTTACATACTTGAGATTTCAATAAAATTAACCTGAGGAACTCCTCAGGAAATTCAGAGTTTTGAAGACTAAGATAAAACAACATTTTTAAACAGCCGTTTTTTAAATTTATTTGCAGGTCTTTGGGCAAGGAGTTATTTTATTGACCAAACAGGTGATTGGATTGGCCTTGCAGATCTAATATAGCTACAGCCAGAAACCTAAGTTCTGCTCCAATTACAGCAAAAATTGATGCGTGACAATGTGTGCGACAGTCTCAGAACTGGAACATGACGAGCTTGAGAGGATTTTGTCATGCTGACAATTTTTTTGTAAATAGGCATTTGAGTTGTAAATTGAAAACACTTGGATCGTGAAATCAGTGAGAAAACAAAACGAGGGACAGCATTTTCTGTGCTCCATTAGGCCCATTTTTACTGCCTCTTATTAATTCATGGCATATCACTGCAGATAAGTGAAATCCCCTGAATATTAACTAACACATTATAGCCCAAGAACTCGTTTTGTAGTGGCTCAAGTTGCTGTTTAAAGATGGTGTTTCATTCTTGTTTTCCATTTTCTGTTTGCCAGAGCGGGGCAGCTCAGTCTGTCCCCGAGACGCACGCTGGCGTTTTCACTGTCCTCCTGTCCCGACAGCCGCGGGAGCCCGGCGCAGGGGCAGGGGACGTCTCAGCGCGGTGCGTGGCAGACGAGGCACCCAGCTCGTTACTGCAACCAGAGCTCATGCCTAACCCGCTGGGCATGGTGCTGGAGACGGGCCCGTGGTGTTTGCGGGGCGCTGGCGTGCAGCGCAGCGCTGAGCCTTGTTGCGCTCCCGCGGGGCTGCGGTACTCACTAAACACCAGTGTCGTAGAAAGGGCTGCTTTCCGCGCGGCTCATCCATAGAGATGTCTTTTGATACAAGTGATAGCAACTGCAGAGCTTATCTGTCATTCAAATCTCAAACGCTGACACATAAAGCAAAACACAACCGTCTTCCCCTATTTTTTCAAAGCCAAATTGCGTCTCAGCTTCTTGGGAGATGACTGCTCTTCAGATGAAATTCACACTGGGAATAAAGCAGCACAGGGAGGAAAGGAACCAGCTGCAGTCTCTGCGGACCAGCCCCCTAAGCACAGCAGCAGCCTCCTCCCCAGGGAGCCCCACTCCACCAGCCCCTCTGCACTACCCACTGCAATAGAAAAATCAAAATGCTTATTTTCCCTGCCAGCCGTGCAATGTCTTCCTAACAGCATCCAGCTTTTACCTACATTGTAAAAGAGACTCTTCAGTTAAATTGTAGATTATCCTGCAAATATCTTAGAATTTAATCTTTTCATGACTATGGTTATTTTTCAGGCCTCTCATACAGGGGTTATGGATAAAGACTTCCAATAGTGGCATGTGCATGGTCTGTTCGGGGTGGTAGTAGCAAATTGCAGACTGTTTTCCATCCAAGTACACCTTGTTCTTTTCCATTGTTATAAAGGCTTTGTGGATATTTGATGACTTTGTTAAAAAATAAACCACAGCAAACCCAAACCACACTTTCCTGTAATATAAATATCAGGCATATGCTTGAGACAGCTGAAGCTTATCAAACAAATCACAGGTTTGGCTTAAGATTCCCCTGGTTACTTCACAGATGCTGTCATTGATTTCAGTCTCACTAAAGAGGACATTTTGATAACAGCTCCTGCCTTGCTCACTACACAATATTTGGAAATCTGTTGTTGAAAATGCAGACTTGTTACAAATGAAGTTAAATGTTGGAATCTTTCTATGCATTTTCTTCCCATGGTACCTCTGAGTATATGTATGGACACTGAGCCTTCCATACCAACAGATTTAGAATCCCCACCAAGTCATTTTCAAGCTTCAATTTCCTTATTCATTATTTTCACTTATTCAACCCCTTCTGAAATCAAACAATAATTTTATTTGCTTGCACCTCCCCCGGAGAAGGCCAGAGAATTTAACTGCCAATATCCAAATTAGAATATTTGACAGGTAGACTGTGAATTGCAAAAATGTATTGATAAAACCTTTGGAAAAGTCAGTCACAAAACTGCAGTTGTAGCACAGATGACAAAAGCACAAGCTCAACACCATAAAAAAAATTCTGCAACTCCCACCATTCAGCAGTGAACTGCATTAAGTGTTTATTTTCTTTTAAGTTATCTTAATGCAAAACCAAAGTGGATTCCCCACCATGGAAAGGAGCAGGGCTCCTTTTTTAGGAACAGGGCTTTTGGACCTCCTCAGAGCAACATCATCCCACAGGCGGGTTTTTTTCCTTCAGTCATTCCCAGGTTAGACTTTGCTATCACTAATGGTGATATCTGGAAAACCAAATACCATGGAGGATATTTATTGCTTGGAAAAAGAATGAGATCATCCAAAACCAGAGAAGTTCTCATGGAAAGCAGATCTATAGTTTCTCTGGCGGGGCTGCCGTAGGAGTGCTGTTCAGCTTGGAGCACTGCCACTGCCTGCTATACTGTCCAGTTAATTCCAGTCATTTTTACTGGATCCGTCCCACAAGCATTTGTTGAGCCACAGCCATGCAGCACCAGGGATGAAACCTTAAAGACCATTTTACTAACGAGAATCTTTCTCAACCTCCAGTAAAGTGGCTCTTCCCTGCAGGAGGGTCACTAAAAGGCAGCTGAACACACACAGAGCACCCAGGAGACAAGGGCAGCTTCTCTCCCCAGGGCAATTTCCTTCAGTTAGTGATATAGCATCCAGGCAAGAAGAGAAAATACCCCAAGCCTGCACAGCATCCCCTTTGAAGTTTATTTAAAGCACTGAGCTTCAGGTTGCATTCACAGCAGCACCTTCAAAGCTCTAGCACTGCTCAAGGAAGAGCGTTTCCGCAGTTCTTGCCTTCCCAAAAGCAGGGGATACACTCGCTGGGCACACCGAAGTTGTAGTATGTCTCTGCAGAAAAAAAATCTCAATCACACTTCATTATAGAAAGCAGCAAAAGTACGCTCACGGTTTTCCCCTCATAAAACTACCAGGCATTACTTGCCTCCAGAAGCCATTACATTATCCTGGAAACATTGATCCTCATAGACACTTTGGTGGCCAACTCTTATTTAACACGTAACTGTGAGCATCTGCACCCTCCTTTAACAAAGACAAAATACCCTGCAGAACAGAGGAACTGCTAAAGGACAGTATGAGGAAGAGCATATAAATTACATTGTTATAAATTACATTGTATATAAATCTGTCCATGTGTTTATGATAAATGTTCTTTTACTCTTTCTTTTTCCTGTTCTCATTTCCTCCCTGCTTTCTAATTGCAGAAAATAAAATAGTACAAGTCCTTGCTTTCATTATATCCTACACCTGCTGCCTGTCCTGAAACAGATGTCTGGAGCATCATTAGCCAATTATTTCTTAGCTTTTGTCAACAGGACTAATTTCAAACATCTTTCTGTTAAATCCTCCTCTCCCTGCTTCCTCTGTATTTCTCTTCCTTTCCTACATTCAGAGCTCCAACAAAAACTCCTCTCTACATCAGTTTGCTCCTGTTATGTTTGTCCTAGATCACTGAACTTACAGAAGAGGAAAGAAGGGGATTATAACTACTTTGAAACAAGAATCAAGTTTGAGAGATATCATGGATGGGGGGGAGGTGGAAGACAAGGCAAGGGAAGAAAATAAGAGAGTATTAGTCAGCAGCGGAGGCTGACAACACCAGCTAGTTTTTTATGGTTAAGGATTTTGGGGACATCACAGCAAAGGAGTGTTTTACTTGCACACAAGGACAACTCCTACGCCCTCACTGTGAATGACATTTTTGACAACAGGAAAAAAGCCCAATTCCAAGCACCCTCTTCATTTCCCTAACATCTTGCATACCCAGCCAAGAAAAGCATGCTTGAAAAGCGAGCAAGCCTGCAAGGCAAGGATGACTCTGTTGTTGAGGTAGGCATTAGCGGGAACTGATTTCTCCCTCTTATTTCCAAATATCGCCTTAATATTTGGAAGAAATCTGTACTTCGGGAGGAACTGTGAACTGCCCAGGTCAGCTACAGGCTTCAGCACAAGCTTCATTTAATCGCATTGGCTGTCAGTGCGGTGACATATATATTTGTGGGTTATCTTACCTTGTCCCCAGCAAGGGTGGGAAGACTTTCCTCTCCTTTATCATGAGACAAAAAAAACCAAAAATAACCTAAGAATCCTGTGTCTCCATTTAAATATTCTGTGCATGCAGTGGTTTATCTCCAGTCATTCCTCCAGTTTTCAAGCAAGAAAAGGAGATGCTCTGGCCCTTACACTCTAGCAGATCCACAGTTTGCTCATCCCTGGCTAGGCTGGCAGACAGCTCCACTTGTAGCTGCTAGAAAAGGAGGGTTCATTTTCCCAATCAATAACAAAAAAAAAAAAAAAAAACAAGCTGAAACAAGAGCTCTAGGACATGTTGTGCCAGGTTAATTGGCACTAAACTGTTCAGCATTCAGCACTTGCTGAAAATTGTTCCTTTAGGTTATTTCTTTCACTAGTAAATTCCTGGCTATATTATGTTCAGGCAATCTCATTTATCTGGGCTGGTTTCAGCTTGTAAATTACTGTAACTAGATTAGTATAGTCCCCATTGCATGCTTAAAATATGTTATTGAGGAACGGTTGGCATCCCTAACAATCGGTTCCTCAGCTCTGGACCTGGACATGGATGCTGTATCTTTACCAGATTCTACCAGTTTGATTCACAGTTTCCCCTCATCCCTGTCTGCTCCACTAAGAAACTTCAGCAGAAAATTATCATTTCTCCAAACAGCCTTGCAGAAATAGGAGCTCTTATGGTTATAAAAGATACAGAAACAGGTTTCTTGGGGCTGTCTTGTGCATGGTGTCTCTACTAATGCATGACCGAGTTAGTTCTTTCCCCTCAACAGGAGCACTAATTTGGACCTCCCTCGTCTACTGGTGCATCTATCTCGGGAAGCTCAGAGGACTGTAATATCTCAGGCTTGTCGGCCACTTGTAAAACAACTGGCCAACAAATTACAAAGTCACTTGCAACGGTGGGAGAAGGCTGACAAGTGCCCACACACTCACTACAATCACATCAGTGTAATCTTCTTACAAAATCAGGCTGAAAGTAGATACACTGACTAGTAGACAAACTAAAAGTTCACGGCAACCACCAACTCCACTAATCTTTGTGATAAAATCTGAGCAAGGACTTGGAAGTGGCAGGGAGAGGCATATGGCTTCTGTTAAGGGTGCGGCTTGTGCTTACTCATGTTTTGGCAAGATGCAAGTATTTGAATTTTTAATCTCACACTTGGACACCTGCTAGAACCCTGCACCTAGGAGTTCTGAGAAACAACAATTATGGGGACAGAGTATAGAGTAGATACATTTTTGTGCATCTATAATGCAATTTCTAGTTGCTATAACGCAACTAGAGGATGGTAACCAATTACTGCTGTAACTATTCTTTTATCTCACATGGCTGAACTCTTATTGCCCACTAGCCTCCAGGCTGGGAGAGGGAAGGTGGAGACCTGACTGGAAGAAACTAAAGAAGAATGTAGCATCGCGCTGGCAGGAAGCTTCAAAATTCAAGTTGCCCCCGAGACCTGAACTTGCTCCCTTTCCATTTAGAGGTAAGTATAAAGATACAATTTCTTCAAGCCACAAAAATCTTTTTCCTGCAGGGCTGCTTACCTCCAAAGTAAAGCAAACAGCAATTCCTTAGCAAGCAGGTTTGCAATACTTTGTCTCATATTTATCCATGTGGCTCCATACCTTACAGGCTACTCATTGAATTCCCAACCTAAATAACAAATCAGCAACTTCTTCTATTTTTGGTGTTCAACTTTGGAATACACAAACATGAACAGTTCCACAAAATGGACAGCTTAAGGTCACGTAGCCAAACTTAATCTTTTTTTCATGTATTATCTTAACAAAACAAACAAACCCCCCACCCCCCACACAAATTTACAATGCAAAATTTGAGAACTCAAACACTGAGGAATCATTGATCTGGATTTCTATTTTGAAGAAATCATTATTTGTATTAGAGGTTTCCTGAGACCTCGAGGGAACAGGGTCTCAGGAAAAATATTTCGTACAAATACAGACTAGGAGACCACCATTGTCTCCAAGCACCTGGAATTCAAAATGACCATACAAGCAAAGTAATATGTATGGAAGGAAGAGCAGAGAAAGGTACCTGTGGAATCAGAGCTAAGGGCCGTTACAGCATCTGTCTGTCAAGGTGTCCCCACACAACCACAGGATTCTTCTCTAATAGCTCCCATGGACAGACCTCAAGAGCTTTGAATGATAAAAGTTTTTAAAAAATGGGAATTACAGCCTACTGCATAAGAAATGCTTTATCCTCAATTTACAACAGAGAGAAACTGAAACATGAAGCAGCCTCCTCTCTTTTCCCATTTTGAGCCTAGCCAGTGGGACTGAGGGTAGAGTTGTGCTTCCCTTTGCTTCCTTTCCAGAAAAGCAAACACCTTTTTGTAGCATTAGCAGCATTAAATGTAGAATATTAAGAGCCTTTAGTAATTTTTACTCTCCAGCACTGCATTTCTATGGAAACAGACCTTTTAAGATAATGTACAAATGCTGACTGCTTTAAGAACTCCATTTACTTACCTTACTTGCCTTTTACTGCCATAACTGTTTCTATGGAAACCAGAACTGGCCATATAGCAGTCCTACAGCATGAATTCTCACTTGTCAATTTTACATTAAAGTGCCACCTTCAAAGTCCTTTTATAAACCAGGCATGATTGTATTGCTCAGAGTTTTTAATTTAAAAACGTGTGCTTTCACTAAATGCTCCACACAATATTTTTAAGGTGTGGTCTCAGTCTAAGAATTTTAACAGTGTGCATGATATGACTCTTTTGGTTAAGGATATGATCTTTAAACAGAGAGACAGTTTATTAGCAGTAAAAGCCCTAGTGTGTGTAGTTAGACTTGCATAAAGGTGACTTATACCAACATGGGTATGTCTAGACTGCTGTCACAGAAGCATACTGTAGAGATACTGAGTAAATGGGAAAATCAAGCTACTTACTGTGCTCCCACAGCTAGCTGGGTTACTGCTGTGCAGGCATAAGCATGTGCTACTCTCTGTAGGTACAAGAGGGGGAATGCACTACACCAGAGCAAGTGTTAGCCTGTGCTGGGTGGCTACTGTGGAAAAAATAAAGCATTCATAAAAATAAATATATAAAAAATATAAATAAATAAATAAATAAATAAAAAATAAAGCATACTGCTGCACAGATTTAGAATTAGTCTAGTTCAAATCTAGGCTTCTCCATTAACCTTATCTTAATCTTTCATGCACATAAAAACTGTAAATTCCCTTGCACTCATTAATGTTGTTTCCCTAAGGTTCAATTCAAGTGAGAAGAATCTTCACATGTTCCTGGGGAACAATCTCCCACAGGAAGCACCATTCACATCCCAAGACCCTTGCATTGCCAGCACAGATCAGCTTAAATAACTTTCAAAAATAGGTTCTTTCCAGAAAGTTTTAGACACATTTTACATATAGATCAAAATAGCAGAAAGTACAGAGTCAAGATTGCAGGCAACAGAACAAATCAGATGCTGCAGGTATAACTATACAAGCTGCAAGTGACCAAAATGTAATCCTATTTTAGTATGATTGTGTTATAACTTATTTTAAAGAGACCCCAAAGAGCAATACAATCTCAAGGCCATCTTTCCCTGCAAGACTCAGCCACAGAGTTCCTCCCCAAAACTCATCCAGCCCACACATTTGTCTGCTACCCCAGGGAGAACCAGGGCCTTCCTCTCTTCTAGGCTAAGTGAGATCACCCTTCTCAGGGAGCCTGCAGGATTCATTTAACCCTTTCCCAGGAAAATCAACGTCTGCTAATAGAGCAGAACCTTTCAAAAAAACAGCCAGGTCAACATCTCAAATTAGGCATAGTCGGTTATTGGCACGTGCCATGCTCATCCCTACTTGTCCAGGACAGCTCATATTTTTACTTTGGACTATCCCTAACTTATATCTTTGTCCATAACCAAGTGGTAACACATGGTTAACTCTTGGAATGAGTATGACCCTTAAAAATGGGAATTGATATCCCAAATTTCTCCCATGGGCAGCCTTTGTTTTAAAGCATCACTTCAACCTGATCAGTATCAGAGCAGGAATCTGAAAGGAAATATCCCTTGTGGCAGTATGACTAGCCGGATCTTTTGTAGGTGTGATTTATAGTTCCTTGCCTTCCTACTCAGAACATGGACTTCTTTCTCTGCTTTCTAGAGCCCTTCACAGAAAAATAAAGTCTTCTACAATGCTTTTTTAATCCCTGTCTCCTCCGTCTATAGAATAGATGGTACTTAACTCCAAACACAGCAGCAATGCTAGAAACAATGGCAGTCTGTCAACTTAAGTCCTGTATTAAGTTCCCTTTAATAAAGAAATTAAAGGGAAATAATGGCTTATACCTAGTTTTACACTATAGACAAATGCACTATCTCTTTAAGGCTGGAGTTTTCCACAGGCCTCTGAATGCAAATGCCAAATATTTCGTCATGCCTTTGTGTTAGCCTATATCTCACTGCAGCCATGGCTTGGAACGAGGCACATAATATAACATCACACCAGAGACCTGGCACATGTGGGGCTACGCGCTGGCTTTCCTCATGTATATGGTTTATTTTTACCTGCTATGTCAGTCCTTATAGGGCTTTACCACTAGGTCTGCCTCCTGGGAGTCTGCGATTTCAGCGGTTCTGGGGAAGGAGCAGAGTACAGAGGAAGGACACATTAAATCTTTTCTACTCTTTTCAAGTTAAAGCTATCACCTTCCCACCATCAATTAAACAGATTATTTGGACAAGACCCTGCAGCAGAGAAGCCCTAAGCATAAATACAGAACAGCTCCAGGCTTTGAACTCCGGCACACAGGAGAGTTCTGATGAATCCTGCACGTCCCACATAGTAACCTTCTTTAAGGCCAGTGCTCTTTCATCAGTGTCTTTCAGCAGACACCGTGTTCCTCCACACATATATGGGTAGTGATATGGACAGTATTTTCCCCAAAAGCGACAAAGGAGGAGAAAACACACACAAAAAAACAGATCACACTAAGATTACAGTGGGTCTTGCTGACTTTGGTATTTTCTTCATAGCAGCAGACTTATGGCTCACCATTTGTGATGTAGGAAGCAATTTAAAAATAAACAGCAAAACAATGGCTGATTTGTGAGACTTCTGGTCTGAACAGAACCCACAACAATATGTATCAGTAGAGTCTACTGTAGCTGAGGGAATCCAAACATGCTTTACAAGCAGTGGGCAAACTGTAGGATGAGGACGGGATGCATTCCTGAATATGATTTTTTTGAAGAGGGTGGCAGCTGTGTTGTGAGATCACAGTGCACACTCAGGAAAACATACACACACGGTATGCCAACACTGCAAAGAAGGCCAGGCAAACCTGTCTGATTGTTTGCTTGCATGTATTTCTCCTATTGTTATTAACCATGTATAAAAGATGCATAGATATCACCACCTGGTAAAATCACAAGATCAGTCCTTAAGCCACCAGGTCCTGATATGACCACGTTGTAAGAAGTGCTCTTTAGTACTGACTTCTCTTCAGAACTAATTGAATGTAAGTGTGAGGAGGACCATATCACGCCTTATTTTTAGTCAGGGAAGAACATGCACACAGGGAAGCCGCCCAGCTTTCCAGCTCCATTGCTGGACTATGCCCAGGATCAGTTTGATACAAGTTTCTAGGAATATAAGTCAGCAAAATTTTTAAGATAAAGTATTTGGATAACTCCTTTCAGAAGCTGAACAAAAGTAGCCTCTGCAGAATCAAGATACTATTCCTCTCATCTAGATCACATTAGGTAACAGCAGCTTTTCAGAGCTGGAGCTCCATCTCAACCACTCCATCTTCCTGACTTCACCCTGAACAGCCCAGGAGCTCGTGTATGTTATCTTCCTTCTTTAAAAGGTCATATAGTATCCCTCCATAGTGCTGATAACATCGCTGTTACTCTCCAGCAGCTCCAGGACACGGTGCATCACTGCTTCAGACACGTAGGGGTTGTAGCTCTGCCGAACGCAGCTCAGGATGTGAAGGAAGTGACAGCCTTTCTCAGCATCTGCAGAAACAACAGAAAATGCAGCCAGACTTGGAGAAAGGACCTCAGTCTCAAACTGCCCCCGATTATTGTAGCTAGGTTAAAAGAGGTACAAAAGCAGATCACCTATGCATTAGAACAGAGATAAGGGATCCAACTCTGCGTTCACAGTTTTCCAGTTATCAAATGCTCCCACTGATCTTGCTAAAAATTGCCAAGGGTGCAACCTTAGTCACGAGCATGAATGATTACCAGTCCTGCACTATACGGGGCTCATCGTGTACAGGCTGATGAGGCAGATAGTGACTTAAGGACTTAAATGACTCCCACAGTTGCTCTACGACAAGCTGCCCAGTTGCTGTAACTGCAGTTTTTCAGAAGCGAAAATGACATGTGAAAATCCTTTCACCCACACCTAGCTTCACAAATGCCTAGGACACAAGGGAGGCTGTGGCCAGCCGTGACTGCTTGCCCAATGCTGGCACCTTGTGGCCTAACTGTTACAGTGCAACTTGCATTCACTTTGGCAATGCAATCCCAGCCTTGCACTGTAGTCCACTCAGTCAATTAATTACTGAAGAAGGTCACAGAAACTAAATTTAATCTCCTTTTAAGAGGAATGAACTCTCAAAATACAAGACAGCAAAAATGTGAAAATAGTTCCCTTTCCTGGAGGGCAAGGCAGAGAGGGGTCCTTAGAGTCTGCAGTCCTGCAGTGGCTGCTTTATCCTCCCCTTTATTTGGGTGACACTTGGCAAAGCCAGTAGCCACAGTCTGACTGCCCCTATCAGCAGTTTTCCCCAGCAGCCCCCTCGAACCCGCTCGTTACCCTCAGTTGCCTCCGAGCCTCCCAGAGCTGAACTCCACACGTAGAGAGATTTCTCTCCCTCCATGCCCAAGAATGGAAGTGTAGTATGAATGAGGCCTGTAGCACACACAGCTCCCCTCTTCCTCAGCTCACATGACAACAGGAACATTTGACAAAGGTCCTGAGGAATCTGCATGAAGGTCTGGGGCCAGGGAGGTCTGTGGCTTTTGTTTTTGCCACTTTTGTTTCATTTTAGCAAATTCCTGGGCTCCACACAGCCCTAGGAGCTTATGAGAAAAGTCACTGGTAGAGATACAGAGGCACTAGGAGTTCAGTTTGGGAGGAACTACACAGTGATTCAGGCAAGTAATTTCTTCTCTACATTTCTTTTGCTAGTCTGTGGTATAGTGTAATGAAAGATCTTAGTGGCTGGTAGCCAAAAATGGACTCACCATCCTACAATGGGTAAGCACAGAACAGAGCATTGTGCCTCTGCAGTCTTAGCAACTGCTTAACAAAAGCAGGTAGCTGCATTAGTCACAGGTTTGTCATAAGAAAGTCAGAGTTCCCATCCCTGATTCATAGTAACTTAGCTTAAGCCATAATGAATTCCAGTGACTCAGGGGTTACTCAACACCAGAGAGCCTTTTCCTAGATGCTGGTGGGAAATGGCATTTTGGAGCAGCTGCAGGTATCCAGGTATCCCAGAAATACTCCTGGGCTGCTCCGAGAAAGACCCCACTGCCTTTGAGGAGATTATCCTTGCAGCAGAAGATATTATAATGATGCAGTCCTAAAAAAAATCCTTCTTTTTAACATATTGGGATTTAAATTCTGTCCATCTCCTGAAGAAAGGCAGGCTCTGATTAATTTTCTTGCCTGATTTCCAACATCAAATGAGACATGAGTTACATATTCACGGGCACTTGGCACAAGGGTATGTCTTGGACATGTTAAATGTAACTTTAAATGTTTCTGTTTTTATGGTCTCAAACATTAGCCTCATATGAGCCTAGAAACAAAGCCAATATGACAAGAAAAGAAGCAGGACTAGATTAAGTCTACAATTTTACAATTCAGTCTGGAATCAGACTGCATCATCCTCTCCAGTTGTCTCAAATCTCCTCTGTCCTCTCACACTCAGAATGGCCTCACATATGGGCTTTTAAGATCAGCTTATTTGGAAATAGTTAGAACCATAGGCTAGCCTTGTCACGTAGGCATATTGCAGATCAGGTTTTGTGAAGATTTGACTAGTCATGTCGAAACTTTATATTTTTTATATATGTATGTGCATATATATATATATGTTTGTACAGCAACTCCAGGCAGCTGGGTTGGGTCTGAGAATGCATCAGAACTGATGGGTGAGGCTCTGCCTTGGAAACTGGCAGAGAAGCAACTGATTGGATAGAAGAGGTTGGTTTTATTGTAAACCAGTCTTCCTGGCATGGAAGATTAATATTACTCTTGATGGAAAAGGGCAAGAACTTGATGTGTTGGCACATTCACATTCCTTCACTAAGAGCCCGCTCATGAGCCCAGGCCAAGCAGCTCACCACCACTAGAGGGGGACCAACAGTTAGACTAGAGCTCACTCTAGCACTGAGTGATAATAAAACATCCTGTCGATTTTGATATTTTGATTCAAGTCTTTGGAGTTTTCTCCCTCCCTCCTACTTTTTTCTTTTTTTTTCTTTTTTTTTTTCTTTTGACAAAGTGCACACTGCTTACTTCCAATTTGATCTTTCACAGAGTTTCAACTTTTCCAGCTGATGACATGGAAATCTTCTATTATAAATGACCAGAATACTGAAAGTCTTCCTGAAAGTCAACAGAGAAAGAGAGACTGATCTGGAAACTGTGCTCTTTACAGCTAGTAACTGTATGCAGATGGAAAGCTTCACAGAGAACAACGGGTTCTGCAATGCAGTTAATATTTGTTCTCCGTTCAGTAAGAAAAGTATGGCTTAGAGACCTCAGGAATCTGTAAAGTCCTAATTCTTCTCTGATGCAATTCCTTTTATTGACTGGAAGAATTTCCCAATATCTCATAAAGCACTAAGAGGAGTTCAGCACTCCTCTGCTGAATATAGTGCTATAATATTACAGTATAAGGATAGAAGCACACTGAAGATTATATGCCATGAATTCTAGGCAGTCATTTATTCTGCACCATAGTGTGTTCCACCCCACAAATAGCTGCACTCCAGCAGCAAGTGATCCCTGCTGTCACATTCGGCCCAGTGAATTGAAAGAAACTCTGTAGCACTTCATGAGTGTAATTAGTAGACATCCAAGTCAAGCACAAGCTATCACTATGGTAATAAAACATAATGCACATGAAAGACAGGGATCATTTGGAAGCTATATAAGGTATTTGTCTTTTATACATACTGAAAATCCTTACTTGTATAAAACAATTACCTAAGTTCTATGCTCAGTTAAAATCTACAGAGTTCTTTTCCAATTGTTACTAAATTTATTGTTCATTTAATGGAGACAGGGATTTCACCTTTCTATACTGCCACTTCAGTGACAGCTTCCCTGTGGAAAGCGAGCTTGCAAGGTTAGCTATTTATCCACATCACAAAGCAGCAGCTGCCAGGTGCCATTCTACACTTCATTACACTTGGTTCTTCCCAAAATATAATATTCTCAAAAGATGTAGATCCAGAATAACGGCTGCTCATTTCAGATCTCAGACATTTGTTTTCCTGCTGGCCTCTGCCTCTTATCCTTCTCTTCTCACACTCACAGGACGATACTCCTTTTAGCTACACTCATTAGCTTCACCCGCAACCGAGCCTCAAGTTCAGGGGGAAGGACAAGAATTTCATCTAATCCAGTAGCAGGAGGAGACACTGTCATAAATGGCAGCACAGCTTGTCAAGGGCCTGATCGCACTGATACTTACGCCTGGGTTTTCGACAGTCTTCCTTGACCACATCTAGGGTCACTTTAAGCAGCTCCTTATCATGGTCAGTCACCTGGAAGAAACAAAAGGGCAGTTCATAGCAATCTATTTTGCAGTAGAGAGCAGGACTGCTAAAGAATCAGAAGCCACGATGTATTCTGAACCAACACTGCCATAACTATGATCTGCATGCTTTACTTACTCCAAGATTAACAATGAATGTTAAATCTTCTGTTATTTTTTAGTAATTTTAGCAGCATTCATCAGTTAGGTGAAGAATAAGATTTATTGGAATCAATCCCAGAGGACAGCAAGTGACTCAGCAGAAAACTCATGTCCCAGAGTTCGGTGTGCCCTGCTGTGTCAGTGCACAGTTTTGCACCTGGAATTGCAGCAGTGATGGAGACTACTCTTGACTTACACAAAAAACAATTTAGCGGGTCACGTAAGCGGTAGAAGGAAAGAAAGAAGCAGATAAACTTTCTGAATAAACAGAGAGCATGTGGAAGTCCAGCTTCCCCTTCCAAAATGTTTCTACTAAGATCATGAAGCCATCTCACAGAACAGGTTGGCAATAACAGTTCAGTTCCTTACATGGTATAAGTCTTTGGAGCTACTAGGTTTCTGGAAAACCACTCCTTTTTCTTGTAGCATCCTTACTGCTTCCTTAAAAACACTGTGAATCTGTTTAGAGCTTGGGTCACTCTTTGAATCCACCTGCATGGAGAAAAAAAAAAAAAAAGAATTAAGTGGTGATAAATAGCCACACTAGAGCTGACAGCAAAAATTCCAGTCGGTTTCAAGAAAGAGAAGAATTCAGATTATTTTGTTCTGATAATTTGTTAAATGAAAAAAAATGCATCTGTTGTATACAACCTAACCAACATGTCAGGCTTTAAAGAAGTACCAGAAGCTTGTTCCTTAACAATGGCAAGATCTCCTAACTGCCTTTTTTGTATACAGTAACTACTTGCTAATGTACTGAGAATTCTCTTCTTTTGGAATAGGCTTTATAGGGCATATGGGAGGAGATGGAAATATAAGTGCTTTGTAAGATAACATTCAAGGAGAATTCAAGCACTGGGGATTGGATTTCAATCTCTTGAACTGAAACTGAGGCACTGCTTAAGGAAAGAAGGAAACTGGTAATAATTTAGGCAAGAATAGTATTTATTTTCTCTCATTTTACTCACATTCTGGTTATGGTCTCAAGAAATTCTCCACTGTAGAAATAAAAGGGCAAAAGGCAGAGAATAAAGAGCACACAAGAAATGAAGATGGAGATCCAAAAATTTTCATAAAAGATAATAGTGGAAAAAAAAAAAAGGGGGGGGGGAAAAAAGAATGAACTTTGAGGGCAGGTAGGACGTAAGAGCCTGTTGTGGAAGAGCAGCATGTGTAGCATGTGTGAAAGTCCAGAACCAAGAAGGGGATTTAGAACAAAAGCTTCTGTGTCTGGGACACAGCTAACAGACTGGGAAACAGTAGCAGAAGCAAGGAAGGGGAAGGGGAAAAAAAAAAAAAACAACAACGACGACGACAACAAGGGCTTGTTTTAAGTAGAACAGAGCTAAGAATGTAGGAGAATTATAGTGAAGTAGAAGACGCAAAGTCAATGAAGAATCAACTGTGGACAGGATAAAGCACAGTAGATAAGAGCAAGATCATGACCTACTCTTTAAAAATCTCTCTGTTTCTTGGTCATGTCCTTCAGCCTCCACTTATACATGCAGACTGCTTCAACTCCCCAGCTGTTGCTTCCTCTCTTGAGAGCACATTGTGCTCACTGCGGTTTCCTTTGAGAACAGAGCTCAACTGCTTCCCAGAAACCAGCACATGATGGATTGAATGAGACCACACCAGAGCAACCAAAGCAAGACTTGCCAAACCATTTGTTCAGCCACCACCATAAATGCTCCCATCTTGTCCTGACAAAGACTAACAGATTTCCCAGATCCTACTTCACTTGCTAAATGCACTCACGGAAACCTTGGGAGTGAAACAGGCAAACACCATGCACCGTAATGAACTCACATGGACACTAAAAGTTAGTGATGGGAGAACACCTTTCTGCAGGACATCAATCCCGTTTATTTGCGAGTCTCAAGACTGTTTTCCAAGTCTGATGTGTCTGATCAGGAACAGTTAAAATCAGATATTCAAGATGGATATTAGGTTTGGGTTCAGCATACCTCAATTTTCTCCATCACTTTCCTCCTGCTAATCCTTGGTGTTCCAACAGGCCACAGTCACATCTCTCTGACCCACAATCTAACTATTTTTTTTCTCCTCTCAAATTCTCTGTCAAAATAATTGCTTAATAGTTTAAGCTCATTAACACAGAACAATGGCTATGATTTGCAATCTTTATTTATCCTAAGGTTTCCCCTATTTCTGTCTGAAGGAGGCAGACAAAACCCTGTCTATCCCTAAGCACCACAGCTCTGTGTGTTTAGACAGTAACAGAGACTAATTTTAACTACAAGTGTGAACTTGCATGTTGCCCCTATCCCAGTCATAGTGATAATAACACTATCATGTATCTCTCCGTGGTGCCTCTTCTGGCAAACTTTATAAACAAACATGAAATGTACCAGGAAGGGGTTTGTAAGAGAAAATAACGAATGTTGGTTCTCATACAAAAGCGTATTCTCATAGCCGTATCTAAAATGACAAGATCTTGCCTCATCTCAAATGCAGGAATAAATCTTCAAGAACCTAAGAGACTGCTAGCAAAGCAACCCACCTCAAGACTGATCAATTTTTAATGTGAAAGCAAACATTCAAGGGGAAGAAAATGACAAAAATATCTCCAAAGCAGCACAATAGTTATTCATTTTGGCTCAACACTGAGATCCCCTCAGTAAATTAAAAGCAGACTCTGCGTGAACTGCCACACAGCTCAGCCATGCTGAAACAGAATCACTAAGAACGTGCGTCAAGAGATTGACAGAGGGAAGGCAGAAAGGCAGCCTTGGAAGCGAGAAAATAAGTCAGCAGCTGCTGCCTCTCGGCACCTCTCACACGTGCAGAGCGCTGGGGGGAGGCTCCATAGCAGCGGGACTGCTCCCGAAGAACAGATGAGGGGCCTTTGATTTCACCCTGCGGCCATGGGAGAAGGGCTCTAGAGCACGCCTGCTCCTCTCCATCCCCACGGGCAGTTCAGCTCATAAGCACATGCTAAAATTATATTAACTGTTCCTTTGGTCTATCTAAAATATCTTCAGTTTCTTATCCTGAAGCTTCCCTCAAACATCCCTATTTCCTGAAAACTAGACGTATTCCTCCAAAGTATTTTATCCTTGGCTCTTATACTGAGCCAGCTCTGATTTCTTCTGGACTTGAAATAACATCGTCTAGCCAGTATACATAAATGTGTGATTTTCTCCATCAAGCAGAGCTCTGAAGAGACTGGACAAGCTCAAGGTAACCGCTAAAGGCTATTAAAAACACATAGTATTTCTGGTCTGAAGTCCGTGGTGACTACTGTACTTATAGGGCTTTGCAAAAGCAGAAAGAAGAAATCTGAGACCATGAAATCCCATGGAATTTCACATCTCACGCTTGCATTTCAAGAGTTAAGCTGTGCCAAAGTTGCAGATGTGGTTAATTCTGAGTCACAGTTTATTAACCATTATTTAACTTTTACAAAGCTATTTGAGAAATTTAAAGCATTTGCAAATATTAAGTCATTTAATGTCTGATCCAAAGCACACTAGCAAGAGCATAGATTCCCCTGAATTTTGCATTTACCCCTGAATTTTCGCCTCTTTTCAAAGATGGCATTCCTCTGTTTCACAGTGAGTAACTTCAGATGCCCTAAAACACTGATAACACGAGATCTCACAAAAAAAAAAAAAAAGTAGCTTTTAAAGTGTTTGACAATCACTACCAGCCATGGTCAGCCATGACTTTATAAGAAAGCCAAAAGAAAAATCCATGTCTCCAGAATTATTATTATTATATATTTTTAAATCTCTATCCTCCAGCTGATGGGCCTCACACTGCTTGGTGGGCTGGTACTACTCCCCCAGTTATTCTCTGGTCTTTAAAAGAAGACAGACTCACTGCACAATCAATAATTTGTCAAAGAATGAAGAGATACAAGAACTAGTTTCTCCCTTCAGAATGCTGGAGGGATTTAACCTTTGGCTCACTGAGAACGGCAACACACCCAGGTGGTGGTAAAGCTTCCTGGTATCACCACACATGTGATACTACTTATAGAAACCACCTTTTGCAATTTCTCATACAACATTTAAGCCTTGGCTTAGAGAGATGACAATTTTAGTAACACTAATTCTGGACGTCAGTCCTGAAGTCCTATTATAAGTTTTGCAATATTTACATATATACACGCATGTATGTATGCATAAGGCAACAATAGAGCTTGTTCAAGAGGCAGGAAGACAAACACATAGTGCCAGTGATGTATAAGGACACTGTGTTACACCTACAGGATAATGCACAGGCCCGCAGTAAGTAAGAATGACACTGTAAAACTCCCTGCTTTAGCTATGTGTCATTGCTGACCTTGAGATAATATTCAAATCAGGAGAAGTACAAACAGCCGAGTCTGGAAAGCACAATCCAAATCATGTGTCCAAGTTGGTGACATGCACAAACTGGAATGGAGGCACCAAATACAGCACACACTGTAGCTGCAGCATGCAGCAAGTGCATTAAAATGTCTGGTTACAAGTCATATTTATTCCAGTTTGGAAACTGGATAGATCCTTTAAAAAGGAACCATCTATTAGACCCATTTGTACATGTTCAGCAAGTATACATTTTAATTTCACTAAGCATAAGATTACTTGATTTCTTGCTTATAGCTGTCCTTGCAGTACCCATTGCTCCAAACTCAAAAGCCATGTATTTATGGAATAAGGGAGAGGCTTGGGGATAGAGGAAGCACTCATTATGTCAAATTACATTCCACTAGACCTAATGGTTTTGTTAATTTTTGTTTATTTTAATAAAAAAACCTTTCTTTTTCCCATCCTCTGTAGACTGCATAATTAAAAGATACCTGGCATGCACCTGAGCAGAGGACATGTGAGCTCTGCCACATATATCTGCTAGATACCCTCCTGGGAGCTCCTTAGGACTGGAATTAGGCACCACGACACTACGACAGCAATGGAAAAGACGCAGAGCTCAAAGGCAATGCTGACAAGGACAGAGATGCTGCCCACCTCACACTATCTCAGCTATCTCCTTGCATCTTCACCCCCTGCTTTGCTCTGCTGCCAGTGACTCCATAGCAGCCCCTTTCCAATGGAGGAAATATTCCACTGGGAGATACTCTCCCACTGCGCAGGTACTTTAAAAGTCAGGAAAGAGATGAAGGGAGTCTCCTAGGATCACAGGGAAAGGGAGAGAGGAGTAGAACAAGTTTTTAACAGCAGCTATGCTGAAGCGCTAGAATCAGAACAAAATAGAGCGATTATACAAAGTAACACAGCTTTTCAATACCCAGGAAAGCTGCAAGGAGTGAACAAGTGTGTGTATTTTGGTGTGATTTTTGGTCTTCAGTTTGATCAACTCATTCAGTTCCTACCTTGTCAAACTGGCATGAAATACTATGATTCGATATTACCAGCACTGTTTACCCATTTGTTGAGGGGGATGCAACTGAGAAAACTAGAGAGGGGGAAAGAAAGGAATAGGGAAAAAATCAAGTCTATCACACTCATTTTAGAGGACTAAACTGGGTAGTCAACCCTTTGCCAAGACAGCGCAGCAAAATAATAAGATGCACGTCCAGTCATCACTAGGAGCTCACCTTGAGGCACTCAAGTCATGTAACAAAGCAGGTTTTTCTTATGCAAAAAGCTATAAGCCACTTTGCAAAGAATTAATACCAAAGGATTATAGAGAAAACTGCCAGTTCTTAATAAGCACCTATGTGCCCAAATTCCTGGGACATACACTCACACCTTTGCATCAGGGTCAAGAGCAATAACCATTAATTATTATGATTGTTCCTCAAGGCTGGTAACAATGCTGATGCCACATTGTTTTTGTTGGGCTTTTGTGTTTTTCTGCTTGTTCTTCATGAGTTCCTCTTAAAAGGCTTTGCAAGACATTCCTTATAATCTTTCTGTAAAAGCTGAAACTTCACAGATAGATGTTTCCAGTATTAGTCACAATGACCACTACTTCCTTCAATGTAAAGTGTTTATGGACTTTTAATACTGTTCCAGCTAGTTTAGAAAATACCCTGTCCCATGTTTCATATTTTAAAAATCAAACTTTTCTGTCACAAACCAGAGTGGTTCCTTGTCCTTGCTAACATCCATGATTCCTCTAAAAACAAACAACAAAAGTGCCTTTAATAAAAACAAAAGAAACTCCAATCAGGAAGCAGTTATGAGAAGCAGTTCAATGCAGCCTGCAAGAATCGAGCTACTTTTCATTATTATTTTAATTCAGTTGCAGGGGTCTGATTTTTATTTGTTTCAACAAACAAATATCTGACACTAACATAACACAACCCATTTCATTTCACAATGCATAGGAGAACCAGGCAGTGAAAATGATTGCCATGGATTTATTTCTTTACAGAAAATCCTCCAAAGTAAACAAGTGAGTCAGACTTGTAATACTCTGCTCTAACAGTTTGAGTTGCCATTGGTAACATGCTTAAAGCTGTAATTCTGTTACTTTGACAGAAATTTACCGTTCCACAACAGTTGAGAATCTGGCTTGCAAGTTACCAAATTGCAGAGTAATATAAAACCATGCTACAAAATGGCCTTTGTTCCATTCCCCCTTCTGAAGTTAATCAAGACTGCTATCGTATTGGAAAGCTTTTTGTTTTCTTAACAGTTTGTTTACATGCAGTGCAGATTTCAATTAAATCCTACCTTCTGTCCTGGCCTTTCATGCCCTTTCACAACTAGAGACGTCCAGCAGGAGAAGAGTATAACATGGAGCAGTTATTCATCTACTCATCATAATTTATATTCTAAAATCACATCTATATTAAAATACTGAGCTTGAAATAAGAAATAAGACAGAGCCCCTCTACCCCATTCTCCTGGTTAAATTCAACATCTCAGACATTTGTCAAACAACTCTTAAAGGTCCTTTTCTGATACTATTCTACTTATAAAACTGGATAGTTGGTGCCTGTTGCAGGCTCCATAAGGTTACTCAGAGCCAATACAAAACTATCCTTAACAGAGTTCTCATGGCTTTCCTCAGCCAGTTTTAAATATCTCAGGTTAACACCTGAGGTTTCATAAGTCCTTTAAATAATAAGCAGCAGTCATTTAGGCTTAAAAGAGTATCAGACAATATATTCTCCACTAAAAACCTGAAATAGTTGCATTCACTCACCTCCTGACAGCTGGGACTAGGTTGAGGCTGGTGGGCCAGGGACACGAGAGTATCAACTGTTTCCAGCTCCTGTTGGTAAAACGTTTGAATTCTGTTTTGTAGCAAGAAGTCTTTCACTTTCTCGCACAGCATATTGGAGAAATCCAGGCACTCTGGGCCACTGCAAGAACACACAGAACATGTCAAAAAGAAAGAAATACACTACCAACATTTTTAAAAATAATTGCTTGAAGTTAGTCTGGTTTTCAAATATCAAAAGGCATTTTACTGCCTTTGAAGATTCTTAACTCTAAACCCTTTATTGAAACAGTCCATTTTTATTTGCATTGAACACCCAACTGCTTCTCTTCAGTCCTTTTGTGTAACATTATTGGGATTTAAGATTCATAGTCTCTGAAGCTACACTGCATGTGTCAGACCTTCCAATAAACATCCAGTCACCCTTTAATGGCAAACTGAAGCTGGGACCAGGATTAGTTTATTGAGGTTGTGCCTTCAGGAGACTGGAATGACAGGACTAGAGTCAAGAGCATTGTGACAGAACAGCTCCTTATCTTTACATGTAGAAGAAAAGTGAAGTCAGGCCACTCCAACTAATGTGCTGATCGCATTCCCAAACCCCAATTTACTGTCCTAGATGTCCTATATTTTGCTACCTCTGCTCAAGGGCCCTTCTTTTCTCAAATTACGAGTGGGTATCTCATCTGTATGGATCATAAGAGAGCACTGTTAACAGGTTGCCCAGAGAGGTTGTGGAGTCTCCATCCTTGGAGATATTCAAGGGCCACCTCAATAGAGTCCTGAGCAATGTGCTCTAGGTGACCCTGCTTGAGCAGGGAAGTTGATCTCTAGAGGTCCCTTCCAACCTCAAATATTCTGTCATTCTGTGATTAATCCTTTGGGAGAAAAGCAGGCTGCAACTGTATATTTGTGCTTGGGCACAATCAGTGGGGCCCTTTCTGCAGATATATTACAATAACAAACAAACAATAATAAAATCCTACATTTTGAGTCTGGATAACACATTTACCTCTGTGTCCCCTCTGGACCTTGGAAAGGTTTATCATAAACTTCTCTATAGAGATAAGGGAGCTCCAGCATTCTTGAAATCTGGACATCACACACAGGATCATCCACTTTATCTGGAAGGGTGAAAAGAACACACATTCCTGGCCAGGGTTGCCATACCAATCTTTTAAGCATGCATACCTGAGGCAGCACAGAAGCATTTCACATGCCAGAATTAAACTGGCATATTTTGTTCTCTGCTGTTTGTATAAAAACAAAACCCACAAAGGCTACTTCCACTTTCACATCTTACATAAAGTTAAATGACCACTGTAATGCACTGCAGACTATGCTTTTGTCTGACAACTTGTTTAACTGGAATTTAGGATGTCTGTTTTTACCTTTCAGCAATCTTGATACATTAAATGAAGCCAAAAAATAGTAAGTAGCTTTATTTGGACCAATGTGAAAGCAATCTAGAGGCCTTTTGAATTGAATGGCTCTTATTTAGTGAAAAAAAAAAAAGGTAATATTATTAGCCTTTGAATGGGTTATATAGTCATAAAACTCCCATTTGGAGAGAAGGTTCAATTCCCTCTCAGGTTTTAGCTAATTGTGAAAAAACTACAAACTTATCTGATCTATGCAGAGTTTTTCAATGATAGCCTTCTTTACACCAAAGGTTTTTTTTCAGTATTGTCCCTGAAAGAATTAATAGAGGAAAAACAGCGCTTACGCAATAACACAGATATTAAGAAGAGCAGTTACGTAACGAGAAAGCTCCTAGATATCTGTAACTGACTGCACACAATTGCTGCCCTACCACCTGTCACACAGAGGGGTCAGCACCTGCAGATGCAGAAACTTAGGGGAGGAATTCTTGGTCACTCTGCAGAGCCAAAGAGTTTAGGAGAATTTGGGCTTCATGATACATCATCCTAACGTCCTGTCTGCCCATAGAAAGGGTTATAGAGCCTGTGACAAACATTAACTGTTTCTCCAAAGCAACTAACACTCTTGTTGAAATGTGACATAAAAGATCACTAATTCCTCCCTGGGATTTCGACTGTTCTACTCCAACACATAGAAAACTCACATAGAAAAAACACATAGAAAAGCAACTCTGCCAGGCACTCAGCCTGGTATCCAGTTACCCATTTTGTACTCATTTCAGTTATCCTTTCCTGGAAAGCTTGTAAAGCCTCATTCTCAGGTGGTTTATTTCCATCCATTAAATAACAAGCCTCATTAAAAAAATGAGATGCCAGCAAATACTGTAGCAATTATTCAGCAATTTACCTACAGTCTGGGTGTTCCTACAAATCAAGACAACCATGTAACATATATCACAACTGCATAACACTCACAAAAAGAGGAGGCCTGAATTTCTCTTTGCTCTCTGTAGGTTCGGATGTGACCTCTGACCCTGACAACATCCCCAATCTCCAGCTTGGTTTTCTGGCTGATCTTTTCCTGGAGTTTCTTCCTCTGTTCAAGCATATTAAGACTGCTGGCTGTACTTGGACAAGCTGTAAAAAAGCAGGGGAAAGGAAATCAGGCATCTGCACCCTACATTTGCGCAAAATCATATTGCTAAAAAAGGTCAAAGTCTGGGCAACAAAACTTCTGAGTATCAATTTTAGTTTATAGTATTATTTTACTTAAATAGTTCACCTGGGAAAAGGGAAAGAGAGGAGATTCTGGCTTATCATTCTAAAAATGTTCTGGATGGGTTGAAAAATCAGAACATTTTAACTGCAGAAAGGAAAAACTGATGTTGTCATGCTAAGAGGGAAGAGAAGGGAAGAAAGCCCAGCTGAAATTTTTGCATAAAAGAAGGATGAATCATCTGAGGTGGGGCCAAGGTATTCTTGTAGTGCAGTTTGGTATCTTTGCTGCTGCGAACACAACTTGACAGAACTTCACATTTATCTAACACAGCTTTGTAGGAGAGTAAATTCTTTGTAATTTAAAACCTGATAGATACAAACATCTATGAGCGCGATTACAAACTGAAGGCTTTAACCCTTTGGGACTTGTTTTCTTTAGCAGATTCAAATGAATTAATTATCATTAAGAAAATAGTGTGCATTTTGGCACTACTGATGTGCACATAACTTAAGAACACAAATGTGAAGAAAGCCTTCTGGGTTCTCATTGTATATTAAGCTGCACTTCATGCAATTCCTTTTGTTACTTTCAGTGCATCGTTAACCTTTGGTTGTGGGTCCTCACTACTTTTTGGAAAACTGTACCACAATATTCCAGGTTCAGAGGAATTTTTCTTCTTAGGCTTAATGAGAAAAACTACAGGGTAACCAAGGAGCTCATCTTTATTCTACATCCAGCAAGGTGGGATTTCTGTTTTATACATAGTTCAGAGAGAAGACTAACTTATTTAAGAACTTAGAGCAGTTTATACGCTACAAGCTTTGTTAAATGCGAGTAGGTACATAAATAGTCTTGTTCCACAACCACAACAGCCTTTACCTTTTACATTAAGTCTTCCCCTCCTCATCCTAAGCATGTATATTACTAATATGGGCAGATGACAAGTAATATTTATTTTGTAAGTGTTTGACAATCTCCATATGTGGCTTCCCAATATAATACATAGGTTTTCAAGCAGGTGCAAAGTCAAAATTATGCTATACATTGCTGACAAGTATGAATGGATGACAGTGATATACTATGACAAGTGCTGAGGGAAAAGCAAGGAGAAAGACACTAGTGAGATGTTTTGTTATTCAGTGCCAGGAGTGATTCATGTCATATGTGCAACTTTTGCACGTTTAGAATAGTCAAAAGCATAAAAAACAGCTTAAACACAGTGGGAATGTCAGCAAATTTCAAGGTCACCATTGACAACATAAGCACAAGCAGAAGGGGAATATAAATGCAAAGAAAGAACGAAAGAGCCATCCTGAAAGCCCTGTATTACAAGGGTGAGGAATGAGACCAGGTTGCTGGTTAATAGATTGATTTCAGAAACAGCAGCTGTGGTATGTGGTGAATTTCCAGGGTAGTTCTTCACAAAAAGCACAGTAAGAGGAGGATTCTTTGAACAATTTCACAGCATGGAATTGAAATATTATGTTATCCAGATAAGGAAATGCATGACAGGTCAAAATGTGGTGTTTTTATTGGCACCACCATTGGCAATAGCACAAAGAAACCAATACAAGGCTTACAAAACGGCCCAAGCTGTAGGTTGTGATGTTATTTAAAAAACAAACAAACAAACAAAGCTTCCCCCCAAAACTGTGATTTTAATGTGCTCCTCCAACTTTGATTGTTTACTAAGACATAAACAAAAACTGTGTGGTCAAAAGCAGGATTATACATTTGAAAAATTACCTGATAACGGTCTTTCTGCTCCCATGGGATTTTTCCAACAGACACAATTTATAACACCAGTACTATCATCCACTGTAAAAGAATTGCAAGAATAACAGTGATTAAGAAAGCAGGTTATGGAGTTCCAAGAAATAAAAATGGATACAGATAGGTGTTTAGGAAAACGATTGCTAAAGACATCTCAATTCATCCAGTTAAAAAGGGAAAGTGGGTGCTCAACTCCTGCTTTTGAAATATTTCCACAATTACTTCAATTGCTGAAGTTGCTCAGCACCAAAAATCATGAGATCAGTAAAATAACAGGCCTCTTGTTTTTTTCTTTTGCAAATAAAAGCAACAAAACAATTCAAGCACTGAATTAAATTAGGAGTTTCAACACATTCATCCAAAGAAAGGAAATATTGGGGATAAAAGGATTCTAATCTCAGTGACAGAGTTGAGAAAAAATAGAGTGCTGAATGTGATAGACCAATTAAAATAGGAAACCAAGTAGAAAAGAAAAGAACCATAGCAATTAATCACTGGAACAATCTATTAATAATTGCCTGTTTCTTAACGTCTTCAAATCAACATCAGATATTTTCCTGCAACAAGTTTTAAAGTGAGTACAAAAATCAGAGGCAAAGAGGGACAAATGGAGAGAAAATTATGTCTGCTAACTGGTTAACTTGCTTTTATTACGCAGAAAATTTGTTCAAATAATCCAGCGGCCCATCCTGACTTTAAAATCTCTTTACACAGTATGAAACACATCAAGATAAACATTTCTTTACAGCAGAACATCACTACAACAGTGAAACACCGTTAGAATTGTGCTCACAGTCTGCTGGCAGTTTCTGCATGACAGGATGTTGCTAAGAGCAGAAGGGCAGCTCCTCTAGCCAGGAAGGGACAGGGGACAAGATGCTTGTGGTTCTGCCCTAGGCCAGGGATTTCCAGCTTACAGCATATACACATATACACCACTGGTGGCCTGTACTTCTGCCACTGCAAAAGCTCTGGCTTTTTTTTTTTTTTTTTTTTTTTTCAAAAAAAAAAAAAAAAGCTGTCTGGCTTTTCCAGTTTTGCCAGTACCCAAGCAAAATAAGTTTTGTGATTTCTGCCTGTAGGCATGGTACTGGCAAGGACAAAGCAGAAAAAGACAAAAAGGCTAAAGAAAACAGAAGAGCCAGAGAAATAATTGTTCTACAGATCACTGAAAGCCTGTTTATGAGCAGCTTGTCCAAGGAACACCCTCTAAATAAAACATTTAGCAGAGAAAAAGGCAGTTAATGCCTGTCACAACATGGCAAGGATCACCTTTCAAGTCCAGCTACCACTTCAAGCATCTTGCTGCTTCTGTGTAACCATCTGAAACACTGAGCTTTTACAAAGTGGAACCTTCAATTTTGCTCTGCCCCTTAAACCAGATCCTGGACGACATATGTGTGAGTGTTTACCTTGAAGGTCCCGACTGGTACCTGCAGTTGTTTCCTCTAGGAACCAAGCATCAAAGCAAAAGGCTTTAACATTGTCTCACATGTTTTGAAACAATCTCCCTATATGGGGGATCCAATTTCGAGTCATTGTCTTGGCTTCCTGTTTCCCAGCAGCTTAGTCTGGAGCAGGCACATTTCTAATAACCAACATAAGGCATCTGTGAGACACAGGCAGTTCCAAATTCCATCACTAAAAACATGCTTGTCCAATAAATGTCCCCCTTCTGAGGTGTTGTCTGCAGCTTTCATTCTGCTTTAGAATAAGAATGATCTAAGTAGTAAATTTCCTCTCCTCTGCAGAGAAACAAGCAGCTGTTCTAGCTGGCAGAAGAGCCCCCATACATCAGGGCAGACCACATCTGCCCAGTATATTATTGCAGCACCTGGGTGCTGCAGGTTGAGAATGCCTCTGCTGCACCAAACACTGCAGCTCTCCTTCAGACAAAGGGCTTCAAAACAAAACAAGCAGGCCTGAAGGATCAGGCCAGGCTCCTCACTGCCAGTGCAACAGCAAGAAGCAACGTCCTGGAGAAAGTGTCCTATTCTTGCCCACATAAGGAATCTGGTAATAGAGCCAGGCTCTGGAACGCAGCTTTCTCACTTTCCACATTAAAAACTCTGAGTAAAAAGACAAGTAACTAGTGCAGCACTGATGAATGAAAACTCTGCTAATTGTATTCTAATGAGATCTATTTTAAGTATACTCAAGGGGTCTACAACCTGTTGGAAACTTCCTGTGCGGCCTCTTCTCAACAACTCAGTTTTGAACCTTTTTTTTTTTTTTTTTGACCTTCACCTTAATTTAGCCCTCTCAAAGCTACCCAGTAAATGAGATAATTGGGTCCATTTTTACTTCTTGATATCAAAAGGCAATGTTTCTTGTAAACTCTGTAGGAGTTCACTGAGATCCCTGTGAGGTTTTATTTGCTTGTTTTTTAGGCTGTTCAACATTTCAAAACAGCCTCAGAGAATCAAGCAAACCAGAAGAAATACCATTTGGTTTTGGGAAGGCAAAAAAAGTCAGAAAAGTACACTGGCTAAAAAATGAGCTTACTCAAATCTAGGCTTTTATTAAATATCCTTCTCTTAACCAATTATAACAGCAATAAACAAGTAATAAAATCAGAACTTCAAAACCTGAATTAAAGTTATTATTTTCTTTTATCCAAGAAAGACAGTCAATTCATTCTCTTCCACAATTGCTATTTCCTTACCCATTGTGGCTGTATTATGGTTTCCAGCACAGAAAAGACCTAAGATCCTCTTTAAAGAGAGAGGTACATATTCTGAGGTAGATAGGTAGGAACGAGGAGAGGAGATAATGGCAGTGGTACCAAGATATTCCAGTTCTCTGTCTATCAGACAAAAAGTACAGCGGGGGAATTGCTTTGCAAGCCCTTTTAAGCAGATGGAAGGTGAGCAAATACTGAGCAGTGTGTGGCACTAACTGATGCAATGCCTGCTCTGTGACTCACCAACTGCTGAACTGAGAGATGCAAGACCTTGCAAGCAGGAAACCGCCTAAGAAGTTACAATTTTATGCTGGTGGAGTCGGTCTGCCTGAAACAGGAGGGCAGGCTGGGGAGGAGCACCCTGGCAGGTAGTCTGAAAGCTCAAACCAGGAACTGCTGGAACAAAGATGGGAGTTGAATGTAAAAGGACAGCAGGAAGCCAGACTGGCTGAGAATTCTACTTACAGGTTGGCTAATCTAACACTAAGGCCTTAATTTCACTAGTCCGCAGGTCTTTTCATTTCTTTTCCTCCATTTGCTACCCTAGTCAAATATTTCCAGCAAGTCGACATCTGAACTAATGCCAAGAACACTGTGGGAAACCCTCACCTCAAGATTTTTTTTCTTTTTTTTTGCCTCTATCATTTTGATTCTCTCCCTCTGTTCAGTTACGAATACATTTGCATACTGGTGCAACAAAAGAGTAATAACTAACGTTCAACCTATGTTTCAACAGCTTGTTACATCATCAACTCTATTTCCACTTCTTTAGCGTTTATTTTGCCTGTGCTACTATAAAGGCCAGAATATTTCACGCTTTAACAAGCTTACTGACCGTTTATTATTGAGCATTATGGCAAGGCTATAAGAAAAATCCAAAAATCAGACTAAAAAAAATCCAGAAAAAATGTCAGCTTTGAAAAACTTGCAGAGATTTTTATGCAGATGCTAAGGGCAAATCTAAAGAACCCCCTAAGCAGGGCATACTACGTGCACGAATTGTCCTTTCTACATGGCAGCAGCATGATGTAGCTGCAGAGGCAGCTGGGCTTGCCTGTAAGTAGTTGGCTGTATCTTCACAATATTCCTGTGCAGCAGAGAATTGCCTCTGTCGCATTTTGTAAGCGGCAGGAAGCGGCACTCAGTGGCTCCCCTTCATCACATGGAAACGATGGGAGAGGAAGACGGGAGACAAGTCCCTCAAATCTTAGATAGGACTTACATGGTTGGTGTCCCCAGCTTATTGCCGGTTAGACCCACATACCCCTTTGGAAACTTGTCACATCACCATTACTCCAGTCTTCTCTTTCTCCAGATGAAAAAGGCAATTGAACTAAATAATAATCAAATCTTTCCATGTTAGTTAAATAGTCTGAATACTGAAAAACGACAACCCTCCTTTCAGATGCAGTTGGCAGAGACTGGTAGTATAGTGATTGGGTCAGATTTGCTAAGGCATCTAAATATAAACTTACACATGTAAACAAAACAATTCCTGCTATCAAAACCTGGCTATGACAAAATACACAAGTCAGAAGGAATTCCTACAGTTTAAAAAAGGAAAAAGTGACTTCTCATTTGCAGGCTCTCTTAAATCCATTTGCATATAGCTAAAAAAAAAATGTTGCGTGTGCATGAAAGGAAGACAGTATAGCCCAGTAGCAAAGCAATATCCAAATTAAGATTTGCTAGAAGACCCCCAGATAATCAGTTATTCAGCTTTAACCTTTTGTTTCTTCATCTTTTTTTTTTTTTGATAAGTGATCTCACTTGCAGATATACAGGATAAGAACAGTTATTTCAACACAATCAAGTCTAAGTTCTAAGGTTCAAAGGCTGATAAATGCAAGAATAAAGAAAGGCTTTTCTTACCTCCATAATTATAAAAGGCATTTCGCTCTTTGCTTTGAACCACTATCCCAACAACATCTACCTGTCGCACTGGATGTCCATTATAAAAGAATATACCTAGACACAGAACATAAGAACTAAGCATAAATACATATTCCTTACAAATAGCCTACTCTACATAGTCACACAGTATTCCTACTCACATGAAAGATCTCCTAGCCCTGTGAGGACCAGAAACACTCTGATATGTAGGATACCAAGTGCTTATTTTTGTAGAGTCTCAGATTTTATCTTCCTTTTTTTTTTTTTTTTTTTTTTTCCAATCATCATCAGGCTTAGGAGTAAATAATCAAATACAATGGAAGCACTTCAGCCTTCTCACAATGCAACTGTTCCCAATTAAGGCAGAGCCTCCAAAATGCAAAGTAACATTGTTTAGTCATGCATTACTAAAGGAACAGAAGCCGCAAGGGGAAAATAAAAAAAAAACCACATACACACCCCACTAAAAATCAAATTGTAAAGTACACTACAATCACCACAGACAGTATTTTGAGCTCCAGTTCCAGAAATAACTCATTCTAAAAACATCCCTTCAAAGTTATTTGTGTGCATTTATAAAGATTAGTTGGATAAGAGTAACATACAAAAATATGCCCAAGCAAGAGCAAGAAATCAGAGCCCAGTGGACTTCAACAGTACTGAAGCTGTCACATGCTGTGATCTCTCTCACAAGCACCAGAGTGGCAGAAGTCTTTGACCAGCACTGATGTAAATATTATATACTGAAGCCTCACCATTCTCTAGCAGGAGGAAAATAGAGCAACAAGTGCTGATATAGCCTGGGCTGGCTCATCTTGGGTGAATGTTTTCCTTCTGTTTCAGAATACTACAGCTTTACTGAAATATGTCATCTGGGATGTTCAATAGCTTCGAAAAACTAGATAACTCAGGGGACTGAGAGGGAGTGTTTGGCTCGATACACTGTGTCAAGTCTCAGTCTTGTAAAGGGAAAGAGAAACACTGCAGCAAGGCAGTGAGTAAAAAATTTCTGTATTAAAAAAAAAAGTCTAAACGGAAAGCCAAAAATAGCTTGTCCTACATAGCCGGCAGCCTTAAAGGAGCCTGAAGTTAACTTATTTCACAAATGACAGAAAAAAAGTAAAGCTTCAGAAAGTCACAGGTGATCAGCCAGGAGGCTCTTGTACAGAAGCATTGCTGCTAAAAGCCCACTGCAGCAGTCTGAGGATGCGGCCAGTGCTGGCAGCCTGGAGCTGCTGATAGTATTAGTGCAGTCTCTGGTCAAGCCTTACGTTTAGCAGGTTTGTCCACTTTTCTCTCATTCCATTTAGCAGGAAACAAACACACACTGCTATAGAAACACTCAATGGAGATGCTTCCGCTGTACATAAACATTCATTAAATCTTTCAAAACCTCTGCAGAAGAAGGTCTGAGTCAGATTCAGAGCACATCTGCAGGGCAGAGCCACCATGTTCTCCACTGGGCAAACAAGGAACATGACAACAGCACCACAGAGCATGTTATTAGGTTCTTTTCTCAATTAGTAAACAGTTTTGGCAAATGGAGACCAGAGAAAACTGGTTCTTTCCACCCCCTTAAATCTGTTCCCAGCTCCACCCTTGTTCTCTGAAAAACCTACCTGAATTCATGTGAAAGATGAAATTAGGTCTACACACTCTATTAAAAGGCGTTGAGCTGGACAACTTGGAGGCAGAAACAGGGAGCTTTTCTACCCCCAGTTATTGGTTCCAATTACATTCATACTGCTAGCAACAAATATACTAAATATTTGAAGCCATGCAGTGGCACACACAAGCATAAGCACATTCAGTAGCACTTCTAGGAAATCAGCAAATTCAGACATATTAATGTGCTGTGCCCACAGCAGGAAGACATAGCAGCAATCTTGCACAAACTCTACTCATATCTTCACCAGTGTTACTAAGCAATGAGTTGGTTGCCATTACTTTAATTTTTACTCCCTCCTTTCATGCTATCTGGAACTTCCCTTACTTGTTGACAAGCTGTCACAAAGCAGTGCTGCACACTCACTTTGAGAAAAGCTCCTTTCCCAGATATAATTATGTACTACAACCGAGTGTGACATCTACTATCACTTCAAGGCCTTTAGGAGTACAAAAATGCTGTTTTTATCCGGGTGGTTTTCCAGCCTTCTCGACACCATTTATAGCAGGAGAGAATTTGGCCAGGTTTACTGTTTCTCCCGTGTTGTTCTAAGGGATTAGTCATTGCTGCATCAAATCCTAATGCTTAAAAATGGAAAAAAAAAAAAAATGAGGTCATTCAGCCCATTTCCTCAGGGCCAGCACAAGACTGTTCCGTACAGTAAATTCCTGGCAAGTTGTACAGCCAGGATATAAATAATCCCAGTGAAGGGGATCCCACCTTTTTCCTGGGGAGGCTGTTCCATGGTCTAGCAAATCTCATTCTAAGGATGCTTTTCCTGACATTCAGTCTGCATTTCTTTCCACTCCTGGTTACAATTCCTTGTTTTGCACTCATTTGTTTGTTATAAGTATTATTTAATAACTGAATCACGCATTTAGCTTCATCTAGTCTTTAACAAACCCATTAATGGCTGAAAACACTGGCCCACAAAAACCTACCTCTTCCTTCACCCAAATATACCTTTTTTGTGTTTCTATTGTATTATCATTTGTTGCCCATGAACGAGATATACAGAAAATATCCGGTTAGATATGAACGCCGTATCGGGAGAAAAAAAATATTTATTCCATGAACTTTTGTTCATTCACATAACTTCGCAAGAATGAACTTTAAAGTTTGGGTTTAAAAAATGATATAAGATTGCAAATAAGCTTAGTTGTGCAAAACACCAGATGCACAGGAAGTGGGGAAAGCCTGTGCCAATTATAAAGGCTGATATCTTAACATGACAGATACCACTTCCTTAAGAACATCTTAGAAAAAATCCTAATGACAAAACTGAAAAAGTTCATGAAGCAGAGCACAACTGCAGAGTTTAAGAGGTTCCTGAGAAAGTGTTTCTTAGCATAGAGAATAGCACTGTCAAGATCCCTACTGTTAAAGGAAAATAAATATGAATACCAAATGTCCAAGGTAGAGTATATAAGCTACATTATTTTGAGTCAGAAAAAGGCACCTTCTCCTTATGAAGGGAGGACAAGAACAACAAAATCCATAAAACTAAAACAAACCAAAGCCACGCATTCAGCTTCACATTTGTGCTCTTCCTGATCAACTCCAAGTTTCTTAAGAGTTCCTCTCAGATAATCTTACATCCTGTCGGGCTCCAGTTGGGAGTATATGAATCCTTCTCCAATAGAAATCACACTGCAGAGAGTCTGTTTAGACTCTCCCCAGTGAAAACAGCAACTCGGGGCCAGACCCACGCTGCGTTAGACAATGTGCACACGTGGGTGAGACTGGCTGAAGACCAGCAGGAAACAGGCTGCAGAGCACAGTCTCCAACAAGGGTTAGGAAATAAAAGGTGTGGTATAAGATGCAGCACAGATGCCAGAATTGACAACAAGTTTGTTCAGACACATGAAGGATTTCATATATCTATCATAGCTAGAAATTAAGCAGCAAAAAAATATATTCCTTTTGATTGTATATTAACATGCACAGGCAATTATCAATATTATGTATTACAAAGAAAAATGTTATGGAGACCAGTGAAAAACAAAACATGTATGACCAGAAAGGACCAAGATTTTAGGAGTAACTTTATCGGAACAGCACTACCACACAGAGGAAGCAAAGCATCTCTAATGTAAAAGCAGCTGTCTATATTAGAGAATAAGAAAAATCATCCAAAGTTTTCCATATATGTATATATATATTTACCTATACTTCTTTGAAGAAAGGATTCTTCTTCAATCTGTTAAAGATTAGTCCACTTATCTTAGGGTTACAGAAAACTACTGAGGTTCATGAAACACTGAATTTTCAGATCAAGAATGCAATATAAATCAAATATAATACTGTGTGCATCATAAGCAGCACATTTGAGTACATACCTGGCACTTGTTTAGATTCTCTCATTTCTTTTATATCCTTGATATAGAGTCTTGCAAATGCGGAAAATACAGGATCCAGCCCCCACAGCAGAGAAGGAATCTCTTCCTCATACTTTTTGGACTCAGACTGCATTCAATACCTGTGAATATGGGAAAACATGGAATTGCTATCTACATAGGCAACATATGTTTACATATGCTCCAGCATGAAAAAAATAGCTTGTGATGTTAAACAACAGAGTTGATTAAGAGACCATGTTCCCAAAACCCAGTTCTTCTCTGCTGCATGAACACATCTAATGCAAACTTAATGTTGTATCACCAGCATGAAATATTCAAAATACCAATATTGATAGTTTACTTGAAGTAATGACATTCATCAGCAAGAGCTCTTGTTGAACTCCTTCAAACGAAATAGAATTCTAGGGGTTTCTCCTCTACAGACCCAGGAGCACAGAACTAAAATATAATATTACTTTAAAAGAACAAGATCATGGGAGATCAGTTTCTTTCTACTTCATGTACGAGTTTTTTTTTCTCTTCTCCATATTGTATTTTCCTCCTTGGTCACTGTCTGTGCATTAATGGTGGGGGCAGGGGAAGAAGGCTTAGTTTATAAACAATGAATGAAAGCAAATGAGCTCTTCCTGGTTTTGTACATGCAGTTTCCAATAACTTTGTAGTTGTTACTTTCCCCTTCTGCATATTCAGCTTTCCCACTGTATAATGCCTGCTATCCTATGTCATCATCACAGTTAGTTCTCTGCCTATCACAGAATTGGTTTCAAGAAAAATAAAAATAAAATAAAACAGCACTCAATTTAAAAAAAAAAAAGTTCTGTACTCTTTGAGACTGAATATACCTTTTTATTATCTTCCCTAAGGGGAAATAAATTCTTTCTGTAAAGCTTTCCATGTCACTCTAGAATGAAAAAGGAGAAGGAGATGAGGGTTTACAACTTACAGTCATAGCAAAGGTGGTAAGTAGATGGATTTTGAATACAGTAACAGGGCTGGGTGCTGTCTCTTGATAGAACAACTCCCTGCTATTGATCCCTGTACACAGCAAGAACCACATGCTTGGGTAGAGACCTCATGCCATGAGGATTACAGCAGCACCTTGCTACCTCGGGAAACATCATTTCCTGACTACTTTCAATTCTTCTCAATTTCTTCTCTCATGCTCAGATGTTAATTCGGGACAGCAAATCACAAATCATAGTGCCACACAACATGCGAGAAAGGTTGCTGACTGCTACGTTACCCTGTAGAGAACTGCAGGAAATGATTATCTTTGTGCCCAAAATAGACAGCCTTCAGTTCTTCAAAAGATCAGTGATCATTTGATCTCCCAAGACTGATCATTTGTTTTGGTGAGAAGTTGAAACTATTTGATTTTTTCAGTCCCACCAGCCACTTCATCTTTAAGCAACCATCTTAAGATTTTTGTTTATAATTGTATTTTTGTTTCCTCAGTACAGGCAGCTTACCCAAATCTACCTTTTTGCACATGCAATGCATACCAAAAAACCTCTCACTACCCCCTTCTCACTCCAATCTGCCCACCACTGCTGCCACATTACAGACACTGCAAGAATGCTCAGCTGAAGTTTACAAACTAAACTGTAAACTGTATGATCCTGATAGCGCAAGACTGCATGCGACACCACATAGCAGTTCTTCATCTGCTTGCCACAGCCTATATAAAATTTAGGCTGGAAACTTTCCCAAGCAGATACATGGTTTGATCTGGTATTTTACCTAGCATACTTGTGTTCAGGACTGGTACAGGTTCCCCCTTTTTGCTGCAGTATCTAGCCCAGTTGCCTGCCACACTGTCTTTACTCTACAATGTTTCTACAGCTCCTACTAAAAAAGAAAAAAAGAGAGTGAGAGTAAAAAATATATACATATATTTCTTTGTGCACCTTTTTTCCCAACTTATTTAGCATGCTTAATACTATATCCGTTACACTTCATCATTGGGCTTTTCTCTTGGACACAAGTCCAAGATGATGGACCAAACTAATAAACAAAATGATGAGAAATAGGCAACAAGTCTAACATTTTTTCTTGTTTTGCATGAACTTTCATTCACTAGAGCAAAAAACAAGGGTCACTCATGTGTGCCCATCTCTGGGGAATGAGCAGCAAACCACTGTAGGAAAAAAAAGAAAAGGCCTTGCACTTTAGTAGTTCCCTAAACTTGAAATGACCAGATATTAACAGATTAAGAGGACAAGCATTAGCCAAAAGTCCCAGCAACACTTAGCTTACAGCAGAAAAGGCATCTCTTCATATATTTTACCGCAGCACTGTTCTGAGGGAAGAAGGCTCCCATATGCATTGCTCTATTTTGAGATTAATGCCCAAACATGTGACCCATATTCACATTACAAGGGATTTTTTGCAGCAAATGCTCTTTCCTTCCACCTCTGAAAGTCTATTGGGAGCTAAATCTAAATTCTGGAGCTCCACTTGAGCTTACAGAACTTGCTACTGTTCTTTATAGGAGGAATATACACCCTTCACATGCATCTTCATGTACAGTGCTGCCCTCCTTGGCTCGAGTCTACTACAGAAAGGCAAAGTTTTATCTTACAGGCTTGGACAAGATTACTTGATAAAACCATATATTCCATATATAACAGGCTGGGAGAACAAAATTGTACTGTAGCTTTTAACTTGCTTTCAGCAATGGCCAACCAGAACACAAACAAGTGCAGAGAAGTTCCCCCTTGGCCTTGGTAGCTATCCCAACAACTGCCACTACCCAAAACCCAGCTTATTTTCCTTCCTCCCTCCTAAGTGGTCCACTCATTTAAAACCAAAACTTGAGGCCTGCTTGAAAGTAAACACATGGCATGGAAGCACAAAACTCCATTATAACTTTTGAGTCTCACCCTTAATCACAGCTTCTTAACAGCTGTTTGTCTCCTTTTTGTCTCCTTTTTCTCCTGTCTCGAAGGAAGATGTTAGAAGAAACAAGCAACCCTTCCCAATGTAGCTATTTCTCAGTTCATTTCCAAACTTCCATGCAGATTGATAGTATTAGAAAACATAATCCTCACAAGGCAGATAAAAACACTTCTCATCATTTTCTCTGTTCCTATAGAAGAGTTCCTTCCCGTAACTTTTTCATGAATTGGCACAGGAAGTCTCTCCTTCCCAGGGGTTAATTAATTACTGAGTCACCCTGGAGAAAATGGAACTTTCCTTTATGCTAGGAGGGTTTTCAGCTCCTAATTGGTATTGTTGGCAATACGCTATCAGCGAGGAAGATAAGGGCTGCCCTGCACAATGAACGTCCAGGCGGCAAATAGCAGGAGCATTATAAACAATGCCACAGATTGCCAACAAGAGACAATTCTGAACAGATCGTATATGTGCAAATGTTTAAGTAACTCTTTTTTGCTGAAGCAGGGCTACAACTTCCCAACACTAAGGATACAGAGTCCTAGGGAGAGGTTGGCCTTTGCTGCACCTCACTCTAGATGCGGCTTATGGCTTCACGGTTGCTCTCATATAAAGAATCCAATCCTGCCAGCGCAAGAAGAGACCGGAGAAGCATTTGGTCCATGCGTTTATTAGATATGAAATATCTCTATTCTATTTTTGTCGTTCCATAAAATATAGCCTCCAAAGAAAGACTATAAAGACACAATAAAAAAATAGAATAAAGTCTGCTGTTAGGAACACTTCTCTGTGGGAAATAGTTCTGTTCCAAAGGCAAAAATCTGTAGTTTACATGGCAGCTATCTAAATACAAATAAACAACATCAAAAGAAGTCCTAATTTGGGACTATTTTAGAGAATACCCTGTTCAAGTAAAGCTGGCTCCTCCAGCCACTGACTGCAGTGAGAATTAAAGCACATTCATAATCCTCAGTTTTCTGGCAAGCTGAGGGCAATATTATCCTTAAAGAGCAGGAAGAAAGACCAAGGAGAACCATCAGCCTTCCCAAACCTCCCCCATCCCACACCAAGCCCATTTTCTTTCCTCCTGAAGGACCCACTTAGCAGCCTTGTTTGCATAGCATCCATTTAACACCCAAGTGACTTGTCCAACAGAACCCACACAAGCCAAAAATATTTGGCTTGGCTTTTTTTGGCTTGAGAAGCCAAAATATTTTTGGCAAAAAAAATATTTTGGCTTCTCCTCTGTGCTGTACCTTTTTTCAAAAATGACCAAAAATTAAGAAATGGTATTCTTCCTATCTAAGTGGAGCAGGAATCTAAGGAAGACTATTTATGCTGTTGTTTCCCATTTTTTTATTCTACAGGGTGACTAAAAGCAAAGCTCTAGGAGAAAATTCCCTGCAGTTCCATAGGATGACTTGGAGCCATATAAAGCCATATAAAACTGCTGGCAGGATTCTGTCTGCACCTAGTTGTCGGCAACTGCTGGCAGAGCACTGTAAGGACCCTCCTCAAGTGGGTAGGCAATAAGAAGCATAGGATATCTATCCATCATTACAGGCACATTAAAAACCCTGCCAGGCATTCACTACTCTCCAAGACTGTTCCTGCTATCTTAGTACCAAAAAGTTACACAGGAACTCCTGCACTGCTAGAGTTAGCAACTTAAAGTGCATACTGGTTTATCTGAATGCACCACACTATAAACTGTGGCTGTTAAAGAATTGTTTCACAGGCCAGTTCTTTCTGCCACAAAGCAAGCAAGCTGTGGAAAGCTGGGCAAAGGAAACAGCTGAGTGTTGCAACCACCTCAGCCACCTCAATTGAACTCACTTGGGTTTGAATCAACACCCTATGTGACAAATGAATATTATTCAATTCTTCATGAACAGCAAAGAATTCCAGCATTTTACAGTTAAAAACACAATGTTTCAATAAATGGTTTTAATTACCCAAAGCCACATAGACCATTTCTAATCAAAAACAAGCAAACCTAGCATCTTATTATACAAGTTGATCTCAATGAACTGAAAAGTAAAGCCTTTTGACAGCTAACACAGGACAAAGACTCTAAAACTGAAATTCATCTTCAGACTTTTTAAAATAAATCATTTTTGAAAACCTTTCAAAACCAGTAACATCACAAAGAGACCACCAAGAGCAAAACACATCACTGAAAGACAGAAAAGGCTCTTGAACAAATGTACATTAATCATCAACTTCACTTAGGTTAGAAAACTAAAAAACAGCAAGGTAAAGTCAGGCAGAGCCACTTTCTAAAACACAAAGTTAAGAACTTTCAGTCCATTCTCAGTAATTTACCTCTACTATTGCTCTTATGAACTCCTCTAAGTCTGAAACACTACGTGCTGTAACAGATGTCTGTAAGGGCATCACCAAAAATAACAGATTTATCAAAAAAGAAAGAAAGAATTGCACAGATTTTCTTATGGAAACTGCTTAAAATGTTAGACCTCATCCATCTCTTAATTACATGAGATGATGTGACAGGACACCTTCCTGGTGAGAGAAGAATGCTGCAAGACAGAAGATCACTCAGCAGAAACCTTTGCCATGAGGGAGTCAGTCAACAGCAGAGGTGTTGCTCACAAAGGCCTGGAATGTACTAGGCAGCATAGAGATAGGCACAAAAAGGCCTTACGTTATCATTAAGCAACTGACACAGTTACTCTCTGTTCAACAGTCTGGCAATGGAGTTAATGTCTTCATGACTTAAACTGTACCATATTTCTCTTGCTTTTTTTTTCCCCCCCTTCCTTTCCACCCCACTGCCTAGAAATCGTTTTGGGCAGGCATTTGTGGCTGCAAGAGACCAGACAAATTGGCTCCTCCTACACCATCAACAGACTTGGAAGGAAGAGCAACAAAGCCTGCAGTTCTAAACCATCTCCTTTGGGACTGCATTTTTTTTTATATGCAAATGAAACCTTGTAACCTATGTTTCAGGGCTGATTTTTCCAGAAGTATGATTCTGTACAACTAACAAGGAAGTGTGCAATAAAACAAGCAGCGGAAGTCACTCCTTCAGAATCTTATCCCATGAATTAGTCACAAGATATTTTCCTATGTACCAAGAAATCAACGCAAACCTCTTAGCACTAAGCGGGTTCTATGTGTTTATTATCTCACTGACATCTGTTATTTATGTAGATGAATAATCACTGTACATGAAAAAAGCAGTTGTCACTACTGACTGCCAGCCAGAAAGCTTAACTTGCCATTTGTATTTTAAAGCTATTGGATAATCATGCTAAAGCATCCTTTCCATATAAACCTCTAACCTGTTCAGAGAGAGGGCAGGATGAACTCTATGGAGATGATTAATTTAATTCTCTCTGAAAGCTCTTAATCACCTGCAGTGCTGCTAGAATGAACTGCACTGCTGAGAGGACATTCTGCTGCGGACAGGGAAGGGTTTCACCTACTACAGTAACGTAAAAACAAACAAACAAAGCTACATATAAACTATAATTTATAGTAAGTTTTCTGGTTGGAAAAAAACAGCCATATAGAACCTTTGAGAGCAAAAGTATTTCAAGCAGGATCTTGGCTCAAGATCCCTGGACAAGCATGTGTAATCTGTTGATCCAGCATAAAGAGATATTACCTTATTCAGGTTAACTGACAGAGCGAAGAGAATAAAAAGCAGTCCATCCCATTAAGGCTGCACAGCTGGCTTGCTTTGACACAGCACTTCAATATAGACGTGGTGCTATCTGTTGTATTAACACTTGGGGACCTCAGAAACGTCGAGAGGCAGCTGCAGATGTTGGTCTACAGCTTTCTGAAGTCACAAGCCTCTGTATTGCATGTCAAGTCTGACTCACATTCTTTTACAGGCAAATTTTCCTGACCATTTCTATGAAACTGCTGCAAACTAAAACAGTCTCTGGACTAAGAACAGAATTGGTCTGAACATCTACAGTGCAATGGGGAACTTGGTTACAAGCAGAGACTTCAAAATAATTAACCTACCACTTAGTCTATGTGTAAAAAGGCAGTCACAAAAAGCTTTCAAAACATTCGCAGTGGGTACCAAAGCCTTAGATTGTGACAGACCTGTTCAGCATTCTGAAAGCAGTTTGAATTTGTCTTTGCTGAATGAGTAAACCTTTTAGCTATATCAGAACACTGTAAGGGAGTGCTTTTAAACTGGCTCCCAAGTAACATTGCTGCATATACAAGACTTGATTCAAATCAGAATAGTTATGCTGTGAGCATAACTAAAGTCTGATAATAGTCATGGGGAGTTCTTCTGGAAGATTGAGACCTGTTACCTACCTAAAAGTAATAAGGAAATTATTTTTTCTAGACCAGTTCTATACTTTTTTTTGTATACAATTCTGCAAAATTATCTTACTTTTCCAAACAAAGACTTTAGTGCTTCCTGCCTGAAGGTACTCTAGGTGGCAAGATTTTTTTTAATGATCCTAGAGACAAATTTATGCAAACTAAAAAGTAGCAGAAAGAAATCCATCTGATCTTCAGAAACAAATACTCCCATGAGGTAAAGGAAGATGTATCTCATTTCCTCTCATTCCCCTATAGTTTGAGCATCTAAATGATGCATTAAGAAATTCCAAAGGTGGATGGATATTTCTTAATCCCTTAAGACTAAGGGTGCTAGACAATCTGTTACAATGTTCTGTGAACTTTGAATTAGCCTAGGAGAAACTACTCCAAGTAATGAAAGCTAACTCATCAGTCCTTATCTCCAGCTTCTGAATTCTATTGGGAACTGTTAAAAAGTCCAGATTGTGTCCTCTCTCAGCTTTTGGGTTAGCAATTTCTTTAATTCTCAGAGGATATTCTGAAATAATGACAATCTTATGCATGCCCTCTCCGAGCTTTTTCAAAATTTCATCACTGAGAGCTGATATAGGGTTGATAAAGTACAAACCACAAAACTAGTTAGCAATACCTACTCTGCAATTTGAATGAAATCTCAACTCCAATAACCTTATGCCTTAAGAAGGCTACATTTCTTGGCTAATCGTAATTTTGCCCATCTTTAAACATTTATTTGAATAAAGTAGGAAGCACCAAATAGACAAATCACTAACAAGACTGTTCAAAGGAAATACCTCACTGACTACTCTGGCTGTAACATCTTCAATTCCCTATGTGAACTAGTCATTAAAAACACCACTTTCATAGATACCATATGAAAACTCATTACTATTTCTCACTTCTTGGGAAGTAGAGGGAAAGGGGAAGGGCCCTTTATAAACAGATTAAAAGTGTTTTCTTACTTGCATTTAAATTTGAATAGAGCCAGCCACTCCTGTACCTTACATTCAGAACACTGTATATTATAACTGAAGCAGAAGCCACACAAATTATTTTTTCTTTTGGCAATTCTATGGATCTCTGCTGAAGAAAATTCTGTTCAAATTACTGTAAGGGTCTTTTTTGGGTTAATACGTAAGTATTATATTGTATACTATAAAATATAGTTTTATAGATGAGAGATTAAAGACTCCTGACAAAAAGATAAGATTTCAAGGCACTTGAGATAAAAACTGAATCAAATACAAAGTTATGTTTTCTCATAGGCAGATGCCAGTATCCAAGGTTTGCATATGCTAATTGGAGTACACAACAGCTACTGTTTGTCTTAACAATCAACACATTATTTTAGCTACACACATCACTGTTGTAGGATAGAATTTGTTTTTCTGTAGGATCTCTTCTTGATAAAACACATAGTAATCTTTTACCATCTCAAAAATAAGCATTACACAATAACTTATACAAACCCAGGTTAAAAAAAGTAAAATACATAGAGAAGGTATTTTGAACATGAATGCAATGCAAGTAAACATAAAATATTACCATAAAATTACTTTGGTTTTCAATAAAAAATATTTTCTATGAAAGAAACTGCCTTTTTTCAGTAAAAAACTTTTACATTTCTTTACATTTTTAATTTCCAGTTCTGCATTAACAAATGCTTGATATCTCACATTCTAAATGTTATTTCCCGTTTTGCTACTAGGTGTTTCCAGTACATCTCCACTGTAATGTCTCTTTGGGATATTAATAAAGAATCAGTGGTGCTCAGTCCAATCTTTGTGTTAGATTGTTCCTTTTTGCAAAATGTTCCCTGCTTTTCAGTACAATATATTTTTATTAATAGTTGCAGAAAATGTAATAAGCTTCCATGCTTGTGGTTACAACACAACCAGGATTGGCTTTGCTGTCTGCATCTAATAAAACAGGTGTTTCAAAGTAACTCATTCTACAATTAGGTAGCGAGTTATTCAGTTCTGAGATTTCAGAGATGATCAGGATCATAAGAGAAAACAATGTCCAGGGAGAGGAGAAAAGGGAGAGGGGGGAGAAAAAGCCTGGGAAAAAAAAAATGAGGATTTGGAGAAAGGAAAGCAGTAATACATGTACTTTTTTGTTTATACACTTTTTTTCCTATCTTGACTGAAAGCAATACCAAGATGCAAAGCTATCTTTATCCCTTAATAAATTTCTAATCCTAGCTGCTATTTGAACTAATGCAAATATGAAAGCCACAAACAAAAAGAACAAATCAGCTCGTGACTCCTATGAAAAAGGAAAAGGTCTAATCACCATCTGGAGGAAAAACAAACATGGTGAAGCATTCGTAACACATGCTTTCATGTGACTTAATTAAATCTCTTAATATCAATCAGATGGAAGGTGCTCGGCAAGTTTTAAATACTTTTTTTGTGTTCATGTATAGTTTTGATCAAAGAGATTTTGCTAAGTAAAATATTACCTCAGTGAATTGAAATGATTACAGAAAATGGAGCATTAGAGCTAAAAGCAGGAGCATATTAATCATATGTTATATTGAAAGAAATCGATACACTAGATACATGGATTCTCTTCAATAATTCTGTGAAAGACTGTTATACTGAGTTAAGATATGGAAAGAAATTTTTACTAGAATAACTATGTACTTAATAGGGAAAAAAAAAAAGATTTTAACAGTGTTGTCTCATTTATTTCCGAGACCATCGACACAGTATTTTCATACTATCCAAAAGCCCTTTTATAGCAGTTTTCAAACTGAACACACCCCAAAGAGCATCCAACCTTCTTCTTGAAGAATTTAATCACAAAAAGGGATCTGAAATTATTAAATAGAGACTCTATTATAATATATAGCACAATTCAGGTAATCAATAAGGTTATTAGAGAGTAAATTAATAAATTGAATGTCAAGTTGTTGACTCTTTCCATTGAATCTGAGGCACAACTCTGCTTGTCACTGAAGCCTGTAAGCACAACTTACCCCTCAAGCTGCCTTGACTATGTTGCAGACTATCAGTCTTGAAGGTGGTTTTGTAACAGACTTGCTGGAAGCAAGAGGAAAAATAAGTTTAATTTTTGCAATAATGTCAGTTAAATCAATGACTTTCAACAACCCTTGAAAGCCTTTGACCCAATATATTTCACTGATACAATTCTGGTCTTATTTCTTGTAACTTTTGCTCAAATCTGTTTTTTATTCAAGATGTCCACATTTAGATTATTGCAGGGGCGGGAGGCTGACACTTGATTTTAAATATCGCCTGTTTAATAAAACACTATCAGTTTACATGGAAATATTCAGATGATTTTGCAACTCTTATATTTGCTTTGCTGTCATCCCAAAGGTGCTGTCAGTTCACAGAAGAACGGCATGCCAGAGTTCACCTGGGAATGGCATCTGCATGGATAGGAAGAACCCCTATCACACACCTCCATGACAAGGTATCTCACAATTAAATATTGACTGAAATTGCATTTCTAAAATGGGAAATAGTAAACTGCCCTTTAAAGACAACTTCTTCGATAGTCAATGGAGAAAGTTTGGCCAGTTTTGTCTACACACTCTTTTTTTTTTTTTTTTCTGAAGCCAAAATTAGAAGAGACCAATCTGATTCCCAGCACTTTAAAACGTTTTACTGCAAACATCAAATAACACTCATACACATTGAAATTTTCAAATATTGATAGTTTCTAAGGGAATTCTTAGATTAACTAGTCATATAGAAATCCATCAAAAGCAAGCAGTCACGTAGTAGATTGTTTCAAGGTTATTGATAGGAACCTGAATATTGTTTTATGCTAATGAGATATAGGCAGTCTCTAAAAATTTGCCCTTTCACAGTCTAACCTCAATAATAAATAGGAAGTAATTACTATGTTATTGAATTATTATTGTTAGTCAGAGCAAAAAGCCTAATAAAGCAGAAGAATGAAAGTAAGATTATCTTTTCTGTTCCTTTATGAAGGCAGCGTTGATTTTCAAACACAGACCGGAAATACATGTCTCTAAGCTGCAGACATATCAACTGTAGATGTAACATATGGGTACAGATGTTATACACAAAGCGTGTCCTCTTCACAAGTCCTTCAAAAAGAAAAGAAAATAAAGGGACACTCTTCCCAGGCTATCCTGCTACATCATAAAGAGAGTGCCTAAAAATATTTTTTAAATTTTAAAATATTTCCTTCTTTACCTTGAAAAAATGTGGCTTATTAATCAACAATCCTACAGAAGAATCAACAATCTACAATTAGTTAACAATCTAGTAGAATTAGCCAGTACACAGCTAGCCCTGCACCATTAGAGCACAGGAGACAGGGACTGTGCGACAAGAAGCACAGAGATCTCGAAAATGGACAAAAAGTTAAAAACTTGGCACAAATACAAAGGAATATCACAGAGGAATAGGCTTACAGCCTATATATGAGATAGAAGGACACTAAAAACACTGTAGTATTTAAAATGTAGTGAGCTGAAGGACTCCTATAAGGGGGCAATACATTCACTACAACAGGAATGGAAATGACTGATCAAGTAGAAAAAGGGAGAAAAATGTTAGATATGGACAGAATAAAACTCTCTCACAAAGATTTGAGGAAGGTCAAGAAGGCCATAGTTGTTAAAGGAAACATGTCAGAATTTCATCCCAAGAAATCTAGAACTCCAAGGAAAAAAAGAGTCAGATACCAAAAGGAAAAAAAAAATGAAGGCAGATTTTAGAAAAAAAAAACTTCAGGAAAAATAAATATTTGTTAAAAAATAATAATAATAATGTAGGGTTAAACTGAAGGATTATTCCAAGGACAAGAAAAAGTAGAAAAGAGAGCATCTATGGATAAAAACCTCCACAAAACTGTAAATGATCAATGAAAACACCACATCCATGAAGAAAAGAAAGAGAAGAGTGCTGAGTACCAAAGGTGCGAGACAAATCATGAAGGATAAAACAAGGAGGCTGCCTCAGATTACACCAGAAGTCACCTGTGATCTTGCCATAGTTCAATGAACTGCAAGAGTCAGAAACAAAACTGGAGATCAGTGGAAGTATGGGTGGTCTAGGTCAAAACAGTATGAAAAAAAATACCATTACATATTTTGAAAGAACTCAGGACAAGGTATAATATAGCAGTTGAAGGGCAATTTATGCTGTGAAGAACCTGAAGCAGGGCAATTGAAATGAAACTGTGGCAGAAATGGAGAGTTAGAAACAGTAGGAAGTCAAAGCAAAGCAATCAACTGTGATATTTAGCAGCAGAAAGCACAAAGCAGTTTTCTAAATTTTAAAGAGAATAAAAGGATTGCAGTAAAGACTTGCAGCTATTTTTAAGTCAGTTTGATGCACAACTAAAATGATCCTTTACCATCAGCCGGCTCTGACATTCTAAGCAATCAGCACATTTTCAAAACATATTGCATTAAACTCCTGAAGGAGAAATTTTAATACACTTAAACACTTTTACCTTATTTTTGCTACCATCTGGAAACATTTAAAGTTGCTAAAAATTACTAATAGGAGAAAGAGAGAGGAGAGAGAGAGGAGAGAGAGAAGAGAGAGAGAGAAAGAAAAACAGGCTTCACACAGCCTCCTCCATACCAGGAAGTCAAAGTAAATTGAAAAGGATTTGCTACTGGCACTTAACCTCCACCTTACAGTTTATTTTTAGGATTGAGTGACAAGCTGTAACTTCAGAGTAGAAGAATAAGGGAAAAAGAGAAAAACATAGCTCACTCATATTCAGATATAAATTTTAAACCTTGAATTACTTTTTAAAGAGTAAGGAGAAAAAAAAAAAAGAAAAAAAAACAAAGAAACACCCAACATATAATTGACTTAATCATGAATTTCCTGTGGCAGCTTTTCAATTGCTATTTTCATAGCTTACATGAATTAAAAACTCTGGAAAAGGGAGACTATCCATATGAAAGTCTAAAACACCACAGATCTGTAACACCTAGCAGTATTTAGTCACTGCTTGGATGCCACTGTCCTGAATGAACCTGCTCTATCACACCCATGCTAAAAGCAAACCAAGTATTACACTGATGTTGTACGTAAACTGCTTAGTCAACAGTTCTTTAAGCAATGGAGTTGAGAAAGAACAGGTCCCTGATCTCCCAGTACCCTAACTGTCAGTCTTCTTAAGAGAGCAAGCAAAACTACTACTGTCCCTGTATAGCTCAATAAATTTGCTTAGTTTTAGTTTCCAGTTGTTACTGAAAATTCTCAAACCTCTTCCCTCGACTTTGGCTTCCCTGTAACAAACACTGGGGCTGACAAAAACTAGCAAACAAACAAACAAAAAACTTCTTATTACTAGTAATCTACGCAATGGCATTTAAGACTTTTTTTTTCCCATCCTCCATCGATTAGTAAGTTCAAACTACCAAAGGCAAATTAGCCTCAAATCACTTTTTATCCAAAAGCAAGTAAAAGCAACAAAATGGTGAATAAAAAAATAGCTATTATTGGATTTTAACATCCAAAGTTACTGTCCCACATAAAGGGGCATTAAAAAAATCATAGAAATATCATAGAAAGGAAAACAAAATGCAGTTTTAAAAAAATGAGATTAAATAAGCTAAAGTGGTATTGATAACATGGAAAAAAACTAATGAACCAGTTTCTCTGTTACAATACTTAATTCTAAACTATCTACATGAAACTTCCAAATGAAGGTAACAGGTCCAGCCCAAGCATAGAGGTGAAAGGAAACTAATCTAGACCACAGCTGTATCTCAGCATTACCCTTACACACACATGTAAAGGCACAGATTTAAGATCCTCCACAAAAAATTTGCATCTTAAGTTTGAGCAGTCAATAAAGAGGAACAAAAAAGCAGTCCTCTGAACAGCAAACACTGATCGCCAGACAAAGCAGGTCTGCTTACTAGCTCCTCTGTAACAGGGGTATTTGAGAGGCCCGCAGTTCATGGAATAGTATTTCCCTTGAAATTGATTTTGTACAGATTCAAGGGACTAACTCATGACACAACATTGTTACTTCATGCATAAGCTCTTTGTGGCAGGAGCCATCTTCTCGTTCCGTGGCAGGACAGTGCCTAGCACAGTGTGTTCCCAGACGCTATAAATACTATTAGCAATACTAATTACTCAGTATACCATGCCAACAGATTCTTAAGAGGCTTCTGTCCCAGCATGCTGCGGCAGGCAAAAAGTGTTAACACGTGATGCAAAGTTCAGTTCCAGATTCCCTCAGTGCCCTTATTTCCTTCTGAACCACTTTGCTAATCTCCACCACGCACATCTGGGCTGCTGAATGACTGTTCTGCTGAATGACTGTTCTGCTGAAACCTCCTCCTGATTCAGTCCAGCACTTTCTATTCCTTAAAGTCATGCTTCTTCCAAGAGGACTACTAGGCTGCCGTTTGATCGCCATAATGGGTATATCTCAATGCCTCATGATCTTTACTGATTTTTACATCAACTACCCTCCTTACATTGGAATCTATTGTCATGCTAACAAAAGGGTCTGAAGAAAGAAGACACAATTGCCCTGATCTTTAAAAACTTTTAATGCCTTCAGCCCATATGAGGCTTAAGCGTTATCTGATTCTTGCAGGGTGTTTGCCTAATAGTCAGAGTCAGATCTCCTAAGTCTTAAATCATGGCCCTAATTGTAAGAATAACTTCCTGCCTCCCTTCGCAGCCACCAAGATGTCTCTTAACTGCCCCTTACCCAGGAGGTGGCAACGCCTCCTGCTTTCATGGGAAGAAATGCCACTCATTCTGCAGTTCATAAACAGCACGACCGTTAAAACACGCTCCGATTTCAGGCTGATGAAGGAATCACTTATGGGAAGAGGAGGTGGCAAGATAAGGAAAATCACACCCGTCCCAGTGATTAAACCTCACAGGGTGCCAACAGCATTACGGAAACATCGCACCCTGTGCGGGTCAACGCTGGGGCAAAGCCGCGGCAGGTCTGGAAAGGGCGCTGGTTGCCAGAGGCCGCCCCCTTAGGTTCCTTAGGCGGCTTCTCCTCACTCCCCGCCTCAGCAAGCGCCAACCGCCCGCGCAGCCTCCCAACCGCAGCAGTAACGGTCGCAAAAGGCCCAGCGCCCCGAGAGCTGGGGGCTATAGAAGGGAGGGAAATCAGCCTTTAAGGAGGCCGCGCTAGGAGAACGGAGCAGACCCGTGGGGAAGGGAATGGAAGGGAAGGGAGGACGCACCCCCTCCCCGCGCTGCCTCGGCCCCGAGAGAACGGTGGGAGCTGCCCACCCGCCTCCATCTTAAAGCCAGACACCAACTTACCCGCCTGAGGCCTCGCCGCGCTCCTATTGGCTCGCGCCGCCGCCACTGCGTCACGTGGGGCGGGAAGATGCCCCGCCTCTTTCCTTCCCCCTCCCGCCACAGGCCAAGGAGCCGTTTGTGGGGGGGGGGGTATTACGCGCGCATGCGCCTGGCGAGAGGCGCGAGGCGGCTGCGCGCACGCGCCGTGGTGGCGGTGGCGGCCGTTGGGGCGCGAGGCGGTAACGGCCACAACGGCCACGGAGGAGGCGCCCGCGCGCCCGCCTGCCCCTCCCCGCAGGAAACGGAGCCGCCCGCGCTGCGCTGCGAGGGTGGAGGGGCCGTGGCAGCGCCGCCCTTCCCGCGCAGCCCGCCCCGCGCCTCGGTACCCGGCGGGCAGTGAGGGCGGGAGGGCAACGCCGGCCCCGCCTCCGCGGGCCGCGTCCCCCGCCGCGTCCGAGCCCGGCACTTGTTGCTGACGCGATGGTGGCTGGTGCCGCCTAGGGAGCCGCGCCGCGCGGGGGGGCTGCGCCCCGCTTTTATCCCCTTTTATTTTTAATTTTTATTATTTATTTTTTTTCCGTCGATTTTATCTCCCTCTAACGGCCCCGAGGGTCGCCGTGAGTCCCCCGTGGTGCCTGCCGCCACCTCGCCTGCTCCCCCCTCCAATCCCGCGCCCAGCAGGAGACAAGGGGAATAAAAAGGAGAGAGAGAGAGAGAAAAAAAAATGTCTTTCTTCAACTTTCGCAAGATCTTCAAGCTGGGCGGTGAGAAGAAGAAGAAGCAGTACGAGCACGTCAAGAGGGACCTGAACCCGGAGGAGCTGTGGGAAATCATCGGCGAGCTGGGAGACGGCGCCTTCGGGAAGGTCTTCAAGGTGAGGCCGCGCGGAGGTCGCGGTGAGGGGCGGGAGCGGGAAGGAGGGGTGCGGCGCCCACCTGCCACCCCGGCGCCTGTTGCTCGCGGCCGCCGCGGAAACTAAAGATAGCAAAAGACCTATTAGGTCATTGTCCCGCCTCCTGCTCCACCCTGGCCCTGCTGAAGCCCTCACTTCCCTTCTAGCTCATTTTATTTTATTATTATTACTTTTTTTTCCGGGCTTCAGCATGGCTTCTGATCTTTCAAAGACCACCATTCTCCAGTTTTCAAAACCATACTTTTATTTTTGTTGCTGTTTTTAACTTTCCCTCCATGAAGAATCTCACCAGCAGCAAGACTCACTCCTGCGTCCCTACCGTACTTCCAGGGCCTTCCTTTCAGTGGACATTTGCCCTTCTTGTCCCTTGGGGAACTGAATAAATTGGCACTGCCATGCCCAGGCTTTTCTGCAGCATGTGGCCTCCTAAGCTTTCCCAGGTGCTTCACCTTGACATCTTGGAGCGTACCACTGCAAGTAATGTTTTTAAGGATATTTCACTGGGATTCCTCTAGCAAAATAGAGTGTAGTGAGCTAGCTGTAATACTGCTAGTGTTGAAGAAGGCTGTAGCTTTTGGGCAGTTCTTGGCTGCCTCTTTCCTTCTGAAATGGTATTAATGCCCTGCTTTTGCAAAAAGAATAGTGTGGTACAAGCATCATGGAGGATAAGCATCAAGAGTCGGGGACTGACAAGAGCTGAGACTCTGGAGTAAGTTCTTGAGACTAGGCAAAAAAAACAGTTGGAGAAAGATTAGCAATACCGTCTCTGAAAGGTAGCTATTTTCAGCCAAGAAACATTTGTATTTATAGCACTGTGTTCAGGAGTTTATGAAATCTGTATAAGGAGCTTGCACTTGCAAAACCCATGCTATTTTTGGTAGAAACAATTTTAGACTTTATTAGTGTAGTGTTGTCTGAATTTGGACAAGACTGTATTGTCACAGTTCAGAATGTTAGGTGTTCTTTTGTGGAGAATTTATGTAAATGTTCTATTTCAAGAATATCAAGCTGGTTTTGTATAATATAGTCTCACTGGTGGTTCGCAGGTCAGTGTGAAATATCAGAGATTTTTTGATTAAAATGACTAGGAAATATGTCTGAAGTTGCTATATGATAAAGCTCAATGACCGTAAAAACAGAGTGTTCAGCCTAATAGCATTTGCAGAGTATTCAAGTTTTTCTTTCAACTTCACAGTGGGCTTTTGACCTGGTTTTCATGGTTATAGTACCTTGTCCAGTAGAGATGACTTGGGGGGGGGGATCCTAAAAGATACAATATCAATCATTTTTCCCTACCTCCCTCATACATTTCCCATTCTACCCTTCAGACCTCCCTTCATGTTTATGACAAACACACTTACAGATAAAAAGCGCTCTGTATAGGAAGGTCTCTGAGCAAGAGAACTGGCAAATTCTGCATTTCAGGGTGCTTTATGTACAGCAAGAGAGCTTTCCAGTTTGATATGATTTTCAGTGTGTGATTTATTTCTGCAGGTAAAGTGACAAAGTATAAGCTGTTCAATTTGAATTTTTCAAATAGTGCTTTTTAAATATGAGTCAGAATTACACGTGTAATTACACACATATATTTGGGGAACATAGCACATGTGAAAATTAACAGGTCCTAGTAGTCCTGAAACAAAAGTCCTATTTAGAAGAGTGAGGAGAGCACTACCGTTGGCATTCAGCAGCAGTCATTTTATTTCCATATAGTTAGAGAAAGATTACATACAGATACTGTGTTTGTGTTTCTGCGTCTGAGCATGCTTGGCAAGGAAGTATTTCAAAAGCAAGTCTGTTACGTTGTTCTTTCTTGAAAGATGCACCTCAGTTTAGAAACTGCAAGAGTAATGGATTTAGTACCCAAATTTTAGAATCAGACTAGAACAGAACTATCAACTTTTAAACACTTGACATTTAATGTACATTTTTTAAATAATACTTTTCTTTACAGAGAAAAGATTAATGTCAGTTACATATGACAAAACAAGATTCCCTTTGTTTGCTTTGTTTTGGATTATGTTGCCCATTAAAGCAAGCTTCATGAAAATGCTTCAGGAATTTAAGCAACTACATTTTAAATTCCTGAAAAGGTTAAGAAGGTAAAAAGTGATTAGAGCATTTTTAGCTGCCATTCAGTTAGGGATGGCATTAGAGGAAATTTCTTGGTCACAACACCGTCCTATAGCTAGGAGGCAAATAGGCATTAAGTGTATCCTGGATCTCAGAAATGATTTTAGCCTAGCACCATCTCCTTCATTCCTTCAGAAGAGTGAAAGGTACTTGATAGACTATTTTTCTTTCTTATCATGAAATAAAGAATAATGAAAACCAGTCTGTCAGCAGATCCAAAGAGATGTGCTATGTTCTTTGTTTCTCGTCTCTAAATTTGATTTGCTTAGGTAAAAACATCTTTCTAATTAATTAAGATCCTAGATGTCAGTGTGTGAGTATCCTTGTTCTCAGTAATTTGACAGGTATATGATAAAAGGGATACCTAAAATTGAGACTTTGTATACTTTGAATTTTAAAGAAAATATAGGTTATATTAGTTACTTGCTATGGTTTCCCCTAGAAAGGTATTTTATTTGGCTAACTTGCTTCTTGGTGGTGAAATATCACATATTTAAATAAAAACCCAAAGACAACTGTTAAATGAACCTGATATATAAAACACAGGCGATTAAATTATTTACATTTAAAAATACTGTGTCTATTGATGCTAATATGAAATACAGGAGAAGTCTTAGGGTATTGAAAACTTGATCTTCCCCAATAACAAGGGCCTTGTTTTTTTTTTTTTTTTTCCCCACCCCCAGTGATTTATTTAGTGAGCTTAACTACAAGACCATATTTTCTCAAAGCTGTTTTCTTCTAGTTTTGTAATATTTGCTTAGCTCAGAAAATTCATACATTTAGATTCACTCACTTCTAAGTAATGTTTAGAATTTCTCAGTTAAAATTTGAATGTTTGAGCCCCTCTGTCATGATCAGAGGGGATCTGTAGTTGAAGCCTGCTGATTGAAAACGTTTAGGTTACATAGGTATTCATTCTACCCCTTTTTCTGCCGCTTCAAAGACACTCCTTTTTTAGCCTGTTTTGCTCTCTTTTTACTCTTGGCTGATGAATAATAGTGTGTTTTCATCCCTTTTTTTTTGGTTTGTAGACTCTTAGGTTCTTCAGTATCAGGTAATGGCCCTTGTAAAGAGAATTTTGAGGTTTCTGATAACAAAGTTTTCCCCTATCTTTTCTAATTGTTTTTCATGGATTTTTAGAGTTACTGAATGGATCGCCAAGGGCCTGCCAGCCTCTGAAGCAGCGTAATTTTGACTTTCGAGAGGGCTTTCTGCTCTGAAATTTGGTGGTTAGCTAGTTCTCCCACTACTACTTTAAAAATGTGATAAAAGCTACTTTTGATTTGATCCAGTTAGAGTTCACCGAGAAATCTTAGGCTTCAGAGTTTTAAAGTCACTTAAAGTAGTTTGAGGTAGAAATGAGTTACATTATTATGTTGTGTTACTTTTATTGTGTTATTATATTACATTATTGTATCAAATGTCAGTTCAGTGCACATAATACTGATTTAAATTAAAGCAATCTTTGTAAGTATCATTAAGCTGTAGCTATTTAAAGCAATCATATGAAGTCTTTCATGAACTTTCAGCTGCTTTCTAAATTGACAAAAGCTGGTATTCAGATGGTGCAAAAACAGACCTTTAAAATGTCCTATGTTTTTCCTGTATCTTTTTTTTTTTTTTCCCAAAAGCTCCTGCTTAAGGATCTTCAATCATGCAGGTGCAGATAACTAATTAAATTGCTGATATCCTCCTGTGTTGATGTTCAAAATGAATTAAAGTGGCTGGACTTCATTTCAATATAATTTGCTAGCTTTTTGGAAGTGAGAACACTTGTAACACACTGCAAAAAGGCAGATTTTTCTCTGGTGCCTAGTTGGTGTCGTTTTTGAGCTCTTCACTAGAGAATATCCCTCCAAGAAATTCATATTCTTCTAGCCCTAATTATTATAATTATAGGAACTGTGCGTTGCTATGTACTGATTTATGCAGAGACAGATTCTATAGTAGTAGAGTATGTAGGACAGTATGCTATATAAGGTACTGGGTGTATTTGTGTATACATATAGTGTATGTAGATAGAGTATGTATTGTAGACAGAATATGTATTTTGGACATGCATATTTTAGTAGAAATTGGCAAGTTGTTACTAGAGAATCCTTTGTACTTTGTTTTTCAAATGCATTAATGCTTCTTAATTTAAATTGGAATATCCTGCCCTTTTCTAATACCCATTTTAATATTCTAAATCAAGGATGTTGGAAGCATTATATAAATAATTTTCTAATACAAATTTGGAAAATCAAATGTTTGTATTCTGTTTGAAGCTAACAAGACAAATTTTCCAGCTCTCAGCAATTAACTAGTGCTTGGTAAAGCACTAGTTCCTGTTCTACATCACCTTTAGGTTCAGACAAGTACTGTTGTGGAGCTAATAGCAATAAAGTCATGGTGAACAGCACTACCAAATATCTTTTGAAAATTACAACTACATCAAGTATTGCCATGTACTTATATCCACACAACTGGCCGCTATAGATTCAGCTCTGGCTAACGAGAGATGACTTTTGATGAAAATATTTCTACAAATGAAATAAACTAGTATTGTAACCTCATTTAAGTTCAGCTTTTGTTTCTGTATTTAAAACAACTGTACCTGTAGTACTACTCTATGGTCTCCATGAGCACTGTTTTTGCCTTAATATCTTCTATAACAGACAGAAGCAAATATGAATTTTAAATGATGATTTAGTAAGATTGGACCAGATGTAATACTCTAGATTTTCGTATTGAACTGCCTTTGGTTACAGGGAAAGAAACCAGGTAATGGGTTGTTGCTTGGAAGCATTTCTGTCTACCCCTAACTCATCACTTATTTTCTAGTATTAAATAAATACATTGTTCTAATTATTCTAACCTGAAAGAAAATTGGGGCAGAGCTAGGAGAGTTTGTAATTCCTAGTTTCTGTGGCCTTACAAGCTTGCTAATCTAAATCACTTCTGTAGTCAGATATGACAGCTCCAAGTTATCTTTATGATTCTAATCTATCATGCTGCTTGTTACGATGAATATCTTTTGTGTGCATAGTTTATACTCATATGATTTGTGTCTTGCTACTTAATATCCACACTGAGGTACTGTTGGACTGTTTTTCATCTGCTCTTTGCCTCTTGTCTTAACTTCTGAAGGAATCTTTGCTGAACTTCTGGCAATGTTGATTAAAGTTGTTTGATATACTTAAAATATCATGTTCTAATCTATTATCATTCATGACTTACCATATCAGCTGCCCTCTGATTAAACTGGAGCAGTAAAATGGTTCAGTTGTCCTCAAGAGGTATGAGTTAATGATGTTAATTTAAATGCCATGTTGCTTTGTTTAGCCATAGAGGCATTAGCAGATAGAGGAGAGTGAGTTGCTATACTCTCTTGAGAGTAACGTAGAAGAAGTTAGTATTCAATTTTAAATATTTAGTCTAAGTAAAATAGAACATAAGTGAAGTTTGGTAAGAGCAGTTATTTTTTGTAAAAGTAGTATTTTAAAGCTGCTGTGTATGGCCTGTATGAAAAAAGATGCATGCCTATCTGCAGAAGGTAAAGGATTTTAGTCTTGCTGATCAGCTTGGTGAGTTGCTTAAAGTCAACATTTTTTCCTTTTTACCTGCTGCTCTCTAGTGTTATCTGTACTTTCACACTATTGGAGTTTTAGCATGGAAGATACTAGATAAGGAGAAGGCAGTAACACCTATTAAACTGTGGGAATAGTGGTGAGGGGAAAGCCTCTGAGCTTTTTACAACTTCGCCATTCTGAGTAAGTTTTCTGAAGAAATGAGTAGACCGATAGTTGTCTGTAAGTTGCTAAGCTGAGAGAGTTTTCTTGTTTTAAATGAATACTTTCAAAGGGTAGCATCTCCTTTTCATTTTGCCTGTAGCAAGAAAGTATTCTAAAGAAGCAGAAAGTAAAGTGCATGTTTAGTGCCTCACTTTTTGGACATTCTTAAGTCACTTGGCTAAAGATCAGCATCACATTACTTAGCTTATGAGTAATGTATTGTCTGCAATTTTAATTCTGAATACAACAGAGACACAAGGTTTGTGGAGCATAAATATAGCGTTTCATGATCGCTCCTTAGTAAGATAGTTATCTTTTTCCAAGGTGTGAGCACAGTTTACATAACTGTTTAAAACACTAGTTAAGTAAACAGAAAATTAATCTTTGATTTTGTTTATTAAAATAAATAGTTTTTAATTAAAAATTAGATTTTCATTATTTTGTATTTTAATTAATTTATTTCATATTATTATATTTTAATTTAAATATTAATGATGCATGTTGTCCAGTGGATCATAGGATGAAGCTTTTTCTCTACGCTGCTGTAACTTGGTAAAAATGGTTCTTCAGGGCTAAATCTGCCGCAGTCTATTTAGTTAACTATTTTTGATATAGGAGCTGGAAGTTTGTTCTGGTACAGGTTTCTTGTTTTAGAAACCTGTAGATGAATTGGTTGAATCTCTTGAGCTGAATCTTTTGCAGGGAAATAGTCCTACAGTGATAAGAGTCCTCCAGGCAGCAGTAAATGTTGTTGCAGAGCAACAGCTCACAAGTTTCTTTTTGGTGGTGACCTTGATTTTGGTTTTGACTGACCCCCATAAATAGTGTTGAAATAATTTTAGGGGGTTGAATGCTGCAAGCCCTACTTTGGGAATTTGGGGGTGAGGGGAAAGAAAAAATATTACTTGAAATGAGTCCTGGAAAGAGTATCTAAAAATGTCAGCTTTAAATTCTAAAGTGATGAAAAATTGCCATGATTCTCTTTGTTTAGAGACAAATCTTAAAGAATGAGAATACTTGTGAGACTTGAAAGATGGTGCTTTCTCAATAGTATGCTTCCTGCAGTTTTATTCATTTCTGTTCTTGTGTGTGAAATGAAAAGAAACTTTTCCCTAGTATGCAAGGAAAATGATTGGAAGGAGACAGGACCTCATGGGGGTTGCCCCCCCTGCGTCCTGTCCCTGGAGCTACCCCCTGCAACCTTCCAAAACTGAGAAGGGCCATGTTTACTTAAGTGTGTGGAGGAGTTCCTGAGAAAGATATGAGTAGAAATGGAAAAATTTCTAAACTCTTGAAGTCATCAAATTATTTAAATGCTTTCTCAAAGCTTCTGAAGTCTCCATGAGAAGTATTTTATGTTCTGTGACAGTAGTTCAGGTTTTTAGAATAAACTCAAGGAACTAGAATAAATACATTTAAAAACTGTTTTATTGCAGGAATGTTCATACAGGTGCTTAGTGTAAATAATATTTAATATAAACAAGTTTCATGATGTCTTATCACTGTATCTTCTAACTCTTTCAGAGGCTGAAATAGAAATACTTCTGCCGTCTGCATTAGTATTAAGGTTGCAGAGTGGTACCCTCAGGTGTAAATTCTAAAAATGTTGTGTATATGGCTTAATGATTCCCATGATGGCTTAATGATATGCTGTATAGGTATCTACATCTGAAATACATGCATTCTATAGATATGAAATTAGTTTGACTATTTTATAAGTAATCTTTAGAATTGTTTGTTAACTGCTTCTAATTAACTATACTAAATGCAGTTGTGAATGGGCCTTATAAGTTGCAGAAAGGTCCATGTGCAACTGTGACCTATGTTCTGAGAAACTCAGTTTATAGACATCATTGGCCCCTAATGATAGCTGTGTTTCTCTGTAAAAGAAGCAACATGTAACTAAAACTTCTCATTTGAGAGCTTAAAATGTTATTTTTGATTTTTTTGCCTTTGCTTTTTTGTGCTTCTTCAATAACCTTTAATTATATTCAAACTGTAAATTGCATTTATGTGATATTGTCTCACCTCTTGTACCTATTGTCCTACTTTACAGTATCTGCCAAATTACTCAGATCCAAAGCTTATACTATCTTTTCTTGCTATACTTTTTGGATTGTTCCAGTTCAGTTTCTAGTGATAGAAAATCCAAGATGTCGGAAGTTACGTAACAGACTAAATTAATAACACGGATCATCTAAAGATGTGCAATATTATAATTCAGTTAGAATTCAGTTCAAAATGCCAATATATATATATTTTATTTCCCTCTAATACACTTCAGTTTTTAATTGCTACATAATGCAGTCACATCTTAAAAGATATGTTAAAATGTCAGATATGTAGTAGAGGAAAAACATTCTTTTTCCACTTAAAAAAGAGAAGGAATCTTGTAAAAAGAAAGAACATGTAGTGCTTGCAGAAAATAAGTTTGACGACAGGTCATGGAAATAGCTAATTTTTGATTAAAAATTAAAAGATTACTCAGATTGCTCTGCTACAATATTCATACTTGAACAATAATTTAGGACTTTACTAGAAGTGTTAATTTTCTTTTGACATTTTTGATTTTTCTCTTGAGTATGCTCTACATTCATACAAAGCAGCCAAGGTATATGAAGCAGAAATTTTACATGGAGCATAAAATTCACAAAAAAATAGTCAGGAATGGAAGATTCTTTCTATGTTTAAGGTACCTACTCAAATAAACAGTCTCATTTGCTTTTAGGAGAGCACACTGCTTCTTAAATCATTTTTTGACATGTGTAAAACCCAACTGCAGTGATTTAAGCCATAGATTATATATTTACTTTTATTCTTTGTTTTTCCAGATTACAACTGGTTTGTGATATTCTGCAGGATTGCATATATTTATATAGAGAGGTTAATGAATGGTGATTTGGAAGTTAGCAGAAAGGTACAATCTCATTTGTTTTAGGTATCTATGTTTATATCTTTTTATCTCTTTTCTGTTCAGCTTAATTAGGTGAAGCCTAGAACAAGACATTGTAATAATTCAAATAATTCTTGCTTTTATTTAGTTCCACCTAAGATATAGATAAATACACACACACACACACACACACACACACAATAACAACAAAATCAACTTAACTTTTAACATCTAAATTTTATCAGAACTCTCCTTACTGCAGAGGAATAAGTAACCTTTTATTCCTCAAGTGGCACCTGATGGTCTATTCAGAAAGTCTTAGTGTATGAAACTCAAGAAAACTGTAATAGAGAACCTTTAATTTTAAAGTGTATTTATGTACTGTTTATTTACTCTATATTTTTATGAATTTTTTTTTCATTCATGTGGTACTTCAAAATGAGCTTGTAAAATAAGAGTGGAGGGCAACTATGAACAGTCATATTGCATTGTTCCTGGGGAATCACTATTCTAGAACTGAATTTATACCTATGTCAATAGGGTTTTACTCTAGTACAAAAGCAATGGTGAATTTCCTAATTAGTGTAGAATTTTATTTATTTATATCTTTTTTACCTAGCTTGATAATGAATTAGACTGTTTATTTTTTTTCTTCCTAATTGAACAGCATTTTAAATCTCTGCAGGAGACTTTAAGGAACTGGGTCATGTCTTGAGAAATGTTTAGTCATAACCATGATTAAGAAAACATGATTCTTCGGAAAGCCATCTATCTTTTAAATACTACTGTCATAATTTGGAAAGGATGTTTACACTGGAGGTTATTTTTACTGTATCTTATAGGTAATGGTCCTCTGGATACAAGTTTGTGCTGTAAAATCAAAGCCTTTCTGTGGTTAAATGTCTAGACTTCACAGTTGTAGAAAATCACTTTTCACTTGTATTTCCAAGCAATACTTTACAGGAATAGATTTAATACATTGTAAATAAAAGGAGGTAAAATCTTAATGGAGAAATGCCAATTGAGAGCTTTGGCAAAAAGCAACATGTTGAAGTAAACCATTGTCTCCTTCACAGTCTTTGTCTCCGTCAGTCTATATGAAATTCCTGCGTTGCCTTTTTGCTTTTGTAAAACTCAGTCATATTCCTGCTCCACCTTCAGCTTTTTCCTGTCCAAGTTGAAGAGTCCCAGCCTTTTTTGGCCTGTTTTTATAAGGCAACTATTTGAGCCTTTTAATTTTTGGTTGGCCTTCTCTGCCTTTGCTCTGCTTCTGCTGATAGCACAGATATTTCAGTTTGCAATTCAGATGAACTGCGCTGTTATTTTTTCTAGTTAATTGTAGGTCAGAACCATATGGTCTGTGCAACTATCTTACTCTGTGCAAATTTGAACTTTGCATCATATTTAGGAAATGGGATCAGAAGAGTTTTGAACAGAAATTATTGCTAAAACAAATGCACATGATTCATTCCAGTAATGTGAAGAAATGGGCAAGCTTAGAGTTCAGCCTAGCTTTTTTTACTCTTTTCACAGCTTCTTTTTACTGCTGGTAAAAATACACTGACTAGATTTAAAAGTAACCGGACAGAAGGAAGAAGGAAGCACTGACTACTATTTTTTTTTTTTTTAAATCTCTTTGGGGTAAGGAATATTAAAGTTTAAGGATCTCTTATGCACAACAGTACTACAGACTGCTTCCTACAGATAAGGGTAACAAAGGTACCTGAAACTGCTTTCTTTGCTTTTGACTGTAGCAAGAGCTCTAGGCTATCTCCTAGTAGCTGACCAGACAACTAGGTTTACTTAACAACTAGAATTTCCTGATATTAACATTACACTGCCTTAAAAATATGGTGGTATTTAGAAAAGGAAATGTAAAAACAAGATAATTAGTAATCTTATTTCAGTGATTTGAGTCTTACTCTTCAGTGATGCTGTTTTGTATGCTTAGTCTTTTGTCTCCGGTCATGGGACCTTACTTTTAAGTCAGCAGCAATACAGGGGAAGTTTGGATTATACTAAGTCAATACTGTGCCATGAATAAAGATAATTTCAGTAAATGTTAATCTGATTCAAATAATAAAAATGTTAAATAACTCAAAATGTTGCAGTTGACGCAGAGATAATCCTAAGAGCTTAACTTAAAGCACTTCAGGCATATAAGAAATGGATGTTTAATAACTTATGATAATAAAACTTTTTAAAGTGTCAAATCGAGCACTCAGTCATGAGACTTTCTGATTCTCTGAAAAGCACTTAAATGGTATGGAACTGTGATACTAAGTGGAACACAGTTAATAATACATCTGCTCAAAATGGTTTATTTCATTAGCCTTCAAAGTACAGAGGCAGCTCCTGACTGAGTGGCTGTGTCTTCACTGTGTCCGACTGAGTGGCTGTGTCTTCACTGTGTCCTTCTTCCACGACAGCTGAGGATGATGCAAGGCAACACAGACAAGCTTCTGGCAAAATGTTCCCCTTCCCAGCTTCTTCCTTGTGGCAGCTTTGCCAATCTTTCCTGACAATCTGGATTAAGAAATTAAATCATTTAAAAATTGATTGTCTATGTAGTGAATTGCTCTCACTTGGATTAAACTCCTAGACCAGCTCATGCGAGCACCAGTCAAGGGATAGTGCTGGTGTGAGGGGGAAAAAGGACAGTACTGTAGCAGCATGGCTGGAATGGACTGCAGAAGGGAAGCATCAAGGTAGTGTGTTTATGTTCTTGCAGTTAAGGATGTCAGAAATAACTTTTTGTCAAAAAAGTGTCAGAAAATTTTGTTGCATAAATCATCTGTTGTAAGAAGCTACTATTAAATGCAATTTTGCTAAAAACTGCCCTTGGTGTTATCCTCACTAATTGGTACTGATGATGGAAGAATTCTGTTGTGCAGACATATCTTTAGCTGGAAACTTATTTTAAGCCAGTTTATTTCAGATGGTGGTTCTTTGCTCTACTTTTTATGTATGCTACCCTAACTACTAGAGAAGAATGAAACATTTACAAGACTCTGTATTTGAGATGACAGTTATCTATAGGAGGATAATGCAGAAATTGAGTTTTAGGGTGAGATGAGTTGTGGATGAGCGCAGTGTTTTGAAGCAGAAATGGTTTAGATAACTTTGCAGGAAGGAGGGGAGTTGTACATTTCATTTGATGCTACAAATAGGCAGCAGATGACAGCCCCCTGCTTCAAAAAGCCTTGAGCCTAATAAAAGAAGTTTAAAAAAAAATGTGGGAGGGGTAAAACCCAAGAGAAAAGGAGGGGTAGAAGAGGGAGAAAACTGCTCAGAGATATCCATTTCACCTCTAAGAACTGTACTTGTGCATTTTAGTTGCTGTCAAATTTAAGGGGCCATGGGCAGCATAAAGCTTTCATAACTACATTAAAATTAACACATCCACCCTGTTAAGAGGGAAGAACAGTACTTGCCCTCGGACATTTTGTGCGTTTAGCTGTATGCACTGTGTATTGTAATGCTCATCAGTTCTGTCAGAGGAAGAATATCATTATTTCTGCATTACATGAGAACTGGATTTTTCACAAGATAATTGGCAGAAAAAAAAAGTCTTAGTAAAACAACTGTTTCCCCTTTGCACATTCTGTACAGTTCAAGTGTTACAGAGAGATTTGAAGCATTTTATCTGGATTTATCTTTAAGCATTTTACTAAGCAGTTTAATCATTCCTATGGCCATTTGTATTTACCACTAGCATATCGGGCGAGTTGTAAATACATTACATGAAGTATTTAGTAATGTCAAACAGCAAGAGTGTAGAAAGCACTTCTGATTAATCTGGAAAAGATTATCATCACCAGTATGCTTGTCTAAATTCAGATTTCTTTCAAATTTAGCTGACATAATAGGATCAGCATCCACATATTTTCTAAGAGTAGTCACTTGGCTTCTTTAATTGTTCTAGTTGTTTAAACAGTTGTTTAAACTCACCAGCATGAAATAAAACAGTTAATCTGAAAGACAACATCAGAAGCAACATGTCCCAATACTGTGCTGAATATGAGTGAAGTTTATTTACAGATGCTGGTTTTGTGGCATTGGAATAGCCAGTTTTTAGGGAACAGCAAATGTTTATTCAGATGACTCTTTCTCATCTCTTGAGAGCACTGAGGCTTGTAGCACAAAGCAATATAGCTAAGTCATTATAAAGTGCATATGAAAGAACCTAGGTTGCATGTCAGAAGTGTTCACCTTGTTTTCAGAAGATGGTATGTAACGTTAGCCTCATTAATAAAGAGACTCGCAAGAAAACTCCTGGTATGTCATGAACAGGGTATAAGTATGAAATTTCATACATGACTGAATTTTCTAATTTCTGAATGAAGTTCAGTGCAGAACTTTTTTTTTTTTTTTTTTTGTTAACATTATAAATACTTATGCAGGAGGTGAAAGACAGGTGGCTTAGCTATATTGGTATTGATTTTGTTTTTTCCTGTTGCTTCTTTACAGTTGACTTTTATCAGATTTAAAAGACTTGTGGGAGGAAGAACAAATGCCTTTGGTCTAATATTCTAGATTTTTTTGTTTTTAATATGGATTAATGCCATAAAAAGAGTTATGAATTGGAGTCAATAACCACTAATTTCACTCAGAAAATATGCTATACTGATACTATAGTTTTACTTAGAAAACAAAGATGATATGATAAATCTTTTTTTTATGTCAAAAGCTAGTTAGTTCCCTTTTTTGTTACTTCAGAAATAGAGGAAGTTTTATCTCAAAAGTCTAGAGTGTGCATGGAGTAACAGAATATGTGCTTTGATAGTTTTGCAAGAATTTTTGCCAGTGCTCACATGATGTTGATTCAGTTGCACTTCATTTCCTGATGTGTTTTAGCTATAACTTGTTTTCATTAAGTATCTTCCTTTAAAATACTGAATCTCACACTGTGTAACTTGCAGTTTATGTTTTTCCTTTTAAATGTATCATTTCTTTTTTTTCGCCCCATTAGCAAGTCAAAGAACACAGCAAGGCTCTAATTCTTTGTCTTTCATTTTATCATTCCACTAGGGCGTTTTAGATGTACTCTCTGCAAATCCAAACTGTGGGTCATGCTGCAGGTTCAAATTCTAGGGCAGCTTTTTCCTTATTGAGCTAGTGAGATGTATTGCTTTAGATGACACTAAATGCATTAAATAATCTTTCTCGGTATAGAGCCTCAAATGTGTTCCTTCCTCTGTATGGAATCCAGAGCGTTTAATCATATTCTTGTTGACAGCAAGTTTAACTTAATGTGCCACATTTTAATTCTATGACTATTTAGAACTATTAGGACTATTTAGGCTGTTAAAAGCCCTTTGCTGAGGGCTTCTTAAAGTCCAGAGAAGCTGGTATTTGTTCTTTGGTTTCTTGGCTTGTTCCAGTTTGGAAAGTTAACTTTCCTTATTAAAATACTGGGTCAGATGTACATCCAGCCATCTTATCTGTTCGGACTAAGGGCTTCAAGATCCTACCCCTATGTATTTGTTTAGTAACCTAAGTCCAGCTAGCAGAGCATGGAGGAGCCATGGGTTTATTACTCTGTCCCTTTTATAGAAGTACTCTAGATGAATAAGAGTTTCTCCTATAGTCTGTAAAGTGCTAGTAACCAAAATGTCTTACTGCTACAATTTCAATGCCTTCCTGGGTGAAGAGGTTGACAGAAGTAATGCTCTCTGAGATCCTTTGTTACTTAAAAAAAAAATCTAATCTCAAATAAACTAAAATGTTGCTACAGATGTTAAATAGCTAGAAGCAAAGTTACAACACACAATTCCCCAAGGTAGAGCAATCAGAGCATTCTTAAGGCCTGTGTTGAAGCAAATCAAAAATTATCAAGAACAGAATTCTCTCAATCACAAAATTCCCCACTATCCACCCAGCAGCATACCTTTTTTGGGGGAAAAAAAAGTCTAGAGACAATTCAGCTCCATCTTGTTAATGAAAGTCTTTAAAGTAATTCAAATAATCATCTAGAAATAGCAGTTTGTTTGATATTTTTCCTGTTTTTATGCGATTTATTGGAATTCTTAATTTTTGTCATCTGGATTAAAGACATGTTTGTGCTAAATAAAAATTTCATTTTAATCTATAGTGTTTAACAAAGAGCAAGCATTACACATTTCTAATGCAGCCAGACTGAACAAATAACTGGATTTTTGTAACCTAACATGAGGATGTCCTGGGATATGTTTCTTGGGAAGCTGCATTTCGGTCTGGGGAAATTTGCCAGGAAATGTTAGTGTCCTCTGCTGATGAAAGATATTGGCAAAGCAACTTAGCTCTGCAGAAATAAATTTTGATTTCTCACCCCACCCCCCCACTGCTGGTATAGGGGTAGATTATAATGCAGAGTTGTGGAGTTTTTTTATGCTGTTTTAGGGAGTGGTGCATACAGTTATAAACTGAATTCAGGATGGAGAAAGAGAAGTCCTTTGCATTTATGCCTCTGACATAATTTAATGTTTTAGTTACAAATGTTTTCCCAACATAGCTTTCTTTCCCTATAGCTTTTATTTGAGCCATTCTGCAACAAGTGGAAAAATATGAATGTGTTTTTGTGTAAACAGTAGAGTCTATGTTAGATAATATATTTACAATATTTAGCAGATTTATTTTATTTTTCTTATTTCATATTTTAAAGTTAATTTACTTCACCGAGAAGAATGATTCTGAAATCTGATGCGTTTCCTCTATTAAGTTGTCTGTAGAGGGATGTTTTGGTTACTTTGCACACATTTCCCAGATTCAGCCCTGCTCTTGCAAATATGTGTATAAATATTCCTATGGACTGGAGTGACAAAGCATATATGTATGAACTGGAATGGGAACTCCACCTAATTAGTTTGCAGAATGCCATGGAATTTATGAAAAACATAAGGGAAATCATGAGGTTAAACATGAAAATTTTAGTGCATACTACTCTTTCCCAAAATAACTTGTGGAATCCTCAGAAACCAACTGTGGAGGAAGCTAAAGAACCACAATGAGTATGAAGTACAAGGATAATGTTAAAAAGAGTAATGTTGTCATGGAAACTGTTCCAAAACCAGTGTAGCCCCAGGAGTAGCACCAGACCTCATGAAGGTGTCCATGGTTGCTCTGGGATGAACTCTGGTAACACAACTTTGTTAGCAATACTGCATGACTGTAGGAAAATGAGGCATTTTTATCTGCAGTTCAATTTCAGTGTATTTTCCCTGGCATTAATCAATTCTTCAGTAGAAGAAACCATATAGTTAGTCGTTTCTGAGTAGTGTCTATGCCAAGAAAAATTTTGGCCAATCCTTTGTAGTTAAGGGTGTATCATCTTCCTTGGTAGACACTGTCCTTTCATTATCTTCTGAGTAGTTCTTCCTGCGCAGTTACTTCAACAAGTTCCAGCAGGTGTAACTAACGTTAGCTGCTTTTTAATTCCTTGGACTGATTTTATATGTATAATTAAACATTGTAATTCTCCTAGCTTGTTTTTGTTACGTTTTGTTAAGTTTGTTAAGTTTTAAAGCCTGCTCTGCAGTGAAGATTAATGCAAAATATTTTAGCTCCTCTAGAAATAGCAGGCTTATTTCTTAATGAATTTCCAGAAGTGTAGGGTGCTTTCACCCCTTTTGTTGGCCTAACTTTCTGATTTATTGTGAAACCCATGATTTAAACTGCAGTTAGCTATTTGCTCTTGAATTCAAACTGGTGCTTTTAATTATGTTTCTCCACTTTGGGTGTTAGAATTGGTGCTTCTTTTTATCTGACTAATGAGAGTTTCTTTTTTCTAAAATGCATTAATAAGCACTTTCGCAGGCATTGTGAAGAGTAAGTCCAGTGTAGTTCCCTTGGTAGACCTAGCTACCACTGGTAGATGCTTTTAGTTACAATCTGAAATTAGAAGAGTTCTCTTCTTGGTTCCTAAGTGCAAGAAAAGCTGAGCCTCTCTGCTTTCTCAGAGCTCCTAAGGAACAGCTTTTGCCTTTCTGCGTTACAAGGACAGCTTTCAGTACCCAGTCTCTCTTACTCACTTCACTTCACTTACATCAACAAAAAGTGTTAAATGGAGCTAGATCTGAAAATTCTAGGTTTACACAAAAATAGAGCTTTTTATATGCAGAAAGCTTTTTCGTTGATTGGGGATGCATATTTCCCATGTTTTGGTAACTGTGCTGGGCAACTGTAATGATTACAGTTTGGCTGAGAGAAACGAGCCCAGAAGAAACAGCTTCTTAATTGATTTGTTTTGCTGCTCACAAAGCACTGCGTGGTTATATAACGTCTCCAAAGAGTTTAGGCATCGGAAAGAAAGAGGTGACAAATAATTCTATATCTCAGATCTCAGCAGTGTTTCTGGTAGGCTTAACAGTAGAGAAGGGATGTACTTAACTTTTTTGATTGTAAATAGTCTTGTCATTTTTAGATGCCTATGTGCGTTGTGCTGCATCGCAGGAGGCAAAATGCAAGGCTGGGCAGAAAGCATTTCCTGGGGATAAACAACTGAAACGGCTATGCGTAACCAGGGCTGAGATTTCATATTGGGCCTCTAAAGACAAAAGAGTCTGTGTTTTCTCTGGGCTGTAAACCTATTACTTTGAAGCAATAGCTTTGCTCTGTGTTGTCCGCAGCTGGGAATATACAACTTTTTGGCAGAATGCCCAGATAGAGGACCTGCCTTTTAATGTTCTGCTATGAGTCTGTCATCTGGATCAGAACGGATATTTGCATTTGGATATGGATATTTGGGTATAGGAGGCTATAAAAATCTAAGCAGGAATGGGACGGTGACTTCATGAACACACAGATAGCTTCTGGCAGAATGGTGTTTCCTCTTTCCGGTGCTGATGTATTGCCAAATGTTGACAGGATTTTTGTGTAGTTGACATAATTGTCATTTTAGTGTACAGGATTTTAGATTTGGAAAAAGTAATTTGGAAGCCTGTGATTTACAAAATCATATTTATTTTATGTCAGCCTCCATATTAAAGCTGTTTTATAGTTAAGGGAACGAGGATATTTCAGTGCATTTTCTACTAACGCATTAGTGCTATCCATTGCAAGGGTAAAGAATAGCTGTCACATGGTTTGCTAGTCCATTTCATATACTGTCCCCTCAAAGTTAGTGTTTTCTGCAATAACCTTGCAAAATAATCCAAAAATAAATTTTGATGGAAGAACTGTAATATTTATGTCACTGCGTATAGTAGTTAATCATGCCAATGACACGTTGCATTAGTCAGTTGTTAGGGGAATCAGTTACTCCAGCCCTGCTCTCTGCTGTATGTATGCATGTTCAGAAATTAAGTCTTGTTAACGCACAGAAAGAAAATCTTACTTTCCTGTCTGCATAGAAGGCAAAACTGAACCAAAGCTATTAAAGGCAATGCACCTTGGATTCCTAGTATAAGATCAAAGCTTAAAGAGCCCATCATAGAAGCACAATCAAGTGGGTTTAAGCAGAGCAGGTATGACTGATAGCACTTGAGCACTTGAACTGATAGCTGAGATCTCAAATACATGAAGGAACTGGTATAACAATATAGGGCCTATTCTGAAAGGGCAGAACCTCAAGTAGTGTGAATGGTTTATTTGACTTTAAATGCCCAACTGTAAGATGAGTATATGCAAATCAAGACTGCATCTGAACAAACATTTTGGTGCTGCTTTGACCTTTAGAAAATATTTTGTGACAGAAGAAATATTTTGCTTGAAGTCTAGAAAAAACAAACATGCCCACACAAAGCTGTGAATGCTTATTGTTCTTTGTTTCTCAGTCCACCATTTTCCCATACAGTTCAGTGCTATATGTCTTGCACATAACGAGTAAAATCCTTTCCTACACAGTTCAAAGGCACATAGCCATGTTTCTCACAGCAAACCACATAGATACTTTGTTATTGTGGTGGAGCATGTGCATGGTTGAAGGGAAACTAATAGTACCTTATTTAAAGTGAACTTTCAAAATCACAATTAAGATTTTAAAAGATGCCCTTTATTTTCAGATATGTTCAGTCCTCATAAATAATTGGCAGGAATATACTTATTATGCTCTTTTTTTTTTTCTTTTGTGGACTAGAAATTGTTGTGGATCTAGACTTACAAAATGTTACTCTCAGAAGTCAAAACAAGAGTTTGCATCAAAATGCAAAGTACTCTGCCAATAAAAACAGACACCAATATATGCTGTGTACGCAGCAAATGGTTGTATTTAAACAAAATCTTAGGAATATGTTATTGGTTTTTAAGTGCAAATTTGTCTGAAAGTGAATCTTAAAACTTTCTCATTTTTTGGCATATTCTCAGCAAACCACTGTAAAATATTGCGGAAAGTGAGTAGCGATGCCTGTTTCACAAAAAGAAATTTTTCAGTTATTAATGCTTGCATTCTTTTAAAAGGTGCTTTAATAACCATTTTTCTGCAAACAAAACTACCAAGTCTAGTTCTGTTGTGGAGTGAGACATCTGCTTCATCTTTCATGTTTGCATTACAGTACTGATCTATTATTCAGTCCATAAAACAGGAAACCAAATCAAATACTTTTTCAATTAAGTACACCTTTTTAATATTAGCATGTTTATTTAGAATATGTATTAGAAAACTTTCCGATATTTTGTTTGTTTTTAAAATAACATTTTACAGATCCACTGTTTGGGAAGGAAAAAAAAAATTTTTTGAAATTATTATTGAGCAATAAATATTTCACATTCATCACAAAATATTTATCCTCAACATAACAACCATAATCTTAGCTAATTCATCCTGTAACTGTATTTTGTGCTCACTGCCATCCTGCAGACAGAATGTTTTTCATGCACATGCCGCTTGAAACTTCCATTTTCCTTTGCCACATAAGAAGAAGTTTGGATGCAGTCTTGAGATGCAGACTCCAATGGCAGACGTGAGAGTTTCCAGTGTAGCCAGCATCAACGAGCAGCCGTCTGTGGGAGGGCTCCTAGACTTCTGAAGCAAGCAGGGCAAAATGCCTGGACAAATTTTTGTTGGCTTGGCAGCTTTTTAGCAGAAGAGCTTCAACACAGCCCCTGGCTCAATGCGAGCAGAACCTGCTGGTTAGTGGTAGAGCATCTGGTTTTCCGTGTGGCTTTGTGGCTGGCTGTGCTGTGGGTGAGAATGTGTGGTTGGACGGGGAAGGCAGAGGCTACTTAGTAGTGCTGCAATGCAAATATTGATAGATTTGGGAGAGGAGCGCTGAGCTTCACCCAGGCAGTACAAAATAACAATGGGCCTCAGCAGTTGGCTCAATGGTCAGTTAAAGAATGCAGCTGGCTTCAAGCTGTCCTGCCCTCTAGCCTTCCATTGATTCTTTATGACTTTGAGACTTTTTTTCTCTTTTGCCATAATTTACTTTGTCTTCAATATACAGATACTCTCTTATACTTCAGGGAAATATTAAAGATTAATAAATATTTCTAGAAAAGGTACTAAAGGTGACAAAGTATTACAGAAATATCAAAGGGTGGGAGTTTTTAAAGGGTTTATCTCTAAATTATTACCTTAATGTTTGCTGTCGCTTTGTTTGATAGGCTCAGAACAAAGAAACAAAAGTACTGGCTGCTGCAAAGGTGATTGATACTAAGTCGGAAGAAGAACTAGAAGATTACATGGTTGAGATTGACATTTTAGCATCCTGTGATCATCCTAATATTGTTAAGCTCCTAGATGCTTTCTACTATGAAAATAATCTATGGGTACGTATTTTTTGTCTCTAAATGCTTTAACTTGTGTTAAAAGTATATTGAAATTTCATTTTTCCTGACTTAAATATAAATATTACTTTATTTAATTAGTGTATCTATTCTATGTTGTTACTGTTAGGATAACTGCCTACAGTTTCAAAACTTATTTGCAAATTGTGAATATGACTTCTAGCAAACTGTCCTTAAAATTGAACTAGCTGAATCATCCAGTCAGCAGCTTGAAACTAATATTCGGAAATTAGCAGTTTATTTACATGCATAGGGAGAGTTCTTAGGCTGTGCATATTGGTAACAGCAGGACTCAGATTTTAATTACATTAGTGCAGCTGGATTTGGAAACTGCAACTGCAAAATTAATTTGGGTCTGAAAAAGTCAATCGTTAAGTTTGTGTTTATTTTACATCCAGTTGAATTCATTGGTATCCAGCAGGGAGGGCAGTTAACTAGGACTTGAACCATAATTAGTTTACTAAAAATCTAGACCTTTTGCAAAGAGAAATATAGTGTGTATTCCTACAACTCTTCCTCAGTGTTCTGCTAATTCCTTTGCTCTGCATGATTTTGGGTAATGAATATATATACATATATTTTTTATTTTAGGTGACTTGATATATTTGTAAATAATTTTGGGGTTGCATAAAGAAAATACAGATGTCATCTTGTTTTTTTTGTTTGTTTGTTTGTTTTTAAGTTTATAATGCAGAAAAAAAAAAAAAAACAAAAGAGTAACATAGGAGGTTTCCCTGGGGTCATACGAGTCTGCTTTGTTCCTTAAGCACAAAAACAATGAGTGTGTAATACCATGCTTCCTGAGGTAGATTTATTTTGATGGGCTTTGTGAACACTCAAGTGATCTGAATGGAGAGTAAAAAGATATTGTGTTACAGAGTGGAATAATGAAAACATTTCCATGCATAAAGGTCAGCATGAAAGCAAGTATGCATAGGGGCAGAATATGAAATTTGAGTGGATGAGTTCACTGGTAGAGCAAAGATGGTAGGAAATGGAAGATGAAATCTAAGATATAAAATTGCATATATATGGTTACTGTAAAGTAGCAGTGCTATGAGAGCAGCAGGGAGAGAACCATCACAATGTGAGAAGCAAACAGAATTAAGTGTCAGGGAAAAAAAAAAAAAAAAAAAAGAGTTGGACATAAAACAGGCCATTTGGCTTTCCAGTTTTAAAAACACACCTTCTTTACCAAAGAGAGATTTGCCTCAGATCAAACAGCAAATTTTAGAGAAAAATTATTTATCCTGATTCTCCTGTTCCTAATTTCTTGGTTGTGGATATGTAGAAGTATAAAAATGGTGTGACAGTTTAGAGTACTTATGAAGAATTGCACTTACTGTGTCACATTGTTGCAGTGATGGTTAATAATAATTTGAAGTAGTGTTATATCACATAAGTGGTAAATATGCATGTTACTGAATATAGCATAATTTAGACCTTTCTCTTGGATGAATCATTATGTTCTGACCTTAAAAGTACTCTGCATCAAGTAGTCAATATTCTAGGAAATAAAATCTTGAATTGTGGCAAGAAATTCTCTTTACCATCAGTCTGAAAGTTATAATTAAAATTTAAAGAAGTTTTAATTTAAAGAAAAAGGAAAAAAAAAATGGAGTGGCTTTCCTTTTGTTTTCTCCCTATTCTCCTCCTTACTTTGTTTTCTTTCGGTTCTTTTCAACATAATTTCTAGCTCAAAATGGTGGTGGTTTTAGTTTTGTTTCACAAGGAATTTGATAAATGAAATTTGAATTCTTTTTAGTATTATTAGATTCTGGGATAAGAATTACAGGCATCAATAAGAAAGGATAAAAATGAATGAAAATATTTCAGTTTACTCATTAAACATTTATTTTCTGATTTTATTTATTTATTTTCTGAATATATTTTGCCATGTCTTTATTTCAGATGAAAGAAATTTATACGGAAAAACAGAAGTTTCTTCCACTAGAAAAATCATGTAGCTTCTGTTCTTGGACTTTTTGATCAAAGAGGGATTATCATATAGACAGGCAGTGTAATAATTGAGAAGTGAGTTTTGAGGGATTTTCTAAATCACATTACAAGAAGTCAGATACAAGTTGACCCTAATACGTTTCATTATCGAATTTTATATTTGGATTAGTGCTTTTGTCTGAGAATCTCCAAGGATTTTTCAAACAATTTGCTTGAGCTTCACAGTCCTAAATTTACTTGGGCAATATACACATATTTTGAGGAGGTTATGAAGTAATTTATCAAGAAAAAATAGCTTGAAAATCATGTCTCCTGATAATGTTCCTTTAAACAATGATTCATTTCAGCAGAAGTATTTAATTATTAATTTATGTATTCTTTTGTTTGTATACAGATCCTGATCGAATTCTGTGCAGGTGGAGCAGTAGATGCAGTAATGTTAGGTAAACAAATGTTCATTTGCTTTGCAAAACACATTTTTAATGTATTGGATCCTCTAAATACTTGTGATGACTTTTCTCATGCTCTTATGAAGCTCTCTGTTGTTATACGCTGATCAATATGAACCTTTTTCAGGATATGATTCTTCCCCTTGCCTAGTCATCCTTCAAATTATCTTCTTCCCCTTGCCTAGTCATCCTTCAAATTATCTTACGATATTTTTTTATATAAACCTCAAAGTTAGATTTTCTGTACTAGTCCTCAAATTAGTTGAATGCTAATACCAGTAGATAGAGGATCTTGTTTTTAATATTTCTGTGTAGCAATCTCTAAATTAGATAACTTTTTCACAGTTCAGATAAGGAGGTACAGATCTTTCATAATAAAGATCTTTCCGGGTACAGGCAAGGAAGTTTTTGCTCCCCTGAAGTTATTTGAAAATCTGCTATTAATCTAGATAGAGTGAGAATTTTGAACTAGAATTATTTCTCTAATACAATGTATACAGAACCTGTCAGCTTTATTAGTTATTTTTATATTTACTTCTAGGCTGATCATTATGAATAAATAAGGATATAAAAATGCAAAAATGTTGTATTTATTTCTCTCTCTCTCTCTCTCTCTCTCTCTTTCTGTCTCTGTCTCTCTCTTTTAGAGCTTGAGAGACCATTAACAGAGCCACAGATCAAAGTCGTGTGCAGGCAGACACTGGAAGCATTGAACTACTTGCATGAAAATAAGATAATCCACAGAGATCTAAAAGCTGGCAATATTCTTTTCACATTAGATGGAGACATCAAACTAGGTAAGCAAGACATCAAACCTCATCCCCAGAACTTCAGGTGGTAATATAGTTGTATTTTCTCTAGGCTGTATTTTGACTGGGTTTACTATATATGTATTTAAATGTAATTCTAAGAATAATCTTTTTTTTTTTTTTAATAATATTGTTACTGTGAAAAAGAGATAAAGCTCGAGTAAGTGTCCAAACCATGGTTGACAAATTTATCATAAACTTCAAAATTCACATCCTTACCCCCACTAAAAACACTTATTCCTTTTGTTTCTTCCATTATTTCTGTGTGTATAGAAGTAAAATTCTTAACTACTCATCATTGCACTGATACTATGATGGAACAATCTGGAAGAAAACTATTTGTTTTAAATTAGTTTTCTCTATTAGTTTTAGAAATATTAGTTTTCTCTTGTTGTTTCCTATTATTTAAATTTAACCAAGTGTCCAAATTTTCCCTCTGATGTGCTGGGGAATCTGTGAATCTGTGAGGAATCACGAAGACTTCCTGGCCACTTTTTGAGGGTGAGCAGTCTCCCTTCATCTAGCCAGGAAAAGACAGCAATTATCTGATCCAGTGGCGTCAGGGCTTCCTCAGGGACAAATGTGCAGAAGCCTTTACGGCCTTTACAGTGGCTGTGCCAGTGACAAGCTCCGTGACATAGCAGTTTTGTTCAGGTTTCAAAAACTTCTCTGTGTGGCACCTGGGATCAGGCTACTGCTTTAGATTCAAGATGTATAGAGGGTAAAGATAAGGAGAATCTAAAGATCACCACCGTTAACTGAAGGTCTAACTCCCAGCCTGGCCACAGCTGTGCTTTTTAAAGGTAAACCAGGCATGTCCAGATTCACTAGATATATTTACTACCTACCTCTTACTGATCGCAGTCCTGGTGCATGGCCAGGTGTTAAGGTATAATACATCATCTCTGCTAAGAAATTGAGAATAATTAAGCAGCTGTTTTGATAGGTTGATCCATTAGCATGTCTGTGTTTCTGCACAGATTCACTTGCACAAGACTATTGTTTGTACTTAAAATACCTACATGGGCCTTTCTTTCCATCTGCAAAGTATGGATAATTTTTTTTCCACTAAGCCTGAAGATTAGGAATGGACTCGCATGCCAAATGTATAATGTAGTGGAGCTATTCTCTTTAGTTTATAAGCACTGCAGAAAGAGAAACCATAATAAGATTCGTACGACCAGAGACACATTCATTTGTTTCTGTTCATTTTAATTGCCTCATATGACCTGCTTCCTGCTCACGTGGACTGGAACAATGTTAAGCTTTTGTCAAGCTTGATTGATGTCAAGGTACTATGTTTTATGGATACATGCAGTTTTGCTAACTGTGTTTCCTAAAGGAGATTTACTTTATTTTTGAAAAGTGTACAGCACCATTCCAGGAGCTGCTTACTCCTTGTAACCTGTCTATACTCTTTGCTTCTAGCACATACAACAACACCAAAAACTTAAATCTCTCTTTTGTAAATATAGGAAGGGCCAATAGATTCCCCTTGCTGCATATTATTTTCATGATAATATTTATGCCTTTAGAATCTGTAGTCTCTCAGTATTTGATATTTTGTATTTCAACAAATAACTCTCTTAATCCTGACTTTTTTTTCAGAGCAAAATTAGACTTCTCAAGTGTTGAGCTCATCAAGTCATTTTGGACAGATTAAAGCCAGGAACATATGGCTGTTTATCCCTCCGATCTGATCAGTAGATCTTCATTAAGAAACGCTACTTTTGTAACAGATGTGTAACACTTAAATATAATTGTCTTTTTTTCTAAATATTTTCTAAATAGGAAATGTCATGCTTTACAGATGAATAATAGTAATCCAAAAGTTATGTTGATTTTTAGTCAGATCTTACATCAAAGGTGAATATGCAAGATATCAAATAATATAAAATGAAAAATTAAGTGGAAAGAAATCTGAGGTAGAGAACAATGACAACACAAAAATCTCGCTGTAGGAAGCTTTGAATCCTGAAATCAAAAATTGAATGAGTTGTCAAATTATTAAAGTAGGTTAATATGCCATTTCTGAGTAATTCCTACATAGGTTAGAGGAAAAAAAATCTACCGATTAAAAATAATGTAATGCATTTGCCCTTACAGCAAATATGTGCATCTGTATTGCCCCACACAGTTTAATGCTGATATGGCTTTCTAAGCAGTGAAGAATAGTATTTATTAAATATCTTCTTTTAGGGATGTTGACCTGTGTGTATCAGCACTCAGTTATCAAAACAAATTATTCGTTTCACTTTAGAGTTTTACCTAATACTGTAGAAAGTTTGCTTTGTAAAACAAAATGCTCTAAATCAAAGTTGTTAAGTGTAAAAATACAATGCATGTTTCACCACCAAGTTAATAGTATTTTTACTGTTTGTATTAAGCGGACTTTGGAGTATCAGCTAAAAATACAAGAACAATACAGAGACGCGACTCTTTTATTGGCACACCATATTGGTAAGTGCACTGCTTTGCTGACCTTCTAATTGAAACAAATGCTTTAGTATCATCTCCGTTGTTAACGTTACAAGCTTGATAAAAGAATTATTAAGTATTAAAGAATAGCATCTGCTTCTTAAATGTTTTCAGTGGTCTGGTTTTTCCTAATAAAATGCATGCTGTTTTTTCTAATTCTGTGCATCATTCTCTCCTGTTTGCAGGATGGCTCCAGAAGTAGTCATGTGTGAGACGTCTAAAGACAGGCCTTACGATTACAAGGCTGATATTTGGTCTCTTGGCATTACTTTAATAGAAATGGCTCAAATAGAGCCACCTCATCATGAACTAAATCCAATGCGAGTGCTTCTGAAAATAGCAAAATCTGATCCTCCTACATTAGCACAGCCTTCAAAATGGTCAGTATTTTAATGATGGATTCTTGTGCTCTATCCCAGTTTGTAGATTTTGATTTTGAGATATGCCAAGATTCTTAATTTACACTCGTTTGCATGGTCGTGTTAAACTTTATGGGACTGACTTCATGCACAAGTTAGATACATGCTCTCTCTATATATGTGTTTTTGTTGTAGTTCTCTAGAAGTTTCCATACTGAAGAATGTTGCACATTCTGAGAAGTTTGAAAAACAATTTAGCATTAAAATATACATAAAGTAGCTCTTTAATAGTGCAGTAAAAGATCTAAAGATAAAATGAAAAAAAAGAAAATCAGTAAAAGGAGACCTTTAAGGACTTCATACTTTAAAAAAAAAAAAAAAAAAGATTTTAAAAGCCATTCATTATAATACGTTATTGTGTTAACAGTTAGTGGTATAGGAGATGGGGTATATTGTAAATTCAGTGCCAAGATAAACCCTTCTAAAAATGGAAGAATATTGTTAAGATATTTGTATCGCATCGCTCTTTTCATTCATGTACAATCCTGTTTTCTCAAGTGGATAGGAGAACATGGATTTGTAATGTAGATGCATGTGGAAGTAAAAGAATATTTCACTATACACCAGTCTGATGTCAAGACTAAAGGGAAACCATTGTCCGTTTGCTTTTTGGGTAGGTCACCAGATTTTAAAGATTTCCTAAAAAAATGTTTGGAAAAGAACGTGGATGCAAGGTGGAGCGCAGCGCAGCTTCTACAGGTAGGAAGAATGAATTGTTAAGAGCTATCCTATTTTTTTTTGTTTAAAAGCAAAGCAGTCCTACAGTAGAGACGTAAGAAATTAAAAAATGAGTTTGTGTGCGGTTTGTATTGAACTTGGTTGGACTGATCTGCATTGGGTAAATTCTGATGAAATAGCATTTAAGTGCAGATCAAATTCTTTCTAAATATTTCAGAACTTCTTATATATTTCCTCTTACTTATTTTAGTATATGTAACTGCTCACTTTGCGTGAGCATTTAAATTGTACTGCAGTGCCTCTAATGGATGAAGGTATGCGCTTATTTACGTAAGAGGTCTCTTGCTGACAGGTGTTTTAGAAGCTTAGTGCTCAGCTGCCTTCCGTAATGCTGTCACTGCAGAAGAGCCAAACGAGACTGGATGTGACTAGGTACATTTGATTGTGTTTAACGTCAGCACACGTTCACTATACCCAAAATACCTGTGGAGTGTTGAATGGATTTAAGCAGCAGGACCAAGCAGAGAAAGAACCCTCAGTAGGGGCAGGAGTAGAGTGGGTAGCTGTCTTCTCTTAAATAAATAAGTAGGATTTTACACTTTTGTTGGGAAAAAGTATTCGACAGGCAAAGTATTTTTCTCGATAAACTATCAGGAAATAGTTTAACTGTGGATCTGAAAAGAAATGAAAAGCAATTCCAGGAAAAATAACCTTTTAAAAAATCTTTCACTTTTTATTTTTTGGACTGTGAAGCAGGTCAGTATAAATCAATTATCTGTATCTTTAATATGTTTAGTAAGCTGCTTACCGCAATATATATGAATAGAAATGTTTTGTTTTAAAAAACTCTACAGAAAAAAATGTACATTGATTAAAAACGGTGTTGATTAATGTTAACATCAGGAATCTTCAGGTTTTAGAGAGAGTAAAAAATGAAATAAGTTCAGAGAAATATTATAGTTTTCTTACTGTGCACAACGAAGCCGGCACTTAACATTGTGTTTGCTTTTTATTTTCACAAGCATCCGTTTGTCACTGTTACTTCCAATAAACCAATACGAGAATTGATAGCAGAAGCTAAAGCTGAGGTTACGGAAGAAGTTGAAGATGGTAAAGATGAGGATGAAGAGGAGGAAACAGAAAATTCTCTGGTCAGTTTAAAATCTACATTTTTAAATGTGCAAATAAGCTTTGGGGGATTTTTGTTTGTTTGTTTCCTATGGAGCACTCCATTTTCTAAATTTCTGTCCAACTAGTACTTTAAGTCTTCTAGGAATGAAATAAACATACTCTTTCGTACTATATTTTTATAAGTAAACATACTACTGTGTCTTAGTATAAAATAACAAATCAATATTTTCAAAATTAGTGTGTCTTTAGTCTTTAAGAACTGCTGATAATGAATTTTATGTGTATTTGTTTATATCTGTATATAATGAGATGAATTTTTAAAAATCAGATACTCATTTTCATATAAATGTTTTAAAATTAATACGGTTAGATGACCATCTATACATCTAAATAAAAGCATATTTGTGTGTGATGATTAGATCATTGTGGAAAATTATGGCGTAATTGAAGCTTGTGATTTTTACAATGTGTCTGTCATGGAAAAGCTCCAAAGCAAGCAAATATGCCTTATCAAGAAAAGATTACATGTCTTCTAAAGATATGAAAGTGTGTATATCTCTAGATGCTTAGGAATCCGATCAGACCCAATTCAGTTGCTCAAGGAGCAGAACCCTGAAGTACAGTGAGATGCTAGCTGGTTGTAGACTGTACAGGCTACCAGTTCATAGCGCTCGTGCTCAATGCTATCAACACTAACACAGAGCATTCAGTAGATGCAATCCCAGCTGCACTGGCAGTTGCTTCCTCGGTTAAAGCAAACACACGAGCACGATGTACGTCTCCCTTCCCAAGCTAGGCAACTCCAGGCCTCCATTCCCACTGGCATCTCCAGGGCTGGTGAGATGATCCCCATCTCCTCAGGCATTCCCTGCCCGAGCTGATTTAGCTGCTAAGTTCTCAATGTGCAGGAGAGGTGAGGGGTGACTGGGCTAAGTGCAGGTAGCTGTGAGTTGGTGCCACGTATTATTTCAGAGTGTTCCCTTCCCACTTTAGGAAATGGTGAGGTAGATGCGTTTACCTTATTTATTTGTGTGCCTTTTGACTACTTTTTGGCAAATAACACTAAGCTCCTGGAACATTTAGATGAATAAATATTTTTAAATGCATTTTTAGCTTAAGGGAATTGTTTTCTGTATGCTAAGTCAGGAAGACCTTAGCTAGGAGCAAATTTATGCTGAAACTCATGCTTGTTTTGTTGGCCTAGTATGCTCCCAATGGCAGATCAGAACTCTGATCTACAAATTACAGGGTTCCAACAGTAAATATATACAGAGAGATACCGTAATCACTTTGAAGATTGAAAGGGTAATTATGGTTAAAATGATACTTTATTAGTATATTCTTTTGTATGTGTATGCGATCTGATAACATTCATTCATATTCCAGCAACAGTAATTTCTATAGTTATAAATATGTAACTATTTCTGTTCTAGTTCCGTATTACCACTTATATATACCTGCAGGAAACTTTCACTGTTTTAACAGATTTTAATAGTGATTAAAGAACAAACCAAACAATTTTTTTTGGACACTTGGACCAAAGAGAAAATGAAAGTAATCTTTTTGATCAAACAATAGAAGTTCTTAATATTATATCTTATAAAGTCTGCAGTAACTCAAGCTAAATGGCTTCTACACAGCCATCCTGGCCCAGGAAGGAGGGTCTTTGAAAACTTAACTATAGGTGGGACTGAAATAGTAAAATAAGGAGCAAAAAGTGTTTGCAAAAGACTGTTAATAATGTGACAGAGTGGGCTGACAATGATCCCTTTCCTTCAATTGAGCTGTATTTCATGAAATTAACAGGAAATGGAAGAGGGTTCTTCTGAAGTTGTGTTCTGCTCATCTATGGTTTTTGTACTTGTTCTGGTGTGAGATGTAGTTAATTAGTCAAGATTATCAAATTTATATAACCGTGACTGTAAAGAAAATATATTAATCTCTCTGCAAATATTTTCATATAATTATGCTATATTTAAAAAAGAGAATGATTACATATTTTTCTTCCTTTAACTTTTTCAGCAGTTACCTGCAGACAAGCGTGCATCCTCTGACCTTAGTATCGCCAGCTCTGAAGAGGATAAACTTTCTCAGAATGCGTCTGTCCTGGAATCTCTTTCGGAGAAAACAGAAAGTAATGCAGTTGAGGAGAAAAGCATCAGTATTTTTCCAGATGGTAAAACAACTGGAGATGAATCTGAAAGCAATAAATTTGATAAATCTGCTGATAGCATGTCTGATACTCCTGTTGACAATGTGAAAGTGCAGAATGGTGCTGTGCCAACCGATAAAGGTGAGCAAGGCAAAATAATAGCAGTTGAAAAGAATACAGAAGGACTAGAGAAAGCAGATGAAGATACTGAACCACAGAAAGGAAATAAAGAACTTGATGTGGTTACAAAACCAAAAGTAACAGATGAATGCAACCTAAAAATAGAGAAAGAAAAAGACATTGGAAATAAACAGGCGGAAGAAAATAAACTGATAATGGCAGCCACAACTGAAAACAGTGTTGAAACTGGAGAAGCCTTTTCCAAGGAAACTGGTGAAAAAGAAGAAAAGGAAAATAGAGTAGATCTTCCAGAAAATAAAAATATAGATGTTACTGCAGAGCAAAAGGATGACAAAGATGAGGCTCAGAAGGAGGTGGTGATAGACACCACTACTGAAATTCTGGTCAATGAAGACCAAGTAGCTGATGAAGAAAAGGAGCGTGAAGTTGACAAGAATGAGGAGATAGGCAGTACTGGTGAAACTCAAATCAGTGATGGGGATAAAGTACTTGAGACAGAGGATAAGCTAATGGAAAATCAGCCTAAGCATGTCCATGAGATAATCAGCTCTGAAGAAACGGTGTCTAAAAGCCAAGACAAAGCAATTGAAGTAGACAAGGCACTAGAAGAAAGTGAAAATGAGGGTATTTGTAAAACAAGCAGCATGGAGGAAAGAGAGATCCAAGGCTCTGGAAAAGAAGACAGAGATCAGAGGGTAATAGAGAGCAAGACTGAGGATATTCCTGATAAAACAGTGGACAAACCAACTGAGATGGGCCAGGATTCAGAAGGGCATGGACCTGAGACTGTTCAGAAAAACAGTACTCAGCCAGAGAAAGGACATTCAGAAAGTAGTTCGGATGAACTAATAAAGAACAAGCTTCAAGATGCAGATGACGAACGAGCTGATGACTCTGAACTCGCTCCGGTTCCTAGTATTAGCGTTAGCACTGAAGAAAGTGAGGAAAAAGTCAAAACAGATAATCAAGACAGTACTGGAACATTACAGCAGCTGGAATCGGAGACTCTAAAGGAAAATGATGCAGATTCAGGCACTGGTTCTGCAGCTGATAACAGCAGCATTGATTTGAACTTGTCCATTTCTAGCTTCCTCAGTAAAAACAAAGAGACAGGATCAATCTCTTTACAAGTAAGTGTAAGCAACCGTGTACTTTTTATATCAAATCTTACATCACTGTGACCCTAAAATAATCACCGAGTTTTACCTTTGAAAATAGACAGTTATATTTGGTGACTGTATAGCTCTGTGGAATATGTGAGTCTGTAGAAACGGAGGTATTCTGAAGTGCGCTGATGATGCCTAGGTTTTGTGCAGTTACACAGAAAGGCAAGTGGTGACAGAGGAGCTAATAATTTTCTTATTTCATTGCATACTTGTATTTAAAAATTTAGACTAACATATAAAAATAGTTAATCATTCTTACTGGAAATTTCAGTTTGGCAATTGCATTGTTTTGGTTGTGCTATAATTGATACAGTTACACCAACATAAATGTTCTTATCCAGATAAAACACGTTCTAGAATATAAACTTTATTATTACACTGATATGCTAGGATAGTATCTGTGTGACCATCTGTTTCCCCAAAAAATAAAAAATCCAAATTGGCATAGCCATCCAAGCATGACTTTGATATAATTGCAATATTTCTAGCATGATGGAAACTGATTTTCAGCTGGGGTTTCTTTTATATTGTAGCAGCTTTGAGGTAAGAAAAATGATTTAAACATGGAATAATTAACCAATGTTTTATTCAGGAAACTAGAAGACAAAAGAAAACATTAAAGAAAACTCGCAAATTTGTTGTTGATGGAGTAGAAGTGAGCGTGACCACATCAAAAATAGTTACCGAAAATGACTCAAAAAGTGAAGAGATGCGATTTCTACGGTAAACCTTTTTAACAGTAAATTTTACAAGAGCTTTTAGTGTCTCAAATGTAGCTGCTATTTTTATTTTCTTTTTGAATAGAAAAAGGGTGTTAGCAGACTTATTTCTTTAATGTTTGGAGAGTGAATGCAGATTTTCCATTAATTGGAAGGAATCTTTTTTAGAATTACAAATCAAATCAAAACTAGCTTTACTAAACCTAAGTTGAAGGCTTTTGTTTGGGCGGGTGGTTGGTTGGTTTGGGTATTTTCCCTTTTTATTTTCCTACCAATGTTAAAAAGCTCTTTTTCATTATTAGGCGTCAAGAGCTGAGAGAGCTAAGACTCCTTCAGAAGGAAGAGCAGAGAGCTCAACAGCAGCTCAGTAATAAACTCCTGCAGCAGCGAGAACAGATGTACCGACGTTTTGAACAGGAAATGACAGTGAGTTTCTTTGTTTTGGTACCAAGAAACAACTATATAACTTTTTGAAGTTAAACTAATACTTTCAATGATGCTGTCCTGATGGACTTCCTAGAAGACTACTAGCAGTTTTCCCTCTATGGTTGTTGTGTCTCCGCTTTCATACTCTGTGCTACTAACGAAAATGTTTTGTATTGTGGATATTCCCAGCTTGTGTCACTGTACAGTATTTAGCATTCTGAAGAATATGCCAAATTAAATGGAATTATTTTTACAGAGTAAAAAACGCCAGTATGATCAAGAAATAGAAAATCTCGAAAAGCAGCAGAAACAGACTATAGAGCGCTTGGAACAGGAACATACAAATCGTTTACGAGATGAAGCAAAACGTATCAAAGCAGAACAGGAGAAGGAATTGTCAAAATTCCAGAACATGTTGAAGAATAAAAAAAAGGAGGTAAGAGACAACAATAACAGAGAAGATGAGGGATGTGGCCATATGAAATGGTTGAGATTAGGACATTCAGAATTTCTCTCAGCCTTGTGTACTTTCATGAGTTGGGTCATGGGGAACTAGCAGTCAGTTTTATTCCTTTTGTTTCAGTGCTTGAAATGAAATAAGAATAGCTAATTGGAATTTACAGCTGGTGATTCATCTAGAGAAAGATACCAGCTTAAGAGACTTTTCATAGAGTCTTTAACATCAAGAAAAACTTATTTTATTACATTTGAGGAAAAATAATTTGTTGAAGACTGCAAAAGAATCCAGATATCACTTAGTATTTATCTAATTAGAATTTAAAATAAAAGAATATATTATTGATTGCTACTGAGAAATACTTCATTTAACAAGCTTTTTTTGTTATTTTGTTAAATTTTCATTAAACGTGCTTTTCAGATTTAGACCTTGTCTATAAGAATTGACAACAGTTATATCAACTATTTTTAACTCAAAGAGGACAGCTAGGAGAGAGAAATACACATAGAAATAGAAGTTTGCAGTTAATTCTGTCATATGCAATTTATGCAAAGTGAGTGACATTTGAGAATGATGACATATGCTGTTAATTTACATGCATTAGAATAAGAGAAACTGATATTTTCCCATATGGATTTTGCACCTGAAAGTTACTTTATTTCTTTTCCAGATCAATGGTGTAGTGCTTGTTTGTATAGAAATGGTTCTAGTGTTTTCTTTAGTAGTTGACTCACAGAGATTTCTTTAAACATCTGTATTGTTAGTGCTTTTGCACAGAATGATCTTGTATTAGTTCAGAAGTGCATAGAAAAGAGTTGTATTCAGTCTGAACTATATGCTGATATGTAATAACTTTTCTTCTTTTGCAAAACCTCTTGCATTTTTGAGTCTCTTTACTGGTGATTGGGTCCTACATGGGGAAGCGGGAAGGATTTTGTGTATTGCTCTGAGCTAAAAGCAGTTTTTCCATGGAAATAGGAATATCATCTGGTGATTTGGACTCTTTTTTCTGATGTTGCTTCCACTATTAAACAAACAGGCATTTGTTTTGGGGTGCATACTTTTGTATTTAAAGCTTAAGAAGGCAATTTACAGTTTGAAGGAAAATGCAGCTGGCACTCTGAAAGTCTCCATGCTTTATTTCGGAGCATACAGTGTTTAATTATTGTAACTTTTCATGGTAAATAAGACATCAGCAAATTACCAAATTCACAACCAGTTGAATTAAGCAAGTTATATTTAGAAAATTGCAACTAAGCTAGCTCAGTTTGCCTCTGATTGAACAACATGGATCATTTCAGAAAATTGTAACTAAGTACTTCTTACAAATGTAGTTCCTGGAGCTTTTGACTTTAAAATTTGTCAGAACTGAACATTTAACGTTTGCTTCTGAGACTTTTTAAGATTTAAATATGGATCCTATGTAAATCTTATATACGTTTGAGAAGCTATGACATCTTATAAATTCAGATTTGTCTGGCTCTCTAGACAAACCTGAATGTCGGATTTGTCTATAAATTCAGGCTGTCAGAAAGTGGAAGTTACTTTAAACTTCCAATTATTTTTCACAAACCTTTTCCGTGAGATAAACATACTGTATAGTCCTTTTCAGGAATGCTTCCAGAAAATGCCACTTCTGCAGGTGGTGGTTTTCTTAACTCCCAGCTATTCTAGCTGCTGCATGAAAACTCAAGCAACTGACTGCCATTTCTGCGAGCACTGGTCAGCATTTGCATGCGAAAAGAAGCTGGCATATCCCTCCTTCTGCACTGCAGTAGCGGGCATAAAGCGTGTTTTGTTTCTTCTCTTTCATCAAGCTCCTTTCACTAAACTTAACTTTTCTGCCACTGAAGCACTGCACGCTTCCCAGCATCTCTGCATGTCCGATGTTCACAGAAATGCTTGCTGTGGAGAAAGTGTTCTTTTCGCCACCTTCTGCATGCTTATATACACTGTAGGTTTTAAATGAAGTGGAGAAAGCACCAAAAGAGCTGAGAAAAGAGCTCATGAAACGCAAGAAAGAGGAGCTTGCACAAACCCAGCATGCTCAGGTAACAACAGCAGCTTCCTGCTACTAAAATGCAAAAAGCGGCAGTATTCACACAGCTTGATAATCTCACTTTTTGTTGTTGTTGAGTGAATATGAAACTTAACTCGGACTAACCCTACATATGGCTCTTTCTTCAAACACTCCCATAATACTTCCCAGAAGAACACAGTGTTTAGACCTGTAGGAACAGCAATATCTCCAGGTTTGTGCTTTTAAGCTTAATGTATTTTGTATGCTGTACCAAAAAAGAACAGCATTTTTCCACAGCTGGTTTCATGGCAGTGCTTTTTTGGGTGGTAAGTATCCCACAGGTCCATCAAATTATAAAGGCTGCAGTAGTTATTTTTGAGCAAAAAGCACAGAGGAAGAAAATACAGGCAATAAAAGCCTCAGGCATCTTGTTCCTAGCAGCAGAACAGACTAGGTAAAATGCAGTTATTTGAATGTCAAAGCGTAGGTGTATGGAAACTTTAAAAGACGTCATACATAATTTCATGCCTTCAACCTTGCTGCTGTTACATGACCTATGTAGAAAAATATTTTAGGAAGCTGTTCTTCTGATGGCCACAGCTTATAGAGAGTAAGTCTGCATCACAGCAGGGTAGATTTGGATTGAATAACTCTTACAGGTTAAATGTTTATGCAAGTGACCTACTAGAAGACAGTAGCAACTGCATTCAATTACCTGCTCTGTCCAAGAGATGATTTCCCAGGATAGAATTTGACAGAGCTACAGTGCTCCCCACTACTGAAGATAGAGACTTCTGAAATTCTCTTAAGCCATTAATTTTAGAACTGATTTTTTTATTCTTTGTAGTGACTTCATTTTCCTTTTTTTTTTTCTTTATTTTAAGTAGAACATCTTTGATTACAGTGAAAGATCTTCACTTGGAATGATAAAGAAGTACTAGGCAGTGTGCAGGTGTCTTATGTTAGAATATGTAGAATTTCTTCTATCAGAGACGGCTTTGGTGTGATTACCCGTGACATTTTTAATGTATGCTACTAACATATATCAGAGTCTCATTCTTTTAAAGAATAGAATTATATTTTATTATATTCTGACATGGAAAGTACATTGTGTCCACAGGGTGTTGCTCAGGTTATGATTCAGTCTTTTCAGTTGTCTTCATGTACACTTTTCAACGCACAAATGCAGGATGTAAGTCATAATACATCTATCTCTATATATTTTTTAAAAAGTTTGTTTCCCTCATTTTCCATAGGTGTGTTTTTTCTTCTTGCTCATATGTGCTGAGCAATTTCAATGGTATCTCAAAACCAGTTAGTACAACTTTATTACACTAAACACATAGTAAAAAGATCAAAACTACTGCAGCAGTTAACTCTGGGCAAGACACTCGTTTCTCACAAACATTATATACTGCTATTTTCTGGTGCTTATCATTTGTTCAGCACATGTGAGAAACAATGTGTGACTGTTTTATGCTCTGTGTGCAGTGAAATTCTGTATTTGAAAACATATAATGAGTTTATTTTAAGATACTTTCCAGGCAAACCAAATGGCACTTTTGCAAAGACAAGCTGCATTGCACTGCCTGCCTTCTCCACGAGCTAACAGGCTCTTCAGCAAAATTCATAATCTCTGTTATACGGGATGCTTGGATAGAAGAGGGAAGTGGAAAGGCCAGAGGTTTTTCTGAAATTGTACAATTTATCTTACAACGCTTGCAATATAAGAACTTCTTTATGATTTACAATGTAGAAAGCAGCAATGATATTTAAATGATTGAGAGAGTGGTATCTTTGATACAGAACTGCTTTTTGACCATGGCCATCCTTGAAATAAAACATTTTTCACAGCTCTAGACTATGTAGAGCAGCTGTATCCCCTGCCCACTCTCCCCCCACATTCAAAAATCCCTGGCAAGTCACCTGTAGTATTATTTATGTGCCTGCACCTTCAGAGTACTGAAGTCCCATTTTTGATCTAGAGATAATGCGGAACTGTATTGTTCTTACCAATATCAGTGTATTTGCTTAGGAATGCCTGATTTTGTTTTCAAACCTGCCCCCCAGGCCTTTTTACACCCTCTGATCTGCCACTGTCTGAACTTTCCAGCAATTTATTGCACCTCCGGTTTTCTGTTACCGTCTAAATGTTACCCTGCTGCCCACTGAGATGAGTTTCATCTATTATTCAGTGACTTTCTGTGAAGATGAAAATCATGATTCTCCTGGTCATAATGAAAGTGCTTTTAATGAGCATCTAATCCTTATGTTGCTGTTGGCTCTTTTAGTTGAGTGTGGACTCTTTTTAAAAGAAAAAAAAATACACAGCTCAGGAGACTCCACTGATTTCCCATAGCCCAGCCCTATGATCCTGCTGCTTCCCATCTCACCTCCAGCAGACCATTTTTAACTTCATTTCATTTTGTATAATAGAAAATGCTTTAGCTGCCTGCTTGGCTCTGACAGAACACCATCATCATCCTTTCTTCTGATTGTACTTACCTCTATGTCATGGTAGAAAGATCCACTTTAATTTCTTGTTCCCGCAGTGTGTGTGTGCATGCCAGCATGCTTGTAATTACGTTAACTTTTTTGGTGGTATTTGCGAAGAGGAAAAAGGCAACAGTGCGCCCTTGGTGCGTGGGCGGGCGGCGGAGGGATCCTTAGCACTGCCCGCTCCTCGTGGCGAGATGCAGCGCACGGAGGTGCCTGCTGACGGGAAGGGCCGGGCAGGGTGGGCGCTGCGCCTTTGCAAAGAGCCCGCGCAGCTCCGGCACAACAAGTCCTGCAGGAGGCAGTTCCTGCAACAGCCTTTGGCTTGGCCTTTAAAGACAACTCACAGAACTCCCAGTCTCAGTATCTTTGTGTTCATGACAGGAGAAACCACCCAGAGCCTGAGACAATCTTTAGACTCAACTGTGTAAATTAATAGACTTGATAATTGAAAGCAAGAGAGTCATAAATATTTGGGGTTTTTTTTAGTATCCTTTAATATCCAAATATCAACTTTCTACTGAGAGCCCTTGCATTTACTAGGTTAGAAACTGCAGCTTGTTTGGAGAGACAAGAGGCAAAATGAATTGTGAATTATTGGTTAGTTTGTTGCCTTTGATCTTATTTCTGAAATATTAAATATTCTTTTATTTACTCTCTGTGTGGAAAATACAAGATGGGTAGCATAACCTCATAGCTGAGACATTAACTCAAATTAACTTAAAGGTGTTTTTGTTTTCATATGCAGTTAAACACTGGGAGAACTGAGAATCTCATTAAAATATAATGTAATTAGAAGAGCACAATTTCACTTATTTCCATTGCTATTTAACAGGAGCAAGAATTTGTGCAGAAGCAGCAACAAGAACTGGATGCAGCTCTAAAGAAAATTATTCAGCAACAGAAGACAGAACTAGCCACCATTGAACGAGATTGTCTTAACAACAAGCAGCAGCTTATGAGAGGTATCCAGCACTGGATTATTCTTAAAACCTGATTTTTTGATTTGTATTTTAGTAAAATAATAAACTTGTCTTAAATTTATGAAATCAAATGTCTCCAAGATTAAGGGTTCTAGTAATATATATGTTATGGATTAGCATTCTTTTTAAAAATGGCCTTCACGTGTATTTTAAGCATACATTTATGTGTAGATTAAAAACTTGTATTGTGCATTCTGAACAAGCCTCCCTCTTTCTGCAGCTCGTGAAGCTGCAATCTGGGAGCTGGAAGAAAGACACTTGCAAGAGAAGCATCAGCTCCTCAAACAGCAACTCAAAGATCAGTACTTCATGCAGAGACACCAGTTGCTTAAGAGGCATGAAAAGGTTAGTGCTGACTTTAACACTTTCCTTTGTGTATTATAATCTCTGGTGGTTTTTTGTTGTAAGTTTCTTTATATATATATATATAAAATCTCAAGTAGTCTGAGAATCTCCACTGGTAGCTGTTTGCTTGCCTAGGCAAGACCCATGGAGGTGTTTTCATGCTATGCATGTTCTGTCAAAATCTTCTAGACTGAAGTGCGTGAAATGATTGTATTTCCCCTTAAATTCTTTTTTTTTTTTTTTTTTTTTTAAGTAAAATAGACTTTTTTATTATTTAGTAACCAACAGAGTTTGGGCTTTTAGTTAAATAAATCTACTCATTAGTAATTCACTCTGGAATTAAATGAACAGAATGATGACCTGGATTGGCTTCCTGGGACAAGAAGCTGAAGACTGTCTCCTTAGACCTGGAGCTTATCAAAGTCCAGAAGACAATACTGGTATTTTCTGCAAGGCATTTAACATCAAGTTTTTTATAGAATACACTGAGTAGATTAGTTCAACTGCAGTATCAGTGGGCCTGGGCCTGATTTCTGCTGAGAAAAAATGGAATTCAAACAACATGCTTGTCGATGAAATGAGATAGGAATGTTCCAATGGATACTCTATAATATTTCTATGCTGTTAATATTTTAGGAAACAGAGCAAATGCAAAGATATAATCAACGACTTATTGAGGAATTAAAGAACAAGCAAACTCAGGAAAGAGCACGGCTGCCTAAAATCCAACGAAGTGAAGCAAAGACCCGAATGGCTATGTTTAAGAAAAGTTTAAGAATCAACTCATTAGCTTCTCCAGACCAAGATCGTGAAAAAATTAAGCAGGTGATTAATAACAACAGTTACCAGTGTTATTAGTGTAAATGTTTGATGTGATTCTAAATGTGATCATGAGGCAGAGTGCATCCTCAACAGGTTTGCAGATGATTCAAAACTGGTAGGAGTGGTTCTTAGACCAAAAGATTGTGCTGTTATTCAGAGGAACTTCAAGGCTGGAGAAATGGGCCAGCAGGAATCTCATTCATTAAATTCAGCAAAGGGAATGCAGAGCCCTGCACCTGGGGAAGAATAACCAGGGCAGGCTGGGCAACAACCAGCTGGAGAGTAGCTTTGCAGAAGAGGTGTCCTGGTGGACAAGTTGAATGTGGGTCAGCAACATAAAGAAAATAAAGAAATTCCAAGATTATTTAAGATTATTCTCTTCAGATATGCTGTATATGTTCATTCTGCTCTATACAGTTCTTTGATTCAAATGCAAAAAGTTGTTGTCTCTAGAGGTACAATATATGTTTTTTTTCATAGTTTGCTGTTCAAGAAGAAAAGAGACAAAAAAATGAGAGACTGGCTCAGCATCAGAAACATGAAAACCAAATGCGGGACCTTCAGTTGCAATGTGAAGCAAACATCAGAGAGCTGCATCAATTACAGGTTAAAAATAGATTCTATGAAATGAACATTCAATGGGAAGATACACAGGCCAAGCAGAAATATTTTTCCTTCATTTTTATCTGTTCATGTGGATTTTTGAGAATTTGAAGCATACTCTTAATTCCTAAGCTTAGAACAATTAATGAAAAGTCATTTTACATACAGTCATTTTACATTTTTATATATGAGGCAGGCTAAAGCATTGCACGCTCACCTGCTGCTAACCTCTGTCCAGAGGAATCTTCCAGTTGGAGGGAGCTGGTTCTGCACTGCTCCCTTTCTCATGTCTTAGGTACCAGTCTGTGCCTGGGCCGCAGATCTGCTTCAGTAAATCCTCAAGTACAGCAGGAGTTGGTGCACGGCTCTCATTGCAAGTAAAACTGATCAGATTAGGCTACCTTTATTTTCGCTGAGGACATTTTGGCCCCTCACTGCACTCAGGACTAGCCAAGTGCTTGTCATTTTTGTTCCTGTGTTTTCAGACTTTGCATCAGGCACAGCTGGGTTTTGAGCTCTAGAAACAAGCACATGGGTATTGACAACTACCACTGCCAACTCCTCTTAAAAATTAAAGATTTGTTCCGGCCAAATGCTTAACTGTACTTTTGCCATTATGCTTTGAAGCTCCTGTTAATATTTGGCAGATGCATATATATCTTACTGGGTGGAATTTGGCATCAATGGATGCTTTGATTATCCTTTTTTCTTTTTACAGGGTAAGTCTGAGGCTGCTTCTACAAGCACATTTGCTCTCCTCCCTAAACCCTATTTGTTAAGTTTGAGCTCCTTGGTACCAAGAGTTCAAATATTTCACATGCACCCCTTTTTAATTTAATTGATTTTAATAAATTATACAAACTGCATTTAGGAAGCAAAGCAGAAATACTGCATGACCTTGATTAGGTCATGCAGTAATCACTGCGTGATTAGGCAGTGAAGCACAGGCAGTATCGGGTATGGCTGTTAGCCACTCTGAATGGTACCTAGTATTTAGTTATTTATCTATCTCAGTTGGTTCTGATGGAACTGGATCAGCTTTTGGTAATGCAGCCTCAGTAGCATACATCTATCTTGTAATTATTCACGTCACTATTTACACAGAGTAAGCTAATTAAAAAGAATTAGGACAGCATATGCCACCGCACAAATGCGGAGCTGTCTAATCTGAATTAGTTTTACTTAAGGATTATTTTTATCTTGTTTTAAGAATGAAAAATGCCATCTACTGGTTGAACACGAGACTCAGAAGCTAAAAGAACTAGATGAAGAGCACAGCCAAGAACTGAAGGAATGGAGGGAGAAACTGAGACCAAGAAAAAAGGTAAATTGGAGCAGTTTGTGCAACATTAGTTCTTGCAAACTGGACAGTCATAAATTGGACAAGACAAAAAGTATGACATAGGAGGAGACTTCAGCCACTATAAAAAAAAAAACTGTCATAGCTTATTGTTTGAAAAGATATTTAATGTACGCAAAAGCTGAGCAAGAAGCATGTGAACAAGAAAGGCTTGTGTGTGATCTGTCTTTTAATGTATTCCCTCTTATAGGGCATATGTGCATGTTAAACCTCTTACCTGGAGGCAAAGCCGGTTTTCAGAAATATATTTCAGAAGCCATTAGGATATGACAAAAATTCTGAGTGCTAAATAACAATAGAAGTTTTCTCTAATAATTTCATTTTAAAAATGGAAAATACCATGTCTTCACACAATTTAAAGTCAAAACCTGTAGGCAGGAGGTTTTTTAGCCTACTGGCTATCAGTTGTTTTGGAAATTTGGTAATTGCTTGGTGGGTCTTTTTAATCACAGTGTGTGAAGTTATGGTTCTCTATCAGACAATGTCACCAGTTTCATAGGTGGTTTGTACTAAATTCCTGCGGTGATCTGATCTTTGCTTTTAGACTTTGGAAGAGGAATTTGCTAGAAAACTGCAGGAGCAGGAAGTTTTCTTTAAAATGACTGGAGAATCTGAATGCCTTAATCCTTCAACGCAAAGTCGGATTTCCAAATTCTATCCCATCCCCAGCCTTCACTCCACCGGGTCGTAACTCTGGGAACTGCTGTAGCTTTGTCATATTTGGAATTCTCCATCCTCATCATCTAACCTGGTATAATCTGCGCCGTACATCAAAGGACCGCAGTGCTCCTTGTTTCCAGTGGAGACAATCACTGTCAGTTTTTTCCTTTTCCTCTGAATGGAAGAAAACAAAAAAGGAGAACAGACCTTGGTGTGTAATGGAAATGTGATGTCCTTCAGATGTTTCAAGAATAAGTGGATTTTTTTAATCTAAGACTCAGTACATTACCTTTGGGTTTGGCTTCAAGTAAGTAAGCCTAAAATAATATAATCTTTGTGGTCACAAAAAAAAAGAAAGGTTCCTCACGTGAACGTGTAAATGGTGTAATACTAGTTCTACTACCCTGTTTTTAAATGTCTGATTTCTCCACAACAGAACTCCATAATGCAACTGCCATCAGAGGTTTCAAATGTTGTAGGGTTGAGTAGTGTCTTCGTAACAAGGACTGAAGCTAATTACTCAGAACATGCCAATGATCAGGAAGAAAAGCCCTTACATTTAAACATGATTGGTAACAGCAAAAGCCTTTACAACTTCTTTAAACAAACAAACAAAAACCTCTGGCATAAATTAAACTGAGCAGATCTCCATTGCATATTTTGTCCATTAATTCAGTCATGAAATGGGGTGCTAGTTTAATTAATACAGTGCCTGAAACACTTAGATATGCTACTTTTGGCAACAAGATAGTGTTTTGTCATTAAAGAAAACCTCCTTAACATTGTTGTTACTGTACAAAACAAAGTAATTCTTGCTGCTACTGCCATTTTTGTCATAAGTCCTCACCCTAAAATATTTTGCACTAAGATATGTAAAGGTGAAAAGAATGCTAACTTTAAAATGCACAATTTGTTGTTTTCTTTAGCTACTACAGGTGGTTAGTTCTACAAATGGAAAAACTGTAGAATGTATTTTTTAGAACACAGTGTGCAAAATGCACGTGGTTTCTCTAACTTTACCTGGAATAGGTAGAGTCATCTTTTGGTTCTTACCAAAGCCTGCTCGTTTAAGCTCCTCAGAAAAGTGGAGGTGGGTGGTAATATTTATAAATAACCATGCCTGAAGTCTGATTCAGTTAGAAGTGTTAGACTTGTGTTTTTTTTTTTGTTTTGTTTTGTTTTTTAGTCATTTTATTTTATAGAGAGATTTAAGTTAAATATATAGACAAATTACAAAGCTGGGGTTTTTGCTTTTGTTTTGCTACATACTAACATATACAGTTTTTATTTTTCAAGTTCATAGATGTATAATAAGTTATTTACCTGACTGATCTGCAGTGGAAAAAAAAATTCTGAAATGTTTCTCATATAGCTAGTAGGGAAATATAACTGTATTAGTTCACTTTTAGTGCACTCCTTTTGACGGTTAGAATTTGAGTCATATCAAGCCAGTATTTTGGGCTGTGCTTTGGTATGCCAAAGTTAAATTTGTAAAATAGTATTTGCTTTCTGTCCTTGGAGGCCTCTCTTTCTAGCCTCTTGGGGTATCAACTGTAAACATTTCCTTTTTGTTTTGCTAGCTTGCATTAAATGTGAGCCTGGTGGACATTATATGATGTTCATTTCATGGGAGCAGTATTGATGCATGGGAATGAACTCATAATAACATAGGACTTTAATCAGATTTGGTTGAAATCTTGGATGCTGAAATCCTTGGATGCTGAACATATACCTTCTTAAGGAAGATGCTTCAAATTTACAGCACAGTAAGAATAATTGGAAAATGCATGCTTTGATTTAAATTTTGTAACTTTTTGATAAGCATAATTAATAGCTAGCCTTAATTTCTGGCATTTTATTATATAATTATGTAATGTGTACTGTTGTAAACTCACATACCATATCTCTAGAATGTTACCTGTTGCTAAATGCAAAGTTCTTTAAATTGCTTATTCGGTAGGGAGAAAAATGTCCTTCACTTTTTGAAGTACACCATTTTAAATTGACTGTTACAAAAATAACATTGAAATAATCCTTACCTCTGTGTTGAACAGAATTTATTTTAAATTTCTTATAAAATAAGCTCAGTGATTTATCTGGAGAGTCAACGTGGCTGGCAAATTTCCTCTTCTGAATTTTTTCTTTTCTCATGCACGTTAAATTCTCTGGGAAAGATGTTATCTCCTTTTTATACTCTTGGTGGTTTTGGTGATAATTTGCTAATATACATTAACATACTGTTTGCCTCTGTCTAAATGTCTTAAATCTGTTATTTGAATTTCATCGTTTTCACAGGAAACCTCTGTATTTGATCTCACTGTAACTGTACAAATAAATCACTGAATTCTCCAAGGAAGGGGGGGGTTTGAACGGAGCAGCCGGAGCCTTAGTGAGTGTTTGGTCTTGAGTCGCCCTATGAAGCAGTTGCAGCCTCGTGAACGGTGCTGAGAACTGCTCCCTGGTGTGAAAGTGCATTTTTCTGGGGTAGCAGGAACTGGCACAGGAACTTGCACGTTTAGACTGATAACATGGGATTTAAAGCAGTGAGAACATGAGAGAGGTGCACGCTGTTATCTCAGGTCAATCCCAGTGAATTTAGTCTCACATAGACTTGAAAGAGATTTGCTGAGACACAAAATCTGACCTCTCTGCTTCACATGTTGCTAATCCTTTAACAAGTGCAACAAGCCCCATCTCCAAGGCAGTTCGGCACGTTCCCCTTAGCTGCATGTAGCGTGTTACTTCCTGCCAGTTTGGCAGATCCTGTTTTCCCTGTGTGCCCCTCAGAGGAGCATCCCCCGCGGTTTGCTCTTGGCTCTGCTCTCCTCGTCCCCAGTACTTGCAGAGGAAGGCACGCGCGGTGCGGAGCCGTCCCCCCCTTTCCCCTTGCTACTCACAGCTGATCCCTGCAGGGGCCGCTGACACATCCAGACCATCCAGGCCGCAGAGTTCGTCCTTGGCCTCTGAGAGCAGATTTCAGCACTGACCAAAGGGGCTCTCCTGGGACAGCATCTCGTGAACGTAGCAGCGGTGGTGGTTCTTGCATCCCAGTGGTTACTAGAGCTCAGATATTTGCAGGATCCTGTGCTCTGTGTTGCAGGTGGGTGGGAGATGGCAGCGTAGACACCTTGGGTACGCGGGCTGCCCGTGGCGCCAGGAGGCTGCTCTGGAGGGAAGGGACCACGGGCCGGGGGCCCTGCCACGTGCTGGGCAGCAGCGGAGATGGTCCAGCCAGCTCCCTCCTCCCTGCTTCCAGTAACATACATTGAATCGGTGGTTTTTTTCCAAGTACTTGGCTTTCTCTGATGAATACATGGAAAAATACATATGTAGAGTGTGAAAGGATATGTGGTTAGGGTCCAGAAACTTGGCGTGTGCTGTCGTTGTTACACTTGCCTACTTAGATCTTACTCTAGGATTAAAGGTTTTCTTTGGCAGGTGCAGGGATGTCCAAACACAAGTTCAGGGGAGGCAGGGATGCAGCTATTGACAGTGCCAGCGCTGGTGGCAGTTAGCCTGGGACTTTTCATGTCATTTTAAAGTTATATTCACTCCAAATTGCATCCTGTTTTCGAGAATATCTTTTAAGGTAATATCCTAAAGTTATGTTCATCATATGGGATATATAATAGAGGGCTGGCTGTTAAAAAGTGATCCTTGTGTTCAAAGGGACTCCCTTCTTTATAGTTATGATACTGTTGTTGGTTTTGGTTTTTTATAAATAAGTAAATAAACAGGAAACTTAGCACCTTGGCTAAGTCAGAGCCTTGAGAGAACCAAGCAAAGCAGCAGTGTAACTGCTTTCCTCAGGTCACTATAAAAATGCATTTTATGATGGCAAGTCACATAGGACATTTAATTCTCCAGTATCTGTCTAGTAGGTATTTCAAGGACACTTTGATACATAAAAGTTTTAAGTGGATTTTTTTCTTGTTTTTTTTATTATTATTATTATTTATTTCTAATTGTTTAGTTCAAACCCCTAGATCCACACTGAGGTAGTCTGGTTCTCACAAGTGGCTGCAGAGCTCCGCAACCCTGGTCCTCAGCGGCAGAGGGAGCAGGCGCCGCACGGTGCCGCCCTGCGCGGCCGAGCTCGCCGGGCCGAGCGTTTCCACCGAGCCGGCGGCCGCTGGGGTAGCCGGCACGAGGGGTCGGGGAAGGGGCCTGTGCTGCCGCTGCAGGGGGGCGCAGCGGGGATGTTTGTCTTCATCGCTGCGTGGTGACTGTCTGCGCTGGCATTTGCTGCACAGCCTGGGCGGTCTCTGCAGGGCTTCCTGGGGCCGCACGCGTTGCCCCTCCCTGGCCTCAGCACCAGGTTTGGGAGGTCCCCTAGTCCCGGACGCGCCACAGCTGGGATAAAGCAGCCGGAGGGAAGGAAGGACGGCGGAGTCAGTAGGGTGTTTTCCTGGCTGGTAGGAAGTTGTTTGCACAGCGTGGAGGGGTGCTGAGGCTGCTGGTCGAGCCCAGCAGTCAGTACTGCCGCTGGCCTCGTTCCGTGGCTGCCTCTGGAGAACAAGGTCTGTCCTACTCAGACGGGCAGGGTGGGAGCCGCAGGGAGGAGCTCGGCCCTTCGCCCTTGCCAGTAACTTTTCCAGCTACAACTACAGGCTCGTTTGGCTGTGGATGAGGTACCACGGGTGGCCAGACCCCAGCACAGCCAGACCCCTTGAGGCTGGTTACCCGCTTGTCAAGGGCCCTTTGGTTCTCCCAGTTGTGCTCTGTCTGCCTCTCACCTCTCCCACAGTGGGCAGGGTAAAAAATTGTGGATCTTTATCCTTTATTTCTGTAACTACCCCACTTTTGGCATGGGGGTGGGAAAAAAAAAAGTCAGGAAGTGGAAGGGGACATTGAAACCTGCCATGTTGGCAGCCGTGCCTGCTGTCAGGAGGCGGCGGCGCCTCCCTCCTCGCCTGTCTGCACAACTTGTTGAATGTTTTGTGTTAGCTGCGCACCGAGTTACTTCTGCCTTACGTGACGGAACCAAAAATGAGATGGACAAATAATTGGCTACAGATCAGTGTATGAACAGCTCATGGCAGGGAATTTGCAGTAGCAGCCATACAATGGGGCTTTTTAAATTTGATTTCATGGTTTTCTGTAGAATAGTGTAATAATTTTGCTGTAAATACAATAAAATCAGTTTGCTGAGTTGACCCATGCTTTTGTTTGCAGAGAGCTTACATGAACCACCCGCGATTGCTGAGGAACTGGTTCTTTTATATAACGGTGTGTAAGATGCACACGTTGCACGCTGCAGGCGCCAGCGCTCGCCCGCCCGTGGCAGCTTCGGCAGGAGCGGTGCCAGCCCTGGCCGCTTCCCCGTGGCAGCCGGGTGTCACCTGCAGCGTGGGCAGAGGAGGCGCCTCTGCTGCCGCGAGGTGCAGCCCGGAGCGCCCTCCCCGTGCTGTGGGGTGCAGCCTGCACTGGCGCTGCCTCCACCTGCCCCAGAACCAGCCCTGGCAGCTGCCTGAGGCTGGGCTGGGTCTGTGGAAGCCGCAGTGCCCCGACGGGCAACAAACCTGCTGCCTCTGCTGGCAGCCGCGGTGCAGCTCGGTTGTCACCCACCTCCTACGGGCTTTGTTCTTCCTTCCACTTTACACCACTGAGAAACTCAGCTTCAGCGGGTGTTTTCTCACTTAAGAGCAGTGGCGCCTGGCGCTGGTGCAGCTATGTGCGATGAGAAGGAAGAGAAGCACCAGCAGCTACTCCCCACGAGAGGGGTAAGCGTCTGTCCCTGACCACACGGAAGCTGGTAATGACTGCCATGTGGCACAGGAATAAGGTGAGCGTTGGGTGAAAAACACATTTTAATTGGGATGTTTGCATAAAAGTTATTTTTCTTCCAGCATTTAAAAAACTAGAAAATATAAAAATACTTTTGAAAGTCAATAAAATGTTTAACAAAAGTGCTTAGGTTCCGTGCCTGTGCCAGGCTGTGGCGCTGCAAGCAGCAGGACCTGCAAGGCCGGCGCTGCCCTGGCTGTGCCCACACACGCTGCGGAGCGGAGCCGAGGGGCTGGGAGGGGGTGCCACCCGCAGCTGCAGAGCAGGAGCAGGCAGGGAACCGCTGTCCGAAGCAGGTCCCCAAGCAGGGGGCCAGCAGGGCTGGGGAGGCAGCATCAGGAGGGGAGGGGCTCCCTCTGGGCTACCACCTGGGCTAATGCTGGGGGGTACCTGAGGGCAGCGAGTCCCCTCAGCCATCCCCAAGCCCCGGGGCTGCCCCGTGCCACCACTGCTGGCCTCCTGCCCCCAGCTGCAGCCCCAGGTCCTGGGAAGGCGGGACCACAAGGGCAGGGAGAAGAACATGGCTCCAGGAGACTGCCCGGCGTGCAGGAGCTGCCAGCCAGGGCCCCCAGAGGGCCTTTGGGGCCGAGCCCAGCAGCTCAGCTCTGAACATGCACCTGCTGCTCAGCAACTGGCTAACAGGGCAGGGCGGGTTGGTTAGAGCAGGTCCGACAGCCAGGACTGCTAAAAGCAGCCTGGACTGGAGGAGCCAAAGCCCTGCGAGGCCAGAGCTGCCGGCCCGGCAGGGTGGGAACACTCAGCCAAGCACCACTCATGGGAGCGAGACCCATGCTCAGGCTGTGCTGGACACATGTAGGAGCACTCAGCACCCAGCAGTGACACTGAACTACCACGTCTAAGAGGATGGCTGGCGGGACAGGAGGATTTTAGCAGTAAGACACTGAAGCGGCAGGTTGACGCCCATGGGGGCTGCCCAGGGCAGAGCTGAGCTGTGTCTGTCCTTAGACGCCGACACTTCTTCTTTTTCTTCTGCCAACGTACACTTGCTCACCTAGGACCAAGGACATCAAAAGGAGAATTACCTGAACACGAACTTTTTCATGTGAAAAAACAAATAAATAAAATGACAAGGCCTGTGAGTTTGCCAGCAGGCCCAGAGCCAGGGCTGGCAGCTGGGAAATCTCCATTCCCTATCGGGCCTCCCCTTTGCTCTGGCAGGTGAGCAGTTCTTGTACCTTTCTCTCCTTTCTCTCCTCTTGGTCCCCTGTGTCCGTGGCGCCCTGGAGGGCCCATTGGTCCCGGGTCACCTGGAGGAAGGAGAAACCAAGTCTGCCTGCGAACGCAGTGGCCCCGTGAAAGGGGACAGGCCACGGTGAGGAGCAGCTGAGGCCAGCGCTGTGGCTGGGCCCCTGAGATGACGAGTCTGCTGTGGAGCAGCGAGGCTGTGGCCTGAGGGCAGCCCAGGGCCAGCTGTGCCTCTAGAGGTGCTGCAGCTGCAGGCCCAGCTGCTCCCGGGGGGCGAGGGGGAGGCTGAGGAGGCTGCCTTACCTTTGGGGCCGGGGTAGCCTCTCTCCCCCTTCGCGCCAGGCGGCCCCTGGATGGTGCCATGGGCTGGAAGGAAAATGAAGAAGAGGACAGGTGAGTGGGACACGTCCCTTGCAAAGGGCTCTGCGCTCGCTGGAGAAGCACTGGATGACACCAGAAGGGTCGTTCTCCAGATTAGATGGGATCTGATGTGGGCTTCTCTTTTGGATCCCAGGGACAGTTTGTGATCGCTGCAGCCCATCCAAGAGCCAGGGCCTGGAGCTGGCCCATGCTCAAGGGGCAGGGGAGGAGTTTGAGAAAGGAAAGGGTGGCCTTGTCTTGCTCTACGGGAGACAGTCCAGGTGGGGGGAAAAACAGGTCGCCGAAGCTGTGAGCAGAGTGGCCTGTAAGGCCTGGGAGGCGTTTCCTACAGAATTAGGGGAAAACTTGCTGTCCTGCCTGATAATGAGACTGCAGCTCCCCGGTAAGGGAGGAAGGGATGGAAGATCTCACGCATGCCACTTACTTCTGAAGAAGTCCATGAGGTCCTCCGTGAGGTTACCATAGGATGCAAAGACTCTGCTGATTCCAGGGGGACCAGGTGGGCCTGGAGGCCCTGGGGGCCCCTGCGCATTGTAGGACATCAGGTCTTGAAGGATACCTCGACCTGAGGAATTAAGCACAAATAAGAGGTTTGAGCAGAGCTCTGGACAAGAGGCATCTGGAAGATGGGATGAGAGGCTGCAGGGAGAGAAACGAAGAGACTGCCACCGGGCACAGGGGGGCTGCAGAGGGAAGCTCAGGCTGGCAGGACGAGCACGTGTCCCACTCACTCTGCAGGCTCTCCGACACGTGCAGGGCCAGCTTGTTGTAATCCAGGGGGCCGGAGAAAGAGTCGCTGTAAGACGTGCTTGAACCCATTGCTCTCCTGTGCGCCTCTTCTGCTGCCAGCAGCCCATCCAAAGAGCCCTCAGAGCCCCTGGAGATGCTGTGGAAGGCGCTCTCACTGCCCAGGGAGGTGCCCTCGCTGCCGGCAGAGGAGCTGTAGGACGACACGGAGCGCCGGGAGCTGCTGTACGAGCTGCCCGAGCCCAGGGATCCCCCATGGGAGCCCCCAGCACCAAGGGATCCTCCATGCAAGTCGGAACCCAGTGACTCTCGGGACACAAGCATGGACCCTGCCACCAAGCCACTGTCCCCTTTTGGTCCTGGTGGTCCCCGTGGCCCAGGTGGCCCAGGGGGTCCTGAGATGTAGCTTCGAACTTCGTCACCTGCAAAATACAGAAGGCAACGAATGAGCTGGAGGGGTGGCTGCACTCCAAGGCTGGGCAGAGTGATGCCCCACCAGGCGGCTGCAGCCCTGGGTATGCAGCACTGTCCTGGCAACCTCACCAGCACCCCTCAGTCCCTCCAGCCTCCCGCATGCACAGGGGAGTGTGTCAACCTTCCCTTCTAGGGACAGAAAAATTGAAGCATGACACCCCCACACTCTCCCCTACTCAGATTTTTGGGTGCACAATCTCAGAAACCTGCCTGATGACTTTGCAGAAAGGTGCACGCCTCGGGGCCAAGCCTGGCACCTCTGCCAAAAGAGCCTTTCTTTAGCCCACCTCCCACAAGTGAAGGGATCTCCTTGTTTTTGAAAGGCTGCCCACAGTGACTTCCCAGCTTGGGACCTTGGAGTATCAGTCAGGCAGACTTGGACCTGGCCACTTGCAACCTGGATGTTCCTTCTCTGCCAGCTCCAGCCAGGCACAGGGCATTTGCTTCCTGCCAGCATCCTCACAGCTGGCTCAGTGCCACCCTCCAAACCACCTCATTCAGCACTGTTAAGGCAGGTGTTTGTCAAGGAAGGCCTTTGTCTCCAGGTGACCTTACTAAGGAATCACTGATCAGCACGGGGCACTTGCAACCCTGAGCCCTCATCCCTCCAGGGGAGTGGTGCCTCGCCGCCCGGCTGGCCCCGCGCGCACAGGAGCGGAGCGGCCGCGGGGAGGACGGCAGCCCCTTACTCTTCAGGTACTGGATCAGCTCGCTCCTGAACTCGTCGCTGTGGGTGATGTCAGCGTAGGACAGGAGGCCGGTTCCCAAGAAGCCTGGTGGGCCTGGGGGGCCTGGAGGTCCAGGGGGGCCCTGGATTCCCGAGAGGGAAGAGTATCCCACACCTTTGAAGAGGGAGAGAGGACAAATGATCTTCTGGCAGTGAGAGGACATGGAAATTACACACCCGGCAATCCTGAGAGTTTAAAGGGTCTGACCCCAAAGTCCAGTGCTTTCCGGCTGAAGACAATGAGATTTTTTGTTGCTGTTGAAGCAACTCTGTTTCCACTGGTCAGTCACATCTCCTGGGAAGCTACTCTGAGCCTCTCTGACACCCGCAAGCAAACCTCCCTGTCTTGACAAGCTTGCACCCTCCCCCAGCAGAGGAAGAGGAGAGCCTTACTTTGCAGGTAGGCAGAGAGGTCTTCCAGAGAGGTGCCAGGCGATCCGGGGATCCCTGGAGGTCCCTGGGGCCCTGCAGGCCCGGGAGGTCCAACAAGGCCGCTGAATTCAGAGTCTGCAAGAGACGATGGAAGGAGTCACACAAACGCTGCAGCCCAGGTCCCTTCTCTGACACTACAGGTGACATGCAAGGCACTTCTTCCCCTGCCCCAGCATCCTGCAGTGCAGCCTTCCTGGTGCACCTCACTGTCCTGCAGGGAGATTTTGCATGAGGAAGCCAGAGGACTCCAAAAAGGGGTATTTGCTTTTTTAAGAGTGCCATCAGAAGCTCCTTCACACTGTGCTGTGGTGGCAGAAGCTGCCTGCAGCCACTTGTGGCTACACATAAGCTACTGCAGGGCCAAAACCCAAGAGAAGGGCATCAGCAGCATCTCTAGAGCCCCGGGAGTCCTGCAGGGCCAAAACACAAGTGAAGGACATCTAGAGGGTTGCCTGTGATGATGAGCAGAGCGAGGAGGCTACCCGTGCAGCCCCGCAGCCACGAGCTGGGGCAAGCAGTGTCCCTGCAGTGCCTCTGCTCACGAGGCCATGCCAGCCTGAGTGTGCCCGTACAACGGTGCTCACGGTGCCCAAGGGGGCAGGGGGAGGCCCAGCCAGCCTTACCTCGCAGGTAGGCGCTCAGCTCGCTGTAGGACACACCAGGCGTCCCCGGGGGGCCTGGCGGGCCGGGGAGCCCAATGCTCATTCCAGAACCTGCAAGATGAAACGGATGCGACTGCGGCGTTGCCAGCCCTGCCGGGTCACTGCACAAGTCGTGTGGCCAGAGGAGGTGCCGAGGGCAGTGCCCCCCATGCACCCCCCAGCAGGCTGCGATGGGAAGCAGGGCCCCAGCCCTGCTCCAGGCTGGGGTTAAAACTTGCCTGGCTACTTGCAAGGGCACTTGCAGGGTGGCAAGCAGATACCTGCAGTTAAGCAGGTATTTGCAGTTGCCAGGATTAAGCTCAGGATTAAGCTGGAGCACTGCTGTTGGGGATGCTCCAGTCTTCTCTGCCCAACAGTTCTTACCTGTCATAGTGCCATTGCACAGATGGAAAGAGAGATGGAAGTTATTTCAAGTAACTTCAGACATGTTAGGGTTCCTTGTCTGAGTTGTCTTGACAACTAGTGGGCAGAAATTAGCTATTCTACAGATATATATCCTGGCCACAGATGCAGGAAGTGGGATAAAGGCACCTGAAGGTGTTGTTTCCTCTCTCCACTGACTATTGAAGGAGCCCCTGCAGGACAGCCAACATGGCTAAGGTGATGTCCCCAAGATCAATGTTTAGCAAAGCAAGAACCCACTTCTAGAGTGCTTGGATGGGATCTTAGCCACAGGGCATCCTGCTCTCCCTCACGCTTCTCACAGGCCCTCTAAGGAGGTCTCTGCTTCTAGGGATTTGCTCAGAACGCATGGGGAGGTGTATTCACCACCCACTCAAGCTTTCTTGTCAGCTGCCAAAGGAATGGAGGGAAACACACAAATAACGATCATTACTTGTCAAGTAGCTGATAACCCGTCTGGTCAATTCATCATAATCCAGTGACAAGGACATGCCAACTCCCCCTGGTCCAGGAGGCCCTGGTGGGCCCTGAGGTCCAATTAAATACTGTCGAATTTCTTCTCCTGAAAAGGAAAGATGCATCCCTTAAGACCATCCAGCTGCTGCAGAGGAGCAAGGTGCTAGTGGTTCCCAGCCTAGGAGCTGAGCCCCTACTGCCAGAGGCCACCAACTCCGTGCCTGCAAAGTTTTCTTTGTGCCCTCCCCTCCCAGGTGTGAGTCTGCCCTACAGGTGGTGTCAGAAATATTTGGGATGGAGCTGGAAACCTCCTGGAACCTAAGATCAGAGCTGGATGACCTCCTCATGGCCATCTATTTCTTCAGGACACTCTGGACAACATCTTGAGTAAAGACAGTAAGAAGTGGATCAGCTGGTAAAAGACCATGCTGAGCTCTGTAGCATTTCAGTAGCTGTCTGCACAGAGCATGGAATCTGACTGCTCCCCCTCGCATCACATATGGGGAACACAGTGTTGGCCAGTAGTGTTAATATCTTCTGGCACAGCAAAACAACACCCCAGAGATTTATCTATCAGCCCACAGTAACAGAGTGTGTTGGAAAGAGCACAAATCCATGCATTCCCAGCTTGTCAACAAACGCTCGACATATAGGCTTGGATGGGCAAGGAAGAGTAGGGAGCCCTAAGAGAGGGGGGACTGGAAAGCAGGTCATTGAGCAGGATCAACTGCAGACTTTGCTCCCTGACACAGGTACCTGCAGCTGGAGGCAGGACCTGACCTCCAGGCTGCTGGGACGCTTTAGCTGGATCCCTTGTGTTTGCCTTTGAGGATACTTACTCTGCAGCATGTGCATAAGTTCTTGGTACAACGTGGATGTAGTTAATATCAAACCGCCAAATGAATGACCTGAAGAGCCTGTGGGAATGAAAAGGCTTTATGTCAGACAGGATTAAGAGAAGGGAGGTGAAGAGCCAGGTAGGGACAAATGAAAGCTGAAATAACCCAGATTAATTTGTGGAATGCGCTTTCCATGCAGAGCACCATGAACCAGCTGCTGTTTCACAGCATGGTGATTTTCACAGTGGCTTGGTTTCTGCTCTCCTGACTGTGGAATTCCAGGCTGCTTCCAAAAGCTCTGCAAATTTCACAGGCTTCAGGAAAGCTCAAAGCAGACAAGAGAATCACAACAGCCAAGACCATACACACCAAATACAGCCACCTCAATTTGGGCCCTGGGGAACTTTACAGGGTCAAACAGCTAATGTTTAAGGTCCGCCTGCTTAAATAGCAGAAAATGTTAATTAATGGAACCATTAAAAAAAAAAAAAGAAAAAGAAAAAAAAAAAAAGACAAGCGTTTTTGAGGCAAGCGTTGTCCTGTGAAGTCCTGGGTCAAGACTGGAGGAGACAGGTAACGAAGTCGGAGTTCTAGAGACTGTTCCCCCTCCTCTGGCTCTCACCTGCCACGTAGCTCGTAACGCGCGCAGCCAGCTCCACGTAGTCCAACTCCTTCCCATCCGCCATAATGATGGCGCCAGGTGGGCCAGGGAGTCCTGGGGGGCCCTGGGCACCAGTCAAATAATGCCTTACATTGTCACCTGGGTAGGAAGACAGGACATGTGCACATCACTAGAGAGAAGGCAATGGCCAAATGCACAACGACTGGATCCTCTTCCTCTGGCAAAGCTGGAGGAAGGACAGTTCTGAGAGGCCACAGGGGGCAAAAGCACCTCAGTGAATTCAATATAAATGAGGCCAGAGCACTTGGGTTGCAGCTTCTAAAGGGTGAGCAACAAGAACAGGAAGGAGATCAGCAACCTGACCCTTGGCAGTGTCTGGTCATACTCACTCTTGAGGAAGTCGGTGACGTACTGCTGAATCTCTAGAGATGAGCTTCCACCTGGGCCAGGAGGACCAGGTGGCCCAGGAGGTCCTGGGGGTCCCTGAATTTGTCTGGATCCACCTACAGAATTGATTGTAAGGAGAAGGAAAGGTTATGGCATGGCTGGATCAGCCCAAGCAACGCTAAGGTGATGCTGCTATTGAGCCCTTCCCACGGGCTGGGAAAAAGCTTTGGGAATTGACTATGGAGAGGCTCCTCCGCCTCCCAACACATCAAGCAATAGCTATTAGACAGTAGACCTTCAACTAATTTAGTGATTTACAGGCCAGCTTATGCAGATCTACAATGGCAAGTCCAGAGACTCGCCTGGCTTTGTGCTCACACAGCTGGTGAGTCTGCGTGCCCACGTGCAACGCTGCGCATGGAGAAGGATCCCACGCTCAGCAGCCTGGCCTCAGTGCCCTGCTGCTCCTGGCGCCAGGAGCCTGCGGCACCAGCTCAGGAACCTCCTCCCTAGTCTCCAGGGAGAAGTATGGGTGAGCCCTATGCAACTCCAGCCACTGCAGAGTCCAGCTCCTCAGGGTATGTCTGTGTTTCTAGTGCCCTGCAGTAGTATTCCTGCTGACGTGGAGCAGCAAAGGACTTGTTCACAGGGAGGAACACTCAAGTTTATCCATATCCACTTTTAAAAGGGACTTGTTAAATTGTATTAGTGTCCTGCATAGACAGATGTTCTTATTCAGTAAATGAAACTGAACAAAGGGCATTTTTGGTCTTGAACAAAAGGATTTCCACAAAAGGGTATAATGCAGATTCCCTAATCACCTCTAGAATATGGTTACCTAACCAGGACTCCCTTTCCTTCATGTCTCATGTGGACAAACTTCGGTTCAAAGATTTTCAGTAAGCTGGAAACATAAAATTTGTAGTTCTGAAATTGCCTGATGCGGGCAGACTGTGAAGAAATGAATGCCATAGACCTGAGGGCAGCACCCACAGCTGTAAGTCACAAGAGCTTTCAGCAAGTCAGCATTTCTCAATAATATCAGAACAATAATGGTCTGGCTTCTTACCTCGTGATGCTCCTGGGATGCCAGGAGCACCAGGGACACCTGCATCACCTGAAAACCAGAAACAGGGAGACAGACAACTATTATGAGTGTTACTGCATGTTGCATGCTGATCATGTTCAAGGACTGAGTTGCATGTTGCCAGAAAACTGACCATCCAACCCTTGTAATGACAGATCTTGGACTGGCAACACATTGGCAGAAGAGAGGAAAGAGGTTATGGCAGCCTCTCTGAGCTGTCTGTGACCCATCGAAGGGCCTTGTGCCCAGAGCAGTGCAGGGTCCTACCATGCCTCAGAAGACAGGCGTGAGCAGAGCTCTACCTCCCAGTGGAGCAGACTGCTCCAACCTCTGGTCTCAACCAGTATTGGTTGTGTGAGGCCAAGATGGAAAGACAAAAGATTTTAATTTTACCTTTGGGTCCTGGCGGGCCTGGTGGGCCTGGAGGTCCCTGTATGGTCAAGCTGCCACCTGCAAATCACAGGAGAGTCAGAGACACACAGGAATAGAGTGTGTGGACAAAACCCTGACTCCACTAAGACTGAGCTGAAGCCCACAGAGCATGATTTTGCTTCCTGGTTTCAGCTTAGGGACAAAGAATTCGAAAGAGGAAAGGAGGCATGGACTGACCATGTGAGGAGATTCCTGGGAGGCCAGGCTCACCGGGTTCACCTGCATCGGATACAGAAATGGGGGAGCGGTCACCAACGCTGGCAACCTGCGCTGCACCCGCTGACGGTGCCTCTGAGGCCTCCTTACCTGTGAGTCCTCGTGGGCCTCGTTCGCCTGTGAACAGAGAAGCAGAGGAGACTCATTGGCTTTTGCTTCATTCTGATCTGCAACAGAACTTGAGCCTATTCTGCAGAATATCATGGCCACCACTTTATCAGGCTGCAATGGGTAAATGGACCAGATCCCAACTCTTCCACCCTGCTCAGAGCTGGGCTAAGCTTAATGGCCAATTCCTTGCACTGACTTTGCCAAGTCCACACTGCATATTGCAAACAGATTGTGCCCCTTTAATGGCAAATCTGAAACCCTGCCTGGCCCTGAATCTTTGTAAAGTTGCTTTGACACCAATACTGGAAGCCTATTAATTTCTCCCATAATGACTCACTTCTTTTACAGCAACAGATGGGAATTCTGCTTAGTGACCTCTGTGCCAGCTCTCTTATAGAGACAGAAAAGAAAGACAGTTTCTGCCTGCAAGCCCCTCCTTGCTTCTTCTCAGTCAGAGGGGTCAGGGATCCACACTTCCTGGTATCTTGGCAAGGAAGCAGGAGATACGTACCTTGCTCTCCCTTTGGACCTGGTGGGCCTGGTGGACCAGGTGGTCCTGAGAAGAATGTTTCTGGAATTAAAACAAAAAAATTGCTTCATGATATTGAACAGCACAGGGCATGTGTTTCCCGTGGCTGCATCTACTCACAGCTATGGAGGCAACATCTACTCTGGAACCAAAATAGGCAGTTTTTTTCACCAGGGCACAGAGGAGGGAATGAGCAGACAGAACCTACCCGAGTTCTGCGTCGATCCTGGTCTCCCTGGTGGGCCTGGCGGTCCTGGCAATCCTTCTCCTAGGCAAAAGGCACAAATAAGCCTCAGAAAGAATTAGCCTCAGGAGTCTGTCAGACTAAGAGAGTATCTCCAGTGATAGTCCTAGCCAGCTGTAGGCTGGTATCATTGTTTCCTCTGCAAGAAGTTAAGACTGCACAAATTAAAACAGCAAAGATGGAAGTGGTTCCAGTTGCTTCCCTGGGAGCTTGAGAAGGTCCAGTGTCTTCCCAAGAAAGGTGGATTTTACAACTTACAAACCTGGCTACCAGATCTCTGCCAAAAAAAAACCTTCCCCCTGGACAGCATTACTTTTGCTGCTGTGAAACTATATTGAAGTGAAGCTGTGTTAATAGGAACTCACTAGGTGATAATGTGTTCCCAGTAAAGTCAGTGGCAAAGATCCTATTAACTTTCAACAGGTCCATGATTGCATCTGGGATACTACTAGGAGCAGGAGAGAAGCACTGAAATAACCTCCACTTTCTAGGTTTCCTTCAGAAAATCAGACTTCTACCTGGAGGTCCACGAGGTCCAGGGGGTCCTTGCACAGATTCACCTGATGACCAAAGAAACAGAAACGTTACTGAGGATTTACTCAGCCACCTGCATAGCCCAGGAACACGTGTCAGCCCCTGCTTACGCACTGAGCTCGGGCTACCTGACGTACCTGGTGGGCCAGGAGGGCCTGGCGGTCCCGCTCGCCCTTGCATATCTGCCAGCACTGTGCAAAGGAAACACACAGAAAGGGAAAGATTGTTGCTATGGAGCTACTGCCACTACACAAACCCCGTCATTGCAAGCCTGAGAGATGCTCTTACACTCGGGGTGGACTAAGGCAGGATCCGGGTGACCAGAGTCAAAGCTGAGGCAGAGAAAAGATGGCTGCACTCAGGTGGCCACATGACCCCATTCTAGTGCACAGAGATGGTGATCAGGCAAGCACCATCTGTAGTTTTATGTCCTCCTCTGGTTTACCTCTTTTGTTCACTTAGAGAGAGGTCACAAGCCCTACAAATACTGATTTTAAGTGCACCACACATTTAATACACAAAGCAAGCAGGCACTGCTTTCCACAGGATGCTGCTAAACCACTCTGTTCTGCTCCACTTATTTCTATCTTGCAATAGGATTTCTTCTCCTGTGAATTCATCCTCTAATTTGCAGAGAGATTTTGATTTCTTGCCTTCCCTGTTGGATTAACATGCCATTTCAAACTGGTTCTTCCTTTACAAACAGCTTTGTGTTTGTATTACATGGGGAAGTGCCCAGGGCAAAAACAGTGGCTAGAGGCTGAGACCTCACAGCTTTGTGACCATCTTTGCTGTTGGAGATTATTCATCAGCCACCTTTCCTCAGCTTACCTCTGTGAAATGGGCCTGGTGCCATTTACTTCCTTTTGAAAGCACTTTGGGATGAGAAGCAGAGTAGAAGAGATGGATGGCATCGCTGTTGTGGTTTAGCTTTGTCCACCAAACATATACAAGCACACACACACCTGCCCTATGGCATGTTGAGGGGAAGAGGCATGTTCCCTCTGCTCTAAGCAGGGCTGGAGGCTTCCAGCACCTCTTCAGGCAAAGAAGCAGAAAGCCAGGCCCACTTACTCTGAGATGTTAATGATGAGACTTCTGTTCTGATGGTTTCTATCACAGCTTCACCTGCAGATCCCTTCTCGCCTCGTGGACCTTTTTCAGGAAAAAAAAAGACAAGGTGAATTAACTAAGCACTGTGCAGCCTCATCTCTTTGATGTGGACTCAGACTTGGCTCATGTAAACCAAGAGTCTCAGCTTGGTCCTGGATGTATGCTTTCTCAAATATGGAAATTAGTGTAGTTTGACTCATCATAGAAAACAAGCTAAGAAGGGTTCTTAGGAGGAGCTTTCCAACCTTTCTTTACTCTGTACAAGCCCTTCCCAACAGATCTCTGCCCAATCAGCAATGGTTTCACAGTAACACTGTTACCAATTATGCTCTACTTTGCTTTCCCACTGTTCAAGATGGCAGAAGCCGGTCAACCAGGCTGTATTCCCAGCCACAGAAAGGCAACTGGAACTGAGAAGAGCTTTAGAAATAGCAGCCTTCAGTCAAAATAATAAGGGGACATCTGCAACTTGTACCTCACACTGACTCTTACCATCCCCCTCCTTCCCCTGGGAAAGGAAAAAGGAAAGAAGAATAGAAACTCCTTAAAAGATTAATTAAGCAGCAAAATGAACTGAAAAGAAGAAATCTGCAAACAAAGATTGTGCCAACGGCTGAGAGAATTAGAAACAAAGGAAAATAAATGAATGCAGTTCTCTTAAGGAGCTGAATCCAGACTGATTTGGAACAGTACCTTGCTGTCCAGGGAGACCGGCTGGCCCAACAGGACCTGGTTTCAAAGGAAATAAGAAATGCATTGGAATTTCCTGGTTGAGTTTTACAATAGCAGAAGAGAATCAATAGGTCTTTTTCATAAAGAACCGAGAACATCATATAATGCATTTGCACAAACAAATTGAATTGTGATACAGTATGAATTCATTAGTGTCATGTATTACTTGAAGTTCTGGAGAAATGGCTGATTTTCCATCATCTGGCAATTAAAGTGCTCAGTGCTTCTTAGACTTGGGAAATAACCAGATTGCTATTGATCAAAATAGAAATACTATAGACCTAATCTTCCTCCTGCATTTCCTCCTGCAAATTAAGACTATCTCCACCAAACTAGCTCCAAGACTAGCTCCAGCTACATGGCTGGGAAAGAAGTGCAATGAGAATCAGGGCCCGGAACTGCTGCCAGATGCCAGAGTGCTGGAGGACGGTATCTGATCTGGGAGAGAGGACTGCATTCATGCATAGCTCCTGAGTGTGTATGTGTGTATGTTAAGAGTCAGATTGCTCTGTGGAATTTCTGCTGCCTTGAGTTCAAAGCTATGACTGGAAAACAAATCCTTTCTGATGACAGGATGAATCAGGAAGTGATTAGACCCAGGCCTGCTTCCCTGACAGGCAAAAAGTATTGATTTAAGCTGTGGGATCTCAACTATCGTTAGTTTGTACTCATCAGATAAAGGGATATCACCACTGCTCCCAGTTCCTACATCTTCCAGACTTCCCTTCTCTCTTGTCTGCCTGCTATTGTTCCCCATTTCTCTCTTGGTGCCACTACCTCTCTAACTCAACCCTGGGTCTTGGCCTTGCTCTGTGCAGAGGGCACAGACAGCAGGGAAGGGGAGAATCTAGACCTAAGCAACCTCATCTCCCATGCAGAACAGCCTTGCAGGGACACGAAACATCACACATTAAATAAATAAAGAAGATCTGGATGGATGTGATGCAAAGTGCCCGTGGAAACCACAACGGAGAAGCAGCCTCCTCACCTGGGACACCTGGGGGTCCAGTGGGACCGGGTGGGCCTGGGGGACCGGGCGGGCCTGGCAAAGCAATAGTTGACGAACCCTCTGAAACACAAACACACACAGCCTGAATCTCTTAACAAGTCCATCCCCAAGTAATCATTTGACCAGTTATAAAATGTATTATCCCAACAGAGGGAGCCCCTAGTACAGGACCAGCAGCCAGTCAATAGGAATTTAGGAGGCATAATAAAAAAATGTATCCTCCAAAGTGTGTTTAAATTCACAACAGTACATACCAGCACTTATAACTTTGCCTGGAGCTCCAGGTTCTCCTAAGAAAAAAAAGAGATGAAAGATGAAATTCTTTCTTTGGGAGGAACTAATACTAGATCAATGAAACTGTCCTGCTAAACATTTGGTTTCTATTCTCTTTGCTCTTGATCTCTTGACTAGGAAATCACAGCAATAGAAGTCACAGGTGAGCAACAGAGCTCTGCTGATCCAGAGATATCCTTGATCAGTCTTCCGAGTGCTGCATCTGCCAGAACAAGCAATGAGCCCTGATCTATCTGAGAGGCAGACACACAGCTTCCACTGCAATCACCAGGGTTCATGTTCACATATCCAGGGCAGAACCAGGTCTGCTAAGGTTGTCTTAGAGGAAGAACTGTTGTGCTGCCTTGGTGTGCTCAGAGAGGCTTTGGCTACACTCTGTTGCTCAAACTTTCTTTTTCTGAAGTCACTAGATGCCACTGTTGATCCAGAGACTGGTCAGCTGAGCAGACAATTCTCCCTTAAAGTAAGTGTTAAGAGAGCAAATGAGTATTAGAGAGGAAACAAAACTCACCTTTAGTCCCTGGTCTGCCGGGGTTTCCTGGAAGTCCTGGTATGAGGTAGATGAATAATTTAAAATGGTTAGTGCAAATACTATTTGTTTTGTTTTCCAGGTACCCCTGGTTATGCTTAGGTCTATAGGAGAAATTTCCTACTGAAGACATTGGCTCTCAGCACTTTTATGCAGGTTGTACCTACTACATCAGGGGAAGAATTCATAGGTGACTGTAAACAGAGCTGGAAGGGTCCCTGGGCAAAGGGAAGGGCTTCCATTCTCCCACTGCTCCCCATTCTGAAGGTCCTGGAAAAATCCCCTGCTCCCCAAACCACCTCTACTTGCAGAATTTCTCATTCTCTCTTGCCACTTCCACTGCTACCTCCTCTCTCCTCAGCTTCTGCTGCTGGTTAGAAGGACTATTCAGTGATACACAGGGAACAGAAACATCTTCCTTACAGCAACTTATGTTCTGGAGGGAGGCATATTTTAAAACAGCCCAAGGTTCTGCATTACTAAAAACTTATACACCAACCTCAAATCTGTCTCAAGAGCCAAGGGAGAAGCAGAAACCTTGGGATCCCACTTTGGAAGCCCTGGCACTGGGGGGAAGTTACAAGGTGGTTTTGAGCCCTTATCAGCATGTGAAAAAACCTACCTGGAGGTCCTTGGGGTCCTGTGAGACCTGGAGAAATAAAAGCAAAAACTCTAAGAGATCTAAGCAAATTGGGGAGGTAGGGAGGCTAGACAGATTAAAGATTGCCTACACAAAAGATTGCACATCTTACATAAAAGATAACATTTGCTTAAAATTATAGCCCACAGGTGATATAAACCGTTCAGCGCCCAGTATATGAATTGAATGTTGGTTTATCATGATGTTCTTGTCTGCAGTATGTGCAACCCTGGTATCACAAAGTGTTTAGACTCCCTGCGTCTTTCCCTTTCCATTACTCTCCTACAGCACAGAGATCCTTTCTAAGGTTTTGACTGCAAGCCAGAACTTCAAAATGAGACTGGAAATCATTGACAAAAACTACTGTACTCTCGATCGAGCAAAAAATATTTTTGCTTTCTGTCCTCTCTTACCTGGCTGTCCTGCATCTCCGGTGGGTCCTGGCGGGCCTCGTGCTCCTGGCATTCCCATAAGACCTGGTTCACCTAGGGCATAATCCCCATTAATAAGACAGACATCACAGATTTATAATCTACCAACCCATTCAAGCTTTACCACCTGCTGTCCCTCAACATTTTCTGCCCATCATATCCTCACAGCCAAGTGGGTAATTTCAACACCATGGTCTGAGAAGTGAACACCCACAACAGGAAAGAGTTCTGCAGGGAGTAGAAATCTATGTGGCACACATTTACAGCCAGCTCCATCTTATGCCTCGGTTTCACATTTACATGGTTTACTACAGTTTCTCTGAGACACGAAGATCCCAGAACATGAATCTGCTGCCACATTCTACCAACTCTTCCTTTAGCCAGCTTCCTGCCAAGTCAAGAAGTATTTCAACAGAAGAGCAGCAAAGGAGGAAGAATCCCTTACCTCTTTCACCTGGCTGCCCATCACGGCCAGCTGGTCCTGTTCAGAGAAAGGAGGTCATTAGGGATTTTTGAAATAGTATCTCAGTTGCCCTACCCTCCTTCTAAGTAGAACACAGCCCAAAAAGAGTGGCTTTTCATCATATTTCATCTGAACAAATCTTGGCTGCAGTTACCGAAGATCCAGAGAAAGTTTACTTGAAACTTGGCAGTAGGACAACCTTTCTGAATATAGAGACTAACCTTAGCTATACAGAGACCTGGGATCACAACCAGTATGATTCCAAGTCATTTCCTTGTTTGTGATCACAGAAATAGCCTCTGTGGGTGAAAATGGATTGCTCCATGTATAAACACATCTGTTTTCTGGTACCTACCTACTGATCCTTTAGGCCCTGGCTCTCCTGGAACACCAGGCATTCCTCTTAAGCCTTGTTCACCTGTAACAAAATTGCACAACAATGAAGCAAATAAATCTTGAAGATACAGTTTATGACTGTCAGCAATACTTTTCTTATTTGCAACTGAAAAACAGTTGCATCCTTGACAGGATGACCAGGCCTCTTAATTTGTGACCGTCTTTGACACCAAAAATGCTCAAGTGATGGGAACACAGTGCACATGAGGGAGAGTTTATCTAAATTTAAACCCATTTACAAACTCAAATACAAATGTGTTTCAACCAAGATTATTGGAGTCAAGAACGGGATCTAGATGGTTAAAACTTAGCTGCAAAACATTTAACCAACAGAACCAATATAAGCTTTACACTTCTTTTAGAAAGCTGAATTGTATTGGCTGGGCTACACTGTTATTTTAAAACTCAAATAATTTATGTGTTTGCTAGACAGAGTGTTATTCCAGGGAAACAACCCACTGACCTGTCATTCCACGAGAACCTTTCTCTCCCTGGTCACCTACAGCATAAAAAAAAAAGAATACGTTTTGTGAGATTGCTTCATTGTAAAATATTTCTATCAAAAAAAAAGGAAGTCTGATTTCTGGTAAAAGCACAAAAGAACAAGCCAAGGAAGGATGGAGTTAATTCCCAAGAATGGTATCTATATCTAAGGAGACCTAAAGAAAGTACCCACAAAAGATATTTAATTGATCAACATACCCTTTGGTCCAGAGGCTCCAGCAGCTCCTTTCTCACCTAAAAGATTTATCAGTGATTTAAGAAAACTAGTAAGTTGGAAGGAAAAGGTATTTCACACACCAAGAAAAATCATAAGGGAACACATGCACTCTGATTTCAGACAAACTCAGACTGAACTTCCTTTCCTTCAGTATAGTGCCATCCATCCATGTTTCCTCATCTAGACTTCTCTATCACCTCTCATCTCCTGTATTTGGTGCAATCACTGAGCTACATCTATTTCCTCTTCCCCTTTCCTTGCTCATAGACTTGTTTTTGCTCCAAGGTCTTAGTGCTCCATGCTCAAATCAAGGCACTACTCAGAGCAGTGCTAGAAAAGTGCATCTGCTATCGCTGTTGTTACTGCCCAAGGAAAGAAGAGCTTACCCTTAGCACCTGGAAGACCTGCTTCTCCTCTAAATCCTTGTAGGCCAGGAGGACCTGAAGAAAAGAAGAGATGGGGAAGTTACTCTGTCCAGCTCACCATCAACCGTCAATGAATAAGGAGAATTATTAGAAGCAGTCACTAGGTTTTTGTTTTCTCTAGTCTATGAGGTGCTACTAAAAAAAATTTAAGAAATACAGCACTTACCTGGGGGACCCTGTGGGCCTGGAGAACCCATTAGACCTGTGAATAAGCAACATGAATTATGTTTCAGAAAACAACACAATCAGAAAGTGAACAAATTTTTCGGGTGAACAAATTTTTCCTCTGCCCAGCAGTATCCACAAACTAATAAGCTTTTATCTGATAAGTTTTTATCCTCCCAGCTACTGGAAAAGTTTACATCACTGGTGTCCTTAAAATAAGGACATTAAATTTACACAGTCAAGTTCTCGTGAGCTACTGGTTTTCCATGAACTAAGGAAAAAAGACTCAAGCCTTCCATATTGACTGAGGTGCTGGAATCTGGGTTTCAGCTGAAGCCATTATTTATAGTGCACTTTTAGTCCCAGTTATGTGGATTGTAGATTAAGTCTATTAACAGCCTGTTAGGGCTGATAGCAGGGAAAAACAACTGGAAACAAAACACATCTTCAAGATTGATGTTTTGAAGAAACCTCTCTGCTGAACCTGACTCCCATTGTAAACCCTCAAGAACTTAGTGGTCTAAAGGTTATGTGTCTCTGCCAAAGCCAGCTGTTTCTAAAATGACTACCAGCAGATCACTTTGCTTATCACTGCAGTGAAACTCAAGTGGAACAAGAATACTGGAGTGGTCATTACGTCCTGACAGGACTCCTAAACAGGAGGCTAGGTTATCTCTGTCCATCTTCATAATTACCTTTGAGGCCAGCTGAACCTGGGGGACCAGGTGGCCCTGGAAGACCTGGCTCGCCAACAACACCTGGGGAATGAAAACATGCTGTAGAACACAGTTGTACTCACAAACATCTAACAGGAAATCTGGACTGAGTAAAGCAAATTAAATTCTACCACTAAGGTTTTTGATAAATTAAGACCAAAATCCATTTTTGGTCCATCTCTGCTTTATCCAGCAATGGCAGATCTAATTCCCTACCTCTGTCTCCTTTCTCTCCAAATCCAGGTGGTCCAGGCTCTCCTCGAGGCCCTGGCAGCCCTTCTCGACCTCTCTGTCCCATGGGACCCTCCATGCCAGGATCACCTATAGGAAACAAAGTAACAAAGGGTCTCTTTACAGGAGACTTAAGGCAAGGATCATCCTTGCTTGCTTCCTCTGGGAAGGTAATGTTCACACCAAACTGATCTCTGTACTCCCAGTTGTGAGAGATCCACAGCATTACTCAAGAAGCTCACCCATGCTGCCTTTCTGTCCTTTTGGTCCTTCTGGTCCTTGGTGTCCAATTGGACCAGGAATGCCTGGAAAAAAAACACAGCAAACATTCAGAGTCTATACTGATGTACCATGAAAGAGTAACATGCAAATAAGAGGCATCTGTCAAGCTGAAGTCTGGAAGGATTCTGCACTTATTATCTACAAGATGGGCACCTGAACAAGGGATTTCTTTGGAAAATCAAAAAACATAGAGCACAAGAAAGCTGCATGGACTAAAATGCTCATGCAGCTTTGGGACTCTCTCAAAGTTTAAGCTGGGATCTTCATATGCTCAAATTAGGCACATTCACTTAAATCAAAGTTAGGCTGAGGCCTTGCTTGTAATCAAGTCTCTGCGGTGTCAGCAACTTAGTCAAGGTATTAATCAAATGACTTAGTTCATCTGCTAAATATTGATGCCTTACAGAAACATCTTTAGCTGGTTTTGCCTAGTGAAATTTGTTCATGCCAACAGCCATGTCGCTGAATGCCCTCCCTCAAAAGGGAGTTGTCCTGCTACCTACCTGGGACTCCAGGAAGTCCTCGCTCTCCTGTGGGGAGAAAGAAACAGTCAGTGGGGAATAGGTCTTCCCTGTTCTTCTCTGGCTAGTCATCAAACTCCCATAAAAGAAGTCTATGTTCCTGGCATATTTTGGAGTTCTCAGGCAACACCATACTGGGTCCCTCATAATTGTGTAATAGATCAGATCCTTTACACTGTGCAAATTCCTCTGAAGCACCTTCATTGATTAAACCAGGTATAGTTTAGCTTCAGGAATGATTTTCATACAGCTGAAAGAAGATCCATCAGACTTTCCACCTGAATTACCTAAATTCTGACCTATGTGTCAAGGCAGGCTGCCAATCTACCTGAAAAAGCATGCAACTTCAGACTCACCTTTGGGTCCCTGCATTCCCATGTCACCTGAGAAATAGAAAAAAATAAGATCAGGAGAGATCCTGGACTATTTCCAGTGACTGTTCATTTATTTTGCTTCCAGCCCTCAGTGAAATGGGTAAGCTCTGGGTGAATGTGAACACCTCACACTTGAATAGTGCACGATCAGATCTGTCCCACTATCAGCATAAAGCACCTTGACCTTCACACCAGCCCAATGCAGGATGGGGCCTCTTGCATTAGTTCTGCAGCATCAGGCCCCTTAAACTTTAAGTGGCAGATCAGCTTCTCACTACTTTTGTTTAAGCATAAACCTGATTCACTTTTTGCATTTCCAGTCCTCCTTGTGTTAAAAATCCCCACTAAACTTGTGCTCTGCCAGAGTGCAGGAACAGGACACAGGAAGAGAAGGACCACACGCCTGTACCTTTCAGACCAGGTTCTCCTCTCTCCCCTCGGAAGTAGCCTGCAACAAGAAGTAAAGGGACCATTAAGATTTCATTACACTACTGAATAGCTGCTCTCTTTACCTACAACAATCCTCCTAATTGGATTCTGAAGTTGCAGGTAGCATTGGCTAACAACCATCGAATGGCTTTGGGAGCATGTTTTCTCAGCACATTTGCTTTTGCAAATCCTGTAATTGTAGTTACACGAAACCTCCTAAGAGGGGAGAATCCAAACTCCTGTAGTCCCTATTCCTGCTTTTGACTCCGATACCGACTGTTGTTAGGCTGTTACCATCACCTGTGAACTACAAGTAAATCTGCTTTCCCTTTGTACCAAAAGTAGCACGAGAAACAAGCTGCAGGGCATTTTTCTGTGTAACTCTTTCAAAATGGGAAACATACTTGCCACAGGAAATGTGACACATCCTGGCGTAAGTTGGCATATCTGCAACTCCGTTCTACTCGTCTCCCTGCTGCCTTTGAGGGATGCACCACCAGGATATTTTTAGAGGCAACTATCTGAACCCAGGCAAAGCCTGAGAACAGGTGCAGGCCCCACCTTGGGCAGACTATGTTCCACTCCAGCCATCCTAATCTTTAGGATCCCAGGCAATCAAATCCTACCACCTCCTTTAAATAATCCAGTCTACGAAGAACTGCAATCATGGACTCGCCTCACCTCTTTCTATTTCCTTGTTTAGTCTGTTCTTCACCATCAGCCAAACTGAATCTTCATCTCCGTTAGAGAGGGCTAAGGAAGGTGCCATGTGAGCAGAAAGTTTTGAAGCTTCTTCCAGCTTGTCTGTATTTGGAAACGCTACGTTAACAGCCCGGTACTTCTCATGAAGGTTTTCCAGGTCGGCCACACGAGATTTCAGCTGTCTCACTTCTTCCGCTGCAAAGTTCAAGCGAAACACTAGGGCAGGTGCTGCTGCAGGCATACACTGAAATACCTACTCCTAACGGCAGAGACAAGGCAACACTCCGATGCCACTGAGATTTTGCAGAATTATTCTGTATTTCTTTTTCTCTTTCTAGCAGGAATATTCTGGAGTTTAAATGACACCTTTGGAACCTGTTAGTCACTGAGGAGAATAAAGATGTCAGATCTCAGGAATTTCCTTACCTTCCTCACCCCAAGGCTATTTATTCCCTCATCAAAAGTTTATCCCTTTATCCATTCTTTCTGTCCACGAGTAATATTTTGCTGGCACTCCCAATCTTCAGCACTGAATGTGCTGCACCTCCGCTCTCTACTCTGGCATATCTGGTAGTGAGCGACAGTTTGTTTGGGCCCCTTTGCCAGTTTAAACTCACTGCTACTCCTTCTATCCTGTTTGGCATTTTGTTCCTCTGTATCAAACCTTCTCCTCTAAGAAGAAAGGGGACCCTTCTCCCTCAACAACTTTGCTTTCTCTCATTCTAGCCATTGTTGCAACCTTTCTCAAGGATAGGGATACATTGAGGCTGATTTCTGTTCAGTCCCAGCCATGACATCTGGAGGTCTGTAACCTAAATCAGTTCTTGCAGTTATTTCTTACCCAGAGCAATGAGTCCAAAGAGCAATCCAAAAAGAAGTAACCAGGTCAGAAGCAAACCCAGAAGCCACTTCCACCAGCTACAGCAGGAACTGCAGGGGCACCAAGACGGTGCTGATCCCATTGCACCCCCTGCATCACCACCTCGTATTTCTGGAAGAAGTAAGGAGTAATCTCCTGGTTAATGCATGGCTCCACTTCGAAGTCAATAATCTCTTGAGAATAAGGACAGCAACATTAGATACAGTATAAAGGTTCCTGGGAAAAAATATTCACACCTCACTCCACACATGATGGGTAATTTACAGTTGATATGAAACCTGGGAACGACATTCCCAATGGGAATTCCAACAGGGGACAGCACTCAGTGTCCCAGCAATCTAAAGTAACATCTGATAACTGTGACACCCCTCAGGCCAGTAGGTTCCATGGTTTTGAGACATACATGACTGCAATAGACAGCACAGTTCCTATGAGTCCCTTCTTTACCATATATTTGTGCTGATAGCAGAACGCATCTACATCATCAGCTATCTGGTCTCCTCTTTCAGTAAAAATGTGGCACAGCTGCTTGTTCACCTACAAGCCAATCACAGCTACAAAGTTCTCTGATGCATGCTCTGTTCATTACAAAGTAGCCTCTTGAGCGTGCCCTCTGTCTGATGTGATCACACACATGTGCTTTTTTTGCACATTGTGCTTTGGTGTTTCCTCTAACGAAAGAGTCTGAATAGCACCAGTTACCTGCGTAAGTTGCTTTGTCCCTTGTTGGTGTGGATTTTAGTCCTCCTGTTGAAACAACAGCAAAAGAGTTTTTAATAGTCTTCCGATTCATGATCAGACTAGAAGTGTGAGACTATAAGGGCAAGCTGGTAATGGAGGCAGAATAGAGCTCTGTTGTCATTGCCACAGAGACAAACTCTTACCATTTGTTTCTGATTTTAGGCCAGCATCTGCACTGTAAGAGGAAAATCCCTGCTTCTCTTTCTTCAAGGTGTCTTCTGCATAGGATCCTGAACAGGAAACAAATGTAATTGAACATATTACACCAGCATTTCAATCTGGTCTTCTTTTTTGCCTTTGCTGGCAAAAAGTACTGTTTTTTACTAGGAAACTACAACTCTGCCAGTTTAAACCAGTGGCTGATCTAGTTTTCTCTTTGAAACTCCCAAAGCTCCTGAGCTGTGTGAAATCTGGCACACTCCAGAGCTTCAAAGGCAAAAGTTAGACCTAGCCTGTTCAAAAGCTAAATGCCCTGATGTTTGCCTGCCAGGGTTTCATGTTAGGCTTGCAAGGCTTAACGTTAGGTGCAGTGTACTCTGAACTCCAGATGGAGATGGCTCTGGGGCTGCAGAGTTCATCTGTCTGCATGTGCAGAGTTTGTTTTTATCATACAAGTTCAGGTTATACTGTTCTCACTGTAGCTGTGCAAAAGTCTCAAAAATGTTCCCTGCAGATCTGCTTGGGGTGCTCTTCCACCATATGATCACTCTCCATTTCTCTGCTCTAAGCATACCTACATATCCTGAGGAAGTTACCTCCATTGAGCCCAGTGTTAGAGGCACTAAAGACTTTGCCACCGTCCTTTGTCATGATCAAGAGCTCCATCTCCTTCTTGGCTGGGACATTCTCTTTCTCCAACAGCAGGAATTTGCAGTCTTTGCACAGGATGTCATCTCCCTGGGAGCTCAAAATGGTTCCCCCTGCAAAATGGATAAAAGGTGGGAAAAAGCAGGAGACAAGTCTGGGCCAATGAATCCTAAGTATCAGCCATAGCACAGTTGCTTCTAAAAACAGGAATTTTGACTAGGGTTGCCGCTATATGTAAACACATGCCAAGACACACAGTGGTCACTGAAGTTGAGATGTGTATTGCATTAGCAGGGCAGTGACTGCTGCTGAAAATAGCCAGAATTTTATTTCAGAAGGCATCTGTGGGGCGTGACCTATTGTGCTTCTGAGGAGCCACATGTTAGCGTCACTTGTGCCATGATATGCTCAAACAAGGCCAGTGCTCTACACAGCTCGTGCTGCCATGTCTAAACAACTGTGAGTGGCACACTCACCTGCTGAGGCAGACACGCCAGTACTAGCCACGGTGTTGCTCTGGGAAGTGTTCTTCAGCCCGTATGCTGCAAGGAAGAAATCCCAGAATAAATGAGCTGGAAACTACCCACATTGGGTAGCGTTGGGTTGCACACACTTTCAATAGACTTTTCTCATTTGGGGCATCTAGGACAACTAAAAGGAGTAAAAGTGGAGGAAATGCTCCTCTTTATTCCCTTACATCACCCTTGCACGAGAAAAGGTGGCTACAAAGAAACCTCTTTCAACATGAATTTTCTAGTTACTACAGAAAAGGTAGGAGAACACAGTACACCTTAGTGACTCGCACACTTTCTCTAGGCTTAAATAGTTGCTGACCTGCAGAGGCTGCAGTGGTATTTTGGGTCAGACTTGCAGAGCTTGGAGACAGGTTGTTTTGAACACCGAACACTGTAGAGAAAAAACAATGCAATGTGAGTTATAGGAGATCTGCAATGCAGTTGCTGTTCTGGATAAAATAAAATAAAACCAGTGAAAACAATGACAACCTCAGCAAATTTCTGTCTGGAAACCACCCCCAGGGCTCCCAAGAAATGTCACCACCTAGCTGAATGCACCACAGACCTAAGCATTTCTTTTCAAAGATCTTCCTTTCAACATCCTCTTTCCCTCAGACCATTTTGCTGCAGGAGTTATTGTTGGTCCAGAAGAATAACCGTGGCCATTTCGAAACACAAGCTTGAGTTAGACCATGAGGCTGCTCTCATGGCTGCATGCACATTTACAGAGGAGGGGTTTTGAGAAAAAACAGATGAATTCAGAAAACTGGCCCAGTCTGGTCACAGAATGTTTAAAGAAATAACCACACACACGATGTGCTGAAGTACAGTCCAGAGAGAAGCAACTGGCTTCATGCATAGAACTTTGGGTGCCTGAATCAGCATAGCAATGTTAGGACACTGTTCAAGCAGCTTTTACACAGCCAGCCCCCAGGTCTAGGCAGAAAGCTGCATGGTGGCACTGTGCTGTGTAGAAAAAATATGTATTACTGTGAAAGGAAGAAGATGGCTCGGCAATATAGAAAAGAGTCTGCTGGAAGTTATGGGCCTGATGTAGCAAAGGAAAATTACAGAGACATTTGATAGAGGAGTAGTGCTGTCTTATGGATTAGGATATGTACGTTTATCTTTCATGGACTTATCTTCACTTGTGCTGGGGGAAAGAAATATGCTGGTCTAACAGGTGTCATTCAAAAGAGAAGTCACTCTTCTTGGGAAATCTCTATTTTTCTTGGCCTCTTAAATAAAAACAGTTGGACACTAACACCAGCTATACAGTGCAGACCCAGAATAATGCTGTTGAAACCAGAGAGTACTGGTTATGTAGAGGAGTTGCTGACACAAAGACCAGCAGAGTGCTAGAGCCACTGCTTCTTTGTATGTGCCTGCCAGGACTGGTGCACTTTGCAAGGGTGAAGGGAAGAACAGAAAAACGTGACCTGATGAGGAAGTGCTCAGGCCTGCGTTCAGAGTAGGATTGCTGGGAGCCAGGTTGTTTGGAACACCAAAGACTGCAAGAAAAGAAGTGAAATGTTATTATTTCTCTGAAATTCTAATCTCATTGCCTGCAAGTCAGTGACACAGCCACAGAAACCTAACAGCAAGGGTCATTTGGAAATGCAGTCAGTGAAAATGCACAATAATTACAAAGATAAAAAATCTTGAAAACCATGACATAGAATTTCTCTTTTACTAAACTCAGAAAGGGGAAAAAGCCTTATGTCAGAGAAGTTGCAATGACAGTACAAGATCAGAAAGCAAAGCTTGTAACAGCATGCTATCTTAAAACTTCCTCTGGTTTTACTTTGAGCTGCAAAATGCAGTGACCCTGGCAGTTAGGGTTTTCTAGGAAATAGTAAGGGTCAACACTTATTGACTGTGGAAGAATCCTTGAGTGTTATGAGGATTGAAAGGTTAGGCCCAGTTATTCTTGGAATGGATCAGGATAATTCAATGTTAAATGGAATCTAGCACTAGTTTTGGTATGGGACTTGAGCCTAACCTCATTGAAGTCACTGCTAAAGATTTCTTTAAAGTTCAGAGACAGATCAGGCAGCCAGGACAATTGATGCTCACAAAGAAGGATTTTCAAAAACAGCCAGTGTTGCAGCAGAGAGCATCAAGTTCCAGAAAATCAGAGAAAATTCAAGCATATCTCCTGCCATCTTCATTCTTCCATCATTTTAATTCTTCTTGATGTGCAGAGAAAAAACACTGCTATTTGACCCTGTTCTAGTATGAAGTTATGTTCTTTAAGCAAATGGTAGAGCCTGGGAGCTTGGGGGTCCAGGATGGTACCTGATCCTGTAGAGTGAGACATAGCATTGATCAACGAGGAGCTCTGGGCCATGCTGTTGTGGTATCCACCAAGGGAAGATCCAGCAGGCAGAGTAGAGGACCACATGTATGAAGGGAGAGCAGCGTTCAGTACAGTTGTATCGTATGTCCCTGACACTGGAAAAACAAAACAAAATAACACACACTCAGACACAAAGAAACCAGTTGTGGTTTTCAGTGAGACCAGGCCAAAACACGCCATGTACTTTGGTACATCTTGTTAAGAAATCATCCTGGAGCACAAGAATTACACTTTTGTTTCCCACATGTGTGGCTTTGATAGGTTCACTAGTGTGTTTGGACTGAAACTCACAGTTTTAGACAGGATTTGAGCCATCAACAGGCAAAATGGCAAGGTTTGCTCCTACAAAGTGGTGGAGAAGAGCAGGATGAGTAGGACCACTGCTGCTTCAAGGACTAAAATGATACTTATAAATAATAAAAGCTATCTGTAGAAATATTAGTAAGCACTACTGACCTCTGAAGCATACAGTGTGTGCACAGATGATTTCTTTGGGGCTATCTCTATCTCCACTTTGGTCTGAGATCACAGATAACATTGCTCTACGAAATGCTTGCTTATAGCCCTGGTCTCTGTCATCAGCACCTCTGAATTCAAGTTGCATTAAAGCTGAACTAAAGCAAGAACTGGTTTAATTTTATGAAAGTTGGACAAGGCACTAGAAAGCCGGACAGGATGTGCCTTGGCAGGGTAATATCTGGCCAGCCTGCTGGGATTCTGACCCTTTTTGTTTTGCCACCATTGTCTGGGACAGAGACCATGGATTTTTAGTCTGATGTTCTTAGTATCTGGGGGTTTCTCTGACAGGAATTGTTTGGGATGGCTCCAGCATTGCTAATTTTCCTCTGCCAAGTACCTGACTGAGAGCTCTCAGTAACCATCTTTGTCTCCACCACAGCTTTTTTGGGGATTGGGAGAGTACTTGACGGTGATCGAGTAGGGCTGCAGCTTGCTGACCGACTTCCTTTCAGCAAACGTTTCACATCGTCCAGCTCCGTCCCTGTCAGGAAAAACAAGAGTACAGGATAGTCCAAACCCCGCTGCTTCCCTGATCTGTAATCAGAAATGCCTCATGTAGAGCATAAGGCAGCCAGCAAGACACAGTTATTTTGGAATGCTCTAATACTTTGATTTGGGGAAATGGTGGTTCACTTTTTCAGCAACCACTCTTGCAAAATTCTGCCCTGGCTAAACCACTAGAATGATGGAATTTACCCTGGAGTCTCCATGAAGTTACATACTACTCTTCCCAGAGTATCATGCATGAGGAGGACTTGCTGGGAGCAGAGGAGCAGTGAAAGGGAAGTATTTTACTGGTTCTTCAACGGGAAGTTTACTGGATACTTGTCCAGAATGGAACAAGATCAAGATGTATAATCATGCTCCATCTAATCCTCCTCATACTTGTTATTTCCGTAACAAATGTAGCATAGACTAATTCTGAGCAATGGCACAATTCCAAGTCACCAGATAAAAACATTTTTCCAGAACTCTTTCCTAGGACTGTCTCTGACTTCAGCAGCAAAGCTTCAAGGTTTCATTATGGCAAGTAAGTACAACTACATCCTTGCAACATCACCATCTAACCCATAGCAGGCCTCCTTGTTCAGGAAGGGAATACAAGTGAAAGTTCTCAACACAACAGGAAAAAGGATGACATGCTACCTGTCCTCAGGAAAGCTGGGTCACAGAGACACTGCAGACACACCCAGAGTAAAAACACCCCAGTGTTATACTTGATCCTCTGGAACAAAAGCCATGGCACTTACATCTGCCAGAGGGTGATGCGCTCTGCAGTCGGACTCGTATTTCACTTTCTGTGAAGAGAAAAAAGCAGATGATGAATATGGAGTGAGGAGCACTTATGCTCTGGCCTAGGAACGAACCTTCAGACTGAAAAGAATTTCTTCCTTCTTGCTGTCTGTGTTACCTGTGCTGCTTGTTTTGAGCAGCACTCATGGCCCATGGGCATTAGCTGTGCATTGGTTAGGGGACACTTTTTGTTTGGGAGTCAGATTTTGCTACCTTTACTTCCAGAGAGCAGTATTTTCCCCTATTTACTCTGTTGAAGTAAATATCATCATTGGCACCAGACAAACAGAAGGCCTATTTGTGCAGTCCTCAGTCACACTGATATTCCCATTCATTCGAATTTATTATTGTTTTCCTTCAAGATTTTAAGAATTACTAAATACACAAATTTCCTACTACTACTCAAATGAAATACACACTGTCAACCCTATAAAAACTGTGAGATCTAGTCCCGTATAACCTGCTGACTTCTTTGTTGACTCATCTAATATAAAGTCCCTCTTGACAAAAAGTTACATTGAAATAAAACTGTCAGATCACAAACAGCCTTTTATTTAAGCCAACATTCTCACCAAATACTCAGTTTTATTATTGGGTTTTACTGTCCAGTACAAGAGATTATAGTCAATCTGATCTGTTTGAGGCAAACCTTAAAGCTTGCTGTTCACAAGCAAACTGGCCAGCTATGATGTGTGACACATGGTCCTCCAGATGAAATCTGACAGTGCATGAACTATAAATGAAACACTGGCTTTGGCACACAGATTGAGAACCTGATGGATTAGGACTATTTTCTGAAGTAATAGGAGAAGCTGCAGCTGATCCTCTGGTGTCTGTTTTATTATGTATGGCGTAGTTCTGCTGGGAGCTTGGGCTCTCCTCCTCTGCTGACGGCATCTTAGGTAGAATAATTGGTAACTGTGATACTCTCCGGGAGGCATGTGCAAGAGCACCCTTTGATTTATATCCACCGCTAAAATTAACTTGGATAAAGTGACATTATATTTGCCTCCTCAAGCAACTGAGAACAGGAACAGGGAATTAAACTCTTTCAGAGCAATTTAATACTGCTTTTTGCAATGCTGCTAATAAATTAGTAGAAGAGTTGAGTGATTTAAACAATGCAGGTTTTCACAATGAACTAGCTAAACAGACCACAGAAGTTCACAATTTTCTCACCAACTACCAGCATGCAATAATTTCAGGGAAAGGCACTGTTGTCTGTCGGACAGATCTCAGTAGAGAAAGATGACTACAGTTACTGAGGCTTCTGTTTTTAAATATGCCAAAGGAGGTCACGGAGCATGGATGGACTAAGTTCATGGTGGTGAACAGATAAGTAGATGATGCTCTATGACCACAGAGCTCACCCCCCTAAGATCCTCCTTTCTGACACAGCTCAACCATCATAGCTTAAACAACTGCTCACAGACAAATGGTCCACATCTGCTTTGGTGCAAATCCATGTAGCTTATCTAACCACTCTCAACTCAAACTGATTGATTCCAGCTAAAGAATAGGCTCATTTAACAGGCCTCAGAGGAAGCAAGAGAAGCCTTTGAAAGAACAGTATCACTCACCTCGACTTTGGCTTCGCCCTCGTGTGGAGGCAGATGCTGTGAACATTAACAAGAGAAAAGCAACATTAGACTTCACTGCCTGTTTATATCTATGAAAATGAATGCATGGACCTTGCTCAGAGTGCTCTGACTCAGGCAGTAACCTTTACTTGGGGCACAAGTAGTGAAATTGAACCCTCAGAGTTTATGCCAAGCCCTCTTTAGACCACTTTAGAGGTATCTCAAGGAATATGTAGCACCTCTAGCATTTCTGGATGAGCTGCTGTTCCTGTTTGTACACATAAACATTGTTCACAGACCTCAATCTCACATGTCAACAGGCCAGCAGGAAGTTAATAAACATGTTTATATCATCGGCCAAAGTTGGATAGAACCTCGACTCCTCTCTGAGCCACAAAGATGCCCAAATCTTACTGATTCAATGCCTACACTCAGTAAAATCTGCAGCTTAAGGAGTGGGCAAGGCAAGCTCATACCTGCTGACCATATGCAGTGTAAATATATCATTTGCTACCCCAGATGATCTTTCTAGTTAAGCCACATAAACATGGGCTGGCTTAGAAAAACAGCTAGGGGAAGCACATATCCAGCAATGGCTCAGAATTTTAAGCAGCTCGGCTTTCTCAGAGATATTCCCCCAGGTATGAAACGGAAAATGTCATAAAGCCTCACATGTCTATATTCTCCTGTCCATGTCCTATGCTGTGGAGGGAGGTGGCTCATAAAAGGAGTTGAGCTATGAACAAAAGTTGATAGCTTTTCCTGAAATACTTATCATTTAGAGACCCTTATCTCAGTCATGTTAAGGTAAATCCCAATAAATTCTTCAGAAATCATGAAGCTGCACTGGTTACCCAGTACAGAGGCAGCATGCATATAGCAGGACACAGCAATCTGCTTCTGCTCTTGGCAGGTTTTACCCCTTCCGTGTTCCCATAAATGTGATGTGCAAAAGGCCAACATAGTCACCAGCTCACAAGACCCTGCCACAGCGTTCAGAGGAACAGCTCTGAAAGGACATACCAAGCTCTTTTCTGGGGAACTCAGGAGAAGAATTAGCACTGGAGCTCCCTGCAAAGTACAGAAGGGTGTCAATTAACATTTTGTACATGATCACAAAAAGCTTTCTGAACATATCTTCCTGGTAACTGTCTGATCTCACTGGATAATGAATATCTCCATTTAAAAAGAGTTATTCAGGACTACATAAAAGATCTGCTCATATCCTTCAACAACAATATGCCACAACTTTCATGAAAGAGCATTCCTACAAATAGGACTCTAGTCATTAAAAAATGTCTACTGTTGCTTATTTCCTGGAAAAACCAATATGGAATTCTTGTGCTATTTGACGCACTCCTGCATTAATGTCTTAGAAGTCTCACCTGACCTCACAGTACACTACAAATCACCCCCCATTCAACAACATGTTCTGTGATACCTTCATATGCTGCATGGCGAGTGACGTAAGTTTTTCTTTCAAATGTTGAGCCAGGTGATTTGCTAAGAGTAGAGCTGGGAGACTGGGTTTGTCTGTAGCCAGAGGATGATGATGATGAATTCATTCTACCACTTCCACCTATGGGTAAAAAAAAATCTTTCCTCAGTAAACTGAAAATATGCCCTAGAGATAGACGGGGATACTCTATGTTACTGAGCTGGATAAATTTGCATTGATAACTCAAAACTAAACATGGGCAAGGACCAGATTTGCATGTAACTCAAACTGTCCTCAGCACTTAGTACAGAAGAGTTACTTGATGGCTTTAGAAGGAATCTTGTCAATGATGTCAACAAGTTCCTAGTGGGGCAAGTTCAAATGTGGGGACAAATGAGCCATTTCTTATGAGCAGGAACACATCTGGATCTGTTTGGGCTTTGGTTCGTATACAGACCCACCTGTAAACTCAACTGTCATATAACACAGACCACCAGAACTGGGAGATGCTTAAACCAAACTCCAAGTGCTGGAAGATGCAGTTCATGAGACGGGGAAAAGCGGAGATAAGCCCACCTTCCCTCCAGCACAGGTATCATGTGTGCACTTAGTCATGCTTTAGTCAGTCGACTTCCGGGAAAAGTGACTGAAGTGCGACTCAGGCCTAAGATGGCCTGGAATTTATTACTGACTGTTTGATTTACATATAGGAGAGATTTTCCTGTCCTAATTCACATCTATGCTGCAGAACTAAGAGAACTAAGAAGCTGTATCTAATGTGTGGTTTGTGAAAGGTCCGGATAGAAAGGACTTTATGATTTTGATTAGAGTACCGCACAAGGGGAATGTAGTGATAAAGCACAATATATCCATGATGAACAGCAAGATCAGATTGGACTTTGTTGACCCTTCAGTGCAAAAAGGGTGAGCTCTCAGGATCTCAACAGAATACCTTTTTGCCCCTTTTCTCCCTCTGCAGGGACCTGTTTTTTTCTTTGACTTCCCCATTTATTTCAGCAGAAAGAACTACAGTGACAAGTACACCTCTGTTGGAGGACTTCTACAAGCAGAGCAGGAAAGCAGGGACTAGACAATGCTCTGTAAAACTCAAAGAGGTCATTATCTCAGAAGTTCAAATTCCTTTCTCCTCCACACACTGAAAAGAAATGACAAGGAAGATGGCAATCCTGCAGTCATTTAAGTTAGAATTTGCAGGGCTAGGTTCTGTTCTCATTTAGACTGGTGCAAATCTGGACAAGTAGACTGCTACTTTCACCACAGTTATTTCACTTCTTCCCCAAGGTGAAGAGATTCCATGCTCTGGGCTTTAATTGGCAAAGAGTGGACTGTGATCTTGGAGTATGGCTAATCCTTCATCCGAGCTTTCAAGCTATGCTACACTCCCTAGACTTGTTGGGTCTTTTGAGGCAGGGGAAGTGTGTTCTGCAACATCCATTACCCAGTCCATCCCACTCGGAGACACAGGGAGGGATGTACCAGAAACCTGGCTGTGAATTTTTTTCTCCAGAAACCTTCCCTATGGCAATCCAGGAGCTGGAGGGAGAACATTTATATTCAGGGCATACTTTCCTGCCCTGAATCTCTCCTGAGACCATCTTCGCTTTCTGGTTCCTCACTGTGCATGGGCTTCACTCCTTACTTACTGGAAGTCACACAGCTGCTGCCATGGGTGTAAGTTCTCTTTTCCACACTGCTCCCTCCAGTGTGAGATGACGTTTTGAGCCCACTACTGCTTCCTCCTTTTGGAAGAGATATTGAGCATAAATGAGACATTCTCTCAGAGCACAAGTTGAGAAGAGCAAAGAAGCTGCAAGATGAGGCAGGAGGTACCAAAGCTGGCCTTATTCTCAATTACAAGGATAGCTTCATATCTGAGAAGGTATCAGGACTGCAGAAAAGTGCTGCAGAAGAGCACTTATACACTCACATTGTAGAACCAGCAGGTTTGCAGTCAAGTTTTGCTCTTGATATGGGCTAAATTAAGCTCCTGGTAACCCTTATCATAAATGAGACAGAGCAGCCACATTCCAACCCAGCTGCAGCAAGCTTATCAAGAAATGCAGCAATATTAAGAGTATGGAGGAGTCTTCCCTACTTGTTACACAGAGGCAGTAATCACCTCTGATCTCCTATACTACCCAGAAGGGATTCACCCACTGGGAAAGCTGATGGAAGAATATTCTGCATCCACAGCTTCTTGTGGGGTTTAGGTCTATCTGCACCCAGACCTGCTGCATCCAGGAGCCTGCAGAAACATTACAGCTAAATGTATAGAAGGGCACAGATCATGAGGTAGATCGTAGTTACTTACTGGGTGGTAAGGAAGTCAGTCTTGTGGTTATGGTCTCTGTAATAACTGCAGAAAGAAAAGGATGCAGAATTTAATGCAATTTAATCTAGCCATTCAACATGTGAATTTCATTCCCAAGCAGGACCAGGACTCATTCAAAGAAAAGTCCCCTAACTGTAACTCTTCTGGCAGTGGGCTGAGCTCTCATTAGCACACAAACTTCTTTTCCGATTTTATTTGCAGGTCTTTCTCACAGTGCAGTAACTGAGAACACCATTGCCATGAAAGATTTTTCTTTGCAAATTATCTGCGAAACATAGAAGTATTATTATTTCTGGGTACTTCTGAGCCACAGATATTGCTATAACTGCAGTGGCCACTAGCAGGAATTTCCAGACTGACAGCAGTGAAACTTACTCTCTATTTAGGGAGCATATTCTAGGCCAGGTAGGACATTGGTATAAGTGGCAGGAAGAGAATTCAAAAATCTGTGCTACTGGGTAGAAGTCTTACTACAGGGCAGTCATCTCTGATTATATACTCAAACCTGATAAATGTTTCTAGATGTTTGATACTTCCCCATTCTACTCTTTATTTTAACTCGGACAAAGAAACACGACTGGGTGCAGAACTTGAGTTTCTTGATCTCTGGTCAGTGTTCAACACCCTACAAAACTGGGCATCCGGTTCTGGTTATTTTTGGTGTGCAACCTTATCTTGTGATATGAAAATAAATAATGATAATAATAATAAAAATAAAGAAGTTCTCCTTACGTCTTTCAGTAACTTCTGATCCATCTTGCCTTGTTTTCTTTGTTACAGAATCCATACCATTGCCACCTGCAGGGGAAGCATAGAGACTGAACTGAGAACTTTGCACATAGCAGGAGATGACAACTCCCCAAGGGTCCCACCAGTTTTCTCCTTCCAGCTAGGGACTGAAATGTCTGGAAGCCACCAGTGCCAGGGAGTTTGAAGTGCCTTTCCAAAGCTATGTGAGTATTACTGCTGGATCAATACCACCCTCCCACTAAGGGAGAAGAGGGCTGAAAGAGCAGGAGGGGTTATGAGGCCACCAAAAGCTAAGGAGATGGAGGGCATGAAATGAAAGCCCCCGAGAAGAGCCACTTAGTGACCAAGAGGCTTAGATCTGGCTTGATATCAGACTTCGTGGCACTTCGCCATGGCCTCCAGTCTGGCCTCTCATGGAGGTTTGAACAAAAACACAGGATCCAAACACTACTCCCACACAACCACGCTGGGCAGGATTCAACAGCACGGGATTAGCAGTGCAGGCAGCCGCAGGAGTTCTGCCTCCATTAGCCAGTAGCGCTGATTTGTGCCAGCGCTGCCAGAAAGCATGAGCAGAGAAGCTGCACTGTGATGGCAAAACTGTGCTCTCAGGCAGTATAGATGTCAAAACCACAGCACTGACTTTAGTGAAACAGAGAAACACCTGAGGTACCTCTAAACTAGTCATTTTGGGCAACAAGGAACTTAGGGTACAAAAGTTTATCTTGCTTCACAGGCTGAGGTGTGACAGGTTGGAGCCCATGCCTGTGGCTATGAGATCAGAGCTAATTAATTTGGTGCTTGCTCAGGTCAATCTACATAGTCCTGGAACCACCTGTGTGGCAGCTATGTCTATTCCTGCTTCATGACTTGGATCCCTCCCTTATCAAAAACACAGTCCCTGGTGAGGTATGAATGTCTGCCAAGACAGGAACACCACAGACGGCCTGTGATGGTGGGGAACAAAAAAGTATCAGCCAAGAGAGAAATCTGTCCTGTCAGAAGGAAATACACAGGTCCTCGCTCCTCATATCTCTAAGATAACATTTCACTTCGTGCAGTCACAAACCCCAAGAAGGAAGAGATTTTAACAAGTGTGGACAGTGGTAACAGGCAAAATTTTTCCACTGCCTTTGGGGACTCCTTCCTAAACATGAAGAGCAGCCATACAGGAAGCCTCACACTTAACTGACTGAACCCATGAAAGCTGTGGACAAAATCCCTTCCAAGTTCCCAGTCCAGCTCAAGGCTCAGGTCCCGCTTAAGACTGTGGCCTCCAATGCAGGTATCATTTGGGTCTGACCCTCCAATTACACTTACTCTTCTCCAAAGCCCTCCTGAATGTTATGCTTGCACTGCCCAGGCACAAATGATGAGAGACAGCAGAGAATCTGCAGGAGTATCTGAAGCTTATTTCCAGTTTGGCATTTCAGCAGCTCCTGCTGTCCTCCGAGCTGGCCAGGACCAGCCCGAGCTCCAAAGGAGCACTGCCCGTCGAGCCCCTGCTCGTCACGCTCCCCAGCACAAAGCTGGCTGCATGCAGTGGAGAGCACAAACAGCGTCCCACGGCCCAGCTCTCTGCTCCTCGGCCTCTGGGCCGGGCTGAGCAGCTCTGAGCTGGGGCTCCTGCGGCTGCACCCAAGCCCCTGCACTGCCTCGGTGGCAGGGCACTGCCCAGCCCTCCCAGGGCCGCCAACACAGGGGATTTCCAGGGATGATCCAGGCATGTGCAAGACTGGAGCCCTGCGTCAGGGCAGGGCTACTCGTCCCGTAAGATGCCAAGAACTGGCAACAACCGGACCAGCGATCCTGGATGTTCACTCCAAGAAGAGGCAATTTCTCTTCTCTAGGGTTTGCATCAACAGTGGAGGCATCTTTAAAGCTTCTTTCCTAAACACAGATGCTGGAAGCTGTTGTCCACATGTCAGCTTTTCGGCTTTTACCATTTTTTGGCAGAGAAGACTTTGGCATTTTTTGGCAGGGAATATTTGCAGCTGCTTCCCTCCTGCTCTGCAGCACCAGAACTCCACTGGCAGAAGCCACCACAACCATGGCACAAATGTGTTTTCCATGTCCTCTCCTCTACCAATAAAAAAGGGGAATATTTTGCTCTGACATCAATCAGAAAATAATAAAAATAAAAATAAGGGGTTAAAGCATATCTTTGAAGCCACACATGCCAGAGCCCAGCCCCGGCACGGTGCATTTGCTCTATGTTGCATGTGTGTCTGCCATGCACAAGCGCCAGCCCAGCTTCCAGCACATTGACTCCATGCTTGAGGTTCCCTATTTGCCATGATTACTCAGTTTCTCCTAGCTGGATTCACAAAGCCAAAGCTGCAGGCTATGTCTGAGGCAAAGTAATAGCACTGCTGGATTGGAGAAGCTCCCTGCAATTCCTCTGCATGACAAGCAGGAGCTTGTGAGGTGGCATCACTCTCAAACAGTGCAGGCAGCACATGAGAGGGCAAGACCAGTCTGCTTTCACATGAACCTGGGATTGGAGAGTGTTGGTGGCACCTGTAAAAACAGGGAACTTGCAGATCTTAATGGTACTGGGAACCAGGAGAGGCTGCTCCTAGCACTGTCACACTTGTACTAATGGAGCAAGGTGTGCTTAGATCTGTGCTTCCCAAAGAAGCCCAGCACTGCAGGGCACCCCTGTCCCGATTCCAGCTGGCTGCAGCACAGCACAGCAGCAAGATGATGCTCCAAAGTACACCCCACTTACAGACACTCAGAAACCAGACAGGGAACCAAGCAGACATCTGAACATCTCGCTTTAAGCACAACTGTTTAACCTGCTTAGCTGGGCTTGGGGCTTTGTGTGGCACCTCCTTGCACTGATGGAGGAGAAGCAGATTCACTGCAGCTTCTAGCCATATGGATACAGCCTGAGGATGTGAAGTCAGTCTTAGGTGAGATATTCAGATCCTTCTGGTTAGCTCAGATACTAGGTATTACTTGTGAGGTGGTACACTCACAATAAAGACCATTATAGACATTTTTAAAAGGGGAGAGGTATTTTATAGCCACAAAGACATATTTTATTGGAGACCAATGAAAGCAGGCACACATTTCAGGTCTGCTTAATCCTCCATGCTGGTCCTTGCAGTTTTCATCAGAGAACGCTGTTGCACTCACACAGCACCCATCCTTTCATCTCTCTCTTCCCTCCTAATAAAGCTCCTGCAGAGAGGCTCTCTGTTAGGAAGAGAGGCACCAGCAGGTGCTGAGATTAATAACATTTAATGCCACAGGAACCCTTTGATCACTAACACACTGACACTCAGTAGAAGCCTCCAAATCACATCACTGATAATGTTAAAAGCAAATGCCACGGCCCATCATATCTAGGGTACCCATTCCTCTTAAGAAAGCCTTTCAGGTGCCTCTGTCCCAGGATTTACTGAACAGGTTAACAACTGGCCTTCTGCTTCTCTTTCACCTGACTGTCCTTTCTATTCTGCCTTAATACCTGTTCCTTTCACTTTCAGTTATTCTACCAAAATGAATATAATTAGAGTCAAATTGACTAAGTAAAGTTTCCAAATCTGCTTGTTTAGTACATGCACAGAAATGATGCTAATGCCAAGGAAGCAGCTGAGATGTTCAACCAAAGCCTGGACGCGCTGCAGGAACCAATGCCTACCTTTGCTGCAACCCACGCTGGCCTCCTGGACACCAATACGGACTCATTTCTCACAGCACAAACAGTAGCACTAGTTGCACTTCACTTGGCACTGCCAGGTGCCTTCCTTTCAAAAATGTGTCTTGTCAGGGTCTATTTTATCGTGCTGCCCAAGGAAGAACAGCCCCAGAGCAAGATCCTTCTGACCTGCACAAGCCTCTCACTTCTGGCACAGAAAAGGAGCTGAACAATATGACACTATATAGACAAAAAAAAGTTTACAAACAGGCAGGTGCTATTAGCATCTTTCACAGCTGAAGAAACTAGTCACACAGAAGCACAAGTGACTCACCCAAAGCCCTCTTAAGAGCCAGTCCAAAGACATGAAAAGAAGAGAGGTTCCTGTGTTCAAGTAGCTACGTCCTGCTGCAGAAAAGATTAAAACTAATTCTCGAACCAGACTCTTCTCACATACTGTGACCTAGCTCCAAACGCACCTTGCGGTGCCTCCTAATCTTCTATTACAAAAACATGTCCTGAAGTCCATAATCAATGACTCACTGCTGATAACTAACCCTGCTTGTCTGAGACAAGGCAAACTTGTCCATGGCAGCACTAACAAAATTCAGAAGCGATTCCAGGCGTTTCCCAGGACTAGAGATCTACTTTTTAGTATTTTGCCCTCCTTTGACTACCTAGAGCTTCTGCAGAGATTTTCTGCATTTTTTAATTTATTTTCTGCAGGGAACAGATGAAGAGTATGCATTTCCAATTGCTCAGGTTTTAAAATAGTCAACAGATGACCTGCACGTCACCATTTCACCAGTACTTACAGAATAGAAAACATTCATCTGAACTTTATCTATTTGCACAGTGGTTTCACCAAAAGTATTAAAAATGTACCCACAATTTGGCTTCTTACTTCTTAAATCCCAGAATATATATTCTCCTCACTTAATATTCATTTAAAAAAGAACTATATTAGCTGACAAATACAGAAAACAAAATTACCCAGCTCTTATATAATCTTATTTTTGCATTGTACAGCCCATAAAAGAAACATATCATCTTCCCACAGGTTGCCCTGCAAGGAATCTGGGAAAGAAATAATAGAGGAGAGTTTCTTCTTCTCCTTTTTTTTTTTTTTTTTGGTTGTTGTAATATAACTTACCTGGAAATCTTTGTTTAATGAACTGGAAATCTCTTTTTCCTCGGTCGTTTTCCTTCTACCAAAAATTTTCCACCTACACTTTATACCATGCCCCTCCAAAGGTGTGTGGAATCTGAGTGATCATCCAAGAATGTTCTCTTCTTCTTGTATTTAACCTGCTTTACTCTCCCCCTTCTTGCTCTTCCCTACCGCTCTGCTCCTAAGCAAGCCCTGACAAAGGCATTTTGCGGTTTCCTGCCTCACCCTAACCTTCCAATTACCTGACACTCACTGGAAAAAAAAATCTGCCTGCAGGAATCAAACTTTATTGAAAGCAATAACGCTCCTACCTATTTGCTCAGGTAGATTAACTATTTAGAGTGCAGACAAGCAACGAAAAGAAGCGCTACAGCACTGCTTTTTGATACATGATCTGAACATTTTAACAAGCCCTTTTCACCTGTTCTGGGTTTTTCTTACAGAAAGTTTGTGCAGCACCTGCTGACGTCTCTGCAAAGCTGGCTGCAAGCTAATCATTTTTTGCCATTTGTAGACAGTGGGCTAAGCTCCCAGCTAGCACAAACTGGTGCAGAACCTGAGGGTCAGTGCCTTGCACACCCCATCAATAGTTATGCTCAACTCAGGAAGCAGCACTATTAATAAAAACACACCAAACTGAGCAAGGAACAAAATCTTTTATTTCTGACTTCTGCAGACTTCCCACTCAATAGGAATTGGAGCAGAAGACTTGCCAGGATGGGCCAAAGCAAAACTCCACCTAGCTCGAGATGCTGCTTCCCACCGTGACCCAAGTCAAAAGCCGTGTGAAGCCCATGTGAACAGCACAAGCACAGGCTGGTGTTGTTGCTGGAGGCTGGAGACCTCATGAGTCAAAGGCAGCAGCTTTGCAATCATTCCCTGATGGATTTTTTTTCCATTAATTTGTCCAATTAGTTTTTGAATCTTGGCAGTATTTTAGTATGCAAGATGTCCTGCAGCAAAGCTTAACTATACCTTGGTGAAGATTTTTGCTCCTGCCGCATATGACATTGTCATTTTATGTCCATGTTTCTGCACAAGAATTGGTATTCATGATGATTTCTCTCACCCTACATAGGTTTTGAAGGATGATGCTTTATATGTATTTTTGCATGTATCTTTCGAGGGACTGTAGCCATGCAGTGACTAGGAGAGGACACTCCATTAAGTTTCAGATCAGAAATTTCTGAAACTATATAGGGACATGGTAGGAACACAACCTTACACTGCTCCTCCAAAGGCTAGGTCCCACACTATTGACAGGGGTAGAGATATCTTCAGAACTCATCAATGCATCTCCTAAATCCTAAAACTTGTAGTTATTTTTATCTTTACCCAGAGAGATTTTTAAGAAGCATAATTTCCTCCCTGTGTGGAGCTATCATAGCATCCATGAATCTGTGTCCTAAACACTAATCAAGCAATATGAAGCTGTCCAAACACGCTGCATGTGATAATTAAGTCAATAAGAGACTTAGTCCTTGGCCTGGGAACTGCACTCGGCTTGTGCCTTGACAGAGAGGATAGAGTAGCTTTAGCTTTATGACCTTCAAGACACATAAAGATGATGCATTGCAGTCCTTTTTATTATCAACTGCACTTTGACCGGGCACTTTGGTCATCTTGTTTTACATCTGCTGGCAGCAGAATGCCCAGCAGTGCAGGGAATGAGAAAGACAGGGGCTGAAATTTTCTTGATAACCAACTGTTTTTGGAGCTCTTCTTCATGAGTCATTTTGCCAATTTCTTGGCAAAAAACAAGAGTATGGGGGGGAAATGACATAGAGGTACCTTAAAAGGAAAACGGAAACAAATCACAAAATCACATCTTGAGAACTGCTGACTCTGCATTTAGAAGTAGAAATTTAGGAGGAGATGAAGCTGATAAAATATGCCTGAGGAAACACTCTGTTTGCCTCAAGTTCCTCATGGGCAAGTGTTGATATCAAGGACATCATTTACAGAGGGTCTGAGCATCCTCACATTACAATGCAACCAGTGGTATCCTTGGGTGTTCAGATCTACTGGAAGCCACATGCTACCTCTACCTGGCACAGCACAATGAACTGCAGCAGACTTAGCTTTAGGCAGCTGGATCCTTTCTTTCCCCTGCACTCCAAAAAGAAGACCAAAGATAGTACTAAAGTTGAGCCACTTGGTCTAGTTATAGCTCTCCTCAAGGACCTTACAGATAAGAACCTGTGTTTATAGCTGAGGAATGAGAGCTTGGTGTCAGTGACATAAAATGAGGCTGCACAGCTCCAGACAAGGTGCTTTGCTGCCCACACACTGTCCAGGCAACGCTGCCCTGACTGACGCATGAAGTATACGACTAGTGAATCAACCATAAATGTGCCTAAAACAGTGCAGGCCCACATGAGGATGGTTCATATGGGGAAGAAGAAGCCACCCCTATTTCCGGCTAGCAACTGCAGCTCCATCCGTGCTGCAGCTTCACTCACCAAGGCCAGGCAGCTACTGAGGCAAGCAGAGCCTCGCGCCTGACTCACTGCTTGACTCAGGAGGCCGGTTTGCACATAGCTTGGGAAACGCACTGTGACTAACCTCGGGCATGAAAAAGCCTTGTGGGGAGCTGCTCACTGCCTCTGGGCTGCCTGGAGGGGAGTAACGTCAGGATGCTGACCAGCTCTGCCAACACAACCTCCCAGGCCCCAAGAGAGCTCAAGGAGCAGGAGAAGACATGAAGACATGTGGACTATTTCTATCCATTAATTATCTAGGTCAGACAGCTAAGGACTGTCTTGGCTCTTTCATTCTGGGTTAAAGCAGCACTCCACACAACAGGAGCTTACTGCTACTCCTATGTTTTACCACATCGCAAACAGCAATAATTACAATAAATCTATATATGCATAGGAAGCATTCAGGCCAGGACAAACTAAACTTGACTGGTCCAGAGAGGAGGAACTGGACTGTTCTGGTGGGGGGGAGAAAGTGGAAAGAGATGGGAAAGCTTTCCGCTCTTACTGTCATTAGGTGCCTGGGAGAAGTGAGACCTCTCAGGCTCATGAACACATTTGCAACTTGAGTGTATCTATCTCCACCACTGTCGGGAGAGAGCAGACAGCTTCACTCTCCAGGGGTAAACTGTGGAAGGGCAAACTGGACACTAGGATCCTACGCGCTCTGCAGTCAGTCTGAGGTGTATCACTCTGGGTTTATATTAAGTAACATTCATTCGTGACACTCCCCTCTTTCCTATAACCAGGCTGATGAATAAACCTTTTCACTTTGTCCCCTAGATAAGTGCTCCCTGCAAGATCCTCCACGCATGGCAGCACAGCTCAGAGCAGGACTGAGGCTCTTCTCTGCTGCTGCTAGTTATTCACCGTGCACACACACCCAGAGCACTTAGTCAGGACTAAGCAACCAGTTCCTGAGAATTTTACTTGAAGTTTTCTCCACAGGGTAGAATATTTCTCTATTTCTTAGCATTTAGAAAACTACTGACTGCTTGCAAACCATCTATGAATCCTTAAACAGTTTTAGCCCCGGCTTCTCTTAGTCCAAAAATATCCACTAGAAAATGCATCATTTGCTAACATCCCATGTCATATATTTCAGCTGGCCAGCCAGTGAAGGGACACAACCAGTGCCAAAGGACCTGGCTGTGATGCAGCCAAAACAAATAATGGAGAAAAGTCAAAGCAAACTGTTTGCAAAGAACTGGCAGCCTGAAAAAAAAACTCCCAACCTTCTGCAAGCCCTAAAGAAAGCAAGATTTGATTTGTGAATTGCTCAGCAGCCACAGCCATGGCCAGAATGCCAAGCAATCAGTGTTTCAAACAAAGATATCAACCAGCCCTGCCAGCTGCCAGTCTAAAGTCTGCAAGCCTAAGTTCCTTTAAAAAAGAAAAGAACAAAACAGTAACAGCACAGCGAGAATATGCAGGGGAACAGTGTGTACAGGACAAAAGCACAAGACAAAACTTTATAGAGGTCAGCCCCAGGAAATGTTGAGTGCTGGTGAATACAGGTGATTTTTGGCTGCTATCCCCAACAGCAAATTCAAATCTTAATACTGGCAAAAACATCCTGCTGGAAGATCTCTGACAGGCTCAGCTACAGCTTGCAGCAACTCACCTGCTACGTGGCAAGAGGGATTCTCATGAGCAGGATGGGAAAGGCAGAGGAGGGCAAGACTGAGATACATTCCAGAGAGCAGACATTAACTGAAGGGTATCCAGTAGCAGTTTTCTTTTTCTTTCACCTTCACCAGTGCTGTTGCATTTCTGCCCTCCATGTCTTTTCCTTTCTAAGTTTGAAAGTGCCATTTTTTGGCCTGTACTGTTTTTTGAACATCTTCTGTACCCCACTCCCAAGCTACCCAGCCATATGTATATTGTCACAACCTAACACTGCTTTCAAGAACAGATTTCCTCACTGTCCACATTGCAGAGACACAGACTTCTCCTGAGAGAGACACTAGCAGAGATCCAGAGCAGTCTGGAGAAGCAAGAGAAGACCAGCCCAGCATTGACTACATTCGCTTGGAATGTGCAAGATCTGGCTCAAGTCCGTTCTCTGAAACACCTGCACAGTGGGATAAACTTAGGGTTTCCACAGCTCTCTCAAATGTTGTGAGCAGACAGTCTATCCTGGGCTGAAGAGCCTTTCATTGCAAATAATATACTTCAGGGGTAAGTGTCAAGACTAGCATGCAATGCTTCTCTGGAGCACAAAATATTTTAGATTAGCTGTGCTCTGCCCCTGCTAGAAAGTTGTGACTATCCCAGTGGCCCACAAAATGTGTCCATTCAGCCCATTATATGCCCCAAATTTTGAATGGGTGACTGAAAACTCTGCAAACCTTCTGTTCAGGCTCCTTGTTAATTCACACAGTAACCACTTCACTTCCTGTGAGTAGGCTCTCAGGCATTCCCATTTCAGGGTGGTGCTACCTTTAACAGCCAAAGTAAATAACACAATAAAAATTCCCAAGAGGGCTATTAAGCCATTCCCTCTAAGGGATCAAGCTCTTCTCAGCCCAGTAATTGTTGCCATTGATTATCAGGGAAATCCGCATTTCAACCAAGTCATCATCTTGCTCTCCTGGGTGCTTCACACCATAAGTCAATAGCTGGCAAACTTACACTTACCTGAACATTAGGAAAATGCCAAGAAGAACTTGGTGGCCACTAATGTGAGGCTGGATTGTGAACTTGTTTCTGTTGCATTTTAGATCTGGTTAACACCACTGACTTTAATGGAGAAACTCTTGATCTTACTTTGGCTGCAAATGTGAGACTGTACCACGTGTTATAACTGCTTGCAGGGGGCATGTGAAAGAGAATTTTGTCCTATTTCTATTTATCTATTCAACTGGTTCTCAAAAAGGCTTGAATCCCTCTTCTTGGCCCCTGTCCTGCTGCACCTGCTTTTCCTGGGGCACACAACCTCACCTGCCATGTACAAGCTTGCAAAGCCATAATTTAAATGCCACACCTTTATTAAAAGATACATTCCAAAGGCATAAAATATTATTACCCGATCTACCTGGGTAGAAGACTGGTGATCTCCTGCAGCACAGGGAGCACAAGACAGGACATGAGACTTGGTAGAGTCATTCTTCAGAATGCACCTCACGTGGCAGCTGGAGACTTCACACATGGCCTCAATGATGAGACTGGACACTGCCCTGGAGACCCTTCTGTCTCACACTGTGAAAAGACGGATGTAACAAATGAGTTAATCTCACGAAGAGCTAATAACACTTCTTTTGATTTGCATCCTCCCCAGAAGCACTCTCCTTGCTACAGAATTATGGCTCCCATCACTTTTTTTACTTTTCCTTCTTCAACAACCAAGTATCCTCAGTATTCAACACACTCCAGCTTTCTTAAGCTTCTCTTTATTTGTAAAAGGTGACTGCTCATTTGGCAGATGAATCAATGCACTGCAGTGCATAGTTTCTACTCTTTGATTTGATAGCTGAAGCTTTAATTTGCAAGGGTTGAGATTTTTCGATTTCTTGATTATTTTTTCCAACAAAAGATCACTACTGCTTAGCTCTGCTGGAAAGATATTTCCAGATATTGGAAAACAAATACAACAACAGATCTATACTGAGGGAATAAGAGTGCATAATGCTGGTTTTGATGCTCCTCCATGGGAGTAAATTTTATTGCTTATGATAAGCATTTATTCCTGATAGAAGTAAAAATCATTTATCTAAATTTTTCAGGTATCAGGTATGTCAACTATGAAAATGTGTTTCTTAGAATACTATTTATACTTTTTTTTTTGCCTGAACAAAGAGAAATCTTAACAATACACAGAAGAATTACAAAATCATCTCTAGCATTTAAAGATGACTTTGGACTTTCCTAGACATGAACTGAGGGAAGACATCACACACAGGCTCTTTAAGATTAAAAAAAATAATAATAATCCTTTCGGCTTGGTAACTACTAATAAAATAAAAATAAAGAATTTAACAATTGCAGGTAAGACGCATATAGTTTATAGCACCATCAAAAACCTGGATTTAGAATAAAAGACTGACAAAACAATCTGAAAGTACTTTTCTGAAATGCTGTTTTAGAGAGTACAGAGGCCAAAGAACTCTCTGAAATTACTATATTCAATGTTGCACGCAGGCTTAATATCAAGAATGCAGGGAGAGTATGTAGAAGAAAGAAAAAAGTAAGAAAATTACTTTTTCCCCCCTGCAATATAGAAAAACTTATGTTGTAGGTCTTCAGACTAATACAGTCTAAAAGTTCATGTCCCAATTTCAAGTGTGCACCCACAGAAGTTTTGATCTATAGATCTGAAAGCAGGATAAATGTTTTTGTCCTTATGAGAGTGCAGAAAGGTTCATGATGGAAGTCATCAAACCAGACAATGATGGATTTGGTCACAAAATCACAGGTCACACTTGCATTGTGGAACAGTACTTCCTCCTCCAAACTTACGTGTCTTTCAGTCATATGATGACAACCTCCAATCTTAGGTCATTTCAATCAACTTCTTAACTTCTTTCAGTTAATTTCTTAGAAAATGAAACTATGCAGATGAACTGAGTGACTACATGTCAGACTTATGTATCCTTTTATTAAAGATCAGGATGGAAGCACTGTATAGAATACTTCAACGTTAGTAATTTTTAAGCCATCCATGATCAGTATAACAGCTCCAAAAGCTACAGCAGCAGCATGATAAACAATCCTCTACAATGACAAACAATTCTCTACAACCATACATCAGGAAAAGGAAATCAAAGAGTACCAGTCAGCAGATCCAAAGATGAGTCAGGGTCTGTTCATATCTATTTCAACAGAGGATGTCATAGGCACCTTTACGTAGAACCTATTTTCTCCTGACTTTGAAAATTACTTCATTGCTTGCAAGAAGACTAGTATCAGCTTTGCAGAAAGTTCAGAGGTCTTTCTTTGCTCAGCTTGCTCATTGCAAGCACTGGGAGAGTGGGAAGTGTCTACAATGTGCTGTCCACTCTGTGGTGATTATCTACATGGTAACGTATACACTCTGTTCAGGAGAAAACTGAGACAGATTGAAATTGTGATCCAACTTCCTGCCACATTGGAAAGTTTTTTTTACAGATCTTGGCAAAGCAAATCACCTCAGGTCTGCCTGACTTCTGTGCATAGGTATGATGGTAAAAACTGCAAGTTCTACATGCTGCCAGGGCCAAGGCCCAGGCAAGTGTTTCATCTGGCAGTAACCTAAATAGTACTATTTTCCCTAGCAGTACATGAGGCTGTCAGCAGGTTTATTCTGAGCAGTATTTTGCGATGTTTCAGCTCATCGTTTACAGGAATTAAAAAATAAAATCTTCCAAATACAGACCAGAAATATATCAGTTGTGGGGAAACTCCCCTGACTAGTAAGAAGAGGCTCTGACAAATATTAAAAGACTGCATCATAGCTCCATAGTGAGCTGTGATCAAAAACTTTTGGAAACATTCATCTGTGAAGAAAATGGTCATCTGTGAAGAAAATGGTCATTATGACTTGAACTCACAAGTTTAAAGCTACAGTGTTTGCTTTAATTTATGAAAATTAAGTCTGGAGTACAATAAATGCTAAATTCTGACTGAAGAGTTCTTGACAAGCTTGTGAAACACGTTCTCTGGTGAAATATACTTTGCACCACTGCTGTACAGGAAAGGTGCTAACATTTCACTTTCTCCTTTGTACAAGGTGTATCCCTCTCAACTTGTTACTATGCAGCAACCATAAATAATGATTACCTTTTTTTACAGTGCCTTGCATCCCTGTCTTGTTGCATTGAAATTAATATCTGCGTGTTTCCTTCTATTATGGCATGTCTTCATTTGAGTAACCCTAATCAAACTGCACTCCTGCCACCCTAGTGCAGAGCTCCCAACCGTGCAAACACTCCCATGGAAGCAGACTTTCTGCACGGGAACTGTAGACTGGACCCACAGTGTCGAAAGTCCCAGTAAACACAGAATCAAGGCTTCTCCTCAGAAAGAACTGTGAGAAAACAAACATGCGGGTTAAAAAGCAGCCAGTCCCCATACATTACTTTTTACCTTGCCTCTAAGTTAATTATGAGCAGAACTAAAAGCTGAAAACTGTGGCTGCAGTTACAAGAGCAGTCAGAATCATTTATCAATAGAGGGAGAGTAAATATTTGAGCACCACTACAGAAGTTGAAATTCAAAGCTGGCAGCTCATCAACAAGTGCATTTTAGTGTGTTTTATGCTGTTCTTTAATCTTGAATATCCTTTAGATTCTAGATTTATTGTTAGGTGGGTTAAAAGTAGTATTCAGCTCCATTTGTGGTTATTTTCTTTATGCTCCCATTCCCCCACACCCTTTCAAGCTTCTCACTTTTCATTAGATTTTGCTTTTGCAAGCAAATCTCTAGCCAGCCACACCTCTGCCTTACAAAACCGCAAATGATAAGGCGACTCCAACAAAAACCTGCCTGCTGAAGGGTAAACAAAGCGTAGATTTGTGACCCAGAAGAAAACAGAACAGCGCTGGTCTGCAGCATATTTGATATTATCTGTTTCTTCTTAACAAGAGCACAAGTGCCATGCAGTCTGAGGAACATCTACCCACATGTATCGATACGTATCTATAACATAAATAGATAATGATGATGGCAGTAATCACACAGCTTTGTCACATTTTATAGTTGTATGGTTAATATGCAGCTGGGAGCCAGGAGACCAGGTTGCTCACCTAAGGGATCTGGAAATCATTGATAGAACAGGAATGCAATGTTAAGGGGACAGTTGTGGGGACAGTTGTCCTACAAGTCAGCGTTGGCTGCAAAGTTGTTTTATTTTCCGCAGGCCTCAGATAGCTCCGAGCTTCTTCTTTCACATATTTATCCTGATAGTTACAAGGAAAAGATGCTGGAAGTTGGGTTCACACTGCCTCGCACAGTGGGATTTCCCTTGGAATAGTTCACATTTTTTATAAATATTGAATACAAAATTTCAGTGGGGATGACTAAAACAGCAGAGACATAAACAAAGAATATGCAGAAAATAATAATAAATGTTGGCTGGCTTTACCAGGAAAGTCTCTATATAATCTGTCTCCTTGGCCCAGAGTTATGCTTTCATTCCTGCTCTTCCCAGTAAGAGCCATGTAGCGGTTCTACTGTGTCCTTCTCAAAACACTGTCTGCAAGAGGTTCTCAGCTTAAAAACTGGTTGTCCTCCAGTTGAAAATCAGTGCCAAGCAGGTATTTAAAGCCAGAAGTAAACAGAGAAATGGTGGCATGAAGGCAATGTGTACACACTGTTCTGTAGCTGCTCAGCTAGCAGTGGGAAACCACAGGGGAAAAAGCAGCTTTTGTTGTCAGTACGCTGCTTGTACAAGGGCTTCAGCAATGACTTCGGACTAAGATGATTTTTAGAAACAGTTCTCAATATGATGTTTGCAAGTTAACACTCAAAACTTGCATCCGCACCGCTTAAGTAGCTTGTGCTTCTCATCTCGGAAGGTTTACTGACAGGTGTGAACTTTCCGACTTAGCCCATCTCTATTTGCATGTTTGAGCTTGAAAATCGGTTTTCTTACTGCAGAGCACAAAGGCACTGCCTTTCCCAAAAGGCAGGCCTCGTGTGTGTCACTCCTGCTCAGCACAGTGACTGGCGGAAAACTTTGCTGTTATTCAAACTTTTCATTTCAGACTGATTCAGACAGATTTGCATTAATTTAGTTCTGTCAGAAGTTCAGCTTGTAAGACCTGTGATAACATGCAGCTTTCCCTTATCAAAATCAAGGCACCTTGGGCTCATCCTCACACCATATGTTATGGATTTCAGATGCTCCTGCTGAGATGGATCTTTCTGGGCATACTTGTTATCACAGAGTTGCCAGATGCATGTTATGGTGACTGCCTCACTCAGTGCCTGCAAAGAAACCGCTCTTTGGCTTCTACTTTAATAACATCCGTAATTAAAATTGTCAGCTGAAGGCTCTGCAGCCTCAATAACTTAAGATAATTTTAGTTTCCAGAACAGATTAAGGAGTTCACAACAAAGTATTTGGCCATTCAATTATTAGAAATATCTACTAGGAAAATACTTCTGACAGATAAAAACTGTGGAACTTACACAGTACATGTGATGATCTAAAATACGTGACTCACTGGCAAGTACATTTATGACTGGAGTTTGCTACACTCAGTTCGCTGAATCCATTTCTCATCTGAAGTGAGGCCCTGAGAGAGAGCACAATGAGAACGATGATCCATTGCTCCCCCTTCTGACAATAATATTCCCCTATACCTATACGGATAAACTCTTGTCTTTATATATCCATTTTTATGCATATGTGTAATTGCAAGCACATAAAAATATGCGACTGTAGAAAACAAGGTTGAAAAGACCTTCAAGTAGTTATCTAACCCATCTCTCTGCCCCAAGACCAGCTCCATCTTAACAATTCTTGATAGTTCTGTCTTTAAACACCTTTTAAAAAATTACCAGAGAGGGAGGTTTCATATCCTGCCTGGGCAATCTGGTCCAGTATCTCACTATACCTGCAGTTAAATCTTTTTAACTCCCAAAACGAGCATCTCACTTCAGCAGAGGATCACTTTCTCTCTTCCATTCCCAGGGTAGAATAATCTACCGTCTTCCTTCCTATGGCTGCCTTTTATGTTCTTAAACAGTACTGTCATATATCCCATTAATGTTTTCATCAGTAAACTTGGCTTTCCCTGTTCCTGCCCCTGATCACGGAGAACTGCCATTAGCTTTCCTGAGGACTGCTCACATGCTTAAAGTTACACATATTTCAGTATTGCGTTGAACTGGGGACTTCACTGCCAGCACTGCCTAGGGCTGTAAAACACAGGCCGATCTACTTTAATTGCAGTAAATTACTTCAGTAAATTACTGGGTTTTTTATAATGGTCTGACATCTTTGCAAGTGTCTTAAAACTTGTAACTGCGGATAAAAACTACTGTAATTTGTTAGTGAAGAATAAGCAGTGTAATATTGCTCTGAAGCTCATTTACTTGACCAGCAGGCAGTGTTTAAGTTTCAGTTTCATTAAGTATTTACTTAGCAGTGCAGACATGCACAGCGTGTATTGGAAACTGAACTGGGGGTCCTAAAACATCTAGAAGCAATTCGTATTGCTGATAAATAGGCATGCCCCAAACCTAATAATTATTGAGCTGCTGATAGGAGTGTATACTCCCCTCTCATCAATGTGAGGTGCAATCCCCTCTGAGTACTCAAAATGAGGGAGAACAGAATCTGCAGGAGTTAGTGCACATCAAGAATATGCAATCCCTGCAAAATATAAGGACGTAACAAGCTGATACGTGTGCATAACGTTGATAACAATTTTAAATAATTAGAAAGAATACTCTGCATGGGCCCTTTCATTGCAATTTTTGTAATGCTTTGCCTTGATTTGTTATTTTAAAAGGTTGTTTGATAAACATGTTATGAATTACTCTTCCATATGAAGAAGTCAAAGATAGAAGACTGATAAGTAGGGGAAAACACAGTACACATTCATTTGTGAAATACACTCTATGTGTTCTGACTTGAACACATACCAGTCTCTTTGTGCAAGAGCTTCCCGAGCTGGTGACCACCTCCTAGGATTCCTCTGCCTGAGATGATGAACACTCTGCCACAGTTTAATCATTTACAGCATCAGCTTGACTACAGCTGCATTTGTGGGGCAGGAATATAAGCATGGAAATGGGACAAAATGAAAATATGCAATGGAAAGGCAATCTTAGACTGTAGCAATATATATTCCACTAAAGGCCTTGAGAGTATCAAAACACAGGTGACAATCCTAGTTCCAGCATTATAGTAATGTTGATGATATTCTTCACCACCCATCTGTCACATATGATTAAGTAAAGGGTGTGCATATATGTACACAGCTGATCCTCAGAGAAGCAAGAATCCCACACAGGACTTTCTAACCAGACATCCTTGTGGCCTGTGTCAAGGTTAGTCATGCCTGTTTTCACAGATTCAAGAAGAGGCAAGTCATATATTATTTAAAACTCCACAGTTTTAAGGGTGCTGATCTAACTCCTGTGGAGTCTTTCAAGAGAAAACTTGTCAATGTACACCCATGCACTGAGTTACTGCCAAATACTTAACAATGATGGAATAGTTTATTCTGGCATATACTACCCCACAAAATCCCTGCAATTAACTCAAGGAAAAAAAAATGCACTAAACTTTAAGGTACCAAGAATAGAAAAACTCTCCTTTCAGCTGTCAATGTATTGAGAGATTTTCAGCTACAGTGCCATTACTTGAAACACTATAGGCTGTCTGTCATGACAGAGACTGACAGAGAGCTTGTTCAGTGACTATCAACATATGTGATGGAGGTCCCTGATGCCAGTACACAACCTTTAAGCTACATGGGCTACTGATAGGAAAATGTCACTTTACTGATAGGAAAATGTCTCTTAACACCACATCCACATTTAATCCCTGGGTCTAAGTTTTTACTTTGTAAGATTTGCAGTTATTAACCTTGAAGATCATGGAATTGAAGATACCCAACCTAAGCTAGATGCCACTGACACTTGCTCCAAGGACTACCTCTCTCAATGCCACTCTAAAAACTGAGCAGAGTTTTTAATCAGGGCATAAAAGCAAGCCCATTTTCACATTTTCCCCAAGTGAGCACTTCTGGGTGAAATGCTGCACGTTGCTTAAGAACAATAACATCTAGTAAATACATTTAACACAAAAATATGCTCAGATCATCAGAGATGACAAAAATTTGGGCAAGGCGCTGGGATTAAAAGGGTTTGAAATTTCTTAAAATAACGATCAGTTGGTTCTCCAGCGAAGATGAGAGCACTCAAGGTACATTTTTTTGTTTCCTTTATCTGCTTCAGTCTTGCAAAGACTTTAAACAAAGTCTCTGCAATTTTTGCATGACTATATCAGAGAAAATCTCTCAAGTGGACCTAAAAATAATGACAGTGTTGTCATATATTGGTCCCTGTTATTAGCAGAGAGTCTCAACCACTTCAGTACTCTCATATGCAGCAGTGAGAGCTAGGAAGTCCATCTTAGCTAACTCTTAATATCTTTTTTAAGAGAAAACTGCAGAACCTCTTGGCTATAATAAATTTGACAATTTTTCTTTACAAGACCTTGAAAATTAAAGTAAAAAATAAAGGCAAGTCTAAGCAATCTCCAGACACAAGGCAGAAAAGGAAAATGTTACTTTTGCTTTAGTTTTATGCTAGTGTCATTCCACTGACTTCAATGTAATTACTGGTCATTTTCGGTTATAAGAGCAGACTCTACCTTCCAAGCTTAAGTTCTGATGTAGCCTAAACTGATTTTACTCCATGAATGCAGTCTACAAGGCCCTTCTTTTGATACATTTACATGCTATAAACAAGTTAGAACAATTTCTGAGAAGTGAATATTATTCAAACCTCCATAGCCAGCAAAAACACAGCCCTAAGGCCATGCAGAAGTGGGTAGGACTTCAGAAATTTCTGCAGCAGTTAGTAGCTGGGCACATAAAAACACTCCTCCCTCTTGCCCCAGGCTAGAGGGATTATGCAGACAGTGCAGAGTGTACCTCATGCGTCAGGATGCATCACTTGGCTTGAAACAAGATCAATAGACTTCAGAAAAAATGAGAGAAGGGGGCAATGCATATGTGCTTTAAGATTTAGTATGTTGGCTAACACCTCCATTACTCATTGCCAATGTAGAGTGAGAAAAGCCCTGGCCTTTTTGCCTAACAAGTGATTAAATGGAAGTTTTATGATGCTCCTTGTGCTCTGAAGGCGCAGAACACAAGAAGGTGAAACTGGAGTCTCTAGACCCAGAGCCAGTTTCCTTTATCATTACTCTCTACTTACTCTGGCTTTGCTGCTACAGAAGATGCTTGCAGTGAACTAGAAAATATTCTTGTCCTGTCAGTGGTCATGTTTGAACTCTAGTGCTTTTCTTGTAATATAAGATTAATGAGAGAGACCACGTGTAGAGCGTATTTTCCACTTGCCCAGCCAGATCCTGGAACTGTCTGCAATTAAACTGGTATTAACTGGAAGAAATCTAATCTTTAAAGTGTCACTATAGAAGTACCAAAGCACACAGAAAACAAAGCCAGGAAGCAGGTCTTCCTCCTTGTTCTTTAGGGAGACAAACTGCTCTGATGAGTTTAAAGGGTATGTTCTACAAATAGATCTCAATAATTTTATCTCCCAGTGAACAAGATCCTATACTTTTTTTTCTCTGTATTTTGCTTAACCAAAATTATTCTGGTCACCAAAGAAATAAAAAGTAATCAAACAATACTAGAAATTTTACACAGTGTGTCATAAACATACCAATATTGATAATATGTGAAGAGTCTCGTTATTCTCAAGGAAACAAATACATACTTCTTGCGAGAATGGTTTTAGTCTAATTTCTGTTTGCAACCATGAAATTTTGGAGAACATAACATCCATCTCTCCTGCGTTTCTGCAATAAAAGCACTGGGCAGGAACTTGTAAAGATGACAGTTTAGTTCCCAGATGTGTCGGGGATCTCCTGCCAGATCTGATATTGTGCAAGTCACATGCTTTTACAGGATTAGTCACACAGGCAAACCCAGTAAACACAGGTAAACACTTAATACCAGCCCTAAACAGGATATTTTCCTAGTGTGATTACCCAGTGGTGAGCAAAACTGACAATATTTCCTCTTCTCCTGTTTGTACAGTATATTAAGCTCATCAGCCCCATGTGTGGAACTGTCTTTCTATACTCCCAGTCTCAAGCACACAGGAATCCCCACCTGGGGTGGGGTGTGTGGGTGTAACTGCAGTAAAATAACAATGATCACGTACAGGGTGACTGTTCTGTGTATCTACCTTTTCATGTGTTATGCTCTTGTAAAAATCTTCCTGGAATCTCAGCTGGCAAAAGATCTAAAATCTCAGACTTTGTTGTTTTTGTGCAACCCAGCCATCAGCATGTCTGTGCAGCACAGCATGAGTAATTTAAGAAAGGGACTATCACTGAGACAGAAGGAAACATGTTTTAAACTTGCAATCATGTGGTCTCAAAGCTCCTGTGCATTTGAAAATCAGCTCACTTGTAATTTGGAGGTGCAGTTGTATTGAAACATTTACTGTTGTACTAAGCAGTGCCTTTTTTGACATACTATTTAAAATAAATAAGGTTTTAGACATGAAATTAGCTTCGAGTATTAAAAAAGATTAAAGGAGTAAGTCACATTGGAGTTGAACAATGCCTCTGAATTCCTTCAAGCAATAATGTGAGTTAACACATGAGTTTTCCTGCTAAATGTCCTAACTAATCAAACAGGATGTGATCTTCACTATCAAATTCTCCTGGAAATGTGGCTGAACCTATATATACTTATGCTCAAAAGCATGGCAACTACCAACATAATGTCAGGCCTACACTGTGCTCACTCACCTCTCCAGGTAATACTGTGTCTTGTCTCAGCATACATGGAATTCATGCAAAGATAAATTCAGCCTCCTCATCTGTGCTCGCTGGGAGGAATTGGCAGGGAACTAATGCCCTCCCGCTGCCCACACGAAGGGCACGACGTGCTGAGACTCGCCAGCCTGCAGACCGCGCACACGGCAGTCACTGTTTGCCCTGTGGGGCCTCCTCACGCTGTCCAGCCATGGGCAGAGCCAGAGCAGCCACAGATGCTTCACCAGCACTTGCCCTTTGCAGCTACGTCAGCTGTTTTTCCTCAGTCCTGGCAATTATACTAGAAAAACACATTTTTATACCCACCAGCCTTGAGCAACAGGCACCCACATGGGGGAATAGGCCACAGGGTGGCAGGGGATGTGGCTAAGAAGGCTGACTTGAGATTTTTGCTTGGTTCAGCAGCCCTCCGAATACCAGAGCGCTCTCCGACCCCACAGCTCAGGCTGCTCCTGTGCGGGGCTACTCCTTGTCGCCATCCCGACTGCTTTTCCAGTCCCTTCTTCGTGTGTGGCGCCAGCTTCGGGCCCGACTGGGGAGTACCTCTTCCACCAAGATGCCAACGGACCTCAGCAAGACCCGGTCGTGACACAGCAGCGACATCAGCGCGGCTTTGTGCCGCTCGCCCGCCCGCCCGCGCCGCTCGCCACTTCGCGCCGCTCGCCACTTCGCGCGCCCGCCCGCGCCGCTCTGCGGGCGCAGAGGCAGCTCCGCGCGCGGAGCGCCCCCCACCGGCCGCTCCCGCGCAGGCGCGCGGCGGGAAGCCCCACTGGCCCCGCCCCCTTCTCCCGGAAGCGGGAAATTGAAGCGGCTCCCAGCGGGACTGGCGGCCGTTGGGGCCGTTAGGGCCGTTGGGAGCGGGTGCAGGGGCGCGCCGCGCTGAGCGGGGGGAGCGACCGTTGGTGTCGGCGATTTTCCCGCCCGCGGTTGCCGTAGGGTCTCCTCGGTGCTCGGGTTACGTGCTAGGGACGTGTGTCGCATCAGACGGAGCTACTGGGGCCTGGGAGCCTCCTGCGCGCTGCCCAGCCCCGTTGCTGCCTCCTCGAGGGCTGGAGGGCGCGCTGGGGCCTGGAGCCCGCGTTTATCGGGGAAAACTGTACATGAAGTGAATGTTTAACACAGGGTAGCCCCAAGAAGGAAAACTGAGGCACCCAAGGCTGGCGGGTTGTCTAAAGCACCAAATAAGTAAGTACTGAAGTGTGAAGCTACCTTTTGTGCTTCTAGTCCATGTTTTTCTTAGTTGCTGCACAGATTTTATTTATTTATATATTCTGTGTGTGACAAGTAGCATTACTGCTTGAAAATGCAAAGCATACTTAGGCTGAGGTATTAGGGAGCAAGGAGTTAACAGCACAGAAGAGAATTGGTAATGTGCAACTCCAAAGAGTTACAGTGACAGTGAACCCTTGAAAAACCTTGATTGTATTTAAGGTCAGTTGGATACAAATACTGTGCCTTACAACCTAAAGGCATTGAATCATGGGATTTTTATTTATTATTTTAAGAGTTGAACGAATGCTCATGCTTGAAATTATTTTGTTCAGTAGTGAGATATATTACATGCTCCTCACATAGGTGTGATGTAGCCTTTTCAGGGCCTCATGCTCAGTCTGAGAAATAATAGTGATAATTTATGTTTGACGTGTGCTGCGGCTTTCTCTTTAATGCACAAATTGCCAAGGTATCCAATTAATCTGACTCTTGTTCCTTCCCAAGTCCTTCTCTTTTAGTGAAAAACCATATGTTGAATTTTGAACAGTTGGGGGGAGTATTGCCTTGCAAGATAAATGAGGATTCATGCCCTTGCTGCAGAGCCAGGCAGACCTGAGTTGCTGGGTTAGTAAAGCTTGGTTATGCTGAAGCTTTGGCTAGCTCCCCATCTAAGGGAGAACCTCTTTGTGCCAGTCTGGTGTTGTGCAGCAATCTGATCCCAGGTTTTTATTTTTAAAAGGTTTCTCTTTCGAAGCCCCTAATTGCAATTTCCAGGTCCGGGGAGTTATAAATGACAGTTTTCCAGCTGCCTGCTGGTCACTAAAAGGTGTTCACAAGTGCTAAACTTGCTTAAATGTTGCAAAGTCAATTTAAAGGTGAGGCATGCTGAGAGGCATAACTTACCATTTTCATTATGGTGCTTCTCTGAGCAAACTAGGGAGGCTTAGTTTTAATTAAAATTCCACTTTGTGAGTAATTATTCTTTCATGTAGCATCCCCTCAAAGGATCAGAGTAGGTTATTTTCACATACCAGGAGGATGTGTGAGTGGTTGTTTTCCTTTTTTTTTAAAAAAAAAAAATCAGTTGTTTATATAGATGAACAATAAAATTTTTATGGCTCCCAGCAACTCTTTTTTCTCTATTTGGGATGCAGCTAAATGGAAGGAGTGATTCTACACTACTTTGCAAGGATTACGTAGTAAGAGTCCTTCAGGTTAAGAAAATAAAGTTTGTCTGAAATTAGCTTTTTTTTGTTGTTGTTGTTTTTCTTTTTGTTAATTTTGATGTTGCAGTTTCTAACCTTGGGAACTACAGTCATACTCTAGTGGACTGAGATGCTTCATAAATCCTTCGCGCATTTGGTACTTGAAAGACCTCACCTATGTTAGAGGTGGGAGAAAGCTTGCAATGAAGAAAAACTGTAAGCTTTCTGTAATATTTTTCTTATTTTAAAAAATACCTTCTGTAGCACTTTGAGTGAGGGAGATCTAATAAACAAAAGTATAGTAAATTGATTATTTAACTGGTAGTACTGTCATTTATCCTCTTGAAGTAATGCTATTCACATACCAAAATCGTTCTTGACAAATGAAATGTTTGTAGAAGATGAGTAGATTACTTTTTAACTTAAGTCATACTATTTCTTATCTGGGCTTTTTACTCATCTCTGCATCCATGTGGCTGTTATGATTAGGTAAAAATGGCAGAGTGCATAACTTAATCTTTCTTTTAACAGAAATTGCTTTTCACCTGAAGATGGAAGACCCAGGATTTGATAAATCACCATCTCTATGCAGTACTCCAAAGGAATCTGAGACAGCAACTCTACAGAGCACTAGTTCAGGGAAACAGGTATAGAAATGTTGGTTTCCATTAATTTGACTGTGTAGTGACAAAAATATTTATGAAACCATTAAGTAGAAGGTGAGGTACTCATCACTGGAAGGCTAAAGATTATAAGACTAAGTTATAAGTAGCTTATACCTATAACTGCAAGGTTCTCCAGGTAGGGAATGCTATTGGTATATTTTGCCCTAAATATGAAAGTCTGTTATGAATACAGAATGATGTAGCAATATGTCCAAGATGCTATGTAAATGCTAATAAATTGAATAATGTTTTTTCTTTTGTTTCCTTTTTCGATATTCTAGTTTCCTCGGATCCATTTTCTATATATGCGCGATGTCTTCTTGTTACTTGTGCTTGCAAATGAGCAAAGAAATTCATTTATCTAACTGTTCTAGGTTGCTTTTTCAAGGCTTTACTGTGTTTTTGTCTAGCATTTAGTCTTGCTCTTGCTAAAAATCTTGCCGTGGTTAATAGCCTTCTGTTTTGTGGCTTGTGACTTTTTGAGCGGCTTTGCTTGAGTTTCCTATGGAGGTTCATGTTCTTATTTAGTTCTGAATATTGAACTCATTTTGCATAAAGAATTTAATAGACTGTCCTTTCAGTTTGCCTGTTCTCTATAGTGACTAGCTCTGCATTGATGGTTGTCTTAAGCGATACGTTTCTGCTGTCAGACTGACAATAGCACGTGTTACTAAAAACTAGGCTGATACTAGATAGGTCTAGTTTCTAAGAGTATCTTAAACCATCTCTCTCTTTCATATTCCAGTATTTTTCCACAGGTAAAAATGTTAGATACCAATTATGAAAATCTGCCTTTTTTGGGAAGAAAATTTGACTTTATGTATGCTTATTAGTGAAGGTGTGTATGTGTTAGGGGAGAGGGGCAACAAGAACAATCTATACCTGCATGACATTTCAGGGAAAGTCAAACAGAATGGAAGAAAATTAAGTTTAAATGTGTCGTATGTCTTCTGCATTAAGATTTGACAAGCAACTTTGCTTTAATAAACATTACAGTACTTGGTCTTTGAAACATTCCTGTATCTTGCAGCTGTGTATGCAAGTACGTTAAAGAAAGAAGGTAACTTCGTTCAAGTTTGTGAAAACTATAGCAATAATTAGGAAGTCTTACTTTACGGTGTCGTTTATATATTCTATGTAAAATAAAAATATATAAATAAAAATGAGATTATTCTGAGAAATTAGGACAATTTTTCTCCTCTTTTTGTTCTTTAATTTCCTTTAGCCAATGAGTGCAGCCTTGAGGGAGCGATTAAGGAAAACAAGACGTTCCTTTAATGCTAGTCTTACAGTGGCAAAACGTCTCAAAATAGACACTGAAGAAAAAGACTGTGCTAATTCTGACAAAGCTTCTCTATTGAAGAATGCAGACTTTTCCAGGTTACAAGATAGTCCTGAAATCCTGGAAAAAAATAGCCCTACACATGCATGTTTCAAAAGTTCTTTACAGAAAAATCCTCCCTGTGAATCAGCAGAGAACTCTAATGTGCTAAGGACTAATCTTAGTCACCAACAGTCCCTGGAAGAGAAAGCACGGCTGCTGAAGCAAGTGCAGGAGAAAGAAGATCTACTTCGAAGACTCAAACTAGTCAAGATGTACCGATCTAAGGTGAGGGAAAACTCAGAAAAAGTATTTCTAACATTCTTTGAAGTAGAATTGACACTGAAATCCATTTTTTTTGATTAAAGTAACGATACCAGTTCACATTTGTGTGGTGTTTGCGTATTGTCTCAGTTTAAAGTGCTTAATAAAAATAGATGCAGAGTCTTAATAGTATCTGTTATTTGCTGAAATATATTTTTATCTCAATTTCAGAATAACCTGTCTGAACTGCAGGCTTTGATAGTGAAATGGAGAAGTAGTACCCAGCTGATGCTATATGAGCTACAGTCAGCCTTCTCTGCAGATGGCAAGAAAGTCAGTCTCACTCAGCTGATAGATAATTTTGGATTAGAAGACAAATTACTACACTACAGCAGAACAGAAGAAGACTTTGTAGATACATAATCTACAAGTGCAAATCTTTAAATTACAGATGTGTATAACTGGAAAAGACTGAATATAAACTTTGTGTAAGAAGTGTTACACCAACTGGCAAATGTTATGCTTTGGGAATTTTTCTTATGAGGCATTCATGAACCTATGTATGTAGGTTTGGTAGGCACTCTAGAAGGCATTATTTTGTACAAAAGACTTATACCACCTGTTTTGCAAAACCTGGCTTGAACTCGATCAGTAACAGTAAATAGTTCTTTTTTAAAAAAATCAAGTAATATTTTAATGGGTAGTCTTTTATTATCCTGAAATAATGAACTCTGTCATTCCTGTTGATATTCAGATGGGGAAGTGTTCAGTTTTTGTTCATAGATAAATCCACTTATTACAAATTTCTTGCTGCTGCCAGTCAGTTAATTGTACATTTTGTGAGTTAAGTAAGGATAAATCAGTTGCATATATTTAATGCTCTGAAGTTTCAGTGAGTTATTCTCCTAGCTTTAGTGAGGGAAATATGCCCAAATGCAGTAATTTTTAGTCACTGGTCTAGATGTCTGTCTCTTGGGAAACTGCCTCTAAAGCATTCCACTGCAGTCTGAAATAATGGGAGAGAAGGGAACATGTATGCAAGTATGCAGGAAAAACAGGCCTAATCTAATGGAACGACTTTAGTTACGTGTCATTTACTTCTCTGTGGTAAAGCTGAGAAAAGCTTTAGTGTTTCATTTATCATGCACCTTGAAATGTCTTTTTAATTTTGTCTTAAGCAATTTCAAATTATTTTCTGATTTTTGTGTATGCATATATTGTAGTGACTTCTGCCAGCTTTTCTTATTTATCGAGTGTAACAGTTCATAAACATCCAAATGTCCTACAGATCTGAGTATTGTTTTAAACAGATTCCTCACTGGGTGTACCTTAGCTTTGGGGGGGTTTATGTGGCATAAGGAAGTCATTTCGTATTTCTAAAGGAAAATAGCAAGATTCCCATATCATTTTATAGTTCTGTGGTTCAGTGGACTTAAATTTGAGGCCGCTCTTCAGGAATAGAAATTGTTAGTGCCTGCTGGGATTTAATGAACAACAAAAGTAGTTTTGGACCTTTTTTTTTTCTAACAAGTGTAAAATTTTGTTTTACTATGGCATAAAATAATTTCAAGTGTGAGGAAAAGGCAGCAGATGAAGGAAATTAACAGAAGACTAAAATCTACTTGAAGACATGCACTTCAAGGGCTTAACATGAAGAAACTGTTTGCATTTAAAGCAAGTCTGG